>NC_087109.1:8770000-10020000 GCF_963855985.1 Ostrinia nubilalis | reverse complement strand
GTCATGAGTTCGATTCCGACCTTAGGCAGTTTGATTTTATATCCACCACAGAGAAGCCATTTTAATTACAAGTACTTATTGTTTAATAGAACTGTCCCACTAAAAGCTTCCTGCATTTTTTAAATACCCGTACCCCAAAAAAAAACCGTACCTACATACGGGGTACAGTAAGCATCAAATAGTTCATTGTTCGTGACACCCAAAGTAGCCAAAAAGTTCGCAACACGTCTTTGTTACAATTGAAATAAGGTTCTGTTATCAACTGTACTATCGTCCTCAAAGAGCTTCGTGTTAAAGACAGACTATCGTCAACTGTGCAACTACGAAACCTGAAGTTCTTTGGTCACGTCTCTAGAAATGAGAACTCGATGGAGAGACTGGTAGTTCAGGGCCAGATGGAAGGCAGGAGAGCACGCGGTCGATCGCCAACCCGCTGGATAGACGCCATCACGAAGGCCACTGAGTCCACCATGCATGGTCCAGTGTACCTACTCGCGACGTCTCTAACTTCAGAAATGGAAGCACATCGCCAAGAGAGCTACCCTCGGATATGACATCACCCCACCATGTACCTCGTCAGCGCAACCACGACCACTCTGACAAGAGTGCCCGACTAAGAAGAAGTACTGTCGTGTGAACACCCAAGTACGGTGGGTGCACCAGTCTCACACCAGGAACCAGTAGTACACCATTTCTAATTTCACATCAATATATTAACAATCTGTCGAATTTCCTGCCACTTTTGTTACGTTTGGTAGCACTGCCGTACTTCTACCAATCATTAGTCATAAATAAAAGCGACAAACACGACTTGGTACGATCTGGTCAACCTTAGGCACATTGCGACTTTCCACATTGATTGTTAAATAAAAATAAACCTTACAGCTATTAAGAAAATTGGAATAAGGACAAGTAGTAGTTAATTCTTTTTTTTTGCAATGATTGTTGTAATAATTGAGTCACAATATCAAAATTACTTTTAAAATGTCGCTTATTCGGTTTGTTACTGGCACTACTCTAGTTACTGTGGGATAGGGCCCTAAAACAATAAATCTATATTGTTATAGAAAACACTATTTTTGGTCATAAATAATATCCGTTAGAAGAAGCCACATTTCAAACCAAACATCAACTTAGAAATCTGTGAAATCCCTCTACCGACCAGGACAGCTAGACCCTTTTGTTGTTGCTAACCTCGTTTTGTGGTCAAAGAAGCGAGGGTCAGGTTATGGTGGCGGTTGTTTGGAGTATCACGAATAATAGGGTCTGGCAATATAATCGTAGTTTAAAGAGAACAGTAAAGCCATGTTGAAGAATACCGCTAATGCTGCAATCCAACAAGGAGTGAGTTACTCTGCTACACACTCATACCCACAAAAAATAGGTAGATGATTTTTAGGGTATCAGTTTATAAAAGTTGTAAAGTTTAAAAAAGGAATTGTATATTTCCTCTTTATTAAAGAAACACAACCTAGGTTCGAAATAACCCTCCTTCTGGCGCAGTCGGGTAAAGGTTCAGGTTCAATATATCATACATAGAAGTAGGTATATAAAAAGTAAAGGATTTTCTGCATTAACTAGAGTTTCTTAAGTACTGCCACAAGCTGGACAGATGGCTTTATACAGGTTGCAGGAAGGCGCTGGGCGCAGGCCGCTACCAATCGGCCAATCTGGAATCATTGGGGGAGGCTTAAATGTTCATTAGTAGACACCATGTGGCTATGGAGTTGGAGTTTCTTCATTAATGTTTGAAAACTAATAGCCGTTTTCACCATCAATCCTTAATTTTACTATGAAAACAGAATGCCTGTTATGTGTTACCATAGGGGTCACTTAAAACGGGCATAAATAAGAATCACGAAATTTACGATCTGCCGCCGGAATTTTCAAAATATAAACTGTTTGTTCTCGTTAGGCTATGCGTGGCCAATAATATGGAAATTATTTCTTAGGGATACGTGGCCAGCTATGCGGAATGATGTATGTACCCCATGTTATTGTGTTATTACGTTATTAGGTAGTGTTATGGTTACTTATGAGGTCCTATGGTATGTGATGGCATATAATGTCCACTGTTTTACTTAGTTATGGCCTGGGAAGCAAGAATTGGGTTTTATGTATTGTAAGAAATATATTGTAGCGTTTTTTTTTTATTAACAATCTTTCAAATTGGTTGTGGTAATTTATTCCATGTAAATATTTACTAAATGTAGTAGTCATGTAGGTAGGTACAGCCGGGAGGATCAGCACCGTGATAAAATTTTATCGATGATTTTAGATGACAAATGTATGGGCTTATCCGGTAAAATCGCTAAAATGACGCCATAAGAGCTTAGTGTAGTATTTTTGTCGATTTTAATCAGCAATAGGTATAAAAAACTTTTTATTTTAGCAACATTAAAATCATATTATAAAACCTCTAACAGTTTCCGTGGAACAACAAATCAAATATTTTGACTAATGTCAGACCCATGTAACTTTTACAGCGTCATATTTCAAGCTTGATCACGCACTTAAGAGTGGTGTATATCAAGTTCTTCGCAGTTTCTTTGACGCCGATTCGACCCCTGGCGAGTGCAGTAGCCCGGGAGCGAGGGAAACAAAATGTTATTGTGTTGATTTATGTCATGCTTCTCTGGTGTTAGTAGTGGTTATTGTTCGACTTGCTCGATCCTTGTCTAGATGGTCCACATATTTGTGTAAATAATTGTAAGAACACGCCAATCGTTACAGTTTAAATAAAAATACATGTTACAACAAGATATTTTTATAAGGTTCTTTGCTGGATCAAAATAATTTAATTGATATTAATTCAATAGAGTCTACTCGTTTGTTTCAGACAAAATTTTAATTTGACGCAGTGTTTAAGGACAAGGGCCTCCCCCAAGGAATTCCTCAACGACCGGTCATACTCTTCCCGCATTCAGGTGCTTCTGAACTTTCCAATCAGAGCCACATTGTAAAATGCGTCAGTATTAAAAAGAAAAACAGGTTTCCAATATATAAAGCATAATAAAATACGTCCGTTAAATCGGTAAAATGCTGATATCCGAAAATTCCAACGTAAATGTGGAGAACCCTTTGATTTACAATGTGAAAAGTCTGTGATTTTAGTTCACCGACCGCCCGGTCTACAAGAAAGACAAAAAATATCCCCAATTCGCTACTTGGCAGATATGCGAAAATCATAACCCTCTTTATGGGCGTAAGTCGGTATTAACGGTGCCCGGGGGGCTCCCAGCTTTCTGTATGGGATAACATCGGATCACAATGAGCAGAACATTTTTCAAGATTATCCGAATTTTAGGGATGGAATGCGAGACATCGATAGTTAGTGTGCTAAACTAAGTACATTATAATTCTGTGGTGCTACTTTGTGATCTGCTATCCAAACTATACCAGCGACTTGGCCCGTGGACCAAGCTAAAAGTAGGTCAAGGCCCTGCAAGACTCTATAATTAGCATATTATTATCCACATGTAAAAACATAAGAGTATGTTTTCGAACTGCCAACTTGAAGTGGCAATAGGTGTATGTCATGGTGCAGTCGATAGCTTTTCAGTCTACCACAAAATAAATAATTTCCCAGATTACTAATGAATTTCATCACTTTTGGTGCGGTACAAAATTTATTTAATTAACTTTGATTCCCCAAAACTAAAAACTGTGTAAAGTTTTTTTTATATGCTACTAAACAGTATTTTAAACAAACTTTAAGGTATAAACAAATATATTTTGCATTTCGTGAACGTGTAAATTGCTCTCAGTAAGCACCTTGATTTCAATCTAGATAAAAATAACGTATGTGTTTTGGGAAGCACATAAGTTTCAATGGCCGACCTTTTCCGCGAGACTCATTAGGTAGAGTTACGGTTTTGTAACAAAAAATTTTACAGTTAGCGCTTGAATTATATTGTTTTGTGTATAATTCAATGTTTAATGGACATTATTTTAAATTATTTTAAAGTTTTACTTAATTACATTCCTGTGTCCTGTTGTGAAATTTTAATACAACTACGAATGGCAAACTTTTATTTTGGTTGGTTGACAACTGATGTTTGTTAGGGTATCCTTCCGTTTGGCCAAATTACTTTTCGCCAAATTTCACTTCGCAAACAACTTATCGCCAAAGTTTCATTTCCCAAATGAACTTTTAGCAACTGTACTTTTCGCAACTAATTCATTTGGTCAAATTATCATTTGGCCAAATTTTACTTGGCAAATGTTTATATAGCAAATGTTTTATGTTGCCAAATATTATATCCCAAATAATTTGTTTGGTCAAATTGACACTTCACATACTTACCCACCGTTACCCACAAATCAAAGTATAAGGCACATGATCATGGTTTTCACAAGAATTTTATGTAAAACATTGCAGGAAATAGTATGGTTGCAAAAAGTAGGTATTACAGAAAAAAGTAGGTTAGGTTAGGTTAGAACAGTGACCCTTAATGCGCGAAGGCGAGCGAAGCGTGCCGCGGCAGCGGCCGCCGAGCGCTAGAATCACCCCTATTGTTAATGAATCGTTTGGATATTTCGATAAAAAGAATGAAATAAGGAAATTAATGTAGAACAAATTTTATATTAACTACCCACTAAACAAAAATAATAACCACAAGCTAATTTGTATCCATTCTATGCACCAATCAAATTATTTTGTAAATAGTTTATCGTGAATAATTTTTGCCTAATGAAACATTTGGCAAACCATACTTTGCCAAACAATAATTTGCTAAACAATAATATGCCAAAAACAACATTTGCGAATTAAAAGTTTGCAATAAGTTGCTTTGCCAAATAAGAATTTGCCAAATGAAAATTTGCGAAACGTTGTTTGCGATGTGATAATTTGGGAAACGTTTTTTGGCCAAACATTAGTAATCCGTTTGTTAGAATTCACGTGTTTCTGTTCTACCATTTCATATTTACAGGTCCCTTATCGATGGCTCCTACGTATACTGGCGTAAGTGAAAAAGTAAATTTTACAGGAGAGCCATTTTAGTGGCCAGAACCATATTTTTGGGTCATATCTTCTGACCTACTAAAACGAATTTAATGAAATTTCACATGTAGCCTTAACATGTAATGCTTTTGCTACTGCTGTTATCAAATTTTATATTTTTCTTATATATTTTGAGATTTTACGCATTGCCCTTTTACGTCGTCACATTTCTATAATTTCATGTATATTGTTCAACGTAAAGAGACTTAAATGACAACGTAAATATAATATTTTAAGCGATTACTCTCTTTATTTATGCATGTAATTATTTTAATTGTTATCATGTGCTATATCAATAATAAATCAGTTAGAAAAAGTTGTTTAATGTATCGTTATTACGTTTTAACGCAAATACGCCCATATACTGTGCTCGAGATTTAGTTAGGTCTTTTAACATAATGTGTCATATTTTTAAAAATTATAAATAACTTGAAAAAAATCGAACTGCCTAAGGCGGGAATTGAACCCACGATGCCTTAGGCAGTTAGATTTTTTCAAGTTATTTATAATTTTCAAATTAGTTTGAGATGCAACTCTTAACGCTAAAAATTAAATAACTATATAATGTGTCATAATTTATAAGTAAAACAATTTGCTAAATATTTTCATGGCTTTATTTAAGATTTGGATTTTAAAAAATATATATTTATGTAAGCAACTACTCGTATAGATTGACGAATCGTATGATTGGGCTTTATACGTGGCGTAGTTTTGCACATACGCCTATTTGCCTAAAATTTTATTTTGTATCTAATGGAAAAAAAATTTTTTTTTCTTACTGACGTTATAGATTAGAGCAAAATGAAATCATTGCTTAAATAATTGGAAAAAGGCGTAAGCGGCAGTTTCGCCTTTATACGTAGGAGCCATCGTTATGGCAAATCAATATTTCTAAATATATCGATAGATATTATTATACTTCGTCGCTGCATCCTCGAGATTTTCATATTTACCAGGTAGTCCACTTCTCATTGTACTAGGCATCGAACATTTTAGAGCATACAATACAAAAAAAGTACTTGTTATGACTCGATATCCGGCGGTAGTTGGGCACGTTTACGTCAGACCCCTCCAACCGTCGAGTCGTCATTCGCTTCGATAGTGCGGGCATCGTAACATCGAAATTTCTCGTTCGTGCCGCAAAAATAAAATTAAATTGGAAAAAGTGTGTGCTTCGTGTGTGTTTAAATGTGTAGTAACCATAAAAGTAAACCTTTCGTAAAAATACACAGTTATATTACGTCGTCTAGGGCGACGCGACATTTGGAGGATAATAATGGCTACCTGTTGGGGAATCAGGAGACCGGATCAAGGCCGCAAGTAAGTGCTCCGCCAACGAAAGTGCCTGGAAAGCTGCAGTCTGCGACGAATCGCGCCGTAATGCAAAAAACATCACTCATCGTGAATCACAATGATGACTACGACCACTCTGGCAAGAGTGTACCGACCGAGAGGAAGATGAGCTTGGGGAATATTTAAAACAATTATTTTGTTTTTACCCAACTGTAAAAGGAATGGCAAAATGTTTTCGTCTATATTCTATCTGTGCTCGTACATAGGTACGTAATACATTGGATCCTAATTTAACACTGAGCTGTGCTGTGATGTGAGTTGTGCTGTGATGAAGTTCATACCGTGTTTCATGGAATCTTACCTTAATGCTATTAAGGTAATCTATGTATTTCCTAAGAGTAGTGATGCGATTACTACCGAAATATCAAAATCGTAATAAAGAACCTCGATGCGATTGAGGTCAAATACGAATCTCTTAGAGTAGTGATGCGATTACTACCAAAATACCAAAAATCGTGAGAAAGAACCTCGATGCGATTGAGGTCAAATACGAATCTCTTAGATTAGTGATGCGATTACTACCGAAATATAGTTCACAAGAACAAAAACTCGCTGCGTGCCTCCGCACAGCGCGCCTGCCGTGGCTACTGGCCCCGCTGCCC
The DNA here is from genome assembly GCF_963855985.1 of Ostrinia nubilalis. NCBI lineage: Eukaryota > Metazoa > Arthropoda > Insecta > Lepidoptera > Crambidae > Ostrinia > Ostrinia nubilalis. The sequence continues at coordinate 10,013,040 of NC_087109.1, read as the reverse complement.
CGTCGTCTTCCCCGTGCGCCCAGGTGGGACCCCGCCGTGGCTCAGTTGCTCCGCAGCTGCCCTTCGTGACCTGTGTCGCCCAGTCCGAAAAACGGTGTCGTAAGGTGAGTGCGTCCATTGCTATCATAATTACTATTGAATGTAACTAAATTTACTTCGCTGGTGTATTTACATACAGGACCTACCTATCAATTTTTTTGTTTAAACTATTTAAATAAAATTATAAACTATAATATTCAATTGTACTAAAACAATGATTTCGAATAATACCATCAGCGAGACTGCAAATATGTATTTCCTTGAGTAGTAATGCGATTACTACCGAAATACCATAATCGTTATGAAGAACCTCGATGCGATTGAGGTCATATCGCACCCTTCCTGGAATAAGTACGCAAGTGAAAAATGCCAACTTTTCAGGAGCGTAAAAAAACTGTTTTAAAAATGTATTACCATTATTAAAAATATGTGTTATACATCAAAAGATAGCTAAAAATGTCTGTGATGGGCCTATGTATTTATATTTAAAATACACTTAATAGGTTTTGAGAAAAACTTAAAAAAGAGCGTTGCGTACTTATTCCGCGAAACAAATTTTAACCCTTGTTGTTGTAATTATGAATATTGCATTGTTGACATGTTAAAGAATACTTGCTGTTTGGTATTATTGCTGATAACTATTTATTGGCGTTCAGATTTAGTCGTGCATTCAACGTGTAAGTGTGGTTTACGTAGTTTTTCCTCGAACTGTTCGTAATTAAAAAAAATCGTAAAAAGGATAACGTACTTTTTTCTTGTGAAATATTACATTACTTATGGTAGTATTTAAAATTATAGCTTTATTCAAAATAAAAATGTTACAATATTTTTGCGTAACAATGTTATAATTTTCGGAAATTGCATTTTTAGGGAGAGACAAGCTATCAAAAGGACTAATGCCCGTTTTCACCATCAATCCCTAATTTGTAAGTGACCCCTATGGTAATACATAACAGGAATTTTGTTTTTATAGGGGTCACTTAAAAATTTGGGATTAATGGTGAAAACGGGCATAAAACTCATATTACTCATTTATTTTTGCAAGTAGGCTTTTATAAAGCACTCTGATAGTTTTACACTCCCCAGTATAAACCCTACCACTGCTTCAGGACTTTTTTTTTTTCGGTAGCGGTAGATAGATTTATGTTGTAAAATTACCATTTAAAACAGAAAATCCACAATCACCATTTGCAGACACCAAACCGAGGAATGAACTGTCGTTTGCAGTATTTGCGGACCAATACGATCTACAATCTTTCAAGAGGAGACTGTAATACCTTAAAGAATATCAACGCACCTGTAACTCACCGAGGAGCGGGTGTCTATGGGCGGCGGGTAATCACTTACCATCAGGTGATTCGTCTGCTCGTTTGCCTCCTTTCCCTTAAAAAAAACCCAAAAAAAGAACCACACAGAGGTCCGTTCAGTTAGAAAGAAAGTTGCAGAAATCACCAGACCTGAAAAAGATTAACGAACACAGATTTTTTTTTATAAAACAAGGTACCTACCTGAAAAAGAAGAAGAAACAAGAATGACAGTATACTTCATGCGGTCGTCTGGAATAATACGGAGACAACTCGCGCACGATTGTATTTGATGCTTCGTGTTAAGGTTCGATTTATATTTCACTGAATAACGAACTGCTTGTGAGTGAACCCACAAGCAGTTCTCAGCTGCAAGAAGACCCGAGAAATATTATAAAGAGATGAAACGTGTTTGCTTCATAGATGACATTATGAAGATGATCTTCAGATTTATGTGACAAAAAATGATTCGGATTACCAGTGCATTATTTGGAGACCGAATTACCGAAGAGTGCCGATTTCTATAAAATAATAGAACAATATTTTTATATCAAAGACCTTTTATCAGGAGCGGACTGGTCAATTGAAGCTATAATACTATACTTTAATGAGAACTTGAAGATAATAATACATCTGATATGACCATCCACCAGGTTACACTTCAATACTATAATGCGAACAGGTCGCTGCCTGCTGCTCTCTCCTGAACACTATAATCCAGACCTTATAGGCACTTACAGGTAGATATCTACCATCTTATACTGCATCTCACTTAACATCACATGCAACTGCGGTCAAATACCTTTTGTTACCTAGTTCTGCGTTGAGTTTATGAAGTCAACAATAGAAGACAACAAAAGATCAGCTAGTGCTAAAGTAGTTTCATGAACCTTGATGGAACAGTCCAAGCATTGGGTGTTGAATGGAATTTGAGGACAGATTTAAATACAATGTGAATATACCACAAATTGCAACACCAATCATGAAACGTAACATTTTATCTGATACATCTGATCAAACTTTTTGATCCCCTTGGCTGGAGCTTAGCTCCAAGTACAGTCATGGCTAAGATTCTAATGGAAATAGAATAGAAAGTATTTATTTGTTTCAAAACAAAAACTTTGGCTGATAAAAAAATAATAAGGATAGAAAGATAAGTAACTCATTAGAAAAAGATTGGATTAAGATACGGCAGGATTTGATTCATATTGACAAAATACAGATATAGATTGGTATAGATAGAGAGAAAAAATACGTCAGCATCATCATTTCAGCTACAGGACGTCCACTGCTGAACATAGGCCTCCCCCAATGACTTCCACATCGCACGGTTGGAAGCACATAGTACGCAGAACTGACGGCCGATGGGCCAGCAAGGTTATGGAGCGGAGGCCACGTACCGTAAAACGCAGCGTTGGGACATCCACCGACAAGGTGGTCCGACGACCTGATAAAGGTAGCTGGAAGGCCAGATGCAGGCCGAGTAAAAATACAATAATTATAATAAATTTAGCGATGTCTCTGTAAGTGCATTATACTGCAGCCGTTCACATAATACAAATCCACCGTTTGGCCCGACTCTTCAAAAGGTTGAGCAGCCTTGAACTAGATGAAGAGTTTGAAACTAAATTAATTGCTAAAAACTCAAGTGCTCTCTGAAATCTGTTTTTCTTTTACTACGTCTTGAGCTATGTGCTGCTTTGAGTAAACTGGATGAAGCAAATGAGAAGGAATAATGTGAAAAATACCAACCTCACAGATGTTCGCACAATATGAACAGATTTTTCTATTGTGATCGCCTAGCTGTCTCGAGAGACGAATAGGTGGAAATCTATTGTTGCAAATCGCGTCGTGGAGATTGTCGAAAAAGTTTATATTAATACTGACATCATGTTAATTCACAAGAAAGCTGACTCAACTCCACATTTTGGATTATCAAGGCGAAACCATTGGCGAGAAAATAAGTACACAGATATTTCAATTGTGCTAAATTGAATGCTACTGCTAAAGTAAGTAATGTGAGATTTACCAGAACAGCAAGTTACTCAATCTAGACAATTCATGAACAAGGGAGACGATTTTGAAGGACCCTTTCAAATTTTGATGTCCAAGGGAACAAAACTATAGAAGCCTATAATATAGTGATATTTATTGTCTGCATGACTACAAAAGTTACCCACATTGAACTCGTTGGTGACATCACTTCCGAATCCTATAAGGTTCACGCTCGATCAGCCGGCGTGCAGCGATGGCGATCGATGCATTTTGTCTGATCGCCATCACTGCACGCCGGCTGATCGCGTGTTATTGCGTTGGTTTGGCTGAACCTTTAAAGAAAGAAAGAACAATTTTTATTTGGTCCAAAACTTACAGGTGGTTTTATACGCTTTGTTGAAGAGTGACCGGACCTGTGAAGCAACCAGGATAGAAACTTTGTCTGAGCCAGGAGTTTCATAAGGCCTGGAAAAATAATGAAATTTACTGGACAAATAGGGTCAACACTAGAATATAGAAGGCACTTAATGGCACTACATTCCAGTGGCAAGTCCAATCTGTGGAGGTCTGCGGAAAGCTGGCGTCCGGTCGATCAAGTACCAGTTGAAAAGAATACTAACTGCTCATCGTACATACGAAAAGATGGCAACAGTTTTGTATCAGGTTGTTGCATTTTTAAACGTCTGACCATTATGTCCTTTTGATGACAATAGAATTCCTTAAAATACATACAAACTTGTGTCATTTTATAATTAGGGACGCACCGATTGTTGCTTACTGCTTTGAAAGACGTAAAGACATACCTTGTCACGCTGGCAATACACGCAGAAGCTGATAAATGAACTCATGCTAATGGAAAGATGAATATTTATCACGATTACTACGATAACGGTTCACTGAAGAGAGAGACAGAATTTAAAATGGATCTTGTACTCATAAAGACCGATCATTTTACCACGTTTTACCACCATCATTGGTACGAATTTTTAATAAACACACAGGATCTGATAGTCTTACAAGAGTATTCAGTGCAAGAAGTAGTGGTTCGGATACTTAAATAACTGAAACTAAGTTAATTTGTGCTTTGTTAATAACTAAATTACATCTAAATAAATGTATCAATATCGGTATAAAACACAACATCGCCAAAAGTTTCGTAAAATAAATTAGGCAACTAGAGTTGCACAAAGATAATCTACGTAGAAAATAACGTATCCATTGTTATGTATTATTATTCGAATAAAAGTTTCGTGGAAGAATTAGGCATCTAGACTTGCACAAAATTACCAGCATAATGTGCACAAAAGTTTCGTGGAAAAACTAAGCAACTAAACTTGCACCACGATACCCACCAAATAATATCCTAAAATAAGTATGCAACAATAGATACGCGAAAATAATTTTTAAAGTCTTCGTGGAAGATGTACGTAACTATTAATATGCTATTATTCATACGGAACTTTATTAAACAATTAAGTGTAAATGTATTTACTTCGTTTTTGTTATGGAAATTTAGATATTTTAATGTTGCAATATTTTACATATTCGTACATAATTTCTTCATTTTTAAGAGAAAAATTATGAAAAAAATTGACAATATGTATTACCTCCTTCTTGATTTTTTAGTGCAATAAAAAAAATATCGCACAAGTGGACTTGCATACTTTTTCCAGGGGGGGTGCGATATAACTATTACCTATAATACCAAACCGAACCGAACCGAAATACCAAAACTGTAATGAGCCTTTATTACCACTGAAGTCTAAGAATCGGATGATTTAACACAAGGGGAAATTTCAGTCTGATAAACCTGCATAACCGGATATAGAGGTTACATAGGTAAATTGTTTCAACTTCAGACACGGAAAAGTGATCCCGTTAGCCAATAATATTTTGGAAGGCTTAGGTCAGCTTAAAAAGTAAAACTGAGGTGTACGCACTCCAATTTGGAGATGAGATAATATTCTGAACGCTTGGGCGAATCTTGGCTAATTAACTGACGGACGAGTCAATCCAGAGGTTGACTAAAAATACCTACACATGTTGTCACGTGTCTCTTACGCAAATAAATTATTTTTGTGTTTTATTCAGTTCATTCTCCAAAAAACGGGGGGCTTATCCCTCGAGGTAACTGCTCGAGGAAGCGCAGAAATAGTAATAAAAAAGAAAAATACACAAAATGATAAGATGTATTTTTTATTTGAAACTTTTATACAAGTCCATAAATTAATATTAAAATTACAATAGGAATAAAGACTTTAATCTAAATCAAGAAAATGTTATTTAAATGTTCAAATATTAATTTAAAATATTTGCCTCGGTGTGGGGTAACCGGTTCACGCACTTCTTTTCCTCAACACCATCCGGTTACTGTATGGGTGCGCGTGTGCAAACATAACCCTGTTGTGCAACAGTAGCGTACTGCAACTGTTGCAATTTTTTGAGCAGCAGCTTTATTGAACGGTGGCATGATAAACACCAAAATTATTAAGATTTCATCAGATGTTTAATATCAGTAATCCTACCTTTAGGTTTTGAGTGCCAAAACATATTAGCAGTTTCAGTTTCGGTCATCCTTATCAATAAACAGCAGCGACGACCAGCGATGGCTGCAGCAATTTCGTCCAAAACGAACAACAGTGAATTTTTTCCGCTTTCTACGCTTTATTCTGGTCTCGTGATAAGGTTTAATTTAAACCAGTATACTAGCTTCATTCCATAGTTACAAGACAGAAGCTTATACCAACAACTTATAAACATTTTCACTTTGGTCTACCTAAGAACTGCAATGTTTTTTCAATACATAGTTATACATATTATACAAAAATATTTCATCAAGAATCAAGTTTAACTGAGAAGAGTAATTCTACTATAAACGTACACCACTTACGTTCATCTCTTTTACTTGAGTAAAGAATTTAGTTCAGACGCCTAAATTAGTGACTTTATGTAAAGAGTCTTATCCCACAAGCAAGAACTAAAGATACCCATTACTTATATTCATATTACTTTTAACAAAAAACTGGTAAAATTCCTTATATTATCAATATAACAACGAATCCAAACGTTAACAATACATAATAAACTATCATTCTATAGGAATGATGAATCGAATATTTATTCCTAAATATGTAGTAGGTAAATGGCCCCAACTTCATGCTAGTACATTATCTCGTGACTTCGGTTTCTTTCTATCGCATAAAATGAAAAGCAATAAATACAAATATTATTTATTTATATAATTTATATATTTACCTATAACATCATAATTACGAAACAGTTAATCGGCTACAAACAGCTGTGCGATGTATGAATATTTCTGCTGCCGTAAGGTTACCTCGGTAACTTCTTCAAGCTTACTGAAATAAAAGATTTGAGTGTTATTTTTTGTGGGTCTCACACAACACAATTGGTTTGATAAACAATAAGACAAAACAAGGAAATAGATTATTTTTTGAAGTACTATTTACTTACTTAGTAAAAGTAAAGTAATTGATTAATTTATTAATTTATTCTATTGGTTTACCAAGAACATAAGTTCTTGTGTAAGTGTAAGTAAGTAGGAGCATAAGCTCTATTAAAACACAAAGTATAACATCTATAACGTACACAGTCAATTATAGGTAAACTCTGCAATTCTGCATGCAATGAAGTGTTTATTTCAGAAAAATGAGATCAAAGTACTCTAAGCGTATGCTTATACGATACATGAAATCGGTCTTGACGTCATGATGTATTAAAATTGCTTATTTTAACTATTATTATAATTTTTTATTAAGATGCGTTTAAAAGTAAATAAATAATTCAATTGTTGCTACTAACAGATAAACTCAGGAATATACAGAGGAAAGGTGGAAATATATTAAAATGTATATATTTTATTTTTCATGTTTATTACACCGCCTTAGTCTCTCTGCTAGACCTGTGGTTGACTGGCAGAGAATGCCACTTGGCATTAAGTCCGCCACTGTACAGTTTTATGTGCAAAAGTATAAATTAATAAATGTTATCCTATCTTAAATACACACACATTTATCTGCAAAACGTTAAATAAAACATATCATTACCTGAAAGTAGTTAGAATTAGCCACCTCTTTTGTGTGCCGACGTTCTGTCGGACTGAGCACGCTGACTGGCGATACTCACGGATCGCGCGCAAATTTTTGCGAAGTACCCACTTATTTAGTTAATCCTTAATTTTATATTCTGTTAATATAAAGTTATCGTTCTCAGTTTGGTTATTATGTTTCCAATCCAAAGCTAGTTTTACTAGACATTGCGCTTCTCTCACGTTAGTGAATTGTTGTAATTCTTGGGAAAATTAAAATCTTAAACTACATACATATAAATTCAATTATCATAGCTCAATGTACAAAATCTGACCCCATAATATAAAAAAGTTAATGTGTAAACTTCAAAGCGAAGGCAAAATTTCAAACAACAGCTACATTTTATTTGAAGCATAAAATTACCATTAGAATACTATTAAGTATTTATTACATAAAAAAGAATTAGTAAAAATATTAACTTGCAGAAGAATGGGACACCTGGCCTATTATATTTACCGGTGATTTCACTAATACTTTAGCACCCGGGTGGTCCCAGTTGCACTTTAAAGTATTGTTTTCAATATCAGAGTTATTATTCCAGCAAATACAATTAATCCTTACGAGTTTACATGAATAACAAGTTAAATTATTATTATTATACTAAAAACTAATCTCAAACTACGAAGAAATTTTACCATAATGCAAGAGCCTCTAGGATAGATTAAACATATTTGAATATTTTTTCATTACGTGTGAGTTATATTGATATAACCCAAAATTATATTCCGCACAAAGTGTCCGTCATGCAACAATTTCAGCGGCTAATTGTTGAAAAGTTATCATAGAATCGATTAAAAGAAAAGCAGCAGGCTAATCTAGAGAATTACCTTGAATTCTATTCTTAAATTTAAAGCAAGACCTTCTGCTTCGCATTTTGATAATGCTTTACTTAACGATAATATTATGTATAAATATTATTCCTTATAAAGTTCTTATTTATTTAAATAACGTATTTATCATAGTTTTGATTTCGCTAAAGCTCTCTAAACATCTACCTGGTAAATATGAAAATCTCGAGGATGCAGCGACGAAGTATAATTTATGGTTAAACAAACTTACCTTAAGTGAAGTTTGACCGTAATTATACGAGTCGCTGCATCCGAAGAGATTTTCATTCCCGCCCTACCCCTAAGTTCACACTTAACCCTTACTGAACTTTAGCGAAATCATACTCTGAAATGAATGACGACTCGACGGTTGGAGGGGTCTGACGTAAACGTGCCCAACTACCGCCGGATATCGAGTCATAACAAGTACTTTTTTTGTATTGTATGCTCTAAAATGTTCGATGCCTAGTACAATGAGAAGTGGACTACCTGGTAAATATGAAAATCTCTTCGGATGCAGCGACTCGTATAATTACGGTCAAACTTCACTTAAGGTAAGTTTGTTTAACCATAAATTATAACGCACTTTAATATTTTTTTGTGCTTTAAAATTCGTTTACCAATTTTCGCTTACATTAAAATTACATACTATGTACTAAAAATATCGATATTTCTAATCTCGCAGTCACATCCCTAAGTGTCAATCTTGCTCGGCCCGGATTAAACTGTAGCTCAGTGTGATTTTACATTAAACAGATTGGAGTACTCCGAAAGCTGGTAAAAGTGCGACTTTTTTGGAATAACATACTTTTGTCGACACTATTTTATCAATATTCTCTTCTCAAAAAGATAGAGGTATAAATCTAGTGGATTTAGAGAGATTTCCTTGGTAACACATTTTTGTATAGATATGTATTCTATTTTTACGATGGTACGAGTATTTTCTAGTTCACACTAGCACAAGTTATTCGTGGGGCAAGGGCCACCAGGCTGTATCTCATGAACCGTGATAGCTAGGGTGCTAGACAGGTGCTCGAGTCCAACTGTATATGCACAGTAACCAAAACAAATAAGTATGTATTTAATTATTTTGACATATTTGCTCCCTGGCTCTCTCTAATGCAATTGCCTCTCACCTTCAGGAATTGACACAATCAAGGATTGAACCAACGATCCTTTGAGCGAGTTCAAATAAAGACGATATGCTACTACTACCTTCTCACATGCCTTGGATTTTCACCTAATCATTTACTAATGTAGTGTTTTTATTTTTCCAGGTAATGAGCTGATTCATCATCAATACTTGTATGTATACCTGCAATTGGCTTTATCTGTAATGTATACCGGATTCTGCATTTTTGTGTTTTCATCAAAATCCAATAGAAAGAAAGAAAAATCATTTATTTGGTTCAATCATAGTTTAACACAATATAAATAATTTGACAGAATTTATTGAACCAAAATGGCACGTACTCAGCGTGTATCATGTAAATTCACACAAAACATTCCTTGCTTTGTCAAATTCAAACAATGAAGCTCGTAATACTGATGTACTCCTATAAGTACATTACAGCTTATTTGAATGCGCAAGTCATTATGCCACGCATTGTAAACGACAACATCGAAAAGACAGTGTATCTTGCGCCATCTTTCATCAACGCATTACCACGCCCAGGGATGTTATGGATATGAAGTTTCGGTTACGGATACGGTTACAACGGATATTAGAATAATATTATACCGGTTACGGTTACGGATAGTAAATTATTTCGGATTATCCGAAAGTTTCGGTTATGGTTACGGATGTCTGTGCTTTAGAATGCAATTTGCAATAGTTGTCCAACACGGTTCATTCATGGCCGCACACTTTACATCGAATAAAAAGTAATACAAAAATAAAAATTTATACTAGATGGCAATTTAAAGGTAAATCAGGCTGTAATGCCTTTACATATTATAATGCTTTAAAAAATAACAATTTAAATTGCCTACATCCGAAACTATCCGAAACTTTTGAATCGGATATAGTTACGGTTTCGGGTATTTTTTTTTCGGATATCCGAAAGTTTCGGTTACGGTTTCGGATATCCATAACATAGTTATTTAATTTTTAGCGTTAAAAGTCGCATCTCAAACTAATTTGAAAATTATGAATAACTTGAAAAAATCAAACTGCCTAAGGCGGGAATTGAACCCACGACCTTCCGCTTGCCGGGCTTGGAAGAGCAGTCGGCCGGGCGATTTTTCAAGTTATTTATAACTAGCTTTCCGCCCGCGGTTTCGCCCGCGTAGAATTTTGTCTGTCACAGAAAAACTTTATCGCGCGCGTCCTTGTTTCAAAAACCGGGATAAAAACTATCCTATGTCCTTTCCTGGGACTCAAACTCTCTCTATGCCAAATTTCATCAAAATCGGTTCAGTGGTTTAGGCGTGAAAGTGAGACAGACAGACAGACAGACAGAGTTACTTTCGCATTTATTATATTAGTATAGATAGATTTTCAAGTCCATAACATCCCTGGTAAGCGACAACATCGAAAAGTCAGCGTATCTTGCGCCATCTTTCATCAACGCATTACCACAAGGCTACCGCCCAATCCTGAGGGCGGAAATAAAACCGGCATGCGTTGGAATTAAATGAGATAAGGGCTGCGGCACATTAGCTCCCTAAATTGCTTGGTCGTGTCGAGTTTGGGGAGGGCAGACGAACGACTTTTAGGCAGACATCAAAATAAATGCAGATGTGTATTTGCAAACCGTTATCAGTGCCTGCAGGCAAGATCTGATCTAGATGAATGGAGTGCTAGCATTACTGCGATAGGGTTCAATTACAATTGTCACTATTTCATTAGCCTCCAAACTTACCAAAGTCTATGGTTACAACAATGTAAGAGCATTGTTGTTTTTCGGTAGTTAGAGGTAAGAAGCCCATTCATCTGTGGTTGAGGATTCCAGATGAAGCTTGCTTTGGCTTGAAGTTACTTTCCACTAGGTTAGAAACAGGCCAAGACCTCTGTTATGGATAAAAACAATCTTTAGGATAACGTAGAATTTTTGGGTGAGCTACGCTTGCACATCACAAGTCCGTAGTCAGTGACGATTATGTAGTGGCGTTTCATTCAGCTTTTGTAGAGGATGTAACCAACATTCTTGGTAGATCCATTTCGTGGATAGGCACAAAAACGCCCAGATGCCAAACCTCATACAAAAAGTCGCAAACTAAACAAAATTCTCACGTCTGCACTTTACAAAACATTTGCACCGTTAAGAATCACTTTAAACGGGTAAATAATTCGCTTTTTATCTGACATAGCCGCCATTTCGACGGTCCACCATCTTGTCGCCAAATTAATGGGAGAAAATAAAAAGATATGCGAAGAAGGAAGTTTTTATTTCGTTGTAATTTTTCATTGAGATTTGGAGCATTACAATGGCGTTCGTAATTTTTTGAAAATAAATCCCAAATTGCACCATTAGATTTCTTTCTTTCAAACTCAAGACGTCTTTTCCCCCTAAGATTTTTAGAATGACTGATCCTGCGCTTCTAGGCACTTACTGCGGTCACCGGTCTACCAAGTGGAAGACCTGCCCACATTACGTCTTCCGGCCCGTGGTTGTCCCTCGAGAAATTTGCTACCTCATCGGCCATCCGTTCTACGAGCTATGTGCCCCTCCCACTGCCACTGGAGTTCGATTCTACGAGCTACGTTGGTTACTTTGATTCTCATATGGATCTCCTCATTTTATATTTCGAGCATTAGTTAGAAGTTCCTGTTGTGGAAACGAAAGATGGGAAAAGGAATAATTCTGTATGACCTTTCTTCTGCAACTTAGTCAAGCTTATCTCGGGGAACGCTTCAAGAAGTTGAGGAAACTCAGAGAATTGCGAGCTCCATCGCCCTTTTATAAGTCTTCTTAGCCTTCTATGCTTACCCATATTTGGCAGTAGCAATCTCAAGACCAGTGCGTATTATTTTATTTAAAGACATAGGTACTTAGGCGTTCATCCAAAGATACCGAGGTGCCGTCAGCTGTAGTCGCCTATGTAATTACAAAGAAACATTAAGTACTTAATCTATCTTTTTATCCGTTTTCTGATACCCATATTACTCGTTTATTTACAAGTATAATCCAAGCATTGCTTGTAAAAACAAACTAAGGAATAATAAGCCAAAAAGTACTTAAACGTGTCCCGGTGTAGATTCCAAGTAAAAAGCGGGGTACCGACCCAAAAGATCGTTAATATTTGTTTATGGTCAATTTAATTCCTAAATTACAGTCATCGTCCTTTAAGGGTCTTTTATCTTCGCTAATTAATTGGATTAATTACTAATCTGACCGTAATTATTTTCAGTGTTCTTTCCTAAAAATGTAAAAGAGACAGGCTTTTAATGTGAAGGTGTCTTTGATATTGAAACAGTGTTTTAATAGTAATTAACGTAATTACAATATTCGGGACCAAAAATGTTTTAAATCGTCAAAGAAATTAATTTACTTCAAAGGAATAAAATTAAACTTATAACATACTACCTTTCCACCCGCGGTTTCGCCCGCATTGAATTTCGTTTGTTAAATTTTCCTGAATTTTCTTTGCTATAAACCTCACGGAGCCCGAGACCTTTCCAACGAATGCAAAACCGTGGAAATCGGTTCGTGCGTTCTGGAGTTATAGCGTCAGGAAGGAAAACCTGACTTATTTTTATAATATAGTAGATTTGCACTCACATCGCATCACTTGTAGTTTCTGAGTTTCATGATGAGTCAGTCAGTCAATCAGTGACCTTTCGCTTTTATAAATATAGATTATGATTTCCTGCTTTATTCCAAATCCGAACAGAATATAATATTTGTCCTCACCCTAACTTAGCTTAGTTAATGTCCAGAGGCGGCCTATGAAGCAATACATTATACTTGGACACAGCCCACAGAAGAAATAAAAGCTATATATCTTCGCTAAGATCTTGCTATTAAAGCTAGGTACACACGGAGCGGTATTTTTGGGCGTTTTTAACACGCTACACGCCAGTAACTTAAATAAGAAGAAATTGTCAACTTGTCAAGATGCTTAACTCTGAAGAAGTTTGGGTAAAATGTAAAGTACTTAAGCATTGTAGTCAAACTCTTAGGCTGAGTTGCACCACCTAACTTTAACCGTGACTATAACCATAACCGGTGTATTTTTATGGAGTTTGACAGATTTATGACATTGTCAGACAACTGGTGATAGTTTGAAAAGTATTTATAAAGTTGTAGCAAGTTGTAGTAAGGGGGCAAGACTTTGTTGTACTCTAAACACTGCAGGAGGACGGTAGTCTCATATTACTAGAGGAGAATGGAGGATCTGGCCTGCTCTCCCCACACTGAACAAACAGTTGATAATTAATAAGAATGAAAGAATGAAACATTTATGACAAAGGACATTACACAAATAGTAATGATGAGTGACAATGTCTTGCGTTTTTCGCGCGCTACATAACTGCTCGTTGTGACCTTACCCTAAAGATGTGATAAAGGTTCTCTAGATTAATGATCATTCCCAAGGGAACTGCAAATCGGGACTTACCGTATTTCACGTGGGATATAACTGCTGAATTTATTCTTATGCCATAATCGGAAATTGAGTATTGAATATTTATTCTTTATAGTCAAAGTCAAAGTCAAAGTCAAAATTTCTTTATTTGTTTGGACTAATAAATAGTTCTTACAAATCGTCATTTTGCTCTTAAGGAGCCTCTACATGTCTCATAATCTTTTTACCCTACCAGCGCTTCGAGACCAACATTTGGCAAGTGCTGAGAAGAAGCGCCGCAACAAACTCAGTCACCACTGTCTGTCGGATAATATAAATAAATAGAAATAGTAGTAGTAGGTACATTCGATTCAGGAGCAGTTCACTGAATTTACCATGCATTCTTGTATGGTGTATCTTATAAGAATGGGTATACAAGATTGCGTGGTATATTAAACAAGGTAGTGACGTGCTAATATCTAGACTTACATATTAAGATACTAGTAGAAATTATGTTCCAGGTGTTCCATTTTCTGAACTTTTTCAATATCTGAATCGACTACAGTAGGTAACTACACTCGGCATCAAATAAATCGCACCTCCCGCGACAAGCACTTATCAAACGTATGCATCCCCACTTCCCACCAACATTGGTACCATTTGAAAGCCTAGTTCTAAACTTCATTTCATTAAAGGAAAGGTTTTTACCCCAAAAATGTGTCTTTACAAGGATCCAGAGTCACTTCTTCAAAAAATAGGTAGTTACGCTATAGCCATTTTTTATGACTTTAAAACTGTTAAGTTGGGATTAATCGCTATCCATCTGTTAAAGAGGACACGTGAGATCTTTATTTGGTTTTATAACCATAAAAATTGGTCTAATTGATCCCAGAGGTGAGCCCAAAGTGAGGTCTATTTTCAAGTCACATTTATGGTACCTATAAAATATTTTAATCATTTATTTAGAAATGAAATTTATTTTTCTTTAAGGATATTTATTGGGCTTTCAAATAACACCAATATTGTTGGGGTACCATGATTGTGTCAGAAGATAATCTTTAAAGTTCGCGTCGCGGAAGGTGCGGTTTATTTGATGTTGAGTGTATTTACGTACATGTAATAGATCTAGTGCTTAACTCAATCAGTGCCTGAGGTATGTGCGCGATACGGGAGGGGTGACATTGTCATTATTATGACGTGACAGAGCAAACAAATCTGAAGCATATCTGAAGTCTCGACGCCATTTGGTTTCTCAAAAACACCCTCCCGTGCCGCTCTTTTACCTCAGGCGCTGACTGAGCTAAGCGCGAGTCATAAAGTAGTAGAATTTGTTATAGGAAGTTAGTTTTCTATCTCATTTGACCAACAATCTCAAGATTGACTGAAATAACTTTTTTAGTCCCGTTAACCCCTCGTGGTAAGCTAAATACTTATGCTCGTGTTACGAGTGGGTTCATCACAAATTGTCCAGTAGCGTGGCGGGGTCCGAACCCACGTTCCTCGGATCCCATCCGACATTACGCCAACACCATTGGGCTATTGTCTTTTTTTTTTAAGGGACGCGCGCTGGTAGCTTGAGGAGCTTTTCCAGCTTCACCGGGCAGAGTGGCGAGTACAGAAAGTACTCTAGCCGTTTGGCGATCGTCGGTGCGCGGGCCGCCGTTCGCGATCGGGCCGTATCGAGCGCATAAGACGCCCGATCAGTGGCAAACCCAACTAGAGGGTTGCCCACCGCGGTGTTGGACCAAAGTCCAGCCTACGGTTGGCTCACTCTAGTGGGCCCGATCGAGGGGACTACGGACGCGGCCTGAGGGCGCCACGGTAGGCTCGGACCTCGGCTCAGGCCGTGTCCGGGGGACGGATTGGAGGGGGGGCTATTGTCACCATCGATTGGCTTAAATGACTGATGTTCATTTGTTTTAACCGAATGCCGTCCATTATTGAACAAAGGCCTCCCCAAGGATTTCCACAACGACCGGTCCTACGCTGCCCGCATCCAGGTGCTTCCCGCGACCTTCTCCAGGTCGTCGGTTCACCGAGTAGGGGTCTTCCTATACTACGTTTTCCGGACCATGATCGCCACTCGAGAACTTGTATGCCCTAATGGATCAGAATTAAAGAATTCCTTTGGAGAAATTCAATTGCTAAAAAAGAGGTACTTCGGAATTGTGTAGTAAAATAAAATATGGCTTAAAAGTAAAATAGAAAATGAAAAACACATTCAACTATCGCATGAATCTAGCGAGCGCTAAAAGAACAATAAAATTGGACCCATTCAACTTTATTTATTTTTCAAAACTCGAAATATTCTTTGAAACCCGTGAAAGGTTTTATGAAGAGAAAAATTGGAAAATTTTCCCGGAAAATCGGAAAACTGAACATACAGAGAAAATCAATTGAAAAAAATTCCCGCAAAATCGTGAAAGCCGAAGAGAGTTCCGAAAAAAAAATACAAGCATTCATTTCATGTATTAAAACGGGCTTTAAATTATAGAAACTAAAAATAAACTGTTCTATGTGAGTTGATACAGTATATTATTTGCATAAAAGACAATACTTAACCAAACGATGCTGCGTGTAATGGATACGCAACATAAAGTCATCATTTGTGCAATTGAAAACATACTTTTTTTGGTAAATGTTGCCATTAAGTAAACATTTACCAAAATTAACCGTGAAGAACAGAACCGCAAATTCGACTCCCTATATTCTTCAATGCAGGAAATTAAAGATCAAAACCTTGAAATATCAAAATCCCTAGACTTTATGTCACAAAAATATGAAGAAGTAAGATTGCAACTGATGAAGAATGAAGAGGACAGAAAGAAGGATATGACCTACATCAGGGAACTGGAATCCAGAATCACAACTTTGGAACGATCCAACCGAAATACAAGTGTTGAAATACGCAACCTCCCACAGAAAATCCCCGAAACGAAAGAAGACCTGTTGAAAATAGTTAAAACGATTGGGGTGGCAACCAACTCGGCAATCGAAACTAACGACATCAAAGACCTATTTCGTTATGAGTCCAAATTGTCAAACAAGAAACCCATTATCGTCGAATTTATGACTGTACTCAAAAAAGAAACATTTATAGAATCAGCAAGAAGATTTCGTACTAATAACAAATCAAACTTGACAACTCAGCATCTCGGCCTCAGCGGAACTACAGAAACAATCTACATATCTGAAAGTTTACCAGCAATCACCAAAAGACTGTATGCACAAACACGTAGTTTCGCCTCTGAAAACGGTTATAAATTCTGTTGGACCAAGAATGGACATATATTTCTTCGCAAGGAAAGCAATACGAGAGTGCTGAGAGTGGACAGCGAGGACGACATTAAGAAGCTAAACTTTACCTCTGATAAGTGACTAGACGGGCCTTATTCTGTATGTATTCTTTGCTTAGTTATGGTCCTACATGTACCTATCTCTTTTTACGGCGCTCATTTCACTTGCACATTTACTAACCACTTCTACACTCACTCGTACTCAACTAAACAATACACTACACATAAAACTTACAAAATACAACTCGTAACACCCGCACACACATACTACTCAAAACAATTTTATAATAATTCCAGTATTACTCAATTCGCTATACAAAATCTTAGTCCGTTATATACTCCAGTAAATCATTCTCAGCAAAATTCGACTTAACCGACCTAAACACCGAACTAGATAGCCTAACTGTGTCTGATGCTATGGTAATTGAACCAAAAGATTGTAAAAACAAACTTAAGCACTATCACAACGGTCTCAAAATAATAACTCAGAACATTAGAAGTATTTACCGTAACCTCGATGGATTTGCATCTTTTCTTAAAATACTAAATGTCACTTGTGATATCTTGATCCTAACGGAATGCTGGCTAACGGACTTCAAACCTCCTCCACATTTTGAAAATTACAAACTTTATCATTCCCAAATAACACATAACCAAAATGATGGAGTCGTTATTTACATATCAAGAGATATCACATGTAAGCTGGAACAATTGCCATTCAAAGACGCCAATTGCCTTCTAATTGAAATTAAAAAAGAAGTCGCTATTCTATGTCTATATAGATCACCATCAATTAAAAACATCAATCAACATCAACCTTAGCATTAAACGGGTCTTTAAGGAAATGTATGTACAACAATGCAATGTAAGCAATGTAAAAAATGTTAAAGTTGTTAAATAAACTTTTATTATTATTATTATTATTAATTCTTACTGTCACTCGATAATTCCCTAAAAGCGCTGGCTAACTTCAAGACAATAATTGTCGTAGGTGACATTAACATTGACATCAAACCAAATTCTGGTGATGAACGGTGTGACGAATATCTGAATCTCATGGCAGAAAACGGTCTACTTCCAGCACACACTTTACCAACTAGACTAAACAACTGTATTGATCATGTCCTTTTAAAAACTCCACACGAATCGCAAACTTTTGTGATAGATTTCCTCATAACTGATCACTTACCTATTTTGTTTAATTTGAACAGCCATCTGAGTAGAAGTAAAATTGCCAAAACAAAAACAATAACCAACTATGAAAAAGCTGCAGTCGATTTAAGCAACCGCGATCTGTCGTTCATCACTACGATTGATTGTCCTAACACCGCGACGGAAAATTTGGTTACCTGCCTAAAGCAAGTGCTTGAACACAACACTACAATTAAAAAGATACCAAACAGGAAGAAAATAATTAAGCCCTGGATCACCGCGGGTATGTTACGCTGCATAATTCATAGAGATTCCCTTCATAAAAAACACAAAAAGTCTCCAGATAACGAAATCCTTAAGACTAGTTATCTGAGATACAGAAACTTTTGCAATGACTTACTGAATCGACTAAAAACAGAACATCAGAGAACACAAATAAATAGTTGTAAGAACCCAAAACAAACCTGGAAAGCTTTACGAGAGATTACTAACACCACCAAAAATATGAATCCTGCTGTCGAGCTTACAAAATGCCATTCTGAAGATCCTGAGGCATCAATAAATTTAGTTAACAGTTATTTTTCGGAAATAGGTGAAAAACTTGCGAGTAAAATTGACAATAGCCGGGCTTCCACAACCACCCCTATCACACAAAACACTGATTCTGGTGCCACTTTTGTTTCATATTCTTTTGCACTCTATCCAACGGATAACTCTGAGGTAGAAAATCTGATACATAACCTAAAAAATGACTCCGCCACAGGTTGGGACGGTATTCCATCGTTCTTTCTGAAACTTACAAGTAAAACAATTACCCCTATTCTAACACATATTTTCAATCTTTGTTTCAACAATGGTATTTTCCCTCAATGTTTTAAACGCTCCATAATCCATCCCATTCACAAGGGCGGATGTAGAGACAGTGTCGAAAATTATCGTCCAATAGCAGTCCTAACATCTTTATCAAAAATACTAGAAAAACTAATTAACAAACGTCTCATGCATTACTTAACTGACAAACAACTCATCTCTGCCTCTCAATTTGGTTTCCAACCCCACAAATGTACTGAAAATGCGGTCACACAACTTGTTAACTCTGTAACTAGATCATTGGACAACAAAGAAAAATGTATCGGTGTATTCCTTGATCTGGCAAAAGCCTTCGACACTGTCTCTACGCCCATCTTACTTCAAAAGCTTGAATCTGTTGGAATTCGAGGAACGCCGCTAAAACTATTCCACAGTTTTTTGAGTAACAGAAGTCAAACGGTGAAAATTGGTGACCTAAACAGTTCTGAGCGTCCAATCACTTGTGGAGTCCCACAGGGCAGTGTCCTGGGGCCAAGCCTGTTTCTTATCTACATAAATGACTTATGCAACTTCAAACCTCCCAATGGCAGCGTTTTCTCTTATGCCGACGATACGGCTCTCATATTTAAAGGGAACACTTGGAATGAAGTGAAACATTCTGCGGAAACAGGCTTGGCTCTTATATCATCATGGTTACAAGTCAATCTTTTGACTCTTAATGTCCACAAGTCAAAACTCATAACCTTTGGAATAAGGAAAGACCACCTACCGGATTCAAATTTTAGTCTAAAAATTCATACTAATATTTCTTGCATAGGCTCCAACACCTGCCACTGCCTAAATTTGGAACGAGTGGGCCACATAAGGTACCTAGGCGTTCAAATAGACGAAACTCTATCATGGAACGAACAAATTGCCCTACTATCATCTCGTTCGCGCAAGTTAACGTGGATCTTCAAAATTCTTCGCAATGTCCTCACCACAAAACTGATTAAGTCTGTCTATCTAGCACTGGCTCAATCAATATACAGCTACTGCATACCAGCGTGGGGTGGCGCAGCCAAATCAAAACTCATAAAACTTGAACGCGCCCAAAGATCGATCCTCAAAGTTATGCATAGGAAACCCTTCCGTTATCCAACCGAGACATTGTACCAGGACTGTGGAGTCCTCACTATCAGGCAACTATTCATACTCCACGCCACTCTTTACAAACATTCAACTCTTACTTACGATCGATCTCTCACCCTGCTCAAACGTAGATCAGACAAAGTTTGCAAATTACTACCTTGTCATACAACGTTCTCCCAAAGACACTTGGAATTCCTAGCATCACACTTGTATAATAAACTAAATAAGCACTTATATATATACAGCAAATCAAGATACGAATGTAGAAATGTCATTCGAAACTGGTTACTTAAAACTAATTACAATGACACTGAAGCTCTATTAATAATACCGCAATAAACAATTAATGATAGTAGTATCCAACACAACTAATGTTACACACACACACACGAGCTCACGCACACACACACACACACACACACACACACACACTTATACACGCGCGCCATAAAAACTTACGCATGGGCACTTAGCACTTAACTTTAATCTTTTTGTATTGTAATATCAATATCTAATATCGTAATATCTTATTGTGATCCGCGGGTGGGGGACCTGGAGGCCTGAAATACAGGGTGACCCTAGTTTAGGCTCCAGATCGCACACTCAGAACAACAATTGTTATCTTCCAAAATTTTTACTGTACTATAATGAGTGTCTGGTAAAATAAACAATTTTTATTTTATTTATTTATTTATTTAACAGGTGCTTCAGTGCTTAGCTGATCACGGCTTCAAATCCCTTGAGTGGCGTTTGAGAATACCATTTAAAATTGAAAGATACTTAAATCTAATGTCAGCTTAGTGACAGATTTGAGTAGTGTTTCAGTATTCGGCCGTAGTCTCATACGATCATACCTTTTCAAGGAATATTATAAATTTTACTCCAATCCTTTAACCACATTTTCCGTAATTAAATAAATTCATCTCGTAAATTAACAGCTGTACTTAACCTAATTAAAATCTACAATTAACATCGATGCTACCTCGCCGGAGTTCCGAAAGGCCGTGGAAGGCAAACAATAAGACTGACTTTTAGTAAGTAAATGGTGTTTTATGTTTACATACGGGTTCTTAGATTGGCCAACGCTGATAAGGTGACCACCATTTTGTTCTCAAATCAAGTTTCCGGACGGATACGAACCTGCAAGCTTTCAAGAAGAGAGCGTATCTTCACCTTAAAGGCCGGCAACGCACCTGTAACGCCCCGGGGACTGCGGGTGTCTATGGGCGACGGTAATCACTTATCATCAGGTGATCCGTCTGCTCGTTTGCCTCCTGTCACATAAAAAAAAATCTTTTAATTAGGGTAGGTACATTTTCTGGATCAAGATAGTTGAAAATAACGTAGGTCTATAAGTTTCAATAAGAATGCAAAAGTTTGAAATTTTATTTTGCTTTTGCCCGCGGCGACACTTCAGAGTTAATTTCTGTCTGTCGCAGAAGGAGTTTATGGCGCGCATGTCACTTTTTAGAGGGATAAAAACCAGCCCTGGATCTTAAACTATTTCTATGCTATGTTCAGTAGTTTTTACGAGAAAGAGTAGCAAACATCAATCCACTCCACAATCATTCTTCATTCATATTAACTATTTTCATAAAAGATGTGGCACTTAATTGACAATTTGAAATGGTGTTGTTACTGTTTTGCTATTTATTAACCCGCACGTTTACGTACCATTCCAAGAATTACCTAATTTTGTAACACAGTCATGACAGGCTTATGTCGGTTCAAAACTGCTAATGTGGAACATTCTATGGATTATTTGAATAACCTAGAAACCATGCCAACACCAATTTCACACTCGAAATTTTCACCTCGCCAGCTCAATATTTGATGCGCTCTCAAAACTTTAGTTGGCCGAACTCTGCAACTGTATTCCCAGACATTAAATTGGCACTCAAAGTTCGGCAATAACTCTGGATTGTGCTTTTTGTGCTTTTATTGTGCTCAACTTTTCAGTGAACTGCTTTGTAAAGAGAATGTTTATTTCAAGTGATACTGAAATGGTATAATCTTGTCGTTGGGAGTTTTTGTAACTGTTTTTGTGTTTAGATGTTTGAAGTGTTTGGTTTTAGTTTCGAATTTTAAGGGATGATAGGTTTTTAGTTTATAGCTTTAAGTTTAAGTAGTAGCAACTTTAGTTGAGATTATCGTAGTGTAATACGTCCATCCTACGACTATGAAATAACTTATTGTCAGTAATGTGACAAAATACAAACCTACTGATAGACACGTTTGTTTATTTGTAATCCCTAATCTACTATTGGGTATAGTGACATATTCTGTTACGGTAGGTAAACAATGAATGCCCTAATATGGCTCGCAGCCATCTTGTCTAATATGAAACAAAATAATTATCTTAAATAATTCCGTGGGGGGGAGAAGAACGGAAAGGACATACGATAAACTGCAAGGACTGTATGTACTATGAAGGTATCGAACCAGCGACACCCTTTAAAAAAGCCTCATCTGTCATCACGTAAGCAATTCTGAAAAAAATTTGCACGTCACGGAAGCAATTTCTTAAAGATTTTACTTTATAACTAAGGAACCCTAAAGTATCTCACATTCGCTCGTCACTCTATCCAATTGAACCCATATCCTTTCAAATCTCACCCGAACTAGCATTGTCACGGTTTCTTCTCAATACACGCCTCGAAACGACCAATGGTATCTTTCAGTATAAGCACGCATTTTGTCTTGAGCGCACAGTCGGTATCTATTTTTTGTTCAAAAAAGCCTCTATCACAACCGTTTAAGATACCACAGTTTAAGTACGCGTTTGTACAGTCTACAGACTTTATTTTTATTGCAAAATACGGCTTATTGCAACTGTATAAGAGGCGACAGTATAGCTTGAAGTGCCGCCTGTACGTAGGGCGGATCCGCCCAAACAATCGCAACGTTTTATACGCCGCTTTGTCCCACTAATTCTGCTTAACGAGACGCCTATAAAAGTGTTGGCTTTGGGACAGTGTAAAGAGAACAGTGCTTGAAATAGGCCATAACTTCCTTTGCAGGACTTAATCATCATTATCATTTCAGCCATAGGACGTCCACTGCTGAACATAGGCCTCCCCCAATTATAAATTCTGTAATGGCCAGTCGGTAGAGGCCTGCATCCAGCGCCTTCCTGCCACCTTTATGAGGTCGTCGGTCCTCCTTCTAGGAGTTGCTATAATGAAATAGATATTAAGTCTCATAAATATATAAGGATTATGGCACTGGATGCAGGCCGCCATAAACCGGTAAATCTTTTAATCATTGGGCAATGCTATGTTCAATCTGTGGACGTCCTGTGGCTGAAATGATGATGATCATTAAAGGCCTAACTAAGTGTTAACTTACCCATTTGTGGTTTCGGCAGAGTAACAAAAAAAAAGTTTTTTGTTATTTATAGTTAGGATTATTTCAAAAAATTACTAAATTATAAGGTCTGTTCAAAATCCTAGTAAAACCCCATTCAACAGATATCACATCTCTAGTTTATCAACACAACCCTAATTTAGAACAAAACACAAACAATTTCACTCGCCAACAATCGCCAGAAACCCACAATCGTATTTCCTTATTTTTATGCCGCATTTTCTTATACTGTGTATTCAAGTTAAGGCAGCGGCACACAGCATCGGCTGTAAATCTCCCGCGAGTAGATAAAGCACGGACGTGTGTCGCACCCCAATCCGCCATCTTCATCCGCCATCTTTTATGACGTAGAATAAACATGTACAGAGTGTTCACACTGAAAAAAGGAGGAAGTATTTTTCGTGACTGAAATTGGATAAAATGAAATCAATATTGACTAAAGTGATTTCCTGTTATTTTTATTTAATGCTTGTTTAGTGACTGTACGTACGTGACTGTACGTAACAGTAAAAAAGAAAAACATTAAAAAGTCATTTTCTCAGTTATCTCAAGATTTTTTAAATTATTTTAAAAATTACGGGCACTAAAGTCGGATTCTTTAGAAATTTCCCTAAATGTAAACAAATATGGCCAACTGACATTAAAACATTTTTAATCTGTACCCTAGTGAGGCGACAAAACCTCTCGTTAATCGCGGATTGAAATTATTGTAGTACTTACGTACCTATAGAAATAATTTATAATGCTTTATAAAGCAATGCATTAAACAATTAGTAGTACATTCAATGAAGAAAAAATACATTGTTGATTAAGACCCTACTTAAATCTATTTAAATGCAATCAGTAATAAAAATGATTGAATAATTTAAATAAAATCGATTACATTTACCGATTATTGTCTATGACTTACAGGTTACAACACTGATGTGTCAGAGACAACATGGAGATAACACATAATTTTAAACTTCAAGTCAATTTGACAAGTTTCACAAATTTTCATCGTTCACATATTTTGCTAAAATAATTTCTTTAAAGATTGATTCCAAACTTGTATAATCGTGAGAATAAAGTTGGTTTCATGGGCTTGTGAAATAATGTGTATGATATTATGAACACGTAAGTGATTATGGTGTAATTGTGTGCAGAAGTGTTTGTTTACATTTAAGGAAATTTCTAAAGAATTAAGGTATAAACTCTACCAGTTTTATTTTAAAATTCAATTTATCCCCAACTCTGGGGGTCTGGCTTCAAACTTGGATCAAACCAGCGTGGGGGGTTCAGGTCAAATTCTTATGCCTCTGGTAAATTGGAGATAGTCGTGCTTTCACCGTCATAGTGAGACCAAATAATGTAGGTAATAAAAATCATTTATTTTCTGCAAATAGGCTTTTAAAGACGCTTTTACATGTCCCAATATTACTCTAATCCTAGCACTGCATCGTGACAATAAATGGGCCAATGCTGAGATGATTCTCATTTGAATCAAGTACGAATAATAATATAATAATATGTGAATAATCTTAAAAGAACATTATCCCTAAAATTTAACCCAAAAACTATAAAAATATCGGAGTATCTGTACACTTATTCTATGCAATACGTGATTTACGACCAACCAAACATTCTGTACGTTTCTATTTTGTGATCTGTGCCCGATTTTTATAGTGTTACGTTATTGTTTTCGGGGAAAATCTCGCTGAGTAAGCTACAACTTATTTCTTTATTGGTCATAAAATTACGGATAGCGGAGTTAACGCCAGGACATTATGTATAATGTTTAGGATAATGTGCCTATTCTGTTCCGGGAGAAAATAGTGGTCAAGACAGCTTTTTTTCAGAGATTTTGGGCCCGTATTTTGAAATGGCGCTCAAAGGTTAATGTCAAGCAATTTTTTTATTGGCTTTCGCAAACCAAGTATTCATATTTGTGATTGGTTAAATAGGTTTACACCACAAGTCAATTGAAATACTTTATTTGTACTGTCAAAAAGTGAAATTTTATAAGGTAAATGTACCTATGACGATACTAGTCTTCTAAGCTAGGAAAAGAAGTGCTTTAAAGCAAATTAAAAACAAGCTTAACCTTTAACTATGGACGTCGGGTCTCAGAGGCCCACCCCCCTTTCCGATTTCTCGGTTTAAACACCTTCCCGCCACGTGCTGCTCTCGACCATCTCAGTAGCTTCAGTTTTAACTGTGTTTGGATCGAGGAGGCATAAAATCGCGTCTTCCAGCACCTATTACGTCAGTAATAACCATTCAAAATTTTGTCCGGGTCTGGGAGACCCGATGACTATAATTTCCATACAAACATA
The DNA here is from genome assembly GCF_963855985.1 of Ostrinia nubilalis. Classification (NCBI taxonomy): domain Eukaryota; kingdom Metazoa; phylum Arthropoda; class Insecta; order Lepidoptera; family Crambidae; genus Ostrinia; species Ostrinia nubilalis. The sequence continues at coordinate 9,987,188 of NC_087109.1, read as the reverse complement.
CTTGTATGGATGTGACTTGTCAACTATAATTTTTTTATATTATATTATTATAATCTTTAGTAAATTATTCTAGTTTAAGAATACATAATAGCAGAAAGTATCTGAGTACATCAGCTATATTATTAGCCCAAATATCTAAATAACATTTCAGGAGTAAGGTATTACTTGTAGACGATTCTGCTTTTGAGTTAAGATGTCTTAGAATTCACCATTGCTGCAGATTCCGATTCTGAATGGTGTACATTTTGCCTACTAAAGCTCTCAAAGAAAGATAACACATGCCTGTAGAAATAATTTGTCTTTAGTGTTCTAGGCCACTGTGTATAATTTTAGTAACTTCAACCCTTGTCAAAATTTTTATTTTATGACCCTCAGAAATTCTGTTCATGTTTTTATGTTACATGGTTATTAATTAGCAAAGAAAAAAGTATTACTTTAATTTATTAATGATCGACTGTAATCAAGGAGCCTATATGTGATGGCAAGTCAATTTACACTGAAAAATGTCTACGTTTTTAAAATTTGCAAAAAAATAATTAAATGATGGTTAAAATTTGATTACATTTACTACTAAATCCTTTATTAATAGTTATTAGATGTATATCAACTCTTTAATAAATTCAAATTGATTCAGATATGAAAATAAGAAGAATGTTAGATAGGGGTCTGTGAGACCCGACGTCCATGGGAGTGTGATTATTTTTTCACGTCCATAGTTAAAGGTTAAACGAAGTTTAAATAAAATTGATTTTGAAAGTTCTGTCAAAAAATAATTGAATAACAATCAAAATTATTTTATTAAATAATGCTATGTGACTGAACTCATTTCAAAATTAAATATCCACCGATTGATTGTTATTTAATTTTATAAGATAATGCCTTAAAACAGTAAAGCTCAAACGATAAAAAGCATAATAAAAATTCCAGTCCATCTGATTTATTACCCACTGATGATAACTGTGATAGCTTATTACTCATAATTTAACGGGACTCGTTAAAATAATGTATTAAATTAAAAATGTATGGCCCCTTGCGCCACATTTGCTGATATTGAACTTAATAAATTAGGAGACAAGGTTCGATATATTTTTAACATAAATTATGCGGGGATTTGATGGGAAATATTTGGGTACGCCAATTTTTGGGCTGAAAAGAAATTTTCTTTCGACATAAATTATAGGTATCACTAACGGTCAAGTTGACAGTCCGTTTTTTAGGGTTCCGTAGTCCTTACAAGGAACCCTTATTTGTCTTCCATCGACTTGCCCCACTTTGAGCTTGGTCCACGAGACAAATCACTGGATTAAATTTATAAATCTGGGGGCACGGCAGTGCCCCCGCCAAGTCGAGCGCGAAGCAAACACTGCTATTTTTTTCTTCCAGCAACTGGGCCCACCTCAATATTTTTATTAATAAATTAAACACCAAATCAACAAAAACGGCCCGTGGCCCAGGTTAAAAGTAGGCCAAGTCACTGAAAGACTCAGAAGTCTGACACCAGAGTTGTAGCGTAAAAGAAATAGCTAGAGATTCGCAATCATAAACTTTATGTAATACAGATGGAGTGAAACACCTTCGGTCAGTATTTCTCACTGTAATAACAATGAGTAGATATTATTAAGCCAGTCTGTCTAGACTGTGGAATGTCTGTTGGCTGACTGCCATCGCCGTGACTTACATTTCACGAAATTATGATACTTTTCAACTTTATGCCGGTCTTATTAAACTGTTTGTACTTTAAAAGAACGATATTTCATATTTTTTCGGTTTTAAAATTTCATTAGCACGGATTAATTATGGGCCCTGGTTAGCTTAGTCGAGGTAATTGGTTTCTGTTGTTTTTTAATTACTAAATTGATGAATGTGGAGCTGCTGAGGAAAATACAAAATGTATGTTGTGGATTACTAAAATAATTAAAATAATACTAGAGTGCTTTAGGTCTTTGTTGGTTTTTAATTAATAAATTTATGAATGGTGAGGTGTAGAGAAAAATATAATGTTGTGGCTGACTAAAATAATGAAAGTTACTGTTTTTATAAAATAGGTAATAGGTACTAGATAGGTATTTCTTTTAAAGCATTAAAATGTGTGGGTAGATCGATGTCATCGTGCTCCACATCGATTTTTGAATGTTAAGAATGATAAATCAATAAAAACTATCTTAACACTAGAAAGGCCGCCGTCCCATTTTTGTCCCACTCGCGAGTTTGATCGTCTCTAACTTTTTTATTTTTCAACGAAAGTCCATGAAACTTTTTGACTTTTTCTGATTTATTGAATTTTATCATTTTTTAATGTTTTTGATAATATAACATTAATTGAAAAAAATTAAAAATCGGTTTTACCTAGAAGCGCCACTGGGTCATTTTTGTCCCACCCTGGTATTTGCCATAATAATTCGATGAAGAGTCTTTGTTTCGAGGAGATACGAAAGTGGAGTGGTGAGGAGAGTTTAGGTGACTCGTGACAATGCAGAAATGTAAATATATTGTACTAGTTTTTGCCTGTGACTTCACCCGTGAGAAATTAAGTTTATCATAGAAAGACCTAATTTCTTGACATTTATCGTTGCTTTTTGACCAAATAACTGAATATTATTGTAAATTATAGCCTATTTTATGTTGTTGTGGAGTATTAACAATAAAACTGCAAAGTTTTATTAAGATCGGCTTAGTATTTTTTGCGTAAAAGAGTGAAAAAACATCTATCGATCTAACCATGAATTCATACTCACTTAGTTCAAGGTCCAGGCATATATCCACCCATTCATCCTTCCTATCTATTCATCAGTCCATCTATCCTTCAATTCATCAATATTTATTAACTTTTACATTTATAATATTAGTAGGAAGGTGGCTTCTAGACATAAGCCAGTTCACACATTGTATGATTTGATACATTTTTAAAATGTGTGACTTATAAAATTTTGAAGATTAAACGTACATTATTTTCATTGTAATTGGTAAAAAACTTCATTGTTTGTGTACAGATAACAGAAAAATAACCATACCTATAGAAATTCCTAAACACATAGTACACCAGAGAGACAAAAAGCCATACAAAAAAATTTGTGCAAAATGTGCACTATTATTTGTAAGACATTTATTTTTTCTTTAAAAATAATAATGACTAGCTAAAGTAGTAATTTCATTATTTTAATACAGTATAACACCACGTAATATGTGACTATTTTTAAATGAAACCAAAAATATCTGACTTTTAATAATTCAAAATTAAAATTGAATACATCTATATTGTTAAAGAAATAAGTACATATTGATTTAACTACATGGATAAACCTTTTTTTAAGGATACTACAAATAGTTTTAACCATAATATTCATGCCTGAAACTAAAAAATGTTACAAAATACATGCTGGGACAAAATTGACCCAGCGGCGCTTTTAGGGGGGTCGTAATCTTCGGCACTTCTAGTGTTAAATAAATAAAAAATAAGTTTTAACGAAACATTCAATGTTAATTATTAGAAAAACTTAATCTTCCAGTGACTTGGCCCACTTTTAGCTTGGTCCACGGGCCAAGTCGCCGGATTGAATTTTTAATTATATTTTTTTCCAGTGACTGGGCCCACCTTCAATGTTTTATTATTAAAAAAAATCTACTCTAAAATCTTAGAGGTGGGCCGAGTTGCAGGGAGAAAAAATATTGAAAAATTCAATCCAGCGGCTTGGCCCGTAGACCAAGATAAAAGTGGGCCAAGTCGCTGGAAAGCTCGGAAAAACTACATGCTTGAAAAGCACTAGTTACGTGTTATGAAATTACTTCAAATATAGGCCTAGATATCAAAGAATACCCAATTAAAAGTCTAGAATGATAAGTAAACTTACTGAAACCATTCTAACTCTGATAAATTATCATAGCAGCATCTATTTTTAGTGTCAAACCGTATGATATATCTCATTAATATTTTCATTACTCTGGAATAGTGTGGTGCTTCAACGTAGCACAAATTATCGACATAAATTGATGAATTATTAGGCAAAATCAATATGACCGTACACATTCAGTACCATCTAATTTATTAATGTCAAAGCGTGAAATAGTGTGGTGCTTCAGCAAATTATTATTGACACATCGATCACAGCTGAAATTTAGGTAAACTCAAATTGATTGTAATTTGCATAGATACAGAAATTATTCAGAAACGTGTGGATATTGGAGTTATAGAACCGTTAAGGCGAGTGTCTCTCCATAGATAAGATTATAATTACTACGTTGTCTTTCTTTTTAAAAGTGTAAATGAAAAAGATACACTGTCACGATGACAAAAAGTTACCCGTGCGCGCGTCTCTTTACAAACGTTGCAAATGAAATCGTATAAATATGTAGGTATAATGTTATGCAGGTATTGTTGTAATGGTTATAAATACTAGACAAAAATATTATCTTGAATTGCAGAAAAAGAACAGATGTTGGGATTTACAATGAAAATTATATAATTAACTTTCAAAAACCCCAATAACCGAACACAATTCGATAGCATTTACCAAAATTTCATCGATACTTCGACATCACTACACCAGAACGCGATGTGCTATAGAAATAGACATCAAAGTCTGTCTGCCAGTGCGGCCTCGTCTGCGCGTGAGTGGCCCAACGCTTCCATTCATTTCTAACGGCACTTTAAAGCGTTTAGTTTCTATTAAACAATAATAATTATGATGAGATGCAAATGTCAGTGTTAGCAGATAATGGTGTTTAGTCTGTGTTGAAAATAGTTGGTTCTGTGATTTTTTGATCTTGGATCAGTATTTACACCTGTTCTCGAGTTCAGCATAGTGAAAGTAAGTAAATTTTTTTCGTCTTACTATGTGAAGCTTTTATTCATAGGTGTGCATGTGTGGTGGACAGCCGCTTGGGCGGCCAAAAAAAACTAAAAATACCTTCGGTTGAAATGAAGGTTTACTTTTGCTTAAAATGCCCAAATCAAAAACAAACTCCAAACTTTAAAAACAAAACTTATCAAAAATAATAAAAAAAAGTATAAAAGCTTGTAGACAATAGGTATATCAAAAAAGGTTGGTCCAACTATCGGTCCAACAATAGGTATAACTTCAGTGTACTTGGCGCCATGGTTATTTCATTCGTTATGTTATTGTATACTTTATCTAGGTAACATCTGAAAGTTACAAGTTCAATTTTGCTCTAAGCATTAGCTAGATACGATTTATATTCACTATACATCCTAGAAATTTCCACGCTCACATCTTGTCAGTATAAGCCTTACCTCGGGGCTCCTCTGAGATCCAATTTTGACTATACTATGCAAATATGGATCAGGTTGCATATGGATTTGATTAAGCTCCCCCTACGGCCAATGGGAGATCCCCTAGTTCGATATTTACTTACTTAAGTTGTCTGTCTTTGAACGTAACATTACTCGTCTAAACACTTCACAAAAGTTTTTAAGTTTGTTTACAGAGTACTTGTTGTGTACCAGAGTACATGCCGGGTGATTTTGCAAACAGCATACTTTTTTTAATAAGCTCTATAGAACAATTTAGCAATACTACTTTATCCTAATTATTTTTAATCGTGGTATTTTTGGCGGCAAAAATAATATTGAAAATCCAATTCGCACCCCCTAATCTTTAATTTTAAAGGTTAAGGCTTATTTTCGCGACCATTTTGTCTATTAAGCTATTTGTGGAAATAAATTATCCACGTATACCAATTTTGAAACCGCGCGCAGCGGATAAAAATATTTATGTGAATATGAAAAAAAAACGTTTTCTTTACGTGAATCGTAAGTTACTGATTCTGAGTCGCTCCTAAAATTTGGACACTGATTGCAAATTCACCCTCTAGATTTGATTAGATTTCTTCCAAAACCAATTGGAGATCCCTAAATTTGATATTTACATGCTAAATTCTACTAATATTATACTCGTAAATGCGAAAGTTTGGATGTCTGGATGTTTGTTACTCTTTCACGCAAAAACTACTGAACTGATTTTGATGAAACTTTACAGTACCTATTATTGTTTATAACCCAGAATAACATAATATAATTTATTACGATCTGTGACAAACGAAGCCGCGGGCAAAAGCTAGTATTTACATAGTTGTCTGCCTTTGAGCATAACATACTGACATTTGCCCCCATGGGATTCGAACCAACACCTGAACTTCCTTTGTAGGTAAAATTAAACAAACCATTCCGCACTTTTAAAAGCTTCCTAATGGAAAAGCTCTGTCATATCTTCTTCCTTGCCTCCACAATGTCACGGATAATGTGGTCATTCAGGCAATTCGAAATTTATCCGTCTTGAAATATAATATTTTAAGGATTAAATTCCTTTGCGGGGTTTCATACTTTTCAAACATTTCATCTTGCTTTTCCTTCTTTTGTTTTAGTCTTTACTAGGTTATACTTTTAAACTGTGTTGCACCACCCAACTTTAACGGTAACTGTAACGATAACCGATGTTTTTGGTATGGAGTTTGACATATTTTTGACGTTTGTTAATGTTAAAGTAAGATGGTGAAACCCAGCCTTATTATTGTACCTACTAACACGCTGCAGCGAAGGACCGGTCGTCAAACGTCAAGTCTGTCAAACTCCATTCAAAAAATAACAATTATGGTTATAGTTACGGTTAAAATAAGGTGGTGCAACTCAACCTACCTATGCTACTCTATTATAAAAAACAACATAGCAATAATCAGTTGATAAAACACATACTTACATAGGTATCTGTAATAAGACCTTAACAGTCTCAGAGGTGTAATTGTGTAAAGCAATCGTAATCATTTGACAGTTCATAACGTACGATAAAGTCAGCGTTTGACAGAATAATCGTATGTTATGAACTGTCAAATGATAACGATTGCTTTACACAATTCTACCTTACGTTTTCTCTATCGTACAAAATTAAATGCAAACAAAACCGACGGAGAGTGCTATAGGTAGGTATTTACCTTCCAATGGTGTGGGGCGAGATTAAGATCTACTCCCCGTGAAACCATCTTACGTATGCCCTGTTTACTAAAGACGTAGGTTAAGTAGATCAGTAAACTCAATATTAAGAAGACAATTTTAAAATACAGTCTTCTTTTATTAAGGGCCCTCGCCCACGGCCACTTTTTGTAGCGATGCAGTCGCGCTGCTGTAGCTGTAGCGCGTTGGCATCACTTCTGTAGTGCGTTGCAAATGCGACTACCGCGCGTTAGTAGCGACAGCATCGCTACTAACGCGCGCTCGCCGTGGGCGAAGGCCCTTAGACTTCATTGAATTTTCATCCCGGACTGACAAATTAAAAAACAAATTCAAAACAACACACCTAGTCTTATCGCTAGGAAGTGATCTCTTACAGACCTAATAACAGGACTCACGTGGATTTGAAGAATAACACGTACACTTTTCAGCAGCTTTTGCTATTTTTTCTTTTGTGGAATGTAAAAACTGGGGTCGCACCAATGATCTAATACTAGGTCGTTATAGAACGAAACACAAAACTCGATTCAGTTGCAGTCATAGATTCTGCCCTGTGATTGGTCTAAAATTGGAATTCAACATTCATTCTATGCTTAATATTCAGCCTTTTACTCAAGTTTTGAAATGCAACTTGCGTCATTTTAAGTAAAGAGCTATCCATTTGACATTTTCATTGCAAGCAGGTAAAAATATTAAGTGATAAATGTTGAAGTGACCTGGCTGTTTTGCACAGGCTATGCTAAAAGCTTCTCGAATTTATCATACGTGTCGTCGCGCTAATTTCATGAATTTATGTTCAAAATACTGAATCATAGCTTTTACGGGACATGAATATTAACAAAAGTACGTGTATTTATATATACATGTATTTTGGGTCCACAGTATGAAATGAGATGAACCTTTATATTATCGCTGCTTAGAAACGAAAGGGCCACAAGTCAAAATCCGCATCCAAACAACAATAAATTAGACTTCGGTAAATATAAAAATAAGGCCTGATTTGAAATCTTGCCAATCAGTCCAAATTCAAAGTGATAAAACCATTTTAAAGTGTGATTTATGTGATTTTTGAGCATGCCATCAATGCAATCCATTTCGAGGAAACTCTTAAAGAAAGTTTTTAAAAATTTTGATGCAAGATTGGAAGAAAATTGTAACCGTCAAGGAAATTATTTTAAAGATGTAATTTAAAAATAAACATTGAACTACAAAATTATACAGTAGTAGGCGTAGTGAGGCGGGTCGTTACATTCCCTCTAATATGGTCGAGTGAAGCGATGGCTGGTTCACTCGTCATGTCTGTGAACAGGCGCTGCTTTCGGGGACTGGTCAATCCAAGTTATCCAAATTTATATGAGAGTCATTACTAGGTAATAATTACTAGGTAGGTATTTAAGTATTTTAATCTGTAAGTCTAGATATTAGCACGTCACTTGTCACCTTGTTATTTCCTTGAATTTTCAAAAGTGCATTTGTTTTTGGGCCAGCCCGTACTTTAACGTCCAAGTTAACTCAAAACTCCGTAATTTCCTTACTTGTAATCAACATTAGCATATTAATTAAGCAGATGTTTCCTCCCCTTACATTCTTAATAGGCGACTCAAAAGGCAAATTGAATTTATTAATGACCCGAAGTTGTTAATTAATTTATTCAATTACAGTGATAGCGCTGTAATCGATTTGATTGGGTACAGGAAAATTTGTTTATTTATTTATCTAAATGTTAATTATGTTTATTTATTTGTCCTTAATTAATGACCTAATAAAGCAGTTATTTTTAACGAATTTTTGGAATCGTTGTTTTACTGTTTTTTTTCTTATTTCATTTGATTCTGTTTTTACAAATGAGTTTCACTGTGACTATTTGGTAACCCCCACATACAGAGAAGCAAAATCTGCAATTTAGTTTTATTTTGAATCTATGGTTATCATCAGTTATGACAGAGGTGTCCCAGATTTATACAAAAATCGTAATAAACATATGAAATTGTTATTAATCTGTTGAAATGGAAGAATTGTCTGACACATCAGCGTAAAACCCAAACTATTGGGAATAAAAACTAATTCCTTTTCTAAAGTAGATGAGCACCTACTATACCAATTTAGAAGTGCTGTCTACTAATGATCCGCCACAATATGCATCCGTGACTTCTCAAACTATATGCATCCGTCACGACTCTATAATTTCCTGCCTTATAATCAAATACCTTGCTCATTATACTCAGATTAGCAATCAAAGGTGCTTTTAATTAGTGACCAGGATATTGAGGTAATTATGAACTAATTAATTTAATTAATGCAGATATTGGTCAGTTCAGTGGATTGATAAAATTATATCAAAGCTGTACCTACACACGGCCACACTGTTAACTATCCATTTCCGTTTTTGCTCTCGCTCTCATCAAATGGTGATTCTTTGCGATAGAACGAGACGACATGACAGGCAATGTATAGTTAACACTATTGCCGATGGTACAGCTTTATTGATAAACCACGAAAATGTAATCACCTAATAAACAACCGCAATTTTATGGTATTGAACAATTTGAATTATTTTTAATATAGGTTGGTTTAATATATAATTATAAAATTGTAATAACACATTTTATTACAAACATTCATGCAGATTCTAATACAAAGTGTTACTTTTATCACTAAAAATATAATTCAACTCTTCGAAGTTAAGGTTATCATCATCAGTGTGCTTACCATAAGTTTCCATAATAATATGTGCTCGCTAGTGAGTACGTCAATAAAATCTATGAAAATTTTAGTTCTTGAAAGTAACCGCTAGGGGCGCTGCACAATCTGTCATACATTTAATGACATTTTTTACGCAGTTTCAGCGAGTAGGTACACGTAACGTAAACTCATGGTAAGCACACAGATCATTTGGTCTTCACTGCAGAAGGAAGACCTTTTAATGCATCACAAGTAAATAAAATATTTACTGGCCAGATGGGTTGGGGAAGCAAGAAAATTATTTCAAAGATGAATTCGGAACGTAAAATATTATTATACAGTTTTAATATACCAGAAGTAAATGGAAAATTTAGCGTTAACTGACCATACGAGTTGGTTAAGCTCCAAAATACCGTAACTTATGTTATAGTTGACTAAACTTTTGCAAGCTCTACAATATTGACGTGACACTTCGCCGCCATTTTTAATTAATTCTGTCACAAAGTGGTATCTGTGCGATGCTCAGTTCCCTAGGGATTTAATCTAGATTAAAATCCACTTGGAAAGGATCGCAAACAAATCGTTGGATAGCTTGTTTTAAAAAATGTAATTCCTTCTCTTTGACGCTGAAGTGATGTGCCTTTTTCCAGTGATCCGGATTTAAGCACGCGTGCGGATCTGGCCCTTAAAATTAATATCCCTAGCGGAATAGAGCAACAAAGAACTGAGTGAGCGAGATGTCACTAGCAGCAACACTGGTATTTATTGTCCGTGGTGCATATCTTTTCTTATAAGTAATTGAACCTTTATTTGTCACCTGTCATCCACTTGGAGGGAAGTCGAACCTTAACTGCGAACTCCTCATAATTATGTTCTTCTGGTTAATTTCGTTGCGTGTCTGACAGTTTTACTTTTCTCCGGGACAAACCTGACCTTCACTGATTGGGTTTTTATTGGCGGTCAGTAGATCCTGGCTACTAGAAGTTGCAGCGGTGGGAACGAGAGGTGGGAATAGTCCCGTAGTGTATATTATACCCAAAGGCATCAAGTTAAAAAAAAGTATTCTTCGAAAATAAAAAGCTTCGTAGCCTGAAATCTGAAAACGTAGGCCATTAGGGCATTTCCTTTAACAATAAAGGCGACTATTGCTTGTCTGTCTGACAATAAAGGTGATAATCGCCTGTCTCTAGACGATGTAGCAACACAAATCCAGGGACAAAAGCAAAAAAGCCCTCAAGCAATAAATGTGCTTATCGCAGGTCTCATCAGGAGACAAAGTGATTTTGCTACAAAACTACAGTTTTGTTGTTGAAATGTAAACGGAAATTTCTCAGACATATCAAAGCCTTCCTAGCTATTTTATGAATTAAAATACTGCCCACATTATGTGCGGCATAGTAAATAGGATAGATGATAAGTTTTACAAAATGCTAGGTTAATGTGATTTCTACTCGAAACTACGAAACTAAACCGCAGAATATAATACAAACGAGGACAAATCGACAAAGCCTTGTAGATATTCCTCAAACATTGTTTGTGTGTAATTTTAATATATTCTCAAATCTCGTATTAGGCTAAAAACTCATGGCGCAATTTTCACCCGCGCTCGCGGCGGTTGCGGGCCCGTAGCTTCTGTAGAATGTAGATACTTATGTAAAACTAATGTACAACTCACGACGCGGTTTTCGCCCGCAGCGGGCGCGGTTGTATGCGCGTCCCGCTCGGCGGTATTCGCCCGCGCGAACACTGCCCGATCGGCGGGCGACCATTTTGTACCAGTGACTTAGCGCGCGGAAATCGCGCCATGAGTTCTTAAAATAACCGCGCAAAAACCGCTCCCGTGAGTTTTGAAATAAAACCGCATTTCCACAACCGCCGCGGGCGCGGGTGAAAATCGCGCCATGAGTTCTTAGCCATAGTGCTTGCACACGTTGACTCGCGGGCGCGGGCGCGGGCGCGGTGACGAAATATCAAACATATGTAGTGATTCCAAGTGTTCACGTACGAAACGCACGTGCGGTCTAACTAGCGGGCAAGCTAGCGACTGGCGCGCGCGAAGCGCTCGCGGTAATTTCAACGCGTGAAGATGTTTGTGTGTGTTCATGTCAAACTAGCGGCGGCGCGCGCGTTTCACTCACGACGTCAGGTAAGTTCAACCAGTTTGATCTTGTCGCTAGAAACGATAGCACGTTTTTATCATGTCGTTCAATACAGAAGAGTTTATTAGTGCTATTCAGGCTAGAACTCCTATTTGGCAAAGTAAACACAGTCATCATATGAACAGAAATGTTGTTTAGTTGATAACGATAATATTAATTAAATTAAATAATAAAGAGGAACCTTGTTTGAATTTGATTTTGATTGAAAATTATAAATTACTTACTAAGAAAATCTTTTTTTTTAACTCACCTTATAGTTACAAATAGTCTTTCTTCGGGCTTTATACTTTTATGAAAATTTGTGTCTACTTTTGAAATATCACTCCTTATTGAATCCAGTATGTAATCAAAACAGTTGACACTCATCCTGGTATATCCAAAAAACCTTGAAGGATGTTCTCTCAAATTACGATATAAAGTATGAAATTCACCATACCGACCGTTCTCTTTCTTTATTAATCTCGTGCACACCAATTCTAATTTTTAGCATCTCCCACTTTAGGTATGAATTTTCGGTTAAAAATAAAAGATCGTCGTCCATAATTCGACCTCTGACAATACGTCACAATCGCGCGAACGCCTGGTCGTCAATATGAACACGAGCTCGCGACGTTACCCGCGCCCGCGCCCGCGCCCGCGCCCGCGCGTGCCTACGTGAACAAGCACTTACACGGCTCTTTAGACTTACGAATATCTTTCTGTCAATCTTATAGGCACTTACGTCACTTACGCCCGTATTCACAAACGATGCTTGCTTACTTGAAACAGCAAAATGCGATAGGTTCATGTGTTACCCTGTGCGTCCGCGTGCACTGTGAGACCTCATAGTAATGTTTGTGAATACGTTAATCAATCAAAATCCAGGCTGGATTTTAGCCGAAATCTCTTTCTATACTAACAATGTTGAAATGACGTATCCCTGGAGATATTTACAGGCATTTAGTTTGTTCGAAATCGAGAACACTTACGTACTTATTTTAGCCCAAAGTCACGTAACACACGCGTTTTGCGTACATTATTATAGCCAAACAGTAATAATGTAGATTTTAGAGATTTAGGACGTGTAAAGTGCTTTTCAAAACAAAGACGTGTTTGTATAAGTACCTAAGGTAGAAATATGTAGTAATGCTAAACATCATAACACGGGGATGATTAATAGGCATTTACACATAGAAAATCCCCAGTACAGTTTTAAATACCTACGGAACCGTAAAAACACTTACTTATTTATTAAAATAATAACGATGGACAATAATTATCTAAATTTATAGAGAGAGATTTTGCAAACTGTTGCCCAGGAGCGTCAGAATCATTAACTTAATCGATTTATGTTTAAGTAAATTAAAAATAAAAAAACTTTTTTTTTTTCATTTTATTATTTTTGACAACAGGTAAAAATAATTAAACATTAAAAAAGTGTTTACGTAAGAGTCCTTCCTTCCCACGGCAATCCAGTTTTGCGGTATCCAGTAATGCAGGATCCTGCAAAACTGGATTGTCGTTTAAATGGCCCTTACGTAGGCGTTACATAATACAGGCTGGTCGCATTAATATTACAAAGCACCTCGACACCTCCGTCGGTTTTATTTTGCCAACCCTTTTAGTGTTGCCGTTTGTGAGAACCCTAAATAGGGTTAGCAGCTCTTGTAAATATTTCAACTACATTTTGCTGTAGCCTGAGCGAATTTTGGTTTGCCACAGAAATATCGTTAAAAATTATAGCCTAAGTATTTATGTAGTATAAACAGTAAGACTGTAAAGTTTCATCAAAATCCGCTCAGTAATTCTGCAAGTTGTTGCATAGAAACGCAAAATTATTTTTATGTGTCTTTGATCTAGGTTGTTTAAAATTATGAGTTGATTTGACTTTGAATACAATGCAATTTAAAAGCTGTTCCAGGCGCGGCCGGCTCCTTAGCTATACGACAAAAAAAACTGGCCAGTTGGAAAACTTTCAATTTGCCAGTTTTTTTCAGCATCCTTTTTTTCATCGACGAATATATTTTTTAATTTGTTAATTTTCTCTTAACACTCGATTTTTCTCACGTAATGTTTTCTCCACAACTAGTTTTTGTAAATATTACCGTTTTTGCCACATACTTTCGAGTAACTTTATTTTCGGATGATATGTCTCTCAACGAGACCGAGACACTACAGCATCATTCAATCATTGCTCATCAGAGCATCCAAATTCTCCTTCTTTTAATAGTTACCCTATTTTTTGCTAACAGAATTTGTTTAAAACTGTGACAACCCTATATTGGATTACGTAGCGTTTTCACCTTTGACTGACTTGCTGAAAAGAAGCCTTTTCACATTTACATGTGTCGTACGTTTGTAGAAAGACGTCAATTTCTTTGGATTTAATTAGAACGTTTTAAATGTTTTAATTGCCGTTTTACGTTTCTAATTAGTTTATTTTGTGACCTAGATGTTTTTATAAGTATACATGGTGATATTTTTTACAACATAGTTCTTTAGCTCGTTTCAGCCTAATGACGCCCACTCTGGACGAAAGCCTCCCTAAAGGATTTTCACAATGACTGGGTCTGCTGCCTGCTAACTTTCCGTGACCTTCACCAGATCATCTGTCCACCTAGTGGGAGCAATCTACGCTACGTTTTCCGGCCCGTGGTAGAGAAAACTTTTCTACATAATATTAATCAATATGTGTAAATACTTTTTCACTCGCTTTTTGAAAACACCTAGGTTATAAGAGAGTGGGAAAACTATAGAAGAGCATTCTTGAAGTAGCTATCTGTCTTTTTACCCGACTGCATCAAAAGGAGGGTTATGTTTTCTTTTTTCATCTCTCTAATGAAAACAATCCTTAACGTCAATCCATTCACTAAATACTGCAATATTATGCAATAATCTGAATGTAGTGAGGCTATAGTCTATACTTTAAAACATTAATGGCCACTCCGCTACCCGCGAGTGGCTCACGAGTGGCGGACGAGTGGCCGACGAGTGGCCGGCGAGTGGCGGAGTGCCAGACAAGTGGCAGTGCCACGTCGAAACTGAGTCGTGGTTTTACACAATCTTTGCTAAAATTTAACGCATGGACTAGCTCAACACTAGGTAGTTGTAACATTTTTTTTTCCCTCTTTTGGAAAAATATGTGTTTTCTGATGTTTCATCGAATAGGTTTACCAACTTAATGATTATTTTATAAATCAAACTTGAAAATGCTTCATTGATAGCTAGAGGATCTGGTATAACCAGGCCTGTTCATCTCCGCGAGTTTACATCGAAAACAAAACACGCACGATGGCCCACCTACAGGATACTATTCGACAAGGCCTCACATACGAGCGAACATTGACTCACGCACGCGTATTCTTGTGTATCATGGAAGAAAATAAAGAAAATGGCGTACTAAATACTGTGCAGTATTTAACTGCCTAAATAATAATAAAAACACAGAATGTACTTTTTTAAGTTGCCTCAAGACACTGAGAGGTATATAAGTAGTTAATATTATTCATGATAATTCATACTAAATCATGTATTTCCTCCGCCATTTTCCGCAGTTTGGCACCTCACGTCACATCATTTTACCGAAGTCAGCCCTATAGCTTCGGCGCAGTGCCGATCACTGACGTTTGTCAACAAAATGGTGCTTGACTCTTGAGACAGGTTAAATTACACCATATTGTTAATGACATTGAACATACCTTTTTTTAAATACCTTCGCGAAGTAAAACTTCTGTACGTAGTACTTATTATTATTCTGTGGTATAACTAACTACGTTAAAAGAAATGGTTGTGTTTCTTTTTTAATATCATTACAGTTAGAGAAAATTGTCCAAAGTATCTTTCAGAAAAATAAGTAGTATCCTAGACAGGTATTTTTTTTTACATTGAAAGTATTTTTTATAAATATAAATTCATTTCCTTGTTCACAGGACTGCAGCGGAGACGTGAATCGTGTGAACAAAATCAGTGAAAAAAACGAAATCCCGAGTGTTCAGTGTTCACCTAGAATTTAGCAAACCAGTGTGAATTCAGTGAAACCATATTCTAAATTAAAAATCTAAAGCAAAACTAGTGTAAACAAGTAAGAAGTGTGTAGATACCTAAGTTTTAAAAGCTTCGAGTGTGCAAAAAAAAAAAGTGTCAAAATTCGAGTGCGACAAAACAAAGCCAGTGCGTAAATTTGAAATTGGAATACGAAAATAAAACAAAAAGTGAGCGCATAATTTTGAAATTCGAATACAAAAACAAAAGACAGTGCGAATGTTCGTCACCCGCGTAAATCAACAGAAGACAATACTCAGTGACAGTGACACTGGCAGCCAGTGGAGTAGTGAAGGGTTGGGCGGAGTAGTGATGTGCCAGTAGTGTTGGGATTGATGGTGTTGCCACAGATGCGGGCGAGCGGCCCGGGAGGCCGGCAGGTCAATGACATCGCCGGCACTGACTGTGCTGTTTTTAGCACTTGGTAAGTGTTCTTTTAAAAGTACATTACATTAACACATCTATATTTTTACTAGCCAATTTGCCTAAAAAGAAAAATGTTTAGTTGTTTATTTTAATATCTAGAGGCGACAACGATTTTGGTGCCAATTCGACAGTCGCTAGTTCGATTTCCGTCGACCGTTGAACTACTGTGATAATGATAATATTAGTCAATGGACAAGACAAAAATCATGTCTAATGTCCGTGTTGCACCCACTCCTCTGAAGGTTGGAGACTCTACACTCGAAGTTGTTGATAATTGTGTATAGGTACCTGGGACAAACAGTCCACCCAGTGTACCTACCATGAGTTTACGTTAGGTGTGCTCGCTAGCGAGTACGTCAAAAATCTCTATGAAGATTTTGTTTCTTGAAAGTAGCCGCTAGGGGCACTGCACAATATGTCCTACAATTAATGTCATTTTTTACGCAGTCGCTAGCGAGCACACCTAACGTAAACTCATGGTAAGCACACAGTTAGGTAGTTGAACAAAATTCGAAATTCACGCATTATGCTGGAAAAAGCTAACTCTTTCCATGAACCATTTTTTTTAAATCCACAACGAGGAAGCTCTTGGCCTGTATCTCACCTGATGGTAAGTGATGATCAGGGCGAAGGTGGAAGAAGCGCAATGAAAATATACAAGAAACATAAAGATCTTTCAGATTCATAAAATTCCTGACTATAATTGCTTGCATAATAATCCCATAGTTCCTGTATTTTGTCTGATAATGAGGATCATTTCGATTTTTAGCTGTGAATGCAGATTTATAGGTCTAAGAAATCCTTAATATACAGTCCAAAAATTTTTGTTCTACGACAAAAATTGACGAAGTTATAGCCAAATTACTAAAAAAGTTCACTGACCGCCCGGCGCGGGACCGATGACGTCATTATATCCGATCCGAACGCTGCCGGCGTACTGCGTGGATAGAAAATATTTTTTTCTAGCCAAACTATCAGTTTTAGAGAAAAACTTGTTATGACATTTATTCATCAGAATAAAGTAAGCTATCGATAGGTAATTTTTTTAAATAGAAATTGTGAAAAATATCGCAAAAAATCCATACGCTCATACGATTCAATGGAACGCGGAGACGCGATTAGGGTCTCCGCGATGGTATATTTGGCGATTTATTCAAATAAAGTGTTCATAAGTGTTGTTAGAGTCATATCTTCGTCCAAGTAAAATATAAAAATGTATAAATATTATTTTATTTACTTCTAACAATAAGTATAGCTGAGGCAGATACACTCTGCCTAGGCTACAAGACATTGCTATGAAGATCATTTCGATGTACACGCAATACCTACCTGTTATTTAGTTTTTCTGAGGTAAACCTACGTACCTACCTATCTATTCGCCGTTCCCATGGGCGGGCCAGCTGCTCCCTTCTGGAAATCTATTTAATCTTAGCCTAGAAGCTGGGTATGACTCCCCCGTCCCTCTCCTCTCCCCAGGTCATAAGCTGGGCATGACTTCCCCCTCGGCCAGAAGTCGGATATGATTTACCCCCCCCCCCCCCCCCCCCCCGGCCAGAAGCTGGGTAAGGCTTGCCCCTCCCCCCAGGCCATAAGCATAAGCTGGGTATGACTTACCCCCCCCCCCCCCCCTAGGCCAGAACCAGAAACTGGTTATGACTTGACCCCCCTCCCCCTCCCCCCAGGCCAGAAGCTGGGTAAGGCTAGCCCCTAAGCATAAGCTAGGTATGACTCCCCCTCGGCCAGAAGCTGGGTATGACTAACCCCCCCCCCCAGGCCAGAAACTGGGTATGACTTGCCTCCCCCCCCCCCTCTTACCAAGGCCAGAAGCCGGGTAAGGCTTGACCCTCCCCCCAGGCTATAAGCTGGGTATGACTTATCCCCTCCCCCCCCCCCCCAGGCCAGAAACTGGGTATTAGTACTCATATTATGTATTATTATGTTCAAAACAAACAATCATAAAGTTACACTCACCCCAACCGCTTCTCCGCATTCCATCGAATCGTATAAAAATGTGGTTTTTGGACATAGCGATACTTATTTTTCACAATTTTTATTTTTAAAAATTACTGGTCGATAGGTTACTTTATTTTGATGAATAAATGTTATTAAAAGTTTTTTTCTAAAACTGATAGTTTAGCTGGAAAAAAATATTTTCCATCCCAATAGTACGCCGGCTGCGCTCGATTCGGATATAGTGACGTCACGCGGCCTTGCGTACATTGTCTTTTAGCGGCAAAAACGGCCTATGTTTATTACTTAATATCTTCGTAAGTAATGGTCCGATTTGGATAATTCAAAAAGATATATCTTTCTTATGTCTTAAAGATTAACGTAGATACTAGTTTTATTGAATTTTCTACAACAGTACTGATCCTCATTCCATCGTCAAACGAAGATGAGTCTTATTTCCTTATGTTAAAGACTGCCATCTATTTATCCTATACTTTATGTATTGTATTTGATAAATCCACCGCCAAACGATAGTGAATCTTATTTCCTTGTATTAAGAATGCCAGCTATATTATCCTATATTTCTTGTATTGTATTTGATAAATCCAAAGCCAAACGAAATTGTACTTTATGTCCTTGTAATAAAGACTGCCAGCAATATTATGTTTAGTATCGGATTAATGTCAAATATCTTTAGATATATCGTGAGTAGGGGTTATTGGTTTGACCCCAATAGGGGAAAAGGGGATTTTTAATGGCATCTAATATAGCAGAAATGTATTTATTTAAAACCTTATTCCATACAGAATAAGGTACAGAACCGATTTAGATAAAATACTAATATAGAGATAGTTTAACGCCCGTACTCACAAACATTACTATGAGGTCTCACAGCGCGCGTGGATGCACAGGATCACACACGAACCAATCACAGAGCTCTATTCAACGCTGTGCGGTCGATTTGCTGCTTCACTTAAGCAAGCATCGTTTGTGAATACGGGCGTAACACTGCACTCAGAGGATTTTTTTATCCTGTTTTTGGAAGGTTTACACCTGAACGCTCTCGTATTCACAAACGATGCTTGCTTATCTAAGAGAAACAGCAAATCGAACGCACATCGTTGAATAGAGCTCTGTGACTGGTTCGTGTGTCACCCTGTGCGTTCACGCGCACTGTGAGACCTCATAGTAATGTTTGTGAATACGGGCGTAAGTATTTATGTGACAGACCAAAATTCATATTATTATTAGCGACTCACAAGCAAAAGCTAGTAAGGTACAGTCAGCGTCAAATAGTTCGTGACACCCAAAGCAGCCAAAAAGTTCGCAACACGTCTTTGTTACAATTGGAATAATGTTCTGCTGTCAACTTTTTGGCCACTATAGGACTATTTCTGATTGCACCTAAGAAATTATAGAAATAACTAGCGGCCGCCCGCGACTTCGTACGCGTGGATCCCATTTTACCCCCTTAGAGGTGGAGTTTCGTAAAATCCTTTCTTAGCGGATGCCTACGTCATAAAATCTACAAGCATGCCAAATTTCAGCCCGATCCATCCAGTGGTTTGGGCTGTGCATTGATAGATCACTATGTCAGTCAGTCAGTCAGTCACCTTTGAGTTATTATATAATTTAGATATACAGGGTGTTAGGTAAATGGGTAAAAGGTAAAAAAAAAAAATTATGATATAAAATTTCTGACTTCGCCATACCATTTATATGGCCATGTTAACATGGGCTAGTGTCGGCTCATATACCCATTTACCTAACACCCTGTATAGCACTATTAAAAAACTATTTACGATCCGTATTTCGGTAATAACGGATTAAAGCTGTAGGCCTGTAGCCTTCGTTTTAGCCAATTCAACATTTTTTTCCTAACATAAGTCCAATTCTCGCTCTTGTCGGAACAGGTATTTATTATAAGGCTTATTACCCACTGGCAATGAGAACGATTAGGTATAGGTTTTATTATACTTAACTCAGTATTAGGTATACTTAACTCAGTGCCTGAGTTATGGGAGCGGCACAGGAGGGTGTTTTTGAGACGTCAAATAACTTCAGATTTCTTTCAAACTTGTATGCTCTGTCACGTCAAATGTCAATGCACTCAAAAATTAGTTTGGTTACTGCTTCCACAACAAAAGTGACCACCGACCTAAGTGTTAACTATAACCAAACTAAGTCTAGCTCACTACAGAATTATTTGTTTAATTTACACAACATTTTTTTCCTCATAACCAAAGTGTTCGGTGGTCACTTTAGTTGTGTAAGCAGTAACCAAAAATTTTTTTCCATGCCTCAGCTAGCCTCAGCTACTCACTCAGAGTCACTAGACCTATAGTAAAATCGTATAATAGCCAGTCCAGGTCAGGTAAGCTCTATAATAATAATAAATGCTTACTATAGTAGCAGTTCTCCTCAATAGTCCAGCGGCCAAAATCGGCAGTTCACGTCTAAAATAGGGCTTGGTATTGTTACCTTTTTCGACCCACCAAAAATAGTCGTACAGCTGGACAAAGGCCTCCCCCAAGGATTTCGATAACGACCGGTCCTGCGCTGCCCGCATCCAAGCTCTTCCCGCGATTTTCACCAGATCGTCGGTCCACCTAGTGGGAAGCCTGCCCACGCTACATACATACAGCTCGCTTCCACCTTCGGCCTGATCGTCACTTACCATCAGGTGAGATACAGGCCAAGAGCTTCCTCGTTGTGGATAAAAAAATCTTCCGGCCCGCGGTCGCCACTCGAGAACTTTAAACACGAGAAAAATAGTCGATGGGGGCAGAACTCGACTTCTCAAATCGGCAGTGAATAACCTTAACTTACCAAAAACTTGGCTATTTAAACTCCCCGAGCATATCTATTGTCACTTTTTCGACCTACCAAAAAACTTAAACCATTCAAACTCCCCCGTGAGCACGTAGCCTTACGACAGACCTACGTAAAGCTTATGCGGCGCTTCGTTACATGCTCGAAACGTGTCCGACAAAACATAACGGTTCCTACGATAAAAGATCGTGGTTTAGTTAGGTGCGTGAGTCGTATAAAAACGTGATTGTTAGTGTATTAGGTATCTACGATATTATATACTACAAAAACTGGCAATTATTTCACTTTACAATCAATGAAGTACCTACTACGAACGAGTATACTCAAAACACACACGAGATAGCTTGACGTATTCATCACTTAGGAAATATATTTTTTATGCATAACAAGGTAGCTATTTCACCACAATTGCACCTGATGTTAAGTGGGATGCAGTCTAGGATGGTACATATCTGCCATGTAAGTGCCTATTCACTCACGCCTTGAAAAGGCCCGGATCAGTCTTCGGGAAAGACAGCAGCAGGCAGCGAATTCCAGTCCCTAGCTGTTCGCATTATAAAAGAGTCATCGAAGTAATCATCACATTAGTGAACATTACTTTCTGAACTTTAAACTTTAAAGCGATTAGCGATGGCGATCGCTGCACGCCGGCTGATCGCCTGTGATCGCGTTGGTTTGGCTGAACCTTAACACAATAGGTACCTGAACATCCGTACTATCAAAGTACAGTATGAATTTGTAACAGTAAAAAGTATTAGAATTACAGAATCAATTTTTGGAATGAATTCAGTCTTAAGGTCTTGCTTCTTAACGTACTTACTGCCTTACTTGTAGGGTAGAATAGGTACCCTATTTGTAGCCTAATAGACTTTGACTACCTAGCAATTCTTCACAAATCGGAACGATGAAATTGTTATTTTCGTTACTTTAATGTACCAGAATGAGTGTCTGATAAAATAAACTTTTTTTTCTGAAATTTCCTTATGAGCGTAAAATTAAGAATTACGAAATCCTAAAAATAAACATAGCAAGTAGAAAAGCCCACAAAAATATTATTATGATAAAAATGTGTACAAAAATCGCTCCAAAACCACAACAATACGCCACATTCCCACACCCGGTGCTCATCAATCAACCGTTCTGTTTACAAGTCATTTCGCACTGTATTGGCAACAAAATAATAATGTTTCGGAAGAAAATGTTATATTTTCAGCCCTCATATTATGTTGTATTTCACGGAGCATTTATCTAGATACTAATATTATAAAGCTGAAGAGTTTGTTTGTTTGTTTACTTGAACACGCTAATCTCAGGAACTACTGGTCCGATTTGAAAATTTCTTTCAGTGTTAGAAAGCTCATTTATTGAAAAAGGCTATATTAAAAAGCAACAATGAAAAATGATGCAAAAACGGCTTTTCACGCGAACGAAGTCGCGGGCACAGCTATCTACCTATATGGTTATACCTTTTCAACTTAAACCATTGTAGGTACCTACTGATTTAGGGTAAGACGTAAAGCATAGAGATAGTTTGAGACCCTGGGAAAAACATAGGCCATTAGTTTTGACCACGGGCTGAAAAGAACGAGTATCCTTAATTCCCTCGGTCACTTCACCAATTTCATTCATATTTTATCTGCACCAAGTCGAGCAAAAAAGCGGCACGGCCGTACCATCCTTTTCTCGAAGCAATTCAGGCCATTTTCGACCCCCTGTAACTTCGTTGTGGATAAAACTAGAAGATTGAATTTTCAGTAACCATGCAGGCATTGTAAAGACACGGTATATTTCAAATTTCATTCAATTTGAACCAGTAGTTTAAGAATTATAACGGGTGAAAGTTTCTTAATTTTGTCACTCACTGACTGACTCACCGATCATCAAAACTCTAAGGCACTTCTAGCAGACCTAGAAGCTTCAAATTTGGAATATAAGTAGTGTTTGGTGTATGAATCAAGGAAAAACTAAAATATTTGGGGGCACGGTAGTGCAACCGCCAAGTCGAGTAAAATTTTTCAATTTCGGTCCAGTTTTCTAGATACATAACTGCTGTCTACAAAATACAAAAAGAAATGAGATCCCATCAAAAACAATACTTGTCAAAAAAACCAAGTCTCGCAACTCAGTTGTTCTACGGTAAAAAGTTGTGAGATCCATGTAATACCAAGTCCAGAGGGTCTAGACAAAGTGCAAATTATAATCGCAATCCAGTCGAAAAGTGGTCGAAAAGCCCCGATTGCATCGTTAGGCTGGAATTCTAAAATAGGTTTTGTAAACTGTATTTGAACGATTTGTACAGTCAACAGAATAAATAAAGACATTTTTGTATTTTTTATTTTTGTATAGGTATTGTTTTGCAATTGGGTAGTAGACTGACACTTACCAAGCTTTATTTAAAGAGCAACCAATTTCAGCCTTATTAGTTTAAATAAAGCGATTCTGACGTTTTAAACTGAATAGAATTAACAAACGTGACGTCATAGGTAGTAATGAAGAATGTTCACTAATTTTGTTTTTTAGCTTTCTGTATTCTCTGTTAAAAATAAAAAATACACGTGAAAGAATTATTTCGATACGTCAATTAGTTTCCAAGATATTTAATTTTAAAAGTGCGGGCGGCGGCCGGCCCGCCATTTTATGCGCGTGACGTCATATTACAGTGACTGGCTCATATTTGTATGGGTGGAATCTTGCAAGCTGAATTAAGACCCACTTCCAGGCAACCGATTAAGCTGAAATTTCGCAAACACATGTGATTTGGATGACCATGCAATATTATGATGACATGGAGCTGATCTGATGACGAAGCTGGAAGGTGGCCATTAGGGTGTCCCATAAATGGCCGAAAAAAAATTTTTTTTAGATATTGAAATGCATACCCTCTATTTCTTTTAGTACTACTCAGACTTAGTTAAATACAAAATTTCATCTTCCTACGTCAACATTAACCCGTGCCGACTGAGCTCTGAAGATTTTGAAAAATGCTGGTTTTACCCCTTTGGTTATGTAGCTTAATCAATTAAAATATTTAAATTTTATAAAATATTTATATAAAGAAGATATCAGACAATATATTTTACCTTTGAGGGTCCCTTTTTTACATTCTGGATACAGATTTCCATGCTCCTGAATATTGGCCTGATTTTTGCTACACTGTGCGTAGCAAAAATAGCTTTTTCTCTTCCTTTGCAGTGATCAAACAATGTAAATCTTTCATAAGCTTTATAGCTCTCTCAGCTGTATCATTAACTACCCTTAAAGAAAGCACTTTTTTGCTTTTAAATAGGCAACATCTTCATCTCATTTAGAAATGGGTCTCAGGGGAAAATTCTTATCAATTTTCAATGTAAAAAATAAATGTATAGTCTTGACAGACACTAAATCACTCAATGGGTTTCCAGCAACAATAAATAAGGCAGTATTATTATCAATTCATTAAAAACATGATAAAAAAATTAATACTAGTCCTATTTACCATAGAAATTATCATACCTTCTTCAGATGGAATGTATATCTTCCCAGAATCATACATACTCTCTCTTTGTACTTTTACTACAGTATTGACGGTGTTTGTTCATTACCTTCATCATCAAAGAGTGATAAAACGGCAATTTCTTCTGACATGAAGTAACAAAGATTTTGACTAAACTTGCTCAAGGCTGCTTTGGAAATCAATTTGTCAACACTCTCATATACCTTTTGGAAAGTGGATGTCAAGAGTTCCTTAAGGCTTTCATCAGAGCTGGTAAGTTGGTCGTGATGATTAACCGCCGCCGCACCGCTACTGCCGCGCAACATGTTTCGATGCAAGTCGGCACGGGTTATCGTACTCCAAATAAAGTAAAAATTTATTTCTGAGTGTTTTAGAGGCAAACGAACAAAACTAAGACCTATGCGTTACAAATTTAAAACTTTGAAAATTATGGGACACCCTAGTGGCCATAGGAACTCTATAATAAAACGACTTAAATGCATCGAGTTTGGGCTCCTTCGTTTTGTATTGATGAGTATTTTAATTCTATATAGTAATCAGGGTCTAATGATGGAGCTGGAAGGTAATTCGCAATAAAACGACACAATCGCATCAAGTTTGGGTTTGGTTCAATTTTAATTTCTGTGATGGGTCTGGGTGTTAATATGTATAATAAGTTTGTATTTACAAAAAAAAATGTATTTAAGTATGTTTATATCCGTTTTCTAGTGAGCGGACACTGTGAATGTACGTCACGCGGGGTCACGTGACCGTCGGCGGGACTCAATATTTAAGCGAACTTTGAATGCCTATAAAATCATAACTACTGGGTATTTTTGAATGAAATAAAAACTAATGTATTTGTAAATGTAAAAGCTTAACTGTAACATAGGTTTCAAGTGATTTTGCATACCTAGTAACATTCTCAATTGGAAGCCTGAACTTTTTTTAATTATGTCTCTAATCCTTTTGTTTACGAAAGAAATATAACATACCGCGAAGTAAAACGGAACAGCGTCATCTCTTAATCAAATCTAGAACTAATCCCAACAGATACAATTCACTATCTTAAAAGCTACCTTAATTTTAACCGTAACTATAATCGGTGTTTTTGTTTGGAGTTTCACAAACTTTTGTTAAAATAATGTAAGATGGTGCAACTCAGAGTAAAATTTTGTCGTACACTGTACAGTGCAGTGTGCATAGAATTAAATTACACAAACACACGTAAAGGTAAATGTATATAGTTTAAAATTTAGCTATCTATCCACGTATGCAGCTCTAACAGTTTGGTCCAGATAACTGCATCAGGTGCAATTTAGCTTTTATAGCTATGTTATTTAGTTAAAAATATACGTTTGCATTTTGGCATTTAAATACGAAATTGTTGGGGAAATCCTCAATTCTGTGGACAGAAATTTTCTTTTGGAGGTCTTTTAGAGCATTTTAGTCTTTACTACAGTACTTTTTCTGGTCAGTAATACATTTAGAACATTAAGAATAGCGTTTTCTAACGTTAGGGTAAATGTGCCTAAAATATTTGAATGTGCTAAAAAATAAAAACGATCAGACGAAAAATGGATTATCATCGTCATAATTTCAGCCACAGGACGTCTACTGCTGCACATATTATGTTGGTCTCCCCTAATGATTTCCAAAAAGAAAGGATGATTACAAAAAATGTATGAATAAAATAATAAAAGCAATAACTCTTTCTGAAATTGAGAGGTTCGCAGGTTTCCAGACTACAGTCTGGAAATTTTAATAAGAATTATAAGTTTGAGAAACCCTGTCCTAATATTTGATTTGCCTGAACTTTAGTGGAAAAACATCCATACGCATGTACACACTCGCTCGCTTTTAATAGGATAGGGTCATTTCGCCTATTCTCGTCTATCTTATTTTTATTTTATTAATTTTATTACTATTAAACTTTCAATCTGTTAAAAGAGTTTTCACAAATAGTTCTTACATTTGCACCTAAACGTCGGATCCACTCTTAAAACAGTGGAAAATAAGCATACTGACTTATAAGATTGCTTGGAAGAATGGCAGATGATATCTCTAAGTAATTAAAATACCTAAGTTTTGTATGTCACACACAGTTTCTATTCATTGTTAGGTATTATCCTGTTTTTCTAATTACGAATATTATTTTCTTTTGTTATTCCTTGTCTAGTCAATGATTTTTTATGCAGGACAATGCATGTATTTGACCGCAATAGCACCTGTAAGTGCCTACTCACTCTCGCGTTGAAATGTGTTGTTAAATTAAGTGATCTGACTCGATGGCCGCAAACAGGTGACGTTACCCTATAACCACGGGTAATATCTCGCTCCTGGCGTCAAAGGCTTCGTAATTAGTTCCAATAAAACCTCTGATAGTGCACGAATAATTACTTATACGAATAATTACTTATACGAATATTACTCACCGTTTAATATTGACGCGTTGACAAATTAAACTACACTTGCGAGCAAAAGTATGGAATCACTTACATGAAGTTGTTTCCACGCGATCTTGTGTACTAACCAATTTGTTAGTAACAAAAAAAAGTAGCACCATTTTAAAGATTAAACTTTTAACTTTAAATTGATACCAAATTCATTTAAATCACACCAGTATTTAAAAAGATATCCCGGCTGATGTGAAAAAGTAAGGAAAAAGGCATGTATCAACTGTTTGATAAGTCGCGAGTTGCGGCCTATTTACCCCCCATAAAAGCAAGTGTTTTCGGATTTTTGCTTTCACACGTTGATCCATACACATCTCCGCTTCTTTTGACACTTAATCTGAAATTCTACACCTTCAGAAGCAGCATAAATCGTTGCACTATTGCAAGAAGGGCTCAGCCAGCGGGCTGTCGCACGTCAGCTCCTCATAAGCCAGTCCTGGGTTTCGAAAGTTTTAAGACGCTTTCGGGATACCGGTGGCTTTATCCCGAGACCAAGTTCTGAACATTGCCGGTGCACATCGCAGAGGGAAAACCGTTTTTTCATGTCAACTTCTCTACGAAATCGTCATTTGACTGGTATCAACGTCCAGCAAGAGCTCAGAAATGTTCGTAGGATAGCTGTTAGCAAGTGGACAGTTCGTCTAAGATATAAACAATAGAATTTGACTCCAAAAAGGCCTGCCGCAGGCTTGAAACTGACGGCAGGTCACCGATAAGCACGCTTTCAATTTGCTCCTACACATCTCGATGGGAAGTCGAGCAAGCCACCCCCATAAGTCAATGTTTTAGCGAACCAGCACTGCACAAATCGCTCCCCAGGCCGTCTATAAACCCGACCTCTTCGACTGCTGCACTGAAAAAACAGTCTGCATTTATCGGAGAACAAAACTCGCCTCCATTACTCGCCTTCCGAGTGCGAGCTAATTGAAATCGTGCTTGTCGGTGACCTGCCGTCAGTTTCCAGCCTGTGGCAGGCCTATTTGGAGTCAAATTTTATTGCTCATATCTTAGACGAACTGTCCACTCGCTAACAGCTATCCTACGAACATTTCTGAGCTCTTGCTGGACGTCGTTACCAGTCAAATGACGATTTCATAGAGAGGTTGACATGAAAAAACGGTCATCCCTCTGCGATGTGCACCGGTGCTGTTCAAAACTTGGTCTCGGGATAAAGCCACCAGTCTCCCGAAAGCGTCTTAAAACTTTCGAAACCCAGGACTGGCTTATGTGAAGCTGACGTGCGACAGCCCGCTGGCTGAGTCCTTCTTGCAATAGTGCAACGATTTGTGCTGCTTCTGAAGGTGTAGAGTCCCAGGTAAAGTGTCAAAAGAAGCGGAGATGTGTATGGATCAACGTGTGAAAGCAAAAATCCGAATACACGTGCTTTCATAGGGGTAAATAGGCCGCAACTCGCGACGTATCAAACAGTTGATTCATGTCTTTTTCCTTACTTCTTTACATCAGCATGGATATCTTTTTAAATACTGGTGTGATTTAAATGAATTTGGTATCAATTTAAAGTTAAAAGTTTAATCTTTAAAATGGTGTCACTTTTTTTGTTACTAACAAATTCGTTAGTACACAACATCGCGTGGAAACGACTTCATGTAAGTGATTCCATACTTTTGCTCGCGAGTGTAGTTAGATTTATATTAACGTAGCAATTGCTTTGATATTAAAATAAGAAGGCAATTTTGATATGGCTAAATATAGACACAGACAAATTAGATTTAATATAGTGTGATGTATATTAAACAAGAACTAAGTAAAGTAAAAATACTAAATAAATAATAAGAGACCTTTCAGTTGTAAATAACTAGCTTTTAAAAAGCTTTTGAAGAACCTTTTCATCTTAATCGGTTTAGGGTGGATTCGACCAAACAAGAGTAAATATTAATCTCAGAATAAATCGTCAGTTTTGACATACTTCCCATACTGAAACTGTCAATGTGCCAGTTATACCAGGAGTTATTCTCGGATAAAAGTTTGGTCGAATCGGGCCTTAGTGGTTTAAATTCCAAAAGGCTACAAGCAGACAGTTACTTTCTTATCTATGCTTATAATAAATCTGTAGAGAGGTCAATTCTGTACATGAAATATATTTTCAAAATAACTATCAGGGGGTGATTAGTGATCGATACTGATGCCAAAAATGCAATCAGTAAAATTTTTGTCTGTCTGTCTGTCTGTCTGTCTGTCTGTCTGTCTGTCTATCTGTCTGTCTGTATGTTCCTTATAGAAACAAAAACTACTCGACGGATTTTAACGAAACTTGGTACAATTATTCTTCATACTCCTGGGCAGGTTATAGGATACTTAGGAATTCCCACGGGAACGGGAATTAGCGGGTAAATCCTTTTATATGAAAAATCTAAACCGCTTGAGTTAGACGCTTGAAATTTGTCATGCAGGTACCTTAGTAAACATAAAGCTTAGTTACAACAGGATATTGCAAAATTCCCACGGGGACGGGAGTTAGCGGGAAAAAACATTTGTATGAAAAATCTAAACCGCTTAAGTTAGACGCTTGAAATTTGGCATGCAGGTATCTTAGTAAACTTAAAGCTTAGTTACAACAGGATATTGCGAAATTCCCGCGGGAACGGGAGTTAGCGGGAAAAAACATTTGTATGAATAAATCTAAACCGCGTAAGATAGATGAAGGGGGTAAAACGGGATCCACGCGTACGAAGTCGCGGGCGGCCGCTAGTTAATAATAATTATTAGCATAGATGAAATAATAAGTGGATTAGACTAAAAGACTAAGGCTGAGTTTCACCACCTAACTTTGACCGCAACTTTAACGATCCGGTGTTTTTGTATGGAGTTTGACAGCTTTTTGACGTTTGTCATAGTTAAAATAAGATGGTACAACTCAGCCTAAAAACTAACTTAAACAAACAATTTCTCTTCTTGATCGAACTGTAATAGATTCACCTTTTACAGGTAAATTAGTTCAAAAGTTGGACTTTCTACAGCTTTGTGGTTGTCAAACTATCGGTGACAAGGGTAGCCACTAGAGACAAGTTGGAACATCTTTGATTCGCTTAACTGTCTGCCATTGCTTCGTTGTAACAATCTGCTTTCAAAGAAAAGCTCTGTATGGTTGGACAACACTGAAGCGTCCCATATGTCATTTACAGGATGATACTGTCAATACGGGGTTATTAGTCCCGTTTTTTGCCAAGGTGGACAACACTGATATCCTACTAATATTATAAATGCGAAAGTTTGGATGTCTGGATGTTTGTTACTCTTTCACGCAAAAACTACTGAACGGATTTTGATGAAACTTTACTTAATTTATGACGATCTGTGACAAACTAAATTTCACGCGGGAGAAGCCGCGGGCAAAAGCTAGTGTCCCATATAATAGTAGACCAACTGGCCAAATTACTACACGGGTAAAAAGCACTAAGTAAAAAATATTTAGCCTATAAAATAAGGACTTTTCGCTGTCTGACGTTTTAGAAGAGCATTTTAAATTTTTTACTATACGCTTGCGTGACTTTGTGCAATTTTTAAAATATGCGCGTCATTTTTTGTGCTTTTCTGAGCATTAAGCTTAAATAGCTCGTCTCTATGAATAATGGTTATCACAGTGATACGAGACTATTCCCACGTCTCGTTCCCACCACTGCAACTCATGTGTAGCCAGGATCTACAGCTTCATCATCATCATCATCATTTCAGCCATAGGACGTCCACTGCTGAACATAGGCCTCCCCCAATGACTTTCACATCGCACGGTTGGTAGCGGCCTGCATCCAGCGCCATCCTGCTAACTTTATCAGGTCGTCGGTTCACCTTGTGGGTTGACGTTCCACGCTGCGTTTTCCGGTACCTACGCGGCCTCCATTCCAGAACCTTGATGCCCCATCGGCCGTCAGTTCTGCGTAGTACATACTAATGCAGGGCACATGCCCTGCCCACTGCCACTTCAGCTTGCTATTCCGTCGGGCTATGTCAGCGACTTTAGTTCGTTTACGGACCTCCTCTTTTCTGATTCGATTTAGTAAAGAAACATAATAGTAGATCTACAGCTTGACCGCCAATAAAAATCGGACGACGATCTGGTGAAGAAGTGAGGCAGCGCAGGATCCGGTTGTCAAAGAAATCCTTGGGGAAGGCCTTTGTCCATCAGTGGACGTCATTTGGCTGAAACGAACGAACGAACTATATTCTCCAAATGTTGAAGGAATCTACGCTTAGCGATCGACCCTATTGCCTATTTAACGATTCAAATGATTCGGATGATGTCGGCCGTTTGGTGTAGTGGTTCAGAACGGACTACTATGCCGAGAGGTCCCGGGTTCGATTCCCGGCCGGGCAGAAATTGAAATGATGAATTTTAATTTCTGTGACGGGTCTGGGTGTTACTATGTATAATATGTATGTATTTAAAAAAAGTATATAAGTAGTGTATCCGTCAAGCTAGCACCCATAACACAAGCATTAAGTTGCTTACTTTGGGGCTAGCTGGCGCTGTGTGAAATTGTCCAAAGATTTATTTATTTATTTATTCAACTGTTTTTCCACGAGTAACTGTAGGATAGTTTCATTTCAAGTGGTTAAACGTTGTCAATAAAACGATTGATTCTTGAATAAAAAACTTACCCAAGCAATACTGACCCCAATCGGTCTCGATCTCCGGCCGACCCATGCCACCTCAGGGAACGGACGGACAATTTATTAGTTCCGCTTTGCGTCTGAAAGATGTTCTTAGGTTATTCAAGGAGACTTAATTATTTCAATGGGACGGCCTACGGAGATAGGATTAAAATGCGGAATACTTTTTGCTAAAAATGTAGGTTTAGGTTTTTATATTGGTCCCACGTTTTTTTTTACAATACGAACTACATTGTAACAGAAAACTTGTGAACAGTGATACATTTTTCACCTTAGAGAGATGCCACACGGGTATTGAAGGCATCGCACATCATATTTATGTAGAACTAGCGGCCGCCCGCGACTTCGTACGCGTGGACCTCGTTTAATTACTAATGATGTTGATAGATGGCGTTTCACGGCTTCCCCCGTTACGTTAATTTACGAACGTCAAAATTGTTTGTCCAGCGCTGTAGATTTTAATCAATGACGATAGATGGCGCTTTTTACCCACGTCTTATTTATCCGTTCAGTGTGCTTACCATGAGTTTACGTTAGTGTGCTCGCTAGCGACTGCGTAAAAAAATTGACATTAATTGTATGACATATTGTGCAGCGCCCCTAGTGGCTACTTTCAAGAAACAAAATCTTCATAGAGATTTTTGACGTACTCGCTAGCGAGCACACCTAACGTAAACTCATGGTAGGTACACAGTAGTTTTTGCGTGAAAGAATAACAAACATCCAGACATCCAGACATCCAAACTTTCGCATTTATAATACTGTTATAGTATTAGTAGGAAGGACTACAGAGT
Organism: Ostrinia nubilalis; assembly: GCF_963855985.1. NCBI lineage: Eukaryota > Metazoa > Arthropoda > Insecta > Lepidoptera > Crambidae > Ostrinia > Ostrinia nubilalis. Next base: position 9,954,810 of record NC_087109.1, on the reverse strand, counting down.
GGCACCGCAACGCAACTTCAACCCTCGCTTATCATCTCTCTTACGCCCATGTGACGGTAACGAAACGAAAAAGCATACATATTTTGAGTAATGTGTAGACTGTAGAGTTTGTGAAGTTCTAGGGCTTGTAGAGTTAGGTAGGGCATGTAGAGTCAGATTGCCGTTTGTTAGTCGGGCGGCCAAAAGACAGTACCTAGTCTGCGGAAACTCAAAAGCTTGCTCTGCATGAGATCTGATAACTTTTTGACAATGCAAGCCATATGGTCAGTATGGTCACGTCTTGGAAACATTTTACATTAAAATGTATTTGGTATGATCATCTAGATATAATACTTTACTACATTACTACCAAATGATGTCAGAAACCTCATATCGCTAACAAGTACATTATCCCAATAAAAGTTATCGAACAGCAAAGGGGCAAATACCAACGTCAGTATCTACCTAAACTGACATTAGATTTAACTTAGAAGCTGCACAAAACCAGCTCTCGCTTCGCCTTTTTCGGAGCAACATCTGCGCTCTAATATGAAAACCATAAGAACTATAAAACTGCCATGGCATTCTTGCTGCAAACGGTGGGGACTTAGGCCCCTCGCCCACGGCGATTTTTTGTAGTGATGCTGTCGCGCATTTCGTAAATGAGCGACAGCATCGCTACTAACGCGCGTTAGTCGCATTTGCAACGCGCTACAGAAGTGATACCAACGCGCTACTACCGCGCTACGGCAGCGCGACTGTATCGATGCAAACGCGCGACCGTGTCGGACGACATCGGGGAGAGAACGGAGGGAGGGTGGCACGGCATCTGCAGCGATTGCAAGTAATATTGTACCGTTACTGAATCGCGTTTGCATCGTGACAGTATCGCGTTTGCATCACGACTGAATCGTGTTGATGTGGGCGAGGGCACTCAGCTAGCGACCGCATTGCGACTATCGATGCGAACGCGCGACAGAATCGCTACTGCATCGCTACAAAAAGTCGCCGTGGGCGAGGGGCCTTAAGTAGTTATATCGTACATACGACAACACAGCAGACGTAACTTGAAGACCATGATATCACCCCTATTTGTCGCAAAATAAGAGCCACTTTTGCTTTAAACTTGATGAGCTGTCACTGAGTACTGTACATCCACTCGAGTAAACAGCTTCTGAACAAATTAACTACCTTTTTGCATTAAATTTTGTGCGAAGTTGTCCAAAGTTGTGATATTCTAAATAAATTAATTACAATGTCTCTCAGACGTCTGTGTATTAAAGTCAAGTTAAATTAGATTATTTTGAGCTAAATGAATATGAAAACTGCTGAAATGGTTCAATTATTTTGCTATCAATTCGGATGACGACTGGGTAATGAAATTATCTATTTAGTCCATCAGATAGATAATAAAACTATGAATATTGAACACGTATTTTTTCTTCAAAATTAAATTATTGCAGTAGTACCTGTACCTGTCGCGTGACGTCACTTCCAAGTAAAAAATCTACTTAGGCATGACATCGCGCGCCATTTCATTCAACTCGATGTAGCGACTTGTAGCACTGTTATTATTTAATTATGAAAAAAAATGGGAGTCCAATATTTTCTTATTATCTGTCTGACAGACAAATAATTGAAGTTTTGTAGTCTAGCCTCAGGTATTTGAACTTCACTTGATATATTAAGCGTTCCAGTCAACCTTTTTGTCTACAATACCAAACCTTTCCTTACGCAGTAATCTGTTTTCAGGGCTGATTTTAATAAAACACCGCAAGGCTGGCCCGGTGCCAGGCGACGCAGCTGTGTGCATTAATAAAAAGAGGCCAAGTGCACCCGCTCTTTGGGTCGAGGGTTCCGTACGACATTATAAGGCAGCCGCAAAATTCAAAGATTTTGAAACGTCAAGTGGTAAAAATCATTATCCCAGTATTGATAGTAGCGCCCTCCTGTAAATGTCATAATTATATGGTTGACTAAGCCTAGGCGCAGACCATCGATTTTTCGTCGGCCGATAGTTTAGTCGGGCAGTTGATCAGTATGGGCATATATGGAAATGCGCACATTACGCCGATTCAATTTGGCCGATTCTTCATACAAATTAAAATCGGGCCCAACTATCGGCCTACTAAAAATCGATGGTCTGCTCCTAGTCTAACGTGACAAAAATCGTAACTAATAATCGAGTATTGATAGTAGCGCCCTCTTGACCATGTCATAGCTGAGACGTTCCAGTGTAGGACAACTATAACCGTAGCAGAACCAAAAACTAAAGTTACCGATACTGTCACTTAAGTGACAATAGGCGGGACACACAGCACGTAGAGCTGGCCTTTGGGGCAGAAAAATTCTCGAATGGTGACTACGATACGTATGTACGATAACGGAATTTTACCGTCGATCCATCTAGTGTGTCTCTTTTCTTATGGCCCGAATCCAAAAATGCAGCGTCTTATGTCCAGAAAATAATATTTTATACGGTCTACATCTAGAAACTATATTTCGATTTCATTTTTTTTATTGACGTACTTACAAAACAGGTTACAGCGAAAATATGAATTTCAGATACAAATTAATTTTATGGACTAGGTTTTTTCATGCACTATATTTCGATTACCAATAAGTACTCATTAGGTCAGGTTGAGTTAATTAGTTTCTATGAAATATATTTTCCTACAATAACAATTAACATTAATTTACTCGGGGTTAACTTTTTCGACAACGGGCCCCTAAAACCACCAATAACCAAACTAGACCTTTGCGGCAAAACAAATCTTGCTGACAAAGGAAGTATTTGGGCTACCTGCAGAATAAGTATTTTAGGACAAACTTGGGTTTTTAATGGAGAGGATCGCCTTGAGATTGTTTTTGGTCTTAAGGAAAATACAGGGTGTAAGAGAGACTGGTGAAAATTAAGTGACATTTTAGTTAGTGACAAAAATGACTTCCTTGTGCTGCTTCTTCTAATACTAGGCCACATTATTATCCAGAAACAGTGGTAGGTCTTGTTCCCACAGAGAAATCCCGTTTTTTGCAGGAACTGTCTTTTTGAAAAATCCCGCCTCGGTTTTCTACGGGACACTGCAAACGGGATTTTCATGTGAACGTTAATATTAAAACACGAATGCAACTAAACGAGATGCTGAAAAAACAGTTCCTGCAAAAAACACGTTCTCTCTTTGTATATCATAGGACTGAATCTGAAATAAGTTTTTTTTTTGTTTTTTAAAGATTATTAGCAATTTGTATTGCTCAAATTACTAATAGTCCCATTAGCCCCTCGTGTTAAGCTAAATAAGCTTGTGTTACGAGTGGGCTCACCACAATAGTCGAGCGGCGGTGGGATTCGAACCCGCGTTCCTCGGATCTTTGTTTTTGATCTAAATTTTACGTAATACACTGTTTTATGCTGACGATATTATAATTACGAGTAAGTTCAATAAAAAGGTTTTTATGGCTTATATAGAAAGTAGCGTCAAGTTTTTAAGTTATTATCGCCGATAAAAATATAAACTTGAAGCGTCCTAATTTATAAGACCTTAAGCCATTAAAACTGGCGTTTTTTATGCAGCAGATACGTTTTTGTTGCAAAAACGCACTTGTTACAAGCACGTAAGATACTCATTTCTGTGCCATAAGCCCTCAGGCCTTCGTGCTATGTGCCCCGACCATTGCACGCTTTAGCTTGCTAAATCCATCGTAAAACAACTCAATTCACCAATAATTCTAAAGCACAACTTAAAAAAAAACACTTCATTCTCGTTTTCAAAACTCAAATAATTTTAAATCAATCAATAAAGATTTATTGCTTGTATTTTCCTACATAATATACGGGAGTTCGTAACGTCAGTTTTTAAAATAGATCGATTAATTGGTGGTGTCAAATACCCCAAGAAAAAATAAGATTTCATACTTCAGAAAGCTTGTCAAACGCCTATAGCGTTTACATTCAAATTTTAGGTAATTGTGATCTCAGTTATTAAAACTCCCATGATAGAAGAAGAAATAAATTAAAAATACCTTTATGACAGAAAATTAATATCTGACTTATTATACCATACTAAGAATAGTCACGTACAATTTCCTCCTAAATGAATGCCTCTTTAAATCCCAGAGACGGAACGACATCATCCCTATGAAATTTCTTTGCTACAATATTTTTTAAATATTCGCACTCACTTTGCAGGAGCCTGCATAAAAGCGCTTCTTTCCAGCTAGTATCAAATAAACTGGTAGCTTTCAGCGCTTTTTGTTGACGCTTGAATGAAGCTAGCCTATTAGGGGTGGGACATCACTGCGGGATCTTACGGGAAAACTTGAAGTTGTTAAGCGGTGAAAATTTTTGTCTTCCTTTTACCTTTAAAAGTCACCACAACAAGCCTATGTCTGTAGAAAATACAAATATTTTTTATTCTTATTATTATTTCGATTAGATGGAAGCGATTAATAGGGTCTTATTTCTCTGATATAACAATGTTCGGTAACTAACATGCGACATGAATCAATCATGACTTCATTTCAACCGTTTTGTACTTTATTACAAGAGCAAAATGGGAACTTAATTTAGTCACTATTAAATAAATAAATAAATAAATAAATAAATATCCTTGGACATTTTACACTGCGCTTCTAGTCCCAAACTAAGCAAAGCTTGTACTATGGGTACTAGACAACGGATATAAACATACTTAAATACTTTTTTTTTTGTAAATACATACTTATTATACATAGAAAACACCCAGTCCAATAAAAACAAATATGTTCATGCACACAAAATAAATGTTTGTACTGTGCGGGAATCGAACCCGCTACCTCCGGAATAGTAGTCCGTTATTAATTTCTTTATTATTATTAATAAAGAAATGTATTTATTGTGATTCTTTATCTCAGTCAGTTTTAGAGTTCAAAAACAAATCTTTTCAAATTCAAATCTTTATTGCGTACTAAGTGACAATTATTGTAGGTAATGGTGGAAATTACATACACATGGGCTTAAGACTTAGTGACCTAGGAGGTATTGCAACAGAGTAGGTGGCTATATACATTATACATAATATGAGATGTAACATAATTGCGTACTTCGATGCTAAAAAATAACAAAACAAGCAGATTACAAATTAAAGTATCTAGAGACATTTTCGGTGGTCAGTTGTTAGATATTCGTTAATTGAGTAGAAACATTTAGGTATTAAATATTGTTGCTGAGTTTTATGCGAGAAGATGTTTAAACAAGTCTTCTTCTTCTGTCTCGCCTTATCCCGGTCCACGGGGTCGGCTTTCCTAATTATGCACCATTTAATTCTAAGTTAAATTTCAGTTTTTTGTTTGATAGCCTGTCTGTGTAGTTAATGTCTTATGTTTTCATAGTTTTTTTCCGAGAGTCGTAATTTTTCCCCAAAATCCCGGGAATTCCCACTATCAAGGCGCATCACTAGTCGTCTGGAGCAGGTCCCCGGGGGCGCGGCCCGGGGCAGCACTAATTTATTCATCGCTCATTCTGCCCTAACGGCCTGTGTTCGCCGGCTGCTAATAAAAAGTTACGGATACACCGCCCTCTAGACCTGAACACCGTAATTAGGGCTTTGTCAAAGGGACTAAATTACTGGGGCTTTTTTACTGTCACTCTCCTTTTTGGCTGTGGAGTTTTATGTCTGACTATTTTGGCTGCAATTTCTTTTTCTTTTTTATTTAAATTCCTTATTGGTATGGAGGCCTTTTTCAGGGCACTTGAATATGTTCGAAATATAGGTTGCCCTTTCACCAGTTTGAGAAATAATATAAACTTTAAATCGCACATAATATTTGTTATTATTTTTAACACGCTTTTACAAGGTAGCTAGGTTAGTATGGGCAATCGCAAAAACTCACCACGCACATTGCGATAGCGCGAATGTTCGGGTTATCGCGATGAGTGTAGCCAAGTATTCGAGTACATAGGTATTGCATTGCTTTTTTGTATAGTCGCAAGACTTCGCTCTGTTGTCGCCCAAATATTGTCGCGATGTGTGTGGCCCAGGGATAACAAAATAAGCCGTAAACGACAGAGAGAAAACAATAACTGGCATCATACATTTTCCTTGAGTCTATAGCAACTACTTTTCGTTGCCACCATTTATTATCCCTTAATAAAAAATGAATTGAACCCGGTCAACACAAACCTTCCCATAATAAAAAATGAATTGAACCTGGTTGGGAACCTAAGGACCAAAAGGTCGTCTTTTGTTTCAAATGAAGTTATATTCTTATTTCGACTACCTACCGTGAAAAGGAAGGGTTACTTTTAGGAGTCTAATGCCCGTCTTCACCATCAATCCCTAATTTTTAAGTGACCCCAAGTGAATGGTAACAAATAACAGGAATTTTGTTTACATAGGGGTCACTTAAAATTAAATTTGAAGTGACCCCTTTGAAAACAAAAATCCTGTTATGTATTACTTAAAAAATAGGGATTTCACCGTCTATCCCTAATTTTTAAATGGTTCTAAACGGGCATATTAATGTGCTTCACGAGCTCTTTCAAACGGTACCAATAATAGGTTACAGAATAACATATAACTTTTTAAAAAAATAAAACCGACTTCAAATGCGTGAACACAAAAAAAATCTAAAAATTAAAAATATTGCGTATAAAAAAGTTCATCCCCAATTTTCCACCCTTGGGGGTGAAATATTTTCTTCAAATTCGCATGAAACCACCCTTTTGATAATACCTATTCAACAAAAAAATAATCGTTCAAATTGATTTATAATCGGCGGAGATATTGCGTATAAAAAAGTTCATCCCCAATTTTCCACCCTTGGGGGTTGTTTTTTCTATTATTAAATTTAAATGGGACCACCCTTGAGGTATTACCTATACGCCGAAAAAAGATTTGTTCAAATCGGTTCATAATTGGCGGAGTTATCGCGTAACAAACATAGAAAAAAAAAAAAAAAAAAAACATACGGGTCGAATTGAGAACCTCCTCCTTTTTTGAAGTCGGTTGATAAACTGTATACAGGATGGAAACGATAAGTAATCTCACTCGATTATTTCTAAACTATAAAAGACATTGAAAAACTAGTTACTGATCCTGGAAGTGCTTCACGAGCTCTTTCAAACAGTACCAATAATAGGTTACAGAATAAACTGGATATATCTAAAAATTCAATGTTTCAGTTGTTGATAACTAGGGATTTCCACCCTGTATATTTTTGTAGACCCGTTTAGGAACTTTCAAAGTCAACATCAAGGAGGTTGCCGAGAGGATGAGCGATCTCCAAAGTTAGCAACTACAGGGTGTGGATAAATGAAGGGCATTACACAAACTGCTACGCCGACGCGTTTCAGACGCGTTTCAGGGGCGTTTCAGGTTGTAACTTATGGGCTGTGTGTGAGGGTACTTGTGTTGTACAGTCAGACGAAAGTATTAAGAACTTTACACACCTAGCCAAGTCAAATAAAATCAAATAGTTTATTCAGTTCATAGGCCCTTTCATACACGTCCCAAGTATAGCTTGCCCTACTACCGCTTCGGAACATTCGGGCTGGTGCTGAAAACTGGTGGAAGAAACTCAGTCACCTTTACCAGTCAGCCAGTCAAGTACCTACTAGGTGGACTGACGATCTGGTGAAGGTCGTGGGAAGTACCTGGATGAGGATAGCGCAGAACCGGTCGTTTTGAAAATCTTTTTTTTTTTCTTTAATTTCTTTTGATCTTTGAATCATGTCGACTACTTACTTATGTATTTTCTATGACATTTGACAACATGTCAAAAGTCAACGACTCATATTGGTGGGTTTAGTGTGTGAAAAGTTATCGAATAAAACCCACTTAATTAATAGCATGTCACCTAATGTAAAATAAATAATAATTTTGCGCCAAAAACCAGAGTTAATATTTTCATTTAATTGCAAACACTGAAACTTTCAGGATAATGAACTCAGTGGTTTTAATTAAAGTCTTCATTAATATACGAGTACTTGAAATTTGTTATTTCAATTATACATATCTAGCAAAATATTAATTTAAAAACCAACTGGCAGTCTGATAGCAATACTTATTCTTGTGTCGTTCTTCATTCTAATGTACATAAATAAAAACAAACAATAATTTAATGACTATAAATAAATAAACTCTGCGATTGTACCGGTTGCTTTTATCGCTCTTTTGCTCTATAAAAAACAAAAAACACTCCATAAAAACAATTGGCAATCGTTCAGCTATGAATGAAAGTGTAAAATGAAATATAAAACCATTCGTTGTCTACCGTTCATCAAAATTTCGAACAGCGATAGTCGGTTGTTTTTTGTAGTGTGTTATGTTTTGTGGGAGCAAAAGAGAAGACGTAATTAAAGTAATGGATTCTTGTAGAGATGCGAGCACAAAAGTGGCTTTTACGAACGACATAGTAATCATATCAGTACATATTGTGCCATTAGATTATGTTATATTACGACAGTCAGCTAGTTTCTTGACCATTTTTCTGCGCAATATTTGTATTGTACATTTAAGTAGGAATATTATTATTTTGTCTCTATCTACTCGTATATCGAATCAATCAAGTAAGTTGATTGAATTGATTATACTATTACGTTAGTACCTATTAAAAGAAAATAGAGACCCAATAATGAAATCGAATATTGTCAGAGACCCTGAATACTATGACGTAAGTACGCCTCATCTCAATTAAAACCATAATATAGAATCTTTTACTTCACCCACAGGACATGTTAGTAAATATGGGATTGAACGTTATTCAAAAGCTTTAGTGATAAAATACCTTATTTCTCTAAATCAAACAGATATCTAAAGATAAAAAATACTATGACTACAATTTAGGTGATCGATCGTGGGGATTCTTGGATGGCTTAAACATGGAGTGCAGGTGCGGTTTTGTTCCCCAGTCGACGAAGCACCTGATGTCGTGCCCTGAGTGCCCAAGCAACTGCACTCAGGAGGATTTGATGAGTGCTGCTGAGAACGCCACTTTTGTGGCGGAGTTTTGGGCTGACTCTGTGTAGGTTTGTTGTCGACACGAAAAGAAGAAGAAGAATAAATACTATAAGTTTCTCCCGCCGACTGTACACAACAGCTGCGCATAAAAGTTGGAGGAAAACCGCGATAATATGACGGAGGGCCCACAATGAGGTGTAAAGCTCCAACACCTTTGTTACCAGGTTTCCCGGAGAGCCGGGGATTTCTCTATTTACAAGATTTACGCGCTGAATATACTTCTAAGATATAATGTGATAATTTGCGTGAAAAAGAGTGCACACTTTCTCACTTCTGTCAATTATCTTGTTATCAATAGAATATTATAAAACTAGCTTTTGCCCGCGGTTTGTGTCTGTCACAGAAAAACTTTATTGCGCGCGTCCCTGCTTCAAAAACCGGGATAAAAACTACCCTATGCCTTTAACCGGGACTCAATCTATCTTTTAAAAAGCGCTTCTACACGTCCCATATCACTGCTTCGGGGCAATAATTGGGACAGTGCTGAAAAGAAGCAGCTCAAGAAACTCCGTCACTATTTAACAATTTATTAACATGGTTTCTCTTTTGTTACAGTGACGTCCACCCTTGGCGTAACAATCGGTCGCACAGCTGATTATGACAACATCCCTGAAAGCATGAAGACGAGCAAATTAGCAAATAAACCAAACATCAGAAACATGGAAACCTCTTGGACCAATGTACATAATAGGCTAGGTAGACAACAATTAAGCAATAATGATATTGTACATAAATACGATGAAATTTATAAAGAAAACGAAGATCTTGTTAGTAATAAGCAAGTAAATTTGAAAAGTACAGATGACAAGATGGGTGGTGTGAGAAATTTTGCTGAAACTAAAGTAGGTTATGGTAAGAAGTATGATGGTGCTAGAAAATATTCTAAAGGGAAGAGAAGAGTGAAGAGAGAGGATGATCCATGTGAACCCTTCAGGTTTAGGAACCCTGAACAGCAGCAGATTACGCATCCTCGTAATAAGAACAATACAGACACGTATGCGGGTGGGATGAACTGTAATACTACTATTCAAGGTAAGTTTGATCTTATAGTATCAGTTGTAAGGTCTTCTTTCCTTTCATCTTTTCCTTTAATCCGGATAGCTGATGTTGTTGCTGAAAACTTGTACTCAATTGTATTTTTCATACTACGAATTTCTGAGTAACTTTTTAATATTATCTTACCGCTGCACTTCTCTGCAACGTAACATAATGCACATCTGTTTCCAATATCGCAAATAAAACCCTTATTTACCCTATTCTTCTCTCCATCTTCACCTTAAGGCTTGGTATTTCTGCTAAAGTAGGTATTTCACGCTGTCAAAATCTGCGCGCGCAATACTTCGCCGAAGACAGCGCGCCAAAGAGCTCTCCCAGCTACACAGTATAAAAATACCAGTTGGTTAGGTTAGGTTGACTTCCTTCCGTTCAAGCGTCACACTCACAACACTTTCTAATACAAATCATATCCAAGTGATACAAATTAAAACACCTTTCAGAATTTTTGGGAATATTTTAGAATCGAATAAATATAAAATATAACTGCCAAAGTAAACACGGTTCAAAGAGTGAAGACCTTCCGGAAGTTCAAAAGAATTTCAAGATTACGTCACCCGACCTATCGGTAGGTCATTTAATGATCAGTTCATCAGAAAAACATTTTATTATCAGTTACTCGTAGTAGCGATTATTTAGAGCTTGGATAATAAATTATAGTTGTTGCAATTCACGAAACTTTGCATGTGGTTAATTACATTAATCAGTACACGCATCAATTTTGTTCAGTCTTTTTGTGTATTAATAAATAAAAATATCATACTAAAATTGCATACATATTTGTTTGTATTGGTCTGGGTGTTTTCTTTCCATCATTTATGTACAACGTATTACGGGGCTCTGTATCGAAAATCACTATGAGCATCACACGCGGTTACCTGGCGCAGGCACTCGCTCTGAGCACTCATGGGAGTTTATGCAGAGGTTGCTAGAGTTTGACTTTGAGCTTTGTTTATAGTCATTACGAAGCAGATTTTGATGGGAAACTGCACTGTCTTGAATTCGAAAGGGTAATTTGACGGTGTTAGGGGAATTCTAGGAATAAATGCAGAGCCTCCTCATTGAGATTGGACATTTCAATTTGAGATTTCACTTGACATTGATTGCAAACTGACATGGAGTTTTCAAACACTTGTAAAAATAAAAAGTAATTAAATCAAAAGCAGTAAGTATCTAGTATTGATATCAACTTCGACGCAAATGACTCCCAAAATAACTTTCTACCCCTTTCACACGTTTGTCATGAATTATAATATTAAGGAATTGTTAAGCAAAATTTCAAGTAGATTGAACCAAAGAATCACTGTCCCATACAATCTTTGCCCCCTTTTTTCACCCACTTCATTTCATGACCCCATTTCGGAAAATCGGATGCCTACGTCATACAAAGAACACACCTTCCAACTTTCAGGTCCCTACGATATCCGTCAGTCATTTAGGACAAAGCATTTTTACTAGTTGTCCAATACTCTAACGTTCCAGGTATGTCATTGACAGGAGGGCGTTACTATCTTAATGGGTTATTTATTAGTCCCAACTTTATGCCACTTGACATTTCAGAATCGTTTGACTTTAGATACCTAAGCGATTTGATATTCAGAGTCTTTTAATGAAATCAAGTTCTAAAATAACTTGAGGTGTTGTACCCGATCAAGCTTTTCATTGCAGGACAGTTAAATAGTTTTATTATTAGTTTCTTCTTTAAGTCTTGATTTGTCAGAGTAGGTAAAGGCTCCATGAGAGCAAAATTTAGCTTTATAATAGTTTTTAATTTTTTTCTTGAAATATTTTACGCCTTGTCTAGGTCTAATCTCTCGTTAATATAGGTCCACAAAAATAAAGAATGTTTGACTTAGACTTTAATAATTATTATGCTCGTACATAATTATAAATAAACTAGCTTTCCGCCCGCCGCTTCGCCCGCGTAGTATTTTTCGGTTTTTATATAACCTATTACACTCAGATATAATGTGGCTTTCTATTGGTGAAAGATTTTTAAAATCGGTTCAGCAGATCCCGAGATTACCCCTTACAATTTAACAAATATACAAACACACAAACTTTACCTCTTTATAAATTAGATAAAGATAGGTAATTTGAAACCCTGTTTTGTTTTATTATTTTTTTTATTTTAAACATTTCACAATCCAAACTAATATTTACTGTAGGTAAGTAAATGCTAAACTAAATAGTAAAATATTAGTTTAGATTGTGAAATATCCTACTTCCTACTAATATTATAAAGGCGAAAGTTTGGATGTCTGGATGTTTGTTACTCTTTCACGCAAAAACTACTGAACGGATTTTGTTGAAACTTTACAGTATTATTGTTTATAACCCAGATTAACATATAGGCTAACACTTATGACGATATGTGACAAATAAATTTCAATAAATAAATAAGACGTGTCTAAAAAGCGCCATTTACCTATCGTCATTGGTTAAAATCTACAGCGCTGGACAAACTACTGTATGACGTTCGTAAATATTCATTTGGGGGAAGCCGTGAAACGCCATCTATCAACATGATATCTAACGGGGGTAAAACTAGGTCCACGCGAACGAAGTCGCGGGCAGCCGCTAGTTTATATAGGTAGCTTTCCCTCCGCAACCTTATTGGTATTCCATGTATGTGTCTTTTAACTGATTTCTGTTACACATTTCATGTAAAATTTGTCCAGTTATAACTCCATTTACATCTGCATCTGTAAACAAGGGTTCATGTTCTCCAGCCCATATGCCGAGTAAACAGAATCGTCTTTCAGTGACGTGCAGCTGCCCCTATATTTGACCCACTGACCTAATTTTTTATTATTTATTTGTATCAGTGTCAGTGTCTTCTAAAGAGTGTAAAGACGATTCAAAGTCAAAGTCAAAGTCAAAATTCCTTTATTTGTTTAGACTAATAAATAGTTCTTACAAATCGTCATAAAATATGCTCTTAAGGAGCCTCTACATGTCTCATAATCTTTTTACCCTACCAGCGCTTCGAGACCAACATTTGGCAAGTGCTGAGAAGAAGCGCCGCAACAAACTCAGTCACCACTGTCTGCCGGTTAATATAAATAAATAGAAATAGTAGTAGTAGGTACATTCGATTCAGGAGCAGTTCACTGAATTTACCATGCATTCTTGTATGGTGTTTCATAAAAATGGGTAGGTATACAAGATTGCGTGGTATATTAAACAAGGTAGTGACGTGCTAATATCTAGACTTACATATTAAGGTACTAGTAGAAATGACTCGCATACATAAATTTGAATAACTTGGATTGACCAGTCCCCGAAAGCAGCGCCTGTTCACAGACATGACGAGTGAACCAGCCATCGCTTCACTCGACCATATTAGAGGGAATGTAACGACCCGCCTCACTACGCCACCACACCAGAGACATTTTAGTGAGAATGACAATGCCAAGTTATCTCTTTAAAAAAAACTAATAATAAAGCTAAGTAACAGTCTAGATTGAGAAGCATGACACTATAACATTTGAGAAATTATTATTAGTTTATACAATATTACTTTTCATTTTAATTCTTTTTAGTGCGAGCATGAGAGGACCATAATCCTACTCCCAGGATGACTTATCATTAAGAAAATCTCGAGTTGTATAATAGGCTTTTTTAAGCATGTGATCTTTAACTATACCTTTAAATTTATTATACGGTAGCTCTTTATATTTATCAGGGACTTTGTTATAAAAATGGATACCTTGTCCCATAAAAGTGGCAAACACTTTATTAAGTCTAAAAGCGGGTATAGCCAATTTATTTTTATTTCTAGTGTTAATTTGGTGAATATCACTTTTCTTTTTGAATTCGTTAATATTTTGTTGAATAAATAGAATACAGTTTAAGATGTATTGTGAAGCGGCCGTGAGAATGCCAATTTCTTTAAACAATTCTCTAAGGGACGCTCTTGCTTTCATTTTATACAAGTATCTTATCGCACGTTTTTGCAAAATAAATATTGTTTCAAAATCTGCAGCTTTGCCCCATAGCATGATTCCATATGACATTAGGCTATGAAAGTAGCTAAAGTAGACTAAGCGAGCTGTTGAAACATCGGTTAATGACCGTATCCTTTTTATTGCAAAAGCCGCTGAGCTGAGCTTTCCCGCCAGAGTTTCTATATGGGGGCCCCACTGGAGTTTTGAATCCAGGGTAATTCCCAGAAATACAGTAGAGTCTACCAGATCGATTGCATTATTATTAAGTTCTATTTGGGTACTAACTGTTTTTACGTTAGGCAAAGAGAATTTTATACATTTTGTTTTCTTTGCATTGAGTTGTAAATTATTTGTAGTGAACCAACTTAAAACTCTTGTTAGTGCATTATTTACATCGTCAAAGTTATTTTTACTTCTATCAATATTAAAAATCAAAGATGTGTCATCAGCAAATAACACGATTTCGCAAGAGTCCTTAACAAAATATGGTAGATCATTAATGTATATAAGAAACAAGAATGGACCCAGAATGGACCCCTGCGGAACTCCCATTTTCACAGGTGACCCAGAAGACAAAACACCATTTATGTCAACTTTTTGAACTCTAAAGTTTAAATAGGATTGTATTAAATCCAAAGCCGAGTCCTTCACCCCATAATAGTGCAGTTTGCGAATTAGCGTTTGATGTTCTACGCAGTCAAAAGCTTTTGAGAGATCACAGAAGACCCCTAGTGCATTTTGAGAATTCTCCCAAGCCTCGAAGATATGTTTAAGTAGTGCAACCCCGGCATCGGTGGTGGAACGACCCTTGGTAAAACCAGATTGTATGTAGGTACTATTAAAATGTAATTTTAACTCATTGGTTTTGTCTCATATTTGAGGAATGTACTATGTATCATTAATATGTATTGTTCAGTTGTTTGTTTTCCTAAATAAATTTAAAAAAAAAAGTATCATGAGTAGAGTCTTCGTTTAAAAGGATGCGAACGATTTAAATTTCAATAGGTAGACAAAATTGATAATTCTTAATTATCAAAAATTTTAGCTTTCTCCAGTAGCACTGATATTATTATACTGTGACTCATCAAAGTCATCATTGTCAAAAATATTGACAAATCGCGAACTGTCACGGCCATAAAACTGACACGCGTCCGTCCTCCGTAAGCGCCACCGCGCGACTGATTGAGATTGTCCAAGCCGTCATGGACGATTTTTTCCACATTTTTTAACATAGTAACTAAATAAGACGCAATATAAAAATTTCATCCGTTAAAAGCCCTCAAGTTATTTCTGAACTTTAGTTTAGTAAAAGATTTAGAATCTCAAATCGCTTATTTTAAAAATAAAACCATAAATAGAAAACGAATAGAGGTAACTTTGGGAATTTATTCTATCGAGTCAACTTCATCAAATCGTGTTTCCATCCGTTAATTGCCCTAGAAAATATCCTCAACTATGCCCAATAAAAATCTTAGCCTTTAATTTTACTGTTTAGTACCTCAAAAATGATAAATGAAAACCTCATTTTCGCCATTTTCTCTGCTACCCGGCCTTAACCTGGGACTGCGGGTGTCTATGGGCGACGGTAATCACTTACCATCAGGTGATCCGTCTGCTCGTTTGCCTCCTGTCACATAAAAAAAAATACGTTAGGTGGTAGAAGAAACCTCCCTTTTTCTGTGAAAAACCCCTCCATCAATCATACAGGTTTCTATTTGATTCTAAACAACAATATTTTTTATTAATTTGCAGGTCCAATAGGAACTGTTATCGAACTAACATTCGTAGACATGTTCCACATAGAGGATCACCCAGACTGCATCTACGATTATTTAGAAGTAAGTATCTTGTAATATTTCATATCCCATATTCCATAGAGCCTGAAGGCAAAAGTTACAGGTGACTAAATTGGTCTTTCTAATTACAATTAAACACATTCTCCTTGAAATGCCTACTTCGAAGACAAGCTTTGGGAACTCATATCTATGCAGGTTTCTCAACATTTTCGATCAGTTAAGATATCTTTATACAGTCGCCAATAACTTTAATTAATTCAAATGACAAAGCATTATTTTCAACCGAAAGACGTCCACTGCTTGACAAAGGCCTCCGAGGATTTCCATAGCAAACGGTCCTGCGCTGTCCACGCGTCCATGCACTTTTCGATTGATAATAAAAATATATTTTAAATTCAATGTACAGGTTAGCTTGCCAATGTTTTCTACATCGTACTCTATTCTAGTAGAACCTCGTTATCATCATTTCAGCCATAGGACGTCCACTGAACATAGGCCTCCTCCAATGATTTCCATAATAACCGGTTGATATGCCTGCGGTCTTTATGAGGTCGTCGGTTCACCTTGGCCTCCACTCCAGAACCTTGCTGCCCCATCATTCAATCTAGAAGAACGTTTCAAAATGATCCCAATTGCAGATCCGCGATGGTGCGAAAGGATATTCGAAAGAGATCGAGACGCTATGCGGCCATCAGTTCCCTCGGCAGATCGTGACCACCGGGCCCTTCGCGTGGCTCAAGTTTGTGTCGGATGATACCATCGAATACGAGGGGTTCAGGATCAACATCGCGTTCAGGCAGGAGCCTAAAAGTCGTGAGTATAGTGTCTCTTTTTTGTAGGGCTCTTTTCCCGTTTTTTGCAGAATTCCGGTGAGGTTTACATATTTTAATAGTAATTTTCACACGAACATTCTATTTGCAGTGTCAAGCAAAATACCGATCCATTTGTTTTGTTCTAGATATAGTCCCAAGTGACTGCTACAACGAACCAATAAAAGGCATGCACGGAGAAATAGGCATTGGTAAAATCAAACCGTCATGTTTAGAAGAAAGCAAAGGACAGGCGCTGGACGTGTTATGGACAATAAATACACCTGAAAATACCAAGGTAAGACCTTACACACTTACTTAAGAAAGAGTCTATAACTATCCCCTGAGATGAAATTGACCTTCACTAGGTTTTCATTGGCGGTCAAGCTGTAGATCCTGGCTACACAGGAGTTGCAGCGGTGGGAACGTGAGGTGGGAATAGTCCCATAAAAGAATCTGTAATGGTCTTTTCTCCAAACACAGATAACTTTAGGAATTTCTGAATTTAGGAACCAGATGACAACGCCTTAATTTATTCTATTTTTATTTTCCAGATATACCTCAATTTCACAAGGTACGAACTTGAATTCCCAAACGAGTGTGAAGAAAACGTCATTCAAGTTTTTGGATCGGTACTAGAATATCACGCTAAGTAAGTCATTATTAAAATTTTTAACCGACTGCATACTAACGTGTGTTATGTTTTTCATGATTTAGGTACTTTTGAACTGCTAAATTTTCAGTCTTTGTACATTTCTATTTTGTTTCTTACTTTAAAAAACATCAGCATCAGTTTATAAAAGCCCACTGCTGGAGATGCCCCCTCTTTTATCAGCACAGCTACATTTCAATGGAGGCCGTAAAATACTGTCCACTAGACGGACCGAGGGTCTGGTAAAGGGGAAAAGTACCTGTACCAGAAATCCTTGGGGGAAGCCTTTGTTCAGCAGTGGACGTTATTTGGCTGACAAAAAAATACCTACCAAATTGTGGCAAAATAAAGACTCATACAATAGTCTTTGATTGATGATGATGATGATGATGATGATGAAAACTGACTAAACTTTGTCTAGTATTAAGTAACATGTTTGAATTTGTATAATTTTCTTTCAGACTAGCACAATACTGCGGCTCTGTCGCCAACTCCGTCACAAGCTTGGGCAATGAAATGTACATTCGGTACTTCGCTTCTTTGACTGCCAGGGCGGCGAAGAAGGGTGGTTTCAACGCCACCTTCACCGCTTTTAGAAGCTTGAATCCTAATAAAGATGGTTCGTATCTCAAGTAGAATAACTATAGGTCGAGCTCTTAACTAAGTCAGTGCCTGAGATATTTATTTTTATTCATTATATTTATTTATTATTCATTATTGAGCAATTACATATTTGATCCAAATAGCGTCCTAAATCCTCTTTAGGTTTGTCTAGACACTATTGTTCTCTATACAAATAAAAACAAACGTTTTAGTATAGTTTTAGTTTGGGAACGGCACGGGAGGATGTTTTGGAGACGTCAAACGACAGCGAAAATTCAGATGCTTCAGATTTGCATACTCTGTCAACACATAATATTTTTTTTAAATTTTATTTTATTTTTCTTTATTAAGGAAACAAACAGCATGAGTTGATACATGTGAACTTAAAAAATAAAAATAGTACAGTAGCCTAATCAGTTTCCACAGATAAACTTTACAAGTTAGTCGAATGTTATGCAGAGTGCGAGCAATTTAAAATCACAAAATATTAAAAAAATGCACAACAAAACTAGCTTTCCGCCCGCGGCTTCGCCCGCGTGGAATTTTGTCTGTCACAGAAAAACTTTATCGCGCGCGTCCCTGTTTCAAAAACCGGGATAAAAACTATCCTATGTTCTTTCCCGGGACTCAAACTATCTCTATGCCAAATTTCATCAAAATCGGTTGCGAGGTTTAAGCGGGAAAGCGTAACAGACAGACAGACAGACAGACAGAGTTACTTTCGCATTTATAATATTAGTTGGGATATGTCAATGTCACCCCTCCCGTGACGCTCCCATATCTCAGGCACTGACTTTTAAGCGCTAGACTTACACGCAAAAATATTTGGATCAAGTCATTAAATTTACTTGCAGCAACTGCCTAACTCAAAATTGCGCCATGGCGACCAACAAGTTACTATTCACTTCTAAATTTATCTATTCCTTACTAATTTGACTTTTCATTCTGTTTCATCATGCTCAGTTTAGAAACTGAATTGTATGTAAATAGCCCCAACACTCCAGTTAGCATCGTACGCTAACTTCATTGACAAAAAAAAATGTCATAGAACTATGAATAAAAATTATTATATTCACTTACCTGAATTTATGAATTCTAGATCAAACAACTTTTGGGATAATACAATCCGCGTTGAATTCTTTCAATTTAAGTATTTGAGTCATTCATAAAATGAATGAGAGTTAAAATAAATACAGTTATTTTAAAAAATAATGACATCTTCGTGAATAAATTTATACTGTTTCTATAATTTGTAGAGAAATGTGACGCAGAAGAGGAATTCGACTGCGAAGACAACACCTGCATAGCAGCCGAGCTGCAGTGCGACGACATCGCCCACTGCAGGCTGAAGGCTGATGAAGACAAAGACTTGTGCAAGGTTTGTTGTACTTTAGAAGCTACAATATCCCAATACGACGACCTCATAAAGGTAGCAGGAAGGTGCTGAATGCAGGCGTTACCAACCGGCCTTTGTGGAAATCAATGGGGGAGGCTTATGGGCCTAGGAATTCGCCTGCAAAGACAACACCTGCATAGCAGCCGAGCTGCAGTGCGACGACATCACCCACTGCAGGATGAAGGCTAATGAAGACAAGGACTTGTGCAAGGTTCGTCCTAGTTTGATGACCAGCTCTAGTTTAAACCTAATGTTGTCCATCATTTCAGCCACAGGACGTCCGCTGCTTAACATAGGCCTCCCCCAATGATCCAGATAGGCCTGCATCCAGTGCTTTCTTGCCTGCTACCTTTATGAGGTCATCTGTCACATTTGTAATTTCGTCTGCTCCTGCATAAAGGCCTCCCCCATAGATTTCCACAACCAGTCTAGCACTGCCCCATTCAGGTACTTCTCGCGACCTTTAAAAATCGTTGGTCCACTGAACAGCAGTAACAACTACACTATTTTTCCGGTCCGTGTGTTCACGGACTCGAGAGCTTTTCTGCCCCAACGGTTATTTATCCACTTAAATTTGGCAATATTGACTACATAATATTGGACAAACGCCTCTTCCCAATGATTTCCACAACGACTCGTACAGCGCTCACCTCAATCAAGAACCGGAAAATCGATAAGGGCAAAATAAAAAACATTTGAAATCTTGTGACATCATGATTGTAATGGTTTATTATTATCTTTGTCCACAGTTGGAGACCACTTCCATGATCAGCCAGCCGCACATCATGGTGATCCTGGTCATCTTCTGCCTCATCCTTTCTGGGATGAGTTTCATCTTCCTCTTCAAATGCATACGGAAGCTGTATCAGGACCATAAAATTATTAAGGTAAGTTTTTATTCCAATTCTGTGTGACTATGTAGAGCTCTAGCTCGTGTTTTGTGCTACACAATCAAATAAGACGTAGCGTGGGCAGGCCTCCTACTAGGTGGACCGACGATCTGGTAAAGGTCGCGGGAAGAGCCTGGATGCGGGCAGCGCAGGACCGTTCATTATGGAAAACCTTGGGGGGGGGCCTTTGTCCAGCAGTGGACGTCATTTGGCTGAAACGAACGAATCAACAAAAACATGTCAACATTCAACACAAAACATTGTTTATAGGCCCAAATGATAAGATGTTGAGAATGATTATTTAATTTTCAATTTATTGACAAATAGTTTAACAAACAGAAGTAGTATTCGATGATTTATAGGAAAAAATACATTTATTTTATTAAATCAGAGTTACCTTATTGTAAGGTTTTAAAATTACAATTTAGTGAAGCGAAACCAAAACATCCACGTACTTTCTTAGCAAAAAAGTAGTTTTTGAAGATAATACAATATGGCGGTTCTTTTAACGAATAAAATAAGTACATTGTTCGTGCTAGATGACTAAATCCGATAAAAGTATTCTCAGAAAGAATACTCCAGCGTTTAATTTAACATTCCATGTTGGAAAAAGATTTTCTCGTTCCTTTGTCTTTTTTATATGAATTTGGAGCAGTTTTAATTAAATTTTAACCAGAATTTAGTTTAGAATTTATTTAATTTGGGTATAAAAGATTTATTTTATTTTTATTTTATTTAGGAGATCCACGAAGCTACATCGCAGGTAATAGTTTGCGGCTAAAAAAGCTTATTTTTCTCAGAATAAAATTCATAATTAGATAGATACATTCATTTGCCATAATATTAATAAAAATTTACCAGAAACATCAGTACTCGTCATTCATAAAACTTGCAGCTAAATACATTACACTAATTAAAAATTAAACGCCCGTATTTACAAACATAGCTATGAGGTCTCACAGTGCGCGTGGACGCACAGGGTGACACACGAACCAATCACAAAGCTCTATTCAACGCTGTTCGTTTGATTTGCTGCTTCACTTAAGTAAGCATCATTTGTGAATACGGGCGAAAGAATTAAGAGGTCGTTGAGGGACCTACCTACATGTTACATTACAAGCAAATCAATGACTATCAACGCTGTGTATGCTTATGTGTGTCACTAACCATAAGGCCGGAGTCATTTAGTGCCTGAATGGCATATGACCTAGTGTAAACTACACCTTGCTAAGTTAATAGGTCACATTTCCTAAATTGACTTCCTGACCTGATATTAATGGCATAAAGCTCAAATTATAAATAGCTTGAAAAACTCGAACTGCCTAAGGCGGGAATTGAACTTACGACCTTTCGCTTGCTGGATGAACCAGTTATTCATCCTGTGTCTAAGTAGTTCAGATGGAAGAGCATTCGCCCGGCAAGCGAAAGGTCGTGGGTTCAATCAGCCTTAGGCAGTTCGATTTTTTCAAGTTACTTATTTGTAATCCTGTTTGAAAAGCGACTCCAAATGCAAAGAAGTTTCAATAACTATACATACAAGGTGGAAGCGATAAGTGATCTCACTGGATTATTTCTAAAATATAAGATATAAGATATCGAAAAACTGCTTACTGATCCTGAAAGTGCTTCACGAGCTCTTTCAAACGGTATCAATAATACGTTATAGAATAAACTGGATCTATCCGAAAATTCAATGTTTCCAGCTTCCATACATTTGGTACAGCCACATAATTTAGATATAATCTAGTGAGATCTCTGATCGTTTCCACTCTGTTGTTGTTGTTTCAGCCAAATGACGTCCACTGCTGGACAAAGGCCTTCCCCAAGGTTTTCCACAATGAACGGTCCTGCGCTGCCCGCATCCAGGCTCTTCCCGCGACCTTTACCAGATCGTCGGTCCACCTAGTAGGAGGCCTGCCCACGCTACGTCTTCCAGCCCGTGGTCGCCACTCGAGAACTTTCCTGCCCCAACGGCCATCGTCTCTACGAGCTATGTGCCCCGCCCACTGCCACTTGATTTTAGCAATTCTGCGAGCTATGTCGGTTACTTTGGTTCTCCTACGGATCTCCTCATTTCTGATTCGATCACGCAGGGAAACTCCGAGCATAGCCCGCTCCATCGCCCTTTGGGTGACCTTGAGCCTTCTTATGAGGCCCATAGTAAGCGACCACGTTTCGGATCCATATATCAACACTGGCAACACACACTGCTCGAATACTTTTGTCTTGAGACACTGCGGTATTTCGGACATGAGTATATGGCGAAGCTTCCCGAACGCTGCCCATCCGAGTTGGATTCGACGATTGACCTCTTTCTCGAAGTTGGACCTACCTAACTGGACTGTTTGTCCCAGGTATACATAATTGTCAACAACTTCGAGTGTAGAGTCTCCAACCTTCAGAGGAGTGGGTGCAACACGGACATTAGACATGATTTTTGTCTTGTCCATGTTCATTCTGAGGCCCACTTGTTGAGACGCTCTACTGAGGCCATCGAGCATTGTGCCTAGATCCTCCAAGGTCTCAGCCATGACTACGATATCGTCCGCGAATCGAAGGTGGGTGATGTACTCGCCGTTGATATTTATGCCAAATCCGTTCCAGTCCAGAAGCTTGAAGACATCTTCCAGGGCGGTGGTAAACAGTTTTGGAGATATGACGTCTCCCTGTCTTACCCCTCGCTGCAACTGGATAGGTTTCGAGTCCCGATCCTGGAGGCGGACCGACATTGTGGCGTTTTTGTACAAACCCCTCAACACTTCGATATATCGATAGTCAATTTGGCACCTTTGGAGAGACTGTAGCACTGCCCAGGTCTCGACCGAATCGAAGGCTTTCTCATAATCCACAAACGCCAGGCAAAGTGGTTGATTATACTCCTCGGTCTTCTGTATAATCTGCCTTAGCGTATGTATGTGGTCTATGATACTAAAGCCTTTTCGGAAACCGGCTTGTTCGGGAGGCTGGAAGTCGTCGAGCCTGCGAGCGAGACGATTCGTAATGACTCTTGAAAACAGTTTGTAGACATGGCTCAGAAGTGAGATGGGTCTATAATTCTTCAACAAGGTTTTGTCACCTTTTTTGAAGAAAAGTACCACCACACTTCTGTGCCATGTCGTAGGCGTTTTTCCTTCGAGGATGACGGAATTGAACAGCTTCTGAAGAGCCCTTAGTACCGGCGTTCCGCCTGCCTTCAAAAGCTCAGCCGTGATTCCATCATCACCCGGTGCCTTGTTGTTCTTTAGCTGTTTGAGAGCCATTCTAATCTCGTACAGACTGACGTCCGGGATATCTTCGGTATAGTGTCGGGTCAGTCTAGCTCTTGGGTCTTCGGCTAGATTTGTGACAGGTGCGCGTACACTCGTGTATAATTGTCCGTAGAACTTCTCAACCTCTTCCAATATCTCCGGCCCCGACGAAATGGCTCTGCCATCCTCTGTCTTCAGCTTGGTCAGTTGACTTTGGCCAACAGACAGATCTCTTGCGAACACTTTAGAGCCCTTGTTTCGCTCAATCGCCTCTTTAATACGGTCTGTATTAAATTGGCGTAGGTCGCGGGTCAAAGACTTGGAGATCTGTCTGTTGTTTGTTCCACTCTGTACAAAGCTCAAAATCTAGTAGAATATGATTTTGTAGTAACTTGACTTGCGACAAAACTTCAATTGCTATCAAAACCGTCTGTGGTGTTGAATTTTATTTGAATACCCTGCAATATCAGGGACATGCAATATATCGGATTGAGCTTTTTCGCGGTGGCTTAGCTTTGAGTCGGCAGAATCGAGTTTTCGCGAAAATAAAGTTACTTTCGTTTGCACTTTGAATGCGCTGACATTGCATTTTGGACTGTATTTATTTCTGTGAAAGACTATTTTGCAGATGGTGATAGAACCATTTCTATTTCATGATTGATAAAGTAATGTTGACACAGCAAAATTCTATATCATCGTGACGACAAAGTAGATAAATTTAAGTGTAACTGGCTAAGATCCACTGTTCTTTGCTCGATAGACCGACGACCTTAAATAGAGTGTCTTGATGAAAAAAGTGCTCCTTTGGCTATTAAGTTGCTAGGCTCAAATTATTTATAATATTGCTGAATGTAAACGGGACTATTCTCACCTCTCGTTCCCACCGCTGCAACTCGGGTGTAGCCAGGATCTACACCTTGGCCGCCAATAAAAACCCAACCAGTGAAGGTCAAGTTCGTCCCGGGGGAAAGTTAAACTGTCATTGGACCCGCAACGAAATTAATCAGAAGAACATAGGAGTTCGAAGCTAAGGTTCGAATTCCCTCCAGTGTAAAGCGGATGACAAAAACAAAGATTGAGTATCCTATAAAAAAGATATACGTCACTGATAGTAAATTATGTCTATTAGCTAATAAATCTAAATTTTTTTTTCAGCACAGTCCATCCGGAAAAAAATCTAGTCTAAGACAGTCCTTGTGATTTTTGATTTTTGTACGAAATGTACTGTATTTTTCCCACCAGGAACACATCAGGCAGTCCTGCGAAGACCGGTTGGACAGCCTGGTGGGCAGCCGGCTGACCCTCGACGCTAAACGGCTCCAGAGTGACAGCGAACCCCGCGCCAGCTTGGAGAGGGAAAACCACACTAATGAGATGGTGAAGCGTCAGAGAAGCTTCTCAAAACACAAGGTTAGTGTTCATGCTGTGTATGAGACTATTTCCACCTCAAGGTCCCCTTTCCCACTGATTAAGGGCACGTGGTCAAGGTCCAACTGTATTTCCTTCCCTTTGGTAGATTAAAAACGGGCTCCTTTATCCTTAAATGTCACCTGTAAGTTAAAGACTGCCACCTTTCTGACTGGTTCTGTTCTGTTGGTTGACAGCCATATTGGCGCGCCAGTAAAAATCCAGTCATGAAGTGTTTTGAAAGTTGAATTAGGCATCGACATTAATCAGAATGTTTTGTACAGTCAACAGCACATCTCTATTACAACGTTAAGATGCCACATCAGTGTTTAGATTAATGTACAATACAATCCATCATTACTTGACTCGCTAAAAACAATAAGACATGACGGTAAACGAAAGATGACAATAAAAATACCTACACAGCTATTCTCACAAACACCATGTCAAAAAGTCTTTTTTATTTGGAAACACTGTAGTTTTTCACTGAAGCCTCCATTTAGTTTAGCCAAACGATTTTCCGTCATATTCAATAGACGGCACTAATTGGTGGTTGCAATGAGTGGAACTATACATGCTAGGGTTGCCACTGAAAAAAAAATGCTTTATATGTACCTATAAGTATTTGAGTTTGACAGTCGTATAGTGTGTTTTTATTTTTATACTTTAATAATAGTAATTTTATTTTGAGTACTATTAAAATTGATCTGTAGAAATTAAACCGTAGTTACTCGTTGTACTTTGTTGTAATGACTACATCATACGTTACAAATTAGTTATGTTATTACAACTTGCCCGTTAGAAAAAGTAAAAACAGCTCAGAAACTCGAACTTTATGGGAGTATTTTGCCTTATTTTGTACGATCGCCACTAGATTACCACAAAATTACTGTTTTCCCCAATAGAGATTTCGTTTTATAAATCTTTAGTGAAAGGCCCAAAATCAATCAAGATTCGATTTTATGCTAGATTTGCCTGATAATGTACAGACCACGGACAAGTTAAAAACTGAGGCTTACTTGTAATAAAAGCAATTTTGCAAAAAAATGTAGTACCTATTACTATACCTACTACATATTTGTACAACTCACTAGTTGGACAGTCTGCATCAAACAGTTCGTGACATCCAAAGTGGCCAAAAAGTTGAAAACACAACCTTATTCCAATTGTAACAAAAACGTGTTGCGAACTTTTTGGCTACTTTGGTTGTCACGAACTATTTGACGCTGACTGTACTTTTGGCAACCCTGCCCAATGAATTTGAACGACCATGGAAAAAGTGTAATGGTTGGAAATACGGATTTCTACCCACATCACCTAAAAAGCTTTACTCGTAGTTTCATTTTGTAACTGTTGGGGATAAAATGATATTTTATTCTTCTTTTGTCACGATTTTTAAAGGTGATCATTAAGAAACTGACTTACACTAAATAAGGTCAATTTAAAAAGAGACAAAATGAAAGCCAAAGCACACAATACGTAGCAGAGCGGTGGCGTGACGCTGGAGCGGTGTCGCTGCGTCGTCTACATAGAAACATCCATAGCGGGCCATCCATGCTTTGGCTCTGAGGGTAATATTTTATTCTAACCAGTTGGCGCTACTGTAGAGTACTGTAGAGTACTGTGGAGTAAAAGTAAGGCACTTGCTAAAGTGGCTAATACAATGATACCTTCGCTGATTCAACATCATCATCATCATTTCAGCCACAGGACGTCCACTGCTAAACATAGGCCTCCCCCAATGACTTCCACATCGCCCGGTTGGTAGCGGCCAACATCCAGCGCCTTCCTGCTTACCTTTTTATGAGGTCGTCGGTCCACCTTGTGGGTGGACGTCCTATGCTGATTCATATTTTTGAAATCTTAGAAATAAAATTCTATGATCTTTATTGAGTTAAGACTCATATTTATCACGACCCAAATCGTATTTTTCTTATTAATATGAATCTAATACCAACTTACATCATCAGCTATCCTTTCAGCCAAGCAGCATCGACTCGGACTTCATTCCAGACGTCCCCTTAGACCCTGAAGACGAGCCCTGGAGGAGATCAGTAGACCAGGTCCCAGTCATCACTGAGAACGTGCGAATAGAGCACAACGGGAGAACGAGACGGAGCGATACTAGCAAGAAGGAGGAATCAGTGCGCAGGAGTGTAAGAGAGAGTGAGGAGAGCAAAGCTAGGGAAAGGAAAGAGATACGAGATGTGTCTGTTGGGGCACCTGATACGAAGGAGTCGGGATGTCAGACGAGGGAGAGTCTGTTCCAGACCGAAACGGCGCCGAGTTCTGATGGTGAGTGAATTTAATTTGTTTCGCTATACAGGGTGGTAGGTAATTGGGTATATGAGCAGACACTAGCCCATGTTAACATATGCATATAAATTGTATGGTGAAGTCAGAAATTGGATATCATCATTTTAATTTTTTAAATGTTCATACAAAATAAAATTTATAAAATCAGATTTGTATGAAAATTTAAATAATTAAAATGATGATATCAATTTTCTGACTTCACCATACCATTTATATGCATATGTTAACATGGACTAGTGTCGGCTCATATACCCATTTACCTAACACCCTGTATGAAGGGCGTAATTTTATTATCTTAAAACATTTTTCATTATTCTTCTCAATAACGGGTTTAACGGGACACGTCTAGAATGAATAAAAAAAAACGTTTTTGTTAACCACAACGTCGATTTGTCACATTTTATGTTACAGTCCATACAGTGACAAATTGACGCGTAATCAATTCACCTGTATGATGAATTGACTTTTACTGT
Organism: Ostrinia nubilalis; assembly: GCF_963855985.1. NCBI lineage: Eukaryota > Metazoa > Arthropoda > Insecta > Lepidoptera > Crambidae > Ostrinia > Ostrinia nubilalis. Next base: position 9,927,242 of record NC_087109.1, on the reverse strand, counting down.
GTGAAATTACAAGAATCGAGTATTCTTCACAGAAAAAAAAAATAATCATACCATACATATACCATATTATACCGAATGAGGGTTTTCGCGAATGAAAAATCCGCCAGATGGCAATACGTAGACGCAAGGTCCAAATGCTGCATGATTGGTTATTTTTGACATGACATTGACAGATATGTCAAAATCCACTAATCACGCAGCAGTCAGACCCCACATCCACGTCCCGCCATCTAGCGGATCTTTCATTCGCGAAAACCCTCATTAAGTATGTAGCCTATAACGTAGCTCACTTATCGACCCGGAAAGGGATCGTAACCGTATCAACACTAGGCGGTCAGTGTTCTTTGTATAATAATAATAAATAAATAAATAATAAATTCCTTTATTGAAGTTACAAGTTTTATCATTACAGGGTTTGGTACAACTTCTTTTAAGTTTATAAAAACCTGTATTAGAAGTGTACCCTCTTCTCTGTGGTAATAATTACATAAAAAACTTGTACATAACCAAAGAAATCACTTAATAATACTTACTAAACTAATAGTAACTTATTAACCATCAAGATAAGCAGCCAGTGTGTGAACGAGTGTGTGTGTGTGTGTGTGTGTGTGTGTGTGTGTGTGTGCGTGCGCGTGTGCGTGTGTGTGTTGTAATAATGTATTAAAATTAAGATTAAGCACTAGCAAAGGATATGATTTTTTCTGTATCATTATAAGTTAAAGATTTCAGATATGACGTAACTAATGTTTTACATTCTAAAAGTGATTTTGTGTAAATGTTTATATTACGATTAATTTTGTTGTACATTTTTATAGATTGAACAGTAAATTGTTTCGATGCAAAATTCGTGCGAGTGCGTGGATAGTCAAGAACTGAGCGTTGAGACCGTTTGTTAGAAATTTTTGGATCCGGAACAATATTTTTATGGACACGCAGTACACACTGTAATATGTACAGTTGTCTAACGCTCAGAATATCAGCTTCAGAGTACAATTTAGTAGTTTCAAATAACCTTTTCTTTTTAAGCATTACCTTGATAATGGATCTTTGGGCCCTTTCTATACTTATAAATGTGGTTTTGTAAGTTCCACCCCAGATAGGAATGCAATATATTAAAATAGATTGTACTAATGAAATATAAATATACGTGATGAGTTGCTTGTCAGCGATGTCTCTTAAATATTTGAAGATCCATATCAATTTTCTAATACGGTTAGAAACTAGTTCAAGGTGGGGTTGCCAAGAGAGATGTTTGTCTAGCATGATTCCTAAATATTTGGTTGAGTTTAGTTTTTCCAATTTTGTACAATCACAGGTGCCATTGTCAGGGTTGTTGCAGTAGTGTGCTGTTATACTTAGTTGAGGATTAGGTTGTGATGATTCTTTTATTGAGAAAGCTATGAAATTAGTCTTCGTGGTATTAAGAGAAAGTAGGTTATTATTAAGCCAGTGAATAACGTCGTTAAGTCCTTTCTGAGCCAGCTTGTAAACATCTCCCCAAGTGTCACCATGGAAAAGAATTGCGGTATCGTCGGCATATGAAAAAACTTTTCCATTTACTATTTTTAATTCTGTCAGGTCATAAATATAAGCAATAAAGAGTGTAGGACCCAGGACGCTTCCCTGTGGGAGACCAAAATTAGAGGTGGATTGGTCTGAACTAAAAAGCCCGTTACTTATCTTAACACATTGCGTCCTGTCATGTAGATAGTCCCTGATTAATTCATGGAAAGTACCTCTAATGCCCATTTTCTCAAGTTTGTAGAGGAGGGTGGGGATAGAGACGGTATCGAATGCCTTTTTTAAATCCAGAAAGATACAGAGAGTTTTCTTTTTTTCATCTAGATAATTCGTAATATTTGTAGTTAGGTCAAGTATTGCGTCCTCAGTACCAATACCACGGCGGAAGCCATATTGCGCTTTTGAAAGCAAGTTATAGTTGTCAAAAAAATTAATCAAACGGGTGTTAATGAGTTTTTCTATTATTTTAGATATAACTGTTAGTACCGATATCGGTCTATAGTTATTCACAGCACCTCTATCCCCACCCTTAAAGACCGGATGAATAATTGATTGTTTCAATTGCACTGGGAAGATTCCCCGCTGAAAACATAGACCACCAACACACTTATCCGGAAAGTAACTTTAAACGCTTCGCCTCGCGGTTGACAGCGCTCATAAGGCGATGACAGCTCGCGAAACGCGATATAGATGACCCACGCTGAACTGTCCCACCAAACTCAATGACAGGGGGCGCTACCATCGCTCAACTATATGGTTTCCAACATGGCAAAAATCGGAACCAGCGATCCGGTATTGACGGTGGCGCCCCGCTGTCAATGTCATGGATAGGACAGTTCAGTATTTTGGAACTATACGGGTTTGATCTCTTTCCGAGTTGATAAGTCTGCTATGAGCTGTGGTAAAATGACAATAACTCCTCACCACACCTATTGTTTGTTCTTGCTATGCACTTGGATCGTTACAGCGATATGAATACAAAGGAGCTTGGACACAAAGCCGGTTTTACAGTCAAATGCAACATCAAAGTTATATACTCAGAGGTTCCCAAACATTCGAATCCAAAGTCAAATAATAATAGGTAACATACTATAGGTCTAGCACTTAACACTAGAGTACACGCGCGGACTACTATAGTAGACCAGGGTAACATTTTACGCTATAACTTATTGAAAACTTGCGCCAGAGAGCTGGCATTCCAGGAAAGCCTCGTTTACTAAATTTGTCAGTAAGCCAGTAAAGCTTGGGTCGCTGGAGTCTGCTCACTTTTCTAAAATTGGCCGTCAAAACTGCGGGTCTACTCAAAAGCCCGAAATCACTCGACAAAAAAATTATGAAAGACTTGTAACAAATGGATTTACACCGTGTACCAGGCAGTAGAAAGTCGTGAATACTATGACAGATAAAAAACTAATCATATTTTTTCAGTAACCCTTTCGGACCCGCACTTAAACTAGAAAGAAATTTGTAATTTTGAACATGAATTTTAGGTAATTTGGGACCGCAGATTACGAATCTGCTATAATTTTCCAGATTTTCCGCCGCCATCTTGGAAAATTCATATACCAACAATTGTATCAAACTGGGCCCTTCGCTTCCTACGTACAATTGTGAGGGTCAAAATTGTAAGGGTTTTGGAAATTTTATCAATGGCATGTATTCCAAAAAACGTATTTATAACCAGTAAGGAATAAACAGGTTTAATTTTTATACCAGTATTTGCCATTTAATATTGATTTGTGGGCAAAACCATCTGTTCCATGAGCTCAACAGTAAATATAGCGCTCGCAATATTTCTATGGAGTTTTAATATCTCCTGGATCATGAAAAGCATCTCCTGGAAGATGTTGACGATTGAAGGGCTTCGTCTGCTATGCCGCTTGCATACTCAGAGGTATGTATCATCATGAATGTCTGAGCCTTCATCAGAAGAAGAGGAGTAGTTCATCTGAAGTAGTCGAAACTAGCTTTTGTCGTTGTCATCGCTCTCATCCTCAGTTGCATTGAGCATCTCTGCGATAATAGCGTCGTTTAAAATCGGAAACATGGTGCGGAAACCATGAAAAATTAATAATTACGAGAAACTTAAAATACGCATAAGGTATTGTAGGGCCCACGTCAATACAATTGTGTCAGTAAAGTTCGTTAAGTCCTTACGCCAAAGTCTTTGCTTACAAGTGGTCACTGTTATCACAAAAAGATGTTATTTTTAACTATTTGTCTAATCAATAACTTGTATATTACTACAATTACAAAATTAAACCATAGTAGGTACTTTCTTTCGCCAAGTCGGGGAGCACAATCAGTCATGAACTGTACAGGTTGTAACCTGCTCACCAACTGCGCTTCGGACAAAATTTGCACGGGAGGTGAAAGAACGCATCCCGCACAATCGTACGATACTCAGCCCATCCACTTCCGATGTAAAACTAATGAGATAATCTCGATTTTGTAACCCGCACAATTGTATTGGAGCGGTCCGAAAGGGGTAATTTTTTTTTTGTTAACATTGGTCACAGAGTGCAATTTTGGTCCAAAAAATTTACAACTTTTAAATCTGTTTATAATGTTTGATCCGAAATAGTTATATAAAGAAACTTTGATTATAAAATAACTATAATAAACACTTTTATCATTTGCATAGTAATTCTATTCATAAATTGCTTATAAACTGATTTACAGTGATTTTAAATTGGTTTACCAGAGTAGGCCGCGCGTGTATTCGTGTAAAAAAAAGGGGCGCGTGTACTGCAGTGTTAACTCAGTCAGTGCCTGAGGTATGGGAATGTGAGGCATGGGTGTTTTTGAGACGTCAAACCCGGTCCCGGGTTCGATTCCCAGTGGGGGTAGATTTTTCTGTTCGGTTTGGTTGGTGGTAGGGCTTGTTCTAAGTCCGCCTGGCTAGCTACCACCATCTTATCTAAGTCTGTCGCCATAACAACAATGTTAACAGCATTATTGTGTTCCGACAGTTAGAGGTAAGATAGCCAGTTCCTCCGTGGTTGAGGATTCCGGGTGAAGCTCGCTTCCACCTTCGGCCTGATCGTCACTTACAATCAGGTGAGATACAGGCCAAGAGCTTCCTCGTTGTGGATAAAAAAAACGTGACTTTAGATATGCTTCAGTGGGTCTAGACAAAGTGCAAATTTTAATCGCAAACCAGTCGAAAAGTTGTCGAAAAGCCCCTTTTCAACCGACTTCAAAAAAGGAGGAGGTTCTCAATTCGACCCGTATGTTTTTTTTTTTTTTTTTCTATGTTTGTTACGCGATAACTCCGCCAATTATGAACCGATTTGAACAAATCTTTTTTCGGCGTATAGGTAATACCTCAAGGGTGGTCCCATTTAAATTTAATAATAGAAAAAACAACCCCCAAGGGTGGAAAATTGGGGATGAACTTTTTTATACGCAATATCTCCGCCGATTATAAATCAATTTGAACGATTATTTTTTTGTTGAATAGGTATTATCAAAAGGGTGGTTTCATGCGAATTTGAAGAAAATATTTCACCCCCAAGGGTGGAAAATTGGGGATGAACTTTTTTATACGCAATATTTTTAATTTTTAGTTTTTTTTTTGTGTTCACGCATTTGAAGTCGGTTTTATTTTTTTAAAAAGTTAATTATTTGTATGGAGTTTTGACGGATTCGATTTTCGATTCGATCAAAAAGTGCGTTTTGTCTAGGGGGGCAGATTTGTGTGCTCTGTCACGTCAAAATATGTCAATGTCACTCTTCTCGTGCCGCTCCCATACCTCAGGCACTGAGTTATGCGCTAGTCCTACACTACATCTCGCTCCTTCGAAAAAATAATAAGTCTAAGAGTAGGCGCACACCGTTGATTTTTAGTTGGCCGATAGTTGTGCCCGATTTTAATTTGTATGAAGAATCGGCCAAATCGAATCGGCGTAGTGTGCGCGCTCCCATACATGCCCATACTGATCAACTGCCCGACTAAACTATCGGCCGACGAAAAATCAACGGTGTGCTAGGCTCTTAGAGTAGGCGCACACCGTTGATTTTTTATGTATGGGAGTGCGCACACTACGCCGATTCGATTTGGCCGATTCTTCATACAAATTAAAATCGGGCACAACTATCGGCGAAATAAAAATCAACGGTGTGCGCCTACTCTAAATAAACAAGAATGACCAGGTTATCGTGTAAGAAAAGGTCAGTTATTGTAAATAGATTTCATAATAATCGTAATCGAATCTTGATTCGAAATCGACAATCGTCATTTATCAACGAAAGCAATTAATGCGTGTCCAAGTAAATCAAACACATTATTATAATTATGGTATATGCTAAAATCAACATATTGCACAAATTCATCCAACTAAATGTATTGACATAATCGTTTTAAAACATACAACAACCCCGAAACTTTTGTAAAAACTTTGGCAGCCACTGCTCCACAGCATTACTATTCAAAATTATTATTATGGGTGCAGTTTCGCGAAGATTGTATCTCCAAAAGTTTGTATGAAAACTGTTTTTTGTAGAAACATTTATGAATGTTGTGTTGCACGGTGCATTTGAAAGAGAATTATGTTGGTTGCTTTGCATTTGAAATGTTCTGGAAATTTCGTTTTTATTCTGGGAATTCTAGTCTTTGTAGATAAACTCATTTGTTTGCCGTTCTGCCAAAGCTAAAGCAAAAGCTTCTAGTCCAGTCAATGAATGCCTTAACGACGGTGTAGAGAGAAATCCGTGGAACACAATTTCTGACCTCGGGACTTTATTTAGCCTAGTTAGGTGGTGAACATAGCAAAAGTCCCCGCCCTTAGCCCTTGAGCCGGCGGGGAGAGGGGGGTTTAAAGGTACCACTTTTCGGTTTTTCGCTTAATCCTCGGAAACTATGCGTCCTAGTGACATGACTGCTATGAACCAAAAAAAGCTTATTCAATTTGCTACAGGTGAGACCGTCAAGTTTTTCTATATCTTGTATAGTTTTTGCGGCATCTGCTCTAGAAGGTCTGTAAAATTGGAAATTTTATTGTTGTCTTACATGTTCCTTTCAGGAGAAAATCGACTAAATCAACATTGAGCAAACACTATAGACATGCGGGAGCATGTTAAGCCTAGTTCCATGGAGGGGACTGCACCGTGCGTATATTTAGACGAACCAATTAGAGCCACTTTTGACTCCTCATCATTCAAAACTACTGTGCATTAACACTTCAAATTTGGCTCATGTATTGAGACTTGCAAGATATACATCAGCTTCAAATTTCATAAATATACCTCAAACGGTTATTTAGGTATTGACGTTCAAAAATCGATATTTAGAGCACTAAAATCTATCTATCACATGTGAAATGTTAAAATTTACTGGTTTTTTATTTGTTCCTTTGTATTTACATAACTACCTTTCTGGATGCCAAATTTGAACCTTCGAGGTCATCTGGAAGTGGTTAGAATTTGGTCTATAGGTCAGACGTGTAGATTTTTGGACGTCAATATCTAAAGAACCGTTTGAGGCATATTAATGAAATTTGAAACTGATGTATATCTTGCAAGTCTCAACACATGAGCCAAATTTGAAGTGTTAATGCACAGTAGTTTTTGAGTGATGAGGTGTCAAAAGTGGCTCAAAGTGATTAGTCTAAATATACGCACGGTGTAGTCCCCTCGCAGGAACTAGGCTTAACATGCTCCCGCATGTCTAGAATGATTGCTCAATGTTGATTTAGTCAATTTTCTCCTGATGGGAACATGTAAGACATAAATAAAATTTCCAATATTACAGACCTTCTAGAGCAGATGCCGCGAAAACTATACAATTTATAGAAAAACTTGTCTATCTCACCTGTAGCAAATTGAATATGCTTTTTTTGGTTCAAAGTAGTCATGTCACTAGGACGCATAATTTCCGAGGATTAAGCGAAAAACCGAAAAGTGGCACCTTTAAACCCCCCTCTCCCCGCCGGCTCAAGGGCTAAGGGCGGGGACTTTTGCTATGTTCACCTCCTAACTAGCCTAAATAAAGTCCTGAAGTCAGAAATTGTGTTCTACAGTTTTCCATCTATAATGCTTTATTGACTGGACTATTCAGATTTTGTATCAAATGGTTTTTCTTTCGTGTGGTTGGCTACAACTCTGGGCACAATATTTCTGACAGACTTCCTTGATTTTACTCATGTTAGCTCTTGTTTTTGTGCACATAAGTGGGTACTATTTTTTTCTTATTTTTGAGCACTCAGTTTATGTAAATGCTATTACTCGTCCGCGTAACACTGGCCACCAAGAAATCTATAATTATTTCGACGACCAATTTGCTGTTCTTTTGTTTTTTCTTTTGCTCACGTCAATTTTATTTCGCTATTATTTTGTTTTTTCTTTCGCTCTCATTCGATTCTTGACTTTTCTCACGTATTATGTAATAGGGTATTTGACACGACCAATCAATTGGCGTAGTTACTTTTATAAAATTGTCAAAACCATACTCTACCATAGATTTTGTAGGGCAATGACTTCAGTATTTGGCGAACTCAACTGACTGACTTTTTTATCAATTAGAAAGCAAAATACCTAATTCTAAATTTAAGTGTATTTTAAAAGAAATTGTGATTGCAAATGGTGTCAAATACCCAAATGTAGGTAAATTATTTTTGTCAGATTTTTAGATAATTTCCTTTAGGCCCATGGAGCCATAAATACTATGGGATTTCTTTATTAGTAAGAATCCTTCGAATCATTATTAGTTTCAAAGTCCTGCTGCTCATTTCCTACTAAGGTCATAATGCCAAAAGTTCGGTGACATTTGGGTCAGTAGTTCGGGTCCCTAACCGGACTTAAAGGTCCTACGTAAATAGTAGGTAAATATAAAAATATAATAAGTAAGCACTTGAATTAGTATTACCTTTTTAAGCTAAATGTAAAAAATGTTATTCAAAATTTTGTTAGAATTAGACGAAAAAATTTACAAAGTCCCATAATTCGGCCGTTTTTCGGGTGGTGCTCAGTACTGCTCAGCCTGAACAAAATTTTCGATGTTAGAAAGAACATATTTTTGCCATTAAAATACATAAAGAAACCAAGGTATTTAGTAAGTTACATACTCATCATATTAGTATTTACCCACCGCGAGCCTCGAACTAGCTAAACTATAAAATAAATGTTGAATCTTCATCACAGGAACTAAGCTAGGCTAGCAAGTCAACCATTTTACATAGTTTCTAAGTAAAGTAATCTTCTTTCTTCTTATCTTCTTCTTCTTTCTTCTTCTTCTTAAATAAAAATGAATTGCTGTTCGTTAGTCTCGCTAAAACTCGAGAACGGCATTACCGATTTGGCTAAATTTTGTCTTGAAATATTTGTGGAAGTTCAGGGAAGGTTTCAACGGTGAAAAAACACAGTTCTTATTAAAGAAATATGGCGGTACGATGTTCGCCGGGACAGCTAGTTCATGATGTTCTTTCAATATCATCTTTTCAAAGTTCTAAAGCAGCGAAACCCTTGCTACAAAATTACCAACTTCAAAGAAGAACGGTCACGCCCCATACAAAAAAAACCCAGACCCGACAGAAACGAGACATACCTCAATTTTTTTGTCATGTCTTAATTAGTTAAATTATATATTTTTTATATTCGAAATCTATGTATAACACCAAAATATTAACCTTTGTTTTTGTTCAGGCGTTATACAAAAACTAATACAAAATGCCTATTTATCACCAAAATTGGTAAATGTATGTACCTAAATGTCTATTACAGCTGCTATGGAATGTATCTAGGTGACCTGGAGATACAGCCGGATTATACAGGGTGGAAACGAGAAGTTACAAAATCCAAAAATTCAATGTTACCAGCTTCCATAATCTGTAACCTATTATTGGTACCATTTGAAAGAGCTCGTGAAGCACTTTCAGAATCAGTAACTAGTTTTTCGATATCTTGTCCTGGTCATGGTATCCTGGTCACCTAGATACATTCCATAGCAGCTGTAATAGACATTTAGGTACATACATTTACCAATTTTGGTGATAAATAGGCATTTTGTATTAGTTTTAGTATAACGCCAGAACAAAAACAAAGGGTAATATTTTGGTGTTATACATAGATTTCGAATATAAAAAATATATAATTTAACTAATCAAGACATGACAAAAAAGCTGAGGTATGTCTCGTTTCTGTCGGGCCTGGGTCACAGATGACCGTTCTTCTTAATTATTCAAAATACGTAGGACCCTTAACTAACCTTTGTGCATTTCGGTCAAACTTGAGTTTGACACCGGCCCTCGGGTCGAATTGACTTGGAAATTGGCTGAAGTTGTCAACTGAATACCTAACGATTGATCTTTATAACATGTGGATGTCTGCCATCTTGGGATGGATTCCATTACGGTTCAATTAATCTGAAAATTGGAATCTGGTCAAAGATCGACGTATCAATATAAGTTACATTCAACAATGATCGATGTGTCTCCAAATGTATGAAATTCTAGTGCCACAGTGTTTGTAACAAAATTCCTCTGAAACGGCCTGACCGATTCTTAAGTTTTGTGTGTGTACTCAATATCTGACAATATTCAATTATTATCTGGCTGTATTAAATAGTATGGAAGCTAGGAAACATTGAAGAATCTAGTGAGAACACTTATCGTAACCTAACGTATAATGGTTTGTTAGTGCATTGCTAAGACAAGCATTTATATTAACAGATTTTTTTATGCATGACAAGGCAGGTATTTGACCGCAATCGCACCTGGTGTTAAGTGAGGTGCAGTCTAGTATGGTACATAAATCTGCCCTGTAAGTGCCTATTCACTCTCGCCTTGAAAAGGCCCGAATTATAGTGTTCAGGAAAGACAGGGAAATATTCCCGTCCTAGGTCATTTCTTCCACAAATGACTATTCCTACTTGAAACTTAATAATCTAACTCTACCCTCAGGTTCAGGCAGCAACGGCCCCGGGTTCTCCACCTTCGGCTACTCCGGAGCCACCATCGCCAGGCCCTCGCCTCCGCAGACAAATACCTCGGAGATCACCATCGAGCTGCTCAGCCAAGTGCCCCCGCACCACCCTTCGAAGTCTCGTAAGTTTATCAGTCTACATTATCTTTTTATTGAACGGTTCTTCTCCTTCTTTGTCGCTACACCAGTTGCCAGAGTGGTCGAAGTCGTCACATCAGAGGGCCTAGTGTGAGTTTACATCAAACGCGCTCACTAGTCACAGGTCAGGTGGCAAGCCTCACAATGCGTCGCCATTCCTCCCGCATTGCAGCCTTTCTTGTGCACTCGTGGAGTGGACCATTGAGTGCAGTTTTGACCTGGTCAGTCCAGCGCACGGGCGACCTGCCGCGCGCTCTTGTGCCCTCAACCTTCCCCTGCACGACAAATCGTTCAACAGAAGCGTCGCTTCGCTCCGGTGTATTTGTGTTTAGTTAGGTACTTAGCTCCGTGAAGCGATGTTTTTAGTTAAGTTAGATTTTTTGTCATGTGCAATGCAGTGTCCTTACTTGCTTATTATCCCAACTATTAATATTATAAATGCGAAAGTAACTCTGTCTGTCTGTCTGTCTGTCTGTCTGTTACGCTTTCCCGCTTAAACCTCGCAACCGATTTTGATGAAATTTGGCATAGAGATAGTTTGAGTCCCGGGAAAGAACATAGGATAGTTTTTATCCCGGTTTTTGAAACAGGGACGCGCGCGATAAAGTTTTTCTGTGACAGACAAAATTCCACGCGGGCGAAGCCGCGGGCGGAAAGCTAGTAATAAAATAAATAAATCTTGAAGTTGAATCTGTCACATGTGTTACTTTGTCTAAAGAGATTTGCGCTGCTTTTTTTTAACTTAAAACCGTTTCAAACCGAAATAACAAACCACTACTAAATATCAAAATGCTGTAACTACTCGTATTTGATTCAATTCGCATTCATCCCATTACTAATTATGAAAGTTTTAATTGAATTTAACTTTAACCCTCAAACGCAACTTTGTGTATGACAAGTTGCTAATTAAACTGCGGTTTTGTATGAAAATATTTTTTGAAATAAAGCAATGCAATTATAGCATTTAAACAGAATAGACTAAGAGCTAGTGAACGCCAGACCTACTTCATTTTATAAAAGCTGAAAGTTTGTCAGCGTCTATGCTTCAAATATAAGATCGAATGTTGGTGAATCATGAAGTTTGGGTCATCGTGGCTTTGGCAACTGTCCTAAAAAAACTGTCTGGCAAGGAGTTGGAACTGTCAAAACTGTCTGGCTGATAAGGAAACTACTTCTAACTATTGCCCTAATATTTTATATAAAAATCAGCTTTTATGGTATAGCGTAAGTTAGTTACGGTTAAAGTAAGATACAACTCAGACTAACTCTGACACTTTGTTACAGATAAGAAAATGTCTGACCGTCGCCCGATGAGCGCGGAGACGACTCGGTCCGCCCCTGACGTCATCATAGTCTCCAAACCGATTCGCTGAGGGTGACCTTTGGGGCCCCCTCCGTGGGCCCCAACCCCCCCGGAGTCGTGGGCCTTCGAGCCTCTCCGGGAGGCACGGACCTGCCCTGAGGGATCCCACACTCCCCACTACTGTCTCGAACATTTCTCCCGAAGCATGACCTTTGACAGTGACGGCTACTACAGCCAATACTTCAACGAAGGACCAAAGTTAATCTACGATTATTGCTTGAAAAGTGATCTTAGTTGTAAGAAATCCAAAACACTGCCAAGGAATCTTGGTTCCTCTGTAGACTTTAAGCCTAAAGTGTATCCGCAGAGAAGTGTGTGCTTTTATGGTGTGGACGACTCGCCGTGCAAGAAACATGGCAACACTTACGTAGTGACAGCTGACATAGAACCGCACAGATAACATAAGTGCAAACTAGATGTTGACATTTTAAAATTTTAGAAGTGTTGTGATAATTAAAAATTGAAATGTTCCAAAGATACTTTTAAAACTTTGAGTGTAAAAAGGTTTGTTAATACGATGTATTACATCAAATATTTGTTAAAGTTTATTAATTTGAAGTTTATACTAACTCTATTGTTTTGATAGCTGTCAAAGACTTTGTGAATTGGATATTACGAGAAAAGCTCATAGCAGACTTATCAACTCGGAAAGGGATCAACTTACTTATTCTGTGGTATCGCCTTTCGCGAGCTGTCAATTGCGAGGCGAGGCGTATACATTACAGTGCGGATAAGTGTGCGTTGCAGTATGGAGTTTCATACATAGAAAACTGACCGCCTCGAGTTGATACGGTTACGATCCCTTTCCAGGTTGATAAATGTGCTACATCCTTTAAGACTCTGTCTCACGTCTTTTTCAGGAACTTACAATTTTAATGCTTGCTTTAGCAGCGTATTTTTAAGCAATTATATAAATTGTTATAGTTTTTGTGAAGTTAAACTTATAAATTACTGATAATAATTAAAAATCAAACGCACATTCATCTGAATTGAAACCATTTTAAATAGTGTGCATTTATGTGGTTTGTTGTATTGTTTATTCTAAAATAAACATTGTAATGAGTCTTCCGTGTTAAAATATCAGTTTGTTTGTATAATCATGTTCAAAAATCATGTATAGGTATACATATAAACTAAAACAATAATTACCAATGGTAATGTTAAAATCTGCTTTAGAATTTAACAAAGTCCCGTTTCTGTTGTTGAATTTAATGAAAGCGTATGGTTAATAATTTATAGAATTCCAAATTGTTTGGATAACGTTTGAATAATTCAACATCGTTGTTAGTAAAACATGCGGTCGCAATACTCGTAATAGTCGAAAGTAGTGTTGGGATAAAGTCGCCATGGATTTTATCGATACTGCTACTTCGATATCGACCTCTACAGAATGTAACTTTTCTACAAGGTTTGTTTCTTTAACCATCAGACGACGAGAATAGGAGAGTCACAAAAATATTTGTTTGTGTATAAATAAAAAAATACTATTGTAACAGACTATGTGAGTCAATTGAATGCAATGTTTTTATTTTGATTTTATTCCGTTTTATTAGTGCGGTAACAAGAAAAGTATTCATGCTCTATCGATAACAAAACTATCGAATGGGGACATCACTAGAGTGAGTAATTAGTATCTAAAACAGTACACACCATTTAACAAGACCAAATTAATCTAATCAAATACGTACATTTGCATCTGTGGATAAACTGCTGCTTTGTATAGAAAATTCATTTAGGAAAATGTTCTGTTTTCAGTACATAAAGGACTTAATTGTATTTTCATTTCAATTGTTTTGTGTATATTAAAATAATTTGGTAGTAGAATAAAGTTAAATACTTAAATAAAAAAATATTTTAATTGGTTCCTAAACTGAAAACTCTTGCTAATTCACACGAAACACGAATTTAAAACAACCTAAAACATAATTAACTATACTGATATAATAAGGAAACATAAGCCTAATTAATTATACATCTTCCATTTCGTGTAGCAAATAAATAATAATATCCTCTCATCTAACGATTACTTTTAAATTACCTTTAAATATCTTTAAATTACGAGTCCAAATTACCCCGGAAGTAATTTTCCCGATCAAAAATATATTTACGCAATTTTCGCTTTTTACATTAACTTATGGAATTTGTTATATTTTTGCATTAACCTTTAAACAGGTGAACAAAATTTCGGCATTGGTCTAAATTGCCAGCCCTTTGAGCAAGTTCGCAACTGAAATTAAAACTTTTGAAGGTAGGCGCTCACTGAATCGGGGAAGTAAGGTTGTAAAATAGTGATGGGACTGTGAACACCTGACTCGAGTATTAGTCCAAATTACTTGCTTTAGCACACTTTGGATGTATGTACACAAGACACTCAATAAATTCCGATTGCAAAAAAATGACCCGTCCTTTTAAAATACTTTAGTTTTAAGGACGCGGGACAAAATACTTATAAAATTATTTGGTATATTGCAGGTCACAAATACGTCACGGTACGTGAAATAATAACGAAATTATTGTATTAGTTGAAAGGGTGAAGTTTTTTGAAGCGTTGCATACAATGTTGTATAAGTTTGATACTCAGTGAATCTAGTGATTGAATCTTCTAATTAAGCTAGCAATCATTAAAATACTTTTAAATAATCCACAAATATCGCTAAGAATACAAAGTACGACTTTCCTTACTCGAGTACGACAAATTACTCAACAACTAACATAGTCCCATCACTGGCTGTAAAAATATCCATTGAAATCGTAAATATTTAACCTCTGCGTTTTAATCTCTTGAAAGGGCCTTTCTGGGTTGTTTGAATTTTACGACAAGACGGTGCGCAATAATTTTTGAGCCACTTAGATTGCAGATAGGTAGTAGGTACTGCCGTAGCCAGCTAATTTAAAACTTGAGGTGTATCCACACTGAGAAGGGACATAATACTCCAAGCATATTAAAAGCTGTGTACTCGTAGAATATGCGTGTACTCGTAGAAATGACACTGCATCTGCGTCATATATTATGTAGTTGTTGCAATTCATGAAGGCTTTGCGAGTGAGCTTTACATGTGTGGTGGCTGGCTTCTGTTCGTGTTTCAAAAGTTTTGATAGACATTACACTATCGTTATGTGCATGTATAAGTATATGTATACACACAAGTAAAGCTCACTCGCCTTCGTGAGTTGCAAGAACTAACCTTATCAACACTTGCTGAAACGCATGACTTGAAGTGCCGGGGTTAGCAAGTTTAATTTTATAAATCAATCGCGAATTAAACAAATAAACAACCAAAGAACTAATAAATACTTATTCTTGGCACAACACTAAAGATGTATGTAGAAATTATCGTTACTTTTGACGAGTGGTTATGTACGGAATATCTACTTAAAACTTTTTATTGTCACATACTACCATTAACTCGTAAAGCTGACAAATGTAACGCCCGTAGTCACAAACGATGCTTGCTTAAGTGAAGCAACAAATCGAACGCACAGCGTTGAATAGAGCTCTGTGATTGGTTCATGTGTCACCCTGTGCGTCCACGCGCCCTGTGAGACCTCATAGTAATGTTTGTGAATACGGGCGTAAGTATAATTTAGAAAAAATCCTTGATGGTTTTAGGTGTTTAATGACTGCGACAAAGTCAAAAAAAATCATTTGTTATTAATAATGTTGTATTTATTAAAAATAATTATAAGTTACGCTGCTCTGTTTTCATAGACAATTAGAATTTAAAAGGTTGTATACGCTTATATTATTATAAACAAATTAATGTTTTGGTTTCGTAGAAATTATGAGTGACTCAAGTAGTGTTGTTAAAAAATCCTATTGTATTTTTAAACTATTGTTTAAATTATTAATAATGAATTGGTGTGAAATCACAAAACGAAACATTTTTCAACTGAATTGCAATAATTTTAAGCAATGTAGATTATTTAATAAAACTGTTAATGATTTTTATATTTAAATAATATTAGAATACTTAACTAATATTTAGGACAAAATTGACTTTATTAAAATTAGCATTTGTGAAATCTTTTCGTTAATTTTGATTGTTTTTACCGGCAAATTAATATCAACGCTTTAGATGAAATCGTATATTTTAACACTCTTAGAAATAATAGTGTACATAGTTTGTAAATAGCTTATTGTAATTATTTATATATTGTTAAATTTATAAGTATCGAATAAATTTTAAGGAGTTTTTAATGTGATCGTTTTATTTTACAGTCTATTTTCTTCTTCCTTTAAATAGGACGCACGATGAAAGTTTAGGCGAACACTACTCGCACTGATGTAATATTTTATTTTAGAACACAAAAAACCATTCCCCATTCCCCAATAATTCTAAAGCACAACTTTTTAAAAAAAGACATTTCATTCTGGTCTTATAAAACTTATTTAATTTTAAATTGCCGGCAACGCACCTGTAACGCCCCTGGGACTGCGGGTGTCTATGGGCGACGGTAATCACTTACCATCAGTGCCTCTACCATGAGTTGCCATCGAAAACTTGTATTCGTATACTACAGTCGATAGAGTTTAAACGTGGATCGATGAAGTTTGCATTAAAATCATACCATGAGTTCAATTACCGTATACTTTACTCGCCAGCGATAATTCGATGGTTTTGTGATGTCATGTTGGTGAACATGTAAACGTATCCAACTTCACACTCTATGAATGGATGAATGAAAGAACGAATGCCGCTCCTTTCTAACTATATAGAAAAGATAGAGTAGGAAATAACAAAAATGTCAAAAATAACACTGCAAAATTTAAGTGTCCTAGAACAGTGCTTAAAGCTGAATTAACATGATGATTTTAAATTTGTATTGTTTATTTCTTGTCATTGCGACTTTGACGCAGCTGTTGTCATGACAACAGATAACAAAACATGTTTTGTTGAAGGATTATTGATGATTAATTTTCCACAAAAAATTTGATTTTAACCACGATAGGAAAATGAGAACCTGCGCCTATCCGTTTAAACCGATTGTAGAATTTATGGAAAGGTAAGTTAAGTAAAAATTAACATACTATGTGGTGGAGGAATTTCGATATTATACGAATAATTTTGAGCTGGTTTTTTTTGGAGAAATACAACCTTTCCAGCATAACTTCCACGTGCCTAGCTAAAATTCAGTAATATGAGTGCTAGATTTATATTTTATAGATACAATAAAGTTGTTTTTCTATAGATATGGCGATCTGAGTATGCCAACTGAAGGGCCCCAAGAAAGAGCCAACAATAGTCAACGGTGGGTGGAACTAACGGACACGCAAACGTGAAATGCTGACACGAAAACTACTGAGAAATTGAGAAAAGTGTGTATAAATACTACTTTATTCATTTTGATTGCTTTTATCTTATTTCGTCATTATCATTTGTAATGTTTATTTGTTAAGGTGTGGAGTGACAGCAAGAAGAAGGCAACTCGCATACACAGAGCTGCCAAGGGAACACTGGACTGGTGGCGGTCCATGTTCTTCCCTGAAGCCAAAGGATTTAGAGCAGAGTGCTTGTAAATAACAACTTGTAAATTAAATCCATAATAAAGACCTAGGGTAACTGGATGGATATACCTACGTTATTATTGTAAAACTTAAAGATATTATAATTAATTAAATACATTATATTGTTTTAATCTTTCATGGTCACTAAACATACATGGTAGCAATCTCGTCAGTAATAATAATTAAGTAAATACATATCCTACTTAATATTAAAAATGCGAAAGTTTGGATGTCATTATGTCGCAAAAAGTACTGAACGGATTTTGATGAAACTACAGTATTATTGTTTATAACCCAGATTAACATATAGGCTATAATTATGACGATCTGTGACAAACTAAATTTCACGCGGACGAAGCCGCGGGCAAAGGCTAGTTGAAAATAAAATGATAAATTTTTATTGACTATTTATTTCACAAAACCTAATACATAATACACAGACTGATTAAAAACAAAAGTAAATTTCAACTTATGAAAATACATATTCATTGTCGGATTAGCTTTCTATCATGATCTCGTAAGGCTGCGTTTCCACCAGAGAAGTGCGAGGATGCGTAGCGAAGGATGTGTTTGTAAAGAACCAATAGAATCGCTTCATTTACCTCGCCTCGGTCAGCACATCTCTGGTAGAAAAGGCTCAGGCTGTACAACACTAATGAGCATTTTCAAATCTCTGCTACACATCCTCGTACGATACATTTTCCTCGCACAGTTTTGGTAGAAACCCGCACACATTTTCACAGCACAGCTAGACATCTTCGCACGACACAATTCCCTCGCATATCTCTGGGAAACGCAGCATCCTCTCCCTCCCCCAAGGATCTCCACAATGTGCCCGCATCCAGGTTCTTCCCGCGACCTTCACCAGATCGTCGGTCCACCTAGTGGGAGGTCTGCCCACATGCTGATAACATGTTCCATCGTAATAAACTTCTTTCCGACATAATTTAATAAAGAAAACACCTAAAATGACCTAAAACCACAATTTTATTTTGCTTTTCACACGTCAATAAGCCAGTGAGTTACGTTACTATGACAGCTAAGGTATTTTTCGATGACATCTTTGAAAATTGCAACTCATGGTAAGTTATTTGTATGAAACTTAATAAAAACTTTAGTCGCTATCGTATTGAATTAGATAGGTTTTTTACCTAACGATTTGAGATGAACTCATGGTAGTGTTTTTAGTTTTGCTGTGGTTCAGCTACTAACCGCTAGAGGCGCTGTACAATTTGCCATACATTTTTTTACGCCCTCGATAGCGAGATGCTCGGTAGGTAAACTCATGGTAGAGGCACAGGTGATCCGTCTGCTCGTTTGCCTCCTGTCACATAAAAAAAAAATACCTGTACTTATTAAGGCTGGTTTTAGAGTCAAGCTTGAAGCGTGACTCTAAAACCAGCCTAAGACTTTTGATTGCATTGTAATTGAAAAAAAAAGTAGTTTAATTGAGTTGACTAAATAGTGACGTCACAGGCTAGTATTTCCATACAAAATCTAAGACAGCAGCACGCAGCGAATTCCAGTCCCTAGCTGTTCGCATCCTTACTGGACAACCTGTATATTCTGTATAAACAGAAAAAGATTTTTCTCGCTGCGAGAAGTTATTAGTAGGTAATAAAGATTTATTGGCTCTCGTATCATACATTTAATTGCGGGATTTCTGTATTGTTACTTCATTAATTATGATTGTCTAGAATAGTTACCTTTAACTACAAAAGAGGCGGGTTCAACTCCCGTAAAAAAATTTAGTATAAGAAATAGCCGTTTTGTGTATAAAAAGGGGGTGTAATATCAGTATATACTACTTACCTACTTATAGTACATAAAAGCAGGATTGTGGCAAATAAGCTAAGATTATTTTTACTGACGGGATTGCTACCATATGTAAATAAGGTACATGATAGCAAATAATTTATTAAGGTAATAAGGTAAGATTGTTGATAGATTTAAAACATACACACACAACACAGGCACAGGTTCATAAGTTTTTATTACCATTTAAAATAAAGCATTCAAGTTTCAATCTTAACATCTAGCCAATTGACTTGCCTCGAAATCCAATCAGCAAACAACCTGATAATGTAACAAACGAACACTATTTTAGTCTTATGAAAAGAATTAAAAACCATCCCATCACCTCTCAAACCCCATAGTAACCCTGTTACTCCTCTTTCGATTTCCATTATCGGCAAATAATTGTATTTGCTGGCTCCAATGCTTTCATTTTTCCAGAGTTCTAAGAAAGCGTTTAAAGGAAAAGCTTTTCTGCTTTGAAATTTCACTGCTTTGATATCTGAAGTACTTTTACTTTTATTTGTAAAGATGATTATTAAATATACAACTTGTAAGTAGTTTGTTTACTTGACTGCATTTTCTGATTACTAGGTATGCCCGCGACTTCGTACGCGTGTAAATAGTTTGAATAATATTTCCCGTTTTTGCAACATTTTTCTTTACTACACCGCTCCTATTGGGTGTAGGGTGATGTTATACATAATTATAGCCTAAAGCCTTCCTCGATATAGATCGTTTCATCTACGAAGACGCGCCTCGCCATTTTCCGCTAATGTTTGAGTGTTATCGGTACACACACGCACACTACAATAATGACGCTCGGATTGCTCGGATCAAACTCTCCGCACCCCGCGCTTCCCTCGACCAAAAATTGGTGGGGCGCGTCTTCGTGGATGAAACGATCTACATATAAATGGGCAATCAAACACAAAAATATTTTTGATTAACTTGTTACATGTATTTCCATCTTGGGCCAATCTCCTTGTTCCACTGAAACATTTCGTTTGAGTTTTATGCGCTATAAAAGTACAGCGATAGCATAACAGACTATACATTTCTGTTCCAAAATCACACTTATCACAACTGAATAAGGCGCTACAGTATTAGCTTGATGTGCCGTCGAGCTTTAGCTTGCAAATCAGCTTTATTTTATTGTTGAAACCTGCCTTGTTCGTTGAAAATTGCAGTTTTATATCTGAGATCTTCACGCCAATAAAGGTGTGACTTGTATGAATTATATCGGAAAAGTTAAGAAAATTATGTGGCAAGATTCTAAATAGGTATTGTGTAAAACAGTTACACTGTATACTAGCTGTGCCCGCGACTTCATACGCGTGGAAAGCCCTTGTCACCTAGGGTATGAAAAATAGTTTAGGTAAGTCTATTCTTAGATCTACTAAATGAATATTACACAGGTACATAGATTTCACAATAATCGGTCAAGTCGATTCGGCGGAGTTTTGTTACAAACACTGTGAATTCAGACAAAACAGTAAATTCTCTCAAAAATTCACATCTCTAAAGTACGTACCTACCTACCACATTTTTTCTTTGGGATTTGGAATCTGGACACTGTAGGGACTAGGGTTTCTGATTTCTCGACCTATTTTATTTCTCGAGTTTCGGGAATTCTCGAGGCCAAAGTCTCGAGTTTTCTCGGATCTCGAGTCTTTTAATTAAAATTGTTGAAATCGGTTGAAACTTGCTAAAAACACAGGTTTTTTGAAATCTAACATACAAAAAAACAAAAACCTAACTACGTAAAAATGAACTGTGCCTCTACCATGAGTTTACCTACCGAGCATCTCGCTATCGAGGGCGTAAAAAAATGTATGGCAAATTGTACAGCGCCTCTAGCGGTTAGTAGCTGAACCACAGCAAAATTAAAAACACTACCATGAGTTCATCTCAAATCGTTAGGTAAAAAACCTATCTAAATGAATACGATAGCGACTAAAGTTTTTATTTAGTTTCATACAAATAACTTACCATGAGTTGCAATTTTCAAAGATGTCATCGAAAAATACCTTAGCTGTCACAGTAACGTAACTCACTAGCTTATTGACGTGTGAAAAGCAAAATAAAATTGTGGTTTTAGGTCATTTTAGGTGTTTTCTTTATTAAATTATGTCGGAAAGAAGTTTATTGCGATGGAACATGTTATCAGCATGTGGGCAGACCTCCCACTAGGTGGACCGACGATCTGGTGAAGGTCGCGGGAAGAACCTGGATGCGGGCACATTATGGAAATCCTTGGGGGGAGGAGAGGATGCTGCGTTTCCCAGAGATATGCGAGGGAATTGTGTCGTGCGAAGATGTCTAGCTGTGCTGTGAAAATGTGTGCGGGTTTCCACCAAAGCTGTGCGAGGAAAATGTATCGTACGAGGATGTGTAGCAGAGATTTGAAAATGCTCATTAGTGTTGTACAGCCTGAGCCTTTTCCACCAGAGATGTGCTGACCGAGGCGAGGTAAATGAAGCGATTCTATTGGTTCTTTACAAACACATGCTTCGCTACGCATCCTCGCACATCTCTGGTGGAAACGCAGCCTTACGAGATCATGATAGAAAGCTAATCCGACAATGAATACTATGTATTTTCTTAAGTTGAAATTTACTTTTGTTTTTAATCAGTCTGTGTATTATGTACCTATTAGGTTTTGTGAAATAAATAGTCAATAAAAATTAATCATTTTATTTTCAACTAGCTTTTGCCCGCGGCTTCGTCCGCGTGAAATTTAGTTTGTCACACATCGTCAAAGTCAAAAAGTCAAAATTTCTTTATTTGTTTAGACTAATAAATAGTTCTTACAAATCGTCATTTTGCTCTTAAGGAGCCTCTACATGTCTCATAATCTTTTTACCCTACCAGCGCTTCGAGACCAACATTTGGCAAGTGCTGAGAAGAAGCGCCGCAACAAACTCAGTCACCACTGTCTGCCGGTTAATATAAATAAATAGAAATAGCAGTAGTAGGTACATTCGATTCAGGAGCAGTTCACTGAATTTACCATGCATTCTTGTATAGTGTATCTTATAAGAATGGGTATACAAAATTGCGTGGTATATTAAACAAGGTAGTGACGTGCTAATATCTAGACTTACAGATTACACACTTAAATACTAGTAGAAATGACTCGCATACATAAATTGGAATAGCTTGGATTGACCAGTCCCCGAAAGCAGCGCCTGTTCACAGACATGACGAGTGAACCAGCCATCGCTTCACTCGACCATATTAGAGGGAATGTAACGACCCGCCTCACTACGCCACCACCCCAGAGACATTTTAGTGAGAATGACAATACCAAGTTATCTCTTAGAGAAAAAAAAAACTAATAATAAAGCTAAGTAACAGTCCAGATTGAGAAGCATGACACTATAACATTTTAGAAAATTAGATTAGTTTATACATTTCTTTTCATAGCACGATTTTAATTCTTTTTAGTGCGAGCATGAGAGCACCATAATCCTACTCCCAGGATGACTTATCATTAAGAAAATCTCGAGTTGTATAATAGGCTTTTTTAAGCATGTGATCTTTAACTATACCTTTAAATTTATTGTACGGTAGCTCTTTATATTTATCAGGTACTTTGTTATAAAAATGGATACCTTGTCCCATAAAGGTGGCAAACACTTTATTAAGTCTAAAGGCGGGTATAGCCAATTTATTTTTATTTCTAGTATTGATTTGGTGAATATCACTTTTCTTTTTGAATTCATTAATATTTTGTTGAATAAATAGAATACAGTTTAAGATGTATTGTGAAGCGGCCGTGAGAATGCCAATTTCTTTAAACAATTCTCTAAGGGACGCTCTTGCTTTCATTTTATACAAGTATCTTATGGCACATTTTTGCAGAATAAATATTGTTTCAAAATCTGCAGCTTTGCCCCATAGCATGATTCCATATGACATTAGGCTATGAAAGTAGCTAAAGTAGACTAAGCGAGCTGTTGAAACATCGGTTAATGACCGTATCCTTTTTATTGCAAAAGCCGCTGAGCTGAGCTTTCCCGCCAGAGTTTCTATATGGGAGCCCCACTGGAGTTTTGAATCCAGGGTAATTCCCAGAAATACAGTAGATTCTACCAGATCGATTGCATTATTATTAAGTTCTATTTGGGTACTAACTGTTTTTACGTTAGGCAAAGAGAAATTTATACATTTTGTTTTCTTTGCATTCAGTTGTAGATTATTTGTAGTGAACCAACTTAAAACTCTTGTTAGTGCATTATTTACATCGTCAAAGTTATTTTTACTTCTATCAATATTAAAAATCAAAGATGTGTCATCAGCAAATAACACGATTTCGCAAGAGTCTTTAACAAAATATGGTAGATCATTAATGTATATAAGAAACAAGAATGGACCCAGAATGGACCCCTGCGGAACTCCCATTTTCACAGGTGACCCAGAAGACAAAACACCATTTATGTCGACTTTTTGAACTCTAAAGTTTAAATAGGATTGTATTAAATCCAAAGCCGAGTCCTTTACCCCATAATAGTGCAGTTTGCGAATTAGCGTTTGATGTTCTACGCAGTCAAAAGCTTTTGAGAGATCACAGAAGACCCCTAGTGCATTTTGAGAATTCTCCCAAGCCTCGAAGATATGTTTAAGTAGTGCAACCCCGGCATCGGTGGTGGAACGACCCTTGGTAAAACCATATTGTTCACTATGAAATAGTTTATTAGAGCCAAAGTGAATCATAAGTTGCTCCTGTATGATTTTTTCAAAAATCTTGCTCAAAGCGGGCAAGATAGAAATGGGTCTATAATTGCCAGGGTCGGTTTTGCTACCAGACTTAAATAATGGCATTAGTCTACTGTGTTTCATGAGGTCGGGGAAGATTCCCTTCTCTATGCAATTATTGAATATTATCGCTAACTGTGGGGAAATTATATCAATAATGTGTTTGACTATCTTGACAGAGATGCCCCAGATATCAGTTGTACTCTTTACATTTAAAAGATTAAAAGTTTTAGTGATATCTAATGGAGTAATATGTTTAAAAGAGAAGTGCGAGTCACAGGGTGTCACGTGGGTTTTCAATATTTCTTCAGCCTCGGAGGGAGATGACTTTAAGTTGGCAGTTGTTGCTGAAGCTATATTAACAAAAAAATTTTTAAAAAAAATTGTAGTCGTCATAATTATAGCTGGGTTATAAACAATAATACTGTAAAGTTTCATCAAAATCCGTTCAGTAGTTTTTGCGTGAAAGAGTAACAAACATCCAGACATCCAAACTTTCGCATTTTTAATATTAAGTAGGATATTAGTAGGATATGTATTTACTTAATTATTATTACGGACGAGATTGCTACCATGTATGTTTAGTGACTATGAAAGATTAAAACAATATAATGTATTTAATTAATTATAATATCTTAAGTTTTACAATAATAAGGTAGGTCAGGTACATCCAGTTACCCTAGGTCTTCATTATGGATTTAATTTACAAGTAGTTATTTACAAGCACTCTGCTCTAAATCCTTTGGCTTCAGGGAAGAACCTGGACGCCACCAGTCCAGTGTTCCCTTGGCAGCTCTGTGTATGCGAGTTGCCTTCTTCTTGCTGTTTAAAGTCACTCCACACCTTAACAAATAAACATTACAAATAATAATGACGAAATAAGATAAAATCAATCAAAATGAAGAATAAAGTAGTAGGTATTTATACACACTTTTCTCAGTTTCTCAGTAGTTTTCGTGTCGCTGGTGGCGTCAGCATTTCACGTTCGCGTGTCCGTTAGTTCCACCCACCGTTGACTAATGTTGGCTCTTTCTTGGGGCCCTTCAGTGGGCATACTCAGATCGCCATATCTATAGAAAAACAACTTTATTGTATCTAGAAAATATAAATCTAGCACTCATATTACTGAATTTTAGCTAGGTACGTGGAAGTTATGCTGGAAAGGTTGTATTTCTCCAAAAAAACCAGCTCAAAACTATTCGTTTAATTTTGAAATTCCTCCACTACATAGTGTGTTTATTTTTACTTAACTTACCTTTCCATAAATTCTACAATCGGTTTAAACGGATAGGCGCAGGTTCTCATTTTCCTATCCTGGTTAAAATCCAATTTATTGTGGAAAATTATTCATCAATAATCCTTCAACAAAACATGTTTTGTTATCTGTTGTCATGACAACAGCTGCGTCAAAGTCGCAATGACAAGAAATAAACAATACAAATTTAAAATCATCGTGTTAATTCAGCTTTAAGCACTGTTCTAGGACACTTAAATTTTGCAGTGTTATTTTTGACATTTTCATTATTTCCTACTCTATCTTTTCTATATAGTTAGAAAGGAGCGGCATTCGTTCTTTCATTCATCCATTCATAGAGTGTGAAGTTGGATACGTTAACATGCTCACCAACATGAAATCACAAAACCATCGAATTATCGCTGGCGAGTAAAGTATACGGTAATTGAACTCATGGTATGATTTTAATGCAAACTTCATCGATCCACGTTTAAACTCTATCGACTGTAGTATACGAATACAAGTTTTCGATGGCAACTCATGGTAGAGGCACTGAAAAGATAGGAACAAGACAAAGTGTTCACAAATGCAGTCGACGGCATCAATGACTGTTTTGTTTGTTGGTGATAATTAGTTGGTGATAAGCCGTGTGGTGACGGCAGAATAGAATACATTTGTCACCAACCCCTACTCTTCCCGCGGAGGAGGGCTGTTGATGATGATGATGATGATAAGTGTTTAGTGCTTCCGTCTTGTCTTGTTTTTATCTTCTCAGTTCATTTTTACCCAGTTGGGTTTTTTTTTCAATAATATTTTTATTTTAATCTTTTAGTTAAAGAACATACATTTTGCAATCTATTTAAAAATCCTTTATTTTGATACCCCACTCGATAGGTTTTGAGATATTTTTTTTAATACATATTATAGCGCCAAACATCGGCCATGTTAATATATTTACAGTTAAAACAAATGTAACGATAGTCTTTAGTGACACTCGCCGGACTAAGAGGAATCGATTGACGTGCGAATCATAAAAATCGACCCAGGAGTTTGGTCTCTATAGTGCTACAAAAAGCATACATACATAGGCTGTTAAACACATTATCATTCTTTTGCGTCACGCTGTCGGGTAAAAAAGGAAAGACTAGACCAGTCTAAAAGCAACGTTAATCTATTAAATAATTAAAAACTTATTTTTGTCTAAGAAAATAGGCTTTCAAGAATATTAAAGCTTCAAATTCGAGACTCGGGAATTCTCGAGCTCCGGTAATTTTTTTCTCGTCACGAATGAAGCCAAATTTCTCGAGTTTTCTCGAGTTCGAGAAAGCTCGAGCAGAAACCCTAGTAGGGACGCTAAACTGCGTCTGGTTCGTCTGTCAAAAAAAAAGTCAAAGGCTGTTAAAACCTGGATAGTTTTACAGTCGGTTCTTTTCAGCCTGTGTCCTACACCAGCCCCGTTACAGCATGCGGGTAGTGCAGTTTGTGTGCTATGCTTTGTTTGTCTCGCTCAAGCATTGTTCTCCTTTAATTTGTATCGTGTATGTTTTTGGATGTCCTTTTTAAGACTTAGCATTTACGTTTCTATACATAAACGCTAAGTTTAACGCCCGTATGCACAAACGATGCTTGCTTAAGTGAAGCAGCAAATCGAACGCACAGCGTTGAATAGAGCTCTGTGATTGGTTCGTATGTCACCCTGTGCAGCCACGCGCACTGTGAGACCTCATAGTAATGTTTGTGAATAAGTACGGGCGTTAAAAAGGTCACGGAGTAATGAAGATCTAGCGAGTCAGTAGCAATCCCTTAGATAACTATTCTAAGATGTTCATATGGTTCTCACCAGGTTCTCATCATCAATTAGGAAGATCAGTTGCGTTGTAAAAATAATAATTATGTATAACAATTAGTGCAACAACGAAAACTAATCGAGCTACTATCGCCAAAAAATCCATGTCAATATACTTAGTTTACACGTTATTTATACTTAACTGACCAAATACTCTGGGAGCGTAGTGTGAGTTTACGTCAAACGCATTCGATATCGACTGCTTAAAAAATTATATTAAATGTATGACGGATTGTACAGCGTCCCTAGCAAAAACACTAGAAACTTGATTTATTTTTTTAACGCAGTCGATATCGAATGCTTTTGACGTAAACTCACACTACGACGCCCCGAACTCCGTATTCATTTCGATAATGTTACTTTTATACACGCACCAGAAACTTGCAATCCTCTTTAAACTTCTAGAAAATACTAAGTGCCCCGTATAAATAACGTCCACGTACGACGTCTTAAATCATGATGCCTTAAGCCCGCCTCGAGCTCGTACTAGATTTTTTAATAAAAGTCTAGTGGACATGCCGCTCTGCTACGGCGAATTTTCAAATATTATAATGTCAAAAGAAAGCATTTTGGCACTAACAAAGAAAGTAGGTACATCGGTAATTAAATCGTGTAAATTAATGTTTTAGGTTTATTGCTAAATCTAAGGCTGGGTTGCACCATCTTACTTTGACTTTAACAAACGTCAAAAATCTGTCAAACTCCATACAAAAAACACCAATTATCGTCAAAGTTACGGTCAAAATTAGCTGGTGCAATTCAGATAATTCAGAAATTAACACAGTCAGCTTTTTTTTCACAGTTTCAAGTTACAAACTAGAAAAAATAAGTTCAGGTTCTAATTCAAAACATTTATTTCAAAGCTCTTGATGGCAGAATTTTTATTAGGAAAAATATAATTTTTACCATTGCAAAATTCAATTTGTACTTTATTTAATTTTACAATAACAAAAGAACTACATACCCTGAATAATATCTCTCAATAATTCTCAGATAATAATATTTTAGGACGCCGTCATCTTGCTAATTGATCACGAAAGAACAAAAATATTCAAAATCCTTACAATAACTCATGCGAAACGAAAATAATATTGAGTCTTGTACTAAGTAATTCATTGTACCCACTAAATTGGAAACCTTTGAAGAACCAGTATATTGTTTAGGCATATAAATATTTGCCTTGTTAGATTCTATAAATAAAGAATAAATACGAATAACATATTTTGTAAGCCTAAGCTTAAAGAAATAGAAATGACAATATAATTTTGTCACATTTTCTACGCTCAGAAAATATATTTTCTGAGTGTATATGTATTTATTCCATTCTCGAGTCCAAATAGAATGTTATTTTGTGTAGGAAGAGATTTGCCGATATAAGGATCGTTAATTAGTACAGGATTTTATGGGATAATAACCAACCAGATAACATAACCAGAACTGCGATGGAGAGGTTAAGGAAGGTATGGAGGAATCGCAAAATTACCAAAGCCACCAAAGTTAGACTGGTGCGAGCGCTTGTATTCCCCATCTTTCTTTACGCAGCAGAGACATGGACAGTACGCGACTTGGAAATGAGGAAGATAGATGCCCTAGAGATGTGGTGCTGGAGAAAGATGCTCGGGATATCATGGACAGAGTTCCGTACCAATGTGTCCATACTCCAGGAACTCAGAATCACTCAGCGTTTGTCAGCCGTAGTACAGTCGCGCATACCGCAATACTTCGGACATGTTTCAAGGCGGGATGACAACCTAGAGCGACTGGTCGTCCAAGGAAAAGTCGAAAGAACCCGATTGCTTGACAGGTCACCTATGCGCTGGACTGACCAAGTGAAGTCTGCAGTGAGAAACCGTGAATCTGACTGCAACAGGCAGTCTGCCAACAGAGAGAGATGGCGGGAGATGGTGCGGAGAGCTGTATCCGCCTCTATAACCGACATGAACGCCTCGATGTGACCACGACTAATAAGAAAAGAGAAAAGAAGATCAATATTTATATTGATTTACTAGCGGCCGCCCGCGTGGACACCGTTTTACCCCCTTAGGCGTTGAGTTTTGCAAAATCCCATCTTAGTGAGCACGTTTCAAAAGGAACCCACCCCCATACAAAATTTTAGTCTCCTAGCACTTTCTGGGATTTCGTGATGAGTGAGTGATCGAGTCAGTCACTTTTATAGATATAGATTAAAATAATTACACTCGCAGGTATATTCTTCAGGCATTGCTTTTTTATAGTGTTCTCAAACGGAGAATATTCGCCGTAGCTGAACCGCAACTAACAAAGTTAATATAGCAAGTGCATTTGCCCTCGGCCGCACCTCTGACCCTAGTGTCAAAAACCATCTAGTTATTCAGTGGATTTGAATACTGAAAAAAACCGGCCAAGTGCGAGTCGGACTCGCGCACCGAGGGTTCCGTACAAACTTGTAGTTATGTAGGTAAATAGTTTGTTCCTGAAATTATGGTTTTGGAGTAAAAAACCGGCAAAAAAAACACTTGTTTCAAACTTTCATGGTCACTAACAAAATAATTATTATTGACGGGATTGCTACCATGTACCTTAATAATTTTGAGTCTCCGATATTCAATATTTGGCCAGTTCCTCATTTACTCCGTGATCATGGCGCTTGCAACAGTGCCAAAAAGACAATGCCGGAAATTGGCTTCTTTTATTGCAATTTCTTACAAAACTTGCACGCAAAATTTTATAAAAAAAAATAAAACCGACTCCAAAAAACCTACACTAAAACGTAGAAAAATAATTACTAATTACCTACTTATTTATTAGGACGAATTATTAATATTTATGTAGGTATACCATGATTGATACTTCTGGAGTCGGTGCCAAGATTATGAAACATGTAAAGTTTGCCTGCACCGACTCCAAAAGTATCAATAATGGTATCTATACCTACATAAATATTAATAATTCGTCCTAATAAATAAGTAGGTAATTAGTAATTATTTTTCTACGTTTTAGTGTAGATTTTTTGGAGTCGGTTTTATTTTTTTTTATAAAATTTTACTTATTTCTTGCTTTTTAGTTAACTAATTATTACCTTGATGTTACCACTGAAGGTAGGCAGTACATTGAGACCATATTCTTAATGTATATTATAAAAAAGTTCATCCCCAATTTTCCACCCTTGGGGATGAAATATTTTCTTCAAATTCGCATGAAACCACCCTTTTGATAATACCTATTCAACAAAAAAATAATCGTTCAAATTGGTTCATAATTGGCGGAGATATTGCGTATAAAAAAGTTCATCCCCAATTTTCCACCCTTGGGGGTTGTTTTTTTTATTATTAAATTTAAATGGGACCACCCTTGAGGTATTACCTATACGCTGAAAAAAGATTTGTTCAAATCGGTTCATAATTGGCGGAGTTATCGCGTAACAAACATAGAAAAAAAAAAAAAAAAAAAAAAAAAAACATACGGGTCGAATTGAGAACCTCCTCCTTTTTTTGAAGTCGGTTGAAAAGCAAATCTAGTATGTAAATCATCAAACTTCTAACGCTCGTAACTCAGTTCAGACTGAGTTTAGAGGTATACATGTCATAGTAAGTTTGGTTTATTACACTATTTTGTAATCAAAAAACAAAGTTTGGTCAACGGCCGCGCGAAAAAAAAAGACGCCACCTTCCATACAAAATCTGGTATTGCCATTTAGGAGACTCAAAATTATTATAAGGTAAGGTACAGTCGCGGAATGAAAAGGTTCGTCAGTTTTCAAATTGATTCCTTCAACGAATCGCGAGCACATATTACCTTTTGAAACTATGTTACAGAATAATCTCGAGTTAGAGAAAATAATCTTTAACTGTTCGTCAGTAAAGTTCAAAATTATTCAGATCAAAGTTGTTTGACGATTTATCTTGTCAAGAAGATTATGATTGATAAACTAAAACCTTCTTGTTGGTTCAACCTGCCATTATTATTTCTATTAAATAAAAAAAACGATTGTCAATGTCATTATTGCATTGCACTGATGGGATAGAAAAATATACAAGCAAAACCTTATTCGTTAGCAAACGTCATATTTATTTAAATGTTAGCAGCCCTGTTTCTTGCACTGTTATGTTGGCAGGTTTGACTCTTACAGTACCTAGTGCAAGCGAAAACCGACACTAAAGTGACGAACCTTTTCATTCCGCGACTGTACATGGTAGCAATCCCGCCAATAATAAAAATTAATTTTATTATGTTTTTAGTATAGTGTTGATAAGGCGAAAACAGAAATACATCATCTCTGAAAAGTTCGACGGTCTAGCTATCGCGGTTCATAAGATACAGCTCATACAGCCTTTGGATACGGAACCCTAAAAACCTCATTGTCTAGACGAGGCATAAGATTATGTAGATTAGACAAATCACTAACACTGAGTTTCACGTTCGGCTGGCTGACTCCTGTTTTCATTTGTCTGAGCACTGAACTTGGCCCTCACTATGCCACTACACATTATTTATGACATTATAATTGCCTTTGTTTCTTGAGCAAAATGTTTTTGTGGTGTACAGTCAGCGCTTCAAAATTTTTTTGTTACAAAACTACATAAGATAACCAACCACAGTACCCAGTTTCCACCTACTATTATCCGTACAATTAAAAACATCTGTCTACGAATATATAATCGAACCTCCTCCTTTTTTAAGTCGGTTAAGTCGTAACACTGCTGATAAGCTGCAAACAGAAAGCTCATTAATTTGTTTCACATTTCGTATAGAATTTAATTGTGAGCGTACACTAAGTGCGTTAAGAATATAACAACACCAACAATCGTGACAGCCCCGCCAGTTTGCGTTAGCGATACAAAAACAAAACCAAACTGAATCTCAGTCGCAATTAGTGTCGCAGACGAGACACTCGGCGACACTACAGGTGTAGTGCTACACTTCCAATTAGACCGGCAAAGGGGGCGTTATGAACCGGCCTATTTCGTGTGAACCAGCAGTTACTCGTTTTGCCGTTTGCAAAGCATGATGGATTAATGAGTTCTGCTTGTGTAGCTTTTAAGGAAAAACTGGGCAGTAAGGATCCTAAAGTAAGTAGCAATTTCTTCACCTTTCCTTAAACGCTTATTTTTGTATCGTCTATTTCTGAGACCACGTGGATAAGAATTAAACCCATCTGGTAAAAACAGAGAATATTGAACTATTTAATGAGAGGAGACGAGAATAAAGATAAAATATAGAGTAATGTGATTAAGCAACTACTGAAAATATTTATAAAAGGGTAGATAAACATAATTCATTTTTATTTGCGTATATTATTACTTTAATAATGTTCATATAGCACCCAAAGGACTCTGATGCGGTTAAAGGCTGGATATAAATAATTTTATATCAACAAATTACCGAATTTACAACTCCGTTGGGTAAACATGTATTGTCATTATTCTAAACTATTTAGAAGTAAGTACGAGTACTTTATTAGTTTTAGAATACAGAATAAAGGCCTAAATACGGGCTTAGTGCCATATATGGCATTCTGTCCCACTCGACCGGTATTAGAAATTACAGTAGCATAAAATATTATACGAAATAAAATAATATCGAATAATAATTAATAAATTAACTAAAATATTTGTTTTTTATTTATATTTTTTCATGGATATTTAGATTATTTCGGCCAGTATTATTATTATTACTCAGCCAATATTCCGGCCAGTTCATTGTTATCAAAATGAGAAATGAATGGAGAACGTTCCTCAATTTCTATTTATCGTTACTCGTGTAACACAGCCACTGAATCGGAAGTAACAGAGTGACAACTGCGCGGGTTTTAAAGCAGGGCGTGAATACTTTGAAAATCCGCGCCTAGTACCTACTTGTCTTTACAGAGCTGATATAGAAACTCTTCAGCAGTCTTATACTTCATGCTTTGGTTTCAGCCAAATGACGTCCACTGCCGGACAAAGGCCTCCCCCAAGGATTTCCACAACGTCCGGTCCTGCGCCGCCCGCATTCTGGTTCCTCCCGCGACCTTTACCAGATCGTTGGTCTACCTAGTGGAAGGCCTGCCCACACTAAATACGTCTATATCTACTTCGTTCGTACTTCGTTTGCTTGTTTCAGCCAAATGACGTCCACTGCTAGACAAAGACCACCTCCAAGGTATTCCACGCACAGTCTTGCACGGTCCTGCGCTGCCCGCAGCGCGGTCTATATCTACTTACTTACTAATTATAAGCTGAAAGAGTTTGTTTTCTGGGACGCGCTAATCTCAGGAACTACTGGTCCGATTATTAAAAATATTTTTGTGTTAGCCCATTAATCCTGTAGGCATATGCTATATAGAATCATGCTACGATCAATAGGAGCGGAGCATCAATGAAAAATGTTGCAAAAATAAATTAGTAAACATCTATATCTATAGCGATTTCAAAGTTATATTTACATTATACTGTGACATTACATGGGATCTACCTAATACCTGAATAATTTAAACGCCTCCCCAATCGCATTATCAATGAAGTAATTACCCCATAACCCCTATTCCACTAATGTTAATTATTAGGCTCATTCCACACTGTGGTAGCAGATAGCATCGCGCTAACGCGCTAAGGGCCGTGAGATATGGCCTATTTGGTGACACGATAAAGGGAGAATAGCGCTCTACACGTTATAGAAGCATACATTTTGTATACAGTGTGAGTCACGTTAAAGTGTACATATGAAAATAGATGAAACTAGACCTATTTTTATCGACAAAAAAGAGGTCAAAAAATTTTTGAGATTTTTTTTAATTTTTTATAGAATTTTTTTCTTCCAATTACTTATTGTAAAGAAAACGTAATAACTTTTAAACTAAGCGGTATATCCTGATAAAATAAAAACAGTAATAATGCTAAATAACAGGCAATACAAAAAAAATACATAAAATACACAAAAAAGGCCAACAAATAATAAAAAAATTACACTTTTTGAAAAAAATCTGCTTTTAAATTCGTGTTTTTTTGGTTATTTGATAAATTTCTCCAAAAAATGCCCCTATAACCGGTGGTTTTTATTACTTTGTATTATTCTCTATCGTATTACCTTCGTATAACCAAAAATGTCATGTCTCTATCCCTATCACAACGTTTGCAATGATCGTTTGAACTAAGCCTCTCCGGGCGCGCCATTCAACGCTTCGTTAACAACTAAACTGAAAATGACTCTACATTTGTAATTTTGATAAAGACAAGTTAGATTTCAAATAAATATAAAAGATTTCGAAGTAAAATAAGCATTTTAGTTAAAATTAGAATTGTCTCTACCTGTAGCGGAGAATAATGTTGTGGCAGACCTTTGTTCAAACGATCATAGCAAATGTTGTGATAGGGATAGAGACATGCGATTTTTGGTTATACTTATTTATTTATTTATTTATTAACACCAACAAGACATACACCATTTTAGACAATATTATACATGCTTATATAATAGGTTAAGTGCTATCTTAATTATAGGCGTTACACAAAAGAAATTGAATTAACGTAGCACAGAACATTAGTAAATTTTAAATTGAAATAAGTTAAATAACAATAAATTAGTAATTTTACAATAATTTTGCAAAAAAAAATACTTTTATGAAATTAAATTATGATCATACTATAGTGCGTTAAATATATAAATTAGAAAAGACAATCAAGGCAGCAAAATTAGTCCTTTACGGAATTTTGATATATTGCTTGAAAATATATCCACATTAATCAGTTCGCTTGATGAGTCACTGAGCGAACCCATGTTGTTTGTGACATGTTTGTGTACTTTATTATAATTAGTCACTAGCCTATTAAGTGGTGCCTGGAGTCCCTGACGCGAAGATGAATTTCTCTGAACGAAGGGCATGTAAGAAGCTAGACGAATACCACGCGAGGGAGCACGAATATTGATCTGCGACAGAAGGTTAGGCGCATCAAGGACACCATTAACCAGCTTATGGAGAAACAAGTGATCCATCAGATTTCTTCGATCTTCCAAAGACTGAAGCTTAAAATGCTTTAACCTGTCGGAGTAGCTTGGGAGCTTTTTAGCCATGTTACAGCTGTATGATAAATGCCAAAGGAAGCGCTTTTGAACTCTTTCTATATTTTTCCGATACACGTCATAGTAGGGGTTCCATACGATGCTACAGTATTCTAGCTTACTTCGTACCAGGGCTGAATAAATAGCTATTTTTGTGGATGGATTTCTAAATTCTTTGCAATTTCTCAGGACAAAACCAAGCATCCTGAAACTTGCATTCACAATATTCTCTATGTGCTTATGGAAGCGTAATTTGTTATCGAGAATAACACCTAGGTCACGCGCATGCTCCACTTCCGACAGTTGATTCCCACTGAGGAAATATGCAGTGGGGGTTAGCTTCTTCTTCCTGGTAAACCTAACAACAAAGCACTTATCGACGTTTAAGCACATGCCGTTTCTAGAGCACCATGAATTCAAGTTGTTCAGGTCATTTTGTAGTAGCGCTGAATCAGCAGGTGTGCGAATGGAGCGGAAGAGCTTCAAGTCATCGGCAAAGAGATAATGTTTGGAGCCAACAAGATACCCAGCTATGTCGTTGATATAGATATTGAACAGTAAGGGACCCAAATGGGAACCTTGAGGAACGCCTGAAGGTACAGAAAATGGAGACGATGAATAGCCACTCACAACAACGACAGATGTTCTATTCGCTAGGTATGACCGACACCAACTCAAGAGTGATCCGGACACTCCAATACTCTCCAATTTGTGCAATAGCATCTCATGGTTTACCTTGTCGAACGCTTTGCTGAAATCAGTATACAGGGCGTCCACAGTTTCACCGCGGTCCATAGCCTGAATTAGATCTTCGACAATACGAAGGTAATACGGTAAAGAATAATACAAAGTAATAAAAGCCATCGGTTATAGGGCATTTTTTGGAGAAATTTTATCAAATAACCAAAAAAACACGAATTTAAAAGCAGATTTTTTTCAAAAAGTGTCATTTTTTATTATTTGTTGGCCTTTTTTGTGTATTTTATGTATTTTTTTAGTATTGCCTGTTATTTAGCATTATTACTGTTTTTATTTTATCAGGATATACCGCTTAGTTTAAAAGTTATTACGTTTTCTTTACAATAAGTAATTGGAAGAAAAAAAAATCTATAAATTTTTTTAAAAAAATCTCAAAAATTTTTTGACCTCTTTTTTGTCGATAAAAATAGGTCTAGTTTCATCTATTTTCATATGTACACTTTAACGTGACTCACACTGTATACAATTGCACTTATTACAGGGCTCGTTCCCACAACAATCGTCGGATCGGAAACTGGACTGTCGTGTGAACACACAAATTAGAATTAAAAATTCGAACGGATCGGTTTTTTTGCGGGACACTGCATGTATCCTAAACGAAAGCCTGCCAAAAATCAGGATTTCTCCGTGGGAACAAGCCCTCAGATTAATGTGCAGTATTCTGTACTAGAAATACAATTATAATATTAAAATCTTATGATAATACTTACCTACATCACGTGTATTTACTTATTAATAAGGTATGGTTATGTCTCTTTAATTTTTCCTAAAAAATCATACTTAATTATTTTTAGTCGTCGTAATTTTTTTTAATCCTCGGATCTCGAGTCGTCCAGTCCAACACCGACACCATTCATTGGGCTATCATCGCTTCAAAGGTTACAATAAAATTAAGATTTTTAAACTTTAATTTCGAATAAACTTATGAAACTAAGATGAAAAATGTTCTTGTGTACTATTTATTTATTTACTACCTATTTCAGAAAATAACAATAACACTGCTTTATATTTCTCTCAGTATTTTTATTTATTTATTGAGCCGATTAATAAAAATTTAAGGACCAGCAAACCACTGTCAAAGAGTAAATCATAAATATTTATTGTATCATTTGGCACCTTTAATGTATTTTATTCATATTTTTATTCATTTATTCACCGCGATTTTCAAGCAGGTAGGTTAGTTGTATTTATTTCTGTTCTGTACTACATAAGAAAGAGATACGGAGATCTAAATGAAATTATTTTGGTGGTAAATACTACAATAATTTTTGTATTGGATCAACATCGAAATTCAAAAAAACTATTCATCTTACAAACCACAAATAGCTGATAGGTCGATAGTAAGTAGGTGTATTTTTTGTAATTAAAACAAGATTTTTCGTTTATTGAGAGAAACTCACAGTGCAAGAATACTTACTTAAGCAAGAACTCTGAAATAGGTATGTAGAAGTTTAATTGAATTTGTAGAAGTTTAGTTCTAATTAGTAGAAATCTAAGTATGTAGCATTTTAAGCTTTGTCCATAAGAACTTTTTTCCCAATGGCGAATTTTGCTGTTGAGAAAAAAAAATCTTGTGATTTTAACTTATATTTTCCCCGCACCCCGTATAACTTTGTCACTGTAAAATGTATTTAAAAATAAAATTAAAAAAAATGAATTTACTGCCTTCGAACCATTAGACAGGTACAGGTAGTTAGACTTACAACTATAATAATATGAAGTACACCGAAGGCATTGGACCTGGCTCAGTCTACGTTGTAAGGAGAGATCCTTGCAACACTGGTTTTCAGCCATGCCCAATTCTCTAGGATGTTGAGCGAGAATACTACCACCTAGGTTTCCACGTCTCACCATAAATTACTAGCCAAGCCTAGTTCTACACCGCACCGATTGCCAAAACTTTCAGCTTGTGTTTTCTAGTCCATAACGTATCGGGAAAACGTCTCCCGTACACTGAGTGTAAGAGACAAAGCACACGATGCGTTGCGGCGACGGTGCGAGGCCAAAGCGGTGTCGCTGCGTCGTCTACGTTGGTTCGTTTGTTTCAGCCAAGTATCCAGGCACCTCCTACGACCTTCACCAGATCATCAGTCCACCTAGAGGGAGGCCTGCCCACACTAAGTCTTCCCGGTCGCCACTCGAGAACTTTTCTGCGCCTGCGGCCATCAGCTCTGAGAGCTATGAGCCCCGCCACTTGATCACTTACTATGGGTCTCATAAGAAGGCTCAAAGTCAAAGGGCGATGAAGCGTGCTATGCTCGGAGTTTCCTTGTGTGATCGAATCAGAAATGAGGAGATCAGCAGGAGAACCAAAGTGACCGACATATTGCAACCAACAATTGCTCAAATTGTGTCGTCTTACATAAAAATATCTGTGGCGGGCACACGAGCGGTGCGGCCGCCGCTCCGTGAGCTACGGCAAAGGCGATTATCACACTGCGCCGCGCTCCGCCGCGGTACGCGTGACGACAGATTTAATCATTGTATGCAAGTACCTCAGTTTGTATAGAAAACACGCGCGGCACAACACACTGACAACGCGTCTGCGCGCGGGATTTTTTATATGAAATCACGCGGACCGCGGCGGAGCGCGGCGCAGTGTGATAATCGCCAAAATCTTTGCGGTGCGGCGCCGCAACGCATCGTGTGCTGTGGCTCTTACAAAGAGCTGGTAATCCACCCTGGATACGGGATTCCTGTGGGAAATTCCGGGCTGGGCACATCGCACTATTTTCATTTGCTATGACGCACATGTAAAGTGCAGATTTACTGAACACTGGTTTATGGGCTTTGCCTATAAGGTGTCAAATGGGTATTGGTATATCAGAGACTAATGACTGTTTTTGGAGATATTTAGAAAAAAAAATGGTTATTTTTTCCTTTACTATCTTACTAAAACGTGAGTTTGGGACGATGGACGGATAGATGAATGTTGCATACCACGAAGAGATTGACAGTCCATACTACACATTTGGGAGCCTGTCCACACTACGTTTTCCGGCCCGTGCTTGCCACTCGAGAACTTTTATTTATTTATTTATTTATTTGGTTCACCAATACATTTTTACACTAATACATTTTAGTTTATCAAATACAATTATTAGGACTAAGTGTACAACTATAAGTAGGTAAACACCACATGCATACATTTCTGCCTCAATGGCCATCATCTCTACAACTACTAACCGGTCAACATGGAAATCATTGGGGGAGGCCTATGTTCAGCAGTGGACGTCCTTCGGCTGAAATGATGATGATGATGATAAATATAATTTATTATTCATTTTAAAGAAATAACTTTTTTTAAATTTATTCCATCTTCAGGACTACGTTGAAACTAAAAGGCCCTAAGATTAATTATCCCACAAAAGAATAAAAATTGAAAAAACCAAACGATTGAAAGTTTTGCGCAAAGATTCCGTAATTAGTCACTGTATTAATGGACTTCTAATTACCAATGTTCCGCCCAATCAATCAATTAATTTCCCAAGTTTTCAATTAATTAATAAAAAAAATATAAAAATTGTGTCAAACTTAATCCATCAGTTAAAATTTTAATTAATTTGCGACCGAATTAATTCGCCTAATCTAATTTTAATTAGGTTCGTGGCCGAAACGAGTGTTCCAGCTTAGGGAGATTTTACAGACTGGCGTTTTTAAAAAAGCGTTTAATCGCTTGAACCAATTCAATATACACCGTGAAATTTTAATCAAAAAAATAATCATCTACTCGAAAGCCTAAGAAACGAAAGTTTTTTTTACAAAATGTGACGTATTTGGGTACTGGCTGCCTCACAAAATCAATTTTTAAAGTAAAAGAAGCTCCCGCACTAAGTAATACCATAATACTCGTACCTACAGCATAAACTGAATCGCACACGCTCCGTACAGGCTATTTTTTGATTTGAATTAAAAAAAACTTCCTTAATCTATTGTACTACTAAGATAGAATCATTTTACTGCGGGAAAACAACCACTAAAATTTCACGGTGTAGTGTACCGATTGCTTTTCGTGGCCAATTTTCGATACTCAAAAAAGATGAGAATTATCGATTGTTGGACAAAGACCTTCCCAAATATTTCGCTGCCTGCATCCAGGCCCCGACCTTCACCAGATTGTCGGTCCACCTAGTGGGTCCGTCCGCCTACCCACACTACGTCAAGTACAAGGACTTTTCTGCTCCAGCAATCATTATGCTCTCCCACTGCCACTTAAGTTTGGCATTTCTGTAGATTTCCTTTAACGTAAACGAATCTGTAAGATAAACGTGGTAAGTAACGTATGATTTTATGTCTACTTTCTGAACATGAACTTGACAACATTTCTGTATCCATAAAAATATTTAGAATATCTAGACATTGGAAGCTAAGCGCCATTCATGTACTTATATTAGACACTTACTTGTTTGTAAGGCTTAGGCCACACTAAAAATTATCCTTTCATAAACGCTGTCTTTACTTACGGGAAAATATACATCATCATTTCAGCCATAGGACGTCCACTGCTGAACATAGGCCTCCCCCAATGCTTTCCATGTTGATCGATTGGTAGCGGCCTGCGAAAATATACATACACAAATAATATTATAAGAATTTTTTGAAGTATCTTCAATATGGTTTGAAGATCAAACGGACTAAAGCCAGATGATGGGGATATCTGGGACATGTCATCAAAAAGCTGTTATGTATACTTACCTAATTATGTACAGTAAGATAACTATCGCTCACTTTCTAGTTACGAGACTATTCCCACCTGTCGTTCCCACCGCTGCAACTCCTGTGTAGCCAGGATCTACAGCTTGACCGCCAATAAAAACCCAACCAGTGAAGGTCAAGTTTGTCCCGGGGGAAAGTTAAACTGTCATTGGATCCGCAACGAAAATAATCAGAAGAACATAGGAGGAGTTCGAACTTAAGGTTCGACTTCCCTCCATTGCAAAGCGGATGACAGGTGACAAACAAAGGTTTAATAACCTTAACCTCACTCTCTAGTTGTTACTTTTTACTTTGATACTAACGTATTGACTAGTTATTTTTATAAAGCAAAAGGTCATTCTGGGAAAATGGTGTTCTGGCAAAAGAAATAAGTATTTATGGAATATTTGCCTTTGATAGGAAAATATTTTCTGATTATGTCCTAAGGCAAAAGAAAACATTGTTTCTGACAAATAGACAAGTGTAAGCTCCAGCCTTAGCTTTCGTGGAATTTTACAACAAAAACTAACATTTAGCCTTATGTACTGACATTGAAAGTTTCATTGTGCCTGTGACGTCACCGATACTACCTGAGACACCTGAGATCATACGCTTAAACTATTCAAAGCAGTCACGTGACGTAGCATAGTGTGTTATGGGACTGTATAAACGGACATTCTCATTGATTTGATGAAACGTATAGAGCTCAGTTATACAAACATGATAGTAAAACTCCCGTTTGAAAATTCTACGTAGTTTTCGCGGTATAAAAATTCAAAGTTACCTATTTTTTTACTTCAAAATTATGCAAAAATATTCTCACTCGTTAACTAATAACATTTAATTCAGAATTGTTATAATACTTCATAGAGCTCTTAAAACTACACGTAATAAGCGTATTAAGTGCTTCGTAAACGCATTCAGTTAATTAGGAAAAATGATTTTAGTGATTTTTGTTTTTATTTTTTTTCTCAATTATACCTTAATATATGCAAACATTTTTAATTGCAAGATATAGTCTGATATTTAATCTAATTGTATAAAAAAAATCAGCTTTAAATTCCGTGATATATTTGAGGAAAATCAAATTGAAAATATGCGCCATATAGAATTGTAAATTTCCCATCACTTTTTAATAGCAATATTTCTTTTGGGTGTTTAAATATCATCAGCTTGATTGTACCAAATTATTGTATTGACATTC
Source organism: Ostrinia nubilalis (assembly GCF_963855985.1). Classification (NCBI taxonomy): domain Eukaryota; kingdom Metazoa; phylum Arthropoda; class Insecta; order Lepidoptera; family Crambidae; genus Ostrinia; species Ostrinia nubilalis. The sequence continues at coordinate 9,885,486 of NC_087109.1, read as the reverse complement.
GATTTACATAGGTTTCAAATCGATGAGAAAATTATTAAAGGTAGGATAAATTCGACTTCCTAGATTTGTTTACATACTTTTTTAGTTAGTTACTTACATACAACTTAAGTTAATATAAGAGTGTTAAAAAAGAAAAAAGACTCGATTTGAGAACCTCCTCCTTTTTTTGAAGTCGGTTAAAAACAATGTGAATGTGACTTTTTAGAACCTTCAACACTATGCACATAACAGGCGGGATTTGAAACTTTTTAGACATGAATTATTCCTTCCAAAATTGTCGACCCTAGACTCGTAAAAATTTTATTAAGACGTTTTATGTTTTTTCTCAAATATATCACGGAGTTTAAAGCTGATTTTATTAATACAATTAGATTAAATATCAGACTATATCTTGCAATTAAAAATGTTTGCATATATTAAGGTATAATTGAGAAAAAAAATAAAAACAAAAATCACTAAAATCATTTTTCCTAATTAACTGAATGCGTTTACGAAGCACTTAATACGCTTATTACGTGTAGTTTTAAGAGCTCTATGAAGTATTATAACAATTCTGAATTAAATGTTATTAGTTAACGAGTGAGAATATTTTTGCATAATTTTGAAGTAAAAAAATAGGTAACTTTGAATTTTTATACCGCGAAAACTACGTGGAATTTTCAAACGGGAGTTTTACTATCATGTTTGTATAACTGAGCTCTATACGTTTCATCAAATCAATGAGAATGTCCGTTTATACAGTCCCATAACACACTGTGCGTAGCCAGCGCGAACCGGTTTGAACTAGTTCACTCCAGCCACCTGCAGGAAAGCCTCGGGTTCAGACAATAGCCTCTGTGTTGCGGGAAAAAGGTGCAAAGAGATAGGGACACTGGAAGTGACATTTGAAACGCCAACTCACATCTACATTTAATATTTCAATTTTGACAATGGTAAAAATTAACCTCGCAGTGTAGAGCATCCAACGTTTAACATTTCGTGGTCGTAAGTCACATGTAAAAATTTTGGAAAGTCCTTGGTGGTTACAATAGAATTTTCTCGATCAATAAATGTGTTGTGAAACATTGAACGATGTGGGTTACATTTGGAGAGACAATATCCAGCAATGTTAAGGTGATAATTTAGAACTTGACCAAAGACCCTATAGCTGTTCCCATGAGGGAAAATGAATATAAAGATACTAAATAAAATTATTGATAGCTCAAATAGTTTTTTAATCTAGTTTAAAAATAATCCAAGATAACTTTTATTCAGGTTAAGTATTATACATTATGTATAGAATTGTTTGTAAATAACAAATTATAAATGGTTCATTGCGAGTGTGGATAGTAGAAATTTTCAGCGGCTCTTCCATCATCATACCTACATCTTCATCCCACCACTATTATGTACATAAGCTTTCCTGTGTATGAGGTCGTATAAGACACCAAAATCCTGTATGTCTTGCAAATATAACAATTTCAGGGCTGGGAGGAATAACAGTTTCGGCAAACACAAAGCAGGGATGTTATGGATATCCGTAACCGTAACCGAAACTTTCGGATATCCGAAATAAAAAAATATCCGAAACCGTAACCGTAACCGATTCAAAAGTTTCGGATAGTTTCGGATGTAGGCAGTTTAAATCGTTTTTTGTATAGAATTATATGTAAAGGCATAACAGCCTGATTTACCTTTATAATGCCATCTAGTATCAATTTTGATTTTTTTATTACTTTTTGTTCGATGTAAAGTGTGCGGCCATGAATAAACCGTGTTGGACAACTATTGCAAATTACATTCTGAAGCACAGATATCCGTAACCGTAACCGAAACCGGTATAAATTATTCCTATATCCTTAAACGTATCCATAACCGAAACTACATATCCATAACATCCCTAACACAAAGAGGGGTGAATTTGGCCGTTATAGGTGTTATGCTAAACACTGCTGTCTTATACAGTCGTAATAGAGGATATTTTACTGCAAATAGGTTGGCTGATGGTTGATTGTACATTTAAGTGTATTTTGACAGGGACGGTGTTAAATATGGCAACCACTACTTTTGCCCGCGGCTATTCCTGCGTGGATCTCAGTTTATTTCTACCAGTGGGGATATGTCGGTAGGGATGTGTGGAATAGGGGTAAAATCCTGCTTATTATATTATTATTATTTGTACGCTTTGGAGCTCACGGCTTGTCTGATTTTAATGTGATTTACACTGAAAGGTTACTGATATTTTAAACAAAATTTCTCAATATTACATTTAATGAAAATATTTAAGGATCCACGCAAAAAAGAACCCCCAAAATCTTTATAGCTAAATTAATTCATAACATTCATCCACCCAGGCAAAGTCACAAGCCAAAACTAGTTTCAAACAGAGCCTACTCGTAATTTATTTAATAAATTGCAAAACGTTTTAAATTAAAAATAATTAAAAGAGCGTCACGGAAAAGCTAGTCTCGGAATTAAACTTGGCGCAGTCAAAATAACTTAGCCGCTTTTCGCTTTGAAGTTTTTGAAGTTGTTTCTTTTATCTGACACTTTGAAGTGGGTAGGAGTACAGATTGAATTTAAATACTGCATTTAATTCAATATCTGCGGGCCTGACATTACAAATAAGTATGTTTTTAAATAAAATTGACAGATTTTCTTCCGCCATTTCTCAATACTCAATGCTTTATTGCATACCATAAGTGTACCTACTTAATTATTTAATTATTGTTACATGTATCAACACTAGCTGATTATGTTGTCAGGAAGTGATGATCCTTCTAATATTATATATGCGAAAGTTTGGATGTCTGGATATTTGTTACTTTGTCACGTAAAAACTACTGAACGGATTTTGATGAAGCTTTACAGTATTATTGTTTATAACCCAGAATAACATATAGGCTACTAGCTTTTGCCCGCGGTTTCACCCGCGTGAAATTTAGTATGTCACAGATCGTCATAAATTATAGCCTATATGTTAATCTGGGTTATAAACAGTAATACTGTAAAGTTTCAACAAAATCCGTTCAGTAGTTTTTGCGTGAAAGAGTAACAAACATCCAGACATCCAGACATCCAAACATCCAGACATCATGACATCCAAACTTTCGCATTTATAATATTAGTAGGATAATTTATGACGATCTGTGACAAACTAAATTTCAAGCGGGTGAAGCCGCGGGCAAAAGCTAGTGATAAGATAAACTATATTTGGGACTTGTGTAAGTGCCCTTCATAAGGGCCTACATACTTACTAATTAAAAAAAATTACAAACATTTTTTTTGTGAAAGAATCGTCCCGGTAACCCCTCGTGGTAAACTGATATGCTTTTCCGAGTGGCTTCTTCAGAAATGTACAGTCAGCCGCACAATAATTAATATTTATTACGCACTTATTGCAAGTTTATTATGCCAAAGTGTTTATCTTTTTCTCCCATCGCATCATCATTCTAATAAAATAAAAAATCAGTTACAAAAAAGAAACATTTTTAAAGCTTATATTTTTAAGCAATTTAATTTAAAATAAATAACGAATCCTTGATCTACCAAAGCTTACTACGGCGTAGACTTCACGCAAAGCTACGGCGTAGACTGCCTTATGCTACAATCTACAGCGTCTACGAAACGCTACGTCGTAGACACTACTACGACGTCGCTCTATAATTCGATTTTGCATAATAAGCAGAGGCTGCCTGCCAAATGGGTACAGTGTAAGGGGAAATCAGTATTAAATTGCCTACTAGAAATAAAGCTACGGGACTATTCCCACCTCTCGTTCCCACCGCTGCAACTCCTGTGTAGCCAGGATCTACAGCTTGACCGGCAATAAAAACCCAACCAGTGAAGGTCAAATAAAGCTAGTAACAGCTATAGTCTGGTCCGTGAGCACGTAGAATTTTGTCCAATGACCCCAAGCTACCCATCCTTATCGCTCGCGCGTAATTATGTTGCTATCGCGCTCGCACACTCACTGCGGGTGCCAGTCGCACAAGTCGCGACAGCAATATAATTACGCGCGAGCGATAAGGATGGATAGCTAGGGGTTATTGGACAAAATTCTACGTGCTCACGGACCGGGCTTTACCATTTAACAATGATGAAGTATGTTCATTGTTTAAATCCTACGGGCTCCATTTTTAATTCAATAAATTAATTTTAACAAAAAATAGAAATAGGTAGGAGGTGTATTTCTTTAGTGTAAAACACGATGTTGTTTCGTGAAACGCTCCAGTGACAGAAAAATCCATGAAAGCATGGATAGTTTCTCATCACTCACGCGTCTCTACGTCAAACCGTTTTTAGAAATCAAGTGTTGCTATTTGCAAAAATGAAGTTTGTCAATTTCAACTATCTATAAATGTCCTACACTGCTGAACCGTCCCAGCTATGATGACATTGTCAGGAGGGCCATACTATTAATTTATACTGTAATAGTTCCAATTTTTGCCACTTTGGACAACCAAATAATTATGAAATTTACAGGAGGGCGCTGCTATCAATGCTGGGTTATTAGTTTTAATTGACATTTCAGAATCGTTGGACTATAGCTATGACTGTTCATGAATCACATTTTGCGGACAGACAGAAGGATAATGGAGGCTTAGGAGTAGACACCTTACAGGTACTAAAGTCTGGTCCGTGAGCACGTAGAATTTTGTCCAATGACCCCAAGCTACCCATCCTTATCGCTCCCGCGTAATTATGTTGCTGTCGCGCTCGCACACTCACTGCGGGCGCCCGTCGCACAGTCGACTCTCAGTCTGTAAACTCATGAGTCTAATTAAACTAAAATTGTGTCATCACTTTAACTGCTTGATCAAGTAACCCAATTAACTATCTAGAGTCTAGACTAGACCATACAGGTATCAAGTTACAATGTTTTCTTAAGTTAATAGTACCTACAAGTTAGAGCCTTCCATTATCTAGCAAAAATATGCTTAAATGAAACACCAGCCTAAAGGCTCGTTCATAGAGATATAGAGAGATGCCAACTTAGCATTTTTTTATGAATAACAAGGCAGGTATTTGACCGCAATCGCACCTGGTATTAAGTGAGATGCAGTCTAGGATGGTACATTATCTGCCCTGTAAGTGCCTATTCTAACTCACATTGAAAAAAAAGTTCCTGCAAAAAACGGGACCCCACGCACGAATAGCACCTGGCCTTTTCCACTTAGAGCACCTATCGATATAAAAATCCACGAAAAGCACCTGCCCATAATATCGGCAGGTGCTCTAAGTGGTCAGGTCAGGTGCTATTCGTGCGGGTGCTATTTAGGCGGGTGCTCAAAGTGGAATAAGTCTTCCGTGGGAACAAACCCTAACATAACGCGTGTATAGTAAGCGGATATAAGCTGGAGTCGTTTATAAATGACTAGCTTCTGCCCGCGGCTTCACCCGCGTGAAATTTAGTGTCACAGAGCGGCATAAATTATAGCCTATATGTTTATCTGGGTTACAAACAATAATACTGTAAAGTTTCAACAAAATCCGTTCAGTAGTTTTTGCGTGAAAGAGTAACAAACATCCAAACTTTCGCATTTATAATATCAGTAGGGTAGGTTTAAGTGGGGTAAGTCCTTGACTAAATGGAATCCACGTGTAATTACAACGAAAAGGATAAGAAATAGAACAACATAATACATAATTAAAACAAAACAGAGTAGAACAACACAATCCCGACTCAAATTAATCTTTTTGTTTCTAAACACGTGCCTTTCCTTTGTTTTTTCCTCGAGCTGTTTTATAATGATGTTTTACATGGAATGCTTTGTTATATTTTGTATTTTCTTACGATTTACTTATGTACGAGTAAATACAGTGATTTATTTACTTTGAGCCGAGCCGGAAGAGAGAAAGAAAGAAAAAATGTTTATTCAGTATCATCGACAATACACTTACAACAATACTTAAAATTATTAAATGAGTAGGTAATTACAATGATACTGAAAAGGTATCCACTCAGCATGATGTCGTAGCATCTCAGTAGATAATGCTACGACGCTGGTCTTCCGTGGACACCTAGCGCGCCCCTCCCCCCCCCCCCTCTCTAAACACTAAACTGCTGAAAAATCTGAAAAAATCTGCTTTTCATGAACTTTCAAGGTAAACTATAACGGTTACGATACATCAGTTAGTTTAAGGCTGAGTAGCACCACCTAACTTTGACCGTAACTTTGACGATAACCGGTGCTTTTTGTATGGAGTTTGACAGATTTTTGACGTTTGTCAAAGTTTTTTTTTTTTTTTATGTTAATTCCATAATATATTTCACTCGATGTTAAGACCTCCAGCGCTTTGCTGTATAAAAATAAATAAATAAATAGTTTATTCATTAAAAATAAGAGCATTACAAGAACTTATTATGCTAGAGTTTACATAATATACGGTTCATAGTCTTTTGTAGCCTGAGCTAGGTTAAAAACCTGTGTTTCAGGCGAAAAAAGCTCACACGTTATTAAATTGTCAAATTAAATAAATTAACAATTAGCTTTATTAAATACAATTATTAAGAATAGGTACTTAGGTTACATAGGTACTACAAGTAGCTCCTCAGTTGAATCATATGTCAAACATTGAAGGTACTTAAATATGACTATTTTACAGTTATATAAATTTAGAGTATATATGTTAAGAGTCTTATTTAATTTATTGTACAGAAACGGACCTAGGAAAGTAAAAAATCTATTTGTAAAAATAAATTTAGAGATGGATTGCGAAGTGCAGACTATGTCTTTCCGTCTTTTATTAGTGGTGTCAGCAACATAAAAGTGCGAGGTATGTTGTTTAAGTAATGTGTGCATTATGTATAATTGGCGGACAGTTAAAATAAGATGGTGCAACCCAGCCTAAGAGTAATAGTCATTTAACTCATGTATTATAAAATTTCTTAACTAGTAAAAATTCCTTAGAAGAAATACATAGGTATTGTGTTAACGACAGACAACTACGAAACCCTACACTGCGCGTGACACGACACGCACTTGGCCAATTTTTTTTATATTAATAAAAACACTAAAATAGATGCTTAAAAAATTATAATGAGGTGTATTAATTTGTATAGGTAAGCGTTGAATAGATTAATAAAGGATGGTGGAACCAGCTTTTTAACCAACTTAAAAAAGGAGGAGGCTCTAAATTCTGTTTAATACATATTTTATTAAAACCTTCTGTTTTAGAATCAGTATTTTCAAGACTAAAAGCTTAATATTGAACAAGCAGGATATTACTTACAATATCCTCTTTATTAATAACTCTCAATAAGGCTTTAAAAGTATAAAGGATTCGGAAATTGAGTAAACAATAAATCCCACTTTGTTTCATATTGGTTTTAATACAGGGTGTTGATTTCAATACTCGCCATATTTAGGGAGTTGATTAAGTAGCTTATTCTGATCACGAATCAGGAAAAAATTGACTTCGAAAAAAATTTAAAACGAACTTTAACTTTAGTTAGTCAAATGGAAATACCTATTTACACTACCTAGTTTACGTGACTGCCTTCAGTAGGCTATCCGACATGACAAGCGAGCGATCCGCGTAGCTCGATGGTGCCGCAGTATAAACTATTGCAGTATTGCGAACCACAGACAGCTGATTCCGCACGGAAAAATATTCGCTGAAAATTCCACTTTCGTTTGTAATCTTTAATTTGTGGATAATGCGTTTATATAAGTCATAATAGATCACCTAAATAAATATGGCGAGGATTGAAATCAACACCCTGTATAATACTCTCTTAATAAAGAATGAACTCAGTCGGACAAATTAATTAAGGTGGATAGATTTTCGATACAATGATACCGACATTGCTTATTAATTAATATTGATAGATTATTCTTAATTTAATTTCAACCATATTTGCATATCAGAAAGGCCCTGGACGCAGGCCGCTACCAATCGATCAACATGGAAATCATTGGGGGAGGTATATGTTCAGCAGTGGACGTCCTATGGCTGAAATGTTTAGTAAATTTAGTGTGCCGAAATATAACAATGTTTTTAACATTATTGTTATAGTGCCAAACTTAGGAAAGATGGAGGTAGCTAGCTAAGTGAACTTAGAACAAGCCCTAAGCTACCACCAACCAAACTGAGTGGAAAATGTCGCCCCCACTGAGAATTGAACCCGGGATATAAGACAGGCAGGCTTACCACTAGACCACAGAGGCAGTTAATATGTTTGGCCTATATTCACACAGTAAGTAAATTAGGGTCAAGTTACCTGTTCGCGTCCAAGTGACGGATCACTCTTAAAAAATGGAACGCAAAATCTTTTCATTCTAAAAAAAAGAATACTGAACCACAATATAACGCATTCTCTGCGAAAGCTTTTAAAATATCGTATCATTAAGGGACGACGTAAATTCGACTGCATGTTTTAAATGATAAACCGCGGGCTTGCAGGCTGCCAGCACGCACAAGTAATAGCCTCTTAGTAAAGAGCTCTGGCGAAAAGTTGCTGTGTGGTGCAAGTTATATTACTAGTATACTTTATTAAAACATTAATGGAACAATGACATGCAAGGTTTTTTTATTTCTCACAATTTCAGTAGCAATGGCATTATCAAATCAATCAGTGTTTTTCTTTTACAAAAATTTCAAAAGATGCCTAAGATATAGACGTGACGAGATCTCATCTCATGACGTCATTGGTCATTTTAGAACGACACGCAGAGTCCCATACAAGTTACTACGAGCGGGTGACATTTGATGTCACGCTCAGCTATTTCCATACGAAACTTGTAACTTTTTGTTTCCAGTCCGATTTCAATACTAGTTTTTCAGAAATTCTATGATTTAACTTAGTGTTTATTTATAAATACATAATTTATCAACTTTTAAAATCCATGCATATATATTCCCTATTGCACGGAGTTCGATCCCGCGTTCTCAATTAAAAATGCTGCCCTCATAATTCGCAAAAGATCTCTAATCTGTATTCTGGAAAGAAATCCTTAAATCAATGTTGTTTTGCAAATTTTATTATTACTTAAGTTTTATCATCGGAAGAAATTGATAGAAAACTTCTCTAACATAAATTCGTGAGTTTTATTTTACTTTTCTTTCTTATTAGCTTAACGGCATTTCTGTACCGTCATCATTAGGCGGGTCCATCTTGCGTGGGTATTTGGGCGGGTAAGATCAAAAATAAAGCCGGAATATGATTCTCACACACTTGTTTAATCAATCGGAACCAATTAACACTTAATTATAAGTAATTTGACGCAGATTAAAGGCGATTCGTCGATGACGTGCAACCTCCGTCGCGCTCGAATAAAAAGTGAGCTGCAAGATGGTTGCCCGTTTGACGTTCCGCCAGAATGACAGTATTTAATCTGTCATTCTCGTCTAGAAATTGGAGGTGGCGCTACCGTCGCGCCGTCACGGCCATTCTGACAGTCGCCCGTCCTCGGGCGCATGGGCATTTCTGTAACAAGTATTCACATTAAAGTTCCGCCTACACTGCTCGCCCATCCTGACCATAACTTCTCAATATTGCCCTACTAAAATGCTATGACCGAACACAACTACAATCATCCTCTGCGAAGGAAATCTGCAAGGCATGAGACCAACATCTCTCTCATCGCATTCACAACAGCATATTTCTAGACCGACCGATGCGTCCCTTCGACCAGTCACAAGGACATGGACCGGACAGCAATTTCTTTACGAATATGCACGACTTCCAATACTGGACCGGACAAATGCGTCCTCACGACCAGCCACAGAGGGCACGGACCGGACAACACCGTCCCTGCGACCAGTTCCACAAACTCTTATACCTCCTGGACCGGACAAGTATGTCCCTTCGACCAGTCCTTGAAGACATGGACCGGACAATACCGTCCTTACGACCAGCTCCACAAAATCTTATACTGGACCGGACAAATGCGTCCCTTCGACCAGCCCATGAGGGCGTGGACCGGACAACATCGTCCTTTCGACCAGACTCACAACGCAAAACGTCATCATCCACCATCTTAACGACCGTCTAAGAATACAAGGTAAAATTTAACTAACCATGTTTTATTCCCTATGAACTTCGACCTCAACTTCAAATCTCATGCTATTATTAAAATCTTCAGAGTCAGCAGTTAAAGTTTCAGACCCAATAGATATAGTGTCAGAGCCATTCATGTCATTGTGGAAATGTGTTATATCGGTATCATCGTGGTTTTCTCCATTTTCCGCCGTCACGGCTTCATCCTCTTCCGAAATGTACGTTGATATTTCAATTAAACCCTCATTACCCCCGGGCACTAAACGCAAGTTCTCGTGAGCATACTTAAAAATGCGATTTGTTCCATCAAGACTTTTTAACTCGTAACGATCGTTATCAAGAACATTTATGATTACGTAGGGCCCTTTGAATTTCCTACTCAATTTGGTTTGATTACGCTCTGAACTCTTAATAAAGACAAAATCACCTTTTGTGTATGGTTTAACTGCAGCCCGACCTCTGTTAAAACGTACCGATTCAGAACTTGCAGCCTTTTCTATATTTTCAGATGCCTCATTCCGAATAGTTTCGAGATTTAACTGATTCTCGCTTTGGGTATTTGGAGATATTTTAGCTAACCCTAAAGACACTGATCTTATTCCGAACATGAGCTCGGTTGGAGTATATTTTGTTACAGTGGATCTAGTGCTGTTCAGTGCCAGCTGGATATTGCCTAGTTCATCACGCCATGTTTTATTTGGGTCGTTTTCGACAATGGTAAGCAGAGCTTTTAGGGTTTTCATAACGCGCTCCACTTGGCCATTGGCTCTGCTTGAGCCGGTGGCTATAAAGTGAAGCTCAATATTATGATCTGAACAAAAACTTTTATTTTATTTTATTTTATTTTTTATTTTATTTTATTTTATTGGGCTATCAACATGAGATACAGTATTAAACACAAATAAAAAATTAAGCCAAAGGTCTCTAGCTAACTGCTCCCACACAAACGATAACCACAGCATGCATAATATTATAATGTAAGCAACCCGTGAACTTTACACAATACAATAACATAATATAGTACCTAATTACAATTTTGAATTTAAACAACAAAAAGAAAGCAACAAAAAATAAAAAATAAAATAATAAGAGGCCTCCTAGATGCATGCCACCAGGGGCACGTCACCCGTCTTAATTGTTTTTAAGAAACTTTTAAATTCAGAGCTGGCATAGCATCGGCCCTGATCTGCTATAATCCGTTTTGGAGCACCGAATAAGAAAACTGCTTTCTTAAGGGCATTCACTGCACTGGATGCATTAAGTGACGTTGTATGCTCCAGTAGAACATATTTTGTGAATCCGTCAATGATGACGGAGCAATATTCTTTTTGATCACTCTTTCCACTCAATTTTCCCGTGAAATCGATATGGAGAGTATGCCACGGTGCTGACACTTTAGGTATAGGGTGAAGGCGGATTGGCTGGGCACCAGAAGGCCCTTTTGATGCCTTGCACACTATACAGGAATCTACGAACCGACGTACATGCTTGGCCATATCTGGGAACCAATATTGCTCATAGATTTAATCAAGCGTTTTATCACTCCCCAGATGCTGAATTTCTGAGTGAACGTGGTTAATAAGTGTCCACACTAAGGAACGAGGCACAATGGGAAGCCAGGATGTAACTTTATTTCGGCTTATTTTCCTGTAAAGAATCCCATTCCTTACGTCATAAGTCCCTGCGACAGCTTCCGGAAGCTCAGAGTTCAGACATTTAGCTACGAGATCTTTAATTTCGCCATCCCGTTTTTGCTCCACAGAAAGCCAACCTTCGTGAAGTTCTACGAAATTAACAGTTTTGGGGGCATTGGACTTAAATTTTGGGAAGTCTGAATCTTTAGTTGGAGGATTTCGCGAGAGATAATCAGCGTGCTCCATCACTCGACCTTCTCGATATATGATATCGAAATCATATGCCTGTAGAATTGCCCACCAACGGTGAACACGAGGAGTCAGATCACATTTCGACTTTGACGCCTTTAATGAGTTGCAGTCTGTGAAGACAGTAAATTTACGGCCATACAAGTAATGGCGAAAGTGCTCGACTGCACGGACCACGGCCAGAGTTTCAAGCTCGTGCGAATGATATCGAGACTCGGTTTCAGTCGTACGACGACTATAATAAGCTACGACGTGCGGCATGGAATTGTCCCTTTGGATAAGAATTGCTCCATAGCCTTCAGAGCTAGCATCACAATGAAGTTCAACAGGCTTTATCTCGCACTATCTCTAATCTATAAGGCGTTCTTTGAACAAGCTTATGAGGATCTATCAAATTAATTTTCATTTGCCCCGTTTTGACTCGTTGTGTAGGTATACCGCTTATAAAATGAGTTGCATATTTATTAAGAATTCGTAGAAGTGCGAGTCTATGTTCGCCTGTTAAATCAGTATCAACCGTGATATCATCGAGAAATGACTGTTTTTCACAAACATCTACCGTCCTAGAACTGGTTATATTTAGTCCATTATCATCAATCGTCACGCGGCCACCGTTTTCTATAATATCTCTGCCTATTAAAAACGGGTCGCATATACAGTCATCCGGAACGGCATGAAACAAGAGGGTAGTCGAATAATCTCCTATTTTGACCGTGCTAGAAATCTGAGAAGTGCATTGTATTTCCCCGTTTCCTATCCCTTTCAAATACACGAGATCAGAACATGCAGTACCCGGAAAGTTTAAAGAAGTACTTAATTTTATCAACGAGCAATTCGACCCACTATCGAAAAGAAATGGAATTCTCTCACCCGATGATGTCAGCAGAGTCCCTCTCGACGTGTCTCGCTCGCATAAGTTGACTTCTTTCGTTGTCCCGCCGTCCATCTTCCTGTCTGGGCACGTCGTCGCAATATGGTCGGGTTTTCCGCAGACGTAGCAGTTCACGTTGGACTTCACCACAGATGACGTTCGCACAGATGGTTCAACTTTGCTCGTACTACCGGTATCTTCACGACGTCGACGACAGTCTACTTGTCTATGTCCAGGTATACCACAAAAGTGACATCTACCGGGAAATCGTCCGTCAGCTAATCGGGGTCTCTTTAGTTCATAGTCTTGTGTATCACAGCTCTCTGCTCGACGCTTTAAAGAAATACCTCCAAGAGCCCTAAATAGCTGGGCCCTGTTCGTTATAACTTGATAACTTAATTCACGACGGATCAGTCCATCTTTTTGGCACAATACCGAAATGACGAATCCAGTAACAGCTTCTTCAGACATTTCCACCTTCGGTATTCTTTCGATTAAATCCCACAAACGCATAGCTGACTCACCGGCAGTTTCCTTAACACCGATTTGAAAACGCATAATTTCGTCGAAATAATCTTGTATCAATTTTGGCTTGGCAAACTTGGCACATAAGGTTTGTTTCACTAATTCCCACGAAAGTTCATTCAATGGCAGCTTGGTAAGACAGGCAGCGGCTCTTCCTTTTAGAGAGGTGGTTAAGGCCATTAACAACGCGACACCTTCCAATTTCTTGCTCTGTATAATCATTTCAGACACGCGACACCAGCCCTCCACATCAGCATCGGCGTCATCAGGATTAAAATGAATTAACTGCACTGCATTCATGCCCGTTGCAATAGGTTGCTGCGCTGCCACTATGCGAGACAGTAAAATCTCCATGTTGCTCAAAATACTACTCGCATTTTCTTTGTCGGGTGGCCTTTTTTCTTCACTTGACTGCCCTTGCAATCCCACTTCTGATAACGGCATTTCTGTACCGTCATCATTAGGCGGGTCCATCTTGCGTGGGTATTTGGGCGGGTAAGATCAAAAATAAAGCCGGAATATGATTCTCACACACTTGTTTAATCAATCGGAACCAATTAACACTTAATTATAAGTAATTTGACGCAGATTAAAGGCGATTCGTCGATGACGTGCAACCTCCGTCGCGCTCGAATAAAAAGTGAGCTGCAAGATGGTTGCCCGTTTGACGTTCCGCCAGAATGACAGTATTTAATCTGTCATTCTCGTCTAGAAATTGGAGGTGGCGCTACCGTCGCGCCGTCAAGCTCAATTATTGTGATCTGTTTGTATCTGTAGGTGTTTCATTAATATTATGTATTTAAAAAAAATAATCTAGCATAATTTATCCGATGTTTGGGTTCTTTACCCTACCCTACCCTAGTGACACTGCATATAATGTTAAATTTTTGTTTCTTGACCCTTTGTACAGCACTACAGCAGTGGGAATATAGTTCCCACCATATTTTTAACCTTATTCCCTTGTCCAAAAACAATTAAGAATTTAGATTTTAAAGTTTTAAACTTGTCAACTTCTTCTTCTTATTCGTTACGCTCTTGGCGGAGCGGTCGTGGTCACGTTGAGGCGTTGTTCACATCGATTGTAGAGGCAGATACAACTCTCCGCACGATCTCCCGCCATCTCTCTCTATTGGCAGACTGTCTGGTGCAGTCACATACGCCGTCTTCCACTGTTGACTTGTGACCTGTTGCGTGTCCAATGACATTTTAACTTTCCCCCGGGACAAACTTGACCTTCATTGGTTGGGTTTTTGTGGCGGTCAAGCTGTAGATCCTGGCTACACAGGAGTTGCAGTGGTGGGAACGAGAGGTGGGAATAGTCCTCTTGTCAACTTAAAAAAATCCAAAATCGCTACCGCTTATGCCATACACCAATCCCACACAATACCACCAGTTGGAGGCACGTGACACAAATGCACTGCAATACACTGAACCGTACATCCACGGCCATATTTATACACCGTATATTGTACGGAACCCATACATCCATTTAATATGCGGTCTCATTTCCCAAAGCCAGTGAAACGCAGTGAAACTCACTGGAACGCAGTGAAGTAAGTTTGAGGCTATTTAAGTTATGAACTGGGAGTTTAAGCTATAAAGTTGGGTGCAAAGCGAATGGAGCTGAGACCCTTAAAATAACACATAAGTACACTCGGCATCAAATAAACCGCACCTCCCGCGACAAGCACTTTCAAACGTATGCATCCCCACATCCCACCAATATTGGCACCATTTAAAAGCCTAGTTCTAAACTTAATTTTATTAGGAAAGGTTTTTACCCCAAAAATGTGTCTTTAGAAGGATCCAGAGTCACTTAATCAAAAAATAGGTAGTTACGCTTGAACCAACTTTATGGCTATAAAACTGTTAAGTTGCAATTAATCTCTATCCATCTGTTAAAGAGCAGGACACGTGAGATCATTATTTGGTTTTATAACCATAAAAATTGGTCTAATTGATCCCAGAGGTGAGCCCAGAGTGAGGTCTTTTTTCAAGTCACATTTATGGTATATGTTAATCATATATTAAGAAATTAAATGTGTTTTTCTTTAAGGATATTTATTGGGCTTTCAAATAACACAAACATTGTTAGTACACCATGATTGTGTCAGAAGAAAATCTTTAAAGTTCGCGTCGCCAAAGGTGCGGTTTATTTGATGTTGAGTGTATTTAAGAAGTCACCTGTCTGAGAGTCAGTATCAATATTCACTTTTGAAGAGATTCAGATGTTGTACCTAAGCGTCATATTAGGGGAGACTGGGGCTGGTTTTAACAGGGGTAAATACTAACAGCGTAATTACATAGAACCTATTCGACTTACCACGCTAATTCCAACGCACTTTGTGCCTACGAATAAGCGCGAACTTGTCTCGACCTGTCAGTTGCCGGCCAAGCGTCACGGGAGCAGGTTGCGTCAGACGCCTCAAATTTCACAGGAAAATGAACTTTTTTACGTGTTTAATTTTTTGCATTACTCTTTAAATATGTATCGTAGAAAATTTGCTTTGGTATTGCATAAATCCGAATTTATTGTATTTTTCATTAATTTCAAAGTTTTAATCGAAAATATAACCGGTAAAAGAAAAACAATAATTTTGTGCAAAATGAGGTCGTGGGGTTGGTTTTAACAAAATGCACGGGGTAGGTTCTAACGCGTTAATATTTGCCCCGAACATTGAGTAAGACTGACTTTTATAACCAAAGTTGTATGTTGATTTATTAGAGGAGTATTTTTTTTGTTATTTTATTTAATAAAGATAGATTTAGTAAGTTTTAAGTTTATTACACATGTTTAAACGGTAAGGAGCCGAATTTCAATGATCATTTAATGCGCAAAAATTATTTTTTGTTCTTTGATTTGAGTAATGCTGATTGAGTGAGTCAGTTTATTTAACTAATAAAATTTAAGTTTTCTGTTTATTTTATGAACGGTAAGGAACCGCATTTTATTTTATTAGTGTTTCTAATAAACATTGATTATTATTTTGTTGTTTATCTTAGCCAAAATCCCATTCCCAACTATAAATCATTTCTTACCCCCGCTGTTAAAACTTTCCCCAGCGATGTTAAAACCAACCCTAAACCGGGGGTAAGATCTAACAAGTGACTTGTTTGGCAAAACTCGATTTTTCTCAGATATGGTAATTATTATATTTTGTTGTACTTTACGTAAAGCTCATTAAATTTGACATCACGTACCAAAAAACCATGTTTCTTGCTAAAGCAGTTTAGAAAATATTACGCTCAAATCAAAATTTGTTAGGACCAGCCCCAGTCTCCCCTATCAAGTATTTTCAGCCTGTTAGTGGTTAAGAAACTTATTAATTAACGAAGTGAGTAATCCTGGGTTGCACCATCCTACTTTAACTATAACAGACGTCAAAAGTCTAATCATACTTCGTACAAAATAGTTATAGTTACGGTTAAAGTTAAGGTGGTGCAACTCGGCCTTAGTAAATTAATCCTTCAAGCTCCGCGAATCTAGACACAATAGATAATCAATTGTTATGACATTAATTAATGCCGTCTGGGACTCAATCGGTTAAACAAACAAAACAATCGTGGTTAGTTTAAACTTATAATAACGATAATTTATTCAATGACATATTTTTTAAAGCGGATGCTATAAACTGTATGAATTAAACACTGTAGGTAACTAACAGTTTAAATGGTATTGCTTCAAAAAAACTACTTCTACAAAAAAATATAGGTAAGTGACTAGATTTAAACAATTCAACGCCATGAGCAAAAGCATCATAATAACATCCCATCTTCTCAAAAATAAAGTGTCATCGCCCAAACATCTAGTCAAAACATGTTTGTATTAGTATACATTATAATTGCGGGACTGGCAGCCAGCCAGCAGTCGGGGTGAGCAAATTTTAATTTAATTTAAAATAAACAATCCTCCAACTTGAAGATTAAAAGCATAAATTGTGCTAGCACTAAGAGAATGTGTTTTACAGTATAATATTATTCTACACAGGTAAGTTTGTTTTCAAGCTTTATTAAGGCGGTCTAAGGGACTGTAGCCATAATGAAATGATAATAGAAGAATGGCGTTCCAGTACCAATAATATTGTTGTAATTATTTTTTAGCTTTTGCCCGCAGTTTCGTGGGCTAGTACCTAACCCGTATTCACAAACGAAGCTTGCATAAGTGAAGCAGCAAATCGAACGCACAGCGTTGAGTAGAGCACTGTGATTGGTTGGTGTGTCACCCTGTGCGCCCAAGCGCACTGTGAGACCTCATAGTAATGTTTGTGAATACGGGCGTCATAGTAATAGTTGAGTAATTAATTTATTTCATAAACATTTTGTTCATTTTAAACTTAGCCTATGTTTTACGAGTATAATTAATTTTAATCGTTTAATATGTCATGTTCAAAAATTAATTAATTGAGTTCTCGAAATAGTGCGGTAGTATTGTTTTCGGTAAGAATAATGGCCATATTTTAATTATAGTAATTGTCACCTGCAGTGTATAAAATTCTTCTTCTAATAGCCCATTTTCATTGAATTCCTTTTCACAATGTAAGTATATTAAACAACGCCGGAGGTGCATACAAGGAAACATGGAACGTATCTACGGGACGAGGGTTTGGCGAATGAACGCGAGCTATGTTGGGTTCGGGAGCGAACATTACCTGAAATGTTGACTCCCTATAATCACTTTCAATTGAACGATTACCTATTTCAATTAACTTTAAAATAATGCTTTTTTATTTTGAACAGTTAAATATTCATTGTATCTCACTAGACTGTCCCAGTTTTCTTCGCGAATATCTCGTACATTACTTTTGAGGTTCCCACAACTTTTGTATAATAACAATCATATTTTACTTTACAAAGACTTCCTTTGCTTACATACTAAGCCCTCTGTAGTCAAACTCCTAGTCCCCCTGTCCTCTCTCCCACAATACACACAATCGGCATGTTTGTCGGCTGCAAGACGCAAAACTTATTCAATATTCAATATAATTGTGCTCCATCTTCGATACAGATCGACATTGTTTGGTATTTCCAATCTAGGGTTGGCAAATGACATTCTATGGGATTCCGTGGAGGTTAATTGAACGGATTTTTAAAAATTTATTTTAATTGAATTTACACAACTCTGGTGTTATTTTGTGTTCAGAACATAATATAGTGAAGTGATAAACAAATAAATAAAGTACTTATAATTACAGCTTGAACTTGTATTTACATGTTCTTCTTACAGTCGAGCGACTTGTAAGAACAACTCTTTGAACCAGATAGCGTCTGACAGTCTATTAGGGAATATGTCTCCAAGGAATTCACAAAAAAACACTACAACTGAAACAAACTGCGTGGACAGGCCTCCCACTAGGTGGACCGACGATCTGGTGAAGGTCGCGGGAGGTGCCTGGATGCGAGCGGCGAAGGATCGGTCTTCGTGGAAATCCTTGGGGGAGGCCTTTGTCCAGCAGTGGACGTCTTTCGGCTGAAACGAACGAACGAACGAAAACAAACTACTGTATAATCAAACTTTTACTTGACATTGGCAGAAATTATTATAGAGGTTTGTTTACCACACACCAATAAAATAAATATTTTATATGATACTGAAAAATGAGTAAACTGAGAGAGAGTACTGAGAAATATTCATAAACAACGATGTGGGTTCCCAGAATCATTTGGTTGACTTTGAATAGAGATAACGCTTTTATAGCACCTCAATTTACTGGTGCGTATGCTAGATACTAGTACAAATATTACTCAAGTAAAAGCTTTAACATTGCTTCTCTACTAAGGCACACCTATCTGAGACAGCCCTATTGTAATCTTATGTACACTCCGTGTCGGAAACTATTTGAAATATCCCAACTTGTACTCGGTTCGTTCTGCTGGTGATTCTGGAGTGGTACAGTCTGCTACAGGTATTATGAAACATTACTCTTTAGGGCTGATTTTTCAATCATCAGATATCTTTTAACTGAAGAATAAACTTGTCATTTTGACGTATTTTCCATACTGAAACTGTCAAAGTACCAAACCAAGATTGAAAAATTAGCCCTTAATCTAACACATCAAGTCATTGTTTTGCAACATAAATGTATGGTTAATATAATATGATACAATAAGACGTGTTGAAGAAGATTGTTTTGAAAACTGGTGCTGTAATAGGTCTCGGACGACTCTGCTAGAGCAGAACTAAGATATTTGAAAAGAAGAGAAGAGAAAAAAACTTGAAAAAATATATCTTTTATTCCACTAATCCTTCAAGGCCCGCGAATCTAGACACAATAGATAATCAATTGTTATGACATTAATTAATGCCGTCTGGGACTCAAGCGGTTAAACGATTGTGACAGCGTGAAAGAATAAAATAATGCATTTAACTAGTCCATTCTGTCGTGGGTAAAAATAAGCATACATTTTGGTTTACTCTATAGCAATTTTTTATATGGAACCAAAGGTTTTTTCATTCATTAACACCACAATCCTACAGTCAAAATGTTTATAGTCATAAAAAAATCCTGATGTAATTGTTTTTAATAACCTTATTGAGACCGACTGTACCAGGTTCCAGATGAGAAGATTCCGAGTAAAATTGTAGAGAACTTGCTACTTGGTTAAAAGCCAGAACTGGTATAATCGGGGGAATCAATGACGGAATAGAATCCGAGTGGTTCAACCAAACTAAAGCCTGGTCCGTGAGCACGTAGAATTTTGTCCAATGACCCCAAGCTACCCATGCTTATCGCTCGCGCGTAATTATATTGCTGTCGCGGCTGTGCGACAGGCGCCCGCAGCGAGTGTGCGAGCGCGATAGCAACATAATTACGCGCGAGCGATAAGGATGAGTAGCTTGGGGTCATTGGACAAAATTCTACGTGCTCACGGACCAGGCTTTAGTCCGAACAAATAGAAACCAGCAGTTTTGTAAATATTATTTGATCCGAATACACTCAGAGAGATTGAGAGATCAGGATCTTCGAAATTGGGTATTTCACTTTGCAAACAAAGATCTGGGGGCACGGCAGTGCCCCCGCCAAGTCGAGCGCGAAGCAAACACTGCCGTACCATCTTTACTGGAACCATTTCGCCGCATTTTCAGGCCCCTATTTGAGAACCTCTGGATAAGACCAGAACGCAGAAATTTTCGTCATCTAGTAAACTATAATCACATACTTAAAATCCAAAATTTCAAGTCTGTAGGTCATTTAGTTCCGAAGTTAAGCGAAAGCAAAGTTTCGCATTTACGACACTCACTCACTCACTCACTGATGATCATCAAAATATAACTAGTACTTCCCATAAACTCAGAGAGCTGAAATTTGGCACAGAGTTAGGGTTTAATGGCCACATAAAGGGAAAACTATAAAAACTAGGGAAATCGAAGATCTGGAGTAACACCACATTCATAATCAATACTACTCCGGCACCGTGGTGTTCGCCTGTATCGCTTACCGCTAGATGGCGCTAGCACTAGCAAGTGGTGTCCAGATTTTTTTCCTTTCCAGAGCCCCCCGTCGATTAAGTTGAATGTTGTGTAATTTGCATTTCGTTGATTTCGTTTATTATATTGTAAGGATCGCTAAGGTCATGTTATTAAAACAATTCTGATTCGTTGTCCATTTTAAAGGTCGTTGAGTTTATTTGTGTTTAATATCGTAAAAAAAATCGATAAAACGACAACTTTAAAAAATTTTGCCACTTTCTACAAAAATAAGTGAAATCCCACCAAAAACATTCTGTAAAAAACTAGCCAAGTCTCGATGGAGCTGCTTGTTTATCTCTAAAAAGTAATGAAATCTAGACAAAGTCGTGCCAAGTCTATGGTTCCTTACTGCGATTTCTTTATTATTATAGTTAATGTTGTGTGACTTGGCCGTTGAACAATCTTTATTAAGATAATCATACATAAGTATTATTGAAATACGCAGCTTTATAAAGCCTACAATTGACTGGTTATTGTTGAATCAACGTTTTCCAAGTGGCAATTTTCCATCGTCAATGGGTAGCGGTTCTGGCGACAGATTGGTGCAATGGTGTCATGGAGCACCTGGTTTTGTCACCCTTCAACGGCCAAGTCACACAACATTAACTATAATAATAAAGAAATCGCAGTAAGGAACCATAGACTTGGCACGACTTTGTCTAGATTTCATTACTTTTTAGAGATAAACAAGCAGCTCCATCGAGACTTGGCTAGTTTTTTACAGAATGTTTTTGGTGGGATAGGATTTACTGATATCATTAGATAAACAGAGGGCTTGGTGTGAGTTTATACCAAACGTCCTCACAAGTGAGCGCGTTAAGAAAATATAAATGTATATGTCGCAGTAAGATAGATAAATCCGTAATATAATTATGATAACTAATATTATAAATGCGAAAGTTTGTATGGATGTCTGGATATTTATTACTCTTTCACGCAAAAACTACTGAACGGATTTTGATTAAACTTTACAGTATTATTGTTTACAACCCAGAATAACATATAGGCTATAATTTATGATGATCTGTGACAAACTAAATTTCACGCGAATGAAGCCGCAGGCAAAAGCTAGTATATTATGATAATTTTAGTTCTTGAAAGTTTCCGCTAGGGGCGCTGTACAATATCGTCCGTCATACATTTAGGTAATGTCATTTTTTACGGCTTTCATTCGGCATATTATGTCGGTTATTAACTTACTAATATTGTAAAGAGAAAAGATTTGTATGTTGGTAGCGAGTAAACTCAAAAACTACTAGACCGATTTTAAAAATCCTTTCACCATTACAATGCTACATTATCCCTAAGAAACATAGGCTATAAGTTTACAACAGGTCGAAATTCATGTAAGTGAAGCCACGGGAAATTGCTAGTTGTCATAAAAACTGAAAGATTCTATTGGCGCGAACACAGACTGAGTTCAAGCTGTAGTGGAAGAAACTTTTGTCTGGATATTGGTTTGGAAAATAATTAATAGAGTTACTAGACATCTTTCTAGGGTGGGGAATACAAAAATATTTTTTGTTGGGTTAAGCTGATAATTTGTGTTAAGAAAGAAAGAAAGAAAGAAAGAAAGAAACATTTATTGCCATGGACATCACAAAAGACAAAAGAGGTAAAATGAAAAAAAAAGCAAATAAGACAGAGGTGACATAAAACATACAATGAATGAATGAATAAACTAAGCAGTGCCACCCTGTCGCACAGCGATGCCCATCGCAATGGGACCCTACTCAGCATATGCCGTGGCCCCCGGTGAGGGAAGCCACGACGCTGGTTTTCAGTGTGCCCCATGCCGAGTGAGAGTCACGGACACTAACCTATACTGCATAAAATATACATACATAAATAATAATAATAGTGCGCGTATAAGCTCAAATAATAATCAATTTTATTTTTTCCTAAGTATATTTCTGTTGCCTACTTCATTCGTTGAAATGGACTAAAAAAGATAAAATTATAAGAACAAAAAATTATTTTAAAAAATTCAAAAGATCAAAAAATAAAGGATTCGCCCAAAAATATAACAACCCATTTTTTTAACAAAATCCATGACATACTGCAGTCAAAGCCGTGGGAAGAAGCTAGTATAAAAAAAAATATAATAACCTTGTAATCAGCTGTTACGTTGTGTGTGTTCTAAATGCCACTTATACCTGAGTACCTATACTCATACTCATATTTGTAAACGAGGACCGTTTTGTATATTTTCCACAAAACTCCTCAAGTATTATCCAGCCAAACGATCGGATATCCTCCTCCTCATTTGAATTCCTGGCGCATCCTCGTCTGCAGGGATGCAGCGCCGCGCACCGTCATGCGTAAAACAATAAATTTTTGTGGGTGTGCTCACGCGCAGCGGGAAACGAGACGATAGTAGAGGTAGATAATATACACTATACAGGGTGACTTTTATATCGCTGCCATCCATTTAAACTAAGACTCTACTCATGGTACATAGTACATTCCCTGAATATAAGGCAAATCCAATGAGTTAAATTTCAAAAAATAAAATTTTGTACAGACGACAGCACATCAGACTTAACATTGTGGCATCTTATTTCGATGTAGTAGGTGTTATTCTGCAACAAAAATGTATACTCGAAGTCCTATTAACTGTACAATCGTTCTAAACTCTTTATAAGAGCACTATAATACAAATAATAGTAACATTAAGACAAAAAAACTCATTGGATTTGTCTCATATTCAGGGAATGTACTATGTATCATGAGTAGAGTCTTAGTTTAAAATGATGCCAATGATTTAAAAGTCATCCTGTAGATAAAGATTTTATTGGAGGGCAAGCTACATTTGGGACGTGTGTAAGTGCCCTGGAAAGGGTCTGTGTACTGAATAAAGTAATTTTATTTTATTTTATTTTAAGGAACCCGCTTCTACGAGTATACCTGGGTAAGATATTAAAGTCATGAAGAGCAAGCCCATACAAAACTACATAAACACTTGCATGAAGACGCGAGCAATAATATTGTAAGTATCAAATAAAACTTAATTTCCAAAAAATATCAAATTGGTACAAATAATTCTTTTTTTTTTTGCTCTTTATGTTGATCTGTATTGTGTCTTTAATACCAAATAAATATTTTTTCTTTCTTTCTTTCTTTCAAATCAAGCTTTGTACGAGTATTTCTGACTGAGCAATTCTTTTTTCGTAACAAATCAATGTTTCCCTTTGAATAACTCCGGCAATCGCTATCTTCAGAGACCCACTTAACACCGATGCTCCTGAGAATTCGAACTGAATATAAGAATAGGATTCTTCATCAACTGTGCAAATATTGTCTCCCCTTTTGATACTAGTATAATACCTATATTCTTTCAAAATCAAAATCAAAAATATTTATTCAGTTTAGACCACAAGTGGCACGTCTTATGATTCAATAGAAGACACTCTTTATATCTATCAATCGATGCAGGCCGCTACCAACCGGGCGATGTGGAAATCATTGCCCCCAATGATTTCCACATCGCCCGGTTGGTAGCGTAGCCTCCCCAGGCCTATGTTCAGTGGACGTCCTGTGGCTGAAATAATGATATTATCTGACGTATTCACAAACGATGCTTGCTTAAAGTGAAGCAGCAAATTGAACGCACAGCGTTGAATAGAGCTCTGTGATTGGTTCGGGTGTCACCCTGTGCGTCCACGCGCACTGTGAGACCTCATAGTAATGTTTGTGAATACGGGCGTATATCTAATAAGGGCTCTTTGCCACGGAGACATCCAGTTTTTTGCAGATCCACACGCACATCCCGTTTGTAGCGTCCCGCAAAAAACCGATCCGTTTGAATTTGGAAATCGAATTTCCAACACACACTTGTGTGTTCACACAGCAGTCCAGTTTTACGGCATCTTGCATTACTTACTGGATCCCGCAAAGATTGCTGGGGGAATCCGATCCAATCCGTCCGTTGCGCAAACCATTAGAAAGAAATAAAGACACATTAGGACATCGTTTAGTAAAGTCTGGTCTGTAAGCACGTAGAATTTTGTCCAATGACCCCAAGCTACCCATCCTTCACCCCGATTACGGTAACTTTTAACGTCTACAATCCAGACGCGTTTCTGATTCTGCAATACGATTGGTCAAAACAGCTGACGTACGCTGTTGAACGACCAATCGTATCGCAGAATCGAGAAGCGTGTCTGGATTGTTGACGTTATAAGTTACCGTAATCGGGGCTCTTATCGCTCGCGTAATTATGTTGCTGTCGCACTCGCACACTCACTGCGGGCGCCCGTCGCACAGTCGCGACAGCAATATAATTACGCGCGAGCGATTAGGATGGGTAGCTTGGGGTCATTGGACAATATTCTACGTGCTCACGGACCAGGCTTTAGTTGTATTGTCTTCAAAAATCCAATATTTCCAGTGTTTTAAAAGTCTTCTGCGTGACTATTCACTGTGACACCGGATCTGTGAAATTGCCCGAAATGGACAAAGTCCCCGTTCAATTCAAGACCCGGAAGTACCGTGAGCTAGTTTTGGCTGCCTCAAAACCTTACACAGGGCCGGATCTGATCGACCAGGGTTGAAATTGAAAATAAACCTGTACCGCAATATCTAGAAATAGATATTGCTCATTCGTTTCAGCCAAATGACGTCCACTGCTTTGCTTTGCTTTGCACAAGTTTTGCGATTTCGATATTGTTACGAACGACAGCACATAAAACTAAATACAGTAGCGTTTTACCTCTAAAAGGTATGGTTTGTCGACTCACCCACGAGTAGAATTACCCACACTCTTTAGGATCAGACTGTATTTTTGGGACTATTTTAATAGATGGTTTCCATTTAAGACACGACATAAATACGTCCCTGTGCAGTTAAACCTCGTTTGCAAATAATAATAGTTTCGGTCGACACTATGTGTCGAGCCAGTCCAGTCGAGTTGGGAGCTATTTGAAAGCGCATTCAGAAACCCAGTGCAAATACACAACCCTACTAATTCCCTACTATTTGCCTTCTAATTCCCTCCTGATTCCTTACTAATATAACGAAAGTACCTCTGTCTGTCTGTTACGCTTTCACACCTAAACCACTGAACCGATTTTGGTGAAATTTGGTACACAGATTGTATAAGTCTCGAGAAAGACAAAATGTTACGAGAGTATATTAAAGCTGCACCCTAAGCCTAAGCGCAGACCATCGATTTTTCGTCGGCCGACAAGTAGCTAGTTTAGTTGGGCAGTTGATCAGTATGGGCATGTATGGAAGTGCGCACATTACACCGATTCGATTTGGCCGATTCTTCATACAAATTAAAATCGGGCCCAACATCGGCCAACTAAAAATAGGTGGTCTGCGCCTAGTCTAAGTACTAGCAGTTAAGGAATAATAATTTAGTCATTTTACATAGTTAAGTCCATTCAATTTTGCTTCGTTCGTCCAACTTTTGAAGTTGACCCAAAATAAAGTTAAACGTGAAAATTCAAACTTTTTAAGCCATTACCAACATAAAGCTGTCCATGGAACAATCCTTTGACAATTTGAATTCCATTTAACCATTTTCATGCACAATTTTTACGGTTTTTTAACGAAAAAAATCAAAATTTCAATGGAAAACATTAATCCATTCCCGTCAACAATGCGCAGTGATGGAGCACCACCGGAATATTCATGAGAACCGGGAAATTCCGGTTAAAACCAGATATTCCAGGTTCCGATTGCCGTTTGTTCCTAGTTTTTGTCCTAAATCGTTTTCCAGGAATTATTGGACGGGATTTACTATTGTAATTTTAGTAGAAACTCTCATGCACGTCATGTCTTTGTTTAAAATTAATACAAAGTGCGTTTAGTACGTAATAAAGAAAGAATCCTTCACGTTATACTAAAATTAGTTGGCTAATTTGTCAATTAATTAGTTATTCTATGAAAATACGAACATTACATTCTATAAAAATTACGGAAGACTTGTGTGGGCAGGCCCTCCACTAGGTGGACTGATGATCTTTTGAAGGTCGCGGGAAGTACCTGGATGCGGGCAGCGCAGGACCGGTCGTTATGGAAATCCTTAAGGGAAGCCTTTGTCCAACTATGGACGTCATTTGGCTGAAATGAAAGAACAGGTTTTTACAAAAATAAACAGTTTATTTTCGTCCCAAAATATAACTTTAAGCCTTATCTCTGAATTCGCTTGTACTATTTTGTATCACCACAAAAATAAGCTTAGGAACAAAACGTTATAAATCCTAGAGCAATGAAAAAGCAATTTCACAAAACCTATCTTGGGGTTCCAGGTGGCTCGCCCAAATGCTAATTTCATAGTTTGCCCGCAACATAAATATTTTAAAGGCAATCTGCGAATGATTGATGCGCATCGGCAGTGATTCGCAACATTTTGTGGCAAATCGCGCTTTTTGTCGAACAATTTTCGCTTTTGTTTGCCCTGTTCGGGCAATTTCACCCGTTCAATGCGGGGTAAAAAGTCTTTTGGGAGGTGTGCACACTAGTTTAAAAAAAGAGAAATGAGGTTCACATAGGTTACGTTTATCGTTGAAAATGTACCTAAATTGTTTCTTCTGTATTTTAAAGAAGAACCTACCGATTTATTCCTGCTTAGCCCAAAGGTTAAACGTCTTTACAGTTTTACAATAACTAATTTGATTGATGTATCAATGCTAATGCATTATCTTAGGGGTATGATGTAGGTACCTACCTATATTATAATTTGGTTTTATTATTGTTCCCGATTTTTGCATTACAGCAGTCTAAAAGATTTTAACAAAACTTAAACAATCATACACTTATAACATCAATCACTGCCTTGCAATTGGAGTACTCCACTAGCTCCAATTGCAAGTGCATTCCAATAGCACTTACTTACAAAAAAATAATAATAATAGAAAACTATAGGTTAACATAAAATGTTCTTGCTCTGACTAAAACGAGCCCCACGTCGCATCAACGTATATTAATTTGAAAAATAGCTCATCATGTGAACCAACCTTAAAATATAACAAATAATAGCCCCCTTTATCGTTTCAAGCTTTTCAACGCAAAAGAATCTTCAACTAAGATATTTTAAGCGATAGATTTTAGGAATATAAATTAGTATATTATAAAGAAAGTTTTCACAAAAGGTTGACAACAACTGGCAATATTACCAAAGAAAATTGTTTGCGAAGAATCCCGTTTTGAAGATAAATTAAGTTTCAAAGTTTAGGTTTAAAGGGGCATTTTAAGTTTGACAAATGGACGGTTTTCGTAAACAATGTTTTACTGTGCGATGACTAAAACTTGCCAGCTTTAAGGTCATAGCACACTTGTAAATTCGGAAAGGGATCAACACCGCCTTTCGCGAGCTGTCATCGCCATTCGCGCGCTGGCAACCGCGAGGCGAGGCGTTTGCATTGCGGTGCGGATTTAGTGTGCGTTGCATGCAGTGTGGAGTTTCAGACAAAGAATACTGACCGCCTGCCTTGAGTTGATACGGTTACGATCCCTTTCCGGATTGATAAGTGTGCTACGTCCTTAAAACTTGCCAGGTTTTAAGTTGTTTGTTCTTATAGAAACTGTCACGGTCGGGATGAGAACCTGGACTGATGGATATTATGTGCGGTATAGTAAATTCGAAATCTTCTTCGATGGTTTATAAATTAAAGTGTCTTTAGATACAGAACAATAGTCAATAAAATCAGAATAAACATTAAAACCAAGCAAAGATTACTAATTTTTGAAACAACAGAAACAGTACATACAGCTATGCAATTGAAATAAGGTTGTGTTGTCAACATTTTGGCCGCTTTGGGTGTCACTATTTGTGACTGTACTACAGCCAATACATTAACTATCACGAATAATTTGCTGATTACCAGAACGTTCTGGAACGAAGCCTTTATCGTGGACAGACAGACAAAACCAAAGTCCTTTGTTATACACATTTGCACGGTAATAAGCTCTGAAATGCAGTACCTACTCATACGCCACTTTGAGAATATTGAGGACGTAATTTCACGGCTAGGGTGACCAGATGGTCACGGTAATGTACGGATATTGGACTCTTCTTATGGTTTTTAAGAACTATAAAGAATGCAAAGTGAATTTGGATCATATTATCACTCTCTTTCCCGTATTCACAAACGATGCTTGCTTAAGTGAAGCAGCAAATCGAATGCACAGAGTTCTATCCAAAACTCTATGATTGGTTCGTGTGTCACCCTGTGCGTCCACGCGCTGTGACTGTGAGACCTCATAGTAATGTTTGTGAATACAAGCGTCTGTCAGCAGCGCTTTATCTAAACAATATAGAATGTGTATTTCTGTTGTAATTATAATAAATGGAAGGACATACAAGATCATGTTTGCCGTTGTTTTGTCCAATTTAATTAATCGTAAATAAGTAGGTTACAAACTGCCCATAGTCCATAGTAGGTACACGCTTAGAAATGTTCACGTAGTCCATAATATATGTGTATTAAATGTACGTAAAAAGGTGACAGACTAAGTAGTAAGTATTGCTTTAATTTTACAGTAGTACTCGTATGTGCCAAGTATTTATAAAGTTGCGTTGTACCAACTTACTATAACCGTAACTATAACAATAACCAGTGCTTTTTGTATGGAGTTAGACAGATTTCTAACGTTTGTAACGTTAGAGTAAGATGGTGCAACCTAACCTAAGATTTGTAACTTTACAGACTTTCCCAAATCACCACATTATCATGGTAGCCCTACTCGTACTTACTCAAGCTTCACTAGTTGGGTTTTATTGGCGGTTAAGCTGTACTGAGTACGGCGACGAGGCTACAAGGCAATGCAGTAATTGTAGGACTGGGAGCTAGGATTGTTCTGCATACAACTCTAAACTAACTAAAAACTTTCAGTATGTTAGCGAGGAGTTTAATATGATAAAGGGTAGGTCAGTACAACTATATACTTCACTAAATAGTATCACTTTTTAAGACACATGCAATTTTATGATACAGAGAAATATTATTTTAATTGAAACATCACAAAACTTAGCCAGTGTTTTTCAAATTGTACCTATCTGCCAAGGAAAATAACAAAATAACGTAGAACACCGAGTGCAAAGCAAATAACATTAAACTTCACAAAGAAACTAACTCTTCACTTCAATACTTAATCGAAATCCACGTTTGCCAGAGAAATGTTTAAAAATCCACATTCGATACGATTTTGTTCAAAAATCGCACCTATTACAACTATAAGAGTGTTTAGTTTGATATGCTATCGTCTAATACTTGATTTTTTGTGTTTTTCTTCCAGTCTCTTAAGGTAGGTATAGACTAGAGCGTTTATTTGTAACAGAACGTCGTGCATTCGCTGTATTAAAATTTGTAAAAATGAAATAAAAATGAACAATTCACATACTCGAATCATTATGTTAAAAAATAATACAACTTGATTTCAAAAACCAAAAAACCTTTAATGGAATTTGGGGAGGTCCCTAACCACTTCTGGTACATTAGAGAAAGTCACGCTCCTGCAGTGGACATCAAAATGTCCTGATGATTATTATGATGCTTAAGGAAACTAAGAATTTGTCTGAATGTCCCATAACACTCTATCAAATAATCTAGTACAAAAAACAGACCTGATGACGATTATAATGTTGTAGGAATCTGAGCCTAGATTGTACAAGTCGTAAAAAACGTTTTATTATACGTAGTACGCCACGCAGCACACCGGGGAGCATCGAACAATCTATTAAAACTCATTTATTTTTGCAAAAAGGCTTCTAAAAATAACATTTACCTACACGTCCCAGTACTGCTTCAGGACAAGAAATGGGCCAGTGCTGAGAAGAAGTAGCGCAAGAAACTCGGTCACTATTCTGTCTAGTGTCTCGGCAGTCGATGATTTAATGCTCTATCAAATACTCTAGTCTACATCCACCTATCCACCCTATATTTATTTTCAGTGTGCAGAATAAAAAATACCGATAACGGATTTCCGTCGCAGGGTGGAAAAATGCAAAAAACAACGCCATTCCAGATTGCTGGGCTGTATGCACTGACGGAAGCTCGTCCAGTTTATTTTGTTTTATCTGCCTTTGATTTCGGTGTTTTAAAATTTATTTCACTCCAGTAAATGTGTGGAAATACATTTGATAGCTCGTCAGATTAAGGCTGAGTTGCGCCACCTAACTTTGACCGTAACTATAACGATAACCTGTGCTTTTTTTTAGTTTTTTGACGTTTGTCAAAGTTAAAGTAAAATGATGCAACCCAGCCTAACATTTTTGAGTTACAATAGTCATTTAGCCATTACTATGACCACTATAAACATTAGTTCACTGTAACATTGTTTTTCCTTGTGCTACTGTTGTGCTTAAGTGTTTTTTTTTATTTACTTGATGTCTTATTGTGATAAATATTTATATTACTTTTACAAGTTTTGGTAAAATAATTAATTGTTCACCAGTGACCGTGCGCGATAAAGGCTACGCAGATTAAAAACAGCTAAGAAATCGCAGACAAAATAATGCCAATTTGTGTGGTTCTGGTAAAGTACACTCCCACTCTACGTAAGAAGCGACTGGAAGTAATAAATATGTCAACATAAGGCTTTCCCAACCCGTCTAGCCAACGTGAACAGTATAGGTCAAATTCTCCATTTGTCTCTTATAAAATTAAATAATGTTTTTCTCCTGCAGTGGAGACTTAAGGCCTCTAAACACCATGCATACCGACCAGCCCGGCGGCTTGGTGTCGGCGGCTTTATTTCAAAAGAATCATGTCGACAACTTGAATTTTCTATCTTTTTTACAACAATACATGACAAAAGTCGACAATTCATGTCGATGATGGGGAGTGTCGATGGATTTGGTGAGTAGACTGCGTAATGACCTGATGACAAATAACTATTGACAATGTGGAAATCATTGGGGGCTATGTTCAGCAGTGGACGTCCTATGGCTGAACCGATATGATGATGAAAATGCTACTTATTTATCGTGATTTAGACGACACTATTTCTGTGCACATCCATAAATAAACCGAAGCCAATGCCACTAGTTCAAAGGTTTAAGGGGTCGCCCTTTTGCAACCATTAGACACGCTTGACAGTCTTTGATGTTACCTTATTCAATATCAAAGCGCTACCTGAACACCTTTTAGACCATAAAGTAGGAAGGCACAGAAGGTTTGCTGAAAGTTTACCCAGAATATAAACGAAACTGGCGCGAAACCACACCGTGCAGACAGAGTACAGATTGGTAGAAAAGTGAGTGACTCGTGAGTTTCTTCCGCCACTTCTTCTCAACCCCAGCCGTATTGTCACGAAGTGGTGTTGGGGCAAGCTATATTTTTACTAGTATAAGTGCCCTGAAAGGGTTTTTCGTTCGTTCGTTTCCGCCAAATGACGTCCACTGCTGGACAAAGGCCTCTCCCAAGGATTTCCATGGTCCTGCACTATCCGCAATCAGGCACCTCCCGCGACCTTCACCAGAGCGTCGGTCCACCTAGTGGGAGGCCTGCCCACGCTACGTCTTCCGGCCCGTGGTCGCCACCCGAGAACTTTTCTGCCCCAGAAGCTATCAGCTCTGCGAGCTATGTGCCCCGCCCACTGCCACTTTATTTTAGCAATTCTGCGAGCTATGTCGGTCACTTTGGTGCTGCTGCGGATCTCCTCATTTCTGATTCGATCACGTAAGAAAACTCCACGCTCTGTCACCCTTTGGTTGTAACATCATCGGGGAACCAGACGCAGGTTAGCGTACCATCCCTATATTGTTGACATTCCACCAGCTCGCACTAAGCGTTTTGATGACTCTTTTATAATGCGAACAGCTAAGGACTGGAATTCGTTGCCTGCTGCTGTCTTTCCCGAAAACTATAATCCGGGCCTGTGCCATCCTAGAATCCCTCTTAACATCAGGTGCGATTGTGGTCAAATACCTGCCTTGTTATGCATAAAAAAAGCCATTAAATTCAAATTATTTTATTGCCTTCGTACCTACTACTATGGAATTTGACTTTGAGCTACTGACTTTCTTTTATACTGTGGTAATACCGACCCGTACAACTACTCTAATTTGTCATTGTCACCCTAAAGGTCTAGTAAGGCTATTTCATCCAATATCATGACTAGACATGACTGTTTTGAATATTAAAAAACACCACACATACGATTGTACACCTTATGCTTGTGGAAATAAGAGCACAAAAGTAGCAAGTATTTTTTTTTCAATAAAAATACGAAACTACTTTTGGAGACAACGTCTATCTATACTATACAGAGTGTCACGTAAGAAGTGGCACTCACGTAAAAACTACTTAGGCTGAGTTACACCGGCTGAGTAACGGTAACGTTAATGATAACCGGTGTTTTTTGTATGGAGTTTGACAGATTTTTGACGATTGTTAAAGTTAAAGTAAGATGATGCAACCCAGCCTTAGTTTATATCAGTTGTCTGGTAAGTACCTATAGTACAAGCTTCGCTTAGTTTGGGTTACCTATATTTATTTATTTGTTAATTTGCCCTGCATTAACTCACTCGAAATTGTTTTAAAAGCCTACGTTAAAATCAAATTTTAATCAGCTTAAAACGTGCATTCGCTTTAACATCCAAATTGACCCATAAACGTTTCAGTCAAAATCTACTTACTGCACTACTCGTAAAACATATTTGCGATACAAAACAAGGATTGGGCAATGTTAGGGTTGTCAATCTCGAAATAAAATTAAATACTTTTTATCTATACTAATATTATAAATGCGAAAGTAACTCTGTCTGTCTGACTATCTCTCTTTCACGCCTAAACCACTAAACCGATTTTTATTAAATTTGGCATAGAGATAGTTTGAGTCCCGGGAAAGGACATAGGATAGTTTTTATCCCGGTTTTTGAAACAGGGACGCGCGCGATAAAGTTTTTGTGTGACAGACAAAATTCCATGCGGGCGAAGCCGCGGGCGGAAAGCTAGTTATGAATAACTTTTCAAGTAGTCTATGTAATTCAAAGTCGTTTATAAAATAATAATACGGTAGTTAGTTGGATATCTTAGTTTTCAGTAGAAACTAAGATAGAAAAAAG
This sequence comes from Ostrinia nubilalis, assembly GCF_963855985.1. NCBI lineage: Eukaryota > Metazoa > Arthropoda > Insecta > Lepidoptera > Crambidae > Ostrinia > Ostrinia nubilalis. Next base: position 9,851,736 of record NC_087109.1, on the reverse strand, counting down.
TCGAATTATTCAGCATGTTGATGATTAACTCGATTTTCAGTAAGTATTTGAAAGAAGTCGTATCTTGAAATTTTTCGACTTCATCGCAAATAAACAGACGCAACGGAAGACTTTTATGGTGATGGTGCTAACTACAATATTATAGTGCAACGATGTGAGTTTACATCAAACGTTGTCACTAGTGAGCGCGCAAAAAATAAAATTAAATTTATGACAGATTGTACAGCGCCCCTAGCGGAAACGTTCAAGAACTAAAATTACGAACAAGCTCAAAAATGCCGATATTAATAAATAAATAATGAAAAATTCATAAAACTTATCGTGTTTAACTTAGCATCTTTTTACCACCATTACGAGCGTCCATGTAAACCAACCGTAACACCACATCTACTATGACACTTTACGATACACTACACACTTGCAATACACTGACCATGCGATATTGCTTGTTTAATTTACTTTAATCTAATTTAGTCTAATTTAATTTATAATATTTCTTTTCACATTTATAAAGTTTAAATGTAGATACATAATTATTATTTGATTATAGTCTTTTTCACGTAAGATGATCCGTATGACACTTCAAGGTTATCCATATTACGCATACTACATATGCAGAATATTTTCGAAAAAATATTTGTATTTTATTAGCAATGTAATAAAAAAAAATTAACTACTTGTCTTGAAATATATAGTAAAATCTGAGTCTATTGATTATATTTTAATTAAATACGGTGTAAAAATATTTTTTATTTAATGTACGCAATGTGTGAAACGGAATAGATTTAGTGCTGGGGTATTTCTTGTATAATAAAATCGATTATTTCCGCGGTTCATTAATCGATTGTGCAGTGAATACTTAGTTATTAAAAACATCACGAAAATCAACTATATTTTTCGATTATTGACTTTAATAAACGCATTGAAAATAAATTAATAGTTTTTAATTTAAAGAAACAGAACCAGTACTTTTTAGGAATCGTTTTTTTGAACACGAACCATGAAATTTGAATATTATCAATAAAAAATTGTTACAATAATATTTGTAATTAAAAAAAACATGTTTTTTGTTAAATAACACCTATACAAAATAATTCTCTAAAAGTAGGTTTTACTAACTCTTCGAAAAAAATCGATAGATAAATCGCTATGGTTTAGTTATGTGACATCTCTAAATCTTTCAAACTCGAAACGTCATACGGATCATCTTAGGTGAAAAAGACTATAGTGACTCGGAATTTCATACCCAGTTCACATGTAATTTGCTTACTTAGTTTTGAATTGTTTTAGTGTTCACTTACCTACCCACGTTAACTTATTTAAAAATGTTTTAGTAATAGAATGTGTTTCTTTAATTGGCTTATGTTCAAGTTGTATCTTTCTGCACATTTATGTACAATTTAATGCTGTTGAAACATTGTTAAACAAATAAAATTAAAAAATAAAATAAAATTTTCATTCATTTTTTTAACGCGCTCACAAGTGATGACGTTTGACTGTAAACTCAGCCCACTGATCTGAAACGTCAAGTGGCAAAAATTTTAACTTTAATAACCCAGTATTAATAGTGACGCCCTCCAGTTAATGTCTTGGACACTAATTCAGTGTTGTGCAACTACTTAAAGATTTTCTTCTGACACAACTATGGTGCCCCAACAAAAGCCCAATATAATAAACTTAAACAAAAACTACCATAAATGTGACTTGAAAAATGGCCTCACTTGGGACTCACCTTTGGAACCAAGTAGACCAATGTTGGTGGTTATAAAACCAAATAATGATCTCACGTCATGTCCTCTTTAACAGATGGATAGCGATTAATCCCAATTTAACAGTTTTATAATCATCAAAATTGGCTCAAGCGTAACTACCTGTCGATTTAAAAAGAGACTCTGGATCCTTCTAAAGACACATTATGGGGCAAAAAAACCTTTCCTTTAATGAAATGAAGCTTAGAAGTAGGCTTTCAAATGGTACCAATATTGGTAGGAAGTGGGGATGCATACGTTTGATAAGTGCTTGTCGCGGGAGGTGCGATTTATTTTGCCGCCGAGTGTTTATGAAATTGTTGCTTGACAGCTGTCACTTAGCAGTAAAGTTGACAGCCCTGACGGGCGAGCTTATAACGAGTTAATGGCGTGGTTTACGATCACGCCGCGTTAGCGTTATTGCAATCTGAATAACGCTCGTCCATCATGAATACAGCCGCCATTTTGTGACGAAATTTTAAGCAAGTTATGACACATTATAAGTTAAATAATAGTAAAAGTATTGATGGCAGGAGTCATTGATTTCATTGGATAGTACCAATCATAAATATTGAAAAAGAGGCTGACAATAGTGACTGAGTTTCTTGCGCTGCTTCTTCTCAGCACTGGCCCATTTATTGTCCCGAAGCAGTGGTAGGGTTAGAGTTATTACTGGGACGTGCAAAAGTGCTTTTTAAAAGCTTACTTGCAAAAATAAAATGAGTTTAAATATTACTCGTGTTTAAAACACAAAAGCTTTTTATGGTTTTGATCTAATCATTTTATAGCATAAAGATGTAGAGTACCTAAGGCGTCAAACACAACAAATTATGTTTAAAAAACATAAATATCACGGTCACCAAATATGGTAAAGATGATTAATTTATGTATTTTTTCACAAAATCAAGAAAGAATAAGTGTTTCGTATTAAAATATAACATTCATCAAAAATCTGATACAAACAAAACACGCTAAAATTACACATGGGATATAATGTAAACGAGACCATTAAATTAGTAAGAAGAATATTCCTCTGAGGGGTTTCCTTTTAAGCCAAATGAATGTATCTTCAAATCGTAGGTATGTTGACAATCCATCTGACGCTGAGACCCTTGGCTGGGTTCCAATCTTTGTAAGGACACAGGCCAAAGATACCAGCCAGTTTACTGAAACCAGTTTTTCTAGTAACTCCTCAGGACCCACGTACCATCGGCAACAGTGTTAACTATATATTGCCTGTCATGTCCTCTCGTTCTATCGCAAAGAATCATTTGATGAGAGCGAGAGCAAAAACGGAACTGGATAGTTAACAGTGTGGCCGTGTGTATTATTCTAGGAAGTCTGCTAACAAATCTGGGGAAAACATACCAATTTTTGCATATTCCCAAACGATGCTTGCTTAAGTGAAGCAGCAAATCGAATGCACAGCGTTGAATAAAGCTCTGCGATTGGTTCGTGTGTCACCCTGTGCGTTCACGCGCATTGTGAGATCTCATAGTAATGTTTGTAAATGCGGGCGTTAATATACCTAATTAATATTTAGTCGATTTTTGAGTGCGTGGGTTAATGACATGTTTAATTGAAAAACATTGTATTCTGAGATACCGTATTAAGTATTCCCTTCAAGCGCGGCCAATATTTCGCGGGTGCTCAAAGTGTCAGTCATGTAAATGTCAGCGCGACATTGTTGCGGTCGACTCTTAAAAAGCCATTAAAAGCTATTTTTGGTAAAGTAACATAATATACAAAACTATATACCTACATTTTGGAATGTCTTTAAAATAATCTAATAAACCAAATAAACCATCTATAAAAAGTTTTACCCTAGTTGAACACTGTTTTAAAGTGTCTTCATACTAAACGTCACTTCATCACACTAATTTGTTAGTAACTAAAGTACGGTAAGGTTACTTTCACTGTGAAATGCGCTGGCTGTTCTCACTACACTGTGCAATGACGCTAACTAATATTAAATGTGACCTTTTACATAAAGCTTTTGTTCCGTATCCGGTACAATGTTTCAGGGGAAATTATTTATTTCTCTGTCAAGGCTACATACATACTTATTACATACTAGCGGCCGCCCGCGACTTCGTACGCGTGGATCCCGTTTTACCCCCTTCATCTATCTTACGCGGTTTAGATTTTTTCATACAAATGTTTTTTCCCGGTAACTCCCGTTACCGTGCGAATTTTGCAATATCCTGTTGTAACTAAGCTTTAAGTTTACTAAGGTACCTGCATGCCAAATTTCAAGCGTCTAACTTAAACGGTTTAGATTTTTCATACAAAAGGATTTTTCCGCTAATTCCTGTTCCCGTGGGAATTCCTAAGTATACTAAAACCTGTCCAGGAGTATGAAGAATAATTGTACCAAGTTTCGTTAAAATCCGTCGAGTAGTTTTTGTTTCTATAAGGAACATACAGACAGACAGACAGACAAAAATTTTACTGATTGCATTTTTGGCATCAGTATCGATCACTAATCACCCCTTTATAGTTATTTTGAAAATATATTTCATGTACAGAATTGACTTCTCTACAGATTTATTATAAGTATAGATATCACTGTATAAAATCATTGATAGCTCGTTATGGGACAGAAATGCCCTCAATCTTCTTGTTTTTTGTGGAAATGGAAACCCTAATAAAAAGATAATACAGGGTGTTATCTAATTTGTTAATTTTTCCGACAATAATTTGTGTTTGAATGTGTGAAATAATTTCGATGGGTTTCTTTTTGTTTATTGTTTCTGATAAAAGATAAAATTTCTTAGTAAATAAACAAATAAATAATTGTTTTTGTAAAATGTTTTACAGCATTACGAATTTTTTCTTAAACGAGAAATACGCCACAAAAAAGGTAGTATACAGGGAGTCCTTTTTTGTGTCGTATTTCTTTTCTTTTTTAAGACCTATTTATTTAGTTTACTATGAATACTAACTTTATAAACCAATTTAATTGGTCAGCATTCAGCGTGGCATCCGCTAAGCCACGCTCAACCTTTGTCATCTCAACTGTGTCTCATCCTTCAAAACGAATACCCATTTAACTTCAACCAAGACATTAAACAAGAGTTTTAACGTTAATTGTATTATTTACAAAGATCCATTATGTACTTTCGAGTTGTACGGAAGCGAATTTTCATTAGGGCATTTGCTTTGAAGATAATTAACTCAATGTGGCATGTTTATATTAATATTAATGGTTGTGTTTGTACGAAAAAGGGCGATTATAATAAATACTTTATAGAATACCTTTTGCCTGAGGCCTCAGACTCGTATTGTAAGTACATTGTAACATGGCCCACTAATTTAATATCTTGACGAATTATCGTGTGTAACCTAGACACTGATGTCAAAACAATAATGATGCAAAGTTTCCTCATAATCTTATCAGTACCTGTGTAAAAGAGAAATAAACATCCATTCTTAAAAATCGATTTAACAGCCTGTATTTTTTCAATCAAAATAAAATTAAATCGAGATTTTGAGCTTCGTTCTTTAATAATATTGCTACTTCTTCATAAAATAGCACTTTATTGACAAACTGCTACGTTGTCCTTTCATAAGTAGCCACTGTAGGTATCCAGTTAATTCTGAAAGCAAACTCAGCCATCAAATAGTAACTTCAGTCTTACTGAATCAAATATTTACTCAAACCAGTAAACAGCAGCTGGAATTTGTACCGACGAGGGGTTCCACAATGTACAGGATCTTTAGGATTAAAGCGAAATTTCCCATTGAAAATTTTAAAACTTTGCTTTACGTAGGTACTTACTATAATATATTTTGTTATTTTACTAACGCCCGTATTCATAAACATTACTAAGAGGTCTCACAGTGCACGTGGACGCACATGGTGACACATGAACCAATATTATACTGACAGAGCTCTATTCAACGCTGTGCTTTCGATTTTCTGCTTTACTTAACCTTTAACTATAGTCGTGAAAAATTAATCACACTCCCATGGACGTCGGGTCTCACAGACCCCTATCTAAAATTCTTCATAATTTCATATCTGAACCAATTTGAATTTATCAAAGAGTTGATATATATCTAATAACTATTAATAAAGGATCTAGTAGTAAATTTAATCAATTTTTAATCATTATTTAATTATTTTTTGGCAAATTTAAAAAACATAGACATTTTTCAGTGTTAATTGACTTAGCATCACATATAGGCTCCTTAATTACAGTCGATTAATAATAAATCAAACTAATATTTTTTTCCTTGCTAATTAATAACCGTGTAACATAAAAACATAAACAGAATTTCTGAAAGACATAAAATAAAGATTTTGACAAGGGTTAAACTTACAAAAATTATAAACAGTGGCCTAGAACACTAAAGACAAATTATCTCTACAGGCATGTGTCATCTTTCTTTGAGAGCTTTGATAGGCAAAATATACACCATTCAGAATCGGAATCTGCAGCAATGGTACCTTCTAAGACATCTAAACTCAAAAGAAGGATCGTCTACGAGTAAAACCTTACTTCTGGAATCTTACTTAGATAGTTGGTCTAATAATATAGCTGATGTACTCAGATACTTTCTACCATTATGTATTCTTAAACTAAAACAATTTACAACATATTATAAAAAAATATACTATAAAAAAATTATAGTTGACAAGTCACATCCATACAAGTATGTTTGTATGGAAATTATAGTCATCGGGTCTCCCAGACCCCGATAAAAGTTTGGATGGTTATTACTCACGTAATAAGTGCCGAAAGACGCGATTTTATGCCTCCTCGGTCCTAACACAGTTAAAACTGAAGCTACTGAGATGGTCGAGAGCAGCACGTGGTGGGAAGGTATTTAAACCGAGAAATTGAAAAGGGGGGTGGGCCTCTGAGACCCGACGTCCATAGTTAAAGGTTAAGCAAGCATCGTTTGTGAATAATAATGCAAACAGCTAGAGACTGTAATTCACTGCTGGTTGCTGTCTTCCTGACGCTTTTTCAAAGTGAGAAGGAACAGGCACTTACAGGGCAAGCATGTACCATCCAAGACTGCATCTCTCTCATTTAAAATCAAGTGTAATTGGCAAGCAAATACCTGCTTTGTGCTGCATACATAATGCGTCAACTGCTGGATAAAGGCATCTTAGGCCGAGTGTAAAAATGACCTGAGTAAAAAAAAAATACCTACCTCATAAAGGTAGCAGGAAGGCGCTGGATGCAGGCCACTACTAATCGGTCACGAAATCATTAGGAGAGGTCTGTGTTCAGCGTGGACGTCCGACTGAAATGATGATGACCATGCTGAAAAAATTTGACATCTTTATTTTCCAATGATAGTCTCTCAAAATTAACCTCTACCATGGTCACCGTACTCTCCGGAACAGTTTATTGGTATTTTACAGGTTATGTGGCCCATGTGTCAATCGGAGTGCCTCCATGGCCGGGTTATTACTATTATTGCCTCACAAACGAGGTGAGGTGTTGACAGTAAAATTTTACAGTCACGTCGTGAGGGTAGGCGGGAAGATAGGATCGTCAATATACAGGGTGACTTTGTAAACAGTATCCAATTTTTTTAATAAGCTCTATAGAACAATTTAACAATACAACTTTATCTTAATATTTTTAATTGTAGTATTTTTCGCAAAAAAAAATAATTAAGACTTGTTTACGCGCACCATTATGTCTATTAAGCTTTGCAGTATGCAGTAGCACGAAAAACTTTCGAGTTCAAATCGTTTGCGTATTCGAATCGCCATCAAAAGATTTAGTACGAAAACTACAACAGCGCCCTTGTGAACGTGTCGTAAAATGAACTTAGTATGAGAAATGGTTTCACAAAACTTATTTTGAGAATCAAAATTGTCACGTTATCGTTTAATTCGAAGATTGAGTATCGATTTTTGTCGAATACGCAAACGATTCGAAGACGAAAGTTGTTCATGCTAGGGGTACTGTTAATTGTGTGTACTTACGTATTTTTGTATGAACGAAGTAAATTATCCACGTGTGCCAATTTTGAAACCACGCGCCGCGGATAAAAATAAAGAAAAATAAATTAAATTAACTACTGATTCTGAGTCGCTCCTAAAGATTTGGACAGTTACAAAATCACCCTGTATGGATGAACACAGTCGACAATATACAGAGTTTATATTTTTTGCAATCGCACTACCTACATTATACAGTGTGTCCGGGCATGTAGTGATCAAACTTTAAGGGCGTAATCTATGGACAATTTTATAGATGAAAATACTTCAAATTTGGGGCCTGACCCATTTCTCGAAAAATTACATCGATTTATGTTTTAAATTTTTAGTTTACACCACTTCTTTAAATAACAAGTGAAAGCGTGGGTAGCTTAACATTAATAGGCAAATATTTTATATCATGCGATAGCCAATAAAATTATCTATTAGTAGAAGAAGAAAGCAGACACAAGTTTCATACATTTTATGGGAGTAAGAATGGATTTAATTAGAAAAATACAGTACTTTTTTCAATTCTTTTTCAGTTATTTTCCAACACAAGAAAAACCAGGTCGTTAAGGTATGTTTTATTTGCATTGTATTTTTAGTATTTGAGCTATTCTACAAAACGAATGTAAATTTATTAGTCTACGTCTATTAGTTTCGACGTAATTGTTGAACAAAGATACCCCTTCCCAGCGGTTTCCATAGCGCACGCGACATGCGAAAATGCACTGCCTGAAAGAATCACACAACCTATTCCGATTACTATGGAAACAGCTGGGAAGGGGTATCTTTGTTCAACAATTACGTCGAAACTAATAGACGTAGACTAATAAATTTACATTCGTTTTGTAGAATAGCTCAAATACTAAAAATACAATGCAAATAAAACATACCTTAACGACCTGGTTTTTCTTGTGTTGGAAAATAACTGAAAAAGAATTGAAAAAAATAATGTATTTTTCTAATTAAATCCATTCTTACTCCCATAAAATGTATGAAACTTGTGTCTGCTTTCTTCTTCTACTAATAGATAATTTTATTGGCTATCGCATGATATAAAATATTTGCCTATTAATGTTAAGCTACCCACGCTTTCACTTGTTTTTTAAAGAAGAGGTGTAAACTAAAAATTAAAAACTTAAATCGATGTAATTTTTCGAGAAATGGGTCAGGCCCCAAATTTGAAGTATTTTCATCGATAAAATTGTCCATAGATTACGCCCTTAAAGTTTGATCACTACATGCCCGGACACACTGTATAAATGTGTTTAGGTTGATGTAACGTCATACTTGTGTACCATAATGCACCATATAGAAACTATTTGTTGTTTTATTGCCAGAGCCTAATCTATTAAAGTTTAATAAAATCTAAATCTATATCTTTCTTATATATATGTTACGGCTAAAGATAGATGTGAACATAAACTTAAGATTAGCCGGCTAAACTTAAGTTTATCTTCGACGAGGTGTAAATGTTAGTTTCTTCTATCTTTAGCCGGCTAAACTTAAGTGTAACCGCAGGCCCTTGGCTAAAAATGTAGAAGGAAATGGAAAAGGAAACAATGTAATAATGTTTACTATTTTGACACGAAAACTTTATTAAAAAATAATCACTTTCATTACACATACTTTTATGTACCTATGTAGGTATTCAAAATTACAATTATTACAATAAGAAAATATTAATTACTTAAAACAATATCTAGGTAAAATAATAAGGAACCATTTGGTCATTACAGAATCTTCTGTAGGTAGGTATTTAAAATTACAAAATAAAACAAAATAAACTTCTTCAGTGTTAATTACTTAAAAAAATGTCTAGTCACAATTGTTAAATAATTATGGAGCTATTCGTTGTCTCCCCACCGCCCCCTCAAGCCCTCCGCCGGCCTGGCGCGCCCATCGAATACATTTTTAGCCGTATCGTTTTGGCTAATGTGCACATTAGCCGGCTAAAGATGGAATATCATGACGCAAACTAACATGTTATCGAACTTTAGCTGCTTCTCGAAGCTAAACTTAAGTTTAGCCGGCTAATCTTAAGTTTATGTTCACACCTATCTTTAGCCGTAACATATATAAAAGAAAGTCGTGTTAGTTACTTCGCTTATAACTCAAGAACGGCTGAACCGATTTAGCTGAAAATTGTCAGGGAGGTAGTTTAGAGCCAGGAGAAGGACATAGGATACTTTTTATCCCGTTATTTATTGCCATTAAGGCGGAACAAAGTTCGCCGGGTCAGCTAATCTATATATACAAAAGAAAGTCGTGTTAGTTACTCCACTTATAACTCAAGAACGGCTGAACCGATTTAGCTGAAAATTGTCAGGGAGGTAGTTTAGAGCCAGGAGAAGGACATAGGATACTTTTTATCCCATTCGAAATTAAAAAAAAGTCTGCTTATTTATTGCCATTAAGGCGGAACAAAGTTCGCCGGGTCAGCTAGTAATACATAAAATCAACGACTACAATTATTTATTTTATGAAATACAAAGTGCTTTTAATTTCAAATTTGACAACTGTTTTCCTCAGGCACATTATGCTAGAACACTAAACACATACGTTTTAAAAAAATATATGTATATTTTTAGAGAACAAAAATAAAAGATAGTTAATTCGATTAATGATATTTCGTAGTAATGTAGGGGGAAGTACCTACTAAACACTTAGTTCCATGCTTGATTGCATTTCACATACTTTTAATATCTCAAACTAAAAAAAAAAACGTTTACCCCTTATGGCAATTGAACCCACAACCTTTCGTTTGGCTTTCGACTGCTCTATCGCTTCATACATTACAGAATAGTTCACTCCATTACTGTCACACATTTTCGTCATCATGCATCCTAATCTCCCATTGAAAGACACAGCTTAATCTTTCGATATCTTTTCAGATTCATATCCTCAAGAACCACCCGGTCGTTAATCTTCCGAGCCATCGCGACCAATAGCAATGGATTTATGATCGCATGCATGCATGCATGTATGCTGTATACATTAGAAGCGAGCAAGTATGTGACAGGGAGTTAGTTGAAATTGGGCATTTGGGAAAATGACTGACTTTTAATGTTGTTTTGCTTTTAAAAAAAACAAAAAGTAGGCTTAAGTCGCTTGTTTTCGTCCACTCCTCTTAAGGTCCAAAATATTACAGAAAAAAATCTAAATCCGTTTCTAAGAATGCCTAAATAATATGACAGGTATCCCTGATCTGTTGTATGGCAGTAGCGAAAGGAACTGTAGTAATAAAATGTAAAAACGGAAAAAAAACCTCTGACACAATTTTTCTTCAATATCAACGAATCGAGACACAATAGAAATCAATTGTTATCGCGGTCTCAGGTGACTACTTAGGCTGGGTTGCACCATCTTATTTTAACTTTGACAAACGCCAAAAATCTGTCAAACTCTATACAAAAAACACCGGTTGTCTTTAAAGTTACGGTCAAAGTTAGGTGGTGCAACTCAGCCTTAGAGTTCCAAGAGTTAAATCACTTTTAACATTTGATTTGGACTTACGAATAAGCTACGCAAATGTGATATAATGTCCGTATAATTGTGCCCGTTTCAACCATTATTAATTACCGGCCAGTCCAGCCCATCAGATGGTATAATTAATCCTGCAATTAAAGCAATCAATAAAATCAATGGATTATTACGATTGAATACCTCCGCTCGTGGGATTCGACATGTTCTTGCACTAGATTAATAATAATAATGGTATTTAATAATTAATGTTAGGTTATCTGCTAATTAAAGGGATTCGTGAAAAGGACTATGGATTTATGTACAACCAATGTCTTAATGTGTGTCAAAGCCACATTACACTAAATGTAAATCGAAAGCAATAAATATTTTTTTAACATTACACTATTATTGCATTGAATTGAAGAGACTCAAAGTAAAAGAGTATTTTTCTAAAATCAGTTTTGTTTTTTACATTAACACAAAAAACACCTTTTTAACGGGACAACCACTTTAACTCTACATTATTTAAAAAAAGTGCATACTAGAGCACAGATTACAATACTAGTATTAGCACTACGAGTATGTATACTCCAATGCCACTGAATGACGAGTCACCAAAAAAAATACTGGCCATTACACAAAACGCCCAATTTCCCAGTTCCGCCGTAACATTCGAGTGCAACACAGAAGTTCATTGGCTCTGTGCCAAACGTGTGCATTTTTTACGACGTGCTACATCGGAGGGTGCCGTTGAGTTTGGGGTTCCATAAAAGTAGGGGTAAAGATAATCATTTTTAAATAGTGATGTCAGTTCTGGGTCATCATCATCATCATCATCAATTAGGTGTTTGATTCTCGCCTCCGTGGTGAATATGGATTTTCGCGACTTGGGTTCGACTCCTCGATATGATGACACACATTGGACGCCTGTAGGTCTAGGATGCGCGCCGTGATAAGCTTTTATCGCGCTATTTTTATCGATTTTACGGGACAAGTCCATTCGTTAGTCGTCTAAAATCATCCATAAGATATTATAATGTCGCGCATCCTATCCCGACTGGTCTATGACAGTGATCACGCGCTTAATCACAGCACAAAACAGAAATTTGCATTTTATGAAAAATCTGTTTTGTTTTGGTCTGGATCTTCTATAAATCTTTCTCAGCCCCTTTAGTTTATTAATAAAGTATGCTTAATGGACTGACGACCATAGGAAGAGAAAGCAATATAAAGCTTGTATTAGTGTTCAACGTCTATTTCTATGTTGTTTAAGAGCTCAACAATAACTAAAAACCTCTATTTATTTCCTCACAAACCATTAAGTTTTCTACAGAACCCTTCGTGCCCAGACACGTTATTTTCAATGGGTTTTTGTATGTTACGATAATCGTATAGTTCCATACAAGTTTTTACTACTATGTAACTGCTAAGAATACTGTTTGTTTGTTGAAGCGTGCTAAATGTTACACGAAAGAAATGGCGTCATATTTCTTCGCCAGTTTTGGGAATGGTCCCTGTTATGGCACATTTCGAGAACAATGGCAAAGGTCAGGCACACCGTGAGCTAGGCTATGGTTTATTTTATTTGACATCATCACTACATAGTATAAAACAAAGTTGCTTTCCGCTGTCTATCCCTGTGTATGCTTAGACCTTTAAAACTACGCAATGGATTTTGATGCGGTTTTTTTAATAGATAGAGTGATTTAAGAGGAAGGGTTTTAATGTATTCTTAGCACCCGTGCAAAGTCGGGGCAGGTCGCTAGTCTTCTATAACTTAACATCATTTTGTAATAGAGTTTTTTATCCAGATCTTAGTCTGCATCTCACCTGCAGGAAAGTGATTATCAGGCCGAAGGTGGAAGCGAGCTTCACCCGTAATCCTCGACCACAGAGGAATTGGCTGTCTTACTTCTAACTGCCAGTACACAACAATGCTGCTAACATTGTTATTATGGCGACATACTTAAGTAACACGGTGGTTGCTACCCACCCAAAGTTGTGTTGTCCACCCAAAATTGTAACAAAGATGTGTTGCGAACTTTTTGACCACTTTGGGTGTCACAAACTACTTAACGCTGACTGTACCATCTGGGAAATAGACCCAAGACTCTTTCCATTGTATTACACACATTGGATTACCCATGTTAAATAAAATTTGCTACACCATACCCCAAATTGCACATTCGTCGGCCGCCTGCATCATCAAATTGGTTCCATTCGTACCAATGTCAATACAATTCAATTCAATAAGTAAGACGTGCGTACATTGTAATAAAATGAATGAAACTCCCTTCCACTTCCCTTTCTTTCTGTCGTTCGACATGCGTTGTCAGTGCAATGCGGGACAAAATTTGTGGTCACAAGAAAAAAAATACAAGATAAACATATCGCGTCGATTTTTTTAATTTAATCCAAATTAAAATGTCAAAAGTTTGGTTTTGTTTTAGTACTGGTTCGAGTTCGATTCACACTTAGCCGGTTTTTAAAACTCGATCAATAAAGCAGATTTTTTAAAATTGTTTTTATTTATTCAGAAACCACAGCTCTATAAAATATTACAAACACGCAAATTTCTAAAACCATCTAATTTTAACAATTGAATCACCACAACCCGCGTCTAAATCCATGCATTTCAATTCCATTATTCTATTTGATTCTGCCCATATGAAGTTTGAAAGCAAACAATTTTAAAGCATCAACGTCTGTTTATTTATTGGGCTAGTGATGGCCTTTGTATATGTAAAATCGATATATCGAAGCTTAGCTTCCAGCTCGAAATATGGACGCAGAATATTCAGGTACGACAACCGGCCTAGTGGTTGGCCTATTGGATTACAATATTAATACTTACATTTGTGTGTATGGACATAATGTATTTGAACTCCGCCACAGCTTGACTATTGTGGTGAAGTCACTTTTATCACAGGTGTGTGAGTTTTCTATGTTACTTACCTATTATATGTATTTGCTTTATATTTACTTACATAATAAAAAAATAAATATTGAAAAAAAAAAGGTCTATATCCATTGTATGGTACCCTCTTTATTGCATAGTGTGGTACTTCAGATGGCGCAGTTCAAGTCAAATTTAATTCATATTGTTTATAGTCCTTAATCGCTTGATAAATTGCTTGTTTTGGCGACTTGAACCTGTAACTTTTTGCTTGATTTTTTCACCAGGTGATGAAGGGCGAAGGGCCCTGACCACCGAAATATGAAGCCATCAAATAACTAGTATTCTCTAGTTAGCCACGATAGCCGAACGGTGAAGGTGTCAGACTGGCCGACTCAACATCCGAGAAACGCGGGATCAAACCGCCTCTCGACTATTGTAGAAAGAATCGTGTATTAAATCTTTTACTTTGCAAATGCTACTACACCGTACAGGAATATTTGACGGACAAAACTTTAAAACCGAATTGACATTTTATCTTGCTGAATTTTGTATGGCCTGACTTATTATGTGATTTTATTTTCTTAGACATGGTAAATAATTGTAATTTAATTTATCTTTGACATATACTAACTATAATTTTATAAGAGATCTAATAATATTTAATTGATTTTGTTAACTCTCAATTCTATGAAATTTGTTTCTGAATTGTATTTAAATTTGCATGTCTGAAAGGACTAAAAGTGCGATTATAATATTGTTAATGTTTTCATCCTTTGTTACCACTTTTTAAGCAAATAAATTATTTCTATTTCTATTTCTATAGTGAGTCCACTCGTAACACAAGCATATTTAGCTTACCACGAGGGCCTAATATTATTTATTAAACTGTTAGCCATTGTCGATTTTTTTCACGTAAAGCATCAATGTACATTCTTATATCGATAGTGTAACAACACTACACAAATCCATGGCTAATAATTCCGTTTCTATTATTAGGGATTATATTAATCCCCGGCACCTGACAACTGGCGTTTCAATTATGATTTATTCAGAGCTATTATTATTCCTCTCTAATCTAATGCAATAGTTAACACAACTTAGATGAAAACAGTAATCTCATCACTTACGCTCACTCATAAGTTGAGTTTAATCTGCCGAGTTTTGTTTGAGTATTTATTTCCAAAATTTCTTAAAACCTTACCACAATATTTCATAGCCCTAAATAGACATTATAATAATGGGAACCATATTATTTACACCGAATTGATGTATTTGTTCGAAATAGCGAGAAAGTTACTGCACTTTCTCGAAATGAATATTTTTAACTGAACGACAGCCAGACATCTTCTGAAAAACTATTGACTTCGGAATTTTCAATAAAAATACTAATCTCAAAACTTAAATCTAAAATATACCAAAATATGTTATGAAAACAAACGAACAGATAGAGTTTCTCCATTAAAATGCTTATTGAGTATTAATATTAGATAAGACCATAAATGACAGCCTTTCAACAGCCACGAGAGGTGGACATGACATGACCCGTCTGGATTGCATGAATATTATGCACTGTATTGTTCGTATATTCGATGCATTCCATCAGAATCAGTCAATAATGGTATGTGATAACTATGACGTTTGCATGACCAATTTGGTACAACCAATACTTTTTTGCTCTTTATGTTGATTTGTATTGTTGTCCATTTTTGGTACCAAATTAATATTTTTTCTTTTTTTCAAATTATACAAATACAAACGTTGTTATTTAAAATAGGACGTCCACTGCTGAACATAGGCTTTCCACGTTGATCGATTGGTAGCGGCGTTGTAGCGGCGTAGCGGTATACGTATTTGCATTGTATTTTTGTTATTTTTTCGAAAGACATACTTTATCATAGGAATTACAATAATAGAGTTTGACTTCATAATCTTATTTTTTATTTATTTAATAAGACAACCAATAAGACGTACACTAAAACAGCGTTTTATGAACTGAATCTATAAGTTTCATAAAAAAAGTATTGCGCCGTTTCATTGCCAACAAGTGTATCTCCTGAAAAAAAATCCATCTCACTAAAAGGTTGACAGAACAGAGTAATTTTCATTTCGAGGTGCTTGACAAAAGTGAGCACGTTCATATTGTTTGTACGGGCTTTGTTTGGGTTTCCGTATAAAAAATATTACAGAAATATAATATGACTTCCGCCCCGGCTTCGCACGGGTGCTAAGACATATAAACCATCCTCTTGAATCACTCTACCTATTAAAAAAAACCGCATGAAAATCCGTTACGTAGTTTTAAAGATCAAAGCATACAAGGACAGACAGCGAAAAGCGTCTTTGTTTTATTACTACGTAGTGAAGATACCTGTAAGAAAAAATATCAATGATTTTAGGGTAAATTGATATGTACACTTATGTTGGTGAACTGTACGATCGTTATTCAATACAGAAGTCGGTGGAAGGTTGAAGGCCTATGTTTGAAGACGAACCCCAAAAGCTGCTAGATAGATAGACGATCGTTATTCATTTGTTTCAATCTAATGCCGTCCAACTACGAATACTGAAGTTCTTTGGTCACACGTCTAGAAATGGGAACTCGATGGATAGACTGGTAGTTCAGGGCCAGGTGGAAGGCAAGAGAGCACGCGGTCGATCGCCAACCCGCTGGATAGACGCCATCACAAAGGCTACTGAGTCCACCATAGTCCAGTGTACTCGCGACGCCTCTAACCGTCACAAATGGAAGCACATCGCCAGGAGAGCTAACCTCGGAGATGACATCGAACACCCCACCGTGTGACTCGTCAGCGCAATCACGACCACTCTGACAAGAATGCCCGACTAAGAAGAAGAAAAATTTTGTCCACTGCTGGACAAAGGCCTCCCCAGGGATTTCCACAACGACCGGTCCGACGCTGTCCGCATCCAGGTGATTCCCGCGACCTTCACTAGATCGTTCGTCCACCAAGTACAACACTATGTTTTCCGATTCAAACACTTACCTAAGCAAATAGTTTTCTTTGGTGACATCCAAAATATAAATATATTTCCGAAAATTATTTTTACTCGACTGCGCCAGAAGGATGGCTATGTTTTTTAATTCTCAGTAATCCCAGTTGCCAATTAGTGTAATAAACAGCTTTTTCGAGCAAAATACTAGTACGAACACTAATCCGAAAAATGGCTGACTTTGATAAAAATACAGCAAATGCATTTCAAAGTACAGGCGACTGCACTTCATGCTCTACATTTTCTTAGCAAAATGAACTCTACATAAGATCCAACTACAACTATTCTGGAAATTTTCCGTCTGCCTTTAATAAAAAATACGGGAAAATTACGAATGCGCTTCAAAGGAAAAGTTTCAAGTGAATTATTTTAAAAGTTAATTAGTGAAGAAAATCTTCGGTCCCACAAACGGAATTATTCGTATCAGATTATTTCCGTATTTTAATGTCCGTATTCACAAGCATTACTATGAGGTCTCACAGTGCGCGTGGTCGCACAAGGTGAAATACCAACCGATCACAGAGCTCTATTCAATTTGCTGCTTCACATAAGCAAGTATCGTTTACAGGCGTAAATCTGGAACAAAAATTTTAGCATCGAACGAGGAAGCTCTTGCCCTACGTCTCACCTGATGGAAAAGGACGATCAGGCCGAAGGTGGAAGCGAGCTACCTACACTCGCAATCCTCAACCACATAGGAAGGCTATCTTACCTCCAACTTTCGGAAAACTACAATGCTATTAACATTGTTGTTATGGCGACAGACTTAGGTAAGATGGTGGAAGCTAGTCAGGCGAAATTAGAACAAGCCCTACCACCAACTAGACCAGAAAATTTTGCCCCCACTGGGAATCAAATCCGGGACTCCTAGGTCTGAAGCCGGTGGTCTTGGTAGACCACAGTTACTACTTACTTTCACCACTTCGCGACAACGTGATACGTTCCTTCTTTATGAAACTTTTTAACTCATTTTGTCTAGAATTTTACGCCGCTCACAAACGATGCTTGCTTAAGTGAAGCAGTAAATCGAACGCAAAGCGTTGAATAGAGCTCTGTAATTGTTTTGTGTGTCACCCTGTGCGTCCACGCACACTGTGAGACCTCATAGTAATGTTTGTGAATACGGGTTTTACAGCTCAATGACTACAAGTAGGTATTAATGTTGCTCGTATTGGTCACACTTCCATTTGCCCTCTGAATTGTAACCTACAAAGTCCATTGTATTTTTACGTCTTTTACACACGACCCGCCCCATCAAATTTAATTTCATCGACTTCTACCCTAATATAACCGAACAAACACTCATACACTCAATATATTAATGGAATACCGTTCGGGAATCACTCAGGAGTGCTCCGAGCGATGAGCAGTAACAAATAGAGACGCATTTACCTCAATAGGCGGCTTCTAGCTTTAATAATGGCGGATATTTGTCAAGTCACAGAGCATACCTTGGGTTAGGAGCTGCAAAACGGGGTGGAGGTTCAATCCAGTTTATTATTGTTTTTTATGGGACAGGAGGGAAAACGAGCAGACGGATCACCTGATGGTAAGTGATTACCGTCGCCCATAGACACCTGTAGTCCCTGGGGCGTTACAAGTGCGTTGCTGGCCTATAAGATGTAGATACGCTCTCTTCTTAAAAGTGTTCTAGATATTTCCATGCACTACATTAAAGGCCTTCAATGAAGTCGTCTATCCACCTTGTAGGTGGACGTCTCACGCTGCACTTTCCGGTGCTTGGCCTCCACTCTAGAACCTTGCTTCCCCATCGGCCGTCAGTTCTGCGGTTCTGCGTACTATGTGCCCTGAACATTACCACTTCAGCTATTTATTCTTAGAATTTTTTACTTTGACAGAACGAAGTTGAAGAACGTGACCCCCTTTATTCTGATCCTTGATGAGCCATCTCCATTAACTATTTTCTCTCAAAATAATGCTCCTTTTAATGTCCTAACCAAACTAAGGACAATAACACAAATAATCTTCAATCTGCTAGTCGCATCTGAGAATCGAACCCAGTTACCACCAGACCCTGGAGACATTATATTTTCTACTAAAACGGAAATTCCTCAAAGACCGCAAAATTAAATAACAAACTTTAAAACCTGCAACTGCAACCAGTCTGCAACATGATTACTTTTGTATGATTTGTTACTTTAACATGCTTTTAGCATCGAGAACTTCGCAAAATGAGTTCTGAACCCGCATAGCTCGAGGCACATAAAATAAGCATAGAAAAATCTCATACGGGAAACTCGCAGCAATTCCTTCAAAGGAATGAAATTAACAGCAGCTCAAGGCTATGGAAAATAAATTTTGTTCCTGGAAATATAATGTTATCTTCGAGTAAACTGCATTGAAATAATGATAATATAAAGGTTCGTATTATAAAACGCGGACAACTCGTTTTAATCTCAGTCACAGATATACTTGTGAAAGTGCCTCTGTGGTCTAGTGGTAAGACCACCTGCTTCAGACGCAGAGGTCCCGGGTTCGATTCCCAGTGGGGGCAGATTTTTCTATTCGGTTTGGTTGGTGGTAGGGCTTGTTCTAAGACCGCCTGGCTAGCTACCACCATCTTACCTAAGTCTGTCGCCATAACAACAATGTTAACAGCATTGTTGTGTTCCGGCAGTTAGAGGTGAGATAGCCAGTTCCTCCGTGGTTGTTTATTCCGAGTGAAACTCGCTTCCACCTTCGGCCTGATCATCACTTGTACCATCAGGTGAAACGCAGGCCATCCTCGTTGTGGATAAAATAACATAAAAAAGCAAAGGTTTATTAATACTAATAGGGTTTGGTTGTCATCATCATCATCAGGTCGTCAGTCTCCACTCCACTAGAAGAGGATGACCTCCTTCTATCATAAGCGAAAGGGAAGATTTGTTCTACAAACCCCACGCTGGCCAGATGTGTTAGGGAGGCCTGACGTTCGCATATTCCATCCTTAAGTTCATAGGACACTTCGTTCGTTTCAGCCGAAAGACGTCCACTGCTGGAAAAAGGCCTCCCCCAAGGATTTCCACAAAGACCGGTCCTGCGCCGCTCGCATCCAGGCACCTCCCGCGACCTTCACCAGATCGTCGGTCCACCTAGTGGGAGGCCTGCCCACGCTACGTCTTCCGGCTCGTGGTCGCCACTCAAGAACTTTTAGGACACTTATCAACCCGTATCGCTTTTCGTCGCGAGGCGTTTACGTTACAGTGCCGAAAAGTGTGCGTTGCAACACAGGTTGCAGTACGGAGTTTCATAGAATACTGACCGCCTTGAGTTGATACTGTTAGGATCCATTTCCGCGTTGTATGCTTATGACATCCACGGGAAGAGTGGAGTGGATACCCCGTTTAGTCATCATTATCATTATCATCATTTCAGCCACAGGACGTCCACTGCTGAACATAGGCCTCCCCCAATGACTTCCACATCGCACGGTTGGTAGCGGCCTGCATCCAACGCCTTCCTGCTACCTTTATCAGGTCGTCGGTCCACCTTGTGGGTGGACGTCCCACGCTGTGTTTTCTGGTTTAGTACCCAACCCTAATGTCTTTTCGCTGTGCTAATCAACCTTCTATGTTTTTTGCTTTCATTAGCAGTCGGATTCAGGTGCACGTAGCAAACCTTTGAGACGATCCCGAAGGATGTCAATGAACTTGCAAATAAATTAATATGGTACAGTTTAAGCTAGGCGGAACATAGGCGGAGGCGATTAGCGATTGTTGAAAGTACAGGATCTATGGTAACCTATAATATTATCATCATTAAAGAAGATCCCACCTAGCAAACAATGTTTACCTAACTAACGCGTTAGCCGTTACATATCTGTTGCCAAATAAAACGGATATACGATTTGTCTTTATAATTAATTAAGTATCATCATTTAGTGTCCACTGTAGGAGCACGAACTTCTCTAATTAACCAAAGCAAATGGTGGATTTTGCGCTCCCCACGCGTATTATGAGACGTAGGTCAAATCCTCACTATTGCGTCGGGCCACCCTCCTGCAGTGAATACTAAATGACCTGATGATAATGCTGATTATGAAATGAAATGATAGTAGTATTTACACTCGAAAAGAATTAATAAAACTGCTTTTTGAAGTTTGATATATCTATGCTTGATTAAAAGTTTGTGTTAGCTAGTGCTTGAATGAGTCTGAGTCATAATTCGCTACCGCTACCGCCTATGCCCAGCCATGCGTATACCTGTGACCGCTTATTATCCAGTGACGAATATTTGCTCAGATATTTTCACTAAAGTTTTCAGTTTATCATGCGAACTGGATATTTCATTTATTTTATTTCAGACACTTTGATGAATTCAATTTGCTCCATAGAGAATGGCAAAGATTTAACTCACAATTATTTAATTGGATCTTTGCATAAGTTAGGTTAAATCATCATCATCATCAAAGCCATAGGAAGTCCACTGCTGAACATATGCCTCCCCCAATGCTTTCTATGTTGCCCGGTTGGTAGCGGCCTGCGTTCAGCGCCTTCCTGCTACCTTTATGATGTCGTCGGTCCACCTTGTGGGTGGGTGGATTAGCAAGCTTAAGTGGCAATGGGCAGGGCACATAATACGCAGAACTGACGGCCGATGGGGCAGCAATGTTCTGGAGAGAAGGCTGCGTACCGGAAAACGTAGCGTGGCGTCCACCACAAGGTTAATCAATCGTTAGATATAATATTTAATTTGAATATAATTTTAGATAACTCTTAACTAAAAATCCATCTAAAATATCCTAATTCTTCGGTATTTTATTTTAATTCCGTATAACGACCATCAGCAAAACCGCTAGATCAGCATCACCCCATTTTTATTAAATGCAAATTTTTCTCTCATTAAAATATGGCCGTAACTCAGCTTATCTATTTTCTAAATTCTACAATTTTACGCCTGCCTAAGCCCATAATAAAAATACCGCCGACACACCGCAGCGTCATCGCGAACTTTAGAGTCACCGCACACTGTCCTGCCCTTTTTATAATCGAAAAGTATATTATTTTGAGAGAGAGGGGGAGAAGTGAGTTTTTCCTTTTCTTTTATACCTTTAGTATGCTTTACGCCTACTAAACTAATAATTAAGAACCGAACGGAAGATTATATGGTAGAGCGGTACACTTCTTGCAACTCACGAAGGCGAGTGAGCTTTACTTGTGTGTGTACGCACATGCACATAATGATAGTGTAATGTCTATCAAACCTTTTGAAAAACGAACTGTAGCGAGCTACCACACATGTGCTCGTAAGCTCACTCGCCTTCGTGAATTGATACGGCTAGGCGGCTGTAAGATAAACATTCACATCCCATATTACTCCGTTCAAGTTTTATTTCGCGACAAAAAGTAGCCCATGTCCTAATCCAAAGTCCAATATCCTACCTATGTACACACAGCCACACTGTTAACTATCCATTTCCGTTTTTGCTCTCGCTCTCATCAAATGGTGATTCTTTGCGATAGAACGAGACGACATGACAGGCAATGGATAGTTAACACTGTTGCCGATGGTAACAAAATTCAACAATAGTACAATATGTCATGGTGATGGTTAAACGACGAATTATATCAAATTCTAATTAATTCTTGAGATTAACCTACCTGCTGGTGGTCTACCCTTTACTTCTTTAATTACAAACTAAAGGGCCCACCTTTAGAGTCCACTTGTGACAACAATATCGCCACAGCCTATTGCAGTAAAGTGTACCGGGACCCTTATTTAAAATTTTAGTGCCAATAAACTGGCAGTATCTCAGATGGTATAGGTTTTGTTACAGTAATTTGACGTGGTTTACGCTGATGGGGCATAAAGCGGATTGTGTTATCGTGAACAGCGTGCTTTAGGAGTATAACAGACACGCTACTTTTAGCTTCGGCGATTGGCCATTTTGCGACTGTATCGACGCAGCATTGCGACTTCGCGACCTCATGCGTTCGGACATGGTATTGGAATTGAATTAATTTAAACAGGTTTTAACGCGATACGCGGATTAGGTAACATTGACATATTACCTGTATTTGCCTGACGTTTCGACCGGGTTGCACCGGCCGTGGTCACAGGCTGACTGGAGCGTCGCGTATCGCGTTAAAACCTGTTTTTAAATTAATTTAAATGCAACGCAAAAGTTAAAAATTAATTATGATATAAGAATCGCGCGTTTTAGCCACTCTTTTGATGCAACATCGCAATTTTGCAACTACATGCGGTTGGATGGTAAAGGAATCGTCCGTTTCAGCGACTCTATCGATGCAGCATCGCGAATTTGCGACTTCATGCGTTCGATACGGTATCGGAATCTTAGAGCCACAGAACACATGATACTTTTAGCATGTGCGATCGGCGATTTAGCCGCTTTTTAAAAGCTGAATGCAGCGACCACAAATTCCACAGCGCACGGCGATTGAAGCACTTATCGGAAGCTCGACGCAGCGACTGCAGTCGCTAAAACGCACAATTCCGTCACTGCAGTAGGTACGCATAGAGTTGCCAAATTGTGATGCTCCATCAATAGAGTTGCTAAAACGCGCGATTTCCATGCCGTGTCCAAACGCATAAAACGCTATTATGATACAGCGATACGCATAAAGTCGCAAAATCGAAATACTGCATAGATAGAGTCGCTAAATCGCGCGATTTCGATACCACATCAGAATCGGGAAGCTGCATAGATACGGTCGCAAAATCTAAAAATCGCATGTCTGCTGTGGCCCTTATATCGGGCCTGTTGAGTCATTGCGAGCATTATCGTTTATAAAGAGTTTACGCAATTGTTGGGTATTCATAAAAAATGATGATGGTGTTTAGGGTTACGTGGGCGTGGTTTAAATTGAAAATAATGGGAAAAATTACGAGCCTGTATAGAGGATGGTTTGGTAAATAGATAATCCACGACGATTTAATAAACGTCGTTATCTTTTTTTTAACCTCTAGATAACTATAGGCATGACTAGCTTCTTACCACATATCCACCATGTCTACACCATGAATTTTATTATAGACCGTTTAATCCACGAAGACGCGCCCCACAAATTTTTAGTCGAGGGAAGCGCGGGGTGCGGGGAGTTTGATCCGAGCAATCCGAGCGTCATTATTGTAGAGTGCGTCTGCACGCATGGATGATTTAGCGTGTACCGATAACACTCGAACATTAGCGGGATAATGGTAGGGCGCGTCTTCGTGGATGGAGCGATATATGCTTATGAATTTGTGTTCCAATTCATTTCTATAGATACCGTCATCAGGTAATGAAGTCTCTGCCGCAGGAGCACAACATACATATCATTAAGCTCCCTAAACCGTAAGACCGTTTAGGGAGCATAATATTATGTTGGCATATTTACAGCTTAGTCGCCTTTTATGATATCCAAGGGAGTAGATTCTATTACTGCGTCTATACGAGTACTGCTGGAACCACACGGAATCAAAATAAATTATTTAGATCTTTAACATCATTATCATCATCATCATTTCAGCCACAGGACCTCCACTGTTGAACATAGGCCCAATGACTTCCACAATCCACATCCACGTCCACGTGGGACGTCCACCCACAAGGTGGACCGACGACCTGATAAAGGTAGCAGGAAGGCGCTGGATGCAGGCCCCTACCAACCGTGCGATGTGGAACAACGTGCGAACAACTTCATCAAAATATTTTGTGACAAATACCGTATCCACAGCAACATGCATCCTGTACGACACATAGTAGCACGTATATCTCGGCTAATACAAGCACTACACCCGGCTCCGCCCGCGATCAGTCAAGCCGCTACCTGTTTTAGAGACAATGCAATCTGAAATATAAATGTGCTCATGATGATATCATTTCATATGTTTCGTTGTTTTACCACGAAAAAAGATAAAAACGTATACACTTTATTTCTGACTTTATACCTCAGGCTATCAATTTTCCAAGTCAAAATAAAAGTAGGTAAGTGCTCTTTAAGGACTAATTTTCTCGACAATCCAATTTTGCAGGATGCACTAATGCAGCAAATCGAACGCACAGCGTTGAATAGATCTTTGAGTGGTTCGTGTGTCACCCTGTGCGTCCACGCGCACTGTGAGACCTCACAGTAATGTTTGTGAATACGGGCGTAACTTACTGAAAAGAAAATTTTGATTTTCATACTTTAAAAGTGACATTTGCATGCTTTTACCTACGACCACATTATTGAGAGAATACGAGTAGAATAAGAAAGTTTTAGAACTGAAGATACTTTAAATTGCATTCGAATAAATATGGCATAGCTAAAGTTATCCCATTGCCACTTCAGCTTGCTAATCCGTCGGGCTATGTCAGCAACTTTAGTTCGTTTACGGATTTCCTCATTTCTGATTCGATCTCTCTTCTGCTACCAATCGATCAACGTGGAAAGCATTAGGGGAGGCCTATGTTCAGCAGTGGACGTCCTATGGCTGAAATGATGATGATGATGATGAGCTAAAGTTATCGAACCTGCGTGGCAATGCAAGTATCTTTCTGCAAATCTATACCTACTATATGAAGCTCGATCTATAACTATAAAAGTGAAAGGTCACTGACTGACTGACTCACTCACTCATCACGAAATCTCAGGAACTACTACAAGTGCTAGGAGTCTCAAATTTTGCATGGGGGTTCCTTTTAGAACGTAAACAAAACAGATTTTACGAAACTCCACCCCTAAAGGGGTAAAACGGGATCCACGCGAACGAAATCGCGGGCAGCCGCTGTAAGTAATAAGTGAAATTAGTTTTTTTACGTTGGTGTTTATGTTGTCCCTTTGGAATTTCGGGTACAGGAATTTGGGCCGCGAAATTTTTCGGGAGAATGTGATTTTATCGGGTAAGGATAATTATCTGGGAGACATTTCTGAGACTGAAAAGGACTGGGGTATAATGTAGAGCGAATTATGGAATAATATTCATTTAATAACAAAGTATTATATTTATTATTATTTATTAATATTATGAGATGAATATTGTATAATATTCTATGAATCAAGCTTAGGCTTGTTTCAATGCTTGAAAAAGGTGACTGTCTCAGGTACGATTTTCATCCATGAGCTTTCATTAACTAGGTACATACGTAACATAAACGTATCTAGATAATAACAGTAATCTGTAATTAATAAGTTACTAAGCAGGCCTCCCACTTGATGAACTGATGACCTGGAGAAGGCGAAAAGCACCTGGATGCGAGCAGCGCAAGACCGGTCTTTGTGGAAATCCTTTGTCCAGCTGTGGACGTCATATGGCTGAAAAGACCGAACGAACTTACGAACGACGGGCTATGAGGCGCAAAGCATTTACTGTCACAGTGATTTTAAAATTTTACTGTTTCTTTAAATACACAATCCTAGAAAGTAAGTAGCGGAAAACGAAGGCGAATTCTCAAGAATAACTGGAATTTACCTTCCAAATGTCACCCTTATGGCTTGATCCAGAAGGACGATTTTAGCTTGAAGATGGAATCGAAGCTGTTTACCTGAAACACAGGGGATTTCAGATCAATAGCATCTAAGTGCTGATGAAACGAAAGGAGGATTTGAGAGGATTTATTTCTTTATTCAACCTATAAGTAGTGACATTTCGCTTAGGGTTCAACGGTGTAATGGTTTCTCATTATCTTGTACAGTCACCGTCAAATTCGTGACACTCAACCAAAAGTTCGTAATATAGCCCAAAAGTTCGCAACACGTCTTTGTTACGATTGGAATACGATAGTGTTGTTAACTTTTCGGTCACTTTGGATATCATGAACTATTTGTAGCTGACTGTTCTAGCTTTAACCCGTTAAATTCGGCCTGTCACAGAAAATCTATAGGAAACATAGGGTTATTTCTTTCTCTCGTAAATACACCGTGTTACTTTGCATTCTTGCCATATTCACAGAGATAAAAGTAGGGAACAATACCTATTATTTAAGATAAACAAGAGACTCCCATAAAGAAAGTACAGTAAGATTTTAGTAAATTTGGTTTTTCAGTACAAATTGGAATAAACAAATTTTGTCTCGCACGTTCTACAGGTGCAAGTGGAATAAACCTAGTGGGCGTGTCCTAGTTCTTAATAATCTGTTGATTTATGGCTTTGGGTACCAGCCTTTTTATCCATTATTTTAAAATACTCTTCAGTTGATTTCAGATTTCCCTTTCTACTTTACGGGCTTAGGACCGTCAAAAATACGTAATAATTATTAGGGTTTTAATTAATTTATAACATTGTACCCTATTTTTACAAATTAATAAATTAAGTATGAAATGAAATCACCTTATTCACAATTAACTATTTATTAAAAAGTTCCTACTTACAAAGTTTACATACTGCGAAGCAAGTGTTCAAAGTGGCCTCCGTTCTGATCATCTGATCAAGGCACAATCTAGCACTGCGAAGCGTAGGTTTTTCGCTTTAGTTTTCGCTACACATAAACGTTTTGTCTCACAGTTTCACTAAAACAATCCTTTCGTGTAACGCGTTTAACACTGTTTATCTCTTCTGCGCATAGGGTCATTTCGCCCGTTCGCGTCCATTTAGTGCAGTTGGCAAGTTTGACGGCGATAATAAAAATGCCCCAACACTCATTTCTATGACAAATTTGTGTAATGTATTCATTATATATTCTATTTTAAGATTAACTTTCAGTTGTATTAGAAACATCTTGCGTTTTCTTTTAAAATAGATAAACTTCAGAATTAGGCGTTATACCCAGTTTGCGTCCACAAAATCCAAATTGCGTCCACCCGTGGACCATTTAGCGTCCAGCAGCTTAGAAAAGGAATATAGGGGTGATATTTTTAAGAATTAATAAAGAAAGATTGTATTTGAACAATTTCTTTATTTAACAATAAACTTAATTATTAAAAATCAACATTATCATCATTTAAAACTCACTTTAAAAAATAAAAATAATTCTTCTCAACATTGGTTTAAGTAAAAAATTCTTTATTTCTGGCTAAACATTTTTCAAACAATATTTGACCTGGACGATCATCTTTGAAATTATTTTTAAACTCTCCGTTTCGAAGTATTTTTTTAACAGTATCCAACAATTCTTGCTTTTTACTGAAAATCCACATTTAGAAATGTTAAGAAGTCATTCAACTACTTTTGTATTATTGTTCCATTTTCTTCCCTAAACTTTGAAGTTTTGACGAATTTTAATATCTAATTACTACATGACGTGACATATCATTGGAAAGAAGAGAAGCTAGAGATGTTTTTAAGATCATTGGCAATCCACTATCACCTTTAATTTTTTTTAAATCGAATTCCAAGTTGAAATTTTTATCGTGGTTTGTACCTTTGTTAAACTTTCGCGGCTCGTAACTAGCTATCCAATCATTATCTGGATCTGAAATTGAATTTATTTGAATAAAGACATATTCGATATTAATATCAAATAACAAAAGCGGTTAAAAACACGCGAGAAAAAAAAATTAGGCAGTTTTTAGGTCAAATTTTGGAAAAAATTAAACAAAAACAAAAATATCAATTAAAATAAAAGTAGCTCACTTAGGGTCAGATGGGCGAAATTGTATTCTTAAAATGACCTTACCTATACACATTAATATTAAACAGTATGTTTTAAATTTTTTTTATAAGCATGTATTTAACGAAAACAGTGGACGCAATTTGGTTTATTATTATAGAGGATAGGTATAGTTTGCGTCCATTGTGGACGCAAAGTGGAAGTTTTGTAAAATCGATGTAGTAATTCGCGTCCACCTTATTTTATTCGTTAAATATAAAAAACATTACCAAATTCTTAATAAACATTATACCTTTTTTCATCATTAAACTGTAGAAATAGCTATCTATCCTAAAATTCACATAAAACAATATAAAACTTACCATCAAACACGCCGCTGCACACTAATTTTTATCTAAACATGCAGCGCGTGTGAGCTTCCTTGTTGAACAGCCGAGACTAACTATTTTTCTAAACAGGAATGGTTGGACGCACAGGACTTTTGTCTATGTGTGCGTGCCTCTTATACATTGACGTATTAGCGGTAATGACTTTTCGTTTGATTGGTGTGTTAGTTGACTTGTTTTCGAGGATTTTTAAAAGTAGATCGGCAAAATGGACGCGAATTGGGCGATGGACGCGAACAGGCGAAATGACCCTACCAGTCGTTTCAAGTCACTCCAAAAATCCATTGGTGTCAGGTCCGAGGATCGTGGTGGCCAAGCTACTGGACTCCTCGTCCAATCCACTGTTCACCAAACGTATTATTCGCGCACTTGACGTCCTTATTGTGGGGGAGCACCATCCTGCTGGTAGTAGAGCATTTGGTGTAACGCTAAGGGTACGTCATCAAGCATTTCGTCCAAGACGTCTTGCAGACACTCCAAGCACCATTTTGATTAAATTATTCGTTGTTTGAATACGCTTCAGACATTTTTGTATTATTTATAACGTGATTTGTGATTGATGGATTTCTCAGTTTTTTACAAGTGTCAAAAAGACATTTTAAAGACAATAGATTGCAATAGATATTTAAAAATACAATAAAAAGTAAAAAAGTCTCCATCGCCGTCGCCAACAAGTGATGTGCATGCGTTACGATAATTAGTGGTGTGTTTAACAGATTGTCGATAAAATAAAATAATCGAGATTAAAAAAAAAAATTATCGGGCATTATTTTTTTACGGATTTGTGTTCAGTATCAGTAATATAGTAACCTCTGTAAATATGGCAAGAATGCAAAGTAACACCCTGTATATTCATATGATACACGTTGGGCGCCAAGAAAAAGATGGCGCCCAACGTGGTAATTAGAAACTTTAATACTTCGCACGAAATCATATTTATTTTCAGACAATGAGGTATTTCCAATATCCCGACCAAAGTGGGAACAATGATGCCTCATTTGTGGTTAAAGATATTTATTTCTCAAAAAGATTACAATGCAATCACTTACAGAGAAACATTAATTTGTCTTAATAAAACAATACAAAAACGATTTAGCGCAGCAGTTCTATTAAAAGTGATTTTTTTATTTTTATAAAGCAGGTAGGTGCAAATAAAATACAAGCCATCCAGTAAGTCACTGCGCGGCGCGGCGACGGGCATGAATAGGTACAATTCGAAAACATGTTTTGTACGGGATAGGACACATTTAACATTTGAGCGAGTGGCTTATAGGCTGTTTTCATAATAATTTGACAAATTTGATATTTTATAATGATTTTATGATAAAATAATGATTGTTAGTTTTTGATGTTATATTTATTAATATTATAATTGGTATTAATAAGTGTATTATTATTATTAATTAGTATAATATATTATGTACATATTTGTAATTAACTTAACTCATCTTATTAATTATAACTTAATAATGATGATTGGCGGGTTGTAATTATTATTATTATTTTATTATTATTATTTTTTTTTTTTTATTGTTTAAATTTGATTATTAATATTATTTTTTTTATGTTTGTAATTTGTAAATAATATAATGTATATATATATATTATATTTGAATTAATTTATTTTTAGGCATTCAATATATGATGTTTTAAAAGCTTTTTAAAGGTATGTAGTGATTTAGCGTCCTTTATATCTCTGGGCAATTTATTGTAATATTCGACTCCTTCATATAGGATACTTTTTTTCCCGTAACCTGTTCTGGGGGCTATTAAGCAGATGTTGTTAGCTCGCCTGGTCATACGTTTATGATACTCGATTTTTTTGGTAAATGTCAAAGTGGAGTGAATATCTTTAGTTAGAATTTTTCTTATGAGGTGACATGTATTAAATTTATAAATTTGGGTCAAATTCATTAATTTTGATTTTTTGTATACGTCTGTAGTAGGTGTTCGATAATTATACTGAAATAAGGTTTTAATGAATTTATTTTGAGATATTTGTAATCTTTGTATGTTTGTTTTGTTAGCTGAGCCCCAAATTTCTACAAGGTAGTCTAGGTGGGGTTTTACTAGGGAATTATAGATTGTGTATCTAACATATGTTGGTAGACATCTAACTATGTTTTTTATTGCACCAGTTAGCGAAGAGACTTTACTACGAATTTTTTCAATGTGCGATTCCCATGTTAGTTTTTCATCTAGCACGAGGCCCAAGTATTTTTCTTTAGCTACCCTATTAATTTCCTGTCCATCAATTGACAAAGGATTGAAGTTATCAATCTTTTTATTTTTAGCGGCGAATATTATGTAGTTTGTTTTTGTAGCATTAATTGTAAGCAAGTTAGATTGTAGCCAATTGTGTAGAACATTGAGGTCGTACTGTGCGTTATCAATTATTGTTTTCATTGAGTGACCGCTATAAAATAGGCTTGTATCATCAGCGTACAGGGTGATGTCTCCTTTGAGTCCGACCTGATGTATATTATTTACGTAAATTAGGAATAGTAAGGGCCCCAATATTGATCCCTGGGGAACACCGCAAGTGATCAATCTTGGCTCGCTTTTCTCATTATCGATCTTGACGACCTGGTTCCTGTTCGTAAGGTATGATTCAAACATTTGATACGCTGTGCCTGAGATGCCTAAAGCTTTCAGTTTTGATAAAAGTATACGGTGGCTAACTGTATCAAATGCCTTTTTTAGGTCTATGAAGATTCCTAGGGTTATTTTCCCTTGGTCTAGGCTGTGTCTTATGCTAGTTACTAGGTCAACAGTAGCAGATACAGTATTAGACTTTGGTCGGAAACCGTATTGTTTTTTAAATAGAAAATTAATATCGGCCAAGAATTTGCTCAATCTAATATGAAGTAGTTTTTCGAAAATTTTTGATATTACCGGGAGCACGGATATAGGACGATAGTTACTGGGCTCCATTTTACTTCCAGATTTAAAAATAGGAGTTACCCTAGCTGTCTTTAGAGAGTTAGGGAAGTGCCCTGAACTGAAACAGTCATTTATACATTTTGATATAATGGGAGCTATAATATTTTTGATACATTTAATAACTTTTGTTGTGATTCCGTCTAAACCAGAGCTACTATTTACATCTAGGTTATTAATTATTCGTGATATTTCTTGAGGATTTGTTGGGTCTAGTTTTAGGAGTTGATGGTCATGGTTTTGAGAGGTTAGTGAAATTGATACGCGAGTCGAATCAGTATGAAATTGTTGTGGTATTTTACTTGCCAACTCTGTGCCAATTGTTGCGAAGAAGGAATTAAATTTCTCGCATATAAGTTTTGTATCTGTTATTTCGCCTAATGGGGATGATAATTTAAAGGGTTTGATGGTTTCGGGTTGACTACTGGATAACCTGTTGATTAATTGCCACATTCTTCGCGGGTTTTTTTGACAAATCTCAAATTTGTGACGAAAATATTGGTTCTTGGCAGTCTGGATCTTCTTGGAGACGTTGTTCCTCATTTTTATGAAGTCTTCTTTAACGAGCTCATCAGGTGTTTTCTTCATGTTTTGCCACAGAGAGTTTCTCTCATTTATAGATGCTATTATCTCCCTATTTATCCATTCCTTGCAGGGTGGGTTAGTTATTTTGGTCTTCATAATTTTGTTAATGGAAATAGCTCGCTGTATTAGATTTTCCAGTTCTTCATAGTCTTCAATCTGATGTGTATTAAGCAATTCTTCCATAGTTTTATAGAGGTTGGCATAGTTTATTGCTGGATACTGTACACGTTTTTTGCGATCTAGGCATGTCCTGTTTATCTCCAGATATATCTGCTTATGATCGGAGAGTGCAGATTCAATTACAGTCATTTGGAAAGTGTTTTGCTTCAAATTTGAGCACACATGATCTAAGATTGATTTTGTGGTAGATGTTTCGCGGGTACAGTACTCTTTAGAAATTTTGTTTAATATGCGCATATTGGTATCTTTCAGTAGAGCATTGTATTCTTTTACAGATTTATCGTGTTCGAGCAGGTTCAAATTGAAATCACCAAAAGCTATGATTCGTTGTCTTTTAGACAGGTGAAGACTGTAGCTTTTAAGAAATGCATCTACATTTGATGCTGGTTGTTTGTATACAGCTCCTATATCCAAGGCAAGCGTATTCAGGTGGACCCACAGAAAATGATTTCCATCTTCATATTGTTGTTCGATTTCGTGGTGTTCTATACTGTTATGTACATATATGGACACTCCACCGCCTCTTGAGTTTGGCCTATAGTTGTAATAATGTGTATAATTTGGCAGCTTCAATCTATTTGCCTCATCATCATTTTTTATCCATGTTTCTGTCAAGACAACAACGTGAATTATATTCTTAAATGATTCAATCACGCATCTTAGTTCATCTAGTTTTCCAGGTTTGACTAAACTTCTTACATTAGCATAGAAAAATTTTAGACATTTCTTCTCAATTGTTACTGAATTATAATTTATGCATATTTTGTGACTCACATATTTCTGAGGACCTGTGTTTAAAGTTCTCATTTGGCAATTAAAGCTAAGATCTCTAAGAAAGTCCAACTTTCTCCTACTATAAATTAAATTAAAAATAAAGAACAGAAGCATTAAATAATATACCTATGCCGTAAAATTTTACTGTTACATAAATGTATAGAATTTAGTTCCAATAATGAACACAAAACGTATTGTTTTAGTTCATTAGCCGAAAATTGATTAGCACGGAACCATCCAATATTAAATCATTTCGTGCGCACCCGATTTCGCAATATCCTGTTGGTTTGAATTTAGAACGGTGTTTTCGACTGAACAGTGCGTACACTTGGCCTGAAATTACGATGCTAATATGAACCTTACTGCGTTGAAATAGAAGAGTATTCACTCATTCTTACGGGGGTAAGTTGTTCTGAATAAAGGATTGGAATTATGATATTGCGCGTTTTCAAAGCCTACGCAAATTGAACCATATTTATTGAAGCAAAAAGGTTATTTTTCGATTAGTCACTGTACAGTCGTAGGCGTGATGATATCTTCCCATTTTTAAGCCATTTAGATTGATTTTTATCTGCAACAAAAGATATAAAGATTGCCCAAATTCTTTGCGAAAATCTTGTAAATATTTATAGCTCGCTTCGGTTTGAAGTTAAGAAAATTTTCGTCAGAATCTTAGCTTCTAGGAATAGGTAGGTTATTTTGATAATTTGGTGAATTTATAGCTATGTAAGTAAACAAATCTTTATTTATAAAAGGTTACTGACTGACTCACTTATCACAATATCTCAGAAACTGCAAGTGCTAAGTCTCAAATTTTGTAGAGGAGTTCCTTTTAGAACGTAGGTGCTCACTAAGACGGGATTATGCAACTTTCAACCCCTAAGGGGGTAAAACGGAGTCCACGCGTACGAAGTCGCGGGCGGCCGCTAGTTAAGAACATGATAAAGTTCATCTGATATCACGTTTAAAAAGTACATGAAAATAAACCATTTTCCTTTTAAAACGTCTTACAAAGTGGACGACTTCAACCTATTACCGCATAATTTACCTTAAAGCCTGGGAAATTTGACACTTATTGACATTCACTTAATAAACACACCCTCAGCTTAAGTGCTTCCAAATTAGTTATTCTGTTTCGCTGACAGACTTAAAGCAGCCATTAAATTTGAATTTTTTTTTTCGTATACAAACGAGACAGACATTAGAAAAAACAATAATATTGTTGGTAATAAATAATAGCTGTTTCAATTTAGGGAGAATAAGCAGGTTTTTTTAGTTTTAACAATAAATATAAAACTCAAATCCTAAAGTATACAGGGTGTTGATTTCAATCCTCGCCATATTTATTTAGGTGATTATGACTTGTATAAACGCATTATCAACCAAAAGAAATTACAAACGAAAGTGGGATTTTTAGCGAATATTTTCCGTGCGACATCAATTTTACTGTGGTTCGCAATACTGCAATAAGTTTACACTGCGGCACCAATCGAGCTACGCGGATCGCTCACTTATCATGTCGGACTGAAGGAAGCCACGTAAAGTAGGTAGTGTAAATAGGTATTTTTCTTTGACTAACTAAAGTTAAAGTTCATTTAATTTTTTTTACTGATTCATGGTCAGAATAAGTATTTGTGAAATAACAAATTACTAATAATCTTTTTTAAAAAATATAAATAAACGCACACAAAATTAAAATACCTTCATTTCACTCGCATATAAACAGTCGCGCATAAATAATTTCTGCTCGTTGCAGCATTGTGGTCCAAATATTCCATTATTCGCGCACAATTCATCGAATCCACGAATGATTTACCTTTTCCGGCTGAAAGATCAAGAAAAAATGTTTTATTAAGCAAAGGAAATACATTTTTGCGCATCAATTTTAAAGGGTCAACATTAATATGGCGCAGGTGGGGATATAAAAACGCCGGTCTCACGGTGGGGTCCCGTAATGGTTCATTTTATGGGTCCAACTTTATGGCCCGCACTGGCCCGTTTCGATTTATGGGTGAGTTAGTGTTGTGTGGGCTATGTTGACTCGGATCGTGACTCGATTGTTGACATGAGTAAATAATCGATTGATAGATGTTGGCTATTCCTATGACAAATGTTCCCACTGTTTCTACATCAGCTAGTTTGACAATATCGACCTATTTTTGAGAAGGAAGTTTCATTATTTTAATAATAGTACTTTTTCCACCTCTACAGCTCTATGATTACATATAATTTACTTCCTCCTACTACTTATTTATGATGTTCAGTATTAAAATAGAGTATCACATTTTCAAATGTCGCGTTGAGACCCCTGTTTTTCTATTTTAGTTGAAATGGAACGCTAAAGTTTAAGATCTTATGTCCAGAATTTTCATTTAGGTATTTTAATAGTAATTTCTCATTGTTAACGTAGTGTACAATTCCAGTGGGACCGATCGAGGGAAGACAGTTCAGCCTTAAGGCCACTTTGTAATCAAAAGTTATGTATAATGTATAGGGATGAATATTAAGTATTATTGATTAATTTAAGTTATTATTTTTAGAACAGATTACTTTGGCCAATCGATCGTCAAGTTATTCGAGAAGCACACCGGTCAACGGATCACATCACTACACATACAATATATGAGCGTACGTGCTCATCGGTACTATGATATTGATTCTAATGCCGACCGTATGATAATATATGTTCGTGTATCACTTCACCTTACATAACAACATCATCTACATATCCAATGTTCTAGGAATATTTAATGGATCAAATGCGTATTGATATCGAATCGAATTCTAGTAACTGGAAACATGGCAGCCCAAATACATAGTATACTGACAACGTTACTTCATATTATGTTAGAAGATTGATACGTACTTTTTCAAGGTTTTTATATACCTTGAACTATATGGAAGGCTTTTGGTAGAAGCATAATTTTATACAGTGTCTACAATTATAATAGACATTTAAAATCATAGCAGACTTATCAACTCGGAAAGCAACGCCGTATCATCTTTCGCGAGCTGTCATCGCCTTTCGCGCGCTGTCAACCGCGAGACGATGCGTTTACGTTAAGGTGCAGATAAGTGTGCGTTGCAGTCTCTAGTTTCATACAAAGAATACTGACCGCCCCGATTTGATACAGTTAGATCCCTTTCAGGGTTGATAAATGTGCTATGACCTTATTTTAAAAAACTTCTACATGTGTATAAAGTACTTACCATAGCTCTTCTGTCAGAAGTTTATTTGCCCTGATAGAACAAAACATATTTTACCCACCAATATCCGACTAACAAGCAACCACTCCCAAAATTGCAGCTTTGTGTCCCAAAATGAAATTGTGTAGTGCACATATGAAAATCTCTTCTACAAACCTGACGGCAAACGTAAAACCGGGACTTAGCGAAATAACTAAGGATTTGCCGCCGCAACGTTGAATTTTGCAAAATAGGGTAAAAGTACTGGTTTGGGCCGTCTTTACACCGTTTTTGACAACTATTTAACTAGAATTATAAATAACTTGAAAAAATCGAACTGCCTAAGGCGGGAATTAAACCCACGACCTTTCGCTTGTCGGGCGACTGCTCTTCCATCTGAGCTACTTAGACATTGGATGAACCCGCCGAAATTTTTAAGTGTAATACCTAAGTTATTTATAATTCAGTTTGAGAAGCGACTCTAATCGCTAAGAAATTTTATTAACTATTTAACTAAAATTACAAAATATTTTTTATCACAAAACTAGCTGACCCGGCAAACTTCGTACCGTTTATGTTCATAAAAAATAATGTAGCAATGTTCTAATGGTGAAAGAATTTTTCAAATCGGTCCAATAGTTTTGTAGTCTCTTTAGAATAATAGTGTAGATTTATCTGGGGGCACGGCAGTGCCCCCACCAAGTCGAGCGCGAAGCAAACACTGCCGTACCATCCTTTACTGGAACCATTTCGCCGCAGTTTCAGGCCCCTATTTGAGAACCTCTGGATAAGACCAGAACGCAAAATTTTTTGTCATCTAGTAAGCTATAATCACATACTTAAAATCCAAAATTTCAAGTCTGTAGGTCATTTAGATCCGAAGTTAAGCGAAAGCAAAGTTTCGCATTTATGACACTCATTCACTCACTCACTCACTGATGATCATCAAAATAGAACTAGTACTTCCCATAAACTCAGAGAGCTGAAATTTGGTACAGAGTTAGGGTTTAATGGCCACATAAAGGGAAAACTATAAAAACTAGGAAAATCGAAGATCTGGAGTAACACCACATTCATAATCAATACTACTAGCGCCACACCGGCACCGTGGTGTTCGCCTGTACCGCTCACCGCTAGATGGCGCTAGCACTTTGAGCGTCGATTTTCTGCACCGCGGTGTCCAGATTTTTTTTCCTCTCTAGACCCCCCCGTCGATTAAGTTGAATGTTGTGTAATTTGAAGAATTTGGTTGATTTCGTTTATTATATTATCGTGAGGTTCGCTAAGGTTAAGTTATTATTAAAACAATTCTGATTCGTTGTCCATTTTAAAGGTCGATGTGTTTAATGTCGTAAAAAAAATGTCGATAATATTAAAGGACGACGACGTTAAATAATTATGCCACATTCTACAAAAAGAAGTGAAATCCCACCAAAAACATTCTGTAAAAAAACTAGCCAAGTCTCGATGGAGCTGCTTGTTTATCTCTAAAAAGTAATGAAATCTAGACAAAGTCGTGCCAAGTCTATGGTTCTTTACTGCGATTTCTTTATTATTATAGTTAATGTTGTGTGACTTGGCCGTTGAACAATCTTTATTAAGATAATCAATAATCATGCATAAGTATTATTGAAATACGCAGCTTTATTAAGCCTACAATTCACTGGTTATTAAATCAACGTTTTCCAAGTGGCAATTTTCCATCGTCAATGGGTAGCGGTTCTGGCAACAGATTGGTGCAATGGTGTCATGGAGCACCTGGTTTTGTACCCTTCAACGCCTACTTATGCATGATTATTGATTATCTTAATAAAGATTGTTCAACGGCCAAGTCACACAACATTAACTATAATAATAAAGAAATCGCAGTAAAGAACCATAGACTTGGCACGACTTTGTCTAGATTTCATTACTTTTTAGAGATAAACAAGCAGCTCCATCGAGACTTGGCTAGTTTTTTTACAGAATGTTTTTGGTGGGATTTTATATTCATCTTAATTTTCAACTACGTATGAAATCATTTTTGGATTTTTGATACACATTTCAACTTTTAGTAAGCAAAAAAATACAGGGGGATTACTCTGAAAAACGTTATCCTAAGTTTCGAATGTTGCCATCCCTTTCAGGCAACAGATAGACACGAAACTACGACGTAAACAGCGTTTCGGAGTAGCCCGCAGTGCCCACAAACGGGGTCTCTACCCTATTCGTATTTCTATTTTTTTTGCAAACGAAATAATGGTACAACGGGAATACGCAAATGAAAATAGGGGTATAGTTTTCCATTGTATTTTAATAAGCTTTTCAGTTATCATAAACCCAATATCCTTTGCAAATAATGGCGAGAAATTATGGAGAATAATTTAACGAAAACGCAAATTTCTGCTTTAAAATCATTGTATTCTTAATAATGATACCTATGTGTGGTTTGGAATAAAAATAGTTTTAAATTACCAGTTTAAGTGTATTAATTATTTATTTAAAAAACTGGATAAGCATGAGTCGTGACCGCGCGCCGTGTAGGGTTCCGTAGTTATTCACGCGTTATAAATAAGCAGTTACTTCATCTAAGTCACTTTTACTGTTTTCTTCTAAGGATTTTTATTAAGTCGGTACGATAACATCACATTAAGTCATAGTTCTAGGGCAGGGTTTCTCAAAGTTAGGTACGCGAACCCGGGTTTCGCAATTCGATGAAACGAGGTTCGCGAATAATATTTACGTAATGGTGCCAAACTAAGGCTGAGTTGCGCCATCTTACTTTAACTTTGACAAACGTCAAAAATCTCTCAAACTCCATACAAAAAGCAAATAACGGTTAAAATAAGGTAAATAACTTAACAAAATGGTCCAAAATTAGGTACTCCTAAAATTGACTCCATTTGCGACAAGAAACACTGCTTTGTTTCTTCACATTAATATTAAAAATATTTTTTTTTAATTTTATTATTTTCTTTGGGGTAAAACTCCCCTTGGTTTTCATTAGCTAGTTTTAAGAGGTTCGCTGTCACCTGGAAACTTTAACAGGGGTTTGTAGACCCGAAAGTTTGAGAAACCCTGTCCTAGAGATATTAGATACTACATATTTTGTGATTTGCTCATAATATTAGTGCTTTATTTTGAATAAAAGATCTCTCCAAATCCTTCGTAGCTGTTCACGTCACCTGCCATCCAGATCACCTTAAAACAAACAAAACAAACCAATAGGAATCTAGCATCCCCTCACTCTTCTTAACAAACGACTGAACATCCACCAACAATGGACTTTCTGTTTATAAAAATAGCGTTTGAATTTGAATGTTTTGTTTGTTTTTCAGGGATCTCTTTATCGAGAATGAAATGTCAAGTTGACAAGTACAGATTGCCTCCTGATCGAGGGCCTGGAAGTGTGTATTGAATTGAAATTCACTATGGTATTTGTACGTTTGTGAAGCGCTTAGACAATCGGTTCGTGAGGTAATTTGGTGGAGTGCAATTTATTTCAGAAGTTACTTACCAGGTGATACCAAGTAGATTTGGATAGAACAAGACATCTCATTTAATTTAAATACTAACTAAACTAGTTCTCCAGTAAAGGGGTCAAGGTATAACTCATGATTGATACAAAATCTAAGATAAACTTTAAGGAAGGTAGGACTAGTTTTTTTTACGACTTTTCGTCATTGATTGTAAGTATATCAAAAAATTATAATTATGTTTCTTTTGATTTGATGAGGTTTACAAATAAAGCCTTAGATTTGTATTTCTGGAGATCACATCCTAGCAAACTATTGTCTATGATAGAGCTCAGTACATTAAAAAAACTGCCCCCCTACTCCATGTTCGATTCCCGGCTGGGCAGAAATTGAAATGATGAATATTAATTTCTGTGACGGGTCTGGATGTGACTATGTATAATATTTATGTATTTAAAAAAAAAAGTATATAAGTAGTATATCCGTTAAGCTATAGCACCCATAACACAAGCATTAAGTTGCTTACTTTGGGGCTAGCTGGCGCTGTGTGAAATTGTCCAAAGATTTATTTATTATTATTATGTATCTAGTCTACTGAAAATATTGAAAAAAATATCTACTTACTTTAGTACTGAAAAACCGGCAAATAAAATTAAGAAAACATCACTGGTTTATTTAAAAGAGTAGTTTTTTCAAATGAAATAGGTATATCCTAGATTACGAATGCATAAACTATAATACTTACCTTTTGTGTGATCAGTAAACCAACGTCCAAGCACAAGTTACCTTCATAGTATCTCCATTATTCACCTTTTCATTAGCAGATAGCAATTTTTCGCCGAATGCTTTATGAGGTTTGAAACAGCCGGGGGCATAGTAAACATTTTATAGAGGCTGTCTTCATTACGTATGGCGATGGACATATTGAAATTGTTTTTAATACAGGATGTTGTTGTCAATCTTCGCCATATTTAGGGAGATGATTAAGTAGCTTATTCTGATCACGAATCAGTAAAAAATTGACTTCGAAAAAATGTTTAAATGAACTTTAACTTTAGTTAGTCAAAGAAAAATACCTATTTACACTAACTACCTACTTTACGTGGCTTCCTTCAGTAGGCTGTCCGATACATGATAAGCGAGCGATCCGCGTGGCTCGATGGGTGCCGCAGTGTAAACGTATTGCATTAATGCACGGTAATAATATCATACAGTATTGTAACTTCATATAAACGGACGAAACGCGAGCTTTCCTTCGAAATTCAAATCTCAGTATGCGCTCGACATG
The DNA here is from genome assembly GCF_963855985.1 of Ostrinia nubilalis. NCBI lineage: Eukaryota > Metazoa > Arthropoda > Insecta > Lepidoptera > Crambidae > Ostrinia > Ostrinia nubilalis. The sequence continues at coordinate 9,810,389 of NC_087109.1, read as the reverse complement.
CAAAAGTCGGGGGTGTCGCGAATGTGCCACAGTAATAAACAATGACAATGTGTTGTTTTTAAACAGTAAGCGCTCTTTTTTTATAAAAATAATTACAAGTCACCTATTTATACAGGGTGTTAGGTAAATGGGTTTATAAGCCGACATTAGCACATGTTAACATATGCATAATATTATATGGTATGGTGAAGTCAGTGATATTATCATTTTAATTTTTTTAATTTTCATACAAAATAAAATTTATAAAATCAAATTTTTATGAAAATTAAAATTATTAATGATGATATCAATTTTCTGATTTCACTATTTACCATTTATATGGACACGTTAACATGGGCTAGTTTCTGCTTATAAACCCATTTACCTAACACCCTGTTTAATGAATCAAACATTTTGTACGCCTCAGTCGAGGCGCATTCATTTTACGGTTATTTGTTACTAAATCTTAACACAAATATATTTTTTAGTTAAATCTACTAATGACAAGACAACCATGCATTTTTATCTTATTTCATTCACAAAGTATTTTGTCAAAATAAAAAAAAAATTACAACCACAAAATACATTCACCAAACTAGATAGAAATTCTAAGTAGGCAGATGTAGTGATAGGGTCTGCAGGTGGGCAGCCCTATCGCATGTTGTCATAGCGTGACGTACCGCGCGGCTGTTGACATTTATTTCAAAAATATGGCCGAGTTGGAATACTGTATAGATAGTATTACCGTAATTAATGCGAGCCGTTGATGTCGCACGGAAAATATTCGCTAAAATTTCCATTTTTGTTTGTATTTTTTTTGGTGGATAATGCGTTTATATAAGTCATAATAGAGCACCTAAATAAATATGGCGAGGATTGAAATCAACACCCTGTATAATAAACATTAAATTACTTGCTACAATAAATAAATCCAAACCCGTAATCGCAGTAAGGGGGGCAAAATTAAATGGGCTACCTACCGTCCACAGCCATAAAACGACGCCCACCGATTTTCCTGTAGTTTTCATACATTTTCGTGTGGCGGCCACCGGGATCAACCGTGTGCGGCGAGTCCATAACACCCTAATAATCTTCTAAAATTCAACTCATGTCATCACCATATTTATTTGTAATAGGTATACAAACAGTTTACAGTCTAAGCCTGATCGTAAAGAAAAATTACCTTATTACAATACTAACGGCCCCCGCGACTTCGTACCTACGCGTGGATCCCGTTTTACCCCGTGATTCCAAAAATATAAGAATTTCCAAAAAGGTCAAAGCGACTGCATAGGAACTCGCCTTCATAACAAGTAATTCAGTCCTAAGGCCAGTTTACAGATTTCACAGTAAAATTGTTTTTACTACAACTGTATAATAAACTTTAATAACATACCGAAAAATGTCTTTTAATTTTGTATCAAGGTGTTGCCATAAACAGGGAGATTTACGAGTACCCTTGTTGCTCTGGGAGAAATAAAAGGACTTTTGGAGACGCACACTTAATACTTTCATGGATGATTCCACTTTAATAGTAATTAAGTAATTCACCCAGGTGAACAGATGCGAAGACATTGATGAATTAATTCCTAGATGAACAAGGTGGACCGACGACATCGTAAAGGTAGCAGGGAAGAACTGGACGCAGGCCGCTAGCTACCAATTGATCACTTGGAAAGTATTGGGGGAGGCCTATGTTCAGCAGTGGACGTCCTATGGCTGAAATGATGATGATGATGAACAAAGGCGACCGCTTTAGTCGAATCAATTTACCTGGGTGAAATGGTTCCGAGGTGATATGAGGACACTAAAAATTCCACTTCAGTCAGCCAGGTGATATCAAATGAAAAGTGTCTATTTAGAAATACCTTCGTATTTTAGTATCAAAATATATTTTTTCATCAAAATTTGATTGTTTAAAAACCCATCGGCAGTATTCGGCAGAAAGTTTTGAAGATCAGAACTTCAGATTAAGATTAATATTCGCTCTATTAAAAAGTAAATAGCGACGCAAATTCAAAACTGCGTTAAGTCTTCAACCCGCAGTCTAATGTGTGCGCCATTCCTAACTCCAAATAATTTGCTGAATTTATACTGACATTCCAGTACAAAATTCCAATGAGACTTCCTTTTTCTATAGGAAATATTGTGGACCACGTGTGTTTGTAAAAGCCAGTCTTTCTGTGAAACGCGGAAAAAGCTAGTAATGTTTAACTGAAATAAAATTGAGTTCTGAGTGTTATTTGAGTTTGTTATACTTTCCTATACAGATTTCGCACAGTAACCGTTCTTAAGTGCCATCTCAAGAACTGCAGTGTTTATTATTGAAACTGCTCGATGCCTTGATGGCCAAGGAAGCCTTTGAGACTCGATCAAATCAAGCATTGAGTCCGATGAGAGGTGAGTCCTCTAATAAAGTGCCCACTCAAAATGCCTCTTCATTTTCCCTCACGTATACAAGGTGGAATTTTGTAATGTCACCTGGAAGGAAAGTACTCTTAATACTGTAGATAGAAAATTTTACTCAAAGAAAACATTCCTTTATTTTTGAAAAGAAAGAGAACTGCATTCAAAGTTTTGCGAAAATTTTTCGAAAATTCACTAAGTACCATACCATAAAATTTTCTGTAAATAAATTAAAATAATTTAAGATTTCATGGTTTTCCTTTCATTTGATTTATCAAGTTTGTTTGAGAGATTTCATCCTTTTTAATATACTTAACCCTAACGATCGATGCAATAAAAATACAGGATGTAATTTTTAATATTTTTTAGTTGGTTCGATTCCCGGGTGTAGCAAGCAAATTTTTAGAAATCTTTGAATGCTGTTCTATTTCTACAGTATTAAGAGTACTTTCCCTTCATGTGGCTTTACAAAATTCCACCCTGTATACTCAGACTTTATAGAGAGCTTTAGTAGTAGTAGACAGGCACTTACGTCTTACAGGGCAGATTAAAATCTATGACAGTCAAAGGATTTATTTGCAAAAATATATGTACAATAGTGTTTACATTTATTTAGGCTAAATTGCACCAACTTACTTAGACGGTAACTTTAACAATAACCAGTGTTTTTGTATGGAGTTTGACAGATATTTGACGTTTGTCAAAGTTAAAGTACCTAAGATGGTGCAACTCAACCTTAAACTTCAATATTATCCAAAAGAAAATTGGTGATTGACCCTAAGTTTAGGAGAGTTTGGGATTTGGATCATTAAAGTGAACCTACGGCTTCTATGAATTTATTGTATATTATTTTGATCCGTCAGCAGGCAATTAAAATAGTGCTTTAATAAGCGATTCCGTACAATTTATTTCGAACGATCGATGCAATAAAAATACAGGATGTAATTTTTAATATTTTTTAGTTGGTTCGATTCCCGGGTGTAGCAAGCAAATTTTTAGAAATCTTTGAATGCTGTTCTATTTCTACAGTATTAAGAGTACTTTCCCTTCATGTGGCTTTACAAAATTCCACCCTGTATACTCAGACTTTATAGAGAGCTTTAGTAGTAGTAGACAGGCACTTACGTCTTACAGGGCAGATTAAAATCTATGACAGTCAAAGGATTTATTTGCAAAAATATATGTACAATAGTGTTTACATTTATTTAGGCTAAATTGCACCAACTTACTTAGACGGTAACTTTAACAATAACCAGTGTTTTTGTATGGAGTTTGACAGATATTTGACGTTTGTCAAAGTTAAAGTACCTAAGATGGTGCAACTCAACCTTAAACTTCAATATTATCCAAAAGAAAATTGGTGATTGACCCTAAGTTTAGGAGAGTTTGGGATTTGGATCATTAAAGTGAACCTACGGCTTCTATGAATTTATTGTATATTATTTTGATCCGTCAGCAGGCAATTAAAATAGTGCTTTAATAAGCGATTCCGTACAATTTATTTAACATTGCTTTTGATTGAAACTATATTTTTGGCATTTGTAATTAATGAAAAACCTGCGAATTAATTTCTACTTTGTTTATTGTACTACAAATAAATAAGTAATAAAACCATAATTATCCATATTATGAGTATGGAAGTAACCCTGTATGTTTGTTTTTTACGGTTGTGCTGAAACTGAACATTGATAAAATTAAATATCCGTAATATTTGTAGTAAAACACTTGTGGGGTGACATAATATTTTAACTAGGGTTGATGTCAATATGGTGGACAATTCATTTCTCAATTTTAATTTACTTATTTCTTGTCAAAACATGAAAAATTCACCGAAATTCAAGGATTGAAGCCGCGGGCAGAAGCTACCAGAGAATATTGTTTCTGATGGTCTTTGTAATCTGATTTTATTATTCATTTTATTATATTATGCCATTAATGTTATCGAGTTACCGGAAATAAAAACATAGGTATTCTTCAGTTTCACACAACCACAAAATTGATTTTTATATACCTTGAAAAAAACCATACGGCTCTAAATTGGCACCGTTTATTCAGCACCTGTCTTCAGCTAGATAGACAGACTGACAGACAATCTAAAGGGAAAGCCGAATAAATACTATTGGTGCAATCGAAACCTATCGTGAAAAGATTTAGCAATATACAAGGTGTTACAAAAAATACCCGTTTCTATTCCGATTTTTCATCGAACGTAATTTAGTAATTAGTTAATTTCGTTTCAGATGTCGTATTTATAGAGGCAATCGATTTTTAAAGATTTGAAAAGTTATTTTTTGTTACGTCTTCCGTCTCCATATTTTGCCATAGCATTTTGTGCTTAATTAATATCTGCTATATACAATTGTACGTATATTTTGAATTATCTAGAGTTCTAGACTAATATTATACAGTAACATTGTTTGTTTGTATTGAATAGGCTCCAAAACTGCAGGACATTTGAAAAAATTTTTCATCCTTAGAATCCTACATAATTTCTGGTGATCATAAGCGTAGGTACGAAAATTTCCCGGTCAGCTAAACTAATATAATACCTACTTCTTACATCAAATTATTATAAACTACTCATTATACCACAATATTCATTACCTGTCCACAAACGATATGGACTACAATTCAATAATCTAGTGTCGGTTGTAGTGGTATTAGCCCAAGTTTACTTAGCCTAAGCCTAACAATAGACTATTCACTTCAGACTAGACTATCTCTCAGCCAAAATGAAATCTTGGCTAGATGTTACTATAGAAACCGCCTAAGGGCAAACAATGACAAAATCTGTCAATCAATATAAAAACATTCCTAATATCTCCTACAATAATATGTTACGACTCTCGAGGGGACTGGTTGTAATGTAGATGCCTAGAAGCAAGGATATTTATTAAAAAAAATGTTATGGGCCAAACCAGTGTATTCTCTGACAATACAAGACGTCAGGCAAAAAACAAAACAATAAAAAGTAAAAAATAAATTCTAAAAAAGGATTGCTAATGAAACTGCCAGCAACACATTAAAATTAATTTAGGAGTTTTCGTCATATAAGAGAATGAAGATTTACGTAACTTTAAGAGTAGGGGCACAGCGTTGATTTTTAGTTGGCCGATAGTTGTGCCCGATTTTAAATTGTATGAAGAATCGGCCAAATCGAATCGGCGTAGTGTACGCACTCCCGTTCATGCCCATACTGATCAACTGCCCGACTAAACTATCGGCCGACGAAAAATCAACGGTGTGCGCCTACTCTAAGACAAAGCCAAAAATTCTAAATGGAGACCATGGAGAGATTTTAATAAAAACATGTAAGATTATAAATAAGCCTTAATTTCATTGAGTCCAATGACAAATCATCTGTCTTCCACAACATCTTCAGAAGTTGCAGTGTAAAAGTTAAACGAGAGGTGCGAAATTTTCCCGCTTTTATTAGTAAGTCAAAGTCAAAGTCAAAATTTCTTTATTTGTTTAGACTAATAAATAGTTCTTACAAATCGTCATATGCTCTTAAGGAGCCTCTACATGTCTCATAATCTTTTTACCCTACCAGCGCTTCGAGACCAACATTTGGCAAGTGCTGAGAAGAAGCGCCGCAACAAACTCAGTCACCACTGTCTGCCGGTTAATATAAATAAATAGAAATAGTAGTAGAAGGTACATTCGATTCAGGAGCAGTTCACTGAATTTAGTAAAGTCAAAACACTATCTGCTTAAATTAAAGCCACTAACTGGCTCGTAATGTGGCTCACAAGTGGTTTAGTTAGCTAAACCGTAGATTGAGATTAGCTAAGAAACTTAACATCACCCCACTAGAGTTGCGCATTTGCTGTGCTATTTAATAATGGATGTAGCGAGCTAGAGGCTATAAAGTTTGATAGCTTAGTAAGTTTGATTATATTTGAAATAGCCCGAAAAATAGCCCGAAATTAAGTTTTGAGGTTTTTATTTTAAACATCTTATTATAGGGTAAAGGAGTCAGTACGGCTAGCACGAAAAACTTTCGAGTTCGAATCGTTTGCGTATTCGAATCACCATCAAAAGATTTAGTACGAAAACTACGACTGCACCCTTGTAAACGTGTCGTAAAGTGAACTTAGTATGAGAAATGGTTGCACGAAAAATTGTCTCGTTATCATTTAATTCGAAGGTTGAGTATCGAGTTTTGTCGAATACGCAAACGATTCGAAGACGAAAGTTGTTCATGCTAGAGGTACTGAGCCTGCGGGACTATTCCCACCTCTCGTTCCCACCACTGCAGCTCCTACCTAACTCCTTCTAAAAACCCAACCTGTGAAGGTCAAGTTTGTCCCGGCGGAAAGTTAAACTGCCATTGGACCCGCAACGAAATTAATCAGAAGAACATAGGAGGAGTTGAGTTCGTTCCAGTGCAAAGCGGAGCGGAAATCTCCTTAAGTTTAGCACACTCTTTATGGGACACCCTGTATTCTTTGTGTAAAAGCCGAACTCACCCATAAGTCTTTGTAGTCCCCAATTCATCCCAAAAACCTTTGGCCGACCAAATGGTAATTCTCTGGTCATTTATTTTAATAAAGCCTCATTGCCCGGGGGATTAAAATTCATCCCCGTTATTAATGGCATTCCACACAACGGACGTCGATCAATCAAAGGTCGTTAACAATTCCACAATGATTCTCCGGGCTGGTGACACGAGGAAATATTTAAGGGACAGTGCGTCCCAAACTTGTGATGTCGCCGGACGATCGTTGAAATAGCTACATCATGATGTGCCCGGGCACATCTTGAAACGTTGATGCGTGATTTGGCCGGCCAAATCGCGATGTGCCCAGTATAAATTCGGGCGGATCAACGAGAACAACGTATTTGTCGATATTCCCAATTTAACAGTGGGCGGATCATGAGAATCGCAAACAAAGATGGCGGCGTAACAAACAGCTGATTATTGTATTGAATTATCAGTGAAAAATAAAAATATTAGAGATAGAAAAGTATAGAGCTCGCATCAATTTAAAAACAGGCCAACAAAGGTTTCTTGCACTGTTTTTTCTCGGCACCGGCCCACTTATTGTCCCGAATTAATGGTAGGGTTATACTGAGACGAGTAATAGCGCTTTACAAAAGCCTATTTACAGAAAATAAATTACTTTTTATAGATGTGGCAAGGCGTGATTTTGCAACAAACACTTTGATTTATTGAACCACCACTACTGAACATGATGTCAAATCAAATCAAAAAAAATATTTCTTAGAAAGTAGTAACAAAAAAGTTTTTAAATGACTCAAAGTAAAAGACGAACAATTTTTAATTATTACTTAAGTTTGGGAACCAATCTTGGGCAGTTAAACAAGTCAGTAATATGGCCATAATGACTGACGAAATTAGGACCGTCCTATATCCCTAATGGTGATTTATTCCGCAGTAGTGTTGCCAACTTGTCCGTTTTGATGGGATAACTTCGGGACACATAATTAGTGAGGGAAAGTTTTTATGTCGGGGTTTTCTCGAAAGTATGGCTTTACGTGATCTATTAGGGGAGACCGAGGTAAGGTGTAACATGAGAGTTGTGACATTGACGATTTTTTGGAACTTCTAGCGAGCTCGTAACAGTTCAAATTAAAAAATAGAATAGAATAGAATAGGTTTATTGACACAATAAAAAAGACACAATACAGAAAAAAACAACAAAAACACAAAATAATATGTAGGCTATAAAACAAAGAGGTAAAGGTGAGAAAAAAACTGTGCCAATAGCACCCGCTCAGCATTTATCGTAACATGCTCAAATAATACAAAATTTTCATATAAGACACATTTACAGGGGTTGGGAGTCTCCTTTTAAGTTTTTCACAGTGCGCATTTTTCAAGTCTCGAGCTAACAAATGCGCGCTGTTGCAAGATTGCTGATAAAATTAATTGGTTTCCTAAAATTGACAATGTCACAACTATTCTCTGTGACAACTCTCCTCGGTCTCCCGTGTATGTTGTGACTTACAGAAAAATCAATTGGTAAATTAGATTTGTCGTGTGTTTTTGTAAGACATAAAATAGTGAGTAAGTACGGTAATCTGTAATTTTATTATGGTTTTCACAATAATGTATTAAGTGAAGACGTTTCTGTGATGTAGGTAGAGCAACAGCTAGTTGGCTAAATATTGTTTAAACTGTGTTTTTTTTAATATAATTGATGTCTAAATTAGTTATGTCTTTTATAATATCATCATCATTATTATCATTTTAGCCACACATGAAGTCTACTGCAGAATATAGGTAGGTACCCAATGATTTCTATTAGTGAACGCCAGACCTACGTCATTTTATAAAAGCTGAAAGTTTTTGTTTTTTAGAATGTTGGCTTTGGCAGCTATCCTAAAAAACTGTCTGGCAAGGAGTTGGAACTGTCAAAACGGCTGATGAGGTAACTAAGTACTTCTAATTAGGTATCTTAAGGACATGTTTAAAAAATGTGTGAAATAAAAAATGAGTTCCACCTTTTCTAGAGATAATAATAATTAAAATACACTCCGAATGCTTGTAATTGAAATTACACTCAGCAGGGCCCAATTAATAAACTTGTCGACATAAACAAACGAACTAAACTCTTCGTTATTTTCGTACTCGTTAGCGAGATGAAACATTTCAGGATCAACTTTGGCCTAGCTGAAATATATCAGTCAAATCATTGTGGAATAGTATACAAGGATGTAAACCAGGGAATGTCTTTTTGCTAGATACTAGTTACATTATTTTGTTGTTGTTTGACTGACTGAGTGACTGACTCACTCATCACGAAATCTCAGAAACTACAAGTGCTAGGAGTCTCAAATTTTGCATGAGGGTTCCTTTTAGAACATAGGTGCTCACTAAGACGGGATTTTGCAAAATTCAACCCCTAAGAGGGTAAAACGGGATCCACGCGTACGAAGTCGCGGGCGGCCGCTAGTTTGTAATATTTTAAGTAATCTCAAAACAAATCGCATCGTAGATGTAGAGAATATAAGTCATACCGAAAATAAAATAAGAGTGAAAAAGAAAGCGTAGTTTATCCTCTTTTTATCCGACTGCGTAAAGTAGGGTTATTTTTAACATTATTTTCAACATCTGTATGGAGCTATACTGGATAGAGACCATATTTGTAGCTTACTGCAAAAATGCAAATGGAATAAGGTTCAAAGCCACATTGAGACCTGACATGACTGAATTATTAACCCTTAACCACCTACCTGGAGTCTCTCAGACTCCTCACTTCTCAGGACTCTAATGCTATGAATATGACTAGTTACGACAAGAAACAAATTCACCGGAGCCTGAAAGACTCCTGGTAGATGGTTAATGGTTAACCTGGCTGTTACATTTGGGCTGTGTCTGAAATTCATATAGCTGATATTAAACTGTAGCGCAGAGAACTTTAACCTCTGATTAAATTAACCAACAACGTGTGTTGATCGTAAAATTTTACTATTATTACAGAGCCATTTAGTATTGTTTTTGTTTTTTGTCTGAACCGCCAATTATTGATTTTAATCTAGCCTTTATTCGCATTGCATTTTAGTACACATAATAATTTTAGTTCTTGGAACGAGCCAGACGTAAGGCTGTGGTCACATAACACGTCAAACTGTAAAAAACAACAATATTTTTTATTTAATTACATTTTCGCTTATTTAAAACTGACATCAACGTATTAGTACAATAATGTCTACTTACCTACAGCTTGACTTTTTGGATGTGCTGTGTTCATAAACAGATATTCTGTAAGTTGTTTTATTGCTTTTTTTCTTGTAAAGAGGTAGGTGCCTAATTTAGGATTTTTTTTTCTTACTCGTGCCTGCTTGATTCTGCCAAAAGTCCACAAGTGAATTGGTAAGGGCGAGTCTCTAAAAATATGCATCATTATCATCATCATCATTTCAGCCACAGGAGATCCACTGCTGAACATAGGCTTTCCATGTTACCCGGTTGGTAGCGGCCTGCGTCCAGCGCTTTCCTGCTACCTTTATGATGTAGTCGCTCCACCTTGTGGGTGGACGTCCCACGCTGCGATTTCCGGTACGTGGCTTTAAAAAAATATGCATAATTAAATAGATTCCAGTAAACCAACTTCCTTGCATCCTCACGCGCTTTTCTACGTCAAAAGACTTTTGAACAAAGTTTTTCTACACAATTAAAAAGTATAAAACAGTACGTAACGAGTTTGAACTAATTTCTATAGTTCTTTACGGTTAAGATTAATTTAACCGGAGTTAAATTTGCCAGTCCCAAGTTGGGTCATAATAAGATTACAATTTGAATGTTAAACGTTTTAATTTTGTTGACACTTCAGTGGCTCTTGCAAACCCTAGTTAACGATTTATGTGAGTTATGCGTAATATTATTTATGTATTTCAGTAGGTAAAGCTTTTTATTTACATTTTTATAACCAAAAATTACTTATGTATGATTTAGCCATTCAAATTCAACAACATTTAATTTTGTCATTTTGTGCGTTCGTTTCAGTCAAATGACGTCCACTGCTGGACAAAGGCCTCTCCCAAGGGTTTTCATAACTACTGATACTCCGCTGCCCTTTGTAGGGGTGTCAATTGAGATGTTATTAAGATCTCAAACCAAATAACTTAAGTTATTTTAAATGAGCTATTGTACATAATAAAGCATTAAATAGGGCCCTGTATTCCTTTTTAAACAAAATATCACTCTTTATATTAAAAAAATAAATGTTTAAAAACATCTTTAAAATTCAAAATGATGGTCACCGTACCATTATAAGCAAATAATAAGTAATGAACACCATTCATAACAAGCTGCCTAATGGACCGAAAAAACGTTAAACTAAACAGTATTAAGACGAAAATTATTTAGAATTATGAAGAATATTGTGAAATATCACAGCTTTTCTGGAAAATTGACTTAAATTGATAAATTATGCGGCTCTTTGTCACTTGATGAGCTGTGATTTTTGCTTTTAGCGTACTGTAACTGTATTTTTAGGGGCAGATAATAATTAGGTTCCTAGTCTTAATAATAAAAGGAAAAAGGATCCTTTCATGCTTTCATTTTATAATAAAGAATTGAGAATAAAAATTCTTAATTCTTTTTTTTTTCTTTTTTCCACGATAGGAAAACTCGTGGCCTGCATCTCATCTGAAAGACAGGGATGATCAGGCTGAAGATGAAAACGAGATTCACAATACATAAGTACAGGTAAGACATATAAAATGGTGGTAGCTAGCCATGCAGACTTCGAACAAGCCCTACCACCAACCAAACTAGCTAGTGGTATTTACACTAATAATATAAAAAGAGGAAAAATTTGATTGTTTGTATCGAATATGCTCCGAAACCATTGGACAAATTAGAAAAAATATTTCACCACTAGGATCCTCCTACGTTATTTTAGATTAACATAGGCGGTACGAAATTCGCCGATTATAAAAAGGGTGATTAATATGGGTATAAGTTGGTCACAACATCCCTTATCGATCGCAAACCCTACGCTTCACTACTCCAGACTCCATATTTTTGATTATCCCATTATAAATTCGGGACATTTCTCGGGGCAGTACAAAATATTTCATCGGGTTCCTTCAGAGACGTGATGCTCATTTGTTATCGACGTCACGGACACTCCAGGGTTCCGTAGGCAGTGGATAAAGCTGGAGGAAATTTTAAAATTTAAAAGATTCAGTGCCAAGTTTAAATTGATTTGAGGCCCGATATTGCTTTATGAAACGATTCTCAAGCATGGGACTAGAATACAAATGTAGTAAAATGCCTAATTGAACAATCTATTTTTAAATAAAGTTTTCAAATAAACGTGTAACTATTAGGGAATCTGTGTAAATACCGGTAACCTTTTAAAATAATATTCAATTACTTTAAATGTTATAAACACCTTTAATTAAAATAAACATCTTTAATTAAAATAAATAAAATAATTGCAAACAAACATGTTTTATTTTGCATGCATTTAAACACGACTGTCGGTTCTATAGGCTGTTGTTAGGTTGTTACCACAGACTGTAGTGTATTATGACGTCACGGGCTCTGCGAGATTAGGTCTTATCCGGGCTTTAGCGTAAATAGTGCGGGCTTCCCGCTGCCCAGGCTCATTGGATTTAGATAAGCACTTAGCAAATACTCTATCTACAAGTGCAGCTTTGGAATAATCCTTCCTAATACACATCTTTTCAGTTCCGAAGGTGGAGGGAACACTGTGACTGATTACGTATTTTTGTACTGGGAATATCAAGGCTAATTTATAACCAATATCTAAGAAACTGATATGTGGTCCTTCGAGCCGGATTTCCTCACATTCATTCGTCAAAAAAAATGTCATAACGTTTCAGAGGGCACGTGTCTTCTGAACTTTGCAGTTCTTTTATGCATGTAACACGATCAATTTAACATCTTGAGAATAAAAAAACATGTAAACAAAGACACATAGTTACACAATGTAGTTGTTGTTTTAAAATTAACATAGGTACCCACCATTCCGAGCGTCATTTCAGTCGGCTCAGTGAAAAAAGGAGGATGCAATAAAGCTCCAATTTCATTCCCTCCTAAACTACCTTCAAGTGATCACACACATCATTTGTGCGCATGAGTGATGCGCATCGCCGACAAGAGGACGCATTCGGAATGCAAATTAAAGGAACCCGTAATTGGAAGCGGAGGGTCGGTTTACATGGGACGACTGCGATACGATTATTTCCATCTATAAAAAGAAAGCCTACCCAACCCGTAAGGTCAGCTAGGAGTTCATTCTACATATATTTGCCTCTGGTAATTAAGTTAGAGGATAGTGCTCCTGCAGTAGAAACTAAATGAACTAATGATGACGATGAAGGATAGTTACTACTTCACCTATTTATCATTCCACCACTTTGTCTTTTTCTCTTTAAAAAATTTGTTCCATTTTCATGTAAAGAGAATCTACAGACTTTACATCAGCAATTGTATAGTTGCGGAAAAAATAATTGGTTACCAATAAAAGGGATTTCCAAATTTTCGATAACTGTTGTTGCTTTTGATAGATGAACTATGATAAAATATTCAAAAAAAATAATATTGATCGCTAGCCTGATATTAAACAGTCTTAAGTTAAATGGAAACTACAAATACTCGTATCTCTCTTTCTAAAATACTTTTTCGAATACTTGCCTCTTGCAAAATGTCGCATAATGTAAATGTTCCTTGCGTCCAAATAACCGCTGGGCAATTTTTTTAATCAACTTATAAAGTTTGCAAGGAGAATGTTTGGGTCCAAATATTTGATCAAATATTCATATAAATTATAATTCCTTTGCTCAATGGTGATAGGGTTTCCCAAGTTTTGTTAATCCACTGTATATTTTACAAAATCGGCCTACATTGGGTGAATATTTGTCGCTATTTTTGAGCATCTGTGATTCTGCTGGATTTGTAATTTGATTTATTAATCAAAATAATAATACTCTAGGCTCTAATAAAAATAATTTCCAGTATTAAATTAGCAATTCCTGACAGTTGTTATGTTCACGAATAGAAACTATTCTTTTTAATAATAATAATAAATAATTTATTTCAGACTTTCATCCATAGTTTGTTAGTAGGGATTAGTAACAATTTTTCCTTATATTATGTTAGTTGAGTTAGTGCACATTACTTTTAGTTTTCATTTTATTTGGCCTACAGATAATTGTATCCAATGTGTTTGGATAGGACAGTCAGGACGTGCAATAATTGTCCTCAGAATGATGTTGTTGCTGACCCTTATGCGGCTATTTTTTTCTACTTAAATTACGTTTAATTCTTACCTAGCTTTGAAGAATATACATGGCTATAAGTTCGAGAGAAAATACTATTACAAAATTCATAAAAATAGATTGACACTGATCATGACTTCTAGTAAAGTTGGCGCAACGAAAGTTGAAGCAGATCACGTCTCATATCACACTGATGTAATATTTGAATACAGAACACACAAATCAGTAAGAATACGCAAGTGCGACAAGTGTATAAAAATACAAAATAATCTTTGCTTGTGTTGATCGCCTCAAGTCTTGCTGCGCGACATATAGAATGAAAATGATAAAATATTTATTCAGTATATTTAAAGAATAATACCTACATTTTGTTTCAAATGGCTGGGGTCTCCTTTTAAGTATAATTTTTATGTTAAAGGCCCCGGCCCTCTTTCTAAAAGTTACAAAGATATCTACTTGTTTGTGTTAAACAATCGACTAAAACCCTTTCTATGAAACTCACAAGTAGGGGGAGTCCGGGACAGTTTAGCAGGTGGGAGACAATAGCCACTGCTCATAGAATTTTTATGGAACTAAATATTGCGACGTAGCCACACTTCTTAGACTCCATAGGCACGTCCCACCTCGCTCACGCATTGCCGTTGCGATTGGTAGTTTGGTTTAGGAGTGACAAGTGATAACACATTTTCGAGCCCAAAAAGTAACTTTTTTCAATTTTCGATATTTGATTTCAGTTGTTTACTATGAATAGATTCCAGCATGTCATTTATATACATCGTAAATGTAATTATCCTAGTTCCATTTACGGTAGACAGTTTTTACTTAAGTGTTATAGTTTTTTATAAAAATGTAATAATGGACTGGCTTCGGGAGGAGACTTTACCCCGGGTAATCTGGTACTTTTATTGCAGATAATCATCCAAAATGCCTTTCCAATATAAAAAGGAACATCTAGAAATAGGAGCAATTTAGATCTGTCAGTAATAAGAAATGCTATGGGTATGTAACATTGATAAAGGAAAATTAGAGGTGTTGCCCCAGTAGAAACCAGTTTATCCAGATCAACCAGTTTTAATAGAAAAAACGTTGCTGATTTTTTTCAAAACCTCAAAGAATTAAATTGTTACACATTTTCATTCAAGAAGATTACATTTCTTTAAAGTATTATAATTTTTAGTGATTATTTTGCTTATGTTTAAACCCGGGTAAAGGCTCCCTACTTGGGGGGGTCAAGTCTCCCACCCAGGCGGGAGATATTAGCCAAATATCACTTTGGTTAAAATTGTTAATTACTCTTAAACTAATAATGATGTATTAAACTTTCTTAGAAGAAAATATAGCTAAATAATGTAGCTTAACATACAATTAATAAAAAATAGCGATTTGTAAGTATAGAAATATTTATGAGCATTTTAGTGGAAGGCGGGTAAACTCTCCCGGACTCCCCCTACGTATTTAACTAGTGCGAGAACAACTCTAGAATCAACTTACTCATCAGAATGTTCTAAACATTATGGACTTTTTATTCAGACACGTTTCTCTAAGACCCGATTCCACCAAACTTTTATCCGAGAATAACTCCTGTTATAACTGGCACATTGACAGTTTCAATATGGGAAATATGTCGAAACTGACGATTTATTCTGATATTAATATTTATTTTACTATTGTTTGCTCGAATCCACCCTAGGCCATAGACAGTTCGGTGTCAATATTAGTCGGCCTTATTCACATATATTTACACTGGCTTTCCGCCCGCGGCTTCGCCCGCGTGGAATTTTGTCTGTCACGGAAAAACTTCATCGCGCGCGTCCCTGTTTCAAAAACCGGAATAAAAACTATCCTATGTCCTTTCCCGGGACTCAAACTATCTTTATGCCAAATTTCATCAAAATCGATTCAGTGGTTTAGGCGTGAAAGTAAGACAGACAGACAGACAGACAGACAAAGTTACTTTCGCATTTATAATATTAGTATAGACTCTATACTATAGAGTATAGATTTGCCAAAGTGTATTGGTGTGAACTGAGACATCAAGAAGTAAATTTCCAGTTGAAATCCTTCCCACTCACAAGTTTAACGCCCGAGGCAAACTAGAGCCATCCTACTAATATTATAAATGCGAAAGTTTGTATGGATGTCTGGATGTCAATATGTTTGTTACTCTTTCACGCATAAAGTACTGAACGGATTTTAGTGAAACTTTACAGTATTATTGTTTAATAACCCTGATCATCTGTGACAAACGAAATTTCACGCGGGTGAAGCCGCGGGCAAAAACTAGTTGTATATAATCCAATACAAGTTTGCTTCTGTCTGCTCGCGTTGGGTAAGTGACAGTCGGAGTGAAATGCTGATACACTCTATTCTATACAAATAGGCATGTTAAAATGTATTGGCTACATAAAGCAAAATTAAAACAAATTGACTGTTTGTGAGACCATGTCTCAGGAAACGTGGCATAGAACATACAGCTGCTCGATGCGGATGAACCTAGGACCTCAAAATGGGTGGTAGAGTTTAGATGGAAAAGTAAAGACACATAAAAACACTGAAAAGAGACTCGGTTCCACCGCTGCAACTCCCATGTAGGATCTACAGCTTGACCGCCAATAAAAACCCAACCTGTGAAGGTCAAATTTGTCCGGGGGAAAGTTAAACTGTCATTGGACTGTCAACATTCGTAAAAAAACTTAAAGAACTCTTAATTTCCAAACACTATTATGCTTTAAGTGAGTATCTAATGATAAATTATTTGGGTCTAACTTTTGATACATCTTTCGGTTGATCAAGGGTGGTCCTCCTCTTTCCTAATTGCCGTGCCCTACAGGGCCCATAATGTTCTCATTTTAAGTACATATAGATGCAATAAAATATTGAGTATTGACTCGCAACGAAATAAAACAAAATAACAAAGGAGTTCGAAGTGACTTTTATCACCGTGTCAGTATGTCCCTCCATAAATAAGAATAAGTTCTCTGTTGTCTATCTTTTTCTCTTTGCAAAAGTGTAAAAGAGAAAGATATATTGTCTTGTCACGGTGACAAAAGGTCACCATATACGTACTCGTATATTACGATTTTACAATACAATGATTTGCTTAATCCTCGCGAGCTAATGCAGCCTTCACGAACAGAGCCACTACGATATAAGATTATATGCCTGTCTGTCTGTCGCAGCACTGCAAACTTCCAGCCGGCCCGGATATCCAACTTTACGTGTGAAATCGATTTTATCCGGATACCCGGATATAACGGATACTTGGGCGCTTGGATTGAAACTATTTGAAATGTTTTAGCGAATTTCACTTTCTTGTTTTATTATTTACTTGTGGTGACTTTATATACGAGTAGGTATGGCATTTAAATTGAAACCTTGTTTTCTCAGCTTTTAGTTTTTTCCGCAGTCCGATTTTAGCTTTTTTTCTGCATAGCAAACATACTTAGGCTTTGCCCACTGGACCGCAAAGAAAAAGCGTCGGTTAGAAAATATTAAAAAAATATCTGACCTAGCTTTATGAAGTAAAGAATGAATTCAAGCTTTTTATTTTTAATAAATACAAATTGCAATACGGTCCAGTGTGTTTAGAACTAAATGAGGACGTGTAAAAATGTCCAAGGACATTCTTGTAGCCAAAAAGCTTGATAATTAAATAAGGTTTCATCTAATGGACGTCAAACACCCGAAGTGTTTTTCTCAAACGTTTACTGTGTGACGGCTCTGGAATAGCCTTTTGCCCATTACCGGTTCTTTGCTCTACGTGACCTGTCCTCAACATCAACTCTTCGTTCTTCCAGGAATTTAGGTAGAATTAATGAACAAACTATTGTAAGAGCCTTTAACTGAGCAAATTGACACAAAGTTATTTTTTTTATTTCGTTTAATTTGTTGTTTTATGTAATTTTTATAAGTAGTGGTCTAATGCTTTTAGCAAATATGCGGCGCTTATCTGGCAAAAGAAAAAGATGTTGAAAATCTATAGTTTTAAGTTTTTACAGTTTGTACAAGTGTGCAATAGCGCTGGACGCAGGCCGCTACCAACCGGGCAGCATGGAAAGCATTGGGGGAGGCCTATGTTTAACAGTGGACGTCCTATGGCTGAGATGATGATGATGATGATTATAAAGTTTGTGCAATAACTGTTTACCTAGGCTGCCTCTAGATATACAATACTAATTTAGAAATTTACCTGTAAACTGTACTAGGTAGGTACTAACTGTACCTATGTATGAAAATTCAGAGTTCACAAGAGGTGAACATTTCCAGACAGACAGATAAAATAACTCAAATCATATTAGATACAGTCGATATACCTACGTTCACGGTAAATATATGCAAAAGTTTCAAGAAACAGAAAACTAGACATGGGTATATCAGAAACTTTTTGCATTTTATTCAGAATATTTACAATTTTCAAAAGCTTTGCTTTAATGCTTCCTGGTTGACCAGACAACATGTTGAAAACTATAGTTGTACCTATTGCCAAAAATAAAACTGGGAATGCTAGTGACAGGTCCAATTACAGGCCAATATCATTGGCGACCATTATAGCTAAAGTACTGGACAGACTGCTTGACCTGGAGATGGGTACCTGTGTCAAACTACATGATGCCCAGTTTGGGTTCAGGCCAGGTCTGTCTACCGAAGCTGCTGTTTTATGCCTCAAGCAGACTGTCCAGTATTACACGGCGAGGGACACGCCGGTTTATGCAGTGTTTTTGGACCTGTCAAAAGCATTTGACCTGGTTCAATATGATATCTTGTGGAATAAGCTTGCTCTTGAAACTGATCTGCCTCAGGTGTACATTGCAATTCTTAAGTACTGGTACTCACACCAACAGAATTATGTTAAATGGTCTGGGGAGCACTCGAGCGTGTACAGTTTGGAATGTGGAGTGAGGCAGGGTGGAATAAGCTCACCAGCGCTTTTCAACCTGTACATGAACGAGTTGATTGTTGAGCTCAGCGGTGCCGGCGTTGGCTGTTCTATTGATGGGAGTTTTATCAACAATATAAGTTATGCCGATGACATGGTGCTGCTGTGCCCATCGATCAATGCTCTCAATAAACTGATGAGCATTTGTGAGCGATATGCGGTGGGCCACGGTCTTAGGTACAACACGGTCAAGAGTGAGTTGCTGGTTTTTAAGGCTAAAAACAAGTCATACAGGGTTCCATCTGTCAGGCTCAATGGCACTCCTCTGAAACAAGTGCAGAGCTTTAAGTACCTGGGGCATTGGGTCACTGAGTCGCTCAAGGACGACTTAGACCTAGAACGGGAGCGCATTGCGTTGTGTGTTAGGGCTAATATGATTGCTCGCAGGATTGCGCGATGTACTAAACAGGTTAAGATCACACTTTTTAAAGCCTACTGTAACTCTCTGTACACGTGCAGCCTGTGGACAGACTACACCCAAGGAGCATACAGGGCCCTGCGCACTCAGTATAATGACGCATTCAGGATGCTGATGGGGCTGCGGCGATACTGCAGTGCATCAGGGATGCTGGCAGAAGCTCGAGTAGATAGCTTTGCTGCCATTTTAAGAAAGCGCAGTGCGTCCCTGATCCACCGTGTGCGTGGCAGCTCCAACAGCCTCCTGCAGAGTGTCGCGGCGAGGTTGGACGTGGACAGTGCCATCATGCAGCACTGGACACGCGTCCATCTTACTAAAGACACCAAATTGTCGTTCTTTAATTATAATTATGTTTAGGTTACTGTGTGATTTACTAACCATACTTTATAAGACCTTTGTTACTAACACTTTTATGGGCTATGCCTGAAATAAATACCTTTTATTTTATTTATTTATTTAATTACAATCTTTATTCGTATATACTCGTCAATACGAATCAAACGGGCCCAAACTCGATGGGGTTATGTCGTTTTATCGCGGAGTTCCTATGGCCACCTTCCAGCTCCATCAGCAGATCAGCTCAACTTCATCGTAACATTGCATTACCACGCGATAAACACGCATGCTTTTCAGCTCAGTAAAAAACCGGGAAGTAAGTAAAATATTACTTGCGAGATTTCATTATACATACATAGACACCGGACAGGTGAAACTACCTAAATAAAAGCTTGTATAGATGACCCACGCTGAACTGTCCCACCAAACTCAATGACAGGGGGCGCTACCAACGTTCAACTATATGGTTTCCAACATGGCCAAAATCGGAACCAGCGATCCGGTATTGACGGTGGCGCCCCACTGTCAATGTCATGGATAGGACAGTTCAGTATTTTGGAACTATAATAAAAAACATTTCAATTGACATTTGCCACGTCCTACCAGCCACGTAGCACATTCAAAAAGAAAGAAAAAAAAAGAACAAAAAGACCAAAAAAAAACCCCCACGAAAGGTACCTTCGTGCTAAAAAGGCACCCAACACTGCATCCTGAAAAAGTGAGTTAGCACACCGGGCGCAGTGACTTCAGTTGGCGCAATGAGGGCTATCGTTTTTATACTTAACAGTTGGCACCCCTGGCGATTGACAGGACCTTACTCTACAGTGGCGCCATCTTGATGAGTTCAAATGCGATAGTCCTCCTACCACTTTAGCGCTCACAAGTTGGTGCCACTGTCTTCGCTACTAGCAAGTGACAGGACCTTACGCTACAGTGGCTCTAACTGGTGAGCGCTAAAACGATAGCCCTCATTGCGCCATACTATGTTACATCTCTATTGAAAGTTCTACTTCAGAACTTGCAACGAAATAGATTCCAAACTTTACAAAACGATAAAACAATAGTTTCACGATACTTTCTGAAGGCTGAAGATGTTAAAGGATTTTCTGAAACTGATGTGACTGGTAGCAAATCATTTTGGACTTTAATACCGTGTCGTAGGATAGAAAACTAGTTTTTTAGGAATATTTAAAGTTCTTTACTTCTTTAAGTGCTTTAAGCAAGTTTTTAAGTTCTCAGTTTCTCACCTCATCACATGGCATTGAAGTTCCTAGACCAATAGACCGATTTTGACTGACATAGCCCGCAGAACGCAGAATCGCTAAAATCAAGTGGCAGTGGGCGCTGGGGCAGGAAAGTTCTTGAGTGGCGACCACGAGCCGGAAGACGTAGCGTCAACAGGCCTCCCACTAGGTGGACCGACGATCTGGTGAAGGTCGCGGGAGGTGCCTGGATGCGAGCGCAGCAGGACCGGCCTTCGTGGAAATCCTTGGAGGAGGCCTTTGTCCAGCAGTGGACGTCTTTCGGCTGAAACGAACGAGACCGATTTTGATACGGTTTTGTTTGAAGATTGTTTTGATTTTGATCGATAGTCCTCATCATCATATAATCTCCCTGCAGCAAATGGAGGATTTTGGTCTCCCCACGCTGGCTAAAATCAGGTCTAGCTATTTAGGGATGTTATGGATATGTAGTTTCGGTTATGGATACGGTTACGGATATAGGAATAATATTATACCGGTTTGGGTTACGGTTACGGATATTTATTTATTTCGGATATCCGAAAGTTTCGGTTACGGTTACGGATATCTGTGCTTTAGAGTATAATTTACAATAGTTTTCCAACACGGTTTATTTATAGCCGCACACTTCACATCGAATAAAAAAATAAAAATTGATACAAGATGGCATTATAAAGGTGCTATACAAAAAAATTAAACTGCCTACATCCGAAACTATCCGAAACTTTTGAATCTGTTACGGTTACGGATATTTTTTTATTTCGGATATCCGAAAGTTTCGGTTACGGTTACGGATCCATAACATCCCTGCTATAAATCTCAATCTCAACACATAAATCAACACTAGTGTTGATGCCTATCAACTCATGACAATGTGAACACGTTACAAAGCTTCGTCCGATCCGGGAGAGCCACTAACAGAGTTAATGCGGTCGTACGGTCTGCAAAAAAAGTCATTCACGTAATAAACTACGGGTCAGATTTACCAGGTTCCTGATAAAATTTTAGACTATGGATATCCAACATATTAAAACCGTATGTCTAAATATACATATAACTCAAAGGTGACTGACTGACTGACATAGTGATCTATCAACGCACAGCCCAAACCACTGGACGGATCGGGCTGAAATTTGGCATGCAGGTAGATGTTATATGACGTAGGCATTCGCTAAGAAAGGATTTTACGAAACTGCCTAAGAGGGTAAAACGGGATCCACGCGTACGAAGTCGCGGGCGGCCGTTTATATGAAAAGGTTGCTTATTTTACCGGTCAGGTGACGTCATGATCTGCCAAATACAGCTATCAAATCAGTTCCTATAGCAAATAGTAAAACAGACCCTTAATGACATATTTAAGTTTAAATGTGAAGTTAGTACTTTTGTATTTAAATGTTATTTTGTATCGTTGCAACTATACATTATCTATCTATCTAGTAGTTATTTTATTTAATACTGCATCAACAAATAAAGCTTAAACCAGGTTGAAGAAAGTGTCAACAAGCCACGGGCAAGAAGGGAAGAGTGGAATGGATCTATAATCCCGAATAATCCCATTCCCACCGTACCCCAGAATTCCCCCCATGCTACGGGTGCCGGGTGTAATCCGTGTACTGTAAGATTAATAATAATAGTACGTGCGGAAGACGTAGTATGGGGCTATGGGCAGGTCTCCCACTAGGTGGGCCAATTATCTGGTGAAGGTCGCGCGAAGAATTATTCATAATAACCGGCGATTATTCATAATTTTCACATTTTATCACATTGACCGTAACATGTATACAAGTATCGGTAATAACTTCGCTTCAGACGCAGAGGTCCCGGGTTCGATTCCCAGTGGGGGCAGAATTTTCTGTTCGGTTTAGTTGGTGGTAGGGCTTGTTCCAAGTCCGCCTGGCTAGCAACCACCATCTTACCTAAGTCTGTCGCCATAACAACAATGTTAACACCATTGTTGTGTTCCGGCAGTTAGAGGTAAGATAGCCAGTTCCTCTGTGGTTGAGGATTCCGGGTGAAGCTCGCTTCCACCTTCGGCCTGATCATCACTTATCATCAGGTGAGATACAGGCCAAGAACTTCCTCGTTGCGGATAAAAAAAAGTATTTTTGGAAATATTTTTTTTATTTTTATTTATGGTCGTTTTCATTTTTTTGCTGACCGTCCTCAACTAAGTTCAGGCCGGAGTAAGTGGGTCGAATTTATTACAAACCGACACTACGCCGTGATCAACTCGTTCGCTCGGTTACTGGATGTTGATGTCCTAATTACTACTAGTAACACCTAGTAATACGAGGATGGTTGTTTAACTTTGATTTGATGTCTTTATTATCATCATTTCAGCCACAGGACGTCCACAGCTGAACATAGGCCTCCCCAATGATTTCCACATCGCCCGGCTGGTAGCGACTAGCGGCCTGCATCCAGCGCCTTCCTGCTACTTCATGAGATCCCTTTATGCGCAAATTGTCAAATTCGCAAAATTCCACGGCTTCTGCTCAAAACCAGCCGATATGTTTCCCCAAAGTAATGCCCCGATCTGATATCACACGAGGAAGGAATAGTGATAAAAACATAAAATAAATAAAATTATTTTACTATAACGCCAGCTATAATATTTTGTGATAACCATTGATTAAGTAGGCCGTCGAGATAGTAAACTGTGTTAATGCATTATTATGACACTAGCATGCAATAATTATTCCTTATCAATATAAAGTTCGATCAAAATGTCATTTGGGTGCAGTGGGGATAATTATCACATGCAACTTTAATCAACTGAAAGTATCACAGATAAATAAATGGTTTTGAGCAAGTAATTCCTGTACTTATCCGTAAGTCCACCCACAAGGTGGACCGACGACCTCATAAAGGTAGCGGGAAGGCGCTGGATCCAGGCCGCCACCAACCGGCCAGTGTGGAAATGATTGGGGGAGGCCTATGTTCAGCAGTGGACGTCCTATGGCTGAGATGATGATGATAACGATGAATTCCTGTACATATTTGTATAACCCGATTGAGCTAACTGCACACTTCGCTGGAATTCGACTCTCCCTCGCACTTATCCGCACCCGCGGCGATGTGACGTCACGGCTGCCAGGTGCGCAGTTAAATCAAAAGTTATAGTCTAAGATCCCGCTATACAACGACCTTCACCGAGATGCTTATTTGATGAAACATATTTTATATTCAATTTAACATGTCAATAATTATATTGCTTAAGGGTTGCCTAATAAATTTCAGTCCAGGATATGATTAATTAATCATTAAAAAAAGTTTTATTTTTAAATATTTCATCGGTTTGATTATTAAACAAACTCCATACCAATCGAAAGTATGAAGCCCATAGAATATGCAAACGTTAGGTTGCCTATTCTTTTCCAGCCATAACTCTCGGGTTGTCAGGTATAAACAGGTAAATTGATAGAGCATTTTGCATCGGTCTGATAATTTAATCAAATATAAATGAAAATAAAGATTATTTCATTATGAACACGGTGGTATAGGGTTGCCTGCGAAAAATCAGTCCTGAATGACGGTTGTCGAATTTTGTAAAGTGAAATTAAAACTGAAAGGTGACATTTTTCGAGTAGTTGGCAACATTTGGGAAAGACGAGTTGTATGAGGCGTTTGTGTGTCTTGTCAAGAGGTGTCGCTTGGGTGAAGAAATTTCTCCAGTGTTGCCATGCTTTCGGAGATTTGGTCCAAAAATGTCGAAAGTGGAAATAACGACTTCCGGTCAAAAATTTGGATGACGCCTCCTGCAAAAGAGTCGTACAAATGACATTTAATCATTTTCATCTCGATCACCTGGCAACACTGGCAGCTACGGGGAAAAGCATTTTTTTTTTCGACATGGGTGTCTTTAAAGTTAAGGACGGACAGAAGGAGATATGGCAGAAAAAATCCAAAAATGGGGTTTGGTCGGTTATACGACCCAGATTATGGGAAAAATCCGAAAATTCAGAAAATCAAGATGGCGACCGAGTGAGCGGTCATTTTGTAAAAAGTTTCAGATTTCTGATTTTTCAAATGCATTTTTTGGGCAGTTGGCAACATTTGGGAAACTCGAGTTGTATAGAGCGATTACGTAGTTTGCTAAGGAGTATCGTTTGGAAAAACAACATTTTCCAGTGTTGCCATACTTTGAAAGATTTGGTCAAAACATGTAAAAAATGGAAATAACGACTTTTGGTCCAAAATTTGGATGACGCCTCCTGCAAATAGGTCAAACTAATGACATTTGACTATTTTTATCTCGATTACCTGGCAACACTGGCAGTTACGGGGCCACAAAATTTTGGGACTTGGGTGGTTTTAAGGAATTGTTTCACGGGATTGGTTTAAGTTAGAAAAAAAGTAAAAATGGGTTTCGGCGCGGAAAATGGTCTAGATTAAGCGAAAAATGCAATAAGTATGGCAACACTGGAAAATGTTGTTTTTCCAAACGATACTCCTTAGCAAACTACGTAATCGCTCTATACAACTCGAGTTTCCCAAATGTTGCCAACTGCCCAAAAAATGCATTTGAAAAATCAGAAATCTGAAACTTTTTACAAAATGGCCGCTCACTCGGTCGCCATCTTGATTTTCTGAATTTTCGGATTTTTCCCATAATTTGGGTCGTATAACCGACCAAACCCCATT
This sequence comes from Ostrinia nubilalis, assembly GCF_963855985.1. Taxonomy (NCBI): domain Eukaryota; kingdom Metazoa; phylum Arthropoda; class Insecta; order Lepidoptera; family Crambidae; genus Ostrinia; species Ostrinia nubilalis. Next base: position 9,784,705 of record NC_087109.1, on the reverse strand, counting down.
TTTGGATTTTTTCTGCCATATCTCCTTCTGTCCGTCCTTAACTTTAAAGACACCCATGTCGAAAAAAAATACTTTTCCCCATAGCTGCAAGTGTTGCCAGGTGATCATTTATATTTGATTAAATTATCAGACCGATCCAAAATGCTCTATCAATTTACCTGTTTATACCTGGCAACCCGAGAGTTATGACTGGAAAAGAATAGGCAACCTAACGTTTGCATATTCTATGGGCTTCATACTTTCGATTGGTATGGAGTTTGTTTAATAATCAAACCGATGAAATATTTAAAAATAAAACTTTTTTTAATGATTAATTAATCATATCCTGGACTGAAATTTATTAGGCAACCCTTAAGCAATATAATAATTGACATGTTAAATTGAATATAAAATATGTTTCATCAAATAAGCATCTCGGTGAAGGTCGTTGTATAGCGGGATCTTATACTATTATTATTATATTTGGCCTTTGAGTATCGTACGTACAAACATAGTTTTAGAAGCTTTTAGCAACTTATTTCTTTTCAGTTTAAAAGACCCCTTAGGTAAGGACTCAAACCCTCTATCTTACGCTTCCTAAACAAAAGAAGTGTCCTAAACATTTGGGCAATATTACGTAGTCCCAACAAAATAAATCATTGATACTCTCATAAAATTATCAACCAAAACAAAGCTGACATCATAACTGATTAATTTTATTAGCATATACATTACAATTTAGCCATTCATCCTCTTCATCAAATTACCTTTATAATAATATCAGATTATAACATCACTTTAACAAGAACAGTCCTCAAGATGAAATTAACAATATTAACAATCTTCTGTGTCTTTTCTGTATCCAACTGTGGACTTCTAAAAGGTATTACTGAAACCTTAACTAATGACTTACATATAATTAGTGAGAGTGTACATAATGCTATATCTAATGAAAGTGCAGAAGACAGCAGTGACGAAGATAATCATGTTTTGACCAAAACTGTGGATTTTTTGGGTAAAGGCGCCCAAAATGTGGCTGATGAAATTGATAATACTTTAGGTATCCCGGACAGAGTCAAAAGTGAGTCAAGAGTGACAATGAAACAAATGACAATGTTGGCAATAGCACTCATAGTGATAAATCAAAAGCCAAAAATGCTACAGCGAATGGTGCAAATACAACTACAGTTGAAGAAGCAAATGCAACTTTAACTACAGAAACTCCCATCACAAATCTTACGGAAAAAAATGACGTGCAAAATAACAAAACAGAAGAAAACCTGAAAGTCACTGACAATTCTACTGCCAACACAACTGAAATGGAACAAACAAATGTGATTTCAACTACAAAAACACCTGCCACCACTAACGAAAATAACAACGTGTCAATTAATAAAACAGAAGCAAACCTGAAAATTAACGACAATTCTACAAACACAACTGAAACGGAACAAAAATATGTGATTTCGACTACAGAAACGCCCACCACAACTCCTACCCAAAATAACAACAAAACAGAAGAAAATCAGAAAATTGCTGTCAATTCTACCAACACCGATGTTAAGAAAGGAAGGAGTGGTAATCTCAAGTCGATGACTATGTGTATACCAGAAGAATCTAACAGTTATTGTATAGAAGTCGAAGCAACCAGGCGTGCACTGTTTGAAGTTGGTTGCTTAAATGGATCTGATAGGGCTGCAGATAATTCTTGTCAGCCTATCGAAGAATAAAAGCACGGTAATAATATACAGTATTGTAACTTCATATAAACCGACGAAACGCGAGCTTTCCTTCGAATTTCAAATCTCGGGACGTGGTCGAAATCCAAAATTTAGGGGTGTCGCGAATGTGCCGAACGGACGTCGATGGCCTAGTGTTGAAAATGACTAAGGTGATTGAATTTGACTGACCGTCATTTACGATCTTTGTCAAAAACTAGTCATTAACTGTCAGAAATTGTCATTTTCAGTCAGTTTGATTTGAAATTAAAATTATACATAATTATATTGTATAAAACCAGCTTTTGCCAACGATTTCGCCCGCCTGAAATTAATGTAACAGGTCATTAAGTACTCATTATGATTAGTAGATTCAAAATTATTTTAGTATATTTTTTTAAATTAAATCTACTAATCACAAAACAACACGCATTTTTATCCTATCCCATTCACAAAGTATTTTGTTTGTCTAAATAAAAAAAAAATACAATCACAAAACTAGATAGAAATTCTAAGTAGACAGATGTAATTTTATTAGAATGGGTACTGTAGGTAAGCAGCCCTATCGCATGTTGTCATACCGTGACGTTCCGCGCGGCTGTTGACATTTTTTTCAAAAATATGGCCGAGTTGGAATACTGTATAGATAGTATTACCGTGATAAAAGTATGTTATAAATTTATAAATAAATAAATAAAAAATCGTTTGTTGCTTGCTTTACAAATAAAGGTTCCGTTTTTTGCCATTTGGCTACGGAACCCTAAAAAGGAATTACAAAAAAAAACTTATATTAAAAAGGTGGAAGGAACTGGAGGTGGCTCAGCTTGTGCTGCCAAGGACTACTTGTCCTAGATGGTGCTGGTTTTCAGCCATCTCCACTTCTCTTGAGGTGTTGATCGAGAAGAATTGTCACGGGGGCTTAGAAAATACGAGTAAAAGGAAAAACAATAATAAAAAAGAGAAATGCTTTAGTAGTTACACTTCTATTTGTGCCTGTGGTGTGGGTGTGGTGTGAGTGTAGTGTGGGTGTAGTGTAAGTGTGGTGTGTATATCCTATGCTAAGTGAAATACTTTATATAGGACAACATTGTAGTGTAAAACTGTTCTAACTCTGTTCGATGGGCCTACGACTTCGAGAAATAAATTCATGAATTCGTGAAAAGTTTATCTATTTTCAGAATATACTTTAAATTAAACCATCAATAATTCGGTCTATTGACTTTCTTTTTGGTCTAATTACGTCACAAAACTGTTACGAATTCGAAAAACATCCTTTTGACCGAAGATACTCGTTATTTATAGGTTTTTAACGTCAATATACCAATAAAATTGAAGTATTCGCTTGTATTAGCATTCACATTCACACTCCACACTATTGATAACATAAGATTACAGTAAAAATCTGCTATGATGCCATTTTCAATTAAGATTATATTTTATAAGCACTAAAGTGTATATTTGAACACGTCACGAAACTTCTGGAGCAGGTGTCGCGATGCAGGCGGCGGCAACTTAGATGCATTGTCGCTCTGGTTCCGAAGTTTTGCGTGCCAAGATTATAGTGTGGTACAAAATGAGTGAGGAAGCGAGTTAACAGGGGATCTTAAGTTCATAGCAGTACTCTTATCAATTCGGAAAAGGATCAACACCGTATCATCAGAGTTAATACAAATGAGTAGGTCATCTTCATAGAAACGCACCGAGCGCGGTTTGTATGTGAGCGCGCCAATACGTATGCGGCGCGCACGCACACACTGACAAAATTCAGCACAACTCCCTGCTAACCACTCTAAATTTTGTCAGTGTGTGCGTACGTATTGGCGCGCTCACATACAAACCGCACTTGGTGCGTTTCATCGCCTCACGCGAGCTGTCATCGCCTTTCGCGCGCTGTCAAACGCGAGGCGAGGTTTACGGATAATTGTGCGTTGCAGTACGGAGTTTCATACAAAGAATACTCGCCGCCTCGTGTTGATACGGTTACGATCCCTTTTCGGGTTGATAAATGTGCGACGGACTTAATGTTGCAAAACATTCCTAAGCGAAATACGGTACTGTTCCCACCTCTCGTTCCCACTGAACTCCTGTGTAGCCAGGATCAGCTTGACCGCCAATAAAAACCCAACCAGTGAAGGTCAAGTTTGTCCCTTATCAGGATAGGCTAAGGCCAGTCGCCTTAGCCTATGCCTCTATTATAATATAAAAGCACTCACCCACCTATAGTGCTGTGATCAACTTCATGATCAGGTTATTTCGTCTCTACCTATAGTCTATGGGATCTTCACAACCCATAATATCACTATCATCGTTAAATCATTTAGTGTCTACTGCAGGAGCACAACCCTCTTAAATTTGCCAGAGGCAGATGTTGGATTTGGCCTAACGTGTTGGGGAGGCCTGTCTCTCAGTCGCCCATTTCGACATCCATGTAAAGAATCCTATTCTACGTAGAGTTTCTAAAGGGATTATCAATTCACCTGGGTGAAATGGTTCAGAGGTGAAATGAGTACAGTAAAAATCACCTTTCCAGGTGATAGTTATTATGACCAATGATGATGAATAGTCCCGAAATAATGACATACAATGTATAGTCGACAGATAATTATCAGACTATACTATTTGCAAAATAACCCATAACATAACAACATAAGATACCATAAGGTGTGCTGATGTTCACGCTCCGAAAAACGCTCCAAAAAGTCAAATTATACTTTTCTTTAGAGTAGGGTTGTGGTAGAGTGGAGTTTGTATTAAAATAGGTCACCCAGCAGGAGATGAGGCGAGTACACAAGCAAAGATTTGTATCTGTATAGGTACGCTTGTCGCGCTGACGTCTTACGTATTCTGATTCTGATTTGTATAATCAGTATTCAAATAATTACATGACTGTGAGTATGTTTTGCCTCAACATTTGTTGCGCGACCTATACTTATACTTATAGTATGTTATAATGATCAGTAATGAAAACATTTACCCCGGAACTGGGGAGGGTGCGGATAATGAAGGGACTTCTTTGATTCGTCCGAATAATGAGGGTAGGTTTAGTTTAGTGCAAAATAATGAGTGTTGACGTGAGCACACCAATGCTATTAACTTTCAAAGGAATGCAATTTGTGTGTGAACAAGATATCTATACTTATCTAGTATACTTATAATAAATCTGTAGAGAGGTCAATTCTGTACATGAAATATATTTTCAAAATAACTATCAGGGGGTGATTAGTGATCGATACTGTTGCCAAAAATGCAATCAGTAAAATTTTTGTCGGTCTGTCTGTCTGTCTGTCTGTATGTTCCTTATAGAAACAAAAACTACTCGACGGATTTTAACGAAACTTGGTACAATTATTCTTCATACTCCTGGGCAGGTTATAGTATAGTTAGGAATTACCACGGGAACAGGAATTAGCGGGAAAATCCTTTTGTATGAAAAATCTAAACCGCTTAAGTTAGACGCTTGAAATTTGGTATGTAGGTACCTTAGTAAACTTAAAGCTTAGTTACAATAAGGAATTCCCGAAATTTCCACGGGAACGGGAATACGCGGGAAAATCCTTTTGTATGAAAAATCTAAACCGCTTAAGTTACACGCTTGAAATTTGGCATGCAGGTACCTTAGTAAACTTAAAGCTTAGTTACAACAGGATATTGCAAAATTCCCACGGGAAAAAACATTTGTATGAAAAAATCTAAACCACGTAAGATAGATGAAGGGGGTAAAACGGGATCCACGCGTACAAAGTCACGGGCGGCCGCTAGTATATAATAATAATATTATCATCACTGATTTTGAACAAAGTAGAGTACCTAATCACGCTTTTGTCAGTGAAGAAATAAATTAATTGCACAAAAACAAGTCCAGTCGAATTATTTCTGTGGTAATACCTAGCTTTATGGTGGTTTGGTGTGAGCTCTATGCCATCAGAAAGTAAATAATAAGCGACAATATTTACTCCCATATTCACAAACTTTACTATGAGGTCTCAGTGCGCGTGGACGCACAGGGTGACACACGAACCAATCACTGAGCTCTATTCAATGCTGTGCGTTCGATTTGCGGCTTCACTAAAGCAAACATCGTTTATGAATACGGGCGTTAGAATCCCAGAGGTTTAGTCATCGGACTACCGATTGAAGAAGAGGCTAAAGCTGGGTTGCACCATCTTAATTTAACTTTAACAAACGTCAAAGGATTTCCACGAACACCGATCCTGCGCCGCTCGCATCCAGGCACCTCCCGCGACCTACACCAGATCGTCGGTCCACCTAGTGTCCAGCAGTGGACGTCTTTCAGCTGAAACGAACGAACGAAACGTCAAAGTTCTGTCAACAAAATTCATACAAAAACTCCGGTTGCCGTCATAGAGTAGGCGCACACCGTTGATTTTTCGTCGGCCGATAGTTTAGTCGGGCAGTTGATCAGTATGGGCATGTATGGGAGTGCGCACTAGGGCATGTAATATCGGAAGGTTTTCAATTCCGATATTGGATTCCGATATTAGATCTCAATATCGGAATTCCGATATTAATATCGGAATTGAGTTCAAGTGCTATAAAATTAATATTAGGTTATATTCGTAAGAATTCTAGATCATTTTCAATAAAATAATGATTTTAATCAAAATCTTTAATTTGATACAAAAAAGCACTTCATGAAATTGAAGTATTTTAAAACCATTTTTACGTTATGGGTTTCCATTGCATTTGGTTTTTTTATGTGACAAGAGGCAAACGAGCAGACGGATCACCTTATAATGAATGGTTACTGATAATGAGCCTATATGGACTAGAAATAATTAAAGTGTTTTTGTAAAATCACAGGTATCAAACAAACTTTTACTCCTTTATTATATTACCCTGTTTTATGTTGTCGGAACGAATTTTAGAGTCATTCAAATCACGTGTTACAAAAATTGTAGAGAGTGATAAAAACTTGAATATGCTTGTAATTTGTTCCTTTTTGATTATCGATGTACAACTCACAAAACCACGAGCCATCATCATCATCATGTCAGCCATAGGACGTCCACTGCTGAACACAGGCTCCGATGCTGATTTTCACAATGGCCGGTTGGTGGCGGCCTGCATCCAGCGCCTTCCTGCTACCTTTATGAGGTCGTCGGTCCGCCTTGTGGTTATGAGTTCTACGCTGCGCTTTCCGGTACGTGGCCTCCACTTCAGAACCTTGCTGCCTCATCGTCCGTCTGTTTTGCGTACTAAGGCAGAACCGTTGGAAGACCTTATCACAATGCTCGAAGACCTCAATCGAGTTTCCCAACAGGTAGGCCTTCGGATGAATATGGAAAAAACGAAGCTTATGTCGAATGTCCATGTTGCTCCTTACCCAGTTTCGGTTAGGAGCTCGATTCTCGAGATTGTTTACAAGTAAGTATGTCTATCTCGGACAAACGATCAGCTAGGTAGTTAGATGCAATTTCGAGAAAGAGGTAAATCGTCGAATATAAAGACGTAAGTCTTCAATTAGTTTGTGTTACCAGTGATGATATACGGCTCGAAAACGTGGCCTTTGAAAATAGGGCACAACGTGCTATAGAGAGGGATAAGCTTGGTGTTTCTTTACGAGATCTAATCAGAAATGAGGAGCTCCGTAAACTAACTAAGGTCGCTGACGTAGACCGACGGATTAGCAAGCTGAAGTGGCAATGGGCAGGGCACCATAGTACGCAGAACGGACGGTCTATAGTCCAGTAAAATTAATGTTTGAAAGGGAGTTGAGATGTCGTTCTTTGTTGACCAAGTACCTATGGCAAATGCTAAAATTGATTTAGAACAAGTTTAAATTAACCATAAATAGTAAAGATATTAAAATATTTGCAGTAGAACAAAAAGTGATGGTGAGAGACATGAGAAAATCATTGGTCTTTGCCAATCATGTAGTTTGGGCTTTGTGGCAGGTTGTGGCGAGTTTAAACGCTTTGTTTAAAATCTCAATTAAAACTTTTATCTGATTCCGATATTACGATATTGGGTCGCTCAATATCGGAATTGAAATATCGGATCTCGCAGTCCGAGATTCCGATATTACGAGATTCCGAGATTCCGATATTCATGCCCTAGTGCGCACACTACGCCGATTCGATTTGGCCGATTTTTCATACAATTTAAAATCGGGCACAACTATCGGCCAACTAAAAATCAACGGTGTGCGCCTACTCTTACGGTTAAAGTTAGGTGGTGCAACTCAGCCAAAGTCGAAACACTGAACTATTGTGGTAAACTCCACTCTTAACACAAGCTTTTTAGCTGACAGAAATGCCTATCATCAATGTGTGCTTAATTTATGAAAAAACAAATCATTTAACATTTTATTTGTTCTTATTTTTCATTCAAAATGCATTAATTATCTCCAACCAACACTGGTGCTCGCTTATTATAATGATATTCCTTGATATTGGAGACGGTCTGTTTTGCCTTTATCCAGGGTTTGTTGTTTTATGTGTGCAACCACGAGAAAATAATTGTTTCGAACTTTATCTCCGAGTTAAGGTTTACGGACAACAATTTATTGTACAGTCGACCGCAAATTGAAAAGTACCTAAACTTTAAAATAGTCATATGCCCGTTTTCACTATGAATAGGGATTGGTGAAAAGATGGATAGATTGTGTTTATTTCACCTCAACTAGCTTTCCGCCCGCGGCTGCGGCGGCGTGGACTAATCTACATACTTTACGAAACCCTATTTTTTTCCAAAACAAAATTTAGCCTATGTTACTCGTGGATAATGTAGCATTCTAATGGTGAAAGAATTTTTAAAAACGGTCCAGTAGTTTGTGAGCCATTCATTACAACCAAACAAACAAAGTTTTCCTCTTTATAATATTAGTGTAGATGTAATTTGAATAATTTGAATTTGCAACAATTTTTTTTCTTTTACGCAGCACAAAGCAGGTATTTGACATATAGGTAAAGTATTAAGTAACTAAGCTTATGCAAATGACACGGGGAAGTGTTTGACTCTTTAATTACCCCTTGACCCACATATCGTCAGGCCCGAGTGTACTTTTGCATAATAGGACTTTCTTTGATCTTAATGAATGTATAAATAATGTGTATGAGACTTCATTTGTTCCTGCCATGGAGGTACCAAACAAGTGGAGAAACCCTATCTCTACAATATTAGCATAAACGACGCGTGCTTAGTACATACACGATTTGGGAAAGGAACATGGCCGCAAAAGTTCTAACAGTGCGTAAGTCAATATCCATTTTACAGGAGATTGGTCGGATAAAATCACGCGGTCTTTCTTCATCTAATGGCATCAAAATGTTAAAACCGTCAAAAAATTACTTAGGTAGGTACGCACTGTTAGAAATTCACTGACAAAATGTTTGTTTACTCGAAATATTTGCCAGTTCTCTTTTATGATCTGAGCCGAGTTTTTTTTATTTTATACTAACTTTCCGCCCGCGACTTCACCCGCGTGGAATTTTGTCTGTCACAGAAAAACTATATCGCGCGCGTCCCTGTTTCAAAAACCGAGATAAAAACTATCCTATTTCCTTTCCCGACTCAAACTAACTCTATGCCAAATTTCATCAAAATCGGTTCTGTGGTTTAGGCGTGAAAGCAAGATAGACAGACAGACAGACAGTTACTTTCGCATTTATAATATTAGTAAGTAAGTAGGTATATCAAGTATACCCGGTCCATAGTACGTCCATACGTCGATGGTTCCTGCCGCAGGCGGTTCACCTTTGAACCTCTATAATCAGGTTTATCTAATTTATGGACTTCTATTATGTGGGATGATCATTTAACTGTAATTAGAATGAGGTAAAAATGATTCTTTGTTTGTTAATAACTTATGGTTAATGAAAGGGTTAGCTGTTTCTGTAAATTATGGGTTATGTCCATTTGCCCTGGGCTTCGCCCACGTTAAATTAGATCTGGCACGGATAGACTCAATATCGTTATAAATTATAGCGTTAAATTTTGTTATCCTGATACTGTATAAAACAATAATATCTACTGTAAAGTTGCGTCAAAATCCGTTCAGTAGTTGTGGCGTGAGAGAAGAATTTCAAAAATTCATCCTCTATTTTAAAACTGCATACCAACCAAATAAAACATTGTAGCATATTACATAGTAACCCCCTTACTAATTGAACAGAGTGATGCGGCAGGTACAAAAGACACTTAACTTCAGTGATATTCTATTTATTGAGAAGATAATTTACAACCATGTGCACACACTTGAATGGTAGGAAAAAAAGACCATAGAGGGGGGCCATAGAGCATACAACGCTTCTGGGTTGCCAGATAACGTTATTAAATTTTTACCATACACCCGCCCCATTGAAATTACATTTCAATCTTCAAACAAAGAAGTTAAAGTTATTAACATTACAACTTACATTTTGCAATTATAATACTTTAGCAATGAAATACACATACAGAAAATACTTAACAAGAAAGAGATCAATTAAGGTAAGTAAGTTCAACAAACCTAAGCGCTCTTGGCGTCATACATAAGTACAAGCTCTTGGCAAAAAGTTACACAGTTGTTGAACACTGTTATAAAATGATATTTCCATACTTTAAACGTCACTTTAAAACACTGTTCAACGAGCGTGTAAGTTTTATTAGTAAGTTATTTACCCAATAAGGAGAATAAAAATCTTTTATTTGGTTAACAAAATTACACAAATCTAGTTAGGTAATAATACCTAGATGTAACAAGAATTTTTATTCTGTCGAATGTACAATGCTATTCCAGATGGACAAATGATTTTACTATGTAAAGTGTAGATGATATAATATTGTTTCAATTTGTACTCAATACCAATAACTTTAGATACACCCCGTACTTACTCCCAAAAAAATATCTAAATTATTTTTCTCTACCCCAATTCATAAACACAACCTTGCTACGTCCCGTAAGTGCATTGAGTCCCCCTTCAGATATTTACAGCGGTCGTTACCAGAATGTCCCTAAATGCCCCTTCTTATCCGAATCCCGAACACTTAGAGCGTGATTAAAAGTGAGTGCGTATTATGAATAAGGTTGCTGTGGGTTTGGAGGTACGGTTGCCAGGTCCAAAATCACAAAAGCCGGACTTTGCGTTTCATTTGGCCGGACATTTTACCCTAAAAGCCGGACATGTGACGGGGGGGGGGGGGGGTGCAATTAGTGTCAGCTAATGAGTGAGTACTATCATCATCGGTTGCTAACCAACATCCTGATGCGTGCGCTTCATATGATTCTGTGGCTCGACTTTCGCCTGGCGCGGCAACCAAATAAAAAGCCTAACAAAAGCCGGACAGGCCGGACAAGGCAATATTTGGCCGGACAAGACCCTAAAAAGCCAAACATGTCCGGCTAAAGCCGGACGCCTGGCAACCCTATGGAGGAAACAATTCGATAAATAAATAAATTCTTGTAGAGTTTAGATTGCGCCTTTTTGTTAGAAACTAAAATGCTTAATGCTATTAGTTTCAGAATTCTGAATAAAACATCATAATTCCCTTTTTATAAATAAACACTGTAATAATTATAGGTACTTAGAAAACGACTTACGTGTGCGAATTAGGATGCGAGTAATGTTAGGCAAATTAATAACAACTGCATTCCTCGAAAAGTCCTTTATTTTTAACTAAAAGTGGCTTTCCCTGAGTTTTCTGGAAGAAATCGCTTCTTAGCGACAAGATTGCCAAAATTCAGATGTTTAGACTTTGTATTTCTTTTATTTGTCTGTTTATATTCTGATGTGCAATAAAGAGTACCAAATTATTACCTATCTATGAAACTTTTTTAAGTAGGCATATTTGAAATTAAATATCACTGGTATTTTCCACACCTCTTCCTCTTTTTACTAACAAATCGTTTCAAAATAAGGAAAATAATCTCTGATATTTCCCGAACAGTATCCTTAAACAAAATGGCTGATTCTATGACGATACCATAACGATTCAAGGGAAACAAAACCCTTAATCTCAATCTTCAATTCCCCCCACGATCCCGGCGCTACTGGTGCGTAACGCGCGAGACGCGCTATCGCGACGCGCGATATCATCATTCCGTAGTTATCAAGGATACAGTAAAAATTAATAGTAAGATTTGGGTCTGAGGTTCGATCCCTGGAAGGATCGACGAAAGATGCCTTGGTTTTCTGGAAAACTAGGACACATTTATACAAAACCCTAGACAGCTTGGTATGTTTGGTAAGTAATTCTTTGAGACTCTGAGAGCCTGTAATTTTTTATGTCAATGTAGAAGAAGGTCATTCCATGGAACGTAAAAAACCAAAGTATTATTTGTTGAATATTAATTTAGAAATCGTAGGATATATGACGTTGTTGTGGAAATCCTTGAGGCCTTTGTATCTATACTAATGGGCTGATCTGATCACGATAATAATTATCAATGATAATTGTCGTGATAATAACAGATGGATGATTAATTTTATGCGACTAGCGATGGATAACTTGACAACAATCAGCAACCAAAACATAAAACAACATTCAGAATTTCTTATGTAACAATACGACAAATGTATCTTATGCTGTTGATAATTATCCGATAATTATCAAGAAGCGTAATTATCTTAATAATTTCGAACCCTGTACATTAATAAGCTATTTAAAAATATGAAGCTCTATGATGAAGATGTCTTACTGTTGCCCTTTACTACGTCTAAAGCTCTTCGCCCTTTTATGAATGTTAGGCGACATGTGTTGCAGAAGTATTTAAGTAGAATGGATTAATCGATTGTCTCCCCCTAATTGAGAGCATTTAGTGCCAAATAAGCTTATTAATAGGTAGATTCCTTTTTAATAGTGTAAGAGATATGATGATTCTAGAGTTATTATATTTTTCTTCTGGTAGGTATACGTCAGACATGGCTCCCCCATTGATTTCCACTTCGCCCGGTTGGTACTTGGTAGCGGCCTGCATCCAGCGCCTTCCAGAGAGGCACCACTCTATGTGGGTGGATGTCCAACGCTTCGTTTTCCGATGTGTCCTCCACTCCAGAACCTTACTGCACCATCGGCCGTCAGTTCTACGTTCTACGTACTAAATTATTAAACTTACTTACTACTAAAGTGAAGAGGAAATAAGCAGGTAATAAATAATGCAGTGCTAAGAGAGTACAACTTTGTATAAGTTATATAAAATGTATAACTTACTTTACTTTATACTAAAAGTTAATTTTGACGTTATTGTGCTGCATTGCGGGGTTCCAGTCCGTTAGCTTGCAGCTTTGCCTTCATTATCAAATAATATCTAAGCAGCCATAAGTATGACACTGAGCTGGACGTTAGTCGTCCGTTTTCAGGACCGAACACGGCAAATGTATGACAGCTGCATTGCAATAAAAATTATCCAATGTTAGTCAGTCAGTACATTATATCGATGGTTAGTATACGGGTCTTACAAGACGTGATTCAAAACGTCTTATTTAAAAGAGTCCTAATCTAAATATTATAACTCAAAGGTGACTGACTAACTGACTGATATAGTGATCTATCAACGCACAGCCCAAACCACTGGACGGATCGTAGTGAAATTTGGCATGCAGGTAGATGTTATTATGGCGTAGGCATCCGCTAAGAAAGGATTTTACGAAACTCCACCCCTAAGGAGGTAAAACGGGATCCACGCGTACGAAGTCACGGGCGGCCGCTAGTTGTATTATATTTGTTTCGGTTTCGGTTATTTACTGTTGATCCAATCTAATGAATTTTCGAAAACGGGTTTTCACGCGTAGGTACGATGTCGCGGGCACAGCTAACTAGTAGAGAATAATAAAAAGACTTTGGAGAAAGAATGCTATATTTTTTGTAAACGTAAATCTTAATTAATTAAAGACTCAATTAGTTTAAGCAACTGAAAACAGAAGGCTAAAAACTAACCGTCACATCTCACAGAAGGGTGATAACTCGAGTAACTTTACTGAAAAATTTTCAATCTAGGCAAGTCAGTGTCAACGCAGCACGGAGGCGCACCTTGGTTCGTCGCTTGCCATCTTTTCACCGCAAAATTAAGGATAAAAGCTTTTCTTAGTAGCAAGGAGATATCGGAACATATTTTTAGCGGTGTTACTGAGTGAACTAAATATAACTCCATAATCTTATCTATAGACATTGTTGTGAGCGAGATTATAATTTGTATTTTTATCTTTTCATAAAGGCACCAGCGAGGGCATTTTTTCTTGGTTTGTGGTGGACATCAATATTCGCTTAACCAGAATAAAAAAACTTAAGACATTATGTGTTTGAAAAAATATCTTTTAACAATATTAAAATCAAGCAATACTTATCTAGAAAAAGGCAATTAAAATACACGCTCAATCTAACTCACTGATTAATAATTTATTCGATAGAAATACTCGATTTCGTATTCATACAGAGAATTGTCCAAATGAATTTTCTTAAGCAAAAACACAAAACCTTGTTTATTTTAATAATCATAAACGTAATTTCATGTAGCGCAGTTTCAATATTGAAAAATAAGAATAAAAACCCAGACCTAATTTCAAACTTGCTTAAAATTGTAAAAAACGACGCAGAAAAATTTAATTTAAAGAAGAATGGACCGAAAAAGGTAAATGGTTTGAACAAGAAAAATGATTTAAAGAAAATACGTTTTGATAAGAAAGTTTTAGTACCTCACGGGTATGGTGCTTCCAGTTATGAATACGATAGTAAATTTCACAGTTTTTACAAGCCTTTGGTAAGAGTGCATGGTGCTAAACCCATAGCGACTTATAAAGGAAGCAAGAATATTGAGAAAAATACCGGTAACTTGCATAAAGTTGTTAAAAATGACCGGTCAGACGAAAAACTCCTCAAGCTATTTCGATTGAGACCCAAAAAAGTGACTTTTAGATCAATTCTAGACGACGTCAATACTTTCGTTAACAACGTAGAGTCCGCGTCCGAAGTGAGAAGACTAAAGTATTCGATACTTGACGTACTTGAAAATAGTAAGAAGAAAGAGGTGTTGAGGCACAAATTCGTGTCAGATGAAAAGGAACCGCCACGATTCTACGATTACAACTACAACCATGAAGGCAATCCCATAGTGACGAAGCCACCGAAGAAATGGCTCCCTTATTATTCCTACTGGAACTACTGGACGGTAAGTTCAGTGTAATGACGTAATCGTTCGAGGAATTTCATTTGTTTCCTCTTAAACTGGTTTATTTTACTGACGTTCATTTGTTTCCGACATTTTCTCCTAAAAATTCAACAACACTTCAAAAACTACAGAAAAATCTGTAGGTATTTCCAGAATTGGGTCTCAACTCAACTGATATGGGATGGGGGCCATCGTATAAATTAAATCTCACGAATTTCACATAAAATTTTAGAAAACACACTTCTATCTTGTTAGTTTTTCAAAGACAGGGACATATTGAAAATCTAACAACCCCAAAACCTATCATCGTAAACCTAATTTTCCCAATCTAAGTTCAAAACCTCTCTCAAAACCAATCCCAAACCTAACTTTGAAAACGTAACTCTGAAAACCTAATTTTCCCAAAACCTAATTCGAAAACCTAACTTTGAAAACCTAACTACCTAACGCCAAAAACCTATGCAAAACATGGCTTTTCGAATTTTTCGAAAACCTCTTGGAAAATCTAACTTTCATAGTTTGGTTTTGGCAGCTAAGTTTTCAAGCTGCCAAAACCAAACTTCCCGAAAACACCTATAGTTAATTTTAAACTGTAGGTTGACAATTTTTTTTTCTTACAGTACGACAAGACTATTCACCAGGACGACTGCAAAGGGAAGCTGGTTCAAATTGGCAAGATCTGCGTTGAGACACCGCCGCATTAACCCTTAATATGTTAGTGGGAATATATTTCCCACCATTTTATTTTTTAATCTATGTCCAAAAATAATAAAAAAAAATAACTTGCTATGGATTAAAACACACAATTTACTAAAATATCTTTATTAATCTCTTACAACATCTAACATGTAAAAAAAATGAGAGCCAAGGAATGCATTTTACACAGCCTTTCCCTATTTTTTAATTTAAGAATGCAATAGTTAGTACTTTTGTTATACAAACTCTAGTGCATTTTTTAAAATCAGATCGCTATGAAAAATGAGATTTAAAGGTATCTTAAAAGTAGACGTTTCTTCGAACTTTCAAGTTCTTAGTTATTTTGGTTTCAAAACTATTACTACTTATTGACTAAAATTACTGATGTGATGGTGTAGTATTTTTTGTTAACATTAATGAGGGTTTTTAAAATGATATAATATTAAACAATAGGAGTAACATTGTTCATATACAATATTTAATAAAATGTACGATTAGCAAAACCACGAACTTATAACTTATGCATCTTATTATTTGGAAATGTCTTTTTAAAGCTTATACTTTTAAAAATAAACACTGTGAAGTTATAACATGGCGGCGATATGGTTTCTCAATGATATAATCTGTAAAATCTAACATAGTTTATTTTTGTTCTGAAAATTCATACAATTAAAGTCTAATCTCTTTCTGTCCTTCTTCAAAAACTAACTAAAAGTATCAGTATCCATAGACAAAGTAACATTGTTAATTCATTTTTCTATTATCTCTAGTTCATTTAGCGCCTACTCAGAACTTTCATCTTAGAACAAGCCAATAATAAGGTTCTAAATTGGTTTCCTAAATTATAAAAAGAGTGTAACTTCGTCCAAAGTGACGTGATCCTTTTCAAATTCAAACGGAATTCTTTTTTTGAAAATTAAACTTATTTTTCTTTTTAAATAAGTACGTAAGTAGGCGCAGTCTCCACTCCACAGTTGTTGTCTTTGGACGACATTAGGACGTATCCGTCGTTACCCCACAAGTTGGACCAGGAGTTCTTGATCAGCCAGTACTTCTGACCGTTGAGGATGCCGTAGCCGACAGCCAAGACTGCGTGGTCCAACTCGTCGATCTTGTTTTTGCTGGTGGAAAAAAATAAGAATGACAAATCGTTTCGAATGAGGGCTATATATAAGTTTATTACTTAAGTTGGCGCCATCCTAGCGAGCGAAATGCAACAGTCCTACCGCTTCAGAGCTCACCAGTTGGCGCTAATGTCTTAGCCACTAAAAAGTGATAGAACTTACTCTACAATGGCGCCAACTGGTGAGCCCTAAAACGACAACCTTCTATTCGACAAAAGTATGTGTATAATCAAAACACTAACTGTAAAAAATAGAATTCTTACCATTTAGGATCAAAATACACGCCATTCGAGTAGAAACTGAAGGTCTTATGCGACGCGTCGATCGCCACAGATATCGGGCCATGCTTGAATATTGCCAGCTGAAAGAAAAAAGAATATTTATTATAGTTTTTTTTTTCAATTTATAAGTAGAATCGAATAAGTAAAAATTTAGGAAATGCAAAATTTCCTCCATGTAAAAAAAATATTGTCCATAGTTTTTTTTATGTTTTTGCTTCTTCAACTCGCACTTGACCGGCTTTAATAACTAGGATAGTAGTTTTATTACATACCCTGAGGGCGTTTTCGTTGTTGGTCGTAACGTTAACCCAGCCCTTGATGGTGGTCACCAGAGTCACGTTGTCTATGTGGCAGTATCCGTCCTGTTAAAACACATTGAAAAATAAGTATATTTTCAAAAAAAATACAGTAGGAAAACCAAAGTAACAAAACGCAGAATTGACAAACAAAAGTTGCTACTTTTGCACTTCAAAGTGGTCGGGTACATAGCCCGAAGAACGTCAATCTCTATACATTATGTATTGATGCGATCTGACAATGTAGGCAAAGATAAACTGACGTTTGAGTCTGCTTTAATTCACGCCTCCAGTATAATAAATCCTTAAGAAAAGATACACCACGGACAGTCTACTCTCTTCTGAAGTTTGTCAAGCTATTTTTGTCACACCCTGTATACTAACCTGTCCCAAGTAACCACCGTAGTCTTCCTCGGTGGGCAGACCATGCTTCATGATCCACTGGTACGAGCGGAAGTCTTCGCCGCCGTCACAACCGTTGTTGCCAAAGCTGGAAAGATAAAATAATGAGAATTTCAAGTTTTAATTACTTATGAGCTTGAAGGCATACAAATAATAGCATTATAAAAACAGAGTAAAGATTAACCAAGAAGCCTGAGAATGCATTAAGTTAATATTGCAAAATATTTTAGTGGGAATCTCCTTAAACTTTGTCGTTGGAAAAAGTAACATACAAATGTATAAAACGACTATACATGTTGTATTGTAAAATTGAATATAGTTCTTGCGGGAAGAAAGTTTGTTAATACCGTTGTACAATTGTTTTTTGTGTAAAACCATTCGACTATGACCTTCAATATCCCCAAACTCAGACCAGGCCACAGGCCATTAATTTTAAATAAGGCGGGAACTATATTCCCACTGTTAAAAACAGTTAAAATAAGATGGGAACTATATTCCCACTTTCTTATTAAGGGTTAACCCACTGCCCTCCGTACTAATGGGTATGCAATTTCATGCCTTCTTACTGCCACTTCCATGTACCTCTTTGTCAAAAAGCTTCAGTACTTACCCCCATGAACAGTCGATGAGGGCTTGCTGGCTCAACCGGATCAGATGGCCGCCGTTATGCAAGAATAAGGCACCTTCTACGGAACCCACGGTGCCGAAGGACCAACAGGAGCCGCACACGGACTGATCTGTGGATAGAGACTAGTTTTAGAATATAATAGAGTATTTGACAGAAGCTTTTATTTTATAGCGTGCAATAATCTGTGACGATACTGATTTTCCAATTGAATAAAAAAATGCCGCTTTAGTATCTGGAAATGAATATTTATTAAACGCATTTTTTGCAACAATAAAGCGAACAAAAAAGTTGACTTGGAATTCTATGCTGATAGTTGACAAATATGTTAATTCAACATGTAGGGTATAGAATTCTATACAAAGTAACATTTGAGACATTTTAGTTTCGAAATCGCCTCAAGGAACGAAGTAACTACTTAAACGCAAAAAACATGGTCTAAGCGATTTCTAAGAGTTGAAGTTTGTAACTTTGCCTAGGCCCGTACACGAAATTAATCTTAACTAAGCTCTAAATTTTTTTTTTTGCATAATACGGGCCTACAGCATCTGTCACATACCTTTGACGGGAGTGACAGCACCAAAAAGCCTCCAGTCGTACTCTGAAGGTAGTTTCGGGGCCTCCTCTTCAATGACTGCTTGGGTGTACGGGAATTCAAGTCCTGCAACAAATAGTGAGGTTACTAACGGCATCATAATAGGCCCATTCATTTAGGAGACACGATGCCACAGGCATCCGCGTCAAAAAACCAACTTTTGCGTCAGAAGTTAAAATAGATAACAAGGGTATAGAAGTATGGAAAGTCGCGGATTCAGTATAGACGGCCATGCCTGCCTACAACTTTATTAAGCGTCTAACGATTTTCACGGGCTTTTGAAATCGAAACACTTTAATAAGATCTATGCAATGATTGGCCAATTTTAGGATTTTTCTGTGATGCAATCATAAACTTTTTGAGGACTAAATCCGCGCTAGACTATTCACAAGTAAAGAAGTAAATGGAAATCAATCAAATCAAATATTGTGTTCAATATTTAGGCCTTTTGCAGAACGTTTATACACGTCCCAAATATCTTGCCCTATCACCACTTCGGGACAACATATGGGCTGGTGGTGAATAGTAATTAAAAATGTACTTACCCATATTGTTCTGCCCGCTGTACTTGCGGCCGCGCAGCGCTGCTAATTCATCATCGGTTCGGTCGGCGAGGTGGTTCACTGCCAGAGTGAAACCACGGCGTGCGCGGTTGTTGGAATGGATGAACCTTTACAAAAGATAAAGGGTCATCATCTTCAAGATCATCAGGTCATAATATACTCTATACTGTATAAAGCCCGGTCGCCGAGCACGTAGAATTTCGTCCAATAACCCCAAGCTACCCATCCTTATCGCTCGCGCGTAATTATGTTGCTGTCGCGCTCGCACACTCACTGCGGGCGCGCGTCACACAGTCGCGACAGCAATATAATTACGACGCGAGCGATAAGGATGGGTAGCTCGGGGTCATTGGACGAAATTCTACGTGCTCGGCAAGCGGACTATAGACCGATCTAAAAAATGACATCGATCTGACCAGCGATTTAGGCTAAATCCTCCATTTACAAAGTAAAAGATATAGCATGCTTACCTTAAGTTCTGCCTGAAGATGTTCAACCGTTTAGCGTGTTCCACGTCGCTTGCGTATTGCCTGTTGTGCTTGTTCTTGAATCTGAAATATAATTAAGATTTTGGTTAATGTTCCGATGTTTGGCAGATTAATTTACCAGTACTCTATGGATGAGGCAAATTTCGCTACGGATGGGGGACACCACTGAAAATTGTGACAAACTTAGGCCCGGAAAACACGGTGAAACGCAGTTGCAACGAAACTGCAACTTCTAGTTACTTGTGAGTTGCATCATAAATTCCGTTGAGAGACCACACACGACGCGACCATTTCAACCGGTTTCAAATTGCGTTTCACCGTGCGTTCTGGGCCTAAGTCTCAGGGGTCCCATCTCATTGCTGTGGAATTCGAGATTTCATCAGGGAGGCATTTCTGAATTCACCATTTCGTCTTTATCGTGTTCAACCGGCGTGCCATGAAAAAATCTTATTGATGATTTTAGACGACAAATGTATGGGCTAATGTACAAATTCGATGAAATACCTCAATAAAGTTTATCGTGGCGCGCATCTTAAGCCTACTGCTGCGTTTTAATGTACTATTTAGTATTTTTGTGATGTCCAATAGATTGTTAGACCCATCATTCTTCCGCTAATGTTCGAGTGTTATCGGTACACGCTAAATTATCCATGAGTGCACACGCACACTACAATAATGACGCTCGGATTGCTCGGATCAAACTCCCCGCGCCCCGCGCTTCCCTCGACCAGAAATTGGTGGGGCGCGTCTTCGTGGATGAAACGATCTATAGGTAATGATTTTTTTTTCAATTACCTGTCAAACTCCTCGTGCACATGCTCATCGTGGGCGGGGTGAACGAACTCCTTCATCGGGTTGAATGTCGCGTAGTGCCGCGTGCCGGGCCCGGGGAACGAAGTGCATTGGAGGCCTGAACACAAAATATAGTGTATAATATAAGATTTTAACTTTCGCGTTCCATTTCAACTAAAGGTAGCCTTTCGAACTAAGCGTCACAGACGCAGCGTCTTTAGCTTTGGTTTTAAAGGTAGCCTTTCGAAGCGAGTTAGTGAGGCGGCGTTGGTGGCACAAGACCAAAGCTAAAGACGCTGCGTCTGTGACGCTTAGTTCGAAAGGCTACCTTTAGTAAGACACGGATGTTACTATTTTAGTAGAAAAAGTGTAGTTTTTAACTGCCACCATATCAAATTAATTATGTTAACTGACCAGTGTCTGCTAATCGTTTTCATTTACGCAAGGCCCTGTCTTTTAGATAGATCCTTCGAGCGGAATAGTTATCAGTATCAGTCCCGTCTTTTGCTTGATAGATCTGTAATCTTTAGCCCATTGATCTATAGAGCCGGATATCTGCCTCTTATAGTAGCAAAAATTGGTCCTTCGAGCCAAATTTGAACTGACGTGTCATATCTCAGTCCATCATACAAAATAAACTTACTGGCACTATTAATTTAAAACACCTTGGGATATAATTTTGTCGTATTATGTAGCATCTCCTGTGTCCTACAGTAGCAAAAGAATTGGTCCTTCGAGCCGGACATAATTTCAATCATATAAATAAGTATAAAATATTAAATAAACTTACTGCTGTCAATCTGGAATACGTTGGGATCAATGTCGTCGATGTCGTAGTCGTCATACATGAGGTAGTAGTGGTCGTAGTGAGACCCCAGTAAGGAGTTGAAGCCTTTCATCTCGTAACTGTTGACATAAGGTATAAATAAATAAATATCGTGGGGAGAGTAGGTAGTAGTAGTAGTAGACCTTTCATTTGGTCTCTAGTAATTTGAGAGGTTGTTCTGCAAAAGTCTTAAAGGCTAAATGATTTGACTTTCACATTTGAAACTGTATCAACTTGAACAGAGCAAAGCTTGGACCACAGATACGGGACTATTCCCACCTCTCTTTCTCACCACTGCAACTCCTGTGTAGCCAGGATCTACAGCTTGACCACCACAAAAACCCAACCAATGAAGGTCAAGTTTTTCCCGGTGGAAAGTTAAACTGTCATTGGACCCGCAACGAAATTAATCAGAAGAACATAGGAGGAGTTCGAAATTAAGGTTCGACTTCCCTCCACTGCCTTGGACCACGGATATAAACATACATTATTTCTACGATTTTAATACAAGACATCAGGTTTCAACAAAATACGAAACTCCAGCAAAATTGGGTTTTATGCAGACCGTCCCATTCACATTTGGTCATGAATTCAAAAATGGTCATTCATTTTGTTCCATTCGCAAAATGGTCACACTAAGATTAAACCTACAAGTTGAACTATTTTTTCGAAAATGGTAGGCTTTAACTTTTAACCGAGTGTGACCATTTTGCGAATGGGACGGTATGCGTCAAACTTGCAAAAACTACTAAAACTTAAAAAATACATTACCGAACAGGGATAGGAATGGAGTCGCCCCTCAAAGTCTTCTTGTATTTGACCCACATGGTGTATTTGTTCACTTTGTCCCCGATTGTGGTGACCATCCGCCATTTTGCTACGTCAGAATCTAGCATGGTTTCTGAACCTATTAGATGACAAAGAAAAAGTAATTATTCAAAATATCTCTGTAATATGTGGCCTTCTGAAAAAAAATTGACAGTTCATAAACGAGTAACATGGTCTATGACTATGTGATCCAATTTGACCTAATTTCCTCTTTGACACACTGCCCATAAAAGTCACAATTGTTGTGTACTGAATAAAATATGTGTACTGTTATGTAAATCGACTATTGGAACAATAAATCATCATCATCATCATCTTAGCCATAGGACGTCCACTGCTGAACATAGGCCTCCCCCAATGCTTTCCATGTTGCCCGGTTGGTAGCGGCCTGCGTCCAGCGCATATAACAATACGCGCGAACAATAAATATTTGTTCGAGTTTTTATCGTCTGTTTTTTAGATTTTGACTATAATTTTATTAATTACCATGTTATCTTTGGATTTATGTTGCTTTGTAATCGGATCTCGGTGACTAACCGACATATGGTAATGCAATTAAGTATTGAGTGTTCACTTTATCGATATACAAGCATTGTCTTTTTTTATTCGATTGATTAAGTTGATAATTAGTCTGAGTAATTAGTATAATTTGTTATTGCACAAATTACTAATAGTCCCGTTAGCCCCTCGTACTAAGCTAAATATGCTTGTGTCACGAGTGAGCTCACCACAATAGTCGAGCGGCGGCAGGGACCGAACCCGCGTTCCCCGGATCACGAGTCGGCCAGTCCGACCCCTTCACCGTTCAGCTATCGTGGCAATGTTAAAAGCTGTTTTGACAGTTTAAGTTAAGATAGGCAGATCCTCTGCAATTGAGTATTCCGAGTGAAGCTAGCTTCTTCCAACCTAATTTACACATTCCATCAGGTGAGATACCCTAGCTAGACCATTGGTTCCCAAAGTGGGGGCGCAAAGACCTTTAAAGGGGGGCGAGGACTATCTGTGTACCTACTTAAATATAAAAAACCTGCGACCGCTGAGAGAATGCATTTCAGACTGCTCGATACGACCAATAAATAATCTTGACTGGAGGAGAGAGGAGGCGCGGAATTTTATGTATGGTCGAAAGGGGGGCGCGTCTCAAATAAGTTTGGGAACCAATGCCCTAGACTATGGTTACTTCCCCGTTATGGTTACAGCCAGGTATAGATCGTTTCATCCACGAAGACGCGCCCCACCAATTTTTGGTCGAAGGAAGCGCGGGGTGCGGGGAGTTTGATCCGAGCAATCCGAGCGTCATTATTGTAGTGTGCGTGTGCACTCATGGATGATTTAGAGTGTACCGATAACACAAACGTTAGCGGAAGAATGGTGGGGCGCGTCTTCGTGGAAGAAACGATCTATAACTCGACTGTATTGTAAATACTCACCAACATATTTGAAGTCGGTCATATCAGGCAGCACTGTCTGGACCTCGATGGCCATTTCAGAGCTGCCGTTCACTTGGAGGCAGGTCTGCTGGTTGAGCACAGACTCCGTGGTTACTGGGGCAATCTAGAACAGAGAAATAAATAAGTATTATACACTCGACATCAAATAAAACGCACCTCCCGCGACAAGCTTTTTCAAAAGTTTTGCATCCCCACTTCCCACCAATATTGGCACCATTTAAAAGCATAGTTAAATGTGTCTTTAGAAGGATCCAGAGTCACTTCTTCAAAAAATAGGTAGTTACGCTTGAGCTAATTTTTATGACTATGAAACTGTTAAGTTGGGATTAATCGCTATCCATCTGTTAAAGAGGACACGTGAGATCATTATTTGGTTTTATAACCATAAAAATTGTTCTAATTGATCCCAGAGGTGAGCCCAAAGTGAGGTCTTTTTTAAAGTCGCATTTATGGTGTATGTTAATCATTTATTAAGAAATTAAATGTGTTTTTCTTTAAGGACTAGCGGCCGCCCGCGACTTCGTATGCGTGGATCCCGTTTTACCCCCTTCCCGCTTTTCTGTTAAAATTTTTCCTGAATTTTCTTTGCTATAAACCTCACGGAGCCCGAGACCTTTCCAACGAATGCAAAACCGTGGAAATCGGTTCGTGCGTTCTGGAGTTATAGCGTCAGGGAGGAAAACCCGACTTATTTTTATATAGTAGATATTTATTGGGCTTTCAAATAACACCAATATTGTTAGGGCACCATGATTGTGACAGAAGAAAATCTTAAAGTTCGCGTCGCGGAAGGTGCGATTTATTTGATGCTGAGTGTAGTTTAGATATACTACAAATTAGTCAAGATGGCGAGATCATCATCATCATCATTTCAGCCACACTGGCCTCCACTCCAGAACCTTGCTGCCCCATCGGCCGTCAGTTCTGCTATGTGCCCTGCCCATTGCCACTTCAGCTTGCTAATCCGTCGGGATATGTCAGTGAATTTAGTAGTAAAGCTCAAAACTCATGGCGATTAATAACGCTTTGTTTTTACAATGAATAAAAGATATTTTCGAATAATTTCTTAGTCACATGTGAGTAATATTTGGTTTAGGTCAAGCAAATGACCTGAAGTAACACTTTTTAAAACATCTGTGTTAATACAGATTTTTATAACTGTAAAATATAAAAATTATGATTCATATTTATACAATTAATCATAATTATGTGACTAAGACAAGTAAATATATGAAAAATGCGGTCTTTTGTAGTTTTTGGTCAATCCTCACAATTTTATACCTAAATTTATAATGAGGGTAGGCCTATTGTTCAGCAGTGGACATCATGCGACTGAAATGATGACGAGTAAAAATAGTTTCCTATAAAAAAGCGCAAACATGGGCCCGTCGTTCGTCGTCGAAAATTCTAGCGGGAAACCTTTGTCCAGCAGTGGGCGTCTTTCGGTTGAAAAGGAAGGAAGAATATAATATAATTTATTATAACATCACACAAAACAGACACAAAAGGAATCGACACGGCACATTTTACGCGGACTTATCGTTTTGCACAATTAAGGTGGTCTTATTGCTATGGAGCGATATCTTCCAGACAACCCAAGGGTAGTACTAACCTTAATAGACGTCCCAAACTTGGGATATACGCTGGAACTCATCTGGTACGTCCGGACCATGGTGCCGTAGTAATCGATGCGGGATTTGCCATTTTTGCTGTCATACCTGTCAAAAAAATTATAGTATAGTCGACAGAAGATCAAACTTTACATCTTTGTTGCAAAATCGGTCTTTCATCCACGAAGACGCGCCCCACCATTCTTCCGCTAATGTTTGAGTGTTATCGGTACACGCTAAATATCCATGAGTGCACACGCACACTACAATAATGACGTTCGGATTGCTCGGATCAAACTCCCCGCGCCCCGCGCTTCCCTCGACAAAAAATTGGCGGGGCGCGTCTTCGTGGATGAAACGATCTATACTGTAATAATAAATGAAGCCAGGATAGTGGCATTTTGCTCCAGCGCGCAGCGTCTGTCTCAATAGATACATGGTGTACCTTTCCAAATAATAACTTTATTTGTTTATGTGTAAATCATAATTATTAAGGTATGATAAGTGACGAGACAAATGAGCATCTGCTCTGAACCTTTATGTTTAGTCTGTCAAATAGCCAATCAGAACATGTGTTTACTTAGCACAATAATAAATTATTATTACTATTTATTACGAGGATAAAATAACTGGTAAATAATAATAGTCACATAAATTAGATAAATAATATGGTATTTACTGAAACCACACTTCAGTTCTAGAAATAATATAAAACAAAGTACTTAAGTACCTACTTAGTTTAGTTTTTCTTGTATTTATAATATTCATACCTACAAACAAAGACTAATATTTATGTTTATAAGATTTCATCATCGTCGGTCCATTTAACACACAACTATTTATTACTAATTCAATGTTCTAACCTAATCAGATAGCCTGTAATAGATACAAGGTTACATTAGGTCAAGCTGCAGAAAACGCAATCACATTCGCATGTATGATGCATATTATAGTATTAGCTGTGCCCGCGGCTTCGTACGCGTGATAATAGTTAGTTTTTTCTGTATTCGACAAGGTCACAACAAGGGCTTTCGCGGAAGACAAGATAAATACTGAGCGAGAGCCTATTGACGCAGTGGCCCACTATTTTCTATATTCGTTTTGTGTTGTTGTTGTTTATAATTTGTGCTTATTGTGATCAATAAAGTCAATTCTATTCTAAAAAAAATCTTCTATTCGCAACATTTTTCATTGATGCTCTGCGATGCGAGTCTGCGACTATTGGTACTTTGATAAACAAAAATAATTTATCAAATCAGACCAGTAGTTCCTGAGATTAGCGCGTTCAAACTTTTTAGCTTCTAAACCATAATAGACTAATAAAATTGTTTTTGTTGTTAGAAAGCCTACATGTTTTTCTTCATCATCAGTTAAGTAATTCAGTCTCCAATGCAGGATCATGATTCTCTAAATCAGAGGCAACTAGGAAGGATTTGGCTTACACTCCCTACGTAGGCTAGAGGGGTTGGGGAGGCTTGAAGTTCGTATGCCCCTTACTTCGTCGCCTTTTATGATATCCACAGTAAGAGTGGGGGTGGTTAACTTTTTTTTTTTATGTGACAGGAGGCAAACGAGCAGAACTTGGATACGTTTTCACTTTCAAAAGCAAGTTAAAGTTAACCCTTTAACAGACAAAAAATAATCAAAAATCATGAAATAATTAACACAAGTGAATGAGGTTACAAATATGGTGGGAATTATATTCCCACTGCCTTAAAAATGCTTAAAATACAAATACAACAAATACAAATACAAATCTATTTATTCAAATTTATTTAAGTACAGACATTAATGTATCTTACAAAATATTATGATTCTAAAAACATTGAGCTTTGCTTCCTAAGTTAGGGCAGAGCCCTGTATTTTAGGATAAGCAAGCGCTCTTCCCATAGCGAAATTCGCAAAAAGATACATTTTATAGCTAACTAGGTAAATGTAATTTTTGACACTGGTAGGTACTAATCTCTTCACATTACAATGCATTATAAAGCATATTTGTTTCCCTTGAGTGTAATGATAAAGGGCATTTGTAATCAGGACTATATTACAGAAGTAGAAGAAAATAGTAATGATTTGACTTAAAGTTAATAAAAAGTATTGACTATTCAATCACAGTCAATAACTCTTCAGTCTCATCGTACGTTTTCTGTTGTAGCCACGCCTTAAGAGCTGTGCTACATTCATACCTACTCAATGGATAAATTTTAAGATGTCTATTTATCTACTATATAAAAATAAGTCGGGTTTTCCTCCCTGACGCTATAACTCCAGAACGCACGAACCGATTTCCACGGTTTTGCATTCGTTGGAAAGGTCTCGGGCTCCGTGAGGTTTATAGCAAAGAAAATTCGGGAAAAGGGGGTAAAACAGGATCCACGCGTACGAAGTCGCGGGCGGCCGCTAGTTTTATTATATAAAAATGGTCCAATGGAAGAAAAAAATTTTTTACTAAATTTTGTTTTTGAAATTACTCTAGATTCGATAACAATATCTTTACGACGCTTGGTTTTTATCCTCTCTGGCTCAAAATTCAATAACTGATGTTGTCTTTTAATAGTACAAAGAATAAACAGCTGACGAACTGTAAGTACCTACTTGACAATCTTTATATAAAAATGTCGTGGAATAGGAAAAAGGTCTAAAAGTGCAAACTTTTAACACAGCTCTTTGGGCCCTCTCTAAAAAATAAAATAAGTTTAGACAGAATATTTAATAACAGTCCATTTAACATTTTTTCTGCGCAGAAATGAGACACAAAAACAAAACAATTTACTGTGACCTACATCTGGTGTTTTGAACTTGTCAATTTATGAAATCAAACAAAGAGATTCACGACAATATTTATCCCGATGTGAACTTTATCTGAAGGCGAAAAGGTTATTCCGATAAAAGTTTATTCAAGACGTATTATCAGTTCAGCAGTTGACACGATTTTATTTATGAATACATAGTAATAAATAACTTTAATACCATAAACCTTTGTTTAAATCACAATAAAGTAGAGCTGATAAGTTAAACTAGTTTATTGCTTTTTAGCAATAATAAGTCTAGCGGTTTACTCTATCAGTGCTTGAGGTATGGAAGCGGCACGGGAGGGGTGACATTGGTATAGAAGGCTCATTTTTGCAACAGTGGTTCTTTGTGTGGAACTCTTGAGTGGATTTCCGTCGGTAGACATCGGGAGCCCCCCCGTGGTAGCAGGGGGAGGGGGGGCAAGTTTCCTTCTGCCGCGCTTCACTTTAAGGCCCATATCTTCAAAACTATTGGTATTAGGGCAAGTGTGGTATCATTTTCGGATAATTAAAACTGTATATCAAAATTCGTTCAGTAGTTTTTGCGTGAAAAAGTAACAAACATCAAGACATCCTGACATCCAGACATTCAAACTTTCGCATTTATAATATTATAGTAGGATGACTTGACAGAGCATTTAAACACTAGCGGCGTAAGGGGGGGGGGGGGGGGGGCGGTGGGGGCGGTCCGCCCCTGGTGCCAAGCCTCAGGGGGTGACACAAGTCGCGCAGATTAGTACTGATTAGCGCATCTGCCATGACAAGTCTGCGGTCTATCTCATGATACGGGGGGGTGCGATTGCCTTTCAATCTTCGAATTGGTAGGTAACCCCAAAATCCTGGGGGGTAGGGGGTGCCATAGGACTTATGACGGGGGGGGGGGGGGGGGTGATCGCCCCGGGTGCCAACCCATGCTACGCCGCCACTGCATTTAAATCTGAAGATCTGAAGTCTCGCTCACGTTTGATGTTACAAAATCCCTCCCGTGCCGCTCCCATACCTCAAGCACTGACTGAGTTAAGTGCTAGGACTTTAAGTAGGTAACATTCACATTTATTTATGGTAGGCATCCGCAAATAGTCAATTATTTGGTCGTCGTCGCAAAGGTTAATTTAAAGTCAGAGCTAAAACGATTGTGATATCGTGATCATCTAATGTAGTGGTAGCAAAATCAACCCATGATGGACATCAAGAGTTTCAGAGATAAATTCATGACCAAATAGTATTTGTATTTATATGGACACAAGCTTTTGCCCACGGCTTCGACCGCGTGAAATTAAATATTCTGATGTATAAAAACAATAATAATACTGTGAAGTTTCATCAAAATCCGTTCAGAAGTTTTTGCGTGAAAGAGTAACAAACATAATATTATTATTATATGTCTACAAACTGTAGCATTTAGTAGGATATCCGCCGATTTTAGTTTTTTTTTTCCTGTCTTGTATCGATTTCCTGCCTACACAACCTGCCTAACCACAGGAAAAATTGATAATTAATTCAAAAACAAACATTCATACTGTCATAGCAACAAGTGTAAAGTAGAATTGTTGGTTCGTTGGAATTCATGCATTGTTAAGGCAGATAGTTTACTCAAACAATGAAACTTAAATCATCAACATACATGATCTTATGGCATGTCAACAAAGGACAGCGCACTGGAAAAGACAGTGTAACTTTTTAGTTCACTAAATATACCATAGAATCTCTGACGCTTCACTATTTGGCGACTGCAAACTAGATTTCTTAGCCCTTAATTTTACCTCTAACTAATTTTGAATAAAAAAAATAATGGCTTGTCCAGATTAAAATCAAAATAATGTCTTGTTGAAAGATTACATACCAAAATTCAGTAACTATAGGATACAGATGAATGACATAATTGCAGCTGTAATATAAGTGGGTAGATCAATGATAAGTCACTTTTGTAAAATTGCACAGATCTCAAAAGATGCAGCTACCTCTTGATTTACGAAGAAGCTATAAATTAAAGTCAAAAGTCCTTGAGCTGACACTGAACTGTTTCTAATTATAGTTAGCTTTGGCAAACAGAATATAATAGTGTAGGAGTAGGTAATTATTGTTTATGTTTTTATTAATGACTCACCAAGCATAAAAAGGTTCATGTAATTCAGCATAGGGAATGTTGAGGAGTCCCTTCACTGTGTAGACAGGACTCCATTGTGGTGGATTTTCTGTCAAAAAATAAAATCAAAAATTATTCAAAACGAAAGACTGTTCACTTAGTCACCATTAATTATTATAATAATACTATTAATTAATTAAAATAAGGATTAATAAATCCAATGAAAAATATTAATCTTTTTACCAGATTAAGGGTTAATTATTTATTGTCCTGATATTCTGGATTTATTTAAATATATTTTTTAATTATTAACAAAGTATTAGAGGGATTTGAAACAATTCTTATTAGAATGTTAATAAAAAAATGTTAAACACATTAATATTTACATCAATAACAAATTAATATTTAGGTAGGTACATCAATTTATCAAAACTGGATAAAGTAGATACCCACTGCATATTGTTTATAAAATATTTGCATAAATAATAACAACATAACTTATTTATAAATAGTAAAGGAAAACTAAACCATATTATCATGTTTACATGACCCGGACGAAGCATTGAATCGGCTATTCAGTGATCAATAGACAAAACAGCAGGAAACTTAGTAAATTTTCAAATAATTTTAAAATGAGGGTAAGGATTTAATTTACTATGTTCTTTTATTATAAATTACACTTACGTTTGTCCACGTATCCTAATACTGTAGTCACTAAAAAGCAGAAGACTGCATGTCTAATCATTGTGAAGAACGCGGCCGCCTGCGGTCGCTTCCTAAAACAGAATGATGATGAAAAAATGAGATTGGATTTATCGTATCGCTGTGGTGCGGCACGGTAAATACAGCTATACTGAACATTGAGGTATGCTCGACCTGAAAATCAATCTACCTTTGCTTGATAAACCTAAATTAATACACAAAAGAGTAATTTACATTTAGAAAAGATCGATTTTTAAGCAGGTAGTTCTTTTTTTCAATAAGATTTGTCTACGTGTGTCGTCGATTTTACTTTATATGGTTACTGTAGGATTTTCTTACCTGTTGACCGAATTTAATTAAATACGGTTGATTATGCAGCGATAGCTTTTGTGAATTTTTTGAGTAAAAAACATGAACTGTAGGCACTGTAGCACAACACAACACAACAGAAATCGGCCGATGATCCGATGAATGACAGCTGAGAGCTGACAGAAATGACCAAAGAGCATAAAAGAGTAAGAGACGGCACTCCATAGATATTTTTTGAGCTCACGCACACATATGCATTTTAGAGAACGACCCGCAAATCTTTACCAACCGCACAAACTACAGGCGGAGCTACCAACATAATGCCTTATTTTCTGACAGTATTAGTGACGTTCGTAATAACTTATCGATTATCGATACTTTGCTAGGGTTGTAATTGCATATCGATATCTAGTATAGGAACCTTCAATATTTTAATGATTACTATTTTTATTTTATACTATGTGTAAGTAAAACGAAGTTTTGTAACGTAAATTATTTATTTCGAAATAAAATAGGTATATTACAATAAGTATTGAACATGACATAGCAGTTGTAGGCATGAGGAATTATTGAAAATTATAACAAAGTACAGAAATGATAATTTTGTAAACTTTTATTTTCACAACTTTTTCTAAGAAAAAATAGGATTTTTATTTATAAACATCTTTAATTTTCTTATCAGCTGATCGAACCTCAGCCTCAAGATTACTTTTCAATGCTTTGTTGCTGTGCTTTTTTACTTTTGTCAGCAAAATTGTTTTCACTTTTTATGAAGCTGTCATTAATGATTTTACAACTTTTTCTTAGAAAAAGGTAACTTAATATTTTAAACATCTTATCATAAATTTCTTTATTATGTTGTTGACATTTAAACCAACTAAAATTACAATTTGTACTCAACATTAAGAAAATGAATTTTCCAACATTTTCCATATATATCTGGTCGGCAATATGGTCATGATAAAATTGTTTAGCTTCATTTACGGTGGTACATAATTGAATTGTTGGATAAACGAGACTTTTTTTATCATGCCACCATTCGCGAAGAGATATATATGCATACAAATCATTGTCAACAGGAGTTTTCACGCTCAAACACTCTTCACAAATTAAACAAGAACTGTTCTGTAATAGTTTGGCAGCTAAATACCCGCTTACATATACTACTGGTTGGTTTTCAAGGCTACACAAATTTTCAATGGGCTGTTCTAAGTTTTCAGGGTCCGGGATAGACAACACAGGATAAAATTCAGTGTCTGTGGAATCTTGAACATTAATTTTTATTTCTGTTGTTTTTAAATTAGTTTTTAAAATGTCTTTATATTCCAGCATATGTTTATTGTTGTCTGCTTCACAATTAGCACTTCTGCTATGAGGCACTTTCAGCCCAGTAACCATGCTTGTTTTAAGCGCTGCAGTAAAGTGCGTGATAGTGGGATTTCTATTGGTTACACTGTGTTGCCTAATGATTCCAAATAAGTTTTCCAGAGAGTCTTGGTTAAACTGTCTAAGGTTCATATATTTAAACCCTTCATTCTTTAACTTTTCCCAAATATCGTTTAAGGATTTGATAGATATTTGATATCCCTTTACGCATTTAACATTTTTTAGTATCGTGTTTTCTGCTGTTATAAATTTTATAGTTTTTAACTTATCAGTATAAAAGGTCCAAGACTCAATGTGATTACTTGATGTGGAAACATTTTCCCGGATCCCTTTCTTTACGTCATTTAAAGATGATGGACCATTTGTACAATCAAATAGTTTATCTAACTGTTCAATCACAAATGCTGTATCATTGCAATCAGAAACTTCTTTCCATGCCATCATTTTTAAAATAGCTGCCACGGTATTACTCAGAGCATGCGCAGCATACTTCACCCTCATCTTAGTTTTGAATGTTGGATTTACAATGGTACTATTCAGTTTTTTAAAATTTAAAAAATTTCTGTTGTGTTCTTCTGCAACTACCAAATGCCTCCATTGTGCAATTTTTCCATCGAAAGACATATTTCCACTTTTAAAGAAATTGTTTCGTAATGATTTGAACAAGTGAGGGATGTCATAGATTATAAAAATTTTGTCATTATTTACAGAGAAAAAGTTGCTATCTATGCCTTGTCCACAGTTTCTTTTTAACATGTTAAGAGCTCCTATATTTGTAGATCCCTGATCACAAACTGTTGTTAGAACCATAAATCCGATTTCTTTTAATTTTTTGATGATGTCCGATATAATTTTTGCCAGTTTTGCTGTTGATATTGTGCCTTCCACAAAATAGTGCGCAATATATTGTTTGTATTTATGTTTATCACCCTGTATCATAAACACTAACGCATGGTCTGCAATTTTCTTTTCTCGTCCCATGTTCTCGCCCTCTCCATAATCCACGTAGCCATCCACTTTATCAGCAATTTCGTTATAAATTATCCGTTTCTTTAACGCCATCTCGTCAAATATTAACGAGCAATATTTATTTTCCTTTGGCATACTTGATGCTTTTGCCTCTAACATATCAATTATATTTTTATTTATACCAGGCTCCATTGGTATATTTTTTAAAATCCTTTGGAGCGTTTTAGTGCTTGGTAGCGTAAACAGCTTTTGCATATAGCGGTATGCTTTAGGGGACCGTTTAAATATAGCCAAAGCATATATTTTGTTGGCTAAAGTCCACCTTTTTCCTTGTGACTTTTTTTTTGTTATTCTGCACTACATCCTTTACTAACGATGTCAGCACTTCCGAATCTAACTTGTCTAAATTCACTCTTGACTTCGCTATATTCCTTATTGTTTTTTTTGCATTTTGTAACTGTCGCCAAAGCCTCTTCTCTTTAATTGTAAATGTTGATGAAGTGTCTGTAATAAAAACATTTCCATTAGTAAAAAAAACAACATTAAAGCAAATTGAATTGAATATTGGTTAATTAATCAGCAATTTTACTTAGTTTTTTAAATTAGGATGTTTTATCTTACCTTTCATTTCAATGTTTTTCTTAGGTCTTTTATAACTGTGGACTAATATTTCTGCCTGTGCATCTTGATGGCAAATGTTTTTATCATCTGAAATATTATAAATATGCAAATTAGTTTAAAATTTATTTTGTTGTTTTATGAAACATATTATTTCCAAATCAATCAATCATTATCAAGTTTTAAAAAAATGCAAAGACAGGATAATGATAGCTCTTCTCATAAAATATGAAGCGTGGGCCCACCTTCAATAACAATGACATAATATTAAATTAAAGGCATTTAGAGGTTTTAATGTTCTGCATTCTGGATGCGGTCTGCGGGTATGTCAAGACAATCTGTAAGTGGTCGTGATAAGGCAATCAGTCACGTGTGCTTTGCGTTCTTTGTTCGTATCCGCACGGTCAAATAGCATTAATATAAAATGTACAGAAACCTAGAATGTTGTACATATAAGTTCATTTTGACCTGACTGCAGACTGCAGAACGCATCCAGGGTGGCATTCTTTAGTTTGAGGGAAGGCATATTTTAGAAGGTAAATAATTAGTTTGTACACTTACCATGAGTAATGGGTTTATAGGTCATAATTATGTTCTGGTGCATTGGAAGTAGAAGGAAGAGGTTCAAAAGTTGTTTTCGCAGAAATACCAGAATCTGGTATATCCACAGCTCCCAAACATGTTGAATTTAGTTGTTTGGTTGTAGTTGTAAGGGGAACTGAAAGCAGATAATGAAATGTGAATTGGGTAATAAAATGTCATGTTCTTACCCAACTTTAGGGTACAATCAGTCTAGTACATGTCTTGCTCACATTAAAAATTACTAGCTTATAAATATTATTAAACTAGCTGACCTGGCTAATTAATGTAGATTGCCTAAAATTTTTCAAATTGGTCCGGTACTTTTTTGAAGAATTTGTATTACACAAATTACTAAAGTCCCTCTAACTCAACACACATTCTAAGCTAAATTGTGTTACGAGTGGGTTTACTACAATATTCAAGCTGTGGGGTTCTAACCCGCACTTTAGGCTATCTTGGCTTCGAGTTACGGAGCCGATCAAATACAAACAAACAATTAAATATTTCCTTTTTATATTATTAGTATAATTTTAGATAAACATACCTCGTTCAACTGGATTTGACTTCTTTGGAATGCAATATGAATGATCATAAAGAACTGTAACAAAGTATAGATATAATTAATAATTGATTTTATATATTATTTATTGATAAGCATACAACACATGTTTGTGGTTACAAAGAAAGAACCTTGTTAAATTGCATTCGGTTGGTTTGTTTTGGAAACCAAAGAAAATTAATTAAGACATCTAAATAATTCAGAAAAATTGATAGTAAATTAAATTTAAAAAAAATAGCGACGTTTTACCTGAAAATAAAACGTTTATTAAACATACTTACCTTATTCGAAGCCTTTATAATGAGAGTAGTGTCTGTCTTTTCCTGTTTGAGTACTAGTTTTGACGTATAATCTGCCCACGTGACTTCCGCTCCGGTCCCCCACCGCCTAAGCACGCCTCAATTAACGACACTAGCGCCACCAACGGTAGCTCGAAACTAGGTTTCGATATTCTCGCCATTGTGTTTTATGACACCAGGTAGATTTAAAAAGTAGGCTTCGAATAAGGTAAGTATGTTTAATAAACGTTTTATTTTCAGGTAAAACGTCGCTATTAAACAGTACTGTACCGTTATTCGAAGCCTTTATAATGAGAGACGTGTCTATTATCTCCTGGTGGCGCTGTGTAATCGCCAATGTGATCAATTGAAGAATAAGACATTGATCAGTGAGAAATGTTATGAATTAGTTAGAACTTTAGCTTATCTGTCTACTGAGTGGTAATGTACTGTGTGTAGGTACATTATAATATTTTACAGAACGCAACCTGCATCTGCATCTCCGTAAATTCACGTCTAATGCATCGTTTATTAACAACTATGTAATAATGAACTATCGGTTACTTTACGTCATGTAAAAGGCGCAAAAGCTACGTCCACCCTCACTCACAGTATCAGACCGTTGGAAAAATTTAATAAGCTTCGGTAGGAGTGAATAATTATTAGGTATGGATAAGAATATTCACTGGTACAGTTAAGGTCGCTTGCCGATAGCGGGCGTTTGATGATCTCCAACATTTCCCACATTTAGGTATCAGCTCAGATTTTAATATTTATAAACCTTTACAGGACCGTAGCCTAGGTGGACGGTGTAATGAATAGGTGACAATAGCTAGCCGGCTATGTATAGGTACGATACTTTTGTATTGCCTGAGTATTCCGCGTTATCGCTGTTCGCTAGGGATAGCGAAGTTTGAGTCGGAATTGATAAAATTTATAATAATACAGACTTTCCTAGTACAAACTTAGTAAACTTTGCGGTTTACGAACGTCGGTGCTGTGGTAAGACTGTGCGACCATTATCTTTAGGGCTAACAGTGATAACTTGTCAGCTAGATCAGCTTATTGACGGTTAGTCAACCAGCTTAATTCAGAGCAATCTTAATATGTAATTATGTATTATTGTAATTACAATTATGATAATAATGTTATAGGGCTGAACAAGAGTTTGTTTGCATCAACACAAAAACTATCTTTGTGTTGGAGTCCTTTAACCACGAATTCTATAAAATCATAATAACATCATTCTACCACCAATAGTAGCGGAGCATCAATAAGAATGTTGCGAAAGCGGGAAAAGTTATGCAAACGAAGTCGCAAGCACAGCTAGAATTAAATGATAGTTTCGTAGCCGATCTAAACCTTATCAGGTTTCATCAAGGCCCTTAGGGTGGGCATCGGATTTAATTTCGAATGATTTATTTTCATCACCCTGAATGCCGTTGGACGATCGCTCATTTGCACGATGTAATAATATTTATGTAAAAATATTTATGTAATGATGTTTGTGTAACACTAAGTTTTATATCATCGCCAATGTCACTCATGATTCATTGAAGTGTACATACCTAAGTTGCCAGTAGGTGGGTAAGTACTAATTTTTGTGACAATAGTCAGCAGAGACAAATTACTTTATTGACCTAGCGAGTCGGGTAGGTATTAGAATATTTCACGAGGCTGTTGTACTTAAAACAAGTTAACTCGTAAACAGTTGTGTGTGCCACAACATTTTGCTTGTGACTACCTTCGTTACAGTATAATAATTGATAGATTTAAATCACATCAAATACGAATTTTGTAAATTGTACTATGTAGGTAGGCGAAGGACTTTCGGCCCCAAGCAAAGAGCTTAAGAGTGCGGCACATTATCCAAAATTAATTCCAACCATGTTTATGTACTTCTGTGTGACCCTAAGGTCACGGTGATAATTGGAAAAATCAGAGTTAAATTACTTTCTTGGACTGAAGGTTTTGATTTATTCCCTTTAACTCCTCGTAAAAGTCGTTCATATTCATACGACAATTTTTATTGAACCACAGAGGTGCACAAAAGGTCGAATTAACAATATGACATGGTGTCATATGATATTAATAATAAATTATATTTATTTACTTAAATTAAGTAGACAAGACGTAGTCATTGACACTATAATAGGGCACACGGAAAGTTCAGTTAAGAGACTGAAGACTTGTGTGACTTTTGGTATGCAATCTTTTCTCCAACGAATGTAATGGCTTGTATAAATGAGAAAATAACAAATTGTAGTATGTAAACCTACGCGGTTTAATATATATTTAGTAAGTACGGTTTACTAAAGTCACTGTTTTCGTTGTACAGTGAAATTCAATTGCGAAATGCGTTACCATGCAGCGTGCCCAATTTGTTTTAAGCTCAGATAAGCTTTATACTTTTGGTTATTGTGGATCATAAGTATTTGGTATTGGGTGCCATGAGCGCCTCAAGTTGGCGGTTAAAATGCTCTTTGCCTCACGCAAATCATGAATTGTAGTGTTATAACATGAGAAGAGCCAATGCTTTAGGATTTGTAACGTTACGTGACTTGATCTGTATGTTTTTGGTAACCGAGACTCGGTTAGGCCATTTTGTATTTATGGAGTTCACCTTTTACTGTTACTAGTTTGTAAGACTGTTATTATTTTGTTTATTTATTTTATATAGGTAAGGACCGACTTCATTGTGTTTATTATCCAGACTTGTGTGCTTTTATTACAATAGGGGCATGGGTTATCTGACCCCGAAGCAAGGATGGTTCCTGAGTTACCCCAGAATGAAGTCGTCCAATAGGTAAGGGCGCGAATGTCGCGACTCTTTCTGTGCGAATCAATTGCCGTCAGAACATTTGCATGAGTCTGTCGGTGTACTATAGGTAATATAGGTATGTATAGCAGACAAATACTTATTTATATTTTAGTATTCAGTACTTTGTGGTACCCGCCAAGCGTCTATGAATGTATACCTTATTTAAAAGACTATCAGGTCAATAGTTGTAACTTTACTATGCAGAGGCTGCATAAAGGCTTAAGTTTATTTAATTTCTCCAGGCGTTAACTGTTCGGTACCAAAAATTCAGGGCGCATAGCTGCGGCCCCGATTAATTAACATCCTTCAAGATTCTGAAGGTTTAGGGCGATGCCCTTGTATCATCTCGGCAGTAATGAAATAAGCCAAACTGACACGAATCGAGTAATTTTTGCGTAATCTCATGATCTCTGTCTCCACCTTTTACCCATGGCAGGTCTTAAATAGCTTACTTTTGTCATGAAATAAAGCATTTTAATTAGGGTTCCATAACCCTTGAAAATTATGAGGATTTGGGGCGATGCCCTTATATGTCCTCCCGGTAACATTACTTTAATTTTGCCGTGCAAAATAGAATTTCAGACCCTTTTATAGTTATGCGGATTTAGGGTGAAGCCCTTAAATGTCTACTCGGCAACTTTACTTATTTTCGTTTGCCGTGGAATAAGGCGTTTGGGTTCTATAACTCTTCAAAAATTATGAGGATTTAGGACGATGCCCTCATGTCTTTGAACCGCAAATACAAACGAGCGAGGTTGCTTGGCTCGAAATGTAATGATTTGAGTCCGATTCTCCTTGGGTAATCTCCTATCCCAGAGGGATGAGGGATAACATGAGAGTTTAGAGCGATGCCCTAAGATCTCTCGACGTAAATAAAAATGAGCGAGGTTGCTCGGCTCTAAATGTAGTGATTTGAGTCCGGTTCTCTTTGGGTAATCTCCTATCCCAGTGGGATGAGGGATAACATGAGGGTTTAGAGCGATGCCCTAAGACCTCTCGACGTAAATAAAAATGAGCGAGGTTGCTCGGCTCGAAATGTAATGATTTGAGTCCGGTTCTCTTTGGGTAATCTCCTATCCCAGTGGGATGAGGGATAACATGAGAGTTTAGAGCGATGCCCTAAAACCTCTCGACGTAAATAAAAATGAGCGAGGTTGCTCGGCTCGAAATGTAATGATTTGAGTCCGATTCTCTTTGGGTAATCTCCTATCCCAGTGGGATGAGGGATAACAAGAGGGTTTGGGCCAATGCCTTACTAAGACCTCTCGACGTAAATAAAAATGAGCGGCGTTGCCTGGCTCAATATGAGACTCCTTGAATGTTTGAGTTTTCTCCTATCCCGGTGGGATGAGGGAGAAAAGGTTCTGGCTCCTGGTTTTTCCCTGTTTGCTCCAAGAGAACTTACCCTCGCTACAGGATTATGCTGCTGCGTTTTGGTTACACTGCCATCTAGCTTGCCGAGTAGTCAGTTTGAGTTTTCCACTGTAGGTATTTAGCATAAGGCGAAATCTCAGATCGATCTGCGGAGCAGAGTTGCGATCGTATTGCTGCCGAAAAATTTTCCAGACGCCGCTAGCATCAAATAAACTGCGTATCAGGCTGAATAGACGATGTTCATCCTTCACCGTTTATTACACAGACTCACTGTTTATCTACACAGTAACAGCATACGTTTTCCTGAAATCATAGTTAAGAAAACCACAAAGGTATTATTATACCTACGTACCGTATCCTAATAGGACAAACTGCACACTTCACTCTTGGGTTATAAGCCATGCGTTAGACTTCCATAATGGCGGTAGAATAGGTACGTCGGTACGCTACCCTACCTAGTGGAAGTTTTCATACTTTCCCCGGATGCATATTGATAAAGGTAGTTTACCGTTTATTTATTTTGTTGATTTATAAATCAACACAATCCGTCCGATGGAATTCGTATGTCTGAAATGGTGTTGGTAAGATGGTACTTACAGCTTATTGTAGCAAGCAATCACATCTTGCGACTATTACATTACACCACACCATCCTTTGATTTGACCTCTACGCCAACTCTTGCTCCTCTTCTGCACGTGGACATAATATTTCCTCTTTCCTTTTGAAAATAAAGACATCTAACGGAAAACCCTTAGGAACAAACACAGCTAAAAAGGAGTGTTATACCGTTAGGAATGAACATTGCTAAAAAGGAATATTAGTTTTAAAACACATCTAACGAAAACCGTTAGGCACAAACATTGCTAAAAAGGAATGTTAGTTTTAAAACACATCTAACGGAACACGCCGTCAGGTACGAACATTGCTAAGAAGAAAAGTTAGCTTAAAAACATATCTAACGAAAAACCGTTAGAAACAAACATTGCTAAAAAGTAATGTTACTTTTAAAACACGTCTAACGGAATACCGTTAGGTACAAGTATTACTAGAGAAGAAACATAATTATTTAAAATTACACTGAGTTAGATTGAATGCAATCTACCCCCCGAACGGTAACACCGTTGTAAAAATAAATTACACTGCGAAATAAGTAATCACAGTAATTTTTATAAGTTTTCAGCCAGTACATAATAATTTAGAAGTACTTACATTATGATGGTAATATTTTACCTGAATCACGTCACGACTAGTACCTGTGAGATGGGTCGCGAACTAGCGGAGCTAATTCTACGACCGTCTCGAACGGGAACTAAAACACCAATGGCGAGAATATCGAAACCTAGTTTCGAGCTACCGTTGGTGGCGCTAGTGTCGTTAATTGAGGCGTGCTTAGGCGGTGGGGGACCGGAGCGGAAGTCACGTGGGCAGATTATACGTCAAAACTAGTACTCAAACAGGAAAAGACAGACACTACTCTCATTATAAAGGCTTCGAATAACGGTACAGTACTGTTTAATAATTGAAGTCATCATCATACCTGTCTTGAGGTTTTCTTTATTGGAGTCTTTTACATGAAGAGGAAACTCTGTCAAAACTTCATCTGGCAAGATGGGATTGCTCAATTCCAGTGTTGGAATAGCTGAGTTCTTCAGCCGAGTTCCTTTGGCATTGAAGGATTCAGGAGTGAAGTGCCCACCACAAACAAACTTCAGTTGGTGTAACTTTTCAATAGGTACATATGCTAAGTCTTCTATGCCAGCATTTTTAACCCACATTCGACAACTGAAATAAGAAATACCTATTAGAAAAGAAAAAGAATAACAAACTGAAATTTATTCATCAACTAATTTCTTTTAGTATTGTTATGCAATTCATTTACAGAGTACGAAACAAAATACTGAAATTAAAAATTGGTTATGGTTATTTACTGTATGATTAAAAATATTAATCCCAGCCTTTAAGTTTACACAATCAGTAAAATTATCTTGTAATAAATGAGTGTTATTAGAAACTTACCGGTCAGAATCCAGAGGAAACCTACTCAAAAGTAAGGGTGATCCACCACGACTTCGCCTCTTATTACAAATAACGCACTTCTTGTTGTTTCTACTCTCCATTATCAGTAGAAGCCTAAAATGAAATAGGTATTAATTAAACAAAGCCTATAATTTCTCTCCAACCAGTGTCAATGCCCTGGTTCATGCATTTACCAGTTTTGAAAGTACATTTACATTTTCATCACATAGGGTTGTTTTTAATGAATAATAGATTTGTAATAGATCTAATATTTCAAGTAAGTAGATAACATACCCATTAAACAGAAAAGTAAATAAGAGTTTAAACTTCTGTAGAAGTTGAAACACAGCTTATTTAAAAGAGTCTCTATCTCACAAAAAACATAACACTGAACAGCAAACTTTATCACGCCCGATACGGAGGAACTTAATCAACTCAACGTAAACGACAGAAAAGTTTATTTACAGTAATATTGCACCAAATCTGAGAAAATAACTTCACACGAATCAATTCGCCGGTTAAAAACTCAAACTCAATTGACAGACATTTTTTTTCATTTGTCAAACTAACAATACTACCAACATAAGGACACTAACAATTATTTTTAGTATGGTGGTATTGATCCGCGGGTTCCCCTGCTGTAGTGAAATCAATCCAAAATGCACTTTATTGCTTAAGGGATAAGGTTGTATATCAATTGCTACATATAGAGACTAGTTTTTGAATGAGAAGTGTCTACGGGTAAATCCGCGAAACAATAAAAAACTTATGTTCCGATCGATAAAAAAAAAACTGTTGTAGTTCTGGTAAATTAAACTTCTGAATAACGATTCATACAAGTTTCCACATAAGGCGCCATGATCCATATTGATTAAATACTTCAAGTTATTTCGATAATCAAAAAAACACGCACTAAACGTCATTACCATCACAGTAAAAATACTGACCTTTGCCGTTGTCTTTTAATTTTTTTTACTTTACCTATACACAGACCAGATTTTGATTATAAATTTAAAATGTACATATTTACCGTGACAAAATAACAAAATTATATTGAAATCGTATTAGCCAATAAAATGGAATCATGAATTGAAATATTGTCACGAAAAATCGTCATAGCCATCGCGGCAGCATCAAAGGTTCTTTAATGTGGCCGCGACGCGACTTATCCCCGCTTGTGTCCGCGCGTCCCACTCTTCAATTCGTTGCTCGTAACAGAACAGAATGCACGTAAAATTTACGCAGCTCCGAGACTTTTTAAACTCCGAAAACGAGAGACACTCGCAGTTTGTCATCGGCTCGCGTCATTCCCATTTTGTGCGATTTGGTAAGTTTTATATATCGATATTTTTCTAATAATTAGCACTTTGTAGCATGTGATTACAATAAAAAAATGGCGATATTGAGGTGTCCCAATAGTGGTGACAATTATTTTTATATAATTTTAAAATCGTTTTCGTCATTACCATTAACATCATTACCATATCATTTAGGCTTATGGTGATGACACTTTGTATATGGTAATGATGACTATGAATGGTTTCCTAAAAGAACAATGGGACAAAACGTCCCCAGAACTGTAGCACTTTAATACCTACCTTATAATATGATAGTACATGATAATACTATAATTTTATTATAATATGACAGCTCAAGTGTGACATGCATGTCTCAGAAAAAAGTTATATCTAAAATAAGAATCCATAAGCAACCCTGAAAAAATACATACAAAATCACTTTTGACCGACTTCAATGGGTATCACGACAGCTTGACCCCGGGACAATTCGACTCCTGTGACAACTCGACCCCTGCGACAACTCAAACCCTGCGACAACTTGATTTTTTTCAACACTCAACACTTTTGACTTACTTCAAATGGTTTCACGACTGCTGGACCATACGACAGCTGAACCCTACGACCACTCGAACCCTCCGACAACTTGACCCCTGCGACAACTCGATTAAATTACTTTTGACCTACTTCAAACGGTATCACGACTGCTTGAGCGTTAAGAAAACTCGACCTGGACACCTCGATCCTTGCGACAAGTCGATCTCTATTACAACTCGACCCCTGTGACAAGTCGAACACTGCGACACGTCAACCCCTGCGACTACTCTGAGCATTTATTCTAGATTCTGTTCAGGCATTGATTGATGGAGCTTAATGGTTTACAATAAGTATCATAGTTGTCATCGGGGTCGAACTGTCGTAGGTTCCCTACGACAGTTCGACAACTGGACCCCTGTGACAACTCGACCCCTGCGATAACAAGATTAAATTAATTTTAACCTACTTTAAACGAAGCTCGACCCTACAAAAACTTGACCCGGACAACTCGACCCCTACGACAAGTCCAAAATATTCAACTATGATACTTATTGTAAACCATTTAGCTCCATCAATCAATGCCTGAACTGTATCTACAATAAATGCTCAGAGTAGTCGCAGGGATTGACGTGTCACAGTGTTCGACTTGTCACAGGGTCACAAGTACAAGTTGTCGGAGGGTTCGAGTGGTCGTAGGGTTAAGCA
The DNA here is from genome assembly GCF_963855985.1 of Ostrinia nubilalis. Lineage (NCBI taxonomy): Eukaryota > Metazoa > Arthropoda > Insecta > Lepidoptera > Crambidae > Ostrinia > Ostrinia nubilalis. Next base: position 9,740,297 of record NC_087109.1, on the reverse strand, counting down.
GTCGTAGGGTCCAGCCACTAGCGGCGTAAGGGGGGGGCGGTCCGCCCCGGGTGCCACTCATCAGGGGGTGACAAAAGTCACGCAGATTAGTACTCACTGGCGCTAGTATAACGAGGATATGCCATGATTGGGGGGGGGGGGGTGTTGCGATTAGTATCATATAGCTCATTCGAACTAACACCTTTCATTCATTCAATCGGTAACCCAAAAGAGGGGGTGCACCAGACCATTTTGGGGTGTCTTACCTCCCCACTATATGTATACCCAACTTACTTACATTAAGGACTTATGACGGGGAATGCTGTGCTGTGCTATGCCCCGGGTGCCAACCCATGCTACGCCGCCACTGTCCAGCAGTCGTGAAACCATTATTTTGAAGTAAGTTAAAAGTGTTGAGTGTTGAAAAAAATCAAGTTGTCGCAGGGTTTGAGTTGTAGCAGGGGTCGAGTTGTCACAGGGGTCGAATTGTCCCGGGGTCAAGCTGTCGTGCCCTTTGAAGTTGGTCAAAAGTGATTTTGTATGTATTTTTTCAGGGTTGCTTATGAATTTTTATTTTTGATATAACTTTTCTGAGACATGTCACACTTGAGCTGTCATATAATAAAATTATAGTATTCAATTCAATTTATTCATTTAAAGATAACAATGATCCACATGGTTAGTAAATGGGTGCCTTATACAACTATGTTAGTAATTTACTTATTATAACATACCACTAATTATCCAACCCGTTCGGTAAGAAGTAGCCGAAGGAAATGTCGGATAATAGGAGAGTCGTACCTCTCCGCCACGGTCTTCAGGATACTGTTGGGGCTCGCCCGTATCCTACTGAGCAACGAGGCAGTCTTCTTGCATAGGACAGCAAAGAAGCCGTCAGTATGCGACTGAGCAAACATTTCCGAAGCACTGCAGAAGCGAGGCAAGCCCAACAGCACCCTGAAACCGTTGTTATATTGGACCCAAAGGACGCCAAGCGATTTCTGCGAGTACGTGGTCCATAGGTTTCCCGTGTATAGACTCTGACAGTATGCTTTAAACAGAGTGATCTTGACATGGTCATTACATCGGGCAAACCTGCGAGCCAACATATTACACCTTACTGCCAGCGCCCTTCGTTCCCTCTCGATATCAACATGATCTTTAAGGTCATCAGTAACGTAGTGTCCGAGATATTTAAATTTAGTGACTCTGTTTAACTTTACCCCATTCAGCAAGAGGTCGGGTACCACGTTTGGACATTTACTGGCGGCCTTAAATACCATGTATTCGCTCTTCTTCACATTATACAAATAAGCCATGGCATTTAGCATACGCTTCACACACACCCACCATCTTTCTGAGAGCCCCCATTGTTGGCGCCAGCAGTACCATATCATCAGCGTAGCTTATGTTGTTGATACAAACACCATCTACCCAGCATCCGATACGCATACTGCTAAGGGCAACAATGAGGTCATTTACGTATAGGTTGAAAAGCCTGGGAGACGTCAGCCCACCCTGTCTCACCCTGCACTGCAACCCATACTCCTCAGAAAAAACGTTAGCCCATCTTACGCTGTTAATCTGGTTAGCATACTAATAATGGAATATTTGTGATACTTCTGACGGGACGCCCTGCCTCCTCATCTTATCCCAAAGGATGTCATAAGACACAAGATCGAACGCCTTGGAGAGGTCGAGGAAGCATGCGTAAATGGAAGTCCCCTGATCCGTGTAGTACCTGACAGTGTGCTTAAGACTAAGGATGGCGCTCTCGGTCGACAGTCCAGGCTTAAACCCGAATTGAGCATTATGTGATTTTAAATATTTATCTAGTAGAGAGTCAAGCACACTGTCAAGGACCTTTGCCGTGATTGTAGCTAGAGAGATCGGTCGGGTATTAGCATGGTCTATCATACAAGGTAGGTATTAAAGTGCTACAGTTCTGGGGACGTTTTGTCCCATTGTTCTTTAAGCTTTGTTTTTAAATGAGAAGGTTTTTTATTAGTTTACGAAAAGACGTTTTTTTATTCATTTCTTGTATGTTGACTATTGTGTAAGTCTAAGTAAGAGTACCTAGGCATATTTTTCAATCAAAATCCTCATTGGTGTAAATATATATTTTTTCTGATTCTGAATAATATTAGGAACGTAAAAAAAATTTAACTAATGTCCGTATTGTTCCAAATTCAATAAATTCATTAAAATATTGAATACATTTATTTTTATTTCCAACCCATTCTTTAATAGGTACGTGCTTAGCTAGGAAAATAACATAGATAAAATTGGTGTTTAGCTAAACAATTATATTTAAATTTTAGTTTTTAAGTAATTTTAATTTAATGTATTACTATAAAATATATTTCGTCATCACCATTAACATAAGATCATTACCATTTTAATAAAATCATTACCATTAGGAAAACGTCATTACCATTTTGTGAAAAAATATTTGGACGCTTGTTACTTCTAAAATCACTATTGAATCTAAGGGCCTCACACTGATCTAAAAAGCTTATTGCTTAACCTTTCAGTTTAAGCTAGTTTGCACGCATCCCTGTTAAGTTTTTCAAAAAACGTAAAATAAATCCCGCGGAATAAAATCGGCGGATCTACCCCTACCCACTGGAAATGACATGAGAGAACAGACGACAACAACGACAAAGACTACTAACAATCACAGTAAAAGCAGCAGCGCCATCTATTTATCTGTGTTATTATTGTATGCTAGGAGACAAGGCTGTAATCGGCACCAATCACAACTGATTTTCATCTATATATCATCCTTCATTATATCATTACTTGATCTCATTTTGTAACTCGTACCACTTATACAGTGTGAGTCACGTTAAAGTGTATATATGAAAATAGATGAAACTAGACCTATTTTTATCGACAAAAAAGAGGTCAAAAAAATTTTGAGAATTTTTTTTAATTTTTTATAGATTTTTTTCTTCTTCCAAGTACTTATTGTAAAGAAAACGTAATAACTTTTAAACTAAGCGGTATATCCTGATAAAATAAAAACAGTAATAATGCTAAATAACAGGCGATACTAAAAAAATACATAAAATACACAAAAAATGCCAACAAATAATAAAAAATGATACTTTTTGAAAAAAAATTGCTTTTAAATTCGTGTTTTTTTGCTTATTTGATAAATTTCTCCAAAAAATGCCCCTATAACAGGTGGTTTTTATTACTTTGTATTACTCTCTATCGTAAAATCTTTGTAAATCCAAAAATCGCATGTCTCTATCCGTATCACAACATTTGCTATGATCGTTTGAACAAAGGCCTGCCACAACTTTATTCTCCGCTACAGGTAGAGAAAATTTTAATTTTAACTAAAATGCTTATTTTACTTCGAAATCATGTGTTTTTATTTGAAATCTAACTTGTCTTTATGAAAATTACAAATCTAGAGCCATTTTCAGTTTCGTTGTTAACAAAGCGTTGAATGGCGCGCCCGGAGAGGCTTAGTTCAAACGATCATTGCAAACGTTGTGATAGAGATAGAGACATGCGATTTTTGGTTTTACGAAGGTAATACGATAGAGAATAATACAAAGTAATAAAAACCACCGGTTATAGGGGCATTTTTTGGAGAAATTTATCAAATAACCAAAAAAACACGAATTTAAAAACAGATTTTTTTCAAAAAGTATCATTTTTTATTATTTGTTGGCCTTTTTTGTGTATTTTATGTATTTTTTTAGTATCGCCTATTATTTAGCATTATTATTGTTTTTATTTTATCAGGATATACCGCTTAGTTTAAAATTTATTACGTTTTCTTTACAATAAGTAATTGGAAGAAAAAAAATTCTATAATTTAAAAAAAAAAAACTCAAAAATTTTTTGACCTCTTCTTTGTCGATAAAAATAGGTCTAGTTTCATCTATTTTCATATGTACAGTTTAACGTGACTCACACTGTATACTTAAAAATGGCACAAATCAAGTCGACCTCGACGTGTATTGCCAACATCATCAAAAAAGAAGAAGGCTGTAATCGCCACTCGCAACCAATATCATAGAGAAAAGTAATACATAGGAAATAGAGAACCCTCTCTGTCAAATTTTTGAGCCTACTAATTGATAGCCTGGTGTTAAATTCCCTGTACTTAACCTACGTACGTAACGCTCACATACATACATAGTACACGCACACATACATACATAAAGTCCACGCACACATACACACAGTTCACGCACACATAGGCCCTCATAACCTTCAAAGAATTATTGTTTTTATGATGTACAATGTAGAATTTTTTCAAATCCATTATTTTGAAAATATTTATCTTTATGGTGTACGTATTTTCAAAACAATGTATTTGGAAAAATTCTACATTGCACATGGAAATGCAAATAAGTAAACAAAAACTTTTGAATTTAATAATTTTACTTTATTTATGAACACACATAATATTATACACCAAAAGCGTCTTTTCGCAAAGTTTTCAACACTAAACACAGAACACAGCACATTGAGAAAACTCAGATCACTTGTGAACATAACAGAAAGTTTCTTCGCGATTCACGAAGGAACGAACAAAACTCCGATGAACCAGAACAGCAGCAGGTACGAAGGAATGAACTTGAATTTGACTCGACTCTTCAATACTTTAATAGGGCCACAGAACTCATAAACGATGGCTAAGAAAACAATAAATAATGCATTCAATTCAACCTAACAAAAACAACACCGGCCATTTTGGAGGAAAAACAAAGTTGCCATATGTTAAATAGTAATTTCTACTACTCTATTATGTAAATTATAACAAAAATGTCAATGTTCAGTTTTAAATTAAAACAAATTAATTTCATTTAAAAAAAGTTTTCACATTGTAATTAACAATATTCTCAAATATATTTTAATTAAGAAAAAAATGAAAATATGAAGGAAACAGGAGCAGCGACATCTAGAGCGTTTTAGGGTAGTTAAAAAGTATTTGAATTTATTCACCGATGTCGCTGTTTGGAAGCAAGTTTCACTTCGATGACCGTTGTATGGAAGTTTCTTCACCCTGACCAATATTCATTTAATTATAATTCAATGATACTTATTTATCATCACTATACTTTAAAAAATTCTTGCACTTTTTAATAGTATAGAAAACAGATGTTATTAGTGAATTAACTTGTGGAACCCAGGAACCCTAAGTGGTCGCAGCATGAGACCGCGGTAACAATTAATTTCTTTTTTATCTCGATTCGCTAGTATGTAAGTAATTCCATTCAATCCATTTTTAAAGATTATTCCAAAGACCGTATTTTTGGTTCGACGCGCGCGACGTTATACTGGTTATAATAATTATATCTCTTAAATACAGATGTCGCTAACAAAAATTGTGTAAATTTATTTTTTCCCCTGCCCCTGCTGTTGTTATGTTTTTGACAGCGACTGTCATTTTGGAAGCGAATTTTGGCTTCTCGTTTTCTTTTCTCAGCTCGATATTTTCTTTTAATTATTTACTGAAAGAAAATCTCGAGAAAAATCCTGTGCAGTTTGCATCTGTTTTCAATATAGAATTCAATCTCTAGAACATTTTTACAACACTATAATTTACCAGTGTTGACAATAAACATGAACAAAAAAGCGATATCTTTTGGTAAAATTTCACTAAACGTGAAGAAAACTCAAGAAGAAGACGATGAAGTCTCATCTACTTCAGGTTTTGGTACTTTCGGCCGCACTCCGATACAAGAACACAAGGAAATCGAAGAAATAGCTGATGACTTGGAGAACCAACATGTCCATCAGGTTATGGGCATCAAAAACTTCGGTAAGAAGGCTAAAAACTTCGACGTCGAAGCTATGGTCGAAGAAGCCAGAAAATCTGCCCAAGAAGCTGCCAAAAGGAAGTTGGAGGAAGAAGCAAGTAAGTCTGATGAAACTGAAAAACCATCATCATCATCTCAAAATGATGATGATGAGGATGATGAAGTCATTGGTCCTTTACCTCCGCCTAATTTAAAACAAGATGAAGAGATAGGACCTCCAATACCAGCAGATTTGAACAGTAAAGCTAGTAAAAAGGGGAAACCTAAAGGTAGTGACAATGAAGACAGCTATGATGATCTTAGTGGGTCTGATGAAGAAGAAGTATTGACATTGGAAAAGAGAATACCTAATAGTCATGAGGTAAGATATTTAAAATTAAAAAATATGTATACCATTGTACACATTTGTGTTCCCTATTAATAGTTACTTTAACTTCTTGTCTGATAGATAAATACTTCATTAAGCTCATCACTCACTTATCATAATTTAAAACTGTACAGCTATAGTCTGGTCTGTGAGCACATAGAATTTTGTCCAATGACCCCAAGCTACCCATCCTTATCACTCGCGCTCGCACACTCACTGCGGACGCCCGTCGCACAGTCGCGACAGCAATATAATTACGCGCGAGCGATAAGGATGGGTCGCTAGGGGTCATTGGACAAAATTCTACGTGCTCAGAGACCGGGCTATAGTTCAACACATACCACACTATTAAATCATCACCAATTGTTATTTCCTTTGTTTTGACCTTTCCAACCCAAACTTTCAGGTATTCACTGGCTATTGTTCTGTTTGAAGTTGTTAGAAAAATAAAAATACATTTATTCCCTTCATTCAAGCAATGTACCTATCAGAAATAGTCATAGTTTGACCAATCAGCTATACTCAATAGAATTTAAATTGTTTATTTCCAGGTAGAAATGCAGCATGGCACCAAAGCAGTTGTTGCACTGGCTGTTGATCCGTCAGGAGCGCGGCTGGCAACAGGATCCATTGATTACGAAGTCTCATTCTGGGATTTTGCTGGTAAGAATAAAATCGTCTTTATTGAGATTTTTATGAACAGTTACTTTCAATACTCAATACGTTTATTGCATAAAATATAAGAGAGGAGGCTTTTTTAATTATTAGATTAATAGACTTATTTTATCATCTAGATATTTTTTTATATTTGTACTTCTGGTCCCAATATAAACAGCATGACTTCTGGCATACCTAGTAGTTTGGTACACTTGATTTCATTATTTCTACTTCTCTTTTCCGCTCCGCACAGCTCCGCTCACGTCCGCGCCGCCGCGGCTGTCAAATTCTGTAGGAAAATTTGACAGCCTGATTTTAAATTAAATGAAGAATCGGCCGATACCAACTCGGTGTAATGTGTGCACTTTCATACATTTCCATACTGATTAACAACCTGATCCAACTATCGGCCAACTAAAAGTCGGCGGTCTGCGCCTAGGCTTAGGCCAGGCGGTAGTCATTAATATACAATTCTTTGTAAATAGGTCATAAAATATATTACTACAAACGCGCGTTTAAAAAACGCAGTATACACAGACCCTAAGTATTGAATTTCGTCCCATACAGGTATGGACGCATCAATGCGCTCCTTCCGAACACTACAACCGTGCGAGAACCACCCCATCAAAGCTCTCCAATACTCCACCACCGGAGACTCCATCCTGGTGGTGAGCGGTTCAGCGCAGGCCAAGGTCTTGGACAGAGACGGGTTTGAAGTCTTGGAGTGCGTGAAGGGAGACCAGTATATTGCGGATATGGCGAAGTAAGTGGCTGATTACTCTATAACTGTGTAATATTTATTGTGCTATGTAATAAAAATATACTAAAATTACACAATCTTGATTTGGCAACATAGGTAGTTACTTATTGCATTAATGAAAATATTTACAACCCGATCAAGCTAACTGCGCACCTTGCGGCAATACAATTCCCTCCTCCCCTCCCCGCGTTCTCCCCGTCTCTACTAGTGTCGATGTGACGTCACGGCCGCCAGTTACGCAGTTAACTCAATCGGGTTGTACGTAATCTTGACATTGTTGTGGGTAGTGGAGACTACATTTTGGACCAATCGTGTTCCGTCTTCTATTTGATCTTTGTTGCCAAGTGATGGCGTTAACTTTACATTAGAACGCGGTAGCAAGTCATCCTTTAATATTTACTTTCTATGTTTTCATTATCAATGTTACAGGACGAAAGGTCACACGGCATCTCTGAACAGCGGTTGCTGGCACCCTCACATTCGCGACGAATTCATGACCTGCGCTCAAGACGGCACCCTGCGACTTTGGATGACAGAAAACCCTAAGCAACACAAAGCAGTCATAAAACCCCGACAGCAAGGCGGTCTCAAGACCAATCCCACCGCATGTGCCTTCTCCAGAGATGGAAACACCGTTGCCTGCGGCTGCTACGACGGATCCATACAAATGTGGGACCACAGGAAGAATTTCGTGAACACCACAACCCTCCTAAGAGATGCCCATCAAAAACAAACAGAAATCTGCAGCATAGCTTATTCTTATCTCGGATCATACTTGACTAGCAGAGGCAACGATGACACACTCAAGTTATGGGACTTGAGAAACTTCAAGAAACCGTTGCATGTATTCCCTGATTTATTCTCAAGGTACGAACAGACTGACTGCTCTTTTAGTCCGGATGACAATATGATATTCACTGGAGAGTCTTTACAGAGAGGCCAGGATGTGGGAAGGCTTAGATTCTACAATACAAAGACGTTTGAGTTGGTAACACAGCTCGAAGTGACCAAATCACATGTGATAAAGGCGATATGGCATGCAAAGTTGAATCAGTTGTTTGTCAGTTGTGGGAACGGTGTTGTGAAGTGTTACTACGATCAGAAGCGAAGCTTGCGAGGTGCAAAACTATGTGTGGTCAAGACACACAGAAAGAAACACTCCGTAGAAGTTATGAGTTCCCAACAGATTATCACACCTCATGCGCTACCTCTATTCAGGCAAGAAAAGCTGAGGACAAGTAAAAAGAGGATGGAGAAAGACAGATTAGACCCACTTAAGTCTAGAAGACCTGATTTGCCTATCACTTCAGGTCAAGGAGGCAGGGTAGCTGCATCTGGAAGTACTTTAAGTTCTTTCGTTATTAGAAACTTAGGTCTAAGCAAAAGAGTGGATGATGAACAGGATCCGAGGGAAGCTATATTGAAGTACGCAAAGGATGCAGAAGAAAATCCCTTCTGGGTGGCACCAGCGTATAAAAAGACGCAACCCAAGGCAATCTTCCAAAATACTACAGAAGACGGCGACGGACCTTCAGATCCTAAGAAACCAAAAACGTAGCTATTATAGGTTGCTTGAATCATGTTTTAATCTAAATGAAGTTTCTAAGCATTTAAGAATTTTCTTCATTCTTGCAAGAATTTTATGATGTTGACCTAAGTTAAAAATTAAGATTAATAAAAATAATTATTTATTTACAATACATCAGTATTTCATTTATTGCCAAAGATTGTAAGTTATGAATTAATTATGAAACGAATTTAAAGTTGTTGCTGGCTAACTCAAAGGAAAGATTAGAAAAAGACTTATTGCAATTAATTCTTGTTTATTATAATAACTTAACAATTAACCTACATTCTCTAATAACTAAACTACAGTTTAATCTTTACGCTTTGGCCGCTATGCTCTCTGGTTCAAAGTCTTCCTTGTCTGTGGTGAAGCTGATTGGAGATCTAGCTGGATTCTGAAAGAGGGAAGAACAGTTATTGAATGATTGAGTTCTGAGACTTGGGTCCGCCTCCAGGATCGGGACTCGAAACCTATCCAGTTGCAGCGAGGGGTAAGACAGGGAGACGTCATATCTCCAAAACTGTTTACCACCGCCCTGGAAGATGTCTTCAAGCTTCTGGACTGGAACGGATTTGGCATAAATATCAACGGCGAGTACATCACCCACCTTCGATTCGCGGACGATATCGTAGTCATGGCTGAGACCTTGGAGGATCTAGGCACAATGCTCGATGGCCTCAGTAGAGCCTCTCAACAAGTGGGCCTCAGAATGAACATGGACAAGACAAAAATCATGTCTAATGTCCGTGTTGCACCCACTCCTCTGAAGGTTGGAGACTCTACACTCGAAGTTGTTGACAATTATGTATACCTGGGACAAACAGTCCAGTTAGGTAGGTCCAACTTCGAGAAAGAGGTCAATCGTCGAATCCAACTCGGATGGGCAGCGTTCGGGAAGCTTCGCCATATACTCACGTCCGAAATACCGCAGTGTCTTAAGTCGAAAGTATTTGACCAATGCGTGTTGCCAGTGATGGTATACGGATCTGAGACGTGGTCGCTTACTATGGGCCTCATAAGAAGGCTCAAGGTCACCCAAAGGGCGATGGAGCGGGCTATGCTCGGAGTTTCCCTGCGTGATCGAATCAGAAATGAGGAGATCCGCAGGAGAACCAAAGTAACCGACATAGCTCGCAGAATTGCTAAAATCAAGTGGCAGTGGGCGGGGCACATAGCTCGTAGAGACGATGGCCGTTGGGGCAGGAAAGTTCTCGAGTGGCGACCACGGGCTGGAAGACGTAGCGTGGGCAGGCCTCCTACTAGGTGGACCGACGATCTGGTAAAGGTCGCGGGAAGAGCCTGGATGCGGGCAGCGCAGGACCGTTCATTGTGGAAAACCTTGGGGGAGGCCTTTGTCCAGCAGTGGACGTCATTTGGCTGAAAAGAAAGAAGAAGAAAGAGGGCTTGTTCTAAGTCCGCCTGGCGAGCTACCACCATATTACCTAAGTCTGTCGCCATAACAACAATGCTAACAGCCTTATTGTGTTCCGCCAGTTAGAGGTAAGATAGCCAGTTCCTCCGTGGTTGAGGATTCCGGGTGAAGCTCGCTTCCACCTTCGGCCTGATCGTCACTTACCATCAGGTGAGATACAGGCCAAGAGCTTCCTCGTTGTGGATAAAAAAAAGCTAGTTTTAATTATATTTATCATACTGACCAGTTTCTTAGCCCGTTCGGTGAGGATGGAGTACGCGAAATGGTTCAGAATGACGTTAGTCGGTAACGCCACTCCCTGGAACCTGTATAGCTGTTTGACCTCACTGTCTTGTGACCCTGGAATGATGAGAAGAAATGTGAGTTAGAAAACATTTACTGGAATGATAGTAGGTACAGAAATAAAGATCGTTTCATCCACGAAGACGCGCCCCACCAATTTTTGGTCATTATTGTAGTGTGAGTGTGGGGCCGTTCAAGTATTACGTAAGCAGATTTCTTACCATTTTTTACCCCCCCGCCCCCCTTGTCATCAAAAGTAAGCAAAGCACTTACCCCCTCCCCCTATGCTTACGTAAACATTTTTAGTTATAAATGTTTTATAAATTGTCATTTTTAAAATAGGAAAATTCATGAAAATATTAGGTTTAACTGATACACATAGAGTAATATAATCAGAAATAAAGAACATAACAAACATAATTGCATCAATTATGCATCAACATAAACACAAATGATAACTTTCAATGCTTACAATACGTTTAGTATCCAAACAAAACGCGCGCGGGAGGCCGGCCTCGCGTACCTATAATAATATGTGGACTGCGACCAGCGTTGCCAGACGTCCCGATTTTGGCGGGACGTCCCGATTTTTAAATCAAATGGCAATGCCAGATTTTGTATGGAAGGTGGCGTCTTTTTTTTTCGCGCGGCCATCGACCAAACTTTGTTTTTTGATTACAAAATAGTGTACGTAATAAACCAAACTTACTATGGCATATATACCTCTAAACTCAGTCTGAACTGAGTTACGAGCATTAGAAGTTTGATGATTTTCATACTAGATTTGCTTTTTGCGCGCAAGTTTTGTAAGAAATTGCAACAAAATATTGCGCTATTTTTTTATTGCGCTGATTCTGCTTCACACTGATGTCTGGAGCCTTTAATGGATGGTATTGTTTGTTCACACATACAATGTCACTATTTTGTTGCAATTTCTTACAAAACTTGCGCGCAAAAAGCAAATCTAGTATGAAAATCATCAAACTTCTAATGCTCGTAACTCAGTTCAGACTGAGTTTAGAGGTATACATGTCGTAGTAAGTTTGGTTTATTATACTATTTTGTAATCAAAAAACAAGGTTTGGTCGATGGCCGCGCGAAAAAAAAAAGACGCCAATTTCCGGCATTGTCTTTTAAATGTCCCGCGTGGGACAGGCTCGGTCCCGCTTTTCGGAGAGAGACATTCACTTCACCAGAGCCCCGATTACGGTAATTTTTAACGTCTCCAATACAGACGCGCTTCTTAAATTCTGCGATACGATTGGTCAAAACAGCTGACGTCAACTGTTTTGACCAATCCGTATCGCAGAATCGAAGAAGCGCGTCTGTATTGAAGACGTTAAAATTAGCGTAATCGGGGCACTGACTATTGTTTGGGCTTCTTGCCGGGAATCTGAAGCGTCATGTTAGCGGTTTTGTTTTATTTCCTCAAATTCGTGTTTGGGCGACTGTTAATGTGTAATAATGGTGGGTTATTAACCATTGAGTGTTCGTGAACGTGCATGAGTGTGGGCGAGTGAAGCAAAACAGTGCATCGTGATTCTTCGGATTCTCTCAAGTTGTCCATAGGAGGTCTCAGTAAAGCACCACAACTTTACTGAGACTCAAAGGGTGGGAAGGGGTATCATCTATCATCCTTCATTATATCATTACTTGATCTCATTTTGTAACTCGTATCACTTAGAAACTTGAAAATGGCAAAAATCAAGTCGACGTCGACGTGTATTGCCAACATCATCAAAAAAGAAGAAGACTATTGTTTGAAACGCCATATTATTCTAAAGAATAAAGCTTTTTTAATTTCGATTTTAGTTATTTTTTTTTCTTTTTTTATTCTAAAGACGAATTTTTAATCGTTAGATAGAGTAAATCTGATTTAAAATATTATTTTTTTGTTAAAATACATTTTCTATGGCTACTTTTGCTATCTATTGTCACGTAAACGTAATTTTAAGTCAAATAAAAAGATAAATATTTGAAAACCTTTCATTATATACGTTTTTTTACTATGTCCCGCTTCTGACGGAAGAATCCCGCTATTTTCACTCAAAAAATACCAAAGTCCCGACTTGGCGAAAAAAAAAAACTGGCAACGCTGACTACGACTCTCAAATTTCAATGGGCAGTGTCGGCACGAGAGTTAATTATTAGAAAAGTGAATAGCGCACGGTAATTCCCCTAATCAGTTCTCAAAGCGAGTGCCTACGCATATGTATTATTTGCGGGAATCCCCGAAAAAACGTAAATAGCTAACGATGACGTAATCATCACCTAGACCCCCTACCCCCCATGTCATCCAAAATAAGCAAAACAGAGACCCCCCCACCCCCCCTTGGTGCTTACGTAATACTTGAACGGCCCCTGTGTATGGATAATTTAGCGTGTACCGATAACACTCAAACATTAGCGGAAGAATGGTGGCGCGTCTTCGTGGATAAAACGATCTATAAAAGGGGGGCCATGACAGTATCTTCGTCTTTATTATGCCTACTGCAGAATCGACGAAAAGGCAGAACAAAAATATTCTAAGATCACGTCTCGGAAAACGTAATGTAGGACCGACGACCTCAGACCGATTCGAATCCGATGGACCGACAACTTCAACGTAACGAATATTCTTTTCAAATCATTGCGAACACTGTATTTTTTATGAGCCAGTGATGATATTTATAGAATTAAATAAAAGAGTCATTATTATGCAAAAATGTATCTTACCAGTGAGCTTGTGAACTGAGGTGACGGTGACCCTCCCAACCTGGGCTGTGCTGCTTATCATAGGTCCTTTTGATATGTCCACGTGGTTTCCCGCCCTGTATAGCGTCACTTTACCTGTAAAAAATGTGAATGAAAAAATACTACTCGAATTACCATTAATTTAAGCTCAATCAATAGCAATCAATCGCAGTTTTGAATTTCTATTGTCAACATAGATTTAGCTTTATACCTGCGTCCCAAAGTGGCAAAAAGGGACAGTTGTAATTTCGAAAACCTTTCACTCCGACGTTCTTGTGAAGCGATAACGAAATTATAACTATCATATTTTGCCACTTGGGGATATGCAATGGATATTGGGCAGGCAGATCTGACAAGAATGAGCTACCAGAAAATAAATCCTTGGACATTTTACACTACGCTTCTAGTCCCAAACTAAGCAAAGCTTGTAATATGGGTACTAGACAACGGATATAAACATACAATAGACTTAACCAATACATAAATCACAAAAAAAAATGCAAGGAACTAGATGCAGGCTTATAACAGTTGTCTTTACCGTCTCCCTGTTTTAAGAAAAATATTTTACCAACCATTATTCTTAGCGATGCTCGGAATCTGTTTGGTCTTGTGCTCGTTGTCTCTGAACATCTCAAGGGCGAGGTCCTCACCAACCTCCAGCCTCTCTAACGGCGAGTTGGCTCGCACCAGCTTTATGAACTCAGCGCTTAGAGTATACAGTTCTTGGGACGTTGGCTTCCAGTCCGGTAAGGAGGGTAGGTCGATGTCGTAGATGAAGGAGCCGCTGCGGACTGAAAGGAAAATGATATTGTTCTTTAGAGGTAATGGAAACCGGCAATTTTCTAAAAGTTGTGTGACAGAAATTTACTCAAAATTGAGATAGAACAGTTTCATCATCCTTAAAATAACTTCGCTTAGAGCAGACAATGACTGCAATACTCTAATCACTAGTTAACAGTTTCGTGTCAATGATATTTAGATTAATAAAGCCTCCAGTTTATTTGTAAGAAAAAGTATACAAATAACTTCAGTATTAGCTAAATACTATGATATTGTAAAACAGCTCTTAGGGAACTACACAGTTTAGTGTTGTAGCGTAAAAGCTGTACTCCACATAGTCTGTAATATGATTAATCTATAACGCTAAAGACTAGTACCACAGAATAATAATAAGTACTACCAGGCCTGTTCATCTCCGCGAGTTTACATCGAAAACAAAACACGCACGATGGCCCACCTACAGGATACTATTCGACAAGGCCTCACATACGAGCGAACATTGACTCACGCACGCGTATTCTTGTGTGTGATGGAAGAAAATAAAGAAAATGGTGTACTAAATACTGTGCAGTATTTAACTGCCTAAATAATAATAAAAACACAGAATGTACTTTTTTAAGTTGCCTCAGACACTGAGAGGTAAATAAGTAGTTAATATTATTCTTGATAATTCATGCTAAATCATGTATTTCCTCAGCTTACTGACCACGAGCCCTGGAAAAACGCCTTCAACAACTTCACTTGCGACCTGAAGGCTACACTGACTTCCTGGCGCACCGACATGGAAACTTGCATGCAAAATATAGGAGCCGATATTAAGGACACGCTCACCGGTATTAAACAAGAGCTTAACTCACTTCGTGCGGAGCAGGCCAGCATGAACCAGCGCATTAACGCACTATCAAAAGACGTTTCCGAGCTTCAGTCTTCAGCCCAATTTCAGTCAGAGGAGTGCGTGGACCTCAAAAAACGCGTCGAAGACCTCACTAAAAATAACCAGTGCTCCGACAAGTGTGACTCCGCTATGGCAGCCCTCGAAGCGAAGCTGGATGCCTTGGAGCAGCAAGCTAGGCAATGTAATATCGAAGTATGTAATGTCCCGGAAAGACGCAATGAAAACCTTCTAGGATTGATCGACGCTCTCGGAAGCTTAATTAAATATCCTATCGCCCAGAAGGACATCGTCTCGGTACACCGGGTCCCACACGCGAGCCATGAAGACAAAAAGCCAAAAAATATCGTAGTAAAATTTACGTCCCGAATCATGAGAGATAACGTACTGAGTGCATTTCGGAAATGCAAAGAGGTGAAATCTGACCAGCTAGGTGTCGCCGGTGCGCCCCTGACAGTCTACATGAACGAACATTTGATATTAAAAAAGAAGAAATTATTTCGAGCTTGCAGGGAAGCTGTCAAGAAAAACAACTTTAAATACATATGGGTTAAGAACGCGACCATACTCGTTCGCGAAACCGATACGACTCCCGCAATTGCTATACGTTCAGAACATGACCTCCAAAAAATCACACGTAAACATGGCCACCCTAGCAATTCTGGAAAGAGTACTTAGTCATCGCTTTACACTGATTCTTGGGACTATTCAACGCATGAAATCTATCTTAGACTGTATTTTTACCATTCGCTGTACTGTGTGTAGTCCTTACTCAAATGTTATTTTATTTTTGATTTTATTTACACTCATAGTTATTTGTTTTTATAGTTTTTTACTCATTATTTTAAAAAGAGTTCTCAGTCGTGGTCACACTCTCCTTCTTTTACTGTCAATATTCGTTTATTTAAAAATCTGCATGTACTTACAAGTACATTCCAATAATCTGATGTCATGCATAGGTGTACTTACTATAGTTTTTACGAAAAACATGTTTGTTTTTGTTTTGATTCTTCTGGGAATCTGGGAAATAACCATAATTATTTACGTGGATACAATTTTCTGTTTTTACTGTCTGTTTTTTGAAACCTTACTCAGTAACACTAAGTATATTTTGCCGCTCTTGTTGAATGGATAGCAATCTTACAATATATTACCAAAATTGTACTAGAATTAGATCAAAACTGCACACGGTCTATATAGAATGTTCTCTCTGCGGCATATGACATTTTGGTTTTGACGGAGACATGGCTTATACCAGAAATATCTAACAGCGAATTCTTAGATGATCGCTACATTGTATTTAGATGTGATCGCGACCGACTAGCGACTAATAAAAGTGACGGAGGGGGTGTACTTGTTGCGGTGAGAAGGGACCTTAAACCGGTCAATTCACCTATAAATCACTGCTCCTCAGCTATTGAACATATTATTGTATCTATACCCGCCTTTGACCCAGGCAAGAGACACATTTTTAGTGCTGTTTACATCCCACCGCAAACCCCCATAGACATATATTTAGACCATTTCACTTTATTACAAGACCTCGTGAACGACCTTAGTACCGAGTCATTTTTCATGATTGGCGACTATAATCTACCCCACATTGACTGGTCTAATTTCCAACTCGCTGCCCCTATTAGTGCTCCTACTTCTATTACTTATAATCTTTATAAATTCTTAAATACATTGAATGCTAAACAGTTCAATTCGTTGAAAAACGCCAATGACCGTATTCTTGACCTTCTCATATCCAATACCGAGACTAGTCTGAGTCCTTGTTCTCCTATAGTACCCGCGAATCAACATCACCCTCCATTCTGCGCACTTACTTTTATAAAGGACATCATCCATTTTGGTCCAAAATCAAAAGTGCCGGCCAAAAAATAAAAGTGCTGTATTCTGATAGAATACGTCCGCCTTAGCATTTATTACTATGGCACCAAAGCTGTAGCACCACTGTGCATCGTAGTATTTGAGCTCAAAAATATATGAAACGACTGACTTTGATCTCAAATACTACGATGCACAGTGGTGCTACAGCTTTGGTGTTATAGTAACAAATACTAAGGCGGACGTATTCTGTCAGAATACAGCACTTTTTTTTTTATTGGCCGACATTTTTGATTTTGAACAAAAAATGTATGAATCGTCGATGAATTTTAGATCTCAAATACTCGACGCACAGTGGTGCTACAGCTTTGGTGCCATAGTAACAAATGCTAAGGCGGACGTATTCTGTCAGAAGACAGCACTTTTTGTTATTGGCCGACACTTTTGATTTTGAACAAAAAATGTATGAATCGTCGATGAATTTTAGATCTCAAATACTCGACGCATAGTGGTGCTACAGCTTTGGTGCCATAGTAACAAATGCTAAGGCGGACGTATTCTGTCAGAACACAGCACTTTTTTTTTTATTGGCCGACACTTTTGATTTTGAACAAAAAATGTATGAATAATCGATGACTTTTAGATCTCAAATACTCGACGCACAGTGGAGCTACGGCTTTGGTGCCATAGTAACAAATGCTAAGGCAGACGTATTCTGCCAGAATACAGCACTTTTTTTTGTTGGCCGGCACTTTTGATTTTGGACCAAAAATATATGAAACGTGGATGATGTCCTTTAAAAACTAAACATATGCCTAGGAATCACTTCTCCAAACCTAACTTTCACAAAGGTAATTACGATAATATTAACATTAATATCAACGAAGTAAACTGGGAGTTATTGTTATCGGATCTCACTGCTGAAGAGTCAGTTAATGTATTCTATGAGAGGATCCACGAAATCATTAAGAATCACATACCCTTGACAAACGTAAAGTCCTCCCGTTTTCCTATATGGTTCTCCCCAGCTCTGAGACATATATACAGCAATAAGGAGCGAGCTTGGCGGAAATGGAAAATGTACGGGAACCTCTCAGACTACGAGTCCTTTTCCATATACAGATCAAGATTTAAGGCTCAATGTTCAATTTGCTACGGTAAGTACATTGATAGAGTTGAAACTAGCATAGCTCTTAATACAAAGTTCTTCTGGTCTTACATAAAGAACCGTAAAAATACCACGTGCTACCCTTCTACAATGTTCTACAAGACCAATAGCTCAAGTGACCTTGGAGAGATCTGTAATATGTTTTCAAGCTTCTTTAGTTCCGTCTACGAACCTTCGACACTCGGTCATTTTGATTTTACACAATTTTCGGATAGCAGCGATAACGACCTTCTTATTTCCAATATTAGTTTTTCTCTGGATCATATTAAAAGAGTACTATATTCACTCGATATTACCAAAGGTAAAGGTCCGGACGGAATACCTCCATTATTCCTGAAACTCACATACAAAACGATCAGTGCCCCTCTGCACATCATATTCAAAAAATGTTTGCAGGAGGGACATTTCCCGAGTGTATGGAAAAGCGCTTTCGTCACTCCTATTCCAAAGTCTGGCGACGCACGTAACGTGGAAAATTACCGGCCTATCTCTGTCCTGTCTGCCTTGTCGAAGGTCTTCGAACGACTCGTTCACAATGAAGTATACCCATCGCTACATCACATTTTAATACCGGAACAGCATGGATTTGTTAAACGCCGCTCCACCTCCTCCAATTTGACACTATTCACAAATAATCTGTTTACTAGTATGGATAGAAGGATACAAGTCGATGCAGTATACACGGATTTCCAAAAGGCCTTCGATAAGGTAGACCACAAATTGCTCCTAGAAAAACTGGCGTTTAACGGGATCCGTGGTGACCTGTTGCGTTGGTTTGCTTCCTACATTTCTAACCGGACACAGAAAATAGCAATTAACGGACTCGTGTCGGGTGATACTCTTGTCACTTCGGGTGTACCCCAGGGGTCCATTCTAGGTCCTCTGCTATTCCTTTTATACGTCAACAACATCAAGAAATGCTTCAATCATACATCATTTTTACTGTACGCTGACGATCTTAAAATCTATAAAGAAATTAAGTCGCTCAATGATTGCTTCCTTCTTCAATCAGACCTTGACACACTAAGTGAATACTGTTTAACCAACAAATTATTCCTAAGCATCCCCAAATGTAACTGCATAAGCTTTACAAAGAAGAAAAACCCTTACATCTTTGATTACAAGTTAAACAATAATACTCTGAAGAGAGTATCAGTTGTTCGTGACCTTGGTGTTTTCTTGGATTCAAAACTTCACATGGACATCCACATCAATGATATAATCAACAAAGCGTTCAAGATGTATGGTTTCGTTTCCAGGTCTGCAGTTAATTTTAAAAAACCCAACACATTATTGCATTTGTACCGTTCGCTTGTAAGATCCCAGCTCGAATATGCTGTGCCGGTTTGGAACCCATTCTACAAGAAGTACTCCAACTCCATTGAAAAAGTCCAGCGTAAATTCTTACGCAAAGTTAACTTCATGTGTTCCCGCTCCCGGGTCCCTTACGAAATGCTGCTAACCAAATTTAAGTTCTTGAGCCTTGATTCTAGACGATTGCTCCTATCAGCCATGTTTTTATACAATCTAATAAATAATGAAATCGATTGCATAGACCTCTGTAACCTGATCCACTTTAGCGTCCCCAGGCGTGCTGCGCTCAGAAGCACACGCAGAGACGAGAGAACCTTTTATGTAGACTTGTGTAAAACCAATGCGGGTTTACGAGCCCCACTCAACAGACTGTTGTCCATTTACAACCAGAACTTTAATAGCATCGATTTTTCCCAGAGTTCCTCAAGATTTAAAAAGCATATTTTAGACACTCTGCAAAGTGACCAAATTAAAATTAAGATAAATTAAATGAAAAAAAAAAAACAGTACAAAATTAATAATTAAAAGTCTGAACATAATATTAATTACTTCTTGGTGTTGAGCTACACCGCGTTTATAAGGTGTACCTTAATTGTAATTGCCTCGCTCTATATTACATGGTTTCATTATCAATATGTGGATTACGTAGTGGGATGTGTTACCACATAAATAATACATAAGTCTAGTAGATAAGTTAATTTTTGTAACACATTTGTTTGTAATTCCTAAAATAAATAAATAAAAATAAAAATAAATTTCCTCCGCCATCGTGATCGGCACTGCGCCGAAGCTATAGGGCTGACCTCGGTAAAATGATGTGATGTGAGGTGCCAAACTGCGGAAAATGGCGGAGGAAATACATGATTTAGCATGAATTATCATGAATAATATTAACTACTTAATATTTACCTTGCAACGGGGCGTCTTAGCTAGCTCAGTCTGACACCCCGCTGTTTAGTACTAAGTCCCAGTTCGCCTTCTGCGATTAGGGATGTGTACCAATCCAGGATGCCTACAGGGATATTTGACCAAGGAAACGCACAATCAATAACACAATGGCACTTTGTAATTCAGGTTCCACAATAGTTTACTTATTCTAATTTCACTGACTCTAAATTACTATTATTTAGATAATGAGCAAGTTATTCCACAATTACAAATCTACTATGGCGAGGGGGATAGCGACGCGCCCGGTTCGCGTCCCGAAACTACTTTACGTATCCGCGAGAGGGGCGTCGCCCTGTGCGAGGTTTAGCGAGTGTTAGTTTGGATACTTATAAACTAGGGGGGTAGGACGGTTCGCTCCCAAATCGGTAACCGAGGTCAACGAAGTGGGGATTCGTGCACCAAAGGCTTGGGACCTACGTGGCGAGTGGGGAGGAATTACAGGAAGGGTGGCAGCGGGATTGCTACCGCAGGTCGGGATTGAGTAAAGCATGCACTCGGTAAGGATTTGAATGGGAATACAGGCAGCGATGGTTCGCTCGTGTCGCGGAAACCGCGCGAGCAGAAAGTCCTATCGAGCCAGGTTAGTGGGAACAGTGAGGGCAGCTATTCGCTAGGGACTCTTGCGCAATTAACCGTAGACGCGCGCGCGATCGTCTGGCTGTTGCGATGGCTCCCGAGCGAATGCTAGGCGCCCTTTTTTTTTTTTTTTTTTTTTTGAAGGGACGCGCGCTGGTAGCTTGAGGAGCTTTCCCAGCTTCACCAGGCAGAGTGGCGAGTACAGAAGGTACTCTAGCCGTTTGGCGATCGTCGGTGCGCGTGCCGACGAGGCCGAGTGTGGGCTTTGCCGCCGTCTCTTATATTAGCTCGGTCCGTGCGGCGTGCGGCCGCGCAGCCGTAGG
The DNA here is from genome assembly GCF_963855985.1 of Ostrinia nubilalis. Lineage (NCBI taxonomy): Eukaryota > Metazoa > Arthropoda > Insecta > Lepidoptera > Crambidae > Ostrinia > Ostrinia nubilalis. The sequence continues at coordinate 9,718,900 of NC_087109.1, read as the reverse complement.
GTTGTCAAAATCTCTGCACTCGGTGCTAGGGCTGTCGATGCGTCGCGGGGCGCGTCACAACCTCTCAGTGTCTTGAGGCAACTTATAAAAGTACATTCTGTGTTTTTATTATTATTTAGGCAGTTAAATACTGCTCAGTACTTAGTACACCATTTTCTTTATTTTCTTCCATCATACACAAGAATACGCGTGCGTGAGTCAATGTTCGCTCGTATGTGAGGCCTTGTCGAATAGTATCCTGTAGGTGGGCCATCGTGCGTGTTTTGTTTTCGATGTAAACTCGCGGAGATGAACAGGCCTGCTAGTACATCCAATGAAGTCAACAACACTACCTATGTCTTCAAAGTTAACTATGTCATCAAAGTCGTCAAAAAACTTACTGTCAGGCCCGGGGAAGCTGTGTAGATGGACTGGCACGGATTCCTTGAAGGCTACAGTGGCGCAAGCACCGAGGAGCAAAGAGCATGTCCTCCAGAACGCCTTGTTCACTTGCTGTGGTTCTGCTACTGTGAAGTTTTGGAGCTGAAAGGTAGAAACAAAAGATATTTATGTAACATAACTAGCGTCCGCCCGCGACTTCGTACGCGTGGATCCCGTTTTACCCCCTTCATCTATCTTACGCGGTTTATATTTTTTCATACAAATGTTTTTTTCCGCTAACTCCCGTTCCCGTGGGAATTTTGCAATATCCTGTTGTAACTAAGCTTTAAGTTTACTAAAGTTCCTGCATGCCAAATTTCAAGCGTCTAACTTAAGCGGTTTAGATTTTTCATTCAAAAGGATTTTCCCGCTAATTCCCGTTCCCGTGGGAATTTCGGGAATTCCTTTCTTAGTGCACCTCTACGGTACCTAAGCTACGTCCCTTCCAAATTTCAAGTGCCTACGTTTAGCCGTTTAGGCTGTGCATTGATATGTCACTAAGTCAGTCAGTTTCTCCTTTTATATATTTAGAAGATATACTATAGATAACTAAACATGAGTTTCCCTAATATAAGTTTAAGGCTGTGGTCTCCTATAAACGCCGGAGGCCGCGTACAGTGTCACACGCCGTAGGCCACTAGGCCATTCATACTACTATAGAAAAAATGAGCTGTTGTGGTCTCTCTCATAAGTTGACGTTGGCATATGGCGTCCATAGGAACGTTTGACGATGACATCGGCGTATGGCGTCCATAGGAACGTCTGACGATGACATCGGCGTATGGCGAACATAGGAACGATTGACGATGACATCGGTATATGCCTCCATAGGAACGTTAGACGATGACATCGGCGTATAGCGTCCATAAGAAGAACCTTTGACGATGACGTCGTCACCACATTATACAGGGTGTTTGGCGCATCGTGTGCCAAAATGATTTGGCGGATAGAATGGGTCATTTCCTATATTTTCAGCCCCCATAACACGTTCCATGTCAGGCGGCTACTTTTATATTAAGTTTTTTAGTAATTTCACCAAAATACCCAAATCGCATCATTTAATTTCGATTTAAAAAAAAACTACTAAGCGTAGCCTCAAAGTAAATATTTTGTTTTGACGTGCATTGATATAGGGTTGCATCAAATCTAAATTTACTGGCAAATATCATATAGTTTTTTTTTAATTCAGCTTCGAACTTTTCCGAAAAGTTAAAAATGGACTGAACATTTAAGTTTACATGGCTATAAAAAATTTTTTAAAAGAGATAGCGATCTTCGGATTTTATCAAAACTTCTCTAGTCTATCCCCATTCAAACGGTATACTAATCTTGTTTAAATAATAACAAAAACTTCACAAATTCCCTAAATTAGTGCATTGACTCTATTCGGACTGATTTGCGAAATTTGTGTTTATAGCCCCTTTTTGTGTGAATAACACGTTAAATACCTACAGGTAAAAATATTTATCTTATGCAATGTAAAAACTTTTTCCCTATCGTTTTTCAACGTGGATTTCTTGAAATTAAAGACGAAAATAATTATTTTGATCGTTTATTAATTATTACAAATTTTGTTCAAAATGTCCGCCTCGGCAACGTATACACTCACGACATCTTCGACTGTTGTCGTATGCAGCCTCATTTCTCTTTTTATTACTATAAAGGTGTTTTCTATTCGTTGTTGTAGTTCTTCTAATGTTTGAACTTCCGTTACGTACACCAGTTCATTACCTCGTCCCCAGACGTAAAAATCTAACGGAGTTAGGTCTGGGGAACGTGCAGGCCACTGTATAGGGCCAGTCTAAATTAGAAGAAGATGTCGTTACTTAGTGTATACGTTGCCGAGGCGGACATTTTGAACAAAATTTGTAATAATTAATAAACGATCAAAATAATTATTTTCGTCGAAAGAGAAAAGGTTTTTTACATTGCATAAGATAAATATTTTTTACCTGTAGGTATTTAACGTGTTATTCACACAAAAAGGGGCTATAAACACAAATTTCGCAAATCAGTCCGAATAGAGTCAATGCACTAATTTAGGGAATTTGTGAAGTTGTTGTTATTATTTAAACAAGATTAGTATACCGTTTGAATGGGGATAGACTAGAGAAGTTTTGATAAAATCCGAAGATCGCTATCTCTTTTAAAAAATTTTTTATAGCCATGTAAACTTAAATGTTCAGTCCATTTTTAACTTTTCGGAAAAGTTCAAAGCTGAATTTAAAAAAAACTAGATGATATTTGCCAGTAAATTTAGATTTGATGCAACCCTATGTCAATGCACGTCAAAACAAAATATTTACTTTGAGGCTACGCTTAGTAGTTTTTTTTTAAATCGAAATTAAATGATGCGATTTGGGTGTTTTGGTGAAATTACTAAAAAACTTAATATAAAAGTAGCCGCCTGACATGGAACGTGTTATGGGGGCTGAAAATATAGGAAATGACCCATTCTATCCGCCAAATCATTTTGGCACACGATGCGCCAAACACCCTGTATAGCGTTTAGTAGAAGACTATAGCCTTACAGAAATACGGCCAGTATTTAAGTAAAACATGCTTTCAGAAACTAACTACTTACCTGAAACTAAACAAAGAAAACTCTTTGGTGTCTAGATTAGTATACAAATATCCACAAAGACAAGAATACTGTAAAATTTACCAAAATGTGATGCTTAAAATAGAAGTTTAAGTACTTACTTCAAGTGTGCAGTTTTCTGTGAGGGGTTTGTGCATGTCCCAATAAACTGAACCATCTAGAAGGGCCAAGGCACTGGATTCCACATGCCACTCACTTAAATCTGAAAATAAATAAGATACAATAAGTACACAATATTACAGTCAAATTATATGACAATCCAATTATGTATAACTAGCTGATCCAGCGATACATACTGCTTATTTTCATCAGAAATAATATAGGATTATAATGGTGAAAGAATCTTTTAAAAAATCTGTCCAGTAGTTTCTGAGCCTATTCAATACAAACAAACAATCAAATCTCTCCTCTATATGGTAGGTATTAGTGTAGATAAATAGGATAAAGGCCTCCCCCAAGGATTTCTACAACGATCCGTCTTGCGTTTCCCGCATTCAGGTCGTACTTTCTTTAGATAGTTAGTCCACCAAGTGTGTGGCCTGCTCACATTGCGTTTTTAAGGCCTATGGTTGAAATAATGAACTCTAGGACTATATCTTAACCTAAATTGATTATTTTAATTAATATTATATTAATTAATTAATATTATATCTTACGTCTGGCACAATCATAAGGCGTCGATAAATTCTTGTTCATAACCAAAGTGCAGTCATTTGGGACACCCTTGTATTTGACTTCGATCTTCTCGATTCTGCCAACTTTCCCAATCTGCCGCTTCTTCTCTAGCGTAAATAGATGGTTGCGACGTTCTATAGCTTCTTGAGTACTTAGAAATCCTGTAATTTTAGAAAAATCTTTAAATATTTCTGACTTCTACATAGAACAAAAAGTAGCGATTTTTTATACAAAATACTCACGGGATAATGGTAAAATCTGTTTGTAATTGTTGTTGAGGACAGTTTTAGATAGAAAAAATATCGGGTGTTTCATTTTTATAGGCGCTGTTAAATTAATTCCCAAAATAAAAAGTAATTTTTAGGTTATGTGCAACCAAACTTATGTTTTTGACATTGACAGTAACTTTTTTTTAATAATTCCAAACCCTAGCACATAAGCTTATGAGCCAAAATGAGCTATAAAAACAAGATTTTTATAGCTCATGCTCATTGAGCTATTAAAATATTATTTTCTGCTTCTATAGCCTGACCAGTGGGTCTAGACAAAGTGCAAATTATAATCGCAAACCAGTCGAAAAGTGGTCGAAAAGCCCCTTTTTTGTATGGAGTTTTGACGGATTTGGGGGCTGCCCCCTTAGACAAAACGCACTTTTTGATCGAATCGAAAATCGAATCCGTCAAATTCCATACAAAAAAGGGGCTTTTCGACCACTTTTCGACTGGTTTGCGATTATAATGGCACTTTGTCTAGACCCACTGGAACATAAAAACCCTGGCATAGAGGCGCGTCAATTTTTTTTTTTTTTTTTTTTTATATGGCTCGCGCGGTTTGCGCATTTGCCAATGTCAAGGTAGGGAAACGGATGTCAATAAAAAAGCGGAATTTCGGAATTTAGGGCTAGGATCAGTATAGGTAGGAACTGGTAGGAAGTGTTAATAGGAAATTAGGAAAACTAAACCTTTAAATTATTATTAGATAAATAAATAGAGATACATTTATATATAGAGAGGTCGTTCGTATATAAAAGAGAATTAATGCAAGTAGGAAAAGGGACACGGAGGGTCAGTAAGGAAGATATAAAAGAGGAGCGGTCATATTTAGGGCATGAAAATAGACAATGGTTTAGGTCACCCACTTCATTTGCGTCTCCACAGTCGCATTTGTCGCTGTTTACAATCTTTAATCTAGCCAAATGAAAGGGGAGGCAAACATGACCCAGTCGCATACGAATGAGGCTACTAGTCCCTGCCTTATCCAGCTTCAGTTTGAAAAACCACGGTTTGAGAGGAACATGTGGTTGAATATTCCTGTAGTGTTTCGCTTTAGTTTGACTGCTGTCAGTCCATTGACTTTCCCAAGATTCCCTAAGGGAGAGTTTGGGAAGTGAAAGTAAGTCATGACTATAATTTTTATATGGAAACAGGTCACCACAGGAAATTGCATCATTAGCTAAGCGATCGGCCCTTTCATTCCCGGGAATATTACTGTGACCAGGAATCCAACCAAATACAACTTTCAAATCTTTTAAGAAGCAATTGTATAGTAGCCGCCTGCAATCCATGATTACAGGGTAGAAAGTATTTGACTTAAAAGGGAATTTAACAAGAGCTTGAAGAGCACTTTTTGAATCAGTGAAAACAATAGTTTGTTGCAATTTCATAATTAAGATGTATTCAAGAGATTTGAAAAGGCCGAAACATTCAGCTGTAAATACAGATGTTTCTGGGGGAAATTTGATTTTTTGAACTATTTTTAATTGCTCATGATAGACTCCAACGCCTACTTGGCTATTGGTAGAATGCTTTGATGCATCACAATACATGTGTTGCCAGTTAGACCAATCCCTGTCAATCATAAAATTAAAGTTTGTGAGGGCATTTCGATCATCTTTGTAAACACCCAAATCAAAATAAATCTCTGGGGAGAACATTAACTCTTCATATTTACTACAAAAAATTGGCAGATAAGAGGAACTATGGGTAGGAGCTTGCAGAGATATGTATTTACGATAACTGATTACTAGACACGGAGGAGATTTGTGATACCAGTATGAGGAAGATTCTACATATTCTAAAAGAGCTGTAAGTTTTGAATGGAGAGGGTGATTCGAAAACTGTAATGCTCGGAATAAAAATCTATCACTTAAGTATTGACGACGTAGCTTAAGAGGTGGATCGACACACTCGACTTGAAGAGCAATAATAGGGCTCGACTTCATGGCACCAGTTACTAATCGAAGAGCTTTATTTTGGATCAAATCCAATTTACGAAGCCCCACTATACTGCAGGGTTCAAGAAAGAAAGTTCCGTAATCGAGGATACTCCTGATAAGGGCATTATATAAAAGCTTTAAACAGAACGGATGAGCGCCCCACCAGACACCAGTTAGACATCTGAGAATATTTAATAGTCGCTCACATTTAGAACTGATGTAATAGAAATGCGGAAGACCTGTCATTTTGGAATCTAAAATGATTCCTAGAAATTTGGCTTTATTTTTAACCGGGATTGGTTGATTATCAAAATAAACACTAATTGGGGGTGGAAAACGGATTCTAGAAAACAAAACTATTGAGCTTTTAGGAGGGGAAAGGCTAAGGCCATTTTTGTCTAACCATGATTTTAATAGGGAGAGAGAATATGTAAGAGACTCACACATTAACTGTATATTATTACCACTAACATAGAGGAGCAGATCATCAGCATATTGTAAAATATGTGCACTGTTATTCATAGAAGGTTCTAAATCATAGCTATAGATGTTAAATAATAAAGGACTCAAGACGGAACCTTGAGGAAGGCCCTTACTTAATAACCTGGATGAGATTTTGTTATCATGAATAACATTTATAGTTCGCATAGATAAGATATTTAGGATGAAATTTACGAGCAAACCGGGAACTTGTAGTTGTAAAAGTTTACTTCTAAGAACAGTTAACAACACATTATCATATGCTGCTGTTATATCAAGAAAAGCCGAAAGAACTGAAGCGCCACATGAAAACGCCAATCTAATATCAGTGCAAAAAATGCCAATACTATCTGCACAACTCTTCCCTTTTCTGAAACCGTATTGACTCTTGCTGAGCAAGCCTTTACTCTCCATAAACCATTCCAACCGGTTTTTAATTAAGTGCTCAGCTACTTTCATAAGAATGGATGAGAGTGCAATTGGTCTGTAAGAGTTGGAGTCTTCTCGTGGCTTATGGGGTTTCAAAATTGGAATTACTTCCTGAGATTTCCATGAAGGTGGAACGCAACCAGAATTGAAAATAGAATTTACAAGAGTTAGATAATATAACAAGCTAGAATTACTAAGGTTACACAGAAATGAGTAGGGGATCCCATCGCCACCCGGCGCAGAGTCTTTAACATAAGTTAAAATTCCTTTAAGCTCAGAAAGTGAAAAAGGGTCGCTAAGAACTGTATGTTCAATGTTTGTAAATAAAAAAGCATCATTGGGTATAGAAAGATTCTCAGCAACAGAAGGTGGAGCAAGTTTATCTAAAAATTCTTCAATTAAAGTATCATTAAGAGACGGCGGCTGGGATTCTTTAAAAGCAGATCTAAATTTTCTTATGTTAGTCCAAACAAAAGAAGGGGAAACATCTGGCGAGATGGATAAGCAAAAGTTTCTCCAGCCTTCCCACTTTTTGCGTTTTAATAATTTTTTGGTATTTGACATTATTTCAACTAATAAGTTAAAATTAGCTTCTGTTGAAATAGCACAGTAATTCTTTTCCGCTTCCTTTCTTTTCCTAACAGCATCTGAGCACTCGCTATCCCACCAAGGTGGTGAGGGGATTTTATTAGTATGACGACCGTTTTTAATAGGAAATACCTGATTAGCAGATTCGATTAATAAAGAGGCTAAAGCTTCAGCACATGCTGATTGATTGTTTTCACTAACAACCGGTAGAGATGAAAGACCTTGTTCCACCTTGTCCTTAAATAGGCTCCAATCAGCTCGGTCCAGTCTGTATTTCATTCGAGGTTCGCGATTATTCACATTCCTATTAATATCTGGGAATTCAATGACAACTGGGAAATGGTCGCTGCCATACGATGAAGGTAATGTTGACCATGATAATGACGAGGCTAAATTAGTAGAACAAAGAGATAAGTCAGGAGCGCTCACTCCTTCATGAGGCGCAGTCCTGCGGGTTGCAACGCCAGAGTTTAAGATACATAAATGATTGTTATCTAAAATTTCTAAAATCCTATTACCGTAATAATTAGAACTACTACTTCCCCAAGCTTCATGTTGAGCGTTAAAATCACCCATAATAATAATAGGATAAGGAAGGTTGCCAATAATGTTATCTATTTCATCATAAATGTGGGAAGTAGGATGAGGAATATAAATTGAGACAAAAGTTATATGATTTACTGAAACTGCAATAATAGAAAAATCACTACTGTGCTGAGGAATTGGGACATGGGAAAACGGAGTAGAGTGACTAATAAGAATAGCCACGCCTCCATACCCATCACTACGATCTTCTCTAACACAGGAAAACTTAGGCACTTTAAAAATGGAAACAGGCTTAAGCCATGTTTCCTGTAGAGCAATAATAAATGGATTTTCTTTATTTATTAAATATAAAAGGTCACTTTTTTTAGTTAAAATGCTGCGGCAATTCCATTGAATTGCTGAAGCTTTGTTCATTATGTGAAATTTTGTCTAATAATCTATCTTTGATTGAGGCAGCGTTGGACGGTAGGGATGACAAATTAGTTTGCAGAGAATTAATCAGGGCTACAATTAATTCTTTTAATGATAAATTACTTAAAGAGTTTGAGTATTTCTCATCGCTGTTAATTAAAATACTTTTACTTGGAGAGATTTCAGAGTTATATCCTTGAATGATTTCATCATGAGCAGATTTATCATAACCTTTAGAGAACCTAGGAGGAGATCTAGGCTTTAAGAAAACAGTTTTTTTGTATGAGGTCTTATTAGAGTAATTTGATGACACATGATTGTATGAATTCTGAGGTGTAGGAGATACTAAAACATCTGCATAAGATTTAGAACAAGGAGGGTGTAATTTAAGTGCCTCAGCATATGTAATGCAGTCTTTTGCCATAGATTCCTTTATGTTCTTTTGCCTATTATATTCAGGACATACTTTGCTAGTAGCCATATGAAGACCTGAACATAAACAACACCTTATTTCATCTTCCTCCACTGAACAGGTATGTCCTGAGTGGCCTAGACCACACTTAAAGCATCTAGGAGTTGAACGGCATTGACTTTTCACGTGGCCATACCGACAGCAGCTAAAACATTGAATGGTGGGATAGATATACAGGTCAACGGGCAGTGAGTTAAAACATAAAAACACTCTCTTAGGGAGGACCTGACCGTCAAAAGTTAACACCACTGTTTCTATAGGTACAAACTGAGCCTCACCATTAACTATATTTTTCCTTTTAAGACGCCTAGCTTTCAGAATTTTCCCACAACCTATTGGTACTGAAATATTGCTCACAATCTCTTCTTCAGTCCAGTCTGTCGGCACACCTCTCACCACACCCATACGTGTCACATTAAAAGAAGGTATGAACGCTTTATATTTATTGAACTTCAAACTCCCGTTGTCTAGAAATGAGTTAGCATCTTCAAATTTGGAGAAAGATATTGATAATCGGTTCCTTCCAATTCTTTTTAAACTACCATCAATGATGTTTCTAATCCCATTCTTTTTTAAGAAAAAGCCAAATGATATAGGATGAATGGTGCAGTTTTCATTAGGGTCAGATGGAACTCTTTGTATGTGAACAACATATGGTGCCAAATCTGAAGCTACATAAGAAGGTCTAGCAACTGGGGCACTTGGGGAGTTGGTTAAGTTTTCATTGGCCGACAAATTCGCAGTGGATGGAGATGGATCTAATGAAGAAACTATGGGCGCATCCTGTAATTCATTAGTACTGCTACTAAGAATACACTGACATTCAAAAACGTTTGTTGAATCGAACACATTAGATTTATTATGACGGCTCCTCCTTTTTTTGTTACAATGTTTGCAAACTTTTCTAGATAAAGTTCGTTTGCGTTTTGCATGTGAAACATTTGACTCACAGTTATTATTATCAGTTACCGATCCTTCAGTGTCCAGACATGAACTATTACGTGAAATAGTAACGTAATTAGATACCGGGGGGGCTGTCCCACCCGGGTCATGAGGATCGTCGTCCATTGGACGAAATGGAAAGTTAAAAAGTTAAAACTTACCCAATATGTGATGAGATATGATACACTAATATGATATATAAATAAAAATTAAGTTAACAAACTACACTGCACTACTTATCTGATCCTATAAATAGAAAATTAATGAAAAAATAATTTCTCCAAAAAAAGACGTCCACCGAAACCGACGTTTCCCGCGCTTTTTTTCGGCGCGTCAATTGCATTTGATAGTGCAACACTGGGTACAGTCGTACCTGTATTAAATTAATAGGTTAACTTTATGTATCAGGATTCAGGATTATAGGCTAATTTTATATTTTCATAAATTAACAAAAAAATATTATATTATAGGTAAACTGGTTTAAATAAATTAAATGAAACCATCAATCGAGCAAGTAGGATTTTATTATTATTCATCAATAATTAAATTCTGAACTTGAATATTCAACTACAATGTCTGCTCATGAACTCTTCAAACTCGGTACTTCTTTCCCAATTCCATAAAATTCAATACTTACAAAGTGACAAAAAACTTTAAAATAGGTAGTTGAAACAAACCACTTTCCTATGTATTACTTTTCTCTATGCAAACCACAGCTAATTTTCATAGTTGACTGTACTATACGATAAACATGTCAGTCAATTTGACAACCTTTGTCGGAAACATTATTCAATGAAAATATTGTCCGAACCCTTAGTATTTCTCTTCGACAAATTCTTTAACACATTGTGAACCACTTTTCTTTCACGACTATAAAAAGATTTTAGCAATTTAATTCACAAAATCAATTGCGCACATTTAAAATAAAGTTTGTTTACACTTTGACAGCAATAGACTGACATGCAAGGTGACATGTCAATGAAGTTTTCAGTTACTGTTGCCATTAAAAGAAATTAGTACCATTAATTTTCCGCAACATGGCGAGGGTTTTTATGTTCCTGGTCAGGCTATACCTTACTGAACTTGTTTAGCTAACATGATAACATCAGTCATCATTAGACACCTAACTACAGAAGGCCTAGGACTCCTTGTACAGTTTTCCAACCATTCATAATCATTTTGTTTATGATAATTTCTAATGGGAAAGTAAACAATGCTTGCTTATTAAAATGATACCTTTAATATAAATTATTATAGAAAAATGACTACATCTTTATATTTAACTTAAAAAATTAAAAAATTACATTAACCAACCATGGTCCTCTTCCTTCCCCTTGCTTGGACTTCCTTGAATTTGGCCAAAGTCTCTGCTACCTCGGCTTCACCCTTTCGAGTGTAGCCTAACATTATCTCATTAAAAATATCCGGATAATCATTATGTGTGCTTATCAGCGCCCTCTCAAGCACGTACAAGTCCACTCCTTTATCCTCTGCTTTAGACTCTACGTATGAAAGACCGAAGTCTATCAATGAAAGCTCCAGTTCTGAATAATCGTGCCATCGGAATTCTTTTTTATCTTTAAGGTATCGCGGCACTAGAAGCATGTTTGACGTTGTCAAGTCTCCATGTATCATATTGGAGTCGTGTAACCTCCTCACTGCCGCTCCTATCATTACTGCAACGTTTTTACTGACCGCGGGAACGTCTATTTCGTCTTTCAACTCACTTTTCAAGCTTATAAGAACATCTTTGACTGATATACTGTGTGTGAAGTGCTCCATATAGATGCGACGTCGGTCAAAATCCACTAAATAAAGGCAGGGCGTCTTGACCCCGACACTTTTGCATCTCGCTATAGCTCGGGCCTCATTTCTTATCCTTTCTTTGGTGATGCACGCATCTAAATCCGGGTGTCTGTAGTTTTTCTGGAATCTCTCCTTGACAATACAAGGCAAGCCAAGGTAAGTGCATTTATATACTTTGGCTTCAGCCCCTTGTTTCAGCAACTGCAAGTCTTCTTCCATTTTTATCTTAAAATAAGAAAATGTGATCGGTGATGAAGAAATAAATATAACCTTAAAATAATAATTTGTACAAAGGCCAATGTTTCACCTGTGTGTCTTATGTGCTGTAGTGAACCGTTTATTATCTACTACTTACAGTTTTCTTAATGCACTAATGCGAAATAAATAAAAAGCAACAAATATTTTTTCTGAAATTGTTGACAAACAAACGTCACGCCTGTCAATTTGACACTAATATTTTTAATTTCACGATCACGAAAATAAGACTGCGTTCCATTTTACGCATGTCTAGTTCAATTTGCAAATGAAGTGTCTCAACGAATTCGTCGTAGAGAGACCGCGCTTTACATTTAACAGCGGCCTATACCTACATACTTTCTATACATAAAGTTGTATGTATTATTCACGATTACGACTGGAGGAGACTAGCTCAGAGAGTGAGGGAGGCTGTGGGCGTGTGATATTGGTTAGTGCACCCGCGCCGGCCGGCGGTACATCATTCAATTTCATTATACACCAAATTATCAACCAACCTTTAATGGAAACAGTGTTTTAAATTAACAACATTAGTGCCGGCACATTCGAACATTGAACTGCTTCAAAAAATATATCGACAAGTGAAAAAATACCAAAAATTTTTATAATTTTTGTAGTGCATATTTTTCTGTGATTTTAAAAACTGTGAGAAAAATGTCCGAGGGTTTGGAATACGAGACCATTGTCCAGAATGGGCCTAAAAAAGTGAGTTTTTCTTTTTTTATTGTCTTTTTCCCCTCCGTTTAGGGATGGGACCGTACGCAGCTTGTGTTCCTGCGATCCTACGGGATACTTATGCCTGTATAGTTTTGTTAGGTCTAACAGGGGGTGGGGTGACGTGCTTTAGGAACGTCTGGGTGCATTTTCGTAGATATACAAACTGCAGTTGCGTCTCGAAATGCCGGCTGATGTGATTTCCTCTGTCCCGATTTACTAACGTTGGCGGGAATGTAGGTACGTGGGCAGCTTATTTTATATCCGGGACATCTAATGGACGTAAATGGGGACTACTTAACGATGTCGTCAGAGAAATACCTTTAAAGATTTTTATAGTATGCGTTTTGCTCATCACCAAAAGTTTACCTACTTTTTATTAAATATTACAATTAAATTGAAGCATTGTCTTAAGTTGTTATTACATTATTAATATTATCATTGTGTAACTGAATTCGGACTGAAATTGATCAAATCTTATGTTATTTTTTCGTGAAAAACGATTTACCTACCTCCAGGTAATCAAAAATGTTGTATTTATCATGACCTCTTTTTTGTTAGAACACCCTGTACAAATGCAACGGTAAATTAATTAAAAGGTCGTGCGAATCTTAAAGTTTGAATGCTCCCAAACATCTTATCTTTATCGTACAATGAATAATATTCAACAATTACGGTACAGGCGCGAAGAAAAGTGTATAAGTTTAACTTTAATCGAAATCAATCAACGACGCGATATTTACTAAAAAAAAAATGTTAATGTGTCATCTGATGGTGATTTAAAAATAGTTTTCCTAAAATTATTAGCCATTTCTATGATTCAGTGTGTGAATAACACTTTCTGTTTTTGTGTTTGGGCGTACGATTACGTTAAACAGGGAAATAGTTTATAAACATTTTATAAATAACTTTCTGGTTCGTTAATTTTGGATAAATTAAGGATTAAATACGCCCATCATTGCTTTTTCCTTATTTGTTACCACCCAAGCCTTTTAGGAAAAGGGTAAATACTTAATTTAATAAAAATAGGATCCTATTATGGTTCTAAAAATGTTAACACATCATGAATGTCGGGCGGGAGTTATTCCCTTCAGACATAAAATTACTTACCTATTGAACTTTTTAGTAACCCGACGTCTTAAAATCTCTTTCACAGGTTACTTAGATAATACGACATCCATTAACGAAGGACCAAAATTCGAAGGACCAAAAATATTAACAACTTTCTGCCGTGCCTGTACTAAATTAAAGAAGCCAAGCGCACTATTTTAATTGTACAGTTAAGCAGACTGCTACGGCAATAGAATTACGTCAATAGACATAATAGACTGTTCGCGGGATGACAAACCTGTTTACGCCGTTACTTGTCTATGGTAATGTGGCTTTCTAACTTCGATGTCTTGGCGTGTTTACTTTAAAATAGATTAATGGATGGATAATTTGAATTTATAATTTGGTAACATATTGCCGCATGTACAAAACTGACATTAGCAGGGATGTCACACACGCGAGTTTAGTCTCGAGCTCATAAATCATGTGGGTAGATAGATATCTTAGGCTGGGTTGCATTATCTTACTTTAATCAACTTTAACAAACGTCAAGTCTGTCAAACTCCATTCCAAAAACACCGGTTAATGTTTATGTCACGGTTAAAATAGGATAAAAGAAATAATCCTCTTTCGCAACCGCCTACTTTACTAAGCTGTAACCGCGTTCTCGGACAAGGCTAACTAAACTGTTAGGTATAGTTTTGTCTACATAACGGGCCTAGATTAAACGTGGGACTGCCTAGAAACCAGCCTAACTGTTTTAGGAAATCGCACAATTCAGAATTTAGATTGACGGTTTGCAAGTCATCGATGAAATGATTTTACGAGTAAAAAAGTCGGTTGAAAATGGAGTACTAAGTATTTCAAAAGTTCTGCTCATTGAGTGAAAGTCACAATGAAGCCTAGCAAAATTACTTCGGGGAATTTTCCTTTTATTGCTTCTGAAGAATTAAGCACAACTTCATTTTGAAACTTTGGAAGTCACCCTCATATACTTTTTTAACGTAAATTCTTGCCTACAACATTGTTGTACAGTGAGCTCGGAGTCCTTTCCAGCAGACAAAACAGGTTTTATAAAAATGCCTCAGATGCGCCTCATATTACATTTTATTTGGGCCGTTGTTGCGACTAATAAGGTAAACGGCTACTAGTTCGTGATAGTACGTAAGTTCGTAAGTTTTTTTTCTAGCTCAAATAATAAGCAAATGGAATATTATTTATAAAAATTCTTCATCACTACAAAAACTCTATTCTTTAAGCTATCTAAAAAACCAAATACCAACATTGTGGCGCACAAAAATGAGAGCAATACGAAGCTTCAAACTCTCAGAGAGCCAAAAACAGCCGTGGGGCGTGCAAAGGTTGCTCTCACAGTAAGATTAGCACTCCAACTTCTTAAGCTTATAGAAAGACGAAGGAACGTCCATTTGAATATAAAACTTATAATAGTGGTTTCATGTGTTCCTTGACAATTGATTTGGCTTGGAAAAAAGTTATAAGAAAACGTAGAATTCTTTTAAAATTGCGATTAATTGACTCACGAAATAGCGTACATATTATTTTTCGGGTGTCCCCTATTTCGTGACACTACCGAATCAAGGATATTATGGATAACGTTTTGATGCCTGGTATTTAAATAATTATTTATGATAATTGAAATGTAAGTTATGAAACAAATAATGCAATTATTTAAGTTTCTCATGACCTAAATTCGGTATATGTTTCGTTCACTAGAATTTATATGACACGAGTTTGAAGTTCACATAAATGACCAATTTTAAGATAAATTAGCACAAGTACTACCAACCTAATTTTGGTTTTAATTCGATTTGTTTTATTTATCTTTGTTTATTTGTATTGTATATGAGATAGATAATAGTTAATTAACACAATTTGACAATAATCCATGAATTTTACTTGGGGAATTTGGAATAATCAGTATCACGAAACAAGAAACCGTATTATTGTTACTTTTTTTCCAAGTTCGTGATATATAAATGTATAGTGTTAGGTACTTTTATGACACAAACCATCAAAGAAATCGATTTTTTTTTAGTTTTTAATACTTACCTACCTAAGAAATTAATTATTTACTTACTTTTTATTATGAGTCATTGACGTATCCGAAGTTATTTTCAGGGGGGGGGGGGCTACCCTCACTTGAAGCAGCTCCAGGGGTGGGATTAGGGGGAAAGGGGGGTTAGCCCCCCCCCCCTCACATTTCTAATGGCTTGTATAAATATTTTCACATACTTATCGGTCAGAAATAACAAATCAAAATTGTATGGGTACGAGGGGGGGGGGGAAGTCCTCCCCACATTTGTAATGGTTATATAAATATTTTCACATATTGTTAGAATTAACAAATCAAAATTTTATACGTAGGTACATACCTAGCTAGACTCACATTATTTCTCATACATATTTCAGGTAAGTAACATCGTCAATTTCACACAATACATTTATTGTAAATTTATATTATCGTTTTTAAATTTATTAAACCCTTAATCATTATTAAAATATCCTAACTCGATGCATAAAACCTTATCCCGAAATAGGGGACATGAGTTCACGAACTTAGAAACAGAGCAAAATTTTATCACGAAACAGGATCCAAACAAGAGGTCCGCAGAACAATTCATATTAAAAAAAATTCAAACTATATAACTATAATTTATGTATTAAGTTACTGCCAAAGGACCAAAGCTTAGCATACAAAAGCTTTCATACTGATATCATGCTTGGTTATTTTTAAATAAAATGTTAAAGTCGTAAGAGCCTTAATATACCGAAGTAGGGGGCACTTACCTTATTTGATATTATTATTATAAAAGAACCGTGAGCTTATCACCGGTAAAAGAAGGTCCATGCCCGTTCTTCGTTCTTCATTGTTTACTCAGCTTGGACTCTGACCATTCACAAAAAGGCGATCGGATGAGTGAGCATGTATATTTTCTCAAGATTAATTTGCCAACTCGACAAATTACAATGACGGTCATATTTATGGCAACCCATGGTTACAGTTCGAAAATAACAGCCACTTATGTAGATAAAATCATTGAAATTTCTCCTAAGTAAGGAGAAACTGACGCTTTTCAAAATATGGAAACCACAGAACATCATTGCTGACGACCGCGTCATAGCTTTGCCAAAACTTACGAACTGTCTTAGGTAACTTAGTTAATGTAGCCAGAAGCATTTCAAATTATTATACTCAACATCAAATAAACCGCACCTTCCGCGACGCGAACTTTAACGATTTTCTTTTGACACAATCATGGTACCCCAATAATATTGGTGTTATTTGAAAGCCCAATAAATATCCTTAAAGAAAAACACATTTAATTTCTTAATAAATGATTAACATATACCATAAATGTGACTTGAAAAAATACCTCACTTTGGGCCCACCTATGGGATCAATTATACCAATTTTTATGGTTATAAAACCAAATAATGGTTTCACGTGTCCTCTTTAACAGATGGATAGCAATTAAACCCAACTTAACAGTTTTATAGCCATAAAAGTTGGCTCTAGCGTAACTACCTATTTTTTGAAGAAGTGACTCTGGATTCTTCTAAAGACACATTTTTGGGGTAAAAACCTTTCCTTTAATGAAATGAAGGTTAGAACTAGGCTTTTAAATGGTACCAATATTGGTGGGAAGTGGGGATGCATACGTTTAAATATGCTTGTCGCGGGAGGTGCGATTTATTTGACGTCGAGTGTAGTTTGTCAAAGCCAAGGTTTTTACTCGGTATTTAGGCCTTTCCAGGGCGCTTAAACACATCCCAAATATAGTTGCCCTACCACCACTTCGGGACAACATATGGGCTGGTGCTGCTGAAAAGAAGTGGCGGAAGAAACTTAGTCACCTTTGACAGCTGTCTTTGAAAACTGTTGTTATGGCTGATCTCCATGAGCTACGGTGTTAGCCACCCATGACGGCCACGGGTCGGTGGCCAATTGAGGTGTTCTAACATAGGAATGCTATCTGCGAAGCAATTTACATATTCCACTGGTATAGCGCTGAATAGCTTTACTTGCGTCAAATATTGGGCTGTATAAAGTCAAAGGAAAAGTATTTTTCAGTACTTAGGCCCTTTCCAGGGTACTTATACATGTCCCAAATACATAAACTTCGAAGTCCTCCTATATTCTTCTGATTAATTTCGTTTCGGGTCCAATAACAGTTTAACTTTCCCCCGGAACAAACTTGGTCTTGGCCTTGGTTGGGTTTTTTGGCGGTCAAGCAGTAAATCCTGGCTACACAGGAGTTGCAGCGGTGGGAACGAGAGCTGGGAATAGTTCTGTTCCAAATATAGCTTGCTCTACCATCTAAATCTCGGGTGGCAAGTAGCAACCCTCAAGAATGATGAGCGGCACTGTTAATCAGTGAAGGCGTCAAAAATCAATTCCAATTAATGCGTTGATAAATAGAAATCAATAATTATACAATATCCGGTTCAGTTCTTGAATTATCGATCTATACTTGTAAGTGGATGTTTAGATGCGAAGAATAAGTAAATACTTATTGTATTTTCGTGTTTGTTGAGATTATCACTAATCATGTTATATTAATAAGCAAAATATAAAAAAAAAACTACAGGAAATCGAATTAGAGCGTCAAACATTTTTATCTTTAGAAGATTTGATTGTACGACCGATATACCTACCTACATAATAATATACAGTGTGTTTGGGATAAGGCTAGCGATAATAAGGCGATGTTGTGATGTTTAGAAGATTTTATTGTACGATCGATATAAATATAAATACGAGAATAGAGACATCTTATACGGAACAAGATATAGCCATAAAAATATACGACGAAAGTAAATTCCTCAGAGACATAAATGACTATGAGTTGATGTTATTACATATTGAAATGGTACACCAGTGTTTTGGGACTGCTTCTTACGATATCATTAAAAAGCGAGTAGGTAAATAGACACACATAATAATGTTCTTTATGTTATTTGAGAAACAACCCAAATATCTAATTTCTTTTGGTCCCAAAAACTAAAACAGGTGTCTTTTGGGAACTAGTGTTCCCAATCTAATAGTTTAGACCTCTTCAGAAACAAATTCTTTTTAATTTATGATATTATAGCCCACATAATATCTAATTTCCCAAAAACTTAAACAACTGGGTATCTTTAGGGAGCACTATTAGACCTCGTTCTATTTAATATGATGTTGTCATCTGCCATCTTCTTTTCATTAGAACGAAATCGATCCTTAACTACGGAATTACCTTTTACCTACCCACGGATTCCTCCTTTTTCATTGTCATTAATTTCGTTACTAGTTTTCTGGGAATAAGCTATTGTGTCGAGTTCTTTGGATAATGGAAAATATTGCTATTTTCGCAATATTTTCAGATAATAGAGGCGAAATAAGTATTTCTTTCAGGGTGTGGGTTGGTACCTACTTAAATAGTTTTTAGTATCTATGGTGATATTTATGTAGATCCAATTTATCAAGAACAATGTAGTCTGAGCCCCGATTATGGTAATTGTTAACGTTTCCAATCCAGACGCGTTTCTGATTCTGCAATATGATTGGTCAAAACAGCTGACGTACGCTGTTGGACGACCAATCGTATCGCAGAATCGAGAAGCGTGTCTGGATTGTTGACGTTAAAATTACCATAATCGGGGCTCTGATCTGATGTGCCCTCGACTCTACCAATATAGGCCTTACATAAAATATGCTTTTATTGATCAATGTCAACGACAACCAGTTTTACTGAAAGGTAATTCTAGACAATACCAAACGAAATTAGCCTAACTTTATTAACTTTAAGCAAAGTAAAAGGCCAAATAAGTTGTAATATTAAGTCAATAAGTCAAACATGGCGCCGTAGAGCTTCGATGTAGCAAACCAAAACCTTATAGGTACGCGTTAATCTTGTTAAAGATTTATAAGCAAACTAAACTAGTCCCGGCCGTTGACCCCGGCGTGCGCGTTCGACAGAATATTGGTGCATGACTTTTATAAAATCGGCTATTTTCGGCCAGTCTTCTTGTCTTAGGCCTCGTAAGTTAAGCAAATAAGTCCAGAAAAGGTAACAAAATAAATGTTGCCTTTCCATCAAGTCATTGCCACAGGTAATGTCATGATGACTGTACTAGTAAATAACCGAATTTTTGAAAGTGCAAAATATTGCAGTTGTGCTTGTGACCTGGCAAAGTAAAAGACATTACTCTTGCAAGCTTTATAATTTTATTTATTAAATCTCTTTTTAAAAGTCATCGCTCGCCTTGAGTCGATCAGTTGAGTTCAAAATGTGGAGGCTAATTTAAAATTTTTACATTATTGTATGTCCACAAGATAAGTGTCTGCTGGATGACAGTGCTTGAAGCTAATGTTTCTTAGGCTGAACAAAAAACAAGCAGATTCACTTTCACCGGGGGTTTTGTCTCCTGTTAACCGTTTATTGTGGGCATCCTTAAGATTAACTTTATCCGTAATACCTGTCTTACAAAGGTCGCTTCACCTTAATTTGGCAACAAGGTAACTTTATAGGCCAGTTATAAACTTAATTAAACCCTGACCCAAAAAAGGGTGCCCAAATTTGGGACCTGTTGGGTCGATAAAGCGTCGCATTTCGTCACCTCGACCGCCATTACAATTTAAAACACATTGTTGTCCATTTCTCGATGATATGCGGCCAAGAAACACTAGTACGTGCATTTACAATTTAAATTCAATAAAGTCTGCCTACTTTGGTTACACAAAAATTACCTACATCTGTTGGGAGGTTTATCGTGCTAAAGGACCTTCAACGTAAGTTTTTGTACATTTGGTCTTGTATCTCGGATTTGAGCTAAGTGCCTTCAGCATTTCTTCCACACTTTTGTTGTTGGTAACGGTGATCAAGCATTTAAAACCGCGCAGTCTTGTAGATGAAATAGTAAGATACTCTACTTTTCAATCTTCCGTAGCGTGAGACGAGTAATTACGTAGAAATGCATTCTTTGTAAATATTTTCCTTTTATTACCTTTCTTCGATATTCATGCGATGACAAATTGCCGAGTCATGCCGGCCATATTTGGACATGGCGGCTAAAAATGGCGGATGGCGGGAAGCGTCGCGTGCCTCACATAGATTGATAAAAATAACCACAGCTTAAGCATGGAGTAGTTAATCTTGCTTTACTGATGTTAGTTTTAAACTCCCCACTTGGAAACGTCTGGAATTATTTAAGAAGCTAAGTTAAATGATTTGAACTTAATCATGTTAATGGTTCGTGATGCCTTATTTATCTTGGTTTATCTTTAACATTGATAGGTACTGTACTGGAGCGGTCTCTTTATTCTCTGTACCTACAATGTGCATTTTTATCTTAGATAGGATTTTTTTTAATGATGAATGATAGATAATTATGTTATGTATGTAATAATAACGTTTGGTCTATGGTAATAATAATAACTATGGTCATAATTTTCAAAATTATTATTTTGGCGCGTTTATATGATCTTATGTAGTACAAAATTCGGGACACCAGCTGTCTCACTCTAAAATAACATAAGTAATAACTAGAAAACATAGTTATTGTTGCCACTTACAGGATAACAAGCCCGTGACCTCGAATCAGAGTGCATTGGCAAAAATCCAAGCGAATCGTTTATTCTCGTCACAATCACAAAAGGACAGTTAAGTGGGGTCAGGATCGTCAGGATTTGACGCGATCGTGACATTCTTATTTTTCAACAGTTCCAGTAACCACGCATACCAAACTAAACGAAGACATAACCCTATCCCTAGGTACTTACCTGCTGACTACGCAATAAAAAAGATTCAGTACGCGACATAGTTACAGACACGCGAGATAATCGAGATAATCGTCAATTTTTCAGGATTTATCAGTCATATTCTATAGTTCGATCTTAGGACTTTAAAAGGGAAGAGGGGAGAGTTTATGTCTTTCACTTACCCAACAATGGGTCAAAAAAAACTAAAGACGAAAGAAGCAATATTTAAAAAAAGTTATTTTTAAACTGTAAAACTATTAGCAGGTAGTGTATGACGGATGATGAATTCAAAGATCAATAAATCATCAATCTTCCGAATCAATACTTCTTTTTGTGTTTGCTCAAGAGTGTCTTGCAACGTGTTGCAACCAAAAGAAACAGACAAAAATTACTGCAGTGCTGTGCAGAGATATTTTGTTGTAATAATCTCATTAAGACGCTGATTGCTAAGACAATGCTCACGCACATCGACATTCGACACTTTCTAATCAAGATGGTGGTGCGCCAATGGAGGAAAATGAAGAAGACTCATTCACTAATTGAATTATTCTAATGCCCGTATTCACAAACGATGCTTGAATAATTGAAGCAGCAAATCGAACGCACAGCGTGGAATAAAGCTCTGTGATTGGTTCGTGTGTCACCCTGTGTCCACGCGCACTGTGAGACCTATAGTAATGTTTCTGAATATGGGCGTAAGTCTGGTAACCGCCTCTGTGGTTTAGTGGTTAGACCACCTGCTTCAGTTTTTTTATTGTGTCGATGTATCAACGACTTACTTGAATTTAAAACTGATTTAATTACATCGATCAAACAGGAAAGATACACAAAAAGTTGTAACGTAAAATTATGGATTTATGTGAATCTTCGCTGGCGTAAGTAAAACGAATTTCGACTATTATTAACAGATAGCTTTAGTGATTGAGCCTGTTTTCTGTTAGAGAGTTTAATAAAGACATGAATGTAATTTATGTTTCCACTTTTTAAGAATATGACCATACTAATTTGTATTAAGTATAACGAGGTTTTATTTATCCATAATGAGGAAGCTCTTGGGTCTCACCCGATGGAAAGTGATGGTCAGGCCGAAGGTGGAAGAGAGCTTCATCTGGAAACCTCAAATTCCTCAACCACAGAGGAACTGACTATCTTATTTACCTTATCAATTTAAATACAAATAAATAGGTAGGTATCATAGGCTCATTCATTATCCATTGCAACTTCTATTTCAGGAATTTTTTTCAAAAATTTCTAACAACGAAAATTACAGTATCCCGCACTGTCCTTGTTGACCTTTTTACAGCTAGGTAATAAAATGTAATAGAATAAAAAACAGCCAGTACCAAGCTCACAGTACTCCATTCAACCGACGCCGAGTCGGTCAGCGCACTATGCGTTGACAAAGGAAGCATTGTGGAACAAACACATGTGTGAAAGTACTTCCTGGTCGGTTTTTTGTCTGAGAAAGCAGTGACATGTCCTGTTTTATGTTGGACAGTATTTGTTTTTGGCTAAGTCACGGAAAAGTTGAAATGAAGCGAGCAGCGATACAGTCAGCAAAATATTTCCGATAGTGCGAACAGCTAGGGACTGGAATTCGTTGCCTGCTGCTGTCTTTCCCGAACATTATAATCCGGGCCTTTTCAAAGTAGAATCTGATATGTACCATACCTGCCTTGTTATGCTTAAAAAAATCGGTCAACATCATAACGTGCTGAAGATTGTTAATTTAAGACTTTACAGGCCGTGACTGTGCCTGTAACTTCAATCGAATGCTAATTACTTAAGTTATACAGAAATGGCTTCTCAAGATTAAATTACTTCAACGTCAATCAACCTTATGGAGCTAGCTAGCTCCATCTCATGAAGTATCTAACCGCGTCTTGCCTGCTTGTAAAAATGACGATTTTTTTATTATTCAAACATAATCTACCAAATGAGTAGAACCCTTCCTGAAAATTTGGCAACTGCTTTAAAAACAACTTATAATTACACACAAAAAATAACGAGGGCAGAGACTTCGTGTAAAGAATCATTTCTGTCAGTCAAAAAGGCCCTTTAAGGCGGCAATCGGGACAATGATCGCTACTGAATAAACATTTTTTCTTTCTTTCTTTCTTTCTATACCAGCACTTCCCCTATGCTCAGAAAGAAGGACTTTCGTGGTTAAAAAAATGATAATTATCATATTTCATTCATTTATTGTGAACTTGAAATAAAATGTGGATTATGTATGCCAAATGACTAAAAAATACCGCAACTAGGTACTTGAGATACGTGAGTGACTGAGTGAGATATGAAAATATAAACTTTGGTTTTATTGGTTAAACCCACGTTATCAAGCACTTCTTTTGATAAATTTCCTACAGTTATAAGTTATTACATCATTGTAAGAATGGTTTGTCCAATTTGGGAATTATCTTTCACTGTCTGCCAGCACAAAATAACACAACTTAGGTACGCCGCCGCAAACAATAGTAGGTACAAACGGGGCGGCACGTCAAGCTTATCACCGTGGGGTCATATACAGTTGTAATAGAAGCTAGTTTGCAACTAAAATGAACAGTCTGATGTGCTGTCTTCTGTACCTATACATGTAATATAGGTTCAGGTAATTTCATGGCACTGTTTAGCGCATTCTTATCAACATCGTTGTTTGCAAGACGATTGCACTGTACCTAACAATGTATGAATCGTGTATGTGTGGTTAAACTTTTCCTTTTATATTCCTCTAAGATAAAAGGAATTGCATTGGCATTGTCGAGTCTCCAAAAGATGATGAATTTTCATTACAAATTGAACAGCTGCTTTATCGATCGGCTTCTCTTTATTACTTTGATAAATAAACTTATAATTACTGTAAGACCAATAACCGTGCTGTCCAAGCCTTTACTTAGATATCTACTCTGTCTGGAGTTATTATGCACAGTAGCAGGCCTGGCTCACTCCGCGCGGTACATCCGATAATTACCTACAGCGAAGCGCCCCGCCGGCGGGTATTATATCAGTCGAGTGTCACGCGCTCGCCCGTCAGGACGCTGGCGTGCGTTGTAGTACCTAATTCTATGATCGAAGTATTATTTAAAAATGGACATAAAGAGAAAGAAATATTATTGTGCGGCGTTCGGGTGTTTAAATTCGAAACGAAATCTACCGGATTTATCTTTTTTTTCGCTTCCCAAAGATGCTGAAAGGTATGTTGGCCATGTAGGTAATCAATAATTCTTAGGATAGTATAGGAACCTAACCTACCATGACTACTGCTCAAAATGCGTTCATTCGTTTCAGCCAAAAATGACGTCCACTGCTGGACAAAGGCCTCTCCCAAGGTTTTCCATAATCAATGCGTACTTACCTACATACGTACCTCATTACAAATAAGTAGATTAATTATTTTTTTACTAGACACTACTAGACAGCAACCCTAACAGCGTAAGAAGAGTTCAGAGGCACGCGATAGAAAGAGACAAAACTTGTAGGTGAATAAAATTGTAGGTACTTAGTGCTGTGCGAGCTGAATTCCACTGTATCGCGTCGTAGCAAGACTCGCATTTATTTAAATCGTCTTGCGGAGTAATCCTTCTGTACCTGTAGGGGAACCTGTTGTACTTAGGCCAGTTTTTCGAATTTTGATTTTTTGAAAAATAATGGTGATATTTAAACTTGTCTAGTGCAGTTATATTTAAAGATCATTTAATTAACTACATAATTCATTCATAAAATTGTGTATAATTTAAAAAATTTGGGCATACTAGCTGCTAGAAAAAAAAAGGGAAAACTGTCCTAGGTACAACAAACCAGATGTACCTTGGACCGTGTACGTTGTACCTATTTAAATTTAAATAAATGCTTATATTCGCTTCAATTTGTTAATTTTCTGTTAAATTATTATTTGAAATACCAATTATTACAGTTATTAGCAACAATATCTAAGTAAAAGAATTTTTTAAAAAAGATCCTCATCCATATTTTTTGTACTATTTATTTTTCACAATTTTTTGGCAACAAATCACTTAAGTTCAAGCCGGCTCTCCAGTCCATGTTTAGCCTTACACAATCAACAAAAATATGACAATATTCAACATTTTTTCTAGAAAATTTTGTTGAATGTTGATATGTTATGTCGTGTAGGACAAAATACGCGCTGGAGTGGCTTTAACTTTCAATCTAGATTTTTTTATTTCTTATCATTTAACTTAAATTCTAGCAAAATATCCATTAAAACCGCTTTATCAACAAAAATAATCTTAAAAAAGTCATATGAAGATACATTAAACGTAAATTTAAAAAAACATTAGAAATTAATAAAATATATATCAAAAACAGACTTTAAATTGCTATTTTGAGGTCTTCGGGGCATTGTTTCTATAACAGTATAATATGTTTTTTTTATTACAATAAAATTCTCATTAAAACGTAATGAAAATCAGTGACCAAGGTTCATCGCTAGTTGGGTGGTCAAGGTACAACATTACGACTACTTCACTTAATAAGCACAATAAACCCACTTCCATTTGAGCTTAGGATCTGAAACTCATATCGTCCAGTAGCTAGATATATAAAGATTATGTTCTAACTATAACCGTTTTGTGAAACATGCAACATTTTTCATAAATTGACATGAAGTAAACCTCCAAAATCTCACTGCGTCAGTGCAAAATATTAAATTACCATTTTTTCTTGTACTTGCACGGCGTCGGCGAATCTTAGCTAACTTCACGTTAATGTTGACAAATAACGTATGTAATACCCTAGACAACTTTTCATAAAACCTCATAATTTAAAAAATATATACAATTGTTTTAGGTACAACTCTGTCCAAGGTTCAACAGGTTCCCCTACTATTACTTATTCTGTGACAGTAGTCCATATTCTTGGTCTGAAAAGGAACTCCAGAAAATGAACAAGAACACTGACTTTCTTGAAGAATTTTCCCAGCTAATTTCTCAATTCACCATGCAAACACTCGTCAGTCCTTATCAAAAATTACTTGTAAACACAAATCAATTATTGCTAAGTGCAGTTTTCCTTGTGAGCAGTCATGAGACGATAAAGTGGATTACAATCTTGACTGGCTTACGCGATAACATGCCCTGTAAGTGTTTTCTGCAAAATTGGCATTGATTGAGTTTGTTACTTTGAAAAATTACCGCCTCTCTGATTATTTGTAAGTGATTTTTTGGCCATGCCTATTTTTATCCAATGGTTATGGTTCAACTATTTAGGTTACACAACACAACGACAACTAACTAGGTATTGGTTCCAAGTAAGGCCAGAAATAGATAGCTAAACTAATAATATTCGCCAGGAAAGATCCCGCCCAAGCAAAAATCTCCATTCGGACCTTCAGAAATCAGGCATACCTCTATGTGCTTTATTTCGGAAGGCAAGATAAGCTGAAGCAATAAATATATTATGATTATGATTATTATGATTAGTCCGATCCGATTGAGTCATGTCAGTTTTTTTTTAATAACTGGCACCAACCATAATAAGGGTTGTGTTGTGGAACTTGTGGACTCTCTCACTTTAGAATAAGAAAGATAATAAGCATCTAGGGTTCTTTTTCAGGGGGGGGGGGGGGATTAGTATGAGTAGGTACTTACATCTTCAAATTAGTAGCCCAACATCTTGGGGGGAGCACCAGACAATTGAACATTGGACATTCTACCAGAATTGGACACTCTGAACCTAAAGGTAGTCTCCTTTTAGAGAGAGAGAGAGAGAGAGAGAGATATTATGTTAAAAACGCCTATGGCGGGTCATAGCATAGTCTCACACCAGAACCTGTGTTGTTAAACCCATAAAATAGAAGAAGGTTAACACCAACACTTAACAGTTACGTCACAAGATTAACCGCAACCTCGCGTAGAAACACAAAGACGGACTAATTGAATCTTGGCTTAACCGCAGGACGCTCTTGTTAACTTTAATATTAATATGTTAACGAGATATGGTTAAACATAAACGTTACATGGTTGTCTAAGGCAACCAAGTTCTCGGCAGTTATTTTTAGCTATCAAAATCTTTTTACGACTGGTAGATTTTTGTTTACTGGTAGATCAACATTATTATTGGCATGCCTTGCTTTCTTTCGCTTAATAATCCAAATTATAGGGTAATTTGTGTGGTAGATATAATCATAAAACATACAAAAAACATACAAATAACTCGTGAGTAGATTATGAAATCTTGCAAACTAACTTTTGAAGTTTCCTATTTGATTGCAATTCAAAACAGCATCATCATCATTTTCAGTCAATAAAAATATTAGGTATATTTCAAACAACATCCAAACTGAATAGGGCGTTTCCCAAAAAGAGCTTTAAATACAAACGTTTAGTGAGTGAGACACAGTTGTGTCTGCTGCCTTTATACATAAAAATTATATCAATTAACTAAACTATTTATTTATCTGTTATCTGACAAGGACCTTACCTTACCTTACCTTTTTTACAGTTTTTTATTTAGGTATTATTCCAAATCGGAGAAAGAAATATCAAAAGATCAAAAGTCGGTCCATTCCAAGAAAGTGCGGCAGTGGGAAGGTCAACAGTCGAACATTTAAATATACAGAATGACGCATGCTCCGAGTTCAACGGACAGCTCTCGAAACGTAAAATGTACGGCATATGTAGAAGGATAATTAATTAATTAACATATTAAAAACAAGGCATCTTCCTCCTAGATATATTGCACAAATTGTTAGGTATTATAACATTAGTTTTGAGTTGATAATAGTTACTATGGAAAACACATAACAAAGTTAAACAACTTCAAAAATTAGATCTCGTGAACCTAGATTTTTAATCTAGCTATGGTTTTAGTAAAGGACGTGAAAAATATGAGTAAAAATGTCACTAGATAACTGCAGTTTGTCCCTTGAATTCTTTGTATCTATTGGAACTAGAAATAACATAAACCAAAAGTCATCAAAGAAGTTATGGTGAGAGACAGACGGCCCGTATTCACAAACATTACTATGAGGTCTCACAGTGCGCGTGGACGCACAAGGTCACACACGAGTGACACGAATCAATCACAAAACTCCATTCAACTGGCGAGAATAACAAATCCAAATTTTGCAAAACTCTTCCATTTTGTTTAACCAGAAATATAAAACTAGGTCTAAAAATAAACACGATCTGCGAGAAAATGAAAGATTGTGAGTTGTGAATTAGTTTTGCTATGGCAATCACGTTGAAGGAACTATAGCACGTCCAAGTATTAAAATTTATTCTGTGTTGTGCTATAGCTATCAGTCAAGTAGGTATATACCTACCACATTCGCCTAATGACTAAAGTGGTTTGTATAGTAAAAGAGGCGCCATCCACGAACTACTTTAGACATAGGTACGTTTTAAATGTCACAACACAACACTCGTAAATGTCTGACACAAATGTTAATGGTTAATAAAATCTCTAATAATTTTATTTTAGGGATATCTTATAAATCAGAATTCGATAGACACTTTCCTTAACACACCTTACACGTAGCCTCTACGAGACTACGAATCTTAACAATTTTGATCCTTGAAAAGTTCTTCACAAAAAATGGAATGATCTTCAAGAAAATTACTTGGATGGACATCGGAATACAGAGAAACAAAACAATAAAACAAGCCCCACATGTTCCTTAGGACTTCATTCCTTGCTTAGTTCTAATTAAAATGACAATATACTCTACGCTACATTTATTTACATTTCCTTCTCTACATCCTAAATTATTGCTCGCTTAAGATAATATTGTCCAAGTTCCAGTATACAGGGAATTTAAGTGGAAATAGGTTTGGTTCATCTTTGGAGGTAAACAACCAAATACTAGGTAACGCTTCTCTAGATCGTCACTCCCGCACAGAATTTACAAACAGGATGGCCGTCTATTATTAACCTAAATTAGTCACAACAAACAGACAAGAGTGCAGGGATGTTATGGATATCCGAAACCGTAACCAAAAATTTCGGATATCCGAAATAAACAAATCTCCGTAACCGTAACGGAAACTTTCGGTTATCCGAAATTCAAAAATAACTGATTAAAAAGTTTCGGATAGTTTCCGATGTACATACATAAGCATGTTCCTACGCAGATTTAGTAATTACATTTTGAAGTGCACGCACAAGCCTTTTTCCATAAGACGAAAGATTTTTTGGAGGACCAAAGGAGTGTGACAGATGCGAATGAAATCTCTTCTGTGCACCTTCTATTCGTGAGGAATGAACCGAGTTGGACAACTATTTGCATTTTATAGCACAGAATAATATATCCGTAACCGTATCCATAACCGAAACTACATAACCCAAGACATCTCTAGTTTGCTGTAGGCCTGTATAACGAATTAATTTTCCTGCTTAGGAGCAGTTTCAGGACTAATTTAATTGTTAGTAGTATTGTTTACTTCAAACAGAAGAAAGGAAAGTGCAACGTACTAAATCGAGATTTAAAATATGGTGAGTTAACATTTTTTTTTTATATCTCAGTCTCTCTACTGTTTTTGATTTTACTGTTTTAATAATAGGCCTAGTTTGCTCGGACTGAAGATACATTATTAACTTACTTACATACCTATTTAATTCGTTGCCAACTTAAGATATTTTGTATGTTGTGCAAGAAACATAATTCAAATCAACTACCGATTAAAATTTTCATGGTGGATAAGTCCGCTAACAAAATAATGCTAAACTTTCTCCCAATTCAATTACATCACGACTTCTAAAATATGGAAAATAGTCATTAAAATCACGATTAAAATTAACACTATTAACGTTTCTAAGTTTTCCAAGTATCCGTAACACAATCATAATAACATGTAAGCGTCACGCGGAGTAAAAACATAATTATTATGTATGGGCAGACGTGGCGAATTAAATAGTTGTACTAAACTCTTCTTTGGGGGGTGGTACAGATTATAAGAAGTAGCGAAAGATGATTATCGAGGCAGTTGGGTTCAGAAGTTGGATGAATTGGAAGAAGGGAAGGCTGGAAAGAGCCAAGGGATGAAAGGAGGCTTTGAAACATAATATTTTCAGCTGCCCAATCAAATGATGTAGGATAAGGCATTTCTGTTTGTTCTAACAATTTCCTCTAGGAAATACCTAAGAACATTTAAAATTATTGTTGAATACATTTGGAAATGATGACGAAATCAACGATTGACGTTTAGTCCCAAAGCCACCGGTTGATAGGAAATCGGAAAGACAGAAGTTGAAAGATTCCTCACTCAGTGTATTTTAATGCTCAGATTTTAGAGGGAAACGTAAAATCTCCGATTCGAACTAAAATACTGACTGGTATTCAGTAAATAGGTAATACCACGGACAATCGATTATGCATGGTGCCACCCTATGCCGCGTTTATTGTAATGTAGAAGCTCTCATGCACAATAAAATATCTGAGAATCATCGTGATACAATAACTGTAACGTAACTGAAACGTACCTAAATTAGAATATTTCATATAAAAGTCTATTTGGGTTAGTTAAGTGACTATCGCAGCAGAATATTGCGATGGGTGTGTCAGGCAAAACTTTGGGTTAATATTAGTCGGGCAAATGTTTGCGTTCGCTTTTAATCTCCGTCTGTCTCCCCAGATAGTTTCTGTACCTATACGTATTTCTGTGTCAATGTATGACTCTTATCGTTTTATCTTCAGAGACTTCGACATAAAATATGAGGTTACCTAGGTGCCCGATCTGATTACCCATTTTTAGCGAGTGAATGTGACCCAGGAAAAGTTGTATGTATTTTGGAACCTGACATGTAGGCACATAGTGTAGGCAGCATGACGTGCAACAAAGTAAAACGAATGAATTATTTTACCCGCAACTTTTATAACTTGACACAGCCTGCAACATGCACCAAATGCTGCTCCAGTTTTTACGTCCAACGCGTTTTCACTGAAATGAAAGTGATCTCAGATGAAGCTGCGAGCGTTCACGGTCTGCGCCCGCGTGCCGCACGGTCTTGGCCGCCAGCCTCTCGGAAACGGCGGACTTTTTTACTGGCAGCCTGATGGAATTTCTTAATTGATCTGCTCTATTGAAAGTTTCGATTTGGACCTGCGCAACACCGATGCAATTTCAATCAAACATTGTTTCCTCATTAAAATGCAAAATGCGCTCAATTTTACACTTCACCGCTAATCAAAACTATTTCCGCAACTGTTACTGGCACGGCACGATCACCTACAACTTGTCAACGTGTCATACACGTCACATTAATAACATCAAAATCTGTTATCAAATTCGGCTTCATTAGGAAATAATCAATCGCAGAATAAATAGCAATTATACAATTAACTAACACGTAACATGAGCAGTGATTAATTATTTCGATTACAATAAAAATAATAACAGAAATGGGTAGCGAGGAGTGCCAAACCTTGCACATGGAAGGCAATAACTTTAAATCTCTTCAAGAGCACATAAACAAGTTGACTGAGAACCAGAGCAGCATCATAACAAAATTCGACTTTTTGACCAGAAATGTGGACGATTTGCGAAAGATTTTGGGCCAGCTTTCGGAGAAAATTGTGTCGCTGGAAGAAGTGGCTATGGACAGAAGAAAACTTAGGTCTGAGATTAAGGTCTTGAAGACTAGAATAGATGAGTTATATGCCATAGTCAAGGAAGGAAAGGAAGACGAATCCTTGCCTAGTGATGATGTTCAGGACGTGGAGTCTTGCCATTCGGGGTTTTCGTGTTCTTCTAAGGTAAATGTTCCATTATATCTGGTCGTTTGCCTCCTATCCCATAATATTCAATAGGAAGTGAGGTGTGAGACTAATTAGTAGGTAGCTCGTACCTTGGTTAAGTAATCCGACTGAAGCTAGTTATTTGGCTTCGGTCAAATATATTGTTTTGGAACTGGAAACAAGCTTATACGTTTGTTCACACACTTGTACATATTAAATATTTTTTCTTTCTTTCTATTAAGTTCACAAGATAATAAATTTAATTAAAAAGGAAGATAATATTGGATACTCGCGGTTTGGTAATTGGTACAAGTCAACTCAAAAAAATATGTTGTAAGCAGTTGAACTGAAATTAAAATTCATCGATCTTCCTGTATTATAGTAGTATGGTTAGGAAAGATGCACTATCAAAATTGCCTTATAGATGAATCCGTGTCCATATCATTGTCTAATGTTATCATTTTACCAAAATTCAAATTCCTTGTCTCATTCCCGTTTGACATAAATCCAAAATAGGTACCTGCATACCTTACGATTTGGGTTCCCTGGAGGACAGCCAAGTCCAGTGCGCCACGTAGGATATACTATTACAATCTTGACCCCATTCGCAAAGGCCCAATTAAGACAACAAACATTTCTCTCCTTTTCCGTGGGTTTGAGTAATTAATCTGAACAAGTACTGTTTAACGAAGTCGAGCAGCCAAAACGTGATATCAGCAGGGCTATTCCGAAACGATGTTTTCGTAGTTTCGGGTCTATCTGTCACCGTCGCTCATGCTGGCATCTCGCTTTGCGTGAGAGGGATGGCAACATCCGAAACTTCTGATATCGTTTTTGGAGTAGCCCCGCTGACACGGATGTTGGCAACTTCTATAGCTTTACTTTCTTTTCTCGTTTATCGCTGTCGTTAATCAAAATTCTTGACAGTTTAATGCCATTAATGTACCCAGTGAGTGCTTCACATTGTCTTGTCGAATATTTTAGGGCATTTTACACGATGCACATTTTAATCACAATGTAATGAAAAGCCATAGACAAGTCTCTAAGTTCTACAATTTTATCTTCATGTAATTCTTCTCTACTATCATAGGCATTAGTAGGAGTTACTGTGTATATTTAAACTATACTTACCGGCTTGTTTGCCTAATTATTAAATTAAGTTATACTATTTTATATAAACTGATTAACTTTATTATGTTCAACCGTTATTAATTTCAGTTGGATTTATGTAAACTGTTTTAATAAAGAGAATACAAATATTACTTAATTAACTTTTTGTGTGAAATTCCAGGGGAAACTGAAATTCTCTCAAATAATTTCACGCTTGAAAATGTATAAATTGTTTAACGGATCCGTATTCTCACGCCCAGTTATAAAATACGGGCGATAATTGGTTACTTTTATGCTTGGAATGGGTTTTTGTATTTGGTTATAATTAAGTGTGGCGACACTGTTTCATTATTAACCATTATTTGCTCTATTCGCAGAAAAAGAATCAAAACGATTTTTGAGGATTTAGATTAATTTTCTTTTCATTAGTTAGATTAATGGATGGCACTACTTCACCTAATTTTCATAAAATTATTCGCTCTATTATCGCGTATTTACTCAAAACTGATTTCTAGTGTTACAGTAGTTGTGTTCTTTACGTTAAAACCAATTATACTTACTGATTATTGTATAAAATTAATAATTAATCTGGAATTATCCGTCGTTCAGCATTAAGCAAGAATTGTATAACACTAAATGCTTACACAACAAAATAATGTAATGGCAATCAGCGATGCGGATCACCCTAGAATTTATTTCAAAGAAATCTGGTAACTGTCGATTTAGTTTAATAACCGAACAATTTCGATACCTCTGGGCTCAAAGGTCGTAAAGGACAAAATACCGAAAATGAGTTATTTATACAGTTTTACTCAGAATTTCATTCTCTATCGATCTGTATATTTAGTTTGTCGAAAATCCCAAAAAAAGTGCCTTTACGACCCATCATTTTTGATAAGCTAAACAGAATTCATCGTGAAAATTGGGATGTAAATAACATTTGATTTTTTAGTACAGTTACTATGGTAGTAAAGAACAAGTAAACACACATTTTTGGGCGTATAACCTAACATTTCATACTAAAGTCTAAATAATTTGTCCTTTACGCCCTTAGATTATCTAAACAAATATTTTAAAAATCTACAAAGAGAGGATATTAAAATAACTGAAAAGGTAAATTTATTAGATGTTTCTTATTGTATTTAAGTATGACGTGCGTTTGGAACAAACGAAAGAAATAAAAAAATCATCAAAAATATGTAATAAAACTATTTTAGAGTGTAACATTTATGTGATTTGTACATATAAAATGATGACATCTACCCACATCGGGTAAAGTAATGTTGCTTTTTATTATTTCTCATATTTGAAGAAACTAGGTATTTGTCAGGGAAAAAGATAATTTTAAAAGATGATTTAAGAAAATGAAAACATGCTATAAAATAACGTATTACCTAATTAAGGTAGGATCATCATCAAGTCATCATAAAAATTGAAAAAATGAAAAAGTTAGTTACATTTTATTATGAAAAAAAAAGTCACCTTACTGTAGTACCTCAACGGCCGGTTCACGCATGTCTCCGTTTTACTGTTTCGTTTTATCGTGTACGTTTCTTTTTCGTCAAGTACAATAACATAAAACGGAACAGTAAAACGGAGACATGTGTGAACCGGCCGTAAGGTGTCATTATTTTGTCCACTTTTGAGTTTTGACTGTAATAATTATAATAAATAAGTATAGTTTCTAAAGTTATTTGGATCAGCTAATAAAATATAACTAGCAGGAAAAATATTTACACAACATGGGAAACATAGTGTCAGTTGAGACTTCAATCTACTAAAAAGCGTTAATGCACTTTTTTTCGAAGTTATATTTTTATACTACAAAATAATTGGCTTTTAAAAACGGTATTATGTAGGAGTAAAGTAAGTGGATGTACTTTACTGGAATGAAAAACTTCCTACTTGTAATCTTACTTACTTAACCTTTCTACTTTTGTACCAAGTACAATAACATAATTTCTAGCTACTATGAATAATAATGTTTAATCTATTTAGAATTTAGAATAACTAGTTTGGTTTTCCTTTGTCCTTAATAATTCTATCCTATCTGCATTATCATAAGGTCAACTGGTTCACAGACTGCCCTATGGAATTAAGTCCGCCATTTGTAGTTTTTCGAAAAATTAATAATGATGAAATAAATAAATAAAATCAAATTGGTTTCGGCTTTTCGTAAAAAGTAGACATTTAAGAAGTTTTATTTAAAAGCGTCATAAATTTATTTTCTAAATTCGCTCTTATATCGGAAATGGTATCTTCCAGTTCGAAGATATCAAAACTTCTGCTTAAATAGTTTCTAAAATTGTGTGCATTAAATTAAAAAAAAATTATGAAGCTACGAAAAATCATTTTATTTCATTAAAAACAAACATAATTCATTTAAATATGTGAAGAAATGGTATATTACATATCAAATACCATAAAACATTAAATATTTAAGCTAAATTATCAATTTTTCCTTGCATAATACCTTACCTGGATGTTCCGTTTACGACCTATGAAAACCTATAAAACTATGTAAATTGTCATTTATTACCTTGGTTTTGTAGTTTTGTAAAATAAAAATAGACTTACGTCCTGAGCAACTTGCCTAGGACGAATATTTGAGGGGCGTAAAGGTCTTTTTAATGTAATTTTGAGGGCGTAAAGGAAATCTATCTCAGTAAATACAGCTCTAGTCCAATTTTTCAATACCTCTTCGGAAAATGCTGTGAATTCTAAGCACTTTCTTCTTAGGTCATATTTTAATAGCTCGAAAAACAAAAAAGTTACTGTCGAATAAAAAAATAAAAAATCGTTTTTTGCTTCTCCTGAAAAGTCGTACTTTGTCCTTTACGACCTTTGAGCCCAGAGGTATCGATTTGTTGACACAGTGGTTGCTTGTAACCGCCACTTATTCGATTAAGCCGAGCTACCGAATCTAATGAGCACGCGCGAGACGCGTCGAAGATGCGTAAGAGTGACTCACAGTGATTTCTACCGATCTCTATGTTTGAAACATTGTAGTGTGGATTGCTTGGTATTCAAACTTACGACTTTCATGTCTAATTCTGTCCACCAAACAAGTGATCAAGTAGTTAGTACTCCAAGCTAACGCTAAATAGATCCTACAATACAAATTACTATTTTGTTATCTGAGTAAACATAGTTTTACCTGCCTTATACAGGGTGTTTCAAAAAAACCCCTAATAACTGAAGGGTATTTAATAGACGTCTATAAAGAGTCCCTTGTTAATTTCTTACAGTCATAGCGACATATTCAAATTTCGGGTAAATTTATGTAAAATAAAAATATCGATTATAAAAATTCCCATCACTAATTTGGGTTCATTGTCCTACCAGGAGTGACCAGGAGCAACTTTCTATGTTCACGCCCCCGGCCACGCCTCATTAAAACATTCTGTGCGCCTAGTATTTACTAGGTATTATTATTATTTAATACCTACGGAGAAAAAAATACACGCACGTCGTTAACAAAACAACAAGCATTCAAAATTATGGTTAGGTACATACCTACAAAAGTGGCTCAAAATGACGTCCTCCTTGCTGCACGCATATTCTTGCCCGTCTTGTTATTCGCGGCGCAAAGTCAGTAGGAATCAATTCCTGTGTGCGGCGGTAGTGGTACGGATGTTGACCATCTTCTTTCAGTGTTCGCCAAACTGAAACATGGTTCATTCCAAGTCGCGCCCCGGCGCGCCTTGTACTGGTCGTCGGTTCGTCTTCAAAGAGTTGCAGAACCTCTTCTGCACGCATTTCGTTTGTATTTGGGCGTCCACTAGAACCCGATCGATGAAAAGAGCCCGTAGAATGGAGACGTGTCACCATATCATGGAAACACTGATACGACGGAAGCCGTCGCTGGTCAGCCGCCGGTCTACCTTCGATAAACTGTTCCCGATAAAGTTCACGGGCTTGAGTTAAATGGCAATGCCAGATTTTGTATGGAAAGTGGCGTCTTTTTTTTTTCGCGCGGCCATCGATTAAACTTTGTTTTTTGATTACAAAATAGTGTAATAAACCAAACTTACTATGGCATGTATACCTCTAAACTCAGTCTGAACTGAGTTACGAGCATTAGAAGTTTGATGATTTTCATACTAGATTTGCTTTTTGTGCGCAAGTTTTGTAAGAAATTGCAACAAAATATTGCGCTATTTTTTTATTGCGCTGATTCTGCTCCATACTGATGTCTGGAGCCTTTAATGTATGGTATTGTTTGTTCATACATACAATCTCACTATTTTGTTGCAATTTCTTACAAAACTTTGCGCGCAAAAAGCAAATCTAGTATGAAAATCATCAAACTTCTAATGCTCGTAACTCAGTTCAGACTGAGTTTAGAGGTATACATGTCATAGTAAGTTTGGTTTATTACACTATTTTGTAATCAAAAAACAAAGTTTGGTCGATGGCCGCGCGAAAAAAAAAAGACGCCAATTTCCGGCATTGTCTTTTCCATCAGCTCGACCCACACACAACATCATCTCATAATATTCGGAATTAGAAAACATTGCCATTGTAGCAAAACAACACAAAACACAAAGCTTTCGAAAGTAGTTAAACGATAGGAAAACACACCGATCACGCACGAAGCATATGAACGACTAAATCAAAGAAGAGCCGACGGCCGGTGTCGCGATCTTTCGGCGCTTCTGCACACTGCAAAGTGGTGCGAACGGGATCGTGCCACATGCCAAATTTTTGCAACTTCTTATTATGACAATGCAACATTTCAACAACATTTTAACAATGATTTTAGTACGCTAATTTTTATTTCGCAGGTAAAGGAATGTCGCAATGTCGTTTATGTACCTACTTTGTCTACCAAGTTACGTCTCATTTTAAAATAGAAGAAATGTTAATGAATTCTCAGATTTATTTTCATATCAACATTCTAAAGCGTCCCTTAATAATTTTCACTTTTACAAAAGCAGCCTAAGACTGATTTACACGTATTAAGTAGTTAAGTAGGTAACTAAATTTTAACTTAATTTTAAGTCTATGTCCAAATGTCTCATAATTAGTATGAAACTGCTTATCAAAAGGTGTCAAGTGATAAGCCCCATCCACCAACTTACCCGAAAAATGAAGGTAAAATTTAGTTATCTACTTAACTACATAATACGTGAAAATCATCCTTTAAGACTTAATTTTAAGTGATTAAATTGCATTTAAACGACATGCAAATTCAAATTTAGTTACCTACTTATTACGTGTAAATCAGCCTTAATCATTTGTAAAACTTGATGTGAACGCCTCTGTACCTACTAATATCTAAAGATAGAACACTATTCGAATTCCGAACCTTGATGATCTCGTGTGGGAATCGAACCCGCGTTTTCCGCAATCCCGGTGGCTAACCTTTGAGCTACCGAAGCCCCAATGGACCGAACTAATCTTTAACCTCCTTAATAATAATATGATAAAACATGCAGCGTCCCATTGTCACTTGATGGTGAGTGACGTAGACAACAACGGGACGCTGCACGTGCTGTCAGCAGTTACAGTCGGCAGCTCGGTTCCAAATAGTACCTTAATTTATTCATTTAAGAAAAACACTACAAATTACAATCATGAAAAGACATTGCATTGCAGACTTGTTAGACAGTATTGTACTAGATAATAATCCTAAACGTGTTTACACGGGAACATTAATTGCATCTCTGTTAATAATAAACTTTCATCTTAAACTTACTGCAACATCAGAAACATGACTGTTCTACAATTAATGTAAAACCAGAATCAGCTAGCCAAATATGCATTCCGAAAACAGATGAGTATGCAATTCAAATAGTTGTGCTTAGACGAAAGCTGATGCCAAGTTTGAATTACATAGATTGCGTTTTTCGTGTAAAGGTCAGTTTTTTTTTGCTATTTTTGATTTATTTTGTTTGACAAAGAGATAATTACAAAACGATTAAATACATGCCATTAAGTAGGTAGTGGCTAAACTTAAATTTAACAAAACATTGAGTGAATGTGTTCAAACACGCAAAGTAAATAATAGGATCGGCGAGTTAAGGAACAAAGGTCACCTTCTCTTTGACTGAGCCTCAATGTTTACACGTTCTGATATCAGTGCAGTGTCAATAACGCGCACCTACTTAGTATTTCTCCCATACCTTTATTCAGCCGCCTTGTTTAGTTTAAGCATATTAAAGTAATGGCATCCCGTGATTATGTTCTAGCATTACCTTTGTAATAAGTTTACGTTTACAGTAAGAGTTTGCTGAATTAGAATTACATACACAATCTTAAGAGTATTTGTACCACCAAAAGTTTAACATACAAAAGGCATAATGTTCAAAATTATTTGTGTATAAAAAAATATTGTTGGTCCGGAATTAGTACGCAATGCATATTTCGGCCCATTGTGTACCAGGCGCGCAGCGCTGCGCACGAGTTAGCCGTTAGAGTGGGCGCCAGGGCGGGGGGTGGTGGGCTCCAGGGCGGGGGGTGGTGTTCCCTAGCCCACTCACTAATGAGGTTGCCAACATTTTCTTTGGGTATTATTTTAATTTTTCATTGATTTTTAAGATTTTAAGTTTAAAAGTACGAGACGATTTTGAAATTTATTAAAGAAAGGTTTATGAGTAAATAAAAGCATATTTTTTAAATGAATAGTTTAACAATTGGCCGCGATCTCACCTGATGGTAAGTTAGTATTACGATATTGTATCATGCATGAATCATGCCTGACTAGTAGACTAGGCATTTATGTGTTTTGAAATAATGATT
Source organism: Ostrinia nubilalis (assembly GCF_963855985.1). Taxonomy (NCBI): domain Eukaryota; kingdom Metazoa; phylum Arthropoda; class Insecta; order Lepidoptera; family Crambidae; genus Ostrinia; species Ostrinia nubilalis. The sequence continues at coordinate 9,678,986 of NC_087109.1, read as the reverse complement.
ATGGATGTGAGTAGTTAATGTTTTTTGATTTTCTGTTACGACAAATTTTATCGAATGGAGGGAAAAACTTACACGGAGTTGTACGATACGATGCTGCATTATGACGTCATGTTCTTCATACCAACTTAAAATTTCATTTTTGGGATATTTGAAAAATGTAATAAGGCGCCCCACTCGCCCCCGCGAACGCGCGGGTTTAAAAGGTGCCAACCGTTACTATGCAAATGTGCAAACTCAAAACATGCCACCAAAAAAATTCTAAGTAAAAATGTTTACAATCACTGTCTATTAGGGTTTCGTAAAAGAAACTGAAAACCCAAAATGCTTAAGCTCAAGCACTGATGTTTCCCTAGTACTTTTGCTTCCACGTTGGCCTTTCTTTGAGCACTTGCCTTACTAAATAAAATGTTTGTCAAAATGTACCTTCTACGTTTTTTGTTGTTGTTATTATTATTATTTTAGAATTGTTTTAAATTCTCAGCATTTTTTTAAATGCCGCTATTAATGTTATTATTATTGGCAAATTGAGAATGTTACTAGGTATGCAAAATCACTTGAAACCTATGTTACAGTTAAGCTTTTACATTTACAAATACATTAGTTTTTATTTCATTCAAAAATACCCAGTAGTTATGATTTTATAGGCATTCAAAGTTCGCTTAAATATTGAGTCCCGCCGACGGTCACGTGACCCCGTGTGACGTACATTCACAGCGTCCGCTCACTAGAAAACGGATATAAACATACTTAAATATTTTTTTTTTGTAAATACAAACTTATTATACATATTAAAACCCAGACCCATCACAGAAATTAAAATTGAACCAAACCCAAACTTGACGCGATTGTGTCGTTTTATTGCGAATTACCTTCCAGCTCCATCATTAGACCCCGATTACTATAAAGAATTAAAATACTCATCAATACGAAACGAACGAGCCCAAACTCGATGCATTTAAGTCGTTTTATTATAGAGTTCCTATGGCCACCTTCCAGCTCCATCATCAGATCAGCTCCATGTCATCATAATATTGCATGGTCATCCAAATCACATGTGTTTGCGAAATTTCAGCTTAATCGGTTGCCTGGAAGTGGGTCTTAATTCAGTTTGCAAGATTCCACCCATACAAATATGAGCCAGTCGTTGTAATATGACGTCACGCGCATAAAATGGCGGGCCGGCCGCCGCCCGCACTTTTAAAATTCAATATCTTGGAAACTAATTGACGTATCGAAATAATTCTTTCACGTGTATTTTTTATTTTTAACAGAGAATACAGAAAGCTAAAAAACAAAATCAGTGAACATTCTTCATTATTACAAAATAATAATAATGGTACAGATGCGTTCACATCAACCTTTTGCTGCTTAAATAAGACCCATTTTGCAAGGATTTTGTAAAATATGATGTGAACGCCTCTGTATCCAATGACTACTCAACAAATTGTTAAAATAAAAAAATGAAATAAAACTAAGGCCTCATTTACGGAGACGCCGGGCATCTTACGCTGTGCGACCAACTGAGTTCAAACATTGGCATTGTGTGTGCATGAGTGCTTTTACGGAAAAGCGATTTAAGACGCGTATTCTTGAAATGGAACGTTATTTGCAGCCGAATCCTGCGGATGGCTTCGATGCGTCTCACACGACGTTTATTGTTGCGGCATGCGTGGCAATACTCGCTGAAGGATTCACCGCGGGAAGAGAGGTTGGCACACTTCACCCGACTCGCATCAATATTTTTTGTGTTTATCATGCGCTGCGGCTCCGTAATTATGAGGCCTTATTGGTGCTTATGGTGAACTTACAAACGGGTTACTAAATGCTTATTTTTATACGGAACACAATTCAATCTTACTCCTGGTGGTACCAGGAAAGGTACTAGGAGTAAGCTAAAGAGGGGCGGAAAGATGGGCGGAAATGCAATTTCAAAGATTAAATAATAACAGAATTCGACTAAAGGTACGGTAACGTAACCTACCTGGAATTTCACGGATTTTTTTATTTTTTTTCTGTTGTCTAAGAATGTTTGAAAACTATCATTAGTAGTGATGTTGCTATCGGAAAAAGTTATTTACTTACGAATTTTTTTCCATCAAGTGGCCTGGTTTCGATAGATGAAGTTTTCACAAAATTTTTCAAATGTACGTACACATGTAAAGTGTTAGTGAGTACCTATTTAAAATGTTTATTTAACGAACAAACATGCTTTGAACACATCGATAAAGGAAGTAGGCAAAAAATGCGGCTAATTGACATTCTGAAAAATACAAAGTCTATGATTTGCGTTCGATGAACCCCGCTGCAGCTGATCGATAGTGAGGGAATTCATATCGATATTTTTGGAAACTTTCGATGTACGTTATTTCCAAAACCGTTCAAGATATGACAATAGGAACAACGGCTTCTATTTCAGATTGTTTCAGTTTCTGTGCCCTTTCAGGCTTTAGGGGGTATTTTGAAACACCCTGTATTATCTGTGGCTTTACATACGTTCAATATAATTAATTTTGTTTACTTTTTCCCCAAACACTTACTGTCCCAAAGCGGCAGTCTTATTAAAAGCTGCGCAAACGCATACGGTTCTATAGCTGATTATTTTTTTACAGGTAACCATGACGACCGGTTTGGATCGGGACACGATCCGCTCAGCGTACGAGGACGTGAGGTCCGACGCTACTCCCACAGAATGGTGAGGTCATTTCAAATATTAATGGTCTATTTGTTGCGGGAGATCGATAACATAATATGTTATGGCGTCGATTCGGTTCGCCGGAATGGTCAGGCGAAATTCCGTTAGATGTGATAGCTATTTGAATTTTAAATGCCTGGCTAACGGCCTAGAGAACATGTTCTCAATATAAGCTGTTGTCAGTTAGATAACCCGACCCCGTCTTTATCCCATTGACAATGGCTCAATCTTTTATGAAATGGAATGGGTGCTTATAGTGATTGGGTTTTCTTATTTAATCAGCCCATGCCACACATTTAAATAATATGTCGTCTGTAAGGGGCAGATTTATTATTTACTTACGAAAACTCAAGCTAGATCACAGCTATTCTTTTCTGAAGTATAGTGTGTTTGGGATAGGGCTAGCGATAATTTAAGGCGATTGTTATTAAGTCAATTTTATCGACGAAAATGCCCCCAAAAACGTGCCCTGCAAAACTGTGTTTTTTTTGACAAAAACTAAAATTCATTAATTTCTTTTTAAGTTTTTTGGTCATTACTTTTCATTTTTGTGTTTTTTTTTTTAATGACACTTAATATTATTGGCTTACAGATGCAATTTTTTATTTATCTGTAAGACGGGCACGGGCACTGGGGGGCACCAGACCAGGCCATTCTGGGGTGCTACGCCGCCACTGCTTATCGCGTCTTTAATTTCTGTCCCGTACTTTATTCTGATTAATTTTGTTTCCCAGGGCTGTGTTCAAGTTCGACGGAGCACGCATTGTATGCTCAGCGAGGGGCAGCGACTTCACAGAGTTCCGTACACAGTTCTCAGACGACGACCGTGCGTTTGGTTACCTTAGGTAAGGAAATTATTTAATTTACCCTAAACTTCGAACTCTTCAACTTCCATTTTTTTTTTGTGGCGCGCCCATGTTTAATAGCGTCATATTCTTTAGGGTCTATCGACCGTCAAGCTGCAAAGCTCTTGGATGATCTAGAATCGCAAAGTATGTTTGGGCCGCATATGGCTGGCAAAAAGTATAGAGGACAGAATCGAACAGATGCGCTATTAATAAGACTTTTCTACATTAAGCCATACTGGTTGGGAATTAGAATAACCTTGAAACTAACATAGCTAAGTTCATATAGATTTAGAAGCAGGAATTTACTAAATTGGTTCGGGTCTGGAACCGTGGGGGACGCCCCCTGTATAAATTTCGTTGATCGGTACCTCGTAAATGAGGTATTGGTGTTATGAATGGAATAGGTTTAGTACCAAATCTTGAAACAGTATTATTTGCCATCAATATAAATGTCTTCAAATTGGTCTTTTTAAATTTCTGGAATAATAACCATTTGTATTTTCATTTCTTACAGGTTGCAGATGGGCGACGAAATGTCAAAACGTAAGAAATTCATGTTCGTCACTTGGGTAGGGCCCAACGTTTCAGTCATCAACCGGGCCAAGATGTCCACCGACAAAGCCATCATCAAGGATATTATCTCTGTAAGTAGTTTAGTCATATGAATTTTAATGTTTAACTCACACGCCAGTACTTTGATTTAACTTAGAATGTGATTTGTTTTGCTTGAATGGTGTATTTTGGATGGTAATTTGAGAATGAATTAATGCTGTTGAAAAGTTGAAACATTGTTAAACAAATAAAATAAAATAAAAAGAAAGGGCTCGGAAAATAAACATAATGTAGCATGATAATACTTGTATTTAGGTAAAAAGTAAAATAAAAAAACCTTAAAATCTAGAAAATCTAAACATCACATGAAATCATACAGATATTTTCGAACATTAAAACCAACAGTTTGAGCCACAGCTGATATAAAATCATAACCCACTATGCATTTATATTTAGCTGCATCCAAATCAATTTCCTTGCTTCCAGCAATTAGTTTGAGTTCCACCAAAGTAGCAATCTGTGCCAACAGGTTACTTGTAAGACCAATCTTTTCCTCTAAAATAGCATAAAATATTGCCAGCAACCGGTCCAAAGTAAACACTTTAGGCCCAAGCTGGGTATTCAATTTCTCATTAATTTTTGCCTTCGCTTTTACTTGTTGCAATCTTTTTCGTTGCTTTCCATGGTATTTCATAAACAGTCTCTTGTCTTCTTTCGGAGGGTTGTAACTTGCCAAGTATGCAGCTATTAACAAATATTTAGCATAGTATGGCAGCTCAAAGCTCTGTGCAAATGTTTTCGTCGAAGTTAGTTCTTCCTTTAAAGTGTTTTCAAAGTTGTAGCTCTGAGATTCTATTGAGTCACTATTTTCTTTACCAGGCGATGGTTTATGTGACTTACTGGTACTTATCCGCAAATACAAGAGTTCTAAACTGGTCTTCAATATTGGGGATATGTGGCGCCACAGTTTTGATAAATCTTGTGCTTGGATTTCATTCCTTATGATCGGCTCACAGTATTTTACAAAGTTGACTCTAGCCATATGTTGCAACTCAATCAAGTCTCGACACGGTCTATAGAAAACGCTTAGAAATGCATTTAGAAAGTTTGCAAATAGTTCAGGCCTTTCTAGTTCAATTCTGATCTCATTGTCAACAGCAGCGTTGCTCAAAACATGCCTCACAAAAGACTTTTGGTGTAGAAATATAATTTTAAAGAGTTCTTCTTTGTTGTAATTGGGAAAGTACATTTTAAGAGGCTCGCGAACGCCCATTTTGAAATAGAAATTGTCGTACACTAAATGAGTTACAAATACAGTGCAGATGTTGAGGTTACAAAGTTCACGGAGGCGCAAAAGAGCCGATATCACACTTTCATCCATGTTTCTTAGCCGTTCAGCTCTGTCAAACACTAAAACAATAGGCTGGTACTGTACTAGGTTATGTCCAATACGATTCAGAGCGTTTGTAAAATCCATTATCGACTCGCATTTCGTTTCAATCTCGTCGTCTTCCAAAGAGTTAAGTATAGTTTCGTACATTATTTTGGCCGAGTAGCACTCGATACAATCAACAATAACATGTTTGTAGCCCAAATAACGCAGCACAGATGTAATACACAAACTCTTACCAGTGCCCATACTTCCGCTGATATACAATGAACAAGGGAGCGGCTCATCGTACTCGCCGAAGAAATGCAACAAATCGTTTAGTTGGTCCTCTCGACAAGGCACTCTACTGCTCAATTCTTCCATGTTTTGCTTCTAAAACACTCCCAATTTTCATTTATTTACGTGAACACCGTTGATTTTTGACGATCCGATTATTTTGACGTTTGGTTTCCCGCGCTGTAATGTCATCGATGTCACCACAGATGGACCACAGAGACCACAGATGTCACGTACAACGTGCGGTTTCATAACGTCGAACATGTATTTTATTCATTTAACTAACTATGCTTCGAGCATTTATTTCTAATCTATTGGTAGGAACCTTACTAAAAACTATTATTGGCCATGACTATATAGAGATTTATTTTGCGATTTCTTTAATAATTATTAATAAGTCAATTATAATAAAATTGACTATTAACTTCAAGTTAGATGAACAGTGAACATAAAGACATAGCGCTATCTACCAGTCGACCGTGGTGATCTCTCCCGAAATTTAATAAAGCTATTAAATTTTTGGTCATAACTTTATTGAAATAATTTAAATATTAATTGTTACAGAATTTTGCAGTCGAGTTGCAGTTGGAAAGCCAAGCTGAAATAGACATCGACCAATTCAAAGATGCCTTGAACAGAGCAGGTGGCGCAAACTACGGGACCGGAGTGAGGGACTTATGAATTGCTCAGTAAAATAAAACTGCCACTCTTGCCAGCATTTATTTTGTCCGTACCTATAAATTTTTTAATGAAAAAGATAATTAAAAAATGAATTTGATAACAGAAAAGTTTTCAAATCAGTGGCAAGAGTTTATTTTTTATTAAAAATTAAGCTAATCGGGCCCCAAATTACTTTTTATACGATAGTCATGTGCTTTCAGTTATTGTACGTAACTATGTCGTTGTAAATTAATAATTTAATTGAAAAAACTTTATTTTTTCGAGTTTAAAACTTATTTATTTTTGTTTACAAAGAAATAATAAATTGGCATTGTACCTCAATTATGTTTTCGGATTGTAATAAAAGTGCGAATAACTGTAATACAAGGCATTGTGCAATTATTATTTCGGTATAGTAATATAGTAAGGTTTTTGCCAAAAATATTAGCAAATGTTGCCATGTAGAAGGCGCTACTAAGTGCATTTATTTTTTGTCAACATGTATTTTATGACAATGTCAAAATTTTACAATGTATTGTATACAAAATTTGGATTTTATGGGCTTTATACATTGAATAGTGTTATTATTACCCAGCATTATTATTGGTAAACCAACTGAAATAAATACAAATAACCAAACAACAATGTTTTTTGTTTTATTTACTACTTGACACACACTTCACCACATCTATTTTATTTACAAAATTATGATTGAAACATAATTTATATTTTAAAATCAATTCTAAAAATTAATGTACCACCTCAGAACTAGAACTTCGTGTACCACGTCTTGTGTGAGTAGGCTGAAATGATAATGATTATTGTATTTAATTGATTATTGTGGATGTGGTCATGGATTATTTTAAAATCTAAATAGGAACCAAAAAATTTCATGAATTAATTAGAATAACGTGCACTTCATAGGCGCTTTGTTAAAACCAGCCTAGGCTAGGCAGCGCCCCGGTTTGTCCCTCCCCTAAATCCGTGCCTGAGTTATATTAAAATTTAAAACTCTTTTCTTATGACGTCTCCAATATCCATCCATAGTCCATAATCTTCAGCACCCAGCAGTGTTGCCAGAAGGTTACTTTTGTAACCTTTTAGGCACAGATATGGATTAGAGTACAGCAAGTTGCTCGTCAAAGCGTGCCATTCCGATATGTCCAAATGGACATACATGGTCGAGTGATGTTCACGTTGTTATTTGTAATCCGATTACAACAATCGGTTACGATGATTTTACGAGGACAGTAGTACGAACACGGTAGAAAGAAGAAATTATTAACGGATTGAGAATTGTAATTAACAGCACAAGTAACAAAGAATTAAATTAGAATAAAGTAGCAGTAGAAGAAGTATAAAGTAGCATTGTTTTTAGTACATGAAATAAAAAATATCGAAAATAATTATCAGAGAAATAATGATAAAATCACAAAATTTTAACACCAATCCTTCACTAACCAAATGTCAAATAAAAAGCTTGAGTTAGTCTTTATTTTATGAAACTAGGTCAGGTACCAGGATTTAAAAGTATGAAATTAAGTATAAATTACTAGTAGTACTATTTAACATAATGGAATAACGATCATTACTTTGATATACGCACAATAAACATATTATTTGCAAATTAATAATATAGAATTTATTTTAATCCACAGTTAGACTAGCTATAAATAAAAAAATATAAGTTTTATCGGAATTAATTAATTGTCGAATCGAGTCGCACGATATATTTCGATGACTTTGCGAATGCAGTACGATGATACGATTATTTTTACATTGCGGCAATCACTAAAATTCGCTAAAATGACACTAATGACGTTTAAAAAGTGGCACGCTCGTCTTCATACAAATTTTTTGACAAGCTGCATCTATCCATATCTGTGCTTTTAGGTTACTTTTGAACTGCATTGGTTACTTGGTTACTTTTAGGTTACACTAATGAAAAGGTTACTTTTAGGTGATTTTTCAGAAATTGTAGAATTAACTTTTACAGGTTATTCAGTAAAAAATATTAATAGTGACAATTTAAAAATTATGTCATAAACTGCATTTATCATGAATTTGATTTATTATTTGTTAAATAAATGAGTTTTAGCGAATGTGTTTCTATAATAAACGCAAATCCAGGAAACGTTTTTATACGACCAGTCACTTTTCGCACCCCCCCCCCCCCCCCCCGTATGAAGGTTACTTTTTTTTATATTTCTGGTAATTTCTGACAAGACCCGACTGGCAACACTGGCACCCAGTATAAGATATAAAAAAAATATTCTTCGTAGAACGGAACGGGTAGTTTCGTTTAGAAATTCTTCAAGAAAATTTGCCAAAATCAAATTCCTGGCCAAAATGACAAAAAATCTGGCAAAATATTAATTAAAAACAAGACGATAAGATGTAATTTCGTGTCCACTTATTAGAATTAGTAAATAATGTTATATTACTGTTTTTTCATATACATGAAATAATAATAATTTACTTTATCTGACACGTACTTTTTTTTCTGAACGAAAATTTCACTTGTGAATGATTTGGCAACTTGAAAGAAAGAAAGCTATTTTACTAACTTTCGATTTTTTTATTAATACAAAAGTAATTTATGCGATTTCCGTGTTACATTTATAAAATTTATTATATTTTTCATGCATAGCTGCAACAAGAACGATTGATTCGCCGATAAAACCCGACGGTAAGTGCTTTAAAAAATAGCGCTTATGCCCGTATCATTTTATGTATTTCCGAATTGTTTGTTTTGAAAACTGACATTTTCTCGTTATGTAAGTAATCACAATGTTATTACGAACGTTCGGGACGTGTATAACTGTGATTAAATATCACCCGGCAACTGGTACAGGTAAATGGCCGACTATTAATATTGTTGGTATTTTTAGGCGTATCGCAGGATTCTTGACGTATCGGGAAACTTGAATATACTACATTTTGATCAGCTTTTAATTGACATAACCTCAACCGTAAATTATCAGTAACTTTTTATGAACAAAAGATAAAATATTTTCAATCACTTCTAATTAAGAAATTGTCATGGGTATGTAAAATATAATTGGTTATTTTGTGATTTAAACCCATCATTGTGTTACTTGTACTTAAAGTTCTTGTCAAAGTTTATTACCCTTTGTCTTGTTATCACAAGGCATTTATCACTTTTACATTAGTTTTTATTACTTTTACATTTGTTTTATCACTGCTTTTAGTAATACCAGTTTCAGCAGTGTACAATGTAGGTTGAATAGTATTTTAATTTTATTCTAAAATTATCACTAACTGAAATTTGTAAAAGAAATAGGCCAACATTCTAAATGATACTTGAAACTCATTTAAACTCAATTAAAAGTGGTTGAACTCCAATATTAAATAGTGTAGATTCATATTTGCTAGTTATAAACTGAGAAATGGAAATTCAGTACATTATAAAATCACATTACAATAAACACTTAATTATTTCTGAATATATGAATGATTATGCAACATTTTACTCATAGAAGAACCTCTATCATGTCAGCATTCAAACAAAAAACACAGCTACAAAATCATTCAGACAGTTCAAACTAAACTCCCCTTTTGTACCAGGGGTTATGAAAAATGCATGATGGTTGTATTGTACAGTAGTTTTATTAAAAAGTAAACTATAAAGTATTTTATTTGCCAACAAAACGTTTACAGTCTGTTCTTGTAGCGGCTGCTATACTGAGCTGTGTTTGTGTCGTGGCAGCCATAAGTAACACAGGTTAACAATATTGCTAAAATATAATGTAGTGAGGACACACAGTACGTGCAATTAACACTTATTAAACTCTTAAAATAACTGGAATATTTTACTAAATTAAACAAAAAGTAACTGATCCTGTGTAATTAACTGACCAATTTTTTTCTCCAGTTCGCAGGATGTCCAACGCATCCGTGAACATTAAGTTTCGTTGGGGGCTCACGCCTTCCGACCCGGAGCAGCAGCCCGTCCTGATTGTGGGACAAGCAGCTCACCTCAACAGCTTGTCGTGGAACGATATCCGATGCAAGCTGGAGCCTAGAGTCTCGGAGGAGGTGGGTGGTGTATTTTGAAGATGGATATTTTGTAAAATAAGTAAAGTACTGGGAGATAAAAAAATGTATTATGCTACTGCATGAGACACACAGAGAGTTTGTTCCTTATTTACATTAACAGTTCAATTAATAGTTTAAAGTTATGTGGGTGATAACTTGTTCAATTTACATTTTACATAGCCAGGTTTCATTTTATCTCTAACCTAAATAAAGAGCGTTTGTTCAAAAGGGGCTATTTCCACTTTGGACATTTTTTTAAAATATCTTTAAGAATCTCAGTTCATCACCTTCATCATCATCATTGCCACCTTTTACAAACATTCTGGTTTAAAAGTCCTAAATGCAGGTTGTGTAGATTTTTTCGACTAGACATGCTGCACTACACTTTACCTGAGAGTTTGCCAAGTGTGGAAATAACAGCCCTTTTTGAACAGATGCTTCTCACATACTAAGAAAATTGCTACAATTTGATGCCATTTTCATCTCACCCTTGTCACTCCAGGCATGGAAGCGAGGCCTTTCCTGCGTGACGTCATCGCCAGGCGACGCATGCGAGCTCTGGCCTCGCGCCGCGTCACTAGCGACGTTGCCAGCTCGCCGCTCGCGCCATGCGGCTCCGTCGCGTTGCCACGCGCTAGCGAAGATTGTGAGAGGCACCCAGCGGTCGACCGATGAGTTTATTGTGGTGAGTCTTGTTCATTATCTAAGGAAGACACAAACGAGTTCTGTACTGCATCGTTGGCGACGTTGCCAGCTCGCCGCTCGCGCCATGCCGCGCCGTCGCGCTGCCACGCGCTAGCTAAGATCGTGAGAGGCACCCAGCGGTCGACTGATGAGTTTATTGTGGTAAGTCTTGTGGATTATCTAAGGGAGATGTTAGCGAGTTCTGTACTGCAACGTTGGCGACGTTGCCAGCTCGCCGCTCGCGCCATGCGGCTCCTTCTCCCTGCCACGCGCTAGCCAAGATCGTAAGAGGCACCCAGCGGTCGACAGATGAGTTTATTGTGGTGAGTGTCTTGTTGATTCTCTAAGGGAGGTGTTAGCGAGTTGTACTGCATCGTTGGCGACGTTGCCAGCTCGTCGCTCGCGCCATGCGGCTCCGTCGCACTGCCACGCGCTAGCCAAGATCGTGAAGGGCACCCAGCGGTCGACAGATGAGTTTATTGTGGTGAGTGTCTTGTTGATTCTCTGAGAGAGACACAAGCGAGTTCTGTACTGCAACGTTGGCGACGTTGCCAGCTCGCCGCTCGCGTCATGCGGCTCCTTCTCGCTGCCATGCGCTAGCCAAGATCGTGAGAGGCACCCAGCGGTCGACAGATGAGTTTATTGTGGTGAGTGTCTTGTGGATTCTCTTAAGGGAGATGTTAGCGAGTTCTGTACTGCAACGTTGGCGACGTTGCCAGCTCGCTGCTCGCGCCACGCTGCGCCGTCGCGCTGCCACGCGCTAGCTAAGATCGTGAGAGGCACCCAGCGGTCGACCGATGAGTTTATTGTGGTGAGTGTCTTGTGGATTCTCTAAGGGAAATGTTATGATGTCTGTACTGCAACGTTGGCGACGTTGCCAGCTCGCCGCTCGCGCCATGCGGCTCCGTCGCGTTGCCACGCGCTAGCGAAGATTGTGAGAGGCACCCAGCGGTCCACTGATGAGTTTATTGTGGTGAGTGTCTTGTTGATTCTCTATGGGAAATAGTTCTGTACTGCAACGTTGCCAGCTCGCCGCTCGCGCCATGCCGCGCCGTCTCGCTGCCACGCGCTAGCGAAGATTGTGAAAGCCACCCAGCGGTCGACAGATGAGTTTATTGTGGTGAGTGTCTTGTGGATTCTCTAAGGGAGATGTTAGCGAGTTCTGTACTGCAACGTTGGCGACGTTGCCAGCTCGCCGCTCGCGCCATGCGGCTCCTTCGCGCTGCCACGCGCTAGCCAAGATCGTGAGAGGCACCCAGCGGTCTACGGATGAGTTTATTGTGGTGAGTCTTGTTCATTATCTGAGGGAGACACAAGCGAGTTCTGTACTGCAACGTTGGCAACGTTGCCAGCTCGCCGCTTGCGCCATGCTGCGCCGTCTCGCTGCCACGCGCTAGCCAAGATCGTGAGGGGCACCCAGCGGTCTACTTATGAGTTTATTGTGGTGAGTCTTGTTCATTATCTGAGGGAGACACAAGCGAGTTCTGTACTGCAACGTTGGCGACGTTGCCAGCTCGCCGCTCGCGCCATGCGGCTCCGTCGCACTGCCACGCATTAGCCTAGATTGTGAGGGGCACCCAGCGGTCCACAGATGAGTTTATTGTGGTGAGTGTCTTGTTGATTCTCTAAGGGAGATGTGTTAGCGAGTTCTGTACTGCAACGTTGGCGATGTTGCCAGCTCGCCGCTCGCGTCATGCGACTCCTTCACGCTGCCACGCGCTAGCGAAGATCGTGAGAGGCACCCAGCGGTCGACAGATGGGTTTATTGTGGTGAGTGACTTGTTGATTCTCTGAGAGAGACACAAGCGAGTTCTGTACTGCAACGTTGGCGACGTTGCCTGCTCGCCGCTCGCGTCATGCGGCTCCTTCTCGCTGCCACGCACTAGCCAAGATCGTGAGGGGCACCCAGCGGTCCACTGATGAGTTTATTGTGGTGAGTGTCTTGTTGATTCTCTAAGGGAAATGTTAGCGAGTTCTGTACTGCAACGTTGGCGACGTTGCCAGCAGATACCATATTGTAAAAAAGTTCTTGAGTATACCTTCATCTTAGATCCACCATACACAGACAGCTTGAAGTAGCTGGTATCGACAGCTTCGAGCTGTGACTGCTTAGCAAACTACAGAATTATATGTACTATACACAGAACTGCTGATGGTGAAATTACAATTGACTGACTGCAAGAGCGGTCTGTGTATGTTTTTAAAAAAAATACTAGATGAATACATTATTTTATCGCCCTGCTGTGCTGATTAAAGCCGGTACGGCTGGTATGTAGCAGTCTTTACCCCAGGTCCTTTTGCCTATTGTTCACGACGAAATCGTCCGGCTTGCCCGGGCCCGTCTTAGGCTTGTTTTATAGTCACGCTGATCGTTGACGCTGATCACGCTGATAGATCAATATGTATTATGTACTTTTTATAGCGCCGACGATCTCTGTGATTATAACTAGCTAAAGTCCAGTCGGAATTTCCAATGATCCCATGCTAACCATCCTTATCGCTCGCGTGTATATTGCTGTCGCGCTCGCACACTCACTGCAGCCGTCCGTCGCACAGTCGCGACAGCAATATAATTACGTGCGAGTGATAAGGATGGGTAGCTTGGGGTCATTGGACGAAATTCTATCTGCTCGGCGACCGGACTTTAACCTAACTTATTGTCTTTATCGCAGCTGGTGTGTCGCAAGCGCGATGTATACGCGAGCGCGGCAGCGGTGGCGCGCTCGTTCCCATTATTCGGGGCACGCACCGCTGCGCCGCTCGCCGCCGCGCCCGCGCCGTCTGCTCCACGCACGCTCACGGTCGAGATACAGCTGGTCGATGCCACGCAGAGTGAGTTATAAACCTTAGTCTCTTCTCATTTAAAGGTGCCCCTTTAACCTACTAGGGGCCGTCGAAACAGACAGCTCGTGGACGCTACGCGGAGTGAGTACTCTCTTCCACGAATAAACCAAGGACTTCACCTTTCGAATGCTCACCTACTAGGGGCTCTGGATACTTAAGGATCAAGGAGGCTCTGTTCATTTTAACAAAGGTCTCTTTTGAGAGCAGACGGGAGCGAGAGAGAGAGAGAGAGAGAGAGAGAGAGAGTGGAAAAGAGACGCCTGCGTCATTTTCAATATTAGCAAGTCTAGGATGCGCGTTGTGATAAAGTCTTATCGATTGTTGTAGGCGACAAATGTGTAGGTTTCTCGATAAAATGACGCGAAAAACTTAATCGCGACGCGCTCTTAAGCCTATAAGTTCATCATAAGACTATCAATAACATCGTAGCACACTGTACTATGGGTGTGACGCAAGCGCGATGTCATTCAGGGCGTCTTTAACCTACTAGGGTACACTTAAGTATCAAGCGTGCTCTTTTCATCTTAAAATAAGTACACTACACTATGGGAGTGCCGCAAGCGCCAATTTTTAGTCATTTAGGGCGTCTTTAACCTACTAAGGGATACTTAACCATCAAGCGGGCTCTTTTCATCTTGATATAAGTACACTACACTACTGGTGTGCCTTGAGCGTGACGTATACGCGAGCTTGCAGCAGTGGCGCGCTCGTTCCCATTGTTCGGCGCGCGCACCGCTGCGCCGCTCGCCGCCGCGCCCGCGCCGTCTGTGCCACGCACGCTCACGGTCGAGATACAGCTGGTCGATGCCACGCAGAGTGAGTTATTATAAACCTTAGCCTCTTTTAAATAAGGTCTTCTATACTACGGCTTTTAGGCGGTAAAATGAAGCGCCACCGTCGATGCGCCCGCGCCGTCTGCTCCACGCACGCTCACGGTCGAGATACAGCTGGTCGATGCCACGCAGAGTGAGTTATTATATACCTTAGCCTCTTTTAAATAAGGTCTTCTATACTACGGCTTTTAGGCGGTAAAATGAAACGTCACCGTCGATGCGCCCGCGCCGTCTGCTCCGCGCACGCTCACGGTCGAGATACAGCTGGTCGATGCCACGCAGAGTGAGTTATTATAAACCTTAGCTTCTTTTAAATAAGGTCTTCTATACTATGGCTTTTAATCGATGCGCACGCGCCGCCTACGCTCGTGGATGCTACGCAGAGTGAGCTATAAACCCTTAAATATAAGTCTCTTCCACACATGAACCAAGCACTTCCACAATGAGTCGAGATACAGCTGGCAACGCAGAGCAAGTGTATTATCTTCATCAAGTCATTTAGGTTTCCACCAAAGCGGAGAAGAGCAAAGATGAGAGGTGTGTTGCGAAGCTGGCAGGTTACTTTGACCAAAGCAGACAGGAGTCAGCGTAATATGCTACTTATTAAGAGTTATTTAGGGCGTCTTAAACATACTAGGGGACACTTAAAAATCAAGCGGGCTCTTTTAATCTTGTAAAAGGTCTTTTTAAAAGCAGACGGGGGATCCCTCAATCGCGTAGCCCTGAGTATATTCTTAGAGAGCGCAGATGGAAAGAGACGCGTCATTTTCGATATCAGCCGGGCTAGTTAGCTAGCATATCTTAGGTCTATAGTCCCATCGTAAGACTATCAATAACATCGTAGCACACTACACTATGGATGGCCGTAAGCGCGATGTCATTCAAGGCGTCTTTAACCTACTAGGGTACACTTAAGCATCAAGCGGGCTCTTTTCACCTTGATATAACACTACACTATGGGTGTGCGGCAAGCGCCAATTTTTTGCCATTTAGGGCGTCTTTAACCTACTAAGGTACACTTATCAAGCAGGCTCTTTTAATCTTGATATAAGTACACTACACTACTGGTGTGCCGCAAGCGTGACGTATACGCGAGCGCGGCAGCAGTGGCGCGCTCGTTTCCATTGTTCGGCGCGCGCACCGCTGCGCCGCTCGCCGCCGCGCCCGCGCCGTCTGCTCCACGCACGCTCACGGTCGAGATACAGCTGGTCGATGCCACGCAGAGTAAGCTATTTGATCTATAGTCTGGTTTGCGTGCACGTAGAATTTTGTCCAATGACCCCAAGCTCGCGTGTAATTATGTTGCTGTCGCGCTTGCACACTCACTGCGGGCGCGCGTCGCACAGTCGCGACAGCAATATAATTACGCGCGAGCGATAAGGATGGGTAGCTTGGGGTCATTGGACAAAATTCTACGTGCTCACAGACCGAGCTTAGATGGTTTATAAGGTATTTTTATGCATAACAAGACAGGTATTTGACCACAATCGCACCTGGTGTTATGTGGGATGCAGTCTAGGATGGTACATAATATCTGACCTGTAAATACCTATTCACTCTCGCTTTGAAAAGGCCCGGATTATAGTCTCCGGAAGTTTTCCCCTTCCTCTTCATTTAACATCCTCATCTAGATAAAGAAGATTCACAACAACAACAAGATTCAAACTGACCAATTTACTTCAAAGCAAATTGCTTAGTTTGAATCTTGTTGTTCTTTTTTTTCAATGTTACAACCTTAACCGGCTCTGTGGTCTAGTGGTAAGACCACCTGCTTCAGACGCAGAGGTCCCGGGTTCGATTCCCAGTGGGGGCAGATTTTTCTGTTCGGTTCGGTTGGTGGTAGGGAGCCAGTTCTTCCGTGGTTGAGGATTCCGGGTGAAGCTCGTTTCCAGCTTCGGCCTGATCGTCACTTACCATCAGGTGAGATACAGACCAAGAGCTTCCTCGTTGTGAATAAAAAAAACCTCGTTTCTCTCCCCAGACAGCGACTCAGACGACGAAGACATCTCATCGTCCATCCCGGCGTCGGACACCACGTTATCCAGCGAGGAACTGAGCACCATCCAGGATTTGGCAGACGCAACCAGGCTGGCTGCCCGCATTACTGACACGCCTGCTAATATCATGAATGTGGACAAGTTCATAGAGGTAAGACCATAGTCGCATTAGAAATTCACACACACAAAGTAATCAAAATATGTGCTCATTATCCACTGCGGTATCAGTACTCAACGTTCGAATAATCTTTAGTACTACGCAAGCAATGTAAACTGTTTACATTATGACGTCGCTGCTGTCATTATTGCTTTTACGAGCAATGTGTTCTGTTTTTGGGCATATTGCTGCAACACCGGCCCCGCCCCCTTGTCACATCTCCATTTAGTTTCTGTGATCTGTGGTCTCACTGTGGTCTGTGGTGAGTGTTTAAAGCCTGGTCCGTGAGCACGTAGAATCCCGTCGCTCGCACGTAATTATGTTGCTGTCGCGCTCGCACACTCACTGCGGGCGCGCGTCGCACAGTCGCGACAGCAATATAATTACGCGCGAGCGATAAGGATGGGTAGCTTGGGGTCATTGGACGGGATTCTACGTGCTCACGGACCAGGCTTTACATTATTTTAAGTTATTTTAGGAAATTAGCGATGTGACATTTTTTTTTTGTATCTAATACTATTACTGACTAAACCCCATCATTTCAGGAAGCCATAGCCGTAGCCAAAGAGCTAGACATCCCAGAACCGACCATAATCCGCGGCGAGGAGTTAAAAGAACGCGGCATGGGCGGGATCTACGGTGTGGGCGCCGCCGCCGTCTGCCCGCCCGCCCTAGTCGTGTTGTCATACACCGCGCCCGCCGCCCAGGAGACCGTGGCTTGGGTCGGGAAGGGCATCGTGTATGACACCGGCGGCCTGAGCATCAAGGCGAGAGTGAGTACGCTACACGCTCCACCACGCTACACTACGCTACACCGCGCTACACTACACTGGTACGACACCGGCGGCCTGAGCATTAAAGCGAGTGAGTACACGCTACACCGCGCTACAATACGCTACACCACGCTACACTACGCTACACTGCGCTACAACACGCTACACTGCGCTACACCACGCTACACCGCGCTACACTACGCCGCGCCCGCCGCCCAGGAGACCGTGGCCTGGGTCGGGAAGGGCATCGTGTATGATACCGGCGGCCTGAGCATCAAGGCGAGAGTGAGTACGCTATACGCTACACCGCGCTACACCACGCTACACTGCGCTACAACACGCTACACTGCGCTACACTACGCTACACCGCGCTACACTGCGCTACACCGCGCTACACTGCTCTACACCACGCTACACTACGCTAAACTGCGCTACACCACGCTACAACACGCTACACAGCGCTAGACCACGCTACACCGCGCTAGACCTAGACCTACACCTAGCTAGACCAGGAGACCGTGGCCTGGGTCGGGAAGGGCATCGTGTATGATACCGGCGGCCTGAGCATCAAGGCGAGAGTGAGTACGCTACACGCTATACCGCGCTACACCGCGCTACACTGCTCTACACCGCGCTATACTGCGCTACACCGCGCTACATTGCGCTACACTGAGCTAAACCACGCTACAACACGCTACACTGCGCTACACAGCGCTAGACCACGCTACACCGCGCTAGACCTAGACCTACACCTAGCTAGACCAGGAGACCGTGGCCTGGGTCGGGAAGGGCATCGTGTATGACACCGGCGGCCTGAGCATCAAGGCGAGAGTGAGTACACACTACACTGCGCTACACCGCGCTACACTACACTACACCGCGCTACACCACGCTACACTGCGCTACACCACGCTAAACTGCGCTACACCACGCTACAACACGCTACACAGCGCTAGACCACGCTACACCGCGCTAGACATAGACCTACACCTAGCTAGACCAGGAGACCGTGGCTTGGGTCGGGAAGGGCATCGTGTATTATACCGGCGGCCTGAGCATCAAGGCGAGAGTGAGTACGCTACACGCTACACCGCGCTACACTACGCTACACCGCGCTACACTACGCTACAAGACGCTACACTGCGCTACACCGCGCTACACCATGCTACACTATACTGATACGACACCGGCGACCTGAGCATTAAAGCGAGAGTGAGTACGCTACACGCTACACGCTACACCGCTCTATACAGCGCTAGACCGCGCTACACTACGCTACACCACGCTACACCGCGCTACACCACGCTACAGTACACTACGCCGCGCCCGCCGCCCAGGAGACCGTGGCTTGGGTCGGGAAGGGCATCGTGTATGACACCGGCGGCCTGAGCATCAAGGCGAGAGTGAGTACACGCTACACCGCGCTACATTACGCTACACCGCGCTAAAATACGCTACACTGCGCTACACCGCGCTATACTGCGCTACACTGTGCTACACTACGCTACACTGCGCTACACCACGCTACACCGCGATACACTACGCTACACCACGCTACACCGCGCTACACTACACTACGCCGCGCCCGCCGCCCAGGAGACCGTGGCCTGGGTCGGGAAGGGCATCGTGTATGACACCGGCGGCCTGAGCATCAAGGCGAGAGTGAGTACGCTCAAATCAAATCAAATCAAATCAAAAATATTTATTCAGTTTAGACCACAAGTGGCACTTATGAACGTCAATAAACTACACGCTACACCGCGCTACATTGCGCTACACCACGCTACACTGCGCTACACCGCGCTAGACCTAGACCTACACCTAGCTAGACCAGGAGACCGTGGCCTGGGTCGGGAAGGGCATCGTGTATGATACTGGCGGCCTGAGCATCAAGGCGAGAGTGAGTACGCTACACGCTACACCGCGCTACACCACGCTTCATCACGCTACACCACGCTACACCGCGCTGCACCACGCTACACCGCGCTACGCTACGTTACACCGCGCTACACCGCGCTACACCTCGCTACACCGCGCTACACTACACTACGCCGCGCCCGCCGCCCAGGAGACCGTGGCCTGGGTCGGGAAGGGCATCGTGTATGATACCGGCGGCCTGAGCATCAAGGCGAGAGTGAGTACGCTACACGCTACACCGCGCTACACCATGCTACACCGCGCTACACTGTGCTGCACAATGAAAATCGTTTTCCTATTCCTATACGCATCCCAGCGAAACTCGGCACTTGCGCGGTTGCCCGCGCTTTTTCAAAGTATAATTTTAACTTTGTGCATTTTCGTGATTTTACGTAAGAACAATCGAGACTCCCTCCCACCCTCTTGTAAGAAAAAATAAGACAGTCGAACCCTCTCTCCCTAAATGGTCTTACGTAATAAATGCACCTAAGAAATGATTAAAAATCTTGTCCTCCACATTTATAGAGTCCTCTACAATTCTTTAACTATATTACAGAGTCTGTAATAGTGTTAAATAAAGTTTTAAATAAATTAATAAGGCTTTTATTCACAGACATCCATGGTGGGCATGAAAGGCGATTGCGGCGGCGCGGCGGGTGTGCTCGGGGCTTTCGCCGTGGCTGTCAAAGCCAAGCCCACGGTCAATCTTCACGCCGTACTGTGCTTGGCAGAGAACGCTGTGGGACCTAAGGCCACCAGGTGAGAGGATATGGTTTGTCATGTGTACTTCGTAATATGAACACTGCAAAATGCGCACCTTGCTATATGCCCTTATGAGCATGTCAAGATAAATGCTGACCGGGAGCCTATTGGCGCAATGGCCCACTATTTTCTATGATAGTTTTGTGCTTACTGTAATTAATAAAGTCAATCCTATATTAACCGGCAGACAGTGGTGACTGAGTTTGTTGCGGCGCTTCTTCTCAGCACTTGCCAAATGTTGGTCTCGAAGCGCTGGTAGAGTAAAAAGATTATGAGACATGTAGAGGCTCCTTAAGGCTTGGTATTTCTTCTAAAGTAGGTATTTCGCGCTGTCAAAATCTGCGCGCGCAATTCTTCGCCGAAAACAGCGCGTCAAAGAGCTCCCGCCACAATTTCCAGCTACACAGTATAGAAATACGCAGTTGGTTAGGTTAGGTTGACTTCCTTCCCTTCAAGCGTCACACTCACAATACATTCTAATAGAAATCATATCCAAGTGATACAAATTAAATCACCTTTCAGACTTTTTGGGAATATATTCTAGAATCGAATAAATATAAAATATAACTGCAGAAGTAAACACGGTTCAAAGTGGCCGTGGCGTCGCCCGACCTTCTGGAAGTTCTGCGCCGGCTTAAAGAATTTCAAGATTACGTCACCCGACCTATCGGTAGGCCCTTGGGAGCTTGAGCGATTGGATTTTTTTTTTGGACTCTTAGTAGCGATAATTTAGAGCTTGGATAATAAATTTAATTATAGTTGTTGCAATTCACGAAGCTTTGCACATGCAAACCACATGGTTAATAACATTAATCAGTATAGGTACGCATCAATTTTGTTCAGTCTCTTTGTTTATTAATAAATAAAAATATCATACTAAAATTGCAGAAACATATTTGTTTGTATTGGTCTGGGTGTTTTCTTTCTATAATATGTATGACGTATGTACGGGGTTCTGTACCTATCGAAAATTGCTAAGAGCATCACACGCGGTTACCTGCGTACCTCTGTGCACTCATGGGAGTTTAAGCAGAGGTCCCTAGAGTTTGACTTTGAGCTTTGTTTATAGTCATTACGAAGCAGACTGATGGGAAACTGCACTGTCTTGAATTCGAAAGGGTAATTTGACGGTGTTTGGGGAATTCTAGGAATAAATACAGAGTCTCCTCATTGAGATTGAGACATTTCAATTTGAGATTTCACTTGACATTGAACACAATCTGAAATGGAGTTTTCAAACACTTGTAAAAATAAAAAGTAATTAAATCAAAGGCACTAAGTAGTATTGATATCAACTTCGAAGAAAATGACTGCCAAAATTACTTTCTACCCGTTCCACACGTCTTTCATGAATTATATTAAGGTATTGTTAAACTAAATTTCAAGTAGATTGAACCAAGGAATCACTTTGTCCCATACAAACTTTGCCCCCTTTTTTCACCCCCTTCATTTCATGACCCCATTTCGGAAAATCTTTTCTTATGAGATGCCTACGTCATTCTTTGAACACACCTTCCAACTTTCAGGTCTCTACGATATCCGTCAGTCATTTAGGACAAAGCATTTTTATTAGTTGTTCAAAACTCTATCGTTCCAGGTATGTCATTGACAGGAGGGCGCTACTATCTTAATGGGTTATTCATTAGTCCACTTGACATTTCAGAATCGTTTGACTTTAGATACCTAAGCGATTTGATATTCGGAGTCTTTTAATGAAATCAAGCTCTGAAATAACTTGAGGTGTTGTACCCGATCAAGCTTTTCATTGCAGGACAGTTAAATAGTTTTATTATTAGTTTCTTCTCTAAGTCTTGATTTGTCAGAGTAGGTAAAGGCTCCATGAGAGCAAAATTTAGCTTTATAATAGTTTTTAATTTTTTTCTTGAAATATTTTACGCCTTGTAATCTCTTGTAATCTCTCGTTAATATAGGTTCACACAAATAAAGAATGTTTGACTTCGACTTTAATAATTATGCTCTTACATAATTATAAATAAACTAGCTTTCCGCCCGCCGCTTCGCCCGCGTGGAATTTTTTGGTTTTTATATAACCTATTACACTCAGATATAATTGTGGCTTTCTATTGGTGAAAGATTTTTTAAAATCAGTGCAGTAGATCCCGAGATTACCCCTTACAATTTAACAAATATACAAACACACAAACTTTACCTCTTTATAATATTAGATTATAGATAGGTAATTTGAAACCCTATTTTGTTTTATTCTTTTTTTTATTTTAAATATTTCACGATCCAAACTAATATTTACTGTAAGTAAATGCTATTAAATAGTAAATATTAGTTTGGATTGTGAAATATCCTACTAATATTATAAAGGCGAAAGTTTGGATGTCTGGATGTCATGATGTCTGGATGTTTGTTACTCTTTCACGCAAAAACTACTAAACGGATTTTGTTGAAACTTTACAGTATTATTGTTTATAACCCAGATTAACATTATGACGATATGTGGCAAATAAATTTCAATAAATAAATAAGACGTGTCTAAAAGCGCCATCTATCGTCATTGGTTAAAATCTACAGCACTGGACAAACTACGGTATGACGTTCGTAAATATTCATTCGGGGGAAACCGTGAAACGCCATCTATCAACATGGGTAAAATGAGGTAAAACATCATATCTAACGGGGGTAAAACGAGGTCCACGCGAACGAAGTCGCGGGCGGCCGCTAGTTTATAATAGGTAGCTTTCCCTCCGCAACCTTATTGGTATTCCATGTATGTGTCTTTTAACTGAGTTCTGTTAAACATTTCATGTAAAATTTGTCCAATTATAATTCTATTTACATCTGCATCTGTAAGCAAGGATTCATGTTCTCCAGCCCAGATGCCGAGTAAACAGAATCGTCTTTCAGTGACGTGCAGCTGCCCCTATATTTGACCCACTGACCTAATTTTTTATTATGTATTTGTGTCAGTGTGCTCTTCTAAAGAGTGAAGACGATTGTATGTAGGTAAGTTATTATTAAAATGTAATTTTAACTCATTGGTTTTGTCTCATATTTGAGGAATGTATCATGAGTAGAGTCTTAGTTTAAAAGGATGCCAACGATTTAAATTTCAATAGGTAGACAAAATTCAGAATTCCTAATTATCAAAAATTTTAGCTTTCTCCAGTAACACTGGTATTATTATACTGTGACTCATCAAAGTCATCATTGTCAAAAATATTGACAAATCGAGAACTGTCACGGCCAAAAAACTGGCACGCGTCCGTCCTCCGTAAGCGCCACCGCGCGACTGATTGAGATTGTCCAAGCCGTCATGGGCGATTTTTTCCACATTTTTTAACATAGTAACTAAATAATACGCAATATAAAAATTTCATCCGTTAAAAGCCCTCAAGTTATTTCTGAACTTTAGTTTAGTAAAAGATTCAGAATCTCAAATCGCTTATTTTAAAAATAAAACCATAATTAGAAAACGAATAGAGGTATCTTTGGGAATTTATTCTATCGAGTCAACTTCATCAAATCGTGTTTCCATCCGTTAATAGCCCTAGAAAATATCCTCAACTATGCCCAAAAAAAATCTTAGCCTTTTATTTTACTGTTTAGTACCTCAAAAATGGAAAATGAAAACCTCATTTTCGCCATTTTCTCTGTTACCCGGCCTTAAGAGCAAAATGACTATTTGTAAGAACTATTTATTAGTCTAAACAAATAAAGAAATTTTGACTTTGACCTATTCTATAATGAAAAGGCTGAAGAATTTGTTTCTATAATATGGGATAATGCTTCAAACCCAGAGACCTTTTTTAAAAAGTTACTAGCCACGTTTGACAAGACATAGTCCAGTCATTTAAGCTTAAATTAGGTAAGAATCTCGGAATTCGAGATTCCCAGCTGTAAGTCTGTAAATACGTGTATATTGACACCCTAAAAGTTGTCTCAAAACCTACATATGGTAGGGTGTAAGCAACTATTAAATTTTAAGGTCAAAGGTCACAAAAATCGGTTTTTTGCGCTTTTTTTGGAAATATCTCATTTCCTATGGGTTTTTTGCTATTTGTATTTATTATCAACTAGCTGACCCGGCGAACTTTGTTCCGCCTTAATGGCAATAAATAAGCAGACTTTTTTTTTATTTCGAACGGGATAAAAAGTATCCAATGTCCTTCTCCTGGCTCTAAACTACCTCCCTGACAATTTTCAGCTAAATCGGTTCAGCCGTTCTTGAGTTATAAGTGGAGTAACTAACACGACTTTCTTTTATATACAGTGTGAGTCACGTTAAAGTGTACATATGAAAATAGATGAAACTAGACCTATTTTTATCGACAAAAAAGTGGTCAAAAATTTTTTGAGATTTTTTTTTAATTTTTTATAGAATTTTTTTTCTTCCAATTACTTATTGTAAAGAAAACGTAATAACTTTTAAACTAAGCGGTATATCCTGATAAAATAAAAACAGTAATAATGCTAAATAACAGGCGATACTAAAAAAATACATACAATACACAAAAAATGCCAACAAGTAATAAAAAATGATACTTTTTGAAAAAAATCTGCTTAAAAATTCGTGTTTTTTTGGTTATTTGATAAATTTCTCCAAAAAATGCCCCTATAACAGGTGGTTTTTATTATTGTGTATTATTCTCTATCGTATTACCTTTGTAAAACCAAAAATTGCATGTCTCTATCCCTATCACAACATTTGCTATGATCGTTTGAACTAAGCCTCTCCGGGTGCGCCATTCAACGCTTCGTTAACAACGAAACTGAAAATGGCTCTAGATTTGTAATTTTGATAAAGACAAGTTAGATTTCAAGTAAAAACAAAAGATTTCGAAGTAAAATAAGCATTTTAGTTAAAATTAAAATTGTCCCTACCTGTAGAGGAGAATAATGTTGTGGTAGGCCTTTGTTCAAACTATCATAGCAAATGTTGTGATAGGGATAGACACATGCAATTTTTGGTTTTACAAAGGTAATACGATAGAGAATAATACACAACAATAAAAACCACCTGTTATAAGGGCATTTTTTGGAGAAATTTATCAAATAACCAAAAAAAAACACGAATTTTTAAGCAGATTTTTTTCAAAAAGTATCATTTTTTATTACTTGTTGGCATTTTTTGTGTATTGTATGTATTTTTTTAGTATCGCCTGTTATTTAGCATTATTACTGTTTTTATTTTATCAGGATATTCTGCTTAGTTTAAAAGTTATTACGTTTTCTTTACAATAAGTAATTGGAAGAAAAAAAATTCTATAAAAAATTAAAAAAAAATCTCAAAAAATTTTTGACTACTTTTTTGTCGATAAAAATAGGTCTAGTTTCATCTATTTTCATATGTACACTTTGACGTGACTCACACTGTATATAGATATTGTAGAATACTAAATTCTCTACAAATTTTGTTCAAAAAATTTTTTATACGGTGAACCGTTTTCGAGATAGAGGGCGGAGAGCGCGCGGTCACTGCATCACTTCAGGTCTACTTAAGTGGTTTAGGTTTTTCATGCAAAAGGATTTTCCTGCTAATTCCCGTGGGAATTTCGGTAATTACTTGTTGTAAATAAGCTTTAAGTTTACTAAGGTACCTACATGCCAAATTTCAAGCGTCTAACTTCCGTTAAGCGTTTAGATTTTTCATACAAAAGGATTTTCCCGCTAATTCCTGTTCCCGTGGCAATTCCTAAGTAAACTATAACCTGCCCAGGTGTATGAAGAATAATTGTACCAAGTTTCGTTAAAATCCGTCGAGTAGTTTTTGTTTCTATAAGGAACATACAGACGGACAGACAGACACAAAAAGGACATTGTCAGAAACCGCCTAAAAAACCGCCCAAAAACATTAACCCATCATAATTATTTTCTATTTTTTTTAATACATTAAGCACCCTTTCATTCTAATGGACACTTAAGCATTGAAAAATTAAATAAATAAGTCTTTTAACGTTTATTCTATAATACTATTACAACTTCCGGACGTTTTGGTGCGTGGCATGGTCTAAAACCTATCAAGTTCCATAATTTTTGCCGATAAAATCTGTACGAGGCATTACCGTACTTTATTGCTGGGAGTCCATGTATAGTGATGTTCCTGCGGCCATCATAGACAATAAAATATCGATTTTGAAAATAAAATAAATCGATTAAACTGCTTTGAAGACTAGATTTGCGTTAAAAGCTAAAAAGATATTGACAGTTTGACACTATTACAAGAAGATATCTAAAGTGTCCAACTGGTCGAAGGTCGTAAATAAAATAAAAATAATTAGGACCATAAACTGATATTCATGGTATCATAACTGTAAAAGTGTCAGAATCCGATGTTGAATCCAATGCCAGTTGAAGTGTGAGAAACATATATATATTTTTTTTTATGTGACAGGAGGCAAATGAGCAGACGGATCACCTGATATCAACCTAGTATAGTTGCCAGTCTCTCATAATCTATGCCAATGAGGGTTTTCGCGATTGAAAAATCCGCCAGATGGCAATACGTAGACGTGAGGTCCAAATGCTGCATGATTGGTTATTTTTGACATGACATTGACAGATATCCACCAATCATGCAGCATTTGGACCTCGCGTCTACGTATTGCCATCTCGCGGATTTTTCAATCGCGAAAACCCTCATTCATAGCACATGTATAATAATAGACCAAATGAACTTTTATAGATTGTGAAAGAGAAGATAAAGATTTTATTATTTTATTAAAATCTTGCCACGAGGTAGTTTTTCAGTAGAAACCAGGATTGGATAATCGCTACAGGCAAGTATCAGAACATTTTATAAATATTTTTAATCGATTATATCCATGTGAATCGTTTTAATAAATTGTCATTTTACTTTTTCAATTAAAACTTTTTCAATCCCTAGTCTTGTCAAACTGTCATAATGTCAACAAATTATAAATGTCACGTCAGTTGACTCAATTTCAGTCTTCTGTGCGTTTATTGTATTTTTATTTCAATGAAATAGTGCTAAAGGGTTAGTACTAAAACTGAAAGCCTTTTTTCAGAAAGAAAACCAATGTGGTGCCCTTATTATTCATGCTGTTTGAAAGTTACAAGTCAGTGATACAGAGTTGCCGACATTATAACTCCGTAGTGATACCATACCAAAGAAGAAGTTTTCCTAAACACTTGTGTTGTTTTTATATGTGATCGAATAAAAAGGATTAATTCTACTGCTCAAATGGAATAACTTATCCCAAGAGACCGAATATAAAAAAAAACCTCTCCATAGAAATTATCACCATCACGAGGATGTGAATTTTTTTGAGAATTTGATATTGGTCCTGTAAGAAAAGTAGTTGTATTTCAGTAGTAGAATCAACCCTTCTTGTTTCATCAGCAAGAGTAACTATAAAAACGCCCTGTAGGTAGGTATTATTAAGCTGAAGAGTTTGTTTAGTGTCAAAGACTGTCACACAGTGTAACTTAAATTGGCATATTATGATAATGAACATAAAAACTTAAATAAATATTTATGTTAATATTTTTTCTATTTATTTATTTTCCCAAAGCTTCACAGTGACAGCTGAAACAGCAATACTGTTAACAAAACAGTAAAACTAAACTTGGAACAAACTGTTACAAATATGAGGGGTTTAATATTTTACAAATTAAAATAAAACCGCATGTTGCTTTACTTTCTCGTATAGGTAATAAATGTAATTAATGGCTAGATTATTAATGTTACTTTGTTACCCTCAATAGTGAGGAAATCTTATAAAATGGTAACCCTGATTTTTATTGTCATTCAAGTGCTCTTTCTTCGCATAGGCTTCTGTGATTTGGCCAAGGGCCACACACATTGCGATAACATTATGCGACATTGATTTGACAGCAGCGGAGTGAAGTCTTGCGACTATGCAAAATGATACCCTGTAATCGTAGCGCATACAGACATAGACGGGGCGGGGCACATAGCTCGTAGAGCTGATGGCCGCTGGGGCAGGAAAGTTCTTGAGTGGCGACCACGAGCCGAAAGACGTAGCGTGGGCAGGCCTCCCACTAGGTGGACCGACGATCTGGTGAAGGTCGCGGGAGGTGCCTGTATGCGAGCGGTGCAGGATCGGTCTTCGTGGAAATCCTTGGGGGAGGCCTTTGTCCAGCAGTGGACGTCTTTTCGGCTGAAACGAACGAACGAACGATACGTATTATAGCCTGACCAGGAACATAAAAACCCTGGCATAGAGGCGCGTCAATCGCATTTGATAGTGCAACACTGAGTACAGTCGTACCTGTGTTAAATTAATAGGCTAACTTTATGTATCAGGATTCAGGATTACGGGCTAATTTGATATTTTCATAAATTAACCAAAAAATATTATTATAGGTAACCTGGTTTAAATAAATTAAATGAAACCATCAATCGAGCTAGTAGGATTTATTTTATTATTCATCAATAATCAAATTCAGAACTTGAATATTCAACTGCAATGTTTGGTCATGAACGCTTCAACCTCGGTACTTCTTTCCCAATTCCATAAAATTCAACACTTAGAAAGTGACAGAAAATTTTAAAATAGGTAGTTGAAACAAACCACAGCTAATTTTCATAGTGGACTGTACTATACGATAAACATGACAGTCAATTTGACAACCTTTGTCGGAAACATTATTCAATGAAAATATTGTCCGAACCCTTAGTATTTCTCTTCGACAAATACTTTAACACATTGTGAACCACTTTTCTTTCACGACTATAAAAAGATTTTAGCAATTTAATTCACAAAATCAATTGCGCACATTTAAAATAAAGTTTGTTTACACTTTGACAGCAATAGACTGACATGCAAGGTGACATGTCAATGAAGTTTTCAGTTACTGTTGCCATTAAAAGAAATTAGTACCATTAGTTTTCCGCAACATGGCGAGGGTTTTTATGTTCCTGGTCAGGCTATACCACTATTTACCAGACATTACTATTTATTGCATACTCGCCGGATTACACGTAGGAGCACGCGCGTAACAGCTTCGGCCTTGCATTATTATAAGATCTTGTTCCGCCCTTTTACGAACTTCCTCCGTGAGGATATCCCCGCCGAATTCTATGATGAACCTATCAAAAGTCATATTCTGCAATGTCAACCCACCACAAGGTGGACCGACGACCTGATAAAGGTAGCGGGAAGGCGCTGGATGCAGGCCGCTACCAACCGTGCGATGTGGAAGTCATTGGGGGAGGCCTATGTTCAGTAGTGGACGTCCTGTGGCTGAAATGATGATGATGATGAAGAAATGAATGAAAATGACAAATCTTCGAACGTGTATAATACCGTGCCAAAGTAATCATATAATTTTGGCACCTTAATAACTATTGCCGTTTTTGTTGTAAAGATCATGCAGCGCTACTTGCGGATATTATTGGAAAGAAAACTATGTGGGCTCTAGATCTGAAGCCGCTTTAACGAACACGAAGTGCTCATACAATGCGGCGTATTTTCTTCCAGTCTTTAGTCAGGACTTTAGTCGAATTAAAACCCCGGTTGAACGTGATATAGCCGCACTAGAATACGATGCTTTTTTGCATAATCGCAAGACTTCGTTCCGGTGTCGACCGAATGTTATCATGATGTATGTGGCCCAGGGGTTACCGTAGCCGCTAAGGTTTGAAACTTCTTGCTTAAAATATTGTAGTCTTTGGCATAGACTACGATGGTAGTCATGGAGATAGGAGTTTGTTATCTCGTGTCAGATGTAAATGGTGAAAAGAAAACTCATGATTCGTGGTATTTTTATGTAATATGTAGGTATTTTATAAAAGTGGAACCCCGAGTGATCTCCAAAACCCATTCTATTATTATATACGATTCGGCTTCGATATCTATAATACAATAGGAGTTTATTTCATGTGTCAGATGACAAGGGTGGAAACAACCTACGATTCATGTTGTTTATTTACGTGCAATATGTGGGCATATTGTAAAAGTGGAATGCCGAGTTGTATTTCTAAAACTTGTTCTATTATTTTATACTATTTGGCTGCGACTCGGCGTGACGACAATACAAAACATTTTTCGCGAATCGGTGTTCATACATTCACACAATACATTAGACGCCATGTTGTCATAAACGACATATTATAAAATCGCTGTGATTTAATATTCTTAATCATTAATTTTATGGCAAGTGTCCATCAGGAATCATTGTTCTTACACACAGAATCGTATTATTTCGCTTTCGGGTAGTAATATGTCAAAATTGTTGGTTCTTTAGGCGAACAATGTATGGAGAACGAACATTGTCCTTTTACTGATTGCATTTTTGGCATCAGTATCGATCACTAATCACCCCCTGATAGTTATTTTGAAAATATATTTCATGTATAGAATTCTGTCCGTCTGTATGTTCCTTATAGAAACAAAAACTACTCGACGGATTTTAACGAAACTTGGTACAATTATTCTTCATACACCTGGGCAGGTTATAGTATACTTAGAAATTCCCACGGGAACAGGAATTAGCGGGAAAATCCTTTTGTATGAAAAATCTAAACGCTTAACGGAAGTTAGACGCTTGAAATTTGGCATGTAGGTACCTTAGTAAACTCAAAGCTTAGTTACAACAAGGAATTCCCGAAATTCCCACAGGAATTAGCGGGAAAATCCTTTTGTATGAAAAATCTGAACCGCTTAAGTAGACCTGAAGTGATGCAGTGACCGCGCGCTCTCCGCCCTCTATCTCGAAAACGGTTCACCGTATAAAAAAAGTTTTTAAACAAAATTTGTAGAGAATTTAGTATTCTACAATATTGATAATAAATACAAATAGCAAAAAACCCACAGGAAATGAGATATTTCTAAAAAAAGCGCAAAAAACCGATTTTTGTGACCGTTGACCTTGAAATTTAATAGTTGCTTACACCCTACCATATGTAGGTTTTGAGACAACTTTTAGGGTGTCAATATACACGTATTTACAGACTTACAGCTGGGTATCTCGAATTCCGAGGTGAACTTACTATAATGACTGGACTAACAAACTAAAACCCTCCGCCGCGTGTCAAAATCTACTGAGCGGATTTTAATGCGGTTTTCATCAATGCATTACAGTGATTCATAAGCAACGTGTATAATTCTTCCACGATGGATAAATAACAGACTCATAGATATATAAAAAGGACGCCAAAATAATTTTCTAAAACTTTTTTTATACTATGCTTCTGTTGGTAAATAGATCCATATTATTTGTCCACAGACCTGACGATATCCACCAGCTGTATTCCGGTCGCACTGTAGAAATCAACAACACAGACGCTGAAGGTAATACCAGGCCTGTTCATCTTCACGAGTTTACATCGAAAACAAAACACGCACGATGGCCCACCTACAGGATACGATTCGACAAGGCCTCACATACGAGCGAACATTGACTCACGCACGCGTATTCTTGTGTATGATGGAAGAAAATGGTGTACTAAATACTGTGCAGTATTTAACTGCCTAAATAATAATAAAAACACAGAATGTACTTTTTTAAGTTGCCTCAAGACACTGAGAGGTAAATAAGTAGTTAATATTATTCATGATACTTCATGCTAAATCATGTATTTCCTCCGCCATTTTCCGCAGTTTGGCACCTCACGTCACATCATTTTACCGAAGTCAGCCCTATAGCTTCGGCGCAGTGCCGATCACTGACGTTTGTCAACAAAATGGTGCTTGACTCTTGAGACAAGCTAAATTACACCATATTGTTAATGACATTGAGCATACATTTTTTTAAATACCTTCGCGAAGTAAAACTTCTGTACGTAGTACTTATTATTATTCTGTGGTAATACTTACTTTTAATTATAGAAACCAACAGCGATACAGTTAATGTTAGTTAAAAATTTATTTTAACCAATAGACAGTTGTGAATACAAGTAACCACCACATTTCAAACTAAATCACCTTCAAATGTTTGCCTCGAAGAGCTTAAAGGCAATAAACTATGAGACATGTAAAGTAAAGACTCTTAAACTAACATTTATTGCGTTTCTCAGTTGGCCAGATCTTACAAAAACACTCATTTCTCCTTCAGGGCACTGTATACAGTGTGTCCGGGCATGTAGTGATCAAACTTTAAGGGCGTAATCTATGGACAATTTTATCGATGAAAATACTTCAAATTTGGGGCCTGACCCATTTCTCGAAAAATTACATCGATTTAAGTTTTTAATTTTTAGTTTACACCTCTTCTTTAAAAAACAAGTGAAAGCGTGGGTAGCTTAACATTAATAGGCAAATATTTTATATCATGCGATAGCCAATAAAATTATCTATTAGTAGAAGAAGAAAGCAGACACAAGTTTTATACATTTTATGGGAGTAAGAATGGATTTAATTAGAAAAATACATTACGTTTTTCACTTCTTTTTCAGTTATTTTCCAACACAAGAAAAACCAGGTCGTTAAGGTATGTTTTATTTGCATTGTATTATTAGTATTTGAGCTATTCTACAAAACGAATCTAAATTTATTAGTCTACGTCTATTAGTTTCGACGTAATTGTTGAACAAAGATACCTCTTCCCAGCCGATTCCATAGACCTGCTAACATGCGAAAATGCACTGCCTGAAAGAATCACACAACCTATTCCGACGCGCTATGGAACCGGCTGGGAAGGGGTATCTTTGTTCAACAATTACGTCAAAACTAATAGACGTAGACTAATAAATTTACATTCGTTTTATAGAATAGCTCAAATACTAATAACACAATGCAAATAAAACATACTTTAACGACCTGGTTTTTCTTGTGTTGGAAAATAACTGAAAAAGAAGTGAAAAAAATCATGTCTTTTTCTAATTCAATCCATTCTTACTTCCATAAAATGTATGAAACTTGTTTCCGTTTTCTACTTCTACTAATAGATAATTTTATTGACTATCGCATGATATCAAATATTCGCTTAATAATGTTAAGTTATCCACGTTTTCACTTGTTTTTGAAGGAAGAGGTGAAAACCAAAAATTAAAAACTTAAATCCTCGTAATTTTGCGACAAATGGGTCAAGCCCCAAATTTGAAGTATTTTCATCGATAAAATGGTCCACAGATTACGCCATTAAAGTTTGATCACTACAAGCCCGGACACACTGTATAATAAAAAAATACTAAACTAAAGTACTAATATTGAATTTTTCAGGTCGTTTGGTGTTGAGTGACGGAGTGGTGTACGCTTCCAGAGACTTGAAGGCTGACACCATTGTGGACGTTGCTACATTGACCGGCGCACAGGTATTGTAAACTTTATTCACTTATTCATAAAAACTAAAATAGTGTAAAAAGTGTTTTTGTAGCGTTTGAGAATTGTCACGCTTGCTTTCATCTTTCGTTCCCACCGCTGCAACTCCTGTGTAGATCTACAGCTTGACCGCCAATAAAAACCCAACCAGTGAAGGTCGAGTTTGTCCCGGGGGAAAGTTAAACTGTCATTGGACCCGCAACGAAATTAATCAGAAGAACATAGGAGTTCGAAGTTAAGGTTCGACTTCTGTCCAGTGTAGAGCGGATGATAGATGACAAAACAAAGGTTCATCAGCATTTTAGCCATGGAACGTCTGTTGATTGAACATAGGCCTCCCCAAATGATTCCCACAAATTAGGCCACTTGGTAGCGGCCTGCGTCCAGTGACTTCCTGCTACCTTTATGAGGTCGTCGTTTTACCTCATGGGTGGACGTCCTACGCTGCGCTTTCTAGTACGTGGCCTCCACTCCAAAACCTTGCTGCCCCATCGGCCGTTAGTTTTGCATACTGTGCCCTGCCCATTGCCACTTCAGTGGGTCTAGACAAAATGCACATTATAATCGCAAACCAGTCGAAAAGTGGTCGAAAGGCCTTTTTTTGACGGATTCGATTTTCGACTCGATCAAAAAGTGCAACTTGTCTAGGGGGGTAGCTTGCTAATCCATTGGGCTATGTCAGGCGACTTTTCGTTTACGGATCTCCTCATTTCTGATTCGATCTCGTAAAGAAACCAAGCATAACCCTCTGCATAAACGTGTATATTGTATTTTATTATAAGATTATATCAGGCCTGTTTAGGGAATGCAGAATCGGTTCTGGTTTGAGGAACCGGGTTTTTCGGGTCTGGTGGTCATGAGAACCGGGAGCCCCGGTTTTTTCGGTTCTTTCGGTTCCAAAAAAACAATATTCTGATTATGTTTTTTTTATTGAAATAACACTTCTTTGAATAGACTAGGAATAATCAACAAACATGATTAACAATATTTGTCTATTTTTACTAAATTCTACTCCCAAAAATAAAAAGAAGTAAAATAATTAGTTTTCAATTGAGGTACAACAATCAGTCTTTTTCATCCAACTTAACGATATATTTGACTATTTATAGGTATATTGACTGTCAGATGCAAAGCAAATAAAAGAGTCAGTGTTGCCAACTCTTACACAAAAATATCATCATCATCATCATCATCATCATCATTTAAACCATAGGATAGGACGTCCACTGCTGAACATTAACCTCCCCCAATGCTTTCCATGTTGATCGATTGGTAGCGGCCTGCGTCCAGCGCTTCCCTGCTACCTTTATGATGTCGTCGGTCCACCTTGTGGGTGGACGTTCCACGCTGCGTTTTCCGGTACGCGGCCTCCATTCCAGGACCTTCCTGCCCCATCGGCCGTCAGTTCTGCGTCCGCGTCGGGCTATGTCCGCTGACATAGAAATGAGGAGAAGGAAGGAGGAAATCTCCTCATTTCTGATTCGATCTCGTAAAGAAACACCGAGCATAGCCCTCTCCATAGCACGCTGTGCAACTTTGAGCTTCTGTATAAGGCCTATAGTGAGAGGCCACGTTTCCGAGCCATAAGTCATCACTGGTAACACACATTGGTTGTAGACTTTCGTCTTCAGGCACTGAGGTATTTTGGATGAAAAGATGTTGCGTAGTTTCCCGAACGCTGCCTAGCCGAGTTGTATTCGACCAATGCCCCATTTTTCGAAATTCGACCTACCTAGCTGGATCGTTTGTCCGAGGTAGACATACTTGTCAACAATCTCGAGGATTGAGCTCCCAACCGAAACTGGATAGGGCGCAACATGGACATTGGACATAAGCTTTGTTTTGTCCATATTCATCCTCAGGCCTACCTGTTAGGAAACTCGATTAAGGTCTTTGAGCATTGTGCCAAGATCTTACAACGATTCTGCCATGACCACAATCAGTATCGTGGGCAAACCGAAGGTGAGTGATGTACTCGCCATTAATGTTTATGCCGAATCCTTTCCATTCAAGGAGTTTGAAAGCGTCTTCCAATGCAGTGGTGAACAGTTTAGGAGATATAACATATCCCTGCCTTACGCCTCACTGCAGAGGAATCGTCCTCGTACTCTGCTCCTGTACTCGGACCGACATGGTGGCGTTTTTGTACAAGCACTTCAGCACCTCGATATACCGATAGTCAATACGGCACCGCTGAAGAGACTGTAAACACTGCCCAAGACCCGATCGAATCGAAGACCTTCTCATAGTCTACGAACGCCAAGCATAGTGGCAAGTTATAGTCCTCAATCTTCTGTATAACCTGTCGCAGCGTAAGCACAAACAAAAATGTGCCAGTGATTTAAAAAAAATGTAAGAAAAATGCTTAAAATATAGACATATCTCATAAAAAAAAACAAAGTACAAAACCAATAAGTACGTAACCTTTATTAGTAGCTAATCTGATATCTTTAGGTTCTCTATACGTTCGCAATTTTCTTGTGACGACTCATGCCTAATACCTATAACATATTTTAGACAACTATGCAAAACCCGAAAGTACCGAAAGAACCGGGTTTTGAATTTTTAAAACCCGGTTCTTAAGCTGTCGAAAAAACCCGGGTTTTCCCGGTTCTTTCGGTTCCGGGAAAACCCGGGTACAAACCCTAGGCCTGTTCATCTCCGCGAGTTTGCATGGAAAACAAAATACGCGCGACGACCCCTCCTGATATTTAATCGACAGGACAATCACGAGCGAACCCAGAAGTCAGCCCTATGGCACCGTCACAGTACCGATCATTGACATATGTCAACGAAACGGTGTTCGACTCTTGAGACAAGCTAAATTACACCATATTGTAGACGGCATTGAGCATACATTTCTTGAAATACCTTCACCAAGAAAACTTTCTGTACGTAGTGCCACAAAATAATAATACGTACAGAAGTTTTACTTCGCGAAAGTATTTATAAAAATGTATGCTCAATGTCATTAACAATATGGTGTAATTTAGCCTGTCTCAAGAGTCAAGCACCATTTTGTTGACAAACGTCAGTGATCGGCACTGCGCCGAAGCTATAGGGCTGACTTCGGTAAAATGATTTGACGTGAGGTGCCAAACTGCGAAAAATGGCGGAGGAAATACACGATTTAGCTTGAATTATCATGAATAATATTAACTACTTATTTACCTCTAAGTGTCTTGAGGCAACTTAAAAAAGTACATTCTGTGTTTTTATTATATTATTATTTAGGCAGTTAAATACTGCACAGCATTTAGTACACCATTTTCTTTATTTTCTTCCATCATACACAAGAATACGCGTGCGTGAGTCAATGTTCGCTCGTATGTGAGGCCTCGTCGAATAGTATCCTGTAGGTGGGCCATCGTGCGTGTTTTGTTTTAGATGTAAACTCGCGGAGATGAACAGGTCTGGTAGTGCTTATTATTATTATATTGTATTTCAAGGGCACAGCGACGGGCAAGTACCACGCGGCTATAGTGTCCAACGAGCGCGGTCTGGAGGCGCAGTGCGTGCTTGCCGGCGCGCTGTCGGGCGACCTGGCGCACGCGCTGCCATTCGCGCCCGAACTACACTTCACGGAGTTCAGCAGCGCCGTCGCCGACATGAAGAATAGCGTCGCGGTAAGTGCCAGGAGCAAATAACTTCTCCCTTATACAGGCAGGCACTACGAGGTCATAATGTCAGGCGACTTAACGCAAGCGCTGACATGAAAAATAAGCGACCCGGTCAGGTTAGTGTCAGTCTTCATATACATAATATAGCAGGCTACTTCACGTAAGTGCTGATGAGAAAAATAAGCAACGCGGTCAGTATCAGACGTCCTGAAAAGTTCAATCGTTACTTCAGTAATTTTGTTTTTTTATTCTATACAGCGCCATCTAGGCGTGCTCTTAAAAAAAAAACAAAAAAAAAAAAACTTAAAAATCACAATATTTATGTCATACGGTTGGCAATGACATATTGAAGCTAAAAATTAGCAAATGACTCGCAAATGCCATAAACCTAGACTACTTTTGACGGCGCTGTGCCTCATTGACAGCTGTGCCCGATGACCTACGCTTGCGCACTCGACGTCTCCTAGTGACACTTAGGATCTCATGCTTTGGGACCAGAACCACGCTTCGTCGCGTCTCGCCATGTCCACACTTACTCTTATATATACCACGGGCAAGTACCACGCGGCTATAGTGTCCAACGAGCGCGGTCTGGAACAGCAGTGCGTGCTTGCCGGCGCGCTGTCGGGCGACCTGGCGCACGCGCTGCCATTCGCGCCCGAACTACACTTCACGGAGTTCAGCAGCGCCGTCGCCGACATGAAGAATAGCGTCGCTGTAAGTGCCAAGCATTCTTCATACTTCTAAAGAAGCCTCTCCCTTCACACATGCAGGCAAACAAAAAGCAGAAACCATGAGGTCATAGTGTCAGGCGACCTCACGCAAGCGCTGACGCGGAAAATAAGCGACACGGTCAGGTTAGTTTTCCAATACAAACAGGCGAGCACCACGCGGCCTAAGCAACGCAGCAGGGTTACTACGAAACGCTGTTTACGCAGTTTTGGGTCTATCTGTTACTGTGGCTCGTGCTAGCATCTCGCTTTGCGTGAGAGGGATGGCAACATTTTCAAAGTAGCCCCACAAATGTGGCGAAATGGACTGAAGAGACTAAGAAGAAAATTACTAATATTTATGTCATACGGTTGGCAATGACCTGTCGATACTAAAATTAGCAAACGGCTCACAAAAGAATACTTCTGGCGGCGCCGCGTGACTCGTGACAGCTCTGCCTGATGACATGCGCTTGCACACTTGACTCCTAGTGACACTTAGAATCTCATGATTTGCGACCAGAATCGCGCTTCGACATGCCTTGTTGGATCTCACGTTTTGCGACCAGAACCACGCTTCGTCGCGTCTCGTCAAGTCCACACTTACTCTCATACATACTACGGGCAAGTACCACGCGGCTATAGTGTCCAACGAGCGCGGTCTGGAGGCGCAGTGCGTGCTTGCCGGCGCGCTGTCGGGCGACCTGGCGCACGCGCTGCCATTCGCGCCCGAACTACACTTCACGGAGTTCAGCAGCGCCGTCGCTGACATGAAGAATAGTGTCGCTGTGAGTATACACAAGGACGGGGTCCTTGTGTATAGACTCCGTCGTCAATAACAAATCTGCAAGGCTTGTATCCCTGGTATCTAGCTCGCCTGCACTGGGCCTCGACGTCGAATCACCCGGTGGGCTTGTACCGTGCCGAGGGTGGACGATAGTACAGTCAGCGTCAAATAGTTCGTGACACCCAAAGTGGCCAAAAAGTTGACAACACAATCTTACCTACCAATGTAACAAACACGTTGCAAACTTTTTGGTGACTTTGGGTGACCCCAGGGTCGAGCTATTAAGTCCATCGCGCAAGCGATGCCGCCGACACCAACCAGCTTTAGCTGAAAGAAGAAACTTGGAAAACGAGCCTAAGCCCGAGACCGGCACCGGCCATTATACAAGTACATACGTTTGTGCTCTCGATGGCTCCTAGCTACGCTTGGAATCTCATACTTTGCGACTAAAACCACTCTTCGCCGTGCCTCGTCTACATTGGCTCTCATATATACTACGGGCAAGTACCAGCCGACCATAGTCTCCAACGAGCGGCTCATAGAGGACTATTTGCTCTAGATCCGTTTTTTGACGGATTCAAATCTGACGTAGTGACCGCTGTTATCTTTTCTTACGTTATTAGGTAATTACTATCTTACATTTTAATTTAAAATGTTTATTACGTATCTTATGTTTAAATATTGAAATATTTTGTACTAGCTTTCCGCCTGCGGCTTCGCACGCGTGGAATTTTGTCTGTCACAGAAAAACTTTATCGCGCGCGTCCCTGTTTCAAAAACCGCGATAAAAACTACCCTGTGTCCTTTCCCGGGACTTTTTCTATGCCAAATTTCATCAAAATCGGTTCAGTGGTTTAGGCGTGAAAGCAAGACAGACAGACAGAGTTACTTTCGCATTATTATTAATATTAGTATAGATTATTTCTGATGTACTGATGATGACGTCTCCTTACAGGACCGCAACAACGCGCAGCCGTCGTGCGCGGCGCTGTTCGTGCTGGCGCACCTGGGTTTCGACTTCCGCGGCGCCTGGCTGCACGTCGACATGGCCGCGCCCGCGCACTGCGTACGTACTACTCTAATAACTTTTATAACTCTTGCCAGTTGTGACTTACTTGACTTATGGTCCTATGTCCCCTAGATAGGGCAGAGGGCGTCCACAACAGTCCTCCATCGCGTTCGGTCTTGAGCTAAGTGTTTGATTTCGCTCCAAGTCTTGCCGATCTTCTTCGCCTCGTCTGCCACAGTGCGCCGCCAAGTTTGCTTGGGGCGACCACGTTTGCGCTTTCCTTGGGGGTTCCAATCCAGAGCCTGCTTGGGGATGTGATCGGGATCCCTTCGGAGAGTGTGGCCAATCCAGTTCCACTTGCGGCGCTTGATCTGCTGGTCGATCGGAATTTCGTGGCAGCGTTCCAATAGCTCGACGTTGGAGACTTCTTGCCAGTTGTGACACTTTAGATAGATCTAGCGCTTAACTCAGTGCCTGAGGTAAGGAAGTGGCACGAGAGGGGTGACAATGACATGATGTGATATTAAAGATAGGGCATATTATGTAGATCTGAAGTCTCGCTGACGTTTGACATTACAACCGCTCACACACTTTAGACACTCACTGAGCTAAGCGCTAGTCCTATAATTTAGCGATTTTAAATATTAAATTGTCAGTTGTCGTCAATATCTGTGACTTTTCTAAATTAGTTGACAAGCTCGTTTTAAAATCGCTACGTAGCATTTGGCTAGTAGAGACGCCGTTTGGTAGTCGATATCATCTGAACGGTATGGTGAGATTTCGCCTCTCACTTCAATAACTTTTATCACTTAAAATTCTTAATCCATAAGCCTAGGCGCAGACCATGGACTTTTAGTTGGCCGATAGTTGGGTCGGGCTGTTAATCAGTACTGAGATGTGTGAAAGTGCGCACATTACACCGATTTGGTATCGGCCGATTCTTCATACAAATTAGAATCGGGCTCAACTATCGGCCAACTAAAAGTCGGTGGGCTGTGCCTAGGCTTAATGTTAACTTTACATTGTATACTTTTTGACAGACAGACCAATAATAATAAAAACCTATACGTTCCAGGGCGAGCGCGCTACCGGCTACGGCGTGGCACTATTACCCGTGCTATTCGGCGCGCGCACGCGCAGCGCGCTGCTGCAAGCGCTCGCGCCGCGCGCCAACTGAGCGGTGAACGGGTCTTTGGTGAACTCACTGTAAAGCCTTGTTCTACTAGTCGAGTATAGATGACCCACGCTGAACTGTCCCACCAAACTCAATGACAGGGGGGCGCTACCATCGTTCAACTATATGGTTTCCAACATGGCAAAAATCGGAACCAGCGATCCGGTATTGACGGTGGCGCCCCGCTATCAATGCCATGGATAGGGCAGTTCAGTATTTTGGAACTATAATAGACATGTTGACACCACCAATCAATTGACGTACTTTTTAAAACTGTCAAAACGAAACTCTCCCATAGATTTTGGATGGCACTACAAGCAAGTGACGTCACTATTTTGTCAACTCAATCAAACTGCTTTTTTCAATTACAATGAGAACAACAATCGTAATTTATAAGTAATTTAAAATTAATTAAGTTTTTAAGACCAAAATGAAGGGTATTTTTAAAAAAGTTGTGGTTTCAAATTATAGGGGTATGGTGTCAAACTGTCTATTTAGCAGCTATAGTCTGGTCTCTGAGCACGTAGAATTTAGTCCAATGACCCCAAGCTACCCATCCTTATCGCTCGCGCGTAATTATATTGCTGTCGCGACTGTGCGACGGGCGCCCGCAGTGAGTGTGCGAGCGCGACAGCAACATAATTACGCGCGAGCGATAAGGATGGGTAGCTTGGGGTCATTGGACAAAATGCTACGTGCTCACAGACCTGACTATAGTCGAGTAATTTAGCAGCTAAACGTGTCCGAACAGCAAAGATTAGTAGAGTAGGTTAGTAAATCATTTTGTCTATCCAATCCATTTTGTTCTATTTTGACAGGCAAGTAATGGTAGGGCACCACGCGTCTCTCACTCGCTGATCAACTAAACGAGTCCCAACCGGGCGGTTTAGTCGAATATACAAAAACCACAAATTACTTGTAAAATGTACTCGACCAAAGTGCGAACGGTTTTTTGATCCGCAAGCAAGCAGTTTAGTTACTGATGGCGAGTTTACTAAATTATTAAACTAGTACGAACAAGGATTAATACACAGTATGGCAAAAATTTATTTTTGTTGACACTTTCCGCGACAGGAACCTTAAGAGTAGGCGCACACCGTTGATTTTTAGTTGGCCGATAGTTGTGCCCGATTTTAAATTGTATGAAGAATCGGCCAAATCGAATCGGCGTAGTGTGCGCACTCCCATACATGCCCATACTGATCAACTGCCCGACTAAACTATCGGCCGACGAAAAATCAACGGTGTGCGCCTACTCTAAGTGCCCTTTTCCTTTATCATTCGATCATTAGCAATAGCGAATCGGTAAAAAGTTACACACGCCTGTATTAATCATCTGTGTACTTTTTTTATTACGAATTTTTATTCAAATCCTCACTAAAGACCCAATTTAATCATTAATATTGTAAGCTTAACCTTTTGTATGGATAATAATATAAGTTAAGGGTATATAAGTAAATAAATAATTTTGTATTTTACACCGCTGGAATCTTAAGAATTTTGATAAAAATACATTTGTTTTAAATCGAATAAATCAAAGTTTTTAAAACAAACATCGAATACAAAGAAACTAAAGCAATAAAAGATTAAAAGATAAAATTAGTATATAGTCAAACAACAGATACAATAATGTATTATATACACAGGAGAATTAACGATGTTAAGTAGTTTCAAATACATAGTTATTGTTGACATTAGTATGAAATAGTTAAAATTAGTTGCTGTTATTATATACGAATACATAAATGTACAACACCGTTACCAATTGCAGTTAATGTTATATATACATTTATATACATGGGAGAAGTGACCTAATTGAAATAGATACTAATTATAGTTTTAGTACCATTGGTCTAGTAAATCCACGCCATTTAAAACCTTTTAAATAAGTGAAAAATAGTTGCCTCCATATTTTGAAATACATATTTCACTTGTCATTGAGGGAGGATCCAAACTGCTCACTTTGTGGAATTTCATTGAAGCAAAATCCATAGAATTAAATATTGAAAAAGAATGGCGTGAGATTTAAAGGCCAGCCTTATGTTTATATTAGGATGCACCTATACTGCCAAACTTACGATGCATCTCTCTCCCTTGCTTATATCACCTTTCCAACGTGATTGAGCGAGATGACCGTCAGTTTGTAGTATGTTTAAAAATAGTATAATCGTGCGCTGGAAGCATTTTTTATATAACCCTCTAACAAACGTACCAATCTTTGTTTATTTACACTAATAACCGAGCATAATATAACATAATAGTTAATTTGTTGAATTATGTGTTTTGTACTGATACATCTAATCAGATAGTTTAAGTGAAAGTGTGGATAATCGAGTGAATTATACACCAAAACTGCATTTTCGATCAGTAAACTGATGTTTGGGTCATCACATAGACAACGACGAAATAATAGTTTGACCTGCCCAATGAGCATTTGTTACGTTACTTAAAGGTATACATAACTATTTACACAATTGATCAGGTGATCCGTCTGCTCGTTTGCCTCCTGTCACATTAAAAAAAATATACAGATATTCGTAGTCCCGAAGTGAGTGGTTTTCAAATGTCAGTTTACTGTTCCAACTTAAAAATTATGTTTCATTGTTCATTTAATAATATTACTATTTTGTTGGACAGAGAGTTATAGTGACCACGCCAAGTTTCAAGTTCAATCACATCAGGCAATCTGACTGTTATTTGACAGATTGTTATATTGTCTATGACTGGTTGAACTTCTCCTTAGGCTCGTTCTAAGACTGTTTGCTGTATCTAAACTCGGTATTTCTTTCGTCTTCCGATTCAATAGACATCATTGTATTGGCAGTGTTTTCTACCAAAAATTTTTCACCGCATTTTTAAAAACAACACCTCTAAATAAATTAAAAAAGGCATAATTTTTATGTACGCAAGGTAGACTGACGATTATTGAAAAACTGAACGTCTAAATAGTAAAATAAGCAATACTTTATAGCAATAAGATGAATGTGTTCGCTAGAGCCAAAATATTAAGCTATAGTGTATTTTATATGAAATACGAAAGTTAATCCGTATTACTAATGACAGTTTTATCCATCTTTTGTAACGCAATTTTGTGTTAATTTGCTAAATAAATATATATTTAGGTAAAAGTGTCTTATTTATTTCTTTATCCTATTGATAAAAAAACTTTAATATGGAGTTAAGAATTTAGCTGACTAACGACAATGGCGCCAACTATAGGTCAAGCGTTTAACTCAGTCAGCGCCTGAGGTATGGGAGCGGACCGGGAGGGTGTTTTTGTAACGCCAAATGCCAGCGAGACTGCAGATCTCCTTCAGATTTATACAGGGTGGAAACGATAAGTGATCTCACGCGATTAATTCTAAACTATACAAGATATCGAAAAACTGATTACTGATCCTGAAACTGCTTCACGAGCTCTTTCAAACGATATCAGTAATAGGTTACAGAATTAACTATATCTATCCGAAAATTCAATGTTTTCAGCCTCCATACTAAATGTACGCCACTATGAAAGGCATGCCAGCCACACAATAATAGAAAGTGTTATTTTTTTTTATTTTAAATAATAAACACTTATAATTAATTCGTAAATTGCATTCTAATTTAAAATTATTCATTGAAATCATTGGTTTTAGGCTTTACTTGCTATAATATTATCAAGACATGCCGTGCCATGACTGGCAGTACTAAATGTATGGAAGCTGGAAACATTGATCGGATAGATCCAGTTTATTTTATAACTTATTATTGGTACCGTTGGATAGAGCTTGTGAAGCACTTTCAGGATCGGTTACCAGTTTTTGGATATCTTGTATA
The DNA here is from genome assembly GCF_963855985.1 of Ostrinia nubilalis. Taxonomy (NCBI): domain Eukaryota; kingdom Metazoa; phylum Arthropoda; class Insecta; order Lepidoptera; family Crambidae; genus Ostrinia; species Ostrinia nubilalis. The sequence goes on along the minus strand of NC_087109.1, from coordinate 9,634,206 downwards.
GTTTTTATTATTATGTGGTTTTATTTAACACATTGAACGCCAACGCGGTCAATGTTGTCCGACACTGCACTTTCCTACCAGGCCAAGTAAAAATTTCAATTTTTTTCAATTTTCGTCGATTGTTTTTTTTTTGTTAAATCGTTACATTATAAACGTAAATAAAGGATTTTATTAACATATAGTTGTTTTTGAGTCTCTACATCGAATTATTAAGCGTCGGACATCATTGACCCCCATGGCCCCAGCGAGCGAAAATTCGAAAATCCGTTCCGTAGGGCCGCGCGGTCATGTTGTCGACCATCCCCGCTCGCATCCAAAAAAAAAAAGGAGAATAACCAAAAAATAAAGAGTTGTACATTGGTAGGTTTTTGATATATTATATTACGCATAAATAGGAATATTATAAGGTATAAAATGAGAAACGAAACTAGCAGGATAAGTCTTAAATAGTGATTAAAAATAATAATAAATAAATCGATGATACCATAAAAGGAACGCTAAAAGTGATTTTTTTTCAAATTGTTTTAATTAAAAAAGGTTTAAAGTTTATTTAAAAAATGGAATTTATCAATAATTCGTATAAAAGTTGTCCAAAACTGAGCCGTCCCAGCTATGGCATTGTCAGGAAGGCGCTACTATCAATACTGAACTATTAGTTCCCATTTTTGCCTCGTTGGACAGCCATATAATTATGAAATTTAAAGGAAGGTGCTACTAACAACTGTGTTATTAATCCAATTTTTGCGACTTGACGTTTTAGAAATTGTTTGACTGTATTTTGAATTTTTCATCCATCACTGTAGTGTCACTTTCGATCGGTTCTTTTTTCAAAACAATATTGAATTGTCAGTATATCTGCAAATAATATTTAAAAATATACTTAAAATTAAAAATAATTATAATAACATAGCTGATTTAACATGCCAATAATTTGACCTACATGAATAATAAAAAAAGTTCTAGAATAGAGTATCGATAAGAGAAAAAATGTTTTTTCATACATTAAATAAATCTATTTTTCTCGACAATCCTGCTAGATGTAAGCATCTAATAAGTACAATAATTTATGCCACTAATAAGGTTTTAAATTGCATAAGTTTTGTAGCTGTACAAAGAACTTAGTACCTGTACCAACTCTTCATACAAAGTGGTTGTTCAACAATGAAAGTGATTTTTTTTATTGTCCTGCATATTATAAATTATATAAAATAAGTAAATGATATGTTTTAATGAATAAACCGTTATTATCTTGCTAAAAAGTTGATAAATTTGCAAATATGCATTGTATAATTACCATTTTTCATTGCGCTACCGTTATCCACATTTTTTTTCTAAGTCCGAGCTTTACCTGAGAACCAAGTGACGTACACTAATCTTGGGAGCCGCGCGGGTCAGCTTATATGAGAATTATTGAAGAAATGCTGTCCATCGGCTCAATACAGAGGTTTAAACATAGGTCTGACTCGCGGTCATCATTGTCCGACGCGGCCCGAACGGAAAGTTAAAGTGTCGCCCATCATTGTCCCCCATGGCCCGAACGGAACAGTGCCATTTTTAGGCTGGCAGCGAAGGTGTTAATGTGTGGATACTGGAAACATTGAATTTTCAGATAGATCCAGTTTATTTTGTAACCTATTATTGGTACCGTTGGATAGAGCTCGTGAAGCACTTTTAGGATCAGTAATCAGTTTTTGGATATCTTGTGTAGTTTAGAAATAATCGAGTGAGATCACTTATCGTTTCCACCCTGTATGCACTGTCACGTTATAATAATTATGTCAATGTCACCCGTCCCGTGCCGCTCCCATACCTCAGGTACTGACTGAGTTAAACGCTAGACCTAGTTGTATGATCCATATTTTAATAATCAAGCATTTAATATTTATTAAAATATTGATGCCTTTCATCACTCCTCATTGCCTCAATGTTTTCAAGATTGAAATCTTATAAAATCCCTTCCTTCCTCTTGTAACATTTAGGTATTTACATAAAAGTAATAACATTTTTTTTCTATATTATGTACGTACAGCATATACGATAGTGTCAAGAATATACTTTTCAACTAGAAGAATATGTATGAAAAAAAAAAATTAACATTCACATGAACACAAAACAAAAAGATAGCGCCTTAAAACGGTCAAATTTTAACCGTACAGGCATCGGAGTACCAGGGACGCATAAATGCAAAGAGATTGTAGGGTAGTCAGGAAACATTGACGCCAATGTGTGCGAAAGAGACGGAAATATTGAGGCAAAGTAATAGGAATGACAGGGATGGCCATAGTAACGTAAATTCATCGAAGTACCATAAAAGCAAAGAGATTGTAGGGTAGTCAGGAAATATATTGACATCAATGAGTACGAAAGAGACAAAAACACTAACGCAAAGTATAGGACTGACAGGGATGGCAATATTAACGTCAGTTCCCGAAGTACCAGGAGCGCATAAAAGCAGAGATTGTAGGGTAGTCAGAAAATAATTGACATCAATGAGTGACAGGGATGACAATAGTGTATGTAATGTGTAAGAAGGAGACGAAGGATGTATTGGCTGATACTACTTGAATACCTGTTTGTTATATGCTCTCAGCTCGGTCACAGTTGGGGAACTGAAGAGAACCGTATACAGATTACAAAACAGAAAGGCCCCTGGATTCGATCTCATTACAAAAGAAATTATCATGCAACTCCCCAGGAAGGCATTGGTTTTCCTGGTCGTTCTCTTTAACGGTATGCTTCGAGTACAATATTTTCCCAGATTATGGAAGGTATCAATAGTAACAATGATACACAAACCGGGAAAGCCCCCGGAGGACCCCTCGTCGTACAGACCCATAAGCCTCTTGCCTGTGCTGTCTAAAGTGTTTGAGAGGATCCTCCTGAGCAGAATATCACCCATACTCAATGAAAACCTAACAATACCTCAACACCAGTTTGGTTTTAGACAGCAGCACTCTACGGTAGAACAGGTGCATCGGGTGTGTGATAGAATAAGACAGTCCTTCGAAAAAAAGGAATACTGCTCCGCTGTATTCTTGGATATCCAGGCAGCCTTTGATAAAGTGTGGCATAGAGGCCTCCTCTACAAAATAAAAACATACCTACCGCATAGTTTTTACCTATTGATGGAGTCATACCTCACAAACAGAATTTTCCAGGTGAGAGAGGACGGAGAACTGTCTGTTATAAAAGATATAATGGCGGGAGTTCCACAAGGATCTGTGCTTGGCCCCGTATTATATACTATCTACACTGCTGACCTCCCAGAAACACAAGATGTAACAACGGCTACATTTGCTGATGACACTGCAATCCTAGCAAGCAGCAAGGATCCAATTGCAGCATCCGCCGTCTTGCAAAATAGCCTTGACAAAGTCGACGAATGGATCCAGAAATGGAGAATAAAAGCCAGCACAACTAAATCCGTGCATGTCACGTTCACATTAAGGAGGGGAAGCTGCGCTCCAGTGAAAATGGGAGGCAATGTATTGCCACAGAGTGAATCTGTTCGATACCTCGGTATGCATCTGGACAAAAGGCTGACCTGGAAAAAACACATCAAAACAAAAAGAGACGAGCTGAATATGCGGTTTAGGAATATCTACTGGCTAATGGCACGTAACTCCAAACTGTCGATCGACAACAAACTGTTGATATACAAAGTGATCCTGAAACCAATATGGATGTACGGCGCACAGCTGTGGGGAAGTGCTAGTGACTCTAACATAAACATAGTGCAGAGACTGCAGAATGGCATCCTAAGAACCATCTCAAATGCACCATGGTTCATTACCAACACTGAAATCCACGAAGCTCTGAGCATGAGAACTGTTAGGGAGGAGCTAAAGCTGACAGGGAATAAATATAAAACGCGACTGGAAAATCACCCAAATCAGTTGGCTACTGCGTTGGCAACCATCAGCTACACTAAACGACTGAAGCGCCACGATATACTTGGTGACAGATGGTGAATGAGGAGTATCCTGCTGGGGAGCTCCTTCAACATGTCAAAACTGCATGGAACAAATCTGCTTATAGTTTGGGACTGATTGCAGATGAGCGCAAAAAAAAAAAAAAAAAAAAAATATGCTCTCCGTGTACATTTACCTGTGAAGGAATGTTTTTGTGTAACTTTTCTAAGATTTATGATGATTGTTGTTCCATTTAATATTAGAAACTTTAGCTTGTGATTCCTTTCTTTACAAATAAGTGTTCTTTGTGTATGTTAAGTATATTATTTTATGCAAGACGAAATGGGAAAGGTATTTTTAGGTTACGTTGCTTTGGAATAAAACGCGTGTATAATAGATTTTCATTTATTAATACCTCATCAAGAGCTATGAAATAAAAATAACAAAAGCCGCAGCGAATCACTTTGTAGGGTTAAATGGGAGAAAATTGCCAAACAATTTATATTTGCACCCGAGTGTATAAAGTTGAATACATAATACTAATTATTCATATCGCGCACAAAGGAAAAGGGTTGATTCTAATGGCGCAAGTACACTATGCGGAAAATTGGCCGAGACGTAATAGTGTGAACACCATCTCGGTTACTTTTTTCATCCCCCATCCGTGTATCGCCCTTAGTTCGGTGTGATCTAGCGCTTCGTTTAGGCAGGCCTGGCTCACTCCGCGCGGTACATCCGATAATTACCTACAGCGAAGCGCCCCGCCGGCGGGTATTATATCAGTCGAGTGTCACGCGCGCGCCCGTCAGGACGCTGGCGTGCGTTGTAGTATGATTATAATTCTATGATCGAAGTATTATTTAAAAATGGACATAAAGAGAAAGAAATATTGTGCGGCGTTCGGGTGTTTAAATTCGAAAAGAAATCTACCGGATTTATCTTTTTTTTTCGCTTCCCAAAGATGCTGAAAGGTATGTTGGCCATGTAGGTAATCAATAATTCTTAGGATAGTATAGGAACCTAACCTACTATGACTACTGCTCAGAATGCGTTCGTTCGTTTCAGCCAAATGACGTCCACTGCTGGACAAAGGCCTCTCCCAAGGTTTTCCATAATGAATGCATACTTACCTACATACGTACCTCATTACAAATAAGTAGATTAATTATTTTTTCACTAGACAGCAACCCTAACAGCGTAAGAAGAGTTCAGAGGCACGCGATAGAAAGAGACAAAACTTGTAGGTGAATAAAATTGTAGGTACGTTGTGCTGTGCGAGCTGAATTCCACTGTATCGCGTCGTAGCAAGACTCGCATTTATTTAAATCGTCTTGCGGAGTAATCCTTCTGTACCTGTACTATTACTTATTCTGTGGTTTAGGTCAATTTTCTGCATAGTGTACTTGCGCCATAACGGTTACTAGCTCATGCCACTTCATGGGATCATACAAGCACCTTTCCTTTGAATACCTGTAGCAGTAACTATCTAACCATAACCGGTTTTTGTATGGAGTTTGACTGAATTTTGACGTTTGTTTTAGTTAATGTAACATGGTGCAACCCAGCTTTAAGGTCATAGCAGACTTATCAACTCGGAAAGGGATCAACACGAGGCGAGGCATTTACGTTACGGAGCGGATACTTAAGTGTGCGTTGCAGTATTCATACAAAAGAATACTTGTCGAGTTGATACGGTTACGATCCCTTTCCGGGTTGCTAAATGTGCTACGTCTTTCATGCTAAAACTGTTATTATAAACTCGTGTGCATTTATAAAAGGGTGTTATAATAGCCAGTCAAATAACTTCATATTTTTACAATTAAAAAGCCAGATTAAAAACAAAAGTGTATGTATTTTGTTTAATTATTTAAATGTTTTGACATTTTAGATACTTAAGCTTAAAAGGGTTGAATTTTAAAGCAATATTCTTATGTAAACAAATTAAACTTGCATTTGGCGTATATTTCGTGACATTAACTTTTATAAGTAGCTCTGTTACAACGAAAATGATGGACAAAAGGCACTTACACATACAAATTTGAAATTATTTACAATAAAAAAGCCCTAATGATGATGGACAATAATATAACATCTAAATGTAATGGAAAAAATTCACAATACGTATGTATTTTTATATTTTTTGTAAACTTCGTGATAATTCGCATGCATTGCATCCTTTTTAATTGTATACTTCAAAGTTTACGTGAATATCTACGATAGTCAATATCGTAAGGTAAAATTTAGTCTCCACTAGGACATACGCCTAGTGGAGACTAAATTCCCTCTCTAATTTACCAGATTCAAGACGATCTAGGTATTGTTCAATGAAAATGGATGCAATGTATGACCATAACATGGCAGTTATTTGATAAAATATACAGTTTAAGTACAATAAAATACTGAAAAAATACATTTTACAATAATATGAATCGATATAAAGGTTATAATCATAACATATAAAATTAATTTTGGGGTCGCCAACAGGTCAACTTAAAACTACACAAGGTCTTTTAAACTTTATGTCTTTCTTTTAAGCTTCAAAATCTATTGACGAATTTAGTAATCGTCGACCAAGACATAAAGGATAACCCCAATGGGTTTTGTACTCACCATCTTTAAATTAAGGTCCAAAATTGCATTAAAAGATCTGTAACACTTAAATGTAATTTCATTTTAGTTACCTCAATAATTTAGTCAAAACATTTTCTATATTATTCTAGCAACCCTAAAACCGTAAATGATTGTCACTAGCCACGATTACTCAAATAATTGTAATTATTCACTATTTACATAATATTATTTAAGCACGTTGTAACAATGGTTAAGATAGAGCTAAGAGAGCGGGAGAATTTCAATATGGCAGCTGCATAATTGCGTAAGGCGTAGTTGACACTACCTAACAATTTAAAGACGCTTCTATAAACATGGAGTTAATTTTTCATTTAGCTGTAAAATTCGGTTTTTACAACCCTCCCATTTATACGCACACCTCCCCGCGTTCGCCCCGTTCGTATCAGAGCGTCGATGTGACGTCACGGCTACCAGGTGCGCAGTTAACTCGAGGATTTTTGGCTTGATCTCATCATAAACTTAAATATGAACATAAGCCCATATAAATAGGCGTAAGTAGAAAATGAGCATGCTCAAGTTTAACTCAATAACTCAGTGCAGTAACTGGGGAATTAAGTAGTCATTGAATTCACGGACTTGTGACGACGTCACAGCTTCCAGTTCATAAAAGTATCTCAACTGACTGGTAGTGTCAGTCTACTATTAGCAAATTAAAAAGTGACTCTTTTTCAATAGATGAAACCCACAGGCACATTTTTTTTTACATTTACTGGATATAATCCAAGTGCTGGATGAATCACAACTGTTCAAGATTAATAAAATGTAAGTGATCGCGGGCCACGTGACTTTTGTCACAGCGACAAAATCACAGACAAAAGTGACTTTTTGCCGAAACAGTATTATCCGTGCGTGATAGTGTAAGTACATCTGTTTCTTTTACACCTTTATAAAGAGAAAAAGAGAGATTCTGTCACGGTGACAAAAGCCGTCGATTCTCAAGAAATCGGGTGTCGTTATATTGTGTTAAATGTTGTCAAAAGCTAGCTGCAATTTAACACTAGAAATAGTGCAGCATTAAAATTAAAACATATCATTTAAGCTAAGCCTGAAGTTAAAAATGTTAAGCTTTTAAAAGTAGTTCAATTTCTATATTGTTTTTGGATCATAAGACAACGCAATGAGGTTCGCAACTGCACCACTGCCTAGCAAAGGATTAAGTATTTAGTTATAAACGACAGTACAATACATAACAACAAATTTTGTGTCTTTTATACTTGGAATAAAGATACAAGCCAAAAATCCCAACTAATATTATAAATGCGAAAGTAACTCTGTCTGTCTGTCTGTCTGTCTGTCTGTCTGTTACGCTTTCCCGCTTAAACCTCGCAACCGATTTTGATGAAATTTGGCATAGAGATAGTTTGAGTCCCGGGAAAGAACATAGGATAGTTTTTATCCCGGTTTTTGAAACAGGGACACGCGCGATAAAGTTTTTCTGTGACAGACAAAATTCCACGCGGGCGAAGCCGCGGGCGGAAAGCTAGTAAAACATAAATAATATCCACGAATTACGTCACTAAATATGTTAACAATAATTTTAATTTCATTACGGCCGTCAATATAATAATTAATGAAAGTACAGCAATTTATACTATTTTAATAATCGGTATAATATTTCAATGTGCAACAGTTTACAACAATATTTTTACACAAATCTTTAATTTATTGTCAATTATTCTTCAAGTGACACAGATTTTAAAACATTATAATTTTATAATTCAACGAAAATAATAATCAAAACCTTGGTAATATAAAAATTAATTTAACAAAATATGTAGCAATTTAATCAAACATTACCGATCAAAAAAGGTATAACACATAAAAAACACTTTTTGCGGTTCTCGAAAAACAAAAAACAGACCAAAACAATTAAAATTTTCCCTTATATACAGAACACCTAACACGTACCTATCATGAACTAGAAACAACATCGAATATCCTATGTAGAGAACGAGTTATATTACATAAGTGTAAGCATCTCCGAAACACGACCTAAAAGCGAGAGTCATAGAGGTTATTATACAAAACAAGCGCATTCCTTTGCAAATCATATTTAGCACATTTAAGTTTTAAAAAAATATTTATGACGGAATTTGTGACAGTGTGTGTTTAAAACTATTTTATTATTTATGCTTCTACTTATTATGCACCAGAAAATTCATTCTATTAAGGCTAACACCATTTAAAACTTCGCACACACACAGATAGTTTCATCCACGAAGACGCGCCCCACCACTTTTTGGTCGAGGGAAGCGCGGGGTGCGGGGAGTTTGATCCGAGCAATCCGAGCGTCATTATTGTAGTGTGCGTGTGCACTCATGGATAATTTAGCGTGTACCGATTACACTCGAACATTAGCGGAAGAATAGGTTCTGAGGTAATTATTAAGGTTTATAATTAAGTAACTTGCCAATATGATTTGCAAAGAACGCATTGCTTTAACACGAATCAGCACCATTTAAATTAAAACATCATCAGATCCATTCGTCAACATTTCCTTGTCTTTTTGTCAATTGAAATAAACATGTTATTTAGTATTTCATTTGATATTCGCCATAGCATTGCATCTTGTCTTAAACTAAAAAAAATAGATTTAAGTATGGATGTGTATACTTCTTATAAATATAAATTGATTGATTTAATTTGCTATGTTATGTATATCAAGCTATATTTTACTACCTTCATAACAACTGAAATAGTGCTTTATTTTTTTTTTATTTTTTTTGCCTCTTTCCACCACAGTCAAATCAACTTAAGATAGAAAGAGACAAAATAAATTCATTGCCTAAAATTGCGTTAAATAGCAATGTTAAATATATCAATAATTTAATTTTGATCTCAATCAAAAATTTGTCTTTTTACAACGCTATGGCGAAATTAGAAAAATAATAAGTTATTCCCACTCGGAATTATTAAATTTTGTTATTTGATGAGTACACTAGTACCTAATTAGTAGTCTAATAACGCCACGAAGTTAATTTAGTAACAATTTCGTTATTAATATTGTGCAATATCAACATTCACGTGCTTATTACTCGCTGTGACCGTACCACGAATATTACTGTCAAAATGAAAAAAGGTGCACTCGCTTCATAAGGATTTTCCATGTAATGTAACAATGCAGGGTTCAATTTTGAGTTTTAATAAAACATTATTTTAAGTGAATGCTAACAGTTAGAGCGCACCTTAATATCATAGTGGTTGTCTGAAATAATAATAATTGAAAAACTTCAATGCTTCTTCATAGGATAAGTATATCGAGTGAGTTTTTTGAGGGTTTTTAACTCTTACATGTGTGGTGGCTCGCTACAGTTTGTTTTTCAAAAGTTTTGACAGACATTACACTATCGTTATGTGAATGTACACGTACACACACAAGTAAAGCTCACTCGCCTTCATGAGTTGCAAGAATTTTGTGATACATAAGGCAGGACTACAGGCAACTGTGCAAATTTAAATAAATTATATTTTAACGTCAGTTACTATGTGTGCATATTCGTGGTACGGCGACAGTCCTCCCCGTATCTTATCAAATAATTGACGAGAAACGTCTTCCACTATAATTATCGAGAAATTAGTTAAAAACAATAATACCATCCCGGAATATTATTAAATTTCATATTAATTTCAGTATTATAGCGTCTTTTTAAAAATGGTAACTTCTTCAAAATACTGCAAATTATCACAAACGTTTTTTTAGCAACAAAAAAAATTTTTTTTTTTTTAAGTAGATGTACAGGTTTTAGCAAAGCAGAGATTTATAGAAAGTATTATAAAACCTTTTTTGACAGTTTCTTTTCACGTTTTAATCGAGTGTTCATGTTTTTTTGTCTGTTTATTTATTTTTGGTGGGAACTACACTTGCGAGCAAAAGTATGGAATCACTTACATGAAGTTGTTTCCACGCGATCTTGTGAACTAACGAATTGGTTAGTAATAAAAAAAGTGGCACCATTTTAAAGATTAAACTTTTAACTTTAAATTGATACCAAATTCATTTAAATCACATCAGTATTTAAAAAGATATCCCGGCTGATGTAAAGAAGTAAGGAAAAAGACATGTATCAACTGTTTGATACGTCGCGAGTTGCGGCCTATTTACCCCCTATAAAAGCACTTGAGGAGTGTCTTTTCAAAAGGGGATACCTACATTCCATCTTATTTTTCACAAAATGGGAAAAACTTATATGGGAAATATTTACAGATCTACCGAAAAGCATTATTTCTGTTATGAAACTATTTCATTACAGTGTTCTAACTACACTTTTTGCCAAAAAATATGACTTGTTAATTTAAAGTTACAGAGTTCAGAAAAATCATAATATCCTCTTTTGACACGGATCTTTTATAATATCCCCCTTTGTTCTGTACTTACTGTAAATATCCCCTTTAGTTGAGCCTACTATTTTGTAAATATCCTCTTTTGTATTGTACATCTCAAGATTTTAAATGATAATAAAACACAGATTATTCTTTTTTTTTAATAATAATAACGACCAAAATTAAAGACGCTACTAAACAGAATTATATTTTTTTAATTATTAGACATTCAAATCCTGAGCCCCGATTACGGTAACTTTTATAACGTCTACAATCCAGACGCGTTTCTGATTCTGCGATACGATTGGTCAAAACAGCTGACGTACGCTGTTGAACGACCAATGGTATCGCAGAATCGAGAAGCGTGTCTGGATTGTTGACGTTAAAAATTACCGTAATCGGGGCTCTGATTTGTCCAATATCAGGTGTCAGACAATCACACAACATAGATTCCGTTTTACGTTAATTTTGCGTTCCGTTCTACAGAGTAAAATGTCTAAAAATAAATCCTAAAGCATAAAGTTAAAGGAAATAAAACACTATGTAAAAGTAAATATCCCATTTTGAGACGGCTAATTGGTATAGTGTAAATATTTGTATTGTAAATATCCTCTCTTGTTATGAAATGAAAAATAACTATTATTTTTTTAATTTTGTAAGTGTAAATATCCTGTTCTGAAATGAACACTCATATTTGAAGCTGCTTTACTTGGGAGAATATCCCGTTTTGATTAAGATTCAAGTGACGAAAGTGAGTATTCAGCACTAAGAACAAGACTGCATACTCAGTTTAATAAATAATAAAAATGTAAATATCCCCTTTTGAATAGACACTCCTCACTTGTTTTCGGATTTTTGCTTTCACACGTTGATCCTTACACATCTCCGCTTCTTTTGAGACTTTACCTGGGATTCTACACCTTCAGAAGCAGCACAAATCGTTGCACTATTGCAAGAAGGGCTCAGCCAGCGGGCTGTCGCACGTCAGCTCCACATAAGCCAGTCTTGGGTTTCTAAAGTTTTAAGACGCTTTCAGGAGACTGGTGGCTTTATCCCGAGACCAAGTTCTGAACAGCGCCGGTGCACATCGCAGAGGGATGACCGTTTTTTCACGTCAAACTCTCTATGAAATCGTTATTTGACTGATATAGACGTCCAGCAAGAGCTCAGAAATGTTCGTAGGATAGCTGTTAGCGAGTGGACAGTTCGTCTAAGATATGAGCAATAGAATTTGACTTCAAAAAGGTCTGCCACAGGCTCGAAACTGACGGCAAGTCACCGACTAGCGCGCTTTCAATTAGCTCGCACTTATTTTGATGGGAAGGCGAGTAATGGAGGCGAGTTTTGTTCTCCGATGAATGCAGACTGTGTTTGCAGTGCAGAAGTCGAAGAGGTCGGGTCTATAGGCGGCCTGGGGAGAGATTTGTGCAGTGCTGGTTCGCTGAAACAGTGGCATAAAGGGGTGGCTTACTCGACTTCCCATCGAGATGTGTACGAGCAAATTGAAAGCGTGCTTATCGGTGACCTGCCGTCAGCTTCGAGCCCGTGGCAGGCCTTTTTGGAGTCAAATTATATTGCTTATATCTTAGACGAACTGTCCACTTGCTAACAGCTATCCTACGAACATTTCTGAGCTCTTGCTGGACGTCGATACCAGTCAAATGACGATTTTATAGAGAGGTTGACGTGAAAAAACGGTCATCCCTCTGCAATGTGCACCGGCGCTGTTCAGAACTTGGTCTCGGGATAAAGCCACCAGTCTCCCGAAAGCGTCTTAAAACTTTTGAAACCCAGGACTGGCTTATGTGGAGCTGACGTGCGACAGCCCGCTGGCTGAGCTCTTCTTGCAATAGTGCAACGATTTGTGCTACTTCTGAAGGTGTAGAATCCCAGGTAAAGTGTCAAAAGAAGCGGAGATGTGTAAAGAACAACGTGTGAAAGCAAAATCCGAAAACACGTGCTTTTATATGGGAGTAAATAGGCCGCAACGCGAGACGTATCAAAGAGTTGATACATGTCTTTTTCCTTACTTCTTCACATTAACCGGGATATCTTTTTAAATACTGATGTGATTTAAATAAATTTGGTATCAATTTCAAGTTAAAAGTTTAATCTTTAAAATGGTGCTACTTTTTTTGTTACTAACAAATTCGTTAGTACACAAGATCGCGTGGAAACATCTTCATGTAAGTGATTCCATACTTTTGCTCGCGAGTGTATATTCCCACTGCCTTATAAAGAACAAAGGAAGTTCAGATTCTAAAAATCTCTGCTTTGCTGAAATTGATTTCAAAGTTAAAAAATGGAGCTACGTAGAACTACGTAATTATTGTTAGGAATCGCGATGAAAACAAAACATTAGTAAAAAATAATAACACGTAAAAATCGAAACTATCCTTTTTCGTAATGGAAATATCTCACAGCCACATTACTCTAACACTTTACACGTTTTTATTAAGGTGCTCGCACACTGGGAGCATTCGCGTGTAATGTAACATCATAGGTTCGACTATGAGCATTACAACACTCTGGGAGCATTCGCGTACGTAATGTAATATTATAAATTCGACTTTAGCATTACAATACTAGCTTACTGCCTGACGAGCATTTGCGTGTAATGTAACATTATGAATTCAACTTGAAGCATTACGTTACAAAACGAGCATTCGCATTGTTGATAGTATTAAGTTATAACAAGATATTACACATTGTATTATTACAAGGTGCATTGTAATGCTCGGTTTTCTTCCTTCACTGATGTATACTCGTTTTGTATCATTAAAAGGTGTGCGCTGTAATAGTCGGTTTTCCTCCTGATGATGTAATGCTTGAATCTGTAAGGTTACATTACACGCGAATGCTCACAGTGAGGGAGCACCTTTAAAAGAAAAATAACTAGTAAAACTCGGTATCTTAGTACTAGGGGTTAGTTTCAAAACCGTATTTTTTCTACGTAACAATTTGATAAATCGACTTCGTTTATTTTAAGCGGGCACTTAACGAGAGTATTTGACTATAATACCTTTAAAACTTCATAATTATAGATTCATAAAGTATTGAGTGTTGTCTCTTTCACACCGATTTGTATAACAAAATGTCGATTTGCGAATCTTAGGTGCGTTTTAAAGAAGTTCAAAACTCGACTCAATTTCAAACATAATTAAGTTTCTTTTAGCCTGCCTCTTTTCACAGGGCTAATCACTGCTTGAGTTAGAATCACGTCTTGAGTTCTGTTTCATATACGAGCTTAAATTTTAAGCCAATTATTTTTAAACAGAGTCCTGTATATTAAGGTATTAAAATCAAATACTCTGGTGTATTTCCCATTTTACATAATACATTTTGTTAGTAGTACCATACCCTACATTTCCTAGCACATAGCTCGTTATAGAGAGAGATCTTAAAAATCAATACTTCACTTCATCTGATGTCGAAAAAGAAATAATATACATTATTTCATTCTTATTACTTTCTAGCTTAATCAACAATCAAATAAATGGTTATTCTCTTGAATAGGTTGTGTTCTTAAATCCATTTTATTTTACTATAATACTCTCTAAAATTTCTTTCATCCGTCTAGTTCGTACAAAACGTTCAAAACTCGATTCAAGATGACAATTTTTTTTGTCCATTCGACAGATAATAAGAAAATATTGGACACGTATTTCGTCTTTTTTTTCATAATCGAATAATATTATTGTTACATCGAGTTGAAATTTCGTGTGACGTCACGTTTGTGTCGATTTTTACAGAATAGTGACGTCAAACGGCATTTCAATTAGTAAAAAAATAGAAAAAATACGTGTCTATTATTTTTTTATTATCTGTGAGGGCACTAAATAAAATTTCTGTCATTACCGAGTCATCATCCAAATTGAATCGAGTTTTCGAGTTTCTGTAATACGTTTTGTAGTTACAGTTAATAAATAACCAGTTACAATACATTATATTTTGTAATCTCTCTCAAGACAAGGCCTTAACATCAAGCAAAACTGTTCTTGCACAAAACGCCCTCTACCGGCCGATTGTATACTTTCGTGTTATTAAAACAAAGTAGAATTTTAAATATTCGTTTTTTTTCACCTGAGTTTGGATTTTTTATGTCAAGGAATTCTCAGCCGATAGGGGGCGGTTCGCCAACGCGTTTTTTACGTCCTAATATAAAGATTATTGACAATAAAGGCTATAATCGTGTAAAGCTCTAATGTAAGCGGGAAGCGATTCGTACACAACCACTAGCAGAGCACTTCGCACTGCGGGATTCGCTGAAAATGAAACATTTTATTTAGTTATTAAAATAAAAATCTTTTACTTTCCAAAATTTATGGTGGGTTAAAAGTGTAGACAAATGAAATTAACAGTGTAATATCACTTCAAGTTGTCAAAAGATGTCCGCGTGAGGTCTTAGTAAAGTTTTTTTGAAAACTTTGTATTCTTTTTGAACCCTGAGACAAGGGAATATGTAAAAAAATATGGTGGGAACCCACCTACAAAATAAGAAACTTAAGTAAAAAGGCAACTCGCATGTATGTCAAGAAGTGCACTGTTTTTGGACCCTGAGACAAGGCAATAAGTAAAAAAATACGATGGGAAATATATTCCCACTTAAAAAACCTTTAGTAAAAAAGCAACTCGCGTGTATGGCAAGAATTGCACTGTTTTTGGACTTCGAGACAAGGGAATAAGTAAAAAAATATGGTGGGAATATAATCAGACCTACAAAATCTTAGGTAAATTTCATAAGGCAAATTACATAAATGGCAAGAACTGCACTGTTTTTGGACTTCAAGACAAGGGAATAAGGTGAAAAATTTTGTGGGAAATACTTTCCCACTTACAAAACTTAAGCGTAAAAGCAACTCATGTGTATGGCAAGAACTGCACTGTTTTTGGACCTTGAGACAAGGAATAAGTAAACATATGGTGGGAAATAAATTCCCACTTACAAAATTTTAAGTAAAAAGTAAAGATGAAACGGATAGTTGTTTGGCCGGATACCGGATACCGGATATCCGGCCAGCTGCTAGGCCGGATAGCCGGATATCCGGCGGCCGGATAGTTGTCCCATTGTCTCGTTGCATGTCGTGACGAGTTTAGCGCCGCACAGGTGCTTCGAACGCGATAGTAGACTAGACTAGTCACACTTTTCTAAAATCGAATCCGTCCGAATAGAATGTCAAATTTTGTCACTTTTCTAGGGGGCAGATCAATTCGGGCGATTTCGGTTGCTATCGTGAGTGTGTGATTGAATAGCGAAAATTAAATTAGTTTACTCGTTGCGTAATCGGACTGAACTGCATGCATCATGTCATCAGACCATCAGTGAAAAAAAGATCGCCTTTTTTATTTGGCAATATTTCGACATTAACAGATATTTATTATTTATGTATTCGTCATTAGAGTTATTCACTCACGCCCAGAAAGAGAAATTAGTTTTTTGAAAGGCCTTAATATGGCTTTTGTAACTTTTTGGACTTTAAATAAAAGCAGTCATTATTATAAGCCATTTTATTGATATTTACCTCAAAGATTAATGTATTTCATTTTATTAATAGGAAAATGTCGTAGTTTTTTAATATCCGGTATCCGGCCGGATAGTAAATTTAGGCCGGATATCCGGCCTACCGGATAGTTACCGGATATCCGTTTCATCTCTAGTAAAAAGTCACTTACGTGTATGGCAAGATACAGTCACCATATCCTCGGCGCGGCGTCGTCGGCGAAGCCCGCCTCGCGCGCCTTCCAGTATTCACCAGTAAACACCCACGTCTCTTCGCCGTTCTCCACGCGTTTGCTAAACGGACATAATAGCATATTAATATTGTAAATGTTTTATTTTTATGGTTAAAGATACTCCATTTTATTAAAAGACGACAGTTAATAAGCCAACGTACAGGATGCGTTGCGGCAGCGGTGTGAAGCCGGAGTCGTA
The DNA here is from genome assembly GCF_963855985.1 of Ostrinia nubilalis. NCBI lineage: Eukaryota > Metazoa > Arthropoda > Insecta > Lepidoptera > Crambidae > Ostrinia > Ostrinia nubilalis. The sequence continues at coordinate 9,617,412 of NC_087109.1, read as the reverse complement.
GTCTTACATAGAAAAATCTGTGGCGGGCACACGCGAAATCCTTGCGGTGCGGCGCCGCAACGCTACGTGTGCTTTAGCTTTTATTTGCTAAACACCAGCTTTTGTATGTCCTGCCGCGTTTACGTCACTCCGGACGCTCGCCGCGTGCTCAGTCACAGAGCAGAGACTCACCGGAACCAAGCGGGTGTGTGCTGACTTTGTTCCAGCGAGTGCTTGTATTGTTCCGCCGCGTCTACGTCACTACACATCTAGAGACTCACCGGAACCAAGCGGGCGTGTGCTCGGGCTGACTCTGTTCCAGCGAGTGCTTGTATTGTTCCGCCGCGTCTACGTCACCACAGCAAGAGACTCACCGGAACCAAGCGGGCGTGTGCTCGGGCTGACTCTGTTCCAGCGAGTGCTTGTATTGTTCCGCCGCGTCTACGTCACCACAGAGCAGAGACTCACCGGAACCAAGCGGGCGTGTGCTCGGGCTGACTCTGTTCCAGCGAGTGCTTGTATTGTTCCGCCGCGTCTACGTCACCATAGAGCAGAGACTCACCGGAACCAAGGGGGGTGTGCTCGGGCTGGCTTTGTTCCAGCGAGTGCTTGTATTGTTCCGTCGCGTCTACGTCACCACACATCTAGAGACTCACCGGAACCAAGCGGGCGTGTGCTCGGGCACGCCGCGGCGTCGTTCGCGCTGACTTTGTTCCAGCGAGTGCTTGTATTGTTCCGTCGCGTCTACGTCACCACACATCTAGAGACTCACCGGAACCAAGCGGGCGTGTGCTCGGGCACGCCGCGGCGTCGTTCGCGCTGACTTTGTTCCAGCGAGTGCTTGTATTGTTCCGTCGCGTCTACGTCACCACACATCTAGAGACTCACCGGAACCAAGCGGGCGTGTGCTCGGGCTGACTCTGTTCCAGCGAGTGCTTGTATTGTCCCGCCGCGTCTACGTCAACACAGAGCAGAGACTCACCAGAACCAAGCGGGCGTGTGCTCGGGCTGACTCTGTTCCAGCGAGTGCTTGTATTGTCCCGCCGCGTCTACGTCACCACAGCTAGAGACTCACTGGAACCAAGCGGGCGTGTGCTCGCGCTGACTCTGTTCCAGCGAGTGCTTGTATTGTCCCGCCGCGTCTACGTCACCACAGCTAGAGACTCACCGGAACCAAGCGGGCGTGTGCTCGGGCTGACTCTGTTCCAGCGAGTGCTTGTATTGTCCCGCCGCGTCTACGTCACCACAGCTAGAGACTCACCGGAACCAAGCGGGCGTGTGCTCGCGCTGACTCTGTTCCAGCGAGTGCTTGTATTGTTCCGCCGCGTCTTCGTCACCACAGAGCAGAGACTCACCGGAACGAAGCGGGCGTGTGCTCGGGCTGACTCTGTTCCAGCGAGTGCTTGTATTGTTCCGCCGCGTCTACGTCACTATAGAGCAGAGACTCACCGGAACGAAGCGGGCGTGTGCTCGGGCTGACTCTGTTCCAGCGAGTGCTTGTATTGTCCCGCCGCGTCTACGTCACTATAGAGCAGAGACTCACCGGAACCAAGCGGGCGTGTGCTCGGGCTGACTCTGTTCCAGCGAGTGCTTGTATTGTTCCGCCGCGTCTACGTCACTATAGAGCAGAGACTCACCGGAACCAAGCGGGCGTGTGCTCGGGCACGCCGCGGCGTCGCTCGCGCTGACTTTGTTCCAGCGAGTGCTTGTATTGTTCCGCCGCGTCTACGTCACCACAGAGCAGAGACTCACCGGAACCAAGCGGGCGTGTGCTCGGGAACGCCGCGGCGTCGTTCGCGCTGACTTTGTTCCAGCGAGTGCTTGTATTGTTCCGCCGCGTCGACGTCGCCTTCTTCTAACGCTCGCTGGTCTGGCCTGGATATAAAAACAAAAATTAATATCAGGTTTCTAGTAAGGTAGTGCCTAACTGGGATTCTGGTCCACTTGCGCGAAGTCATAAGCGCAAAGAGCTATTTGCGCGCGGATAGGGGGCGTTCATTAATTGGTGTTAGAGATGTCTGATGTTGGCTTTTTTATTGTTTAGTCTCCTTTTACGGCATAAAGAGTGGGAGTTACATTACTCTACTCTGCATAGATACATGGATTGATACATTTGATGAAAATTTTAATAAGCAGGTTTTATATTTGTCTGACGTGTTTTGTCGTTACACAGATCGGAATCGGTTTCATACATTATGTGACACGTCAGAAGTCATCACGCCACGACACAACACTCTAATGTATGAAATCAATTCAAATCTGATGTGTCAAGATGACACAACACGTCATTCAAAATATTAATCAGACTTTGTGCCGTTTCTTTTCTTTATTTTCTTACGCAAATAAAATACTTCTTGATAGTATATCATACCTGAGCCGAGTATCAGTGTGGGGAAGCAACTGCCGCATGCCAGGCTCCATCTCATTTAGCTCCATCGCAAACCGCGTGAACCCGTAGTACAGCTCGTGTTCCGGCGGCATCGCGCCTGGAACATACGGGGCAAATTGGAACATTTTCGTCGAGTTGGAACATTTTCATCGAAGTGGATGGAACATGTTCGTCGAATTGGGGCGAATTAGAACATTGACGTCTAATTGGAACATTTTCGTCGAACCGGAACATTTTCGTTGAATCGGTACACACAAGTTGTATAGTTTACACGTCGAGCAGGAACATACGTTGAATAAGAACTCTATTTGTCGAATAGGCACAATTTTCGTCAAGTAGGAACATACGACGAATTGGATAATATTCGTCGAGATGGAACATATACGCCAAGGGAATATATTCTTCGAAGGAACATATTCGTCAAATACAGTAAAAGTACAAATACATAAAATACAAATTAATCCCTTATTATTCACCCAATTAGTCTCTTAACCAAATATAGATGCAAATATAATCATTGTAGAGAAGCTTACCAGGCCTCCAAAGACACCGGGCCGCCGGTGGTTCCCCGGCGTATAGGGCTTCTGACCACCTCCCTTGCAAGCGAAGCCGTGTGCCATTGCCAGTCACGCAACCGCGGACTTCGTGTCTGGTGCTGGACCAGGAACTAGCCTGGAACATAAAAAATTAAATTGACTTGGACATTTTGCACTGCGCCATAAAGTTCCAAATTAAGCAAACTTGCTTTGTAATTAGTTAAAAACTCAGGGTGTTCCTACTACTACGAGTGTGTGTCTTGGGTGCTAAATAAAACCAAGAACGTTTCTGAGTTTTCTGCGGTCATCCCATAATTGAACAGGTACCTACAAGCACTTCCTTGTGGGACACCACAGGGAATAGCTAAGACCAGGGATTGTCTTCCGAATAAGCAAAAACAAATTAAAAAATATTCAGTACGGGAGCTCAATTTGTAAGCTTCACAATGAATTTGCGTAATTTTGCAGTATGATTAAACTATTCCCAAAACTAATCTACGATCATCTCAAAGCTAAACAAATCTGTATTTCTATTTATCCTGTCATTGGAGGCGTTTGGCGAAAAATAGCGCTAGCTAGCACTAGGAAGCAAAATGGCGTCCTTTTAGCGGTAAGTGCTGTCACTGTTAAAAAAATGTATGGGAAAACGTCACTTTTAAAGTTTAGCAAACCGTCTCCGAAAACATCCTATAGTTCCAAAATACATTGACAGTGGGGCGCCACCATCAATACTGGATCGCTGGTTCCGATTTTTGCTGTTGGAAACCATATAGTTGAACGATGGTAGCGCCCCCTGTTATTGAGTTTGGTGGGACAGTTCAGCGTGGGTCATCTATAGTTTCGGCGGTTGCCATTGCGATCGCCATTTTGATAACAATTTCTAACAAGTGCTATTATCGGCCAAACGCAGCTATTCATTACAATATTTGATCAGTTAAAAGCATGTAAAAACAAACTTACCTTGATAAAGTTGAGTTTGCACGAGATGTCAGTGCCGTGGCAAGTTATATGCATGTCTCCGTACTGGTCCACCCAACGCTGACCTCCGAACAGATTGTGCACGCACGTTGTGACCTAATGAAAAGTATTTATTTAAACTTCAATGCCACACTATTGTAATTGGATAGGATCGTGTTCTTGCAGTGGAGACTAAGGCTAATAACTCATGGCGCGATTTTCACCCGCGCCCGCAGCTTCTGTAGAATGCAGATACTTATGTAAAAACTAATGCACAACTCACGACGCGGTTTTCGCCCGCAGCGGGCGCGTTTGTAATCGGGTCCCGTTCGGCAGTTTTCGCCCGCGCATAAACCGCCCGATCGGCGGGCGACCATTTTGTACCAGTGACTTAGCACGCGGCGCGATTTAAAATCGCGCCGTGAGTTCTTAGAATAACCACGCAAATAACCACTCCCGTGAGTTTTGAAATAAAATCGCAATTCCACAAACGGCGCGGGCGCGGGTGAAAATCGCGCCGTGAGTTCTTAGCCTAAATGACCTGATGATGATAATAAGTTACGGACAGCAGATGACTTCTTGACTACTGGATTCATGAAATACCATCTATAGTTAGCGACACGTCGTCTGAAGGTAAAGAAAGACATAGAAACCACCTTGCAGGCACGTTGCCTGTAGCTGTTGCGTGGAGTCTACCCGACTCATACGATAGACATTAATCAATAACTACACATTTAATCGATTCCAAGCGAGTTTAAAAGTAGTATACTAGTATAGTATATTGTATATGTATTAAATACACGACCTCATAAAGGTAGCAGAAAAGCTCTGGATGCAGGCCACTTCGTTCGTTCGTTTCAGTAAATGACGTCCACTGCTGGAAAAAGGCCTCCTCCAAGGATTTCCTCAATGCACGGTCCTGCGCTGCCCGCATCCAGGCTCTTCCCGCGACCTTTACCAGATCGTCGGTCCACCTAGTAGGAGGCCTGCCCACTACCAACCAGCCAATCTGGAAATCATTGGGGGAGATGTTCAGCAGTGGACGCCTTGTGGCTGAAATGTTGATGATGATAAGTTTAAAATACCTTATTCCAGCTGTAGTGGTCTCCGGGTGGAACTCCATGGACTTGCCCCAGAACTTGGACTCGATCCGCGCCTCTTACCAGAAGTTGATTATTACCTTATTCCAGCTGTAGTGGTCTCCGGTAGTAATCAGGCACACGTGCACTCGGCCAGTGGAACTCTATGGACTTGCCCCAGAACTTGGTCTCGATCCGCGCTTCCTGCCAGAAGCTGATTATTACCTTATTCCAGCTGTAGTGGTCTCCGGTAGTGATCAGACGCACGTGCACGCGGCCAGTCGGCTGGAACTCCATGGACTTTCCCCAGAACTTGGTCTCGATCCGCGCCTCTTACCAGAAGTTGATTATTACATTTAACTTCAATTTTAACTTCTACCCTTCTACCTCTACCTTCGCACTCACAGCTTTCTGCATAACCCAGGGGTCGACTGGCTGAGAATGCTTAAATAGCATTAAGTCCACCTTTTGTACCATCTTATTGTGCAATAAAGTTTTATAATAATTATTATTATTACCTTATTCCAGCTGTAGTGGTCTCCGGTAGTGATCAGACGCACGTGCAGGCGGCCAGTCGGCTGGAACTCCATGGACTTGCCCTAGAACTTGGTCTCGATCCGCGCCTCCTACCAGAAGTAGATTATTACCTTATTCCAGCTGTAGTGGTCTCCTCATTCCAGCTGTAGTGGTCGCCAGTAGTGATCAGACGCACGTGCACTCGGCTAGTCGAACTCCATAGACTTGCCCCAGAACTTGGTCTTAATTCGCGCCTCCTGCCAGAAGTTGATTATTACCTTATTCCAGCTGTAGTGGTCTCCTCATTCCAGCTGTAGTGGTTGCCAGTGGTGATCAGTCGCACGTGCACGCGGCCAGTCGGCTGGAACTCCATGGACTTGCCCCAGAACTTGGTCTCGATCCGCGCCTCTTACCAGAAGTTGATTATTACCTTATTCCAGCTGTAGTGGTTTCCGGTAGTGATCAGTCGCACGTGCACGCGGCCAGTCGGCTGGAACTCCATGGACTTGCCCCAGAACTTGGTCTTGATCCGTGCCTCCTGCCTGTAGTTGATTACCTTATTCCAGCTGTAGTGGTCGCCAGTAGTGATCAGACGCACGTGCACGCGGCCAGTAGGCTGGAACTCCATGGACTTGCCCCAGAACTTGGTCTCGATCCGCGCCTCTTACCAGAAGTTGATTATTACCTTATTCCAGCTGTAGTGGTCTCCGGTAGTGATCAGACGCACGTGCACTCGGCCAGTCGGCTGGAACTCCATGGACTTGCCCCAGAACTTGGTCTCGATCCGCGCGTCCTGCCAGAAGTTGATTATTACCTTATTCCAGCTGTAGTGGTCGCCAGTAGTGATCAGACGCACGTGCACGCGGCCAGTCGGCTGGAACTCCATGGACTTGCCCCAGAACTTGGTCTTGATCCGCGCTTCCTGCCAGAAACACCATCGTGGCGACTCCGCGTGGCAGGCCGATATCGGCGGGTGGTGGGACACCTGGGCAATTCACCATAAGGTATTACAAATAAAAAATAAAACAGTTTATTCAGTACATAGGCCCTTTCCCACGTCCCAAATACACCACTACATTTTTATCACCGAAAAAAATTTAACAGGTTATGTAGAAACGTGTGAAAAATTTAAAGCAAAAGAAAAAGAAATGTTTTTCATAAAGTTAATTTTTTTTGTTAAATTTTCTTTAGTCCGCATTTTACGCGTCACAGCTGGGTCACTCCGCTGCTCGCTAAAGTAGTCGTACGCGCTCGCATATTGCCCCGATCTGTCTGTCTCGCTCACGCCTCGACCACGCTTCCAGTGTTATTATTACATTACAGTAACTTAGCTAACTTCAAGTAATTTTGAGTTCTAATAAATGTTACATTATCTTACGTAAATAGTGCTAGCGACGCGTGTGCCCATAAATTACCAATTTTGGGATGAAATTTTGAGTAACTTTATTTAACTTTTTTTTTTGCATAAATAGGATCAATAACTCATTACCCAGAATTTTTTTTTTCGGTGATAAAAATTTTGTGGTGTATAGCTTGCCCTACCACCACTTCGGGACAACATATGGGCTGGTGCTGAGAAGAAGTGGCGGAAGAAAATCAGTCACCTTGGTCAGCCTCTTTTTAAATCAAATACAGTAATTTATAGCTTACATGACACGTAATAAGTGTGAGCTATTGCTTGAAGTTCACCGACATAAGATTACTCGTATGTACTACGTCTCCTTTTCTCTTTATAAAAGTGTAAAAGAGAAAGATATACTGTCACGGTGACAAAAAGTAACCCGAGCGCGAATAGCCTTCGGCTGCTGCTATTACGCAGCAGCAGAATGTGTCTAGCATCCGTTACTGCGTTCTTGCATTCCGCTACTGCGTTCCTGTTTTCCACTGCTGCATATTTATCCCGCGTTTTTTTATTCCGTTGCTGCATCTAGCAGGTCACTCCTGTGTCTAGCATTCCGCTGCTACGTCTAGCATTCCACTGCTGCGTTCTTGAATTTTGCTGCTATATCATTCATTTCGCTGCTGTGTTATGAATGAAGTCTGCTGTACCCATGCGCTGGACTGACCAGTTCAAAACGGCATTTAATGGTCCACTCCACGAGTGTACAAGAAAGGCTGCAGTGTGGGAGGAATGGCGACGGATTGTGAGGCTTGCCACTGGACCTGGAGTGACGACCACGACCACTCTGGCAAGAGTGTAGCGACGAAGAAGTTATGAAATCTATGTCCAACAGTGGACTAATAAAGGGTAAAATGAACAACTGACCTGCTCAGCGATGAACCGGAAGCCCTTGTCGTCCCTCACGCACTCGTAAGTCTCCGCCAGCAGCGGGTTGAAAGGCTTGCTGGCGGCGCGGTGGGCGGACGACGCGTACGCGCTCACAGCGAACGCTGCGATCAATGCTATGCGTTCCACTGCGTTCTTGCATTCCTCTGCTGCGCCTAGCATTCTGCTGCTGCGTTTAGCATTCCTCTGCTGCGTCTAGCATTCCGCTGCTGCGTTCTTGGATTCCGCTGCTGCGTTAAGCATTCCGCTGCTGCGTCTGGCATTCCGCTGCTGCGTCTAGCATTCCGCTGCTACGTCTAGCATTCCGCTACTGTCTAACATTTCGCTGCTGCGTTCTTACATTACGCTGCTGCGTCTAGCATTCCGCTGCTGGGTCTAGCATTCCGCTGCTGGGTCTAGCATTCCGCTGCTGCGTCAAGCATTCCGCTGCTGCGTTCTTCAATTCTGCTCCTACGTTCATCCATTTCGCTCCTGTGTTATGAAGTCTGCTGCACCCATGCGCTGGACTGACCGGGTCAAAACCGCACTCAATGGTCGACTCCACGAGTGTACAAGAAAGGCTGCAGTGTGGGAGGAATGGCGACAGATTGTGAGGCTTGCCACTGGACCTGGAGTGACGACCACGACCACTCTGGCAAGAGTGTAGCGACGAAGAAGAAGTTGTGAAATCTATGTCCAACAGTGGGGTAAAGGGTAAAATGACAAACTGACCTGCTCGGCGATGAACCGGAAGCCCTTGTCGTCCCTCACGCACTCGTAAGTCTCCGCCAGCAGCGGGTTGAAAGGCTTGCTGGCGGCGCGGTGGGCGGACGACGCGTACGCGCTCACAGCGAACGCCGCGATGAGTGCTATGCGTTCCACTGCGTTATTGCACTCTGTAGCTGCTATCTTGCTTTCCGCTGCTATGTTCTAGTATTCTGCTGATGCGTTTAGCATTTCGCTACTGCGTTCTTACATTCTGCTGTTGCGTTCTTAGATTCCGCTGCTGCGTTTTTGGATTCCGCTGCTGCGTTCTTGGATTCCTTTGCTGTGTCTAGCTTTCTTCTGCTGTCTAGCATTCCGCTGCTGCGTCTAGTATTTCGCTGCTGAGTCTAGTATTTCGCTGCTGCGTTCTTTCATTCTGCTGCTGCGTCTAGTATTTCGCTGCTGCGTTCTTTCATTCCGCTGCTGCGTATAGCATTCCGCTGCTGCATCTAGCATTCTGTAGCTGGATTCTTTCACCTCGCTGCTGCTTTTATTCATTCTGCTGCTGCCTCTAGCATTCCTCTGCTGCGTTCATTCATTCTGCTGCTGCGTTTTTACTTTCCTCTGCTGCGTCTAGCATTCCACTGCTGCGTCTAGCGTTCCACTGCTTTCTTTTTTTCATACTGCTGCTGCATTCCTGCATTCCGCAGCTGCATCTAAGATTAATATACACTGGTGATGATAATGATGAACAAACTGACCTGCTCAGCGATGAACCGGAAGCCCTTGTCGTCCCTCACGCACTCGTAAGTCTCGGCCAGCAGCGGGTTGAAAGGCTTGCTGGCGGCGCGGTGGGCGGACGACGCGTACGCGCTCACAGCGAACGCTGCGATGAGTGCTATGCGTTCCACTGCGTTCTTGCATTCTGTAGCTGCTATCTTGCTTTCCGCTGCTATGTTCTAGTATTCTGCTGATGCGTTTAGCATTTCGCTACTGCGTTCTTACATTCCGCTGTTGCGTTCTTAGATTCCGCTGCTGCGTTCTTGGATTCCGCTGCTGCGTCTAGCATTCCGCTGCTGGATTCTTTCACCTTGCTGCTGCGTTTTTTCATTCTGCTGCTGCGTCTAGCATTCCGCTGCTGCGTTCTTTCATTCCGCTGCTGCGTATAGCATTCCGCTGCTGCATCTAGCATTCTGTAGCTGGATTCTTTCACCTCGCTGCTGCTTTTATTCATTCTGCTGCTGCGTCTAGCATTCTATTGCTATGTCTAGCATTCCACTGCTGCGTTATTTCATTCTGCTGCTGCGTTTTTACTTTCCGCTGCTGCGTTCTTTCCTTCCGCTGCTGCATTTATCTATTCTTCTGCTGTGTTTAGCATTCTTCTGCTGCGCCTATCGTTCTGCTGCTGCCTTCTTTCATACTGCTGCTGCATTCCTGCATTCCGGACCTGCATCTAGGATTAATATACATCACCAGGATGATGATGACGAACAAACTGACCTGCTCAGCGATGAACCGGAAGCCCTTGTCGTCCCTCACGCACTCGTAAGTCTCCGCCAGCAGCGGGTTGAAAGGCTTGCTGGCGGCGCGGTGGGCGGACGACGCGTACGCGCTCACAGCGAACGCCGCGATGAGTGCTATGCGTTCCACTGCGTTCTTGCACTCTGTAGCTGCTATCTTGCTTTCCGCTGCTACGTTCTTAGATTCCGCAGCTGCGTTCTTGGATTCCGCTGCTGCGTCTAGCATTGCACTGCTACGGCTAACATTCCGCTGCTGCGTCTAGCATCCTTCTGCTGCGTCTAGCATCCTTCTGCTGCGTCTAGCATCCTTCTGCTGCGTCTAGCATCCTTCTGCTGCGTCTAGCATCCTTCTGCTGCGTCTAGCATCCTTCTGCTGCGTCTAGCATCCTTCTGCTGCGTCTAGCATCCTTCTGCTGCGTCTAGCATCCTTCTGCTGCGTCTAGCATCCTTCTGCTGCGTCTAGCATTCTTCTGCTGTGTCTAGCATTCCACTGCTGCATCTAATATTCCGCTGCTGCGTCTAGCATTCCTCTGCTGCGTTCTTTTATTCCGCTGCTGGATTCTTTCACCTTGCTGCTGCGTTCCTGCATTCCGGACCTGCATCTAGGATTGATATACACTGGTGATGATGATGACGAACAAACTGACCTGCTCGGCGATGAACCGGAAGCCCTTGTCGTCCCTCACGCACTCGTAAGTCTCGGCCAGCAGCGGGTTGAAAGGCTTGCTGGCGGCGCGGTGGGCGGACGACGCGTACGCGCTCACAGCGAACGCCGCGATGAGTGCTATGCGTTCCACTGCGTTCTTGCATTCCGCTGCTGCGTCCAGCAGTTCAGAGTATTCTAGTTCTTCGCACAGTCGCTGGAACAAAAAATATTATTTAAGAATCGTGTTGCGATTTTGTAAGTCCTTGCTAAGCAAGATAAAGAGGTAAAAAATTCTAAGAATTTTCATGGTCTATGACATTATAGTAATCGGCCAGGTGTGAATTAGATGAAAGAGATTTTAATAATAAATAATTCGAGACTGAGATCCTTGCCATTGTTCTTGTATAGCAGGTTCCATAGCGAGGGGCCCCTGGGGTGGGGCGCGGGCAGGGCAGGCAGGGGCCTTGGGGCCCCACTGCCATCACTTCGTCGTTTCAGCCGAAAGACGTCCACTGCTGGACAAAGGCCTCCCCCAAGGATTTCCACAAAGACCGGTCCTGCGCCGCTTGCATCCAGGTACTTCCCGCCATCACTTACCTGGAGCATATTAAGTGGCTCGTTGATGGTCACCGGCATGGAGATCTGACTAAGGTCTTTCCCAATGTTCTTGTACAGCAGGTTCCAGAGCGATGGCCCCCCGGGCGTGTGGCGGGGCCCCAGTGACGTCACTTATTAACATGTTGCTTACCTGTAGCATATTCAAGGGCTTCTTGCTTACCTGTAGCATATTCAGGGGCTCGTTGATGGTCACTGGCATGGAGATCTGACTCAGATCTTTGCCAATGTTCTTGTACAGCAGGTTCCATAGCGAGGGGCCCCCGGGCGTGGGGCGCGGGCACGGCAAGCAGGGGCCCTGGAGCCCCCAGTGACGTCACTTGCCTGTAACATCTTGCTTACCTCGTCACCGGCATGGAGATCTAACTAAGATCCTTCCCAATGTTCTTGTACAGCAGGTTCCATAGCGAGGGGCCCCGCTGCCATCACTCACCTGCAGCATATTCAGAGGCTCGTTGATAGTAACCGGCATGGAGATCTGACTAAGGTCTTTGCCAATGTTCTTGTACAGCAGGTTCCATAGCGAGGGGCCCCCGGGCGTGGGTCGTGGGCAGGGCAGGCAGGGGCCCCGGCGCCCCAGTGACGTCACATATCTGTAACATCTTACTTACCTGTAGCATATTCAGGGGCTCGTTGATAGTGACCGGCATGGAGATCTGATTCAGATCTTTCCCAATATTCTTGTACAGCAGGTTCCATAGCGAGGGGCCCCCAGGCGTGGTTCGGGGCCCCGGGGCCCCAGTGACTACATACATACCTGCAGCATATTAAGTGGCTCGTTGATGGTCACCGGCATGGAGATCTGACTCAGATCCTTGCCAATGTTCTTGTACAGCAGGTTCCATAGCGAGGGGCCCCCGGGGGTGGGGCGCGGGTAGGGCAGGCAGGTGCGGCGCGCCCAGCAAGGGGCCCGCGGCTCCAGTGACGTCACATACCTGTAGCATGTTCAGAGGCTCATTGTTGGTGACCGGAATGGAGATCTGGCTGAGGTCTTTCCCAATGTTCTTGTACAGAGGGTTCCAGAGCGTGGGGCCCTGGGGCCCTAGTAACGTCATAGTGCGGGGCCCCGATGACTTTACATACCTGGAGCATATTAAGTGGCTCGTTGATGGTCACCGGCATGGATATTTGACTAAGGTCTTTCCCAATATTAATTCTTGTACAGCAGGTTCCATAGCGAGGGGCCCCCGGGCGTGGGGCGCGGGCAGGGCACGCAGCGCCCCAATGACGTCACATACCTGTAGCATATTAAGGGGCTCGTTGATGGTCACCGGCATGGAGATCTGACTCAGATCCTTGCCAATGTTCTTGTACAGCAGGTTCCATAGCGAGGGGCCCCCGGGCGTGGGGTGGGGGCCCCGGGGCCCCACTACCATCACTTTTTTTTCTTTTTTTTTACCTGTAGCATATTAAGTGGCTCGTTGATAGTGACCGGCATGGAGATCTGACTAAGGTCTTTGCCAATGTTCTTGTACAGCAGGTTCCATAGCGAGGGGCCCCCGGGCATGGGGTGGGGGCCCCGAGGCCCCACTACCATCACTTTTCTTTTTTTTTCTTTTTTTACCTGGAGCATATTTAGAGGCTCGTTGATGGTCACCGGCATGGAGATCTGACTGAGATCCTTCCCAATGTTCTTGTACAGCAGGTTCCACAGCGAGGGGCCCCCGGGCGTGGGGCGCGGGCAGGGCAGGTAGGGCCCCAGTGACGTCACATACCTGTAGCATATTCAAAGGCTCGTTGATGGTCACCGGCATGGAGATCTGACTCAGATCCTTGCCAATATTCTTGTACAGCAGGTTCCATAGCGAGGGGCCCCCTGGGGTAGGGCGCGGGCAGGGCAGGCAGGGGCCCCGTGGCCCCACTGCCTACATACCTGTAGCATATTCAAAGGCTCGTTGATGGTCACCGGCATGGAGATCTGACTAAGATCCTTCCCAATGTTCTTGTACAGCAGGTTCCACAGTGAGGGGCCCCCACGCGTGGGGTGGGGGCCCCGGGGCCCCACTACCATCACTTTTTTTTTCTTTTTTTTTACCTGTAGCATATTCAGGGGCTCGTTGATAGTCACCGGCATAGAGATCTGACTCAGATCCTTGCCAATGTTCTTGTACAGCAGGTTCCATAGCGAGGGGCCCCCAGGCGTGGGGCACGGGCAGGGCCGGCAGGGGCCCCGGGCCCCAGTGACGTCACATATCTGTAACATCTTACTTACCTGTAGCATATTCAGGGGCTCGTTGATGGTCACCGGCTTGGAGATCTGACTCAGATCTTTCCCAATATTCTTGTATAGCAGGTTCCACAGCGAGGGGCCCCCGGGCGTGGGGCGCGGGCAGGGCAGGCAGGTGCGGCGCGCCCAGCAAGGGGCCCGCGGCTCCAGTGACGTCACATACCTGTAGCATGTTCAGAGGCTCATTGTTGGTGACCGGAATGGAGATCTGGCTGAGGTCTTTCCCAATGTTCTTGTACAGAGGGTTCCAGAGCGTGGGGCCCTGGGGCCCTAGTAACGTCATAGTGCGGGGCCCCGATGACTTAACATACCTGGAGCATATTAAGTGGCTCGTTGATGGTCACCGGCATGGATATTTGACTAAGGTCTTTCCCAATATTAATTCTTGTACAGCAGGTTCCATAGCGAGGGGCCCCCGGGCGTGGGGCGTGGGCAGGGCAGGCAGGGGCCCCACTGCCATCACTTACCTGCAGCATATTAAGGGGCTCGTTGATGGTCACCGGCATGGAGATCTGACTGAGATCCTTGCCAATGTTCTTGTACAGCAGGTTCCATAGCGAGGGGCCCCCTGGGGTGGGGCGCGGGCAGGGCAGGCAGGGGCCCCGGGGCCCCACTACCATCACTTTTTTTTATTTATTTTTTTACCTGAAGCATATTAAGTGGCTCGTTGATAGTGACCGGCATGGAGATCTGACTGAGATCCTTCCCAATGTTCTTGTACAGCAGGTTCCATAGCGAGGGGCCCCCGGGCGTGGGGCGCGGGCAGGGCAAGTACGTCAGTGACGTCACTTATCTGTAACACGTTACTTACCTGTAGCATATTCAGGGGCTCGTTGATAGTGACCGGCATGGAGATCTGACTAAGATCTTTCCCAATATTCTTGTAGAGCAGGTTCAATAGCGAGGGCCCCCCGGGCGTGGGGTGGGGGTCCCGGGGCCCCACTACCATCACTTTTTTTTCTTTTTTTTTTTACCTGTAGCATATTAAGTGGCTCGTTGATAGTGACCGGCATGGAGATCTGACTAAGGTCTTTCCCAATGTTCTTGTACAGCAGGTTCCACAGCGAGGGGCCCCCGGGCGTGGGGCGCGGGCAGGGCAGGCAGGGGGGGCCCCGGGGCTCTAGTGACGTCACATACATGTAGCATATTCCTTACCTGTAGCATATTAAGTGGCTCGTTGATAGTGACCGGCATGGAGATCTGATCCTTCCCAATGTTCTTGTACAGCAGGTTCCATAGCGAGAGGCCCCCGGGCGTGGGGCGGGGGCCCCGGGGCCCCACTACCATCACTTTTTTTTCTTTTTTTTTTACCTGTAGCATATTAAGTGGCTCGTTGATAGTGACCGGCATGGAGATCTGACTAAGATCCTTCCCAATGTTCTTGTACAGCAGGTTCCATAGCGAGGGGCCCCCGGGCGTGGGTCATGGGCAGGGCAGGCAGGGGCCCCGGCGCCCCAGTGACGTCACATATCTGTAACATCTTACATACCTGCAGCATATTAAGTGGCTCGTTGATAGTCACCGGCATGGAGATCTGACTAAGATCCTTGCCAATGTTCTTGTACAGCAGGTTCCACAGCGAGGGGCCCCCGGGCGTGGGGCGCGGGCCCCGGGGCCCCAGTGACTACATACCTGTAGCATATTAAGTGGCTCATTGATGGTCACCGGCATGGAGATCTGACTCAGATCCTTCCCAATGTTCTTGTACAGCAGGTTCCATAGCGAGGGCCCCCCGGGCGTGGGGTGGGGGCCCCGGGGCCCCACTACCATCACTTTATTTTTCTTTTTTTTTTACCTGTAGCATATTAAGTGGCTCGTTGATGGTCACCGGCATGGAGATCTGACTCAGATCCTTGCCAATGTTCTTGTACAGCAGGTTCCACAGCGAGGGGCCCCCGGGCGTGGGGCGCGGGCCCCGGGGCCCCAGTGACGTCACATACCTGTAGCATATTCCTTACCTGTAGCATGTTCAAGGGCTCATTTATAGTGACTGGCATAGAGATCTGACTCAGATCCTTCCCAATGTTCTTGTACAGCAGGTTCCATAGCGAGGGGCCCCCGGGGGTGGGGCGCGGGCAGGGCAGGCAGGTGCGGCGCGCCCAGCAAGGGGCCCGCGGCTCGATGCCGTTCTGGTTCAGGCGGAGGGTCACTTGTTCTGCTGACAGCACTGTGGAAGAGAAAATTCGAGTTAGTAACCCTTTATAAGGGATTTGACATCAGTAATAATACATGTAGTTGAGTAGAGTAGCTGAAACATATCGAAGCCATTGGGTGCGTTTGGCTGAAAAAAGCGCTTGGAAGCGCTGAAAAAAGCGCTTGAAAGCGTGACGTGTTTCATTCATTTTTTTAGCAGTGACAGTGCTTACAGCTATCGCCATTAAGCGCTTTTTCCGCCAAACGCACCCATTGACAGGCGCGTTCTAGCCAGATCTGGTCATATATGACTTATTTAAACAGTTGGTTGGAATAAATGTAAAAATCACGCTACAAAACTTCTCATTGCATTAAGTCCTAAGTGAAGCATCACTATTCATTGGCTCAATACATCAATGAACTAAAGCTGCACAATAATCATATTTTGTACATTCAGGAAACTTCTTAAATCAACTAAATCGATCGACATCTAATGATTCCACCCAGCGATCCAATACCTGAACTGCCTGTGTCTGTAGGGTAGAATATATGGGTAAAGCCTGGTCCGTGAGCACGTAGAATTTTGTCCAATGACCCCAAGCTACCCATCCTTATCGCTTGCGCGTAATTATATTGCTGTCGCGACTGTGCGACGGGCGCCCGCAGTGAGTGTGCGAGCGCGACAACAACATAATTACGCGCGAGCGATAAGGATGGGTAGCTTTGGGTCATTGGACAAAATTCTACGTGCTCACGGACCAGGCTTTAGGTAGATATACAGCTGACTAGATTTAAAGAGTAAGCCACGACACGCAAAGCAACTCACTCGCACCGTCTGAGTTGTCGGAGCTTGCCGATCCTTCTTCGCTGCTGAGCGAGCCGGCCTCTGATGACGAATCTCCATCCAGCTCGATCACGCCGGCCTGTGGAGATATCGATAAAATAGATTAATATCGCTAAAGCCTGGTCCATGAGCACGTAGAATCCCGTCCAATGACTGCCCATCCTTGTTGCTCGCACGTAATTATGTTGCTGTCGCGCTCGCACACTCACTGCGGGCGCACGTCGCACAGTCGCGACAGCAATATAATTACGCGCGAGCGATAAGGATGGGTAGCTTGGGGTCATTGGACGGGATTGTACGTGCTCACGGACCAGGCTTTAGATCGAGTCTGAATAACGGATCATAGACAAGTTACAATAACTTCGAAATTACTTCACGTAGCGAAGTAACTAACATGTTTCAAAATTTTACAACCCGGTCGAGTTAACTGCGTACCTGGCAGCCGTGACGTCACATGAAGCTCTGGTACGCATGGGACGAACGCGGGGAGTGCGAGGGAGTCGCATTCCAGCGTGGTGCGCAGTTAGCTGGATCGGGTTGTGCCTGTCACGTTTTGTCACTTGTCTAGAGGGCTGTATATTAACCGCTGAATGTTTTCGTAAAACAGCTAAGACTCGGCCAAGTAACCTTTAGAGACGTGTGATAACTGATTTTGGATTTACCAGAGTATTATATCAATAACCCTCCTTTTGGCGCAGTCGGGTAAATATTATAACTCTTCATAAAGGCCTTTTGTCATTGTATTTTGAACTTAAGTGCCTTGTCTTTTTGTATTTGTATTTGGCATACCTCATCAGCAGCGAGTATTTCCGTAGGCTTCAGGTCCTCGTCATGCTCCTCCGCGTCAAAGAACTCGGAAGCGGAGACACAGGAGGAGCTGTAGCTTAGAGACTGCTGGAACTGTCTGTTCACCTGTTGAGGGTAGGGAAGCATGAGACGAGCTGGTATTATACAACTACCCTCAAAATTATTTGAGGTTATTCCGCTTATCTCGATTGTTTCTCATAGGGTTATACCACTCGCCCCATCAATGGGAGATTGTGAACGTTTCGTGTAATTCCTGTTAAGGTGACCTGAAAAGGGCCTACATAGTAATAAAGAACATGATTTGAATTTTCTTCACAATGCCCCATCAATGAGGATTGTGAATTCAATATCAGTCGCAGGTTTTGGAACTGTTTACCCGTTGAGGGCAAGGGAAAAAACGAAACGATGGTCCCGTCTTAATACTAATAGCACCTATTACATAATAACTTTATAGTCCATCGTAGAAGATAGCCATGATTAAAATTGTTTAGTCAATAAATTGATTGATAAAGTTACTCCTGTACTTTCACATCGCGATGCAGCTTCCACCCTAGCGCCATCTAGTGGTGAGCGTTGTAATTACTTCCTAAACAATGATGATTACAACAAGCACAGTGGATCTTGAAGCACAGTGGTAACTACGGCATCATGGCGCTAGTAGTCTTGATATATTTTTAATGTGGTGTTGTTACACTCCGTTTTCGAAGTTAGTTAAAAGATCAATAAACTCACCGGCTCGGAGTTGTTGCCCATGGACGATATTTCAGCGATATCCGACGCGTCGTGGATGCGCGACAGGCGGGACCGCAGCTCTGCGCACAAAACTTCGCACGTCATTATTTACGCACCCATGCCAGGGTCACGCGGATTCATTATTTACAAAGCATTTACAAAATCATTTTAGTCTATGACAGTCCGCTGATGGACGAAAAAATGCCTGTCTATAGAGCATAACGGTGGAAGTGGCGGAGAGGTGAGCCAGCAATAGATGCAAAAATCTTCGCTCCGCTCATAGATGGACAGGTAGCCTTATGCGGGTTGCAGACCAAGAGCTAAGCTAAGTTAGTTTCGTTTAGCTCGCATAGCTGACGCAGTTTCCCATAGAATTGGCATAGTTTTCAGTCTACACACGACTATGGGAAACTGCGTCAGCTATGCGAGCTAAACGAAACTAACTTAGCTTAGCTCTTGGTCTGCAACCGGCATTATAATGAGCAATATCTCAGCGTCAAATAGTTCGTGACACTCAAAGTGGCCAAAGAGTTCGCAACACGTCTTTGTTCCAATGAGGGCTATCGTTTTTATACTTAACAGTTGGCACCCCCGGCGATTAACAGGACCTTACTCTACAGTGGCGCCATCTTGATGAGTGCAAATGCGATAGTCCTCCTATCACTTTCGCGCTCACAAGTTGGTGCCACTGTCTTCGCGACTAGCAAGTGACAGGACCTTACTCTACAGTGGCGCTAACTGGTGAGCGCTAAAACGATAGCCCTCATTGAAATAAAGTTGTGCTATCAACTTTTTGGCTACTTTGGGTGTCACCGAACTATTTGACCCTGACTGTAGTATAGACAGAGGACAACACAGCTAGATTAACTTTGTGGCATCTTATACAGCTAGGTAAACTTAAACTCTCCGGACGAGAGCATATCAAGTGTAATACAGTGGATCTTGTGGCGTTTGTAATAAATACTATTGTTCAACGAAAATGTATAGTCTGATGAGCTGTTGAAGTTTTAGAGCCACAAAACTCGTGTCTCACCCGAGTTCTGCTGCAGCGCCGAGGTCAGGTTAGTTCTGAGAGCTGCCACCACCGCCCCTGGCGGCGCTGCGGTCGTCTCAGCCGCGTCCATCGCCGCACGCAGTCTGCCTCGCTCGCACACCTGGATGATACGAATATGTGTCGTAAGGATTAAGGGTTTAGGGCTCAGTTTTGATAGTTTTGAATCAGTACTGTTTCAGGATCACAAGCATACGAATTTGTGACGTAATGATTGACTATTAAGGCTTAATTTTTATAGTTCTGAATCAGTGACACCTAACAATTTGAAACACAGACAATTTTATTTATCCTCGGATGAAATTTCCTTGGATGAAACGTCACCCAAGTCTGATCGAGGACTAGTAATAGAGGCTGTACCCCCCACACCACCGTCGGCCTTTAAGGTCCCCGATGTTGTGTAAAGCCTGGTCCTGGTCCAGCCTGGCGACTGTGCGACGCGCGCCCACAGTGAGAGTGCGAGCGCGACAGCAACATAATTACGCGCGAGCGATAAGGATGGGTAGCTTGGGGGTCATTGGACAAAATTCTACGTGCTCACGGACCAGGCTTTAGTTACATTTTTTCACTTACCAAAGTGGACACAATCCCCTTCAAACTAGCCACCAGATCTTTAGCCAACACCGTAAAGTCTTCCCTCAGCTGATGGTCGGGGGTCAGAATGGTAAGGCTCCCAATATTGTATAGTTTCATTTTGGGTTTCAGCTTAGGTTTTTGTTAGTGGTTCAGTTGTAGATTCTAGCTACATAGGAGTCCAACAAAAGTTGGAATAGTTCCGTAAATATACATAGAAATAGTTTCGTTTCACTTACCAAAGTAGACACAATCCCCTTCAAGCTAGCCACCAGATCTTTGGCCAACACCGTAAAGTCTTCCCTTAGCTGATGATCGGGGGTCAGACTGGTAATAGAGGCTGGACCACCTGCACCCCCGCCGGTCCCTAAGGCCTCCGCCCCTGGGAGGGACTGAGGTCTCGCTGCTGCACATGCTATGGAAATATTTAGTTGTCTTTATATGGTCCGAATTGACAGTGACAGTTTTTTTACCAGTCAGGCTAAGTAGGATAGGGTGTAGAAACAAGGGTAATTGACACCGTTGACTTGACACACACATATAGACTTATTGTTGACATTTTCACAAATAAATTGATTTGATTTGTGGTTACAATACACATGTCTTTGCCATCAAATTCTAAAGGAGAAAACGAACTTTTTTTTAAACCAAACACATAGGGTATTTCTATTCCTGAAAACAGAATATTTTTCCTGTAAATCAGATTTTTTAATGGCTTTGACATTTTTGACAGCTCTTAAAAAGTTAGTATGTTAATTGACTGGCGATATCAACTACCCTATTGTATTCTTTGGTTGGGTTACTTCTATGCCAATATGTATACTCGTAGATAGACAATTTTGAATACATAAAATAGACAGTAGACTGTACGAACTGTGAATTTATTATTATTTTTATTTTTTAGATTATAATAATACATTAAATAAAATAAAGTTTATGAAGAATAAAACCAAAACATGCATTGAGAGAATGAGATGATTGCTGAACTTATCTACGTACGGTATTGTGATAGATACATGGTTGATAGAAAATTAGTGTATTCTAAATTTACTTCGCTTTTCAACACTTATACAGGGTGTTAGGTAAATGGGTATATGAGCCGACACTAGCCCATGTTAACATGGGCATATAAATGGTATGGTGAAGTCAGAAAATTGATATCTTCATTTTAATTATGTTAATTTTCATACAAATCTGATTTTATAAAATTAATTTTGTATGAAAATTTAAAAAAATAAAATGATGATATCAAATTTCTGACTTCACCATACCATTTATATGCCCATGTTAACATGGGCTAGTGCCGGCTCATATACCCATTTACCTAACACCCTGTATAGGTACCGAAATAATTATTTTGCCTGGTAGCCTTGCAAGTCTTAGTAGTAATAATATAATAGTCGTATATCACATTTTTATATTTCAGCGACTAATGTTTATTGGATTTATCGCTATTTTGGCTGAAGAGATGTTTTTATGTAGCAAAATCAGCCCTGGAGATAAGATAACAGAAATTTTAGTATTACTACAGTCAGCACCAGGTTCAAACCTATATTATAACTAAAATCATGGTAGATTAACTACTTTGATGACAACTGTACTCATTTTGTTAAATACATTGACATTATAATCTCTACTACACTCAACATCAAATAAACCGCACCTTCCGCGACGCGAACTTTAAAGATTTTCTTCTGACACAATCATGGTACCCCGACAATATTGGTGTTATTTGAAAGCCCAATAAATATCCTTAAAGAAAAACACATTTAATTTCTTAATAAAAGATTAACATATACCATAAATGTGACTTTAAAGAAGACCTCACTTTGGGCTCACCTCTGGGATCAATTAGACCAAATTTTATGGTTATAAAACCAAATAATGATTACACGTGTCCTCTTTAACAGATGGATAGCGATTAATCCCAACTTAACAGTTTTATTGCCATAAAAGTTGGCTCAAACGTAACTACCTATTTTTTGAAGAAGTGACTCTGGATCCTTCTAAAGACACATTTTTAAGGTAAAAACCTTTCCTTTAATGAAATGAAGTTTAGAACTAGGCTTTTAAATGGTGCCAATATTGGTGGGAAGTGGGGATGCATACGTTTCAAAGTGCTTGTCGCGGGAGGTGCGATTTATTTGACGATGAGTGTATTTAAGTTTTAAGTGTACAAATACGTAAGATTATAGAGTAAAATGATTAAATTAAAATAAAATACAGTGCTACTCGTGGTAAATAACAGTTTCAAAATACTGAATTTCTTTAAAAAATGTGCTAAGTGTTAGCAAATGCAGAGGTATATTATAAGTACACAACGCAAGTAAAGTGAATATCTACATAATTTGTAATTTGTTAAATACATGTATAAATCTAATTTGTATCTAGTTACTAATAAACGTGTAATTATATTTTTGTGACTGCGACAAATTCTACTGTTGAAAAATACGAAAAATTTTACTTTACCAGAAAACGCTGTACAAATGGTACAAATCATTTGGTAAAATCCGTATTGCTTGCTATTCTTTCTGGAAGAATTAAGCTTAATCATATTTCAGATTAATCAAAGATTAGATGGACTTACATTCTTTGTAATACGAGTATAGATATTATTCATAATATTCCTGCATTCTGAGTAAGATCAACCTCTTTTAAACAACCCGATATAAATCAAGTATATTGTATTCCTGACAGATAGTATGCAACAGCCCCAAAATACAGAGTCTAGATTCAGGGTAGGTATATCATTATGCTCTAAGACAATGTATAATATAATGAAGAACTCACATCTTGCTTCAACTTCGCACTCCCTCAACACTTTGAATATGTATTGGCACACTGTCTTCATAACAAAAAACATTACCCCACCACTATCACTCGTCATTTTTAACTGTTTTTAATTAAAAAACTGGAGCAAAATCTGTCAAATCACAACAATTTTAAGTTTATCTTCTCTGTCTAATTAATTATAATAGAAAGAGATGCACACAAAACTAAACACACGAAAAAATGTAGACACAGTCTATTTCTTAACAGCATTGCAATGAAACTGTTTCATCTTATGAATAATTCAAATTATGCATCGTATCAAGGGAGTTACGCCTGTATTGTGAAATCAACTCTAAATATATCAACAATAAGGTTCAATTTAGCCTATTCTTTGGATTCTTGAAGTATTGGTCTTGTAAAACAATAGATTAGTATAGCGTAACGGATTTTAGTAGCACGGATTTACTAATCTTAATTCGAAAGGTATAAGGTTAATTTTCCAATGATCAGGTCTTAGTATCATTGAGATTACGGAGATCTGTATATTCTAGACTGTGATAAGATGATGTGATAACTGATAACAGCTGACAGATCACAAGGTCGAATAACATAGCTATTGCTAGCAGGTACCTACTATTACTCATACTGTGATAGCAATTTAGTTCCTTGTTTTGCTTATTTCAGGTTTAAATTATAAACAACTTTTAAACGTAGTTATGAGGTCGTAAACTTATGATAAAATGATTTAAAAAGTAATTGGTAGTATTTTTAAAAGTATTTGCGTAAAACTTTCTGTTATTGAATTAATTTAAACAGTTTTTAACGCGATACGCGGATAGGTATCATTAAAATATTACCTGTATTTGTTAAAGATTTCTGACCAGACCTCCCTATTCAGTAGAATATTAAAAAATAAGTAGTAATATTTTTACGAAAAATGTGAGAGCGGTGAAAGCATAAGTATTTGATGCTTGTTTTTAGTCGAAAGCTCATCAGACTCAACATTTCATTGCAAAATAGCGCCTTTTACGATTGCATAAGTATCAATTTTTAGCTTGATGTGCTGTCATAGATCATTCCCAAAGCAGACATTTTAGCTTGCTTTTAGCAGCATGCATTTTGCCTCCTGTCTCATAAAAAAAAGTAGAACGAGAAATGGCAGCGACTTTTTATTGTATTTTTGTGTGTTTTTGGTATATATATATTTTTTAAACCGTTGGGAGATATGAACCTTGAAAATCAAAACGACTAAAATAAAAAAAAGTTAACATCCCTATCTGATCCCTGTCCTTTTTTCTTTAGTTACAAGTATATTCTAATGACACGTACAATTTACAACCAAACAAAAATGATTTCGCCAATGGAATGTGAATTTTATGTCTGAATCGTAAGGTTTGAAACAGAAGCACGCATTTCTTTCCAATCAACAAATAAAATGGAACTATCTATCCGCTGCCATAACATTCGTGGTTTATGTATAACGTGATTATACAACTGAAGCTGTATATAATATAGCGATGCTTTTATATACAATGGTGAATGTGTCGAGTAGGTAAGGGATTCAAGTAATACAAAAATAAAAAATCAATCTTACGAACTAAAGTAGAGGCCAGAAATGTTGAAAGAAATGCTGGAATGCAAAACGAGAAAGAAACAATTAGATTTGTGTGGTTTTTATAACATTGATATTATATTTATTTATGTCAGGACCCAACAAATATTTATTATGACCTATTTTTTGCATATCATTGCTTAAAAAAAGAATAGAGCATTTTGTTGGACCCCAAAATATTCTAAACTAGCAATTAGCGCCATCTATCGAATTTCGATTGAACTTTGTACTGTACAGGATGAGTCAGAATTTTGATTTCCAATCGTAAATCATTGTTTTCGATTATTTTGTTACTTACTTATCTTTTGAATGAGTTCTAAAATAGTTTATTATAACTTGTGCTATGATAATTCACAATTACAATTTTTTTTTAATTATTTTGATGATGAATATGGTTTTCTCTTATATTAATCTTACATCAGGTGTGGAAATGCAATCTATGGACTATTGCCCAGATGGATGCCTTTTAACTCATCTCTTAAAAGCCTTATGGAATTTTAATAGTGTCAATATTATTTCATTTTTATGACTACAGATGGCGTAATATTCCTCAAACCCCAAGTGGTAGTATATGACTGCGTAACAATTGATTATATCTATTGTGTTTCGAATTCTCGATTTTCCGGGCTTGAAGTGATCAAGTAACAAATAATCGAAAACAAAACTTATTCATGATTGGGAACGTATCAGTTCTGAAACGTAGACATATGTTGAAGCACGACATTGTCCATAGCAAGCTACAGTAGCGAGACAGACATGCCATCTTAGCATTACTATCGTGCACAGTGTTTTAAATAATCGTTGGCGTAACTAGACATTTTAAAGACTACGAAACGAATTGAGTTGCTGGATTAGAGAGTAAACGTTAAAGAATAAATTCAAGTTACATTTTTTAAATTAAATTCAGGAAACCACAGCTCTATCTTTTTATGTGTTATAATAAGTAAATAGTAAGTTATAACTTGTCTTTAGTAATAATAATAAAGTTAGTTATTTGATGAACTGATAAAAAAATTATACGCCATCGCTTGGTTATACTGATTTAATAAAAAATCACAGTCGTTTGATTTAAAGTAGATTTATCGTGGATTTATAGTAGATTCTAATTAGTCATTATTTGATTTGTGTCTTTTTGTGAAAAACGTTTTTCAAATATATTAATGTATCAGAATTCCTGCAGTTTTATTTAATAGAACGATCTTAACACAAAAGTTAACTGAGCTTAAATTTCTAAAAAATATATTTTTATTCTGACCGTACATAAAAATCTTATATTTTTTAAGTGGTTTTAAAATGGGTTGAGCTAGGAATGTTTTTGGGGTGAATAAGGAACATAAAATTAAAATTTTGTTGTGGGTAGAGTAAGGAACAAAATTGGGTTGAGTGAGGAAAAATAATGAGTGGGTTGAGTTGTCGTGGGTCGAATACGGAATAACCCATTTTGGGGTTTGTTTTTAAGCTTTCTGTATTCTCTGTTAAAAATAAAAAAATACACGTGAAAGAATTATTTCGATACGTCAATTAGTTTCCAAGATATTGAATTTTAAAAGTGCGGGCGGCGGCCGGCCCGCCATTTTATGCGCGTGACGTCATATTACAGTGACTGGCTCATATTTGTATGGGTGGAATCTTGCAAGCTGAATTAAGACCCACTTCCAGGCAACCGATTAAGCTGAAATTTCGCAAACACATGTGATTTGGATGACCATGCAATATTATGATGACATGGAGCTGATCTGATGATGGAGCTGGAAGGTGGCCATAGGAACTCTATAATAAAACGACTTAAATCCATCGAGTTTGGGTTCGTTCGTTTTGTATTGACGAGTACTTTAATTCTATATCTTTAATTCTAATCAGGGTCTAATGATGGAGCTGGAGGGTAATTCGCAATAAAACGACACAATCGCATCAAGTTTGGGTTTGGTTCAATTTTAATTTCTGTGATGGGTCTGGGTGTTAATATGTATAATAAGTTTGTATTTACAAAAAAAAATGTATTTAAGTATGTTTATATCCGTTTTATAGTGAGCGGATACTGTGAATGTACGTCACGCGGGGTCACGTGACCGTCGGCGGCACTCAATATTTATGCGAACTTTGAATGCCTATAAAATCATAACTACTGGGTATTTTTGAATGAAATAAAAACTAATGTATTTGTAAATGTAAAAGCCTAACTGTAACATAGGTTTCAAGTGATTTTGCATACCTAGTAACATTCTCAATTGTTGGTGGAGTTGCGTTGGGACCAACATTGGGTCCAATGCAAAGTATGGAGCCAGCCAGCCTTATCAGAAACGTCAAAGAATATGTAATTCTATGTACAAATAAATGGGTTTTTAAAACGTAGTTACGCCAACGACATTGACATTCATCGACGCCATTTTGTTCATTGTTAATCTGTGATGCCGCCATGCTGTATGCGCATTCACAACTTACCAATTTCGTAGAATCCTTGACAAGACATAATTATTTTAAAATACTTTATTTATATTCACATCATAAAAACGTTAAATATTTTTTTCTCAACAAAAAATAAATAAAAAATACATGATTTGTAACAAAATATGTACATGTCTTCAGTTATTTTTCCGAATATTTCTTTCTTTGGACGTGGGTATTTCTTATTTTCACGATTACTATAAAGAAAATAATAAATTGTAGTCATATACACAATAAAACGTCTAACATTTAATCTAGGTCAAGACATCTAAAACATTTCAGTGCAATGAAATTTTGTGCTTTGCTATTGTTTTACTACACATCGAATTATTTTATCTATTTATTTATTTTTATTTTATTGTGTATATAAAATCATAAATAAAGATTTGGGAAACTATTTACATTGCCAACGAGTTCTGTTATTCATTAACATTATAAGGACAATTGAACATAGTAAAACCTCTATTTAATGAAGTCGGTTAAAAACGTTCCCAATTTGGAACGATTAAATTAAGATCAAATTGCTTTAAAGGAACATACATTTTATACACTTACTAAGGCTGGTTTTAGTGTCACGCGGACCGTCCGGTGCGGACCCGCTCCGCACGGCCAATCTGTATGAACTTCTAGGGAGCGTTTTAGAGTAATGCGGTCCGGAGGAACCGCTCCGCTCCCTAGCAGTTCATACAGATCGGCTGTGAGGAGCGATCCGCACTGACAGTCCGCGTGACACTAAAACCAGCCTAATAAAAGTTACACGCGTGTTGAAAACTCGATTAAAGTGACGTTTAGTATTGAAATGTCATTTTAAAGTACAACCCGATTGAGCTGAGTGCCCACCTCGCTGGAATGCGACTCTCCTTCCCACTTCGCCCCTTTCCGTACCAGAGCGTCATTGTGACGTCACTGCTGCCAGATGCGCAGTTAACTCGACCGGGTTTTTAGTGTTCAATAAGGCCCAGAACAGACGGTGAAACGCAACTGCAACGAAACTGCAACTGCTGGTTACTTTTGAGTTGCATCTAAGTTTCTGCCATAGCGTCCGTTGAGAGACCACACATGACGCGACCAGTTTGAAACTTTCAGTTTCAGTTTCATTCATCAGAATCATCAGTAAGTTGCAGTTTCGTTGCAGTTGCGTTTCACCGTCTGTTCTGGGCCTGTGTGTAACTTTTAATAAGTAAGGGGGCTAAAAGTAACTTAAAAATATAAACCACAGAGCTCGTCAGCAAAAAGATCTAACACTTCCACGACTAACAGAGACGAGACAGAGTAAAAAGAGTCGTATGTGTATGCAATAAGGTCGCTTACCGATCGGCAGCGAGGCGGCCGAGTTGGGCACGGATGACGCTCCGCCCCCGGGGGAAGGCGGGGCGGTTAGAGCTGAGAGGGCCTGTGGGAAATAAAAGAATTAAAAATAAAACATATTTAACTATGGCAGGTGACACTATTATTCACGCTTTTTATGACAAAACTCGGCTTATTCCCAACTGTGTGCATAGTGCGAGTTTACACCAAACGTCATCGCTAGCGACTGCGTAAAAAAATTCATAAAATGTATGACAGATTGTACTATCGGCAACAGTGTTAACTACCCATTGCCTGTCATGTCATCTCGTTCTATCGCAAAGAATCACCATTTGATGAGAGCAAGAGCAAAAACGGAAATGGATAGTTAACAGTGTGGCCGTGTGTACAGCGTCCCTAGCGGATACTTTCATGAACTAAAATCTTCATAGGTTTTTTGATGCACTCGCTAGCGAAGACGTTCAATGTAAACTCGCATTAAGCACACTGGACACGACAGATGAATACCTAGTAATTCCTATTCACAATAGGGGAGAGAGGTAAAAATACACATTTCAATGGATAAGGCGTTGCGAGCTAGCGGAGCGGAGCAAAACAAGAAAGAAAGAAAAACATTTTGGTTCCAACTTAAAAAAAACACACACAGATATGTAAGTACAAAGTAGTTAGAACCAAAAATGGCCACCGCTCAGCATGTGTCATGCTCTGAAGTAGTATAAAACCCGCCGCCAAAAATGACACGCCGCGTGCCCGCGGCCTAGTTCCACGTTTGGGAAAACAAACTCCGCAACTCTTCATCGCATACTTTCTCCGCTCCGTTATCCAACTCCGTGTCTATGGACAGACACAGTCCACAACACCGTTCTGTTGCATTACATGGTGTCTATAACAGATGGCACACCACTAAAGTACGGCCAACTAGCAGCAATACAAAAGGTCGATTCGACTGTCGAACTGACAATCTATTCTGTCTCTTCCCATCTTGTGTATTTGTCGTAATGTCTAGTTCTCCCGCCAAAATATGTCAAAGTCAAACCCCTGCTATTCCAAATGACCATGACATTGGGTTTGTTTACATTTGGTATCGCTTCTCGTTGGTCGTACTTTAGTGGGTTCGTTTGTTCATCGCGCGTCATTCACTCGGTCTTTGCTCTGTGGCGCTCTCTCTCTCCAGCAGTGAACTGGTTGCCTAAATGGGGTGAAGATGATGATTTAGGTGGTAATACATACCATATGCGAGCTGGACGGGTCTATATGTGGCGGGGCTAGTTCGACGGACGCACACTTGCTGTTGGATTTCTTCTTGCGGAGGCCGAACTTGCGGCGGTCTTTCTTGACGTTTGGTGAGGCGCCCTCCAGCGATACCTAAGAGAAAAAGATGGAAACTTGAGTCAAATCAAATAAAAAATGGCTTTATTTGTTTGAACTAATCTCGCTTTAGATCAGGTGAGATGCAGGCCAAGAGCTTCCTCGTTGCAGATATAAAATAAGTAGTATTTTTTACAGTGGGCAGGGCACATAGCTCGTAGAGCTGACGGCCGCTGGGGCAGGAAAGTTCTTGAGTGGCGACCACGAACTGGAAGACGTAGCGTGGGCAGGCCTCCCACTAGGTGGACCGATGATCTGGTGAAGGTCGCGGGAGGAGCGGCGCAGGACCGGTCTTTGTGGAAATCCTTGGGGGAGGCCTTTGTCCAGCAGTGTACGTCTTTCGGCTGAAACGAACGAACGAAGTACTTTCAATTCAAATTTTGATCTTAAGCTCTTCGAGAAAAACATTTGGCAAGTGCTGAGTTAGGTACCTATCTATTTCTACATGTTAATTTATAATACTCTACGTTAGGTTGGAAAGAACGTTCTATGTACGCATACAATAAGTGAATCTAACCTACAATATGATAAGACGTCATTTGGCGTGAGGGTTTCTATTTTATTTTTATTATTTAACTAAAATCATACACTACAGTCATACTTGTCATGTTTATACTCGTATGCCGATACGTAAGTTAGTAGGATGGTACAAAGGCAACCCATTACCGAATACAGAACAACTAAATACTTATAAAAGTAATTGATATTTACAGAACGAACAGAAATGCATCTTCTTATTGCACGGCTATAAAACATCAACTTCGACTTTGGCTATCAATTGCATCTGGAAAATTAATAGAATTACCTGAATTAACAGAATAACCTTATTTGAAACTGTTACATTACATTAAACAGTTAAGCGGGCTGAAGGATTTTTAGCTAGCCACAAATTGTCACTTGCTGTTGGAAGTTCCGCGTTACGTCACAAAGAGCTACACTTTTAAACACGCCTTAACGTCACGGCCCACCTCTTTTGAACTTTGGCGCCCTTTATTTCTTTCAATTATCATTAGTTTGAAAGAGTGAAACATACGTGTCGAGTATTTTTTGATAAGTTAACTGACGGACTAATGCCCGTTTTCACCATCAATCCCTAACTTTTAAGTGACCCCTGTGGTAACACATAACAGGAATTTTGTTTTTGTAGGGGTCACTTAAAAAATAGGTAATGATGGTGAAAACAGGAATAATTCAAACTCTTGCTTTTATACCCAGGAAACATCTCTATTATGCTCTATTCTTACTTACATCAGTGTCATGGTGGACCTGCTGCTGCAACTCCAGCGCTTCCAGCAGCCGCTGCAGCTGCTGCACGGACAGCTGCGCTTGACCCAGCTCTCGGGACGCATTCTCGAGGGGGCCGCCCGATTCTGAAATGGTATTTGATGTTATTTACAAGCCAAATCTTGGCTAAATATGGTTGATAATATGTTGGAATCGTGAGATCAACGTATTGCTTTGTAGTTTGTAGTATATTTTCATGACTTCATTTTAGGACTTGGCATTTGAGACAGCCAACAGAAGTAACTATTTATTTTATTTCATTATCATCTTCATTATTTTCCCAATAGGAAGTCAACTTCTGAACATAGGCAGGCATATCAATGGTTTCTAATTTGGCCACCTAGCGGCTTCTTGCATCATTTATTAGGTCATCTGTCCACCTTGATCTTGGCTATTTGGTTATAAACTCATAAGAAAATCGCAATGTATAATAGGGACCAAAAATCTTTTGCTAAAAGAATGACAAGAATGTTTGGGCTCACCAGTTGGCGCTACTGTAGAAAGGCCCTGATACGTGCTACAGGCTAAGACAGTGGCGCCAACTGGTGAGCGCTGAAGCGGTGGGACTATCGCACTTGCATTCACCAGGATGGCGCCACTGTAGAGTTAGGTTCTGTCAATCGTCAATGGCGCCAACTGGTAAGCGCAAATGCATGTTTATTAATGAAATCTGGCAATTACTAAATAAAGGGTCAGGGAAGCTTGCATACGTAAATTAAATAATTATCTAATAACAATAGGGTAGTTGACACCACCAAGCAATTCACATGCTTTTTATGAACTATCAAAAAGCGATGTCCAAATGTATGACAATTGACATAAATATGTCAAACCTAAAAAATCTTAATTTATTTGTAATTGAGACCAGAGGTGGAATTGTGTAAAGCAATCATAATCATTTGACAGTTCATAACGTACGATAAAGTCAGTTAAACAAAGCGTTTAACTCGTTAACTGTCAAATGATAACGATTTCTTTACACAATTCCACCTTTGACTGGGTTTTCAGAATTTTGAGTTCTTTTACAGATGTTGTCTTGAATTATTGGTCAATGTCAACTATCCAATTTTAGTCCCGGTTTTTACCAAGGCGGAGCAATGCGCAAGTGTTTTGAATAAAATCTCCGCGCCACAAATTCTATAGAAACAATTGACGGCTCGACTCTTCTCCGCACCGCTCTGCTTTAGTGGAAATCGGGCCTTAGAATAGCATTTTACTCATCCATCCATACCTATGATCCAGCTAGCCAGCCGACCGCCAGGGGTGCCAGACACGAAGCCAGCTTGGGGCCCCCGAAGGGGCGGCGAGGTGGGGCTAACCAGCCCTACAATGAAACACATGTAGCGAGCAGGAGGGCTATGGACTTTTGATGCTTTTGACTCATAAAACTCATTATTTTTGAATAGAATAGAGAACTTTTTATTTGAAAGAAAGGTATACAAGCAAGACATAGATACATAGAGAGAGAAATACACAAGTGGACAGAACTGCTTGTGCCCCTCTGACAAAAAGGCACCCGCTCAGCGTACATCAAGACCGTCAGGGCTTGTCTTGAAACTGATTTTTGCAAATAGCCTTTTAAATCTTTTAAAAAGCACTTTTACACGTCCCAGTATTAACCCTACCACTGCTTCAGGACGATAAATGGGGCCAGTGCTGAGAAGCAACGCGAAGGTGTTACATTTGTCTGTTGTTTAACAGTTTTAAGTTGCTGTAGTTACTAAGCAAGAGACTACTATCCCGTATTGAATTTTGTTTTTAAGATAGAAGTTAGCCAGTCAGAAATGTAAATTCATAGAAAAAGTTTTTTTCTGCAATATGCGCTTTTTACGCCCTTTTGTAAAGTTAATAAGTCTCTTATTAATTGATAAAAAAAGTCCATAGCACTCAAATAAATGTGCATGAGCAACAAACCAAAGGGGGTATTTCAAAACCCAATAGAAACATGAAAAACATTTTCGGTTGAGTTTTACGGCAAAAAGCTTGTGAATCAACATTCACAAAAATACTTAATTTTCTAGCAGCAAAAAGTTAATCTCACAAGCTTTTTGGGAAGGAAAATCTCATGCATTCAAATGGGGGTCAATTCTAGAAGAAAAAAAAACACAGTTCTATAAATGGGTTATTGCCGATTTGCCACGGAATCGCTACGTCACGAAAAAAAGCATTTGTAAAGTCTACAGGGTGTTAGGTTAATGGGTATATGAGCCGACACTAGCCCATGTTAACATGGTCATATAAATGGTATGGTGAAGTCAGAAATTTGATATCATCATTTTATTTTTTTTAATTTTCATACAAAATACATTTTATAAAATCCGATTTGTATGAAAATTAATTTTTTTAAAATGAAGATATCAATTTTCTGACTTCACCATACCATTTATATGAACATGTTAACATGGGCTCGTGTCGGCTCATATACCCATTTACCTAACACCCTGTATATTACTTACAATATATGGAATTTCGTAAAGTATGGCGAATCGACAGTAACCCCTATTCTCATAATCTAATATTAAAGAGAAACCACACCTCGAATATTAAATCAAAACTATTTCCTACTAATGAATACTATTTCCTACTAATGAATAACTTACTAAAACTCTATCTATAGGTACTACAAGTATAATCCTACGAAAATCAAAAACAGATTTAAAATGCTACTCCTTTAACAAAGAACCCTTCTACCTATTTAGGACTGTCTAAGGTCTAACAGCTAATCATAGAATTTTGACATTTACAGACTATCATTTAATCTAACCAGAACAAAATACTATTTTTACGATTGAAACTAGACTATTTATTTGGAAAGTCTAACCAGAACAAAAGGAAGGCTCGCTGTTGCATCGATATATCGTTTTCAAATCGTCACTCTGCTCTCTCGTCACAGACAACGAATCCATCATCGAATTTGATTTCTGCAGCGGTTCCTTCGCGCCCAAAAACACGTGGTACACTTTAAACTCATTGCACGCATTGTATTCGTTCGCTTTTACATCTTTACTGTGTCTCAATATTATTTTGTCTGTCTGCGACTGCGTAGAAACCCTTACCGACGGCGACAAGGCAGTCATGCCTTTCACCAACTCTTTTCTAACACAGAGCACAGCATTCCTGTTAGATATTTTTGGGAAGTCCCTCTCAATGGTCACCAGTTGGACATTTTCGAAATTCTTCGCCGGCGCAATCGAAAATTTCGGTTCAGGAGGATCCAAAATAGTTTTGATTATTGTACTCATCGCACATTCTTTGGTTGATACCTTTTTAGGCCATACTGGACAGGATACAGCTTGTTCAGTCGTGACCTTTTGATTCGGCATATTTTGTAAAGATTTGGATTTCCTACCTAAATGCTCTTTAGAAAATCCTATGTGCGAAATTGATATTTTTAGCTTCACTTCGTTTGTCTCTTGTACCTTTTCTGTCTGGACTTCTTCAGTTTTGATATCATTCTTCAAAACAGTTGTGCTAAGAGATTCATCAGTAAGATTTTTCATGGTTAGTAAAATATCAGAAGTCTTCACAGATACGTCTTGAGTTTTAGGAGGATTATTCATTGTTTCGTTGAATTCAGCTTCATCAAATTGAGTTCCACGGTCATTTGGTTTGAAATCGTCATTGTATATGCGACCTAACAGACTCAATCCTTGGATATTGCATCCATTGCGAACGACTTTTTCGTGCTTCTTTTTAAGCTTTAAAAACAAAGCATTAAGGTCTTTATACAGACTTGGAAGATTCTTGGAAAGAAGAGTGAGGTTTTCTAACAGTAGTAGGATGAACTTTTCATCTATTACTTTAGGAGTGGGCTGTTCAAACACCGAGTATTCTTCAGGGTATTTGGTGCTTGAAGACTGAATTGGGGAACGAATCTGAGGCCCCAGAACCAAACCATTACTATGCTTTAAATGTACTTTCTTCTTCTTTTGTAACGGGGTCGAAACAGTATTCTTCTTGAAAGAAGAAACGATATAACAAGATGTGTCTTCGTTGTCTTCAGGATAGTCTTTTTTGAAGAAGTTACTGCTTTGGAAAGATAGATCAATAGAATGTTCGCTTTCATGAACAATATGACAGTAAGGTCTAGATGATGCGTTGCTACTACTAATGTAGGGCTTCAGCTCAATCATGTCTTTAGGACAATTTGGATCGTAGTCATACAAGTTTTGTTTATAGCTTACATCGATTGGTTCGAAGATTTTCTTCAAAGAGTTGTTATCCAAATTCTGCAACCAATCGTCGGAATGTGTTTGCGGCGTTAAATTTTTACTTTCATTGCAAAATTTCAAACTAAGATGGCGTTGGGATTCTCCAAAATTTGGTGGTTTTTCTTTTAGTTTTATCGTTATAGACATCATTCCTTTAAGTGACGGATCACTGAACATCGATATGTGCTCCAAATCGTACTTGGACAGGTCTATAACGACAGAATTTTCATCATAATTTTCACGTATAAGATTTTTCCCATGATACTCTTTTACTGGTCTTCCTAATTCATCTTTGGGTACGTTATTTTTGTCTCCTGTTGATTTATCGTTATTATCAAAGTTTTTAGGATCGCCTTTACCGACTTTGGAAAATATAGTTGTGATTTTATCAAGAATATCTTTTAGGTACTGTTCTCCAGGATCTGCAGTATTACTCAGTTGATTGGCATTGTCCCCAAAGTTGGTAGTGGTGATATTTTTGGATATTTTCCTTTGGACTGATTCTGTTTGGACTTCGCACATAGGAGGTACGTTTTTGTTGCACTTTTTATCATCACTCGATTGCGAACTGCTGTGTGTCATACTCTTACTACTTTCATTTAGGAGTACGCTTAAATAAGCATTTAAAAGTTCTTTAGCAACATCCGGTGGCATTGACGTTTCACTAATAAGGTGATTAATAGTTTCTTGTATTTTAGGCAGTTCTGATGAAGAATTCGATTTGTCCAGACCTTCGTTTAAATTGTTCAAGCCAGATCTTTTAGATAGTTTTTCAAGGTTGTCTATGAGTCTTTTGGTTATTTTAATGTCTTTTTCTCTACTTTGATTACTGCGCACTGTTTCGCACACGTATACTGTGTTCTTAAGAATTCTTTCAAGTTCTTGTATTCGCCGCTCTTTTTCGAAACTTTCTGTGTCTCGTTTAGGACTGTGGCATCTTATAGCTTTCTTTTCTAGTTTTGGTTTGGGTAGATTAGATTTGGGTGCTTTAGTAGGCATTTGATCTGCGACTTCATAGTCGTTTATGAAGTCACTCACACCGTGGAACTGAGTTTGCTTTGTAGCATTTTGCAGAAGAAAACTGGACAAAATTTTATCTTGTGTAAAATGCCTATTTGATGGTTTATGTACTGATTTGACACGTTTCATCGCCTCTTTGAATTGTTCGCCGCTTGTATTTTTCAGCCAATACTCCAACAGTGATCTGAACAACATTTTTACTGGATGAACATCAGTTTGACTGAATTTGACATTGTACAATTCTTTCACGACTTGACTAATGTAGTATTTGACTTCGTTGTTATTAGAATTGCGTGTGATTTTATGATTTTCGAATAGTGAAATCATAAGGTGTTCAGTTATTTTGTCATATTCTGACACTGACATTAGATCTTGTAGTGATTTATGTTCTTTATCTTCAACAGCTTGTACTTGATTGTGTTCTTTGGGAATGACGTCACCGCCTACACCGCGATGGAAGAGTTGGTTAATATCCTTGTTAGGACTCTTTGCTCTATGTTTCTTGAGCAACAAACATTTGCTTAAAGGTTCTTTGAGTTTCGGCTCATCGACCATATTTTTGTATTTTACTAGGTTAGTGCACTTTTTGCTCTTCTTCATTGGAGGTTCTGTTAGGGAGTTTGAAGTATTGCGTTTTTTTCGCGAGAAAAAGTAATAAGTAGTAGCTGGTCCAGTAGTATCTGTATAGGCTTTCTTTTTGCTATCTTTTGTCTCTGTCTTTTTGATAAGTTTTACCTTTTTCGCACACGTGCATATATTGTGAGAGTTTGATTCCAAGTCCGTGATATGCATCTGTTTTTCAGCATTTGTGCTGCCGGAAACATTTTTCACGCGAACGTCATTAAGGTTCAATCTCGTGAAGCAATTCATAGAGCATAGACTACGGTTATAGTGATGTGGGTCACTGAACTTTTCGACAGCGTTAAATCGCCTTTGGAAGTTGAAGAACACTAGCTTTCTTTCTTTATTTTGGAAATGCCACTGGAAAGGGTTCTTCAAGGGGTGGTTTTTAACTGAATATTCTTGTTTCGGAGTTTGGGATGAAGGGGAATTGCTGGATTCGGGTACATGGGCATCTTCGGTGGAAGTCAAGGTAGAAGTTGCGAAACTTATACGGGATGTGCCTAAGAAAGTGATAGAAGATGAAATAGAGAGCAAACGCATTCATGACTAAGTTCATTCAAAACATGTGTGGATACTTTGAACAGTTTTTAGTTACTATAGATCTAGCGTTTAGCTCAGTTAGTGCCTGAGGTATGGAAGTGGCACGGGAGGGTGTTTTTGTGACGGTCAAACGCCAGCGAGACTTCAGATTTGTATGCTCTGTCACGCAAAAATATGTCAAAATCACCCCTCCATCATCCACCCACATATTTCAGGCGCTGACCCAGTTAAGCGTAAGTAAGTAGAATATAAGTATCAGTGATTCTTTTACAAAATCAGTGAGGAGCTGTTCAAAATACCACCACATTCTACCAAGGAACTCTCAAGCACGCATGCTTGGCCTACCAATCACACTATGCTATCGAAACCATAACATACTGTGTGCTCACCATGAGTTTACGTTAGGTGTGCTCGCTAGCGAGCTATGAAGATTTTAGTTCTTGAAAGTAGCCGCTAGGGGCGCTGTACAATCTTTCATACATTTAATGTAATTTTTTTAGTCTTTCAGTGCCTTGGCCCACTTTTAGCTTGGTTCATGGTCCAGGTTGCTGTTTTAAATTTTTAAATATTTTTTCTTCAGGCAACTGGGCCACCTTCAATGTTTTATTGATAAATTAAACACCAAATCAACAAAAACCTACTCTACTCCTTGCATATTAAGTGCCTAAGTGTATTTTAAACATTGAATCCGGTGACTTGGCCCGTGGACCAAGCAAAAGCGGGCCAAGTTGCTGTAAGACTTATTTCTTAGGCAGTCGCTAGCGAGCACACCTAACGTAAACTCCTGGTAAGCACACTGAACTATGTTTACACTTACGGGAGGAGGTCTCTGTGGGAGGTAGGTCCTCTAAAGGCGCGTGGATCTTTGGCACCGACTCCCGCGCACCAAACGTTAACAGATGCTGTCGGTACAGTCTAGAACAATGTTGACCTTTTAGCTGGTGGTTGTTGCTGTTGTGGACTTATTTTGGACTTTATTGGGGTACAATAAGACTCTATACTGGTTGGAGGGAAAAAATCATTGAAAGAACTAAATAAAAGTGGACCTTATCGCATCAGAGGCTCATTTAGCTGTTAATTTTCACACATCCCTTGATAGGTGGTATAAGTGTTCGTCTATGTTGAGTCGTCGGCGCCGCTTTTACTGTGTCAAAGGAATGTGGTCCCTTGTAGCCTAGTGCAAAAAACATCAGAGTGTTGTGTCGTACCAATGTCGACCTTATGTCGCCAAACAGAAGACTCAATTACTTGTGAGCTTTCAAGCTGAGCTAAGTGCGGAATACGTTCTGCGTTTATATCGATGCGCCGGCGCCGCTTTCATGTGTCTAAGGAATCTGGACCTTATTGCGTTAGAGATAAGACACATTTACCTGTGCGTCTTCAGCACGCTCAGCCAAGTCCGGAAGACGTCCTGCGTCTTGGCACGCAGGTGGTATATAAACTCGTCCGCGTCTATATCGATGCGCCGGCGCCACATCATTTGCTACAGACGAATGTAGACCTAATGACGTTGGATAGAAGGGTTATTTACCTGTGCGCTTACAGCACGCTGAGCCTCTTAGCGCGCTGGTGGTATATGAACTTATACGCGTCTATATCGATGCGCCGGCGCCGTGCATTGGCGACAGACGAATGTGGATCTTATGACTTTAGACAGAAGGTTTATTTTACCTGTGCGCCTTCAGCACGCTCAGCCAAGTCCGGAAGACGTCCTGCGTCTTGGCACGCAGGTGGTATATGAACTCGTCGGCGTCTATATCGATGCGCCGGCGCCACACCATTACGACAGAGGAATCTGAATCTTATCGCGTAAGAAATAAGACTCATTTACCTGTGCGCCTTCCGCACGCTGAGCCTCTTAGCGCGCTGATGGTATATGAACCTATAATCGTTTATAGGATTTTACCACCTTCAAAATAAGACTCATTTACCTGTGCGCCTTCCGCACGCTGAGCCTCTTAGCGCGCTGGTGGTATATGAACCTATAGTAGGGAATTTAGTGCAAGAACCCCTCCACTTTGGTATAGAAGGCTCATTTTTGCAACAGTCGTTCTTTGGGTGCTCCTGAGTGGATTTCCGTCGGTAGACATCGGTAGCCCCCCCTGTGGTAGCAGGGGGAGGGGGGGCAAGTTTCCTTCTGCCGCGCTTCACTCTAAGGCCTATATCTTCAAAACTATGAATATTAGGGCAAGTGTGGTATCGTTTTCAGATAATTAAAGGATGGCGAATTCATTTTTAGAACAAACTTTTTGCCTTTTCATACAAAAAAATAGAAATATTGAGCAAAATTCACAAAAACCAAAAAGTATTTTTTTAAATAAACGTCGTTTACTTTTAAACCACTGGAGATAATCTAATAAAAAAAATATGTCCTGAAAGCTACATTTATCAGGATTATAAATATATACCATTGTATGGTACTTTTTTCGCAAAAAGTAGGTGAAAAAAATTTTTTCTTCAGGACACAGCGGCCGAATTTTATTGCGCATCGGAAAAAAATATTTATTTTATCCATGTATTCATACTATTTGGTTCATAAGCAAGTAAGGATTATTATTTTAGAATTTATTTAGAGTTGCTGGCACATCAATCTACCATGATTAGTATTTTTGATTTTGAACTCTATGTGAGAGACATAAGGTTGTAAATAGCTTAAATACATTTTAATATTGAAAATATCATAAGAAGAAAGCACTAAATAAAGAACTTGAATTTGTCTAAATGTCTAATGATTATTATTATTTTAATTAATACTTTTATTTCTGCATACTATTGTACAATGATTTAATGGAAAGGTAAGTGTGAGGAAAATGAGGATTGACAATCATAGTACGGCATATATTTTAGCACAAAGGCTACGGTTGTGATCATTTTAGTTGTTTTTTCAGACAGCACCAGCTTCATCAGCACTATTTTTTGCACTCACATCTTACCATTTCCAGGCAAGCTTTGGCAGCTACGGGCAAATCGGTCCATATAGGCTCCATGTTGCTATCGACTCTGGTCCACCCCCAACTAGGATAAAGGAGTCGGGTAAAGGGAAAACTGAGTCGTTTGTTTGCAACTGATCCTATACGCGAAGCCCTTGATATACAAAATTTTGAATAACTTGAAAAAATCCTAAGGAACAAGAGACGACGAAAAGAGGACCAAAATCCCAACATAACAGCCTAATCTGGTTTACTGACAGCTCCAAGATGGCCTTTTTAACGGGAACGGGCGTCTACTGAAACACTTCGAACACTGTGAACGCATAAGGAGGTTTGCTTCAGTATTTCAAGCTGAATTCTGCGCTATAAATTATGTGTGCACTAAAGAACAGGGGCGTAAAAAACGCAATATTTACATCCTGAGCCACAGCCATGGCCATAATATGGCATGAGGTATGCTTTTAGATAAAGGTACTATCAGTTCTGACCCAATAGGTATGGTCTCTGACCCTTGTCTCGCTAAACTGTCGGCTCTCTCATTGCATTCGATCCGTGTATGTCCAGGTATCCCACATCAGGGACACTTTGTCATGCCTTCCGAGTTTGTTTATCTTTAAGATCTCAACGTTTACTGAGGCGATGGCTTTGCTTGAATGCTGCCTGGCTGCGGCTCAGGATGTAAATATTGAGTTTTTTACACCCCTGTTCTTATATCCAAGAAGTACAGGGCTGAATGGGAAAGCTCCAATGATATAAGCCTCTCCAAATCATTCCTAAAGGGAAATACAAGGTCATGAAGAAAACTCATATTAAGCGGAAATAAAAGGTAAGCCCAAGCAATTACGGGTACGCAAACTGGGCATTATGGAACGAACAACATGTCCCACAAAATGGGCCTAACTACAGAAGACAGCTTTCGAGCATGTGGAATACATGTGGGGTCCATGAAACACTTAATACTGTAAGGATGGGTCTGCTTGGGTCAGCATATCCGGCATCAGAACTTCAGAAGACTATTAGGTGACTTTCACTCAGATGCTTAATTCACCTAATGGACAGGACTTTTTTGGATGATAGGTAATAAAAAAGGAAGCATAAAGATCCTAATGGGTCGCTGTGGACTACGCTTAGGTGTGGCCCTACATAAGATAACCCAGACAGCTTTGTATCAGCATTGGCTACTGGCAGTATATTAAGGAGTTCGCGTATAGGATCAGTTGCAATTGCAAGCAACCGACTCAGTCTTCCCTTTACCCGACTGGTTGGGGGTGGACCAGGGTTGATAGCAACATGGAGCCTACATGGACCGATTTGCCCGTAGCTGCCGAGGCTTGCCTGGAAATGATGAGATGCAAGTGCAAGAAGTAGTGCAGAAGCTGGTGCTGTCTGAAAAAACAACTAAAACGGTCACAGCCGTAGCCTTTGTGCTAAAAATATCTCCCGTACTATGAATGTCAATCTCCATTTTCCTCACATTTACCTTTCCGTTAAATCACTGGTACAATAGTATTTAGAAATAAAAGTATTAATTAAAATAATAATAATCATTAGACAAATTCAAGTTTTTTTATTTAGTGCTTTCTTCTTATGATATTTTCAATATTAAAATGTATTTAAGCTATTTTCAACCTTATGTCTCTCACATAGAGTTCAAAATCGATTGAAGAAAAAATACTAATCATGGTAGATTGATGTGCCAGCAACTCTAAATAAATTCTAAAATAATAATCCTTACTTGCTTATGAGCCAAATAGTATGAATTCATGGTTAAAATAATTTTTTTTTCCGATGCGCAATAAAATTCGGCCGCTGTGTCCTGAAGAAAAAATTTTTTTCACCTACTTTTTGCGAAGAAAGTACCATACAATGGTATATATTTATAATCCTGATAAATGTAGCTTTCAGAACATAATTTTTTTATTTAATTATCTTCAGTGGTTTAAAAGTAAACGACGTTTATTTAAAAAAATACTTTTTGGTTTTTGTGAATTTTGCTCAATATTTCTATTTTTTTGTATGAAAAGGCAAAAAGTTTGTACTAGAAATGAATTCGCCATCCTTTAATTATCTGAAAATGATACCACACTTGCCCTAATACTCATAGTTTTGAAGATATGGGCCTTAGAGTGAAGCGCGGCAGAAGGAAACTTGCCCCCCCTCCCCCTGCTACCACAGGGGGGGCTCCCGATGTCTACCGACGGAAATCCACTTAGGAGGACCCAAAGAACCACTGTTGCAAAAATGAGCCTTCTATACCAAAGTGGAGGGGTCTCCATACAAATCATTGCACTAAATTCCCTACTACTATAATCGTCTATGTTTATGCGCCGGCGCCGCTTCTACTGAGCCAATAGAATTCGTGCCTTATTGTGTTGGACAGAAGGTTTATTTCACCTGTGCGCCTTCAGAACGCTGAGCCAAGTCCGGACGTCCTCCGTCTTCGCACGCAGGTGGTATATAAACTCGTCCGCGTCTATATCGATGCGCCGGCGCCACACCATTGTGTCAAAGGAAACTGGACCTTATAACCTTAAAAATAAGACTCATTTACCTGTGTGCTTTCAACACGCTCAACCAAGTCCGGAAGACGTCCTGCGTCTTGGCACGCAGGTGGTATATAAACTCGTCCGCGTCTATATCGATGCGCCGGCGCCGCGCCTTGGCCGAAATCACTGAGAGACCCACATCCACGGAACCGTGCAGGCGGCCGCGTGCGACATCTGTTGGCGACCGCGCGTATACTAGTATACCGCCGTCTACTACGAAGAAACGCTGGAAGAAAGAAAGATAGTTTTGTTACTAACTTCTTGTTCACACATTGTATTAATTTTTTAAGGACCTTTTTAATATAAAATATGCGAATGCACTATAGAAACATTTTCATTGTGATTTCAGTGTTATAATGTTAAATGTAAGAGTGTCATTTAATCGCAAACGTATCCATCATCATCATTTCAGGACGACCTGTGGCTGAAACGATGATGATGCTTGATGACGATGAAGTGCTGCTCGTCTTCTGCTGAAAATAGGTACTTATCACCAATGGCTTCCAGATTGGCTGGTCAGAAGTGGCCTGCATCCAGCGCCTTCTTGCAACCTTTATGTCTATCTTATGAGTTTTTGTTTCGTTGTGGAAATCATTGGGGAAGACCTTAGTCCAGCAGTGGACGTCATTTGGCGGAAAACAACGATCGAACGGAACATTACAGACAAAAGAAATTATTGCTTTTCCAATCGAGGAATGCAGTATTTAAAAAGATCGGTGACAACGCATGATAGGTAGTTACTTCTAAGCAAAGGTTTCAAATATTAATTACCTTGTGCCATCCCTTGAGCGGCCATTTGCGCTTCTTATGCAGGTACCCGTTGAAGACGTCCGGCCGCTTCTCGAAGCGCTGGCCGTCCTTCAGGCCCTCAAGCACCTCCCATTCGCTGCCACGGCGACGGCTGAGGAAAAAGATATTCAATTGTTAAGTTAAAAATGTCAAAACTATCTCAGGTACCGACTTGATCCGGTAAGCTGTCATCAAGTGAAAGAGTTTGTCAGTAAGATTTGATGAGTGGTTTAGACAAGTTCAGGGTATATGTATGCCTGGGTTTCAAGACAGGAAGCTTTCCCCCGGGACTACTTAACCTTCACTAGTTGGGTTTCATTGAAGGCTAAGCTGGGATAGTAAGGAAGTGTCTAATAGCCACGTTTCTCGGTTGGACGGCGCGGCTACTGAGATAGCCACGGGTCTCTCCAACTAGAGGGGGGATCCTGAGGGGGGATCTCTGCCTTTCTCACTAGAGATCGTGAAGCAGTTGTTGTAACTCACCTGCAGGACTTGGTGATCCTGATAGGCGGCGGCACCGGGCGGACAGCCCTGGTAAAGGCTACTGGCGTGAACTAAGGCAGCAACTCTATCATACTAGAGGGGAATCCTGAGGCAGTGGCGAGCGATGTCTCGTCTC
The DNA here is from genome assembly GCF_963855985.1 of Ostrinia nubilalis. NCBI lineage: Eukaryota > Metazoa > Arthropoda > Insecta > Lepidoptera > Crambidae > Ostrinia > Ostrinia nubilalis. The sequence goes on along the minus strand of NC_087109.1, from coordinate 9,573,769 downwards.
TCTCTCACTAAAGGAGGAACCGTGAGGCAGTAGCGTACGAGGTCTCTCTCTTCGGATCGTGAGTGGCTAGCTTTTATTCACTCTTACTAGAGGGAGGGTGTCACCTTCGGGTCTTAGGCCGGAGCAGACATAATTCTACCTAGCAACGATGAAGAGGCAGAGGTGAGAGTACTGAGAGCTCTCTTTTCCTCACATTACAGGGGGATCATGAGGCTGTGACATGTGATCTCTTTCTCAAACTAAAGGGGGGATCGTTAGGCAGTTGTGACTTACCTGCGCGACTTGGTGATCCTGGTGGGCGGCGGCACCGGCCGGACAGCTCGATCGCCGCTGTCGGCGGACAGCGAGGCGGTTTCACCAGAACAATCCACTGCTAAATGCTACTGTCAGAAACTAGGGCAACAACTCTCTCATACTAGAGGGGAATCCTGAGGCAGTGGTGAGCGATGTCTCGTCTCTCTCTCACTAGAGGGGGAACCGTGAAGCAGTGGCGTGAGAGGTCTCTCTCTTCGGATCGTGAGTGGCTAGCTTTTATTCTCTCTTACTAGAGGAAGGGTCTCACCTGCGGGTCTTAGGCCGGAGCAGACATAATTCCACCTAGCAGCGATGAAGAAGCAGAGGTGAGAGCTCTCTTTTCCTTACATTACAGGGGGATCGTGAGGCTGTGACATGTGATCTCTTGCTCAAACTAGAGGGGGGATCGTTAAGCAGTTGTGACTTACCTGCGCGACTTAGTGATCCTGGTGGGCGGCGGCACCGGCCGGACAGCTCGATCGCCGCTGTCGGCGGACAGCGAGGCGGTTTCACCAGAACAATCCGCTGCTAAATGCTACTGTCGGAAACTAGGGCAACAACTCTATCACACTATAGGGGAATCCTGAGGCAGTGGTGAGCGATGTCTCGACTCTCTCTAACTAAAGGGGGAACCGTGCCAGTAGCGTGCGAGGTCTCTCTCTTCGGATCGTGAGTGGCTAGCTTTTATTCACTCTTACTAGAGGGAGAGTCTCACCTGCGGGTCTTAGGCCGGAGCAGACATAATTCCACCTAGCAACAATGAAGAGGCAGGGGTGAGAGCTCTCTTTTCCTCACATTACCGGGGGATCGTGAGGCTGTGACATGTGATCTCTTTCCCAAACTAGAGGGGGGATCGTTAAGCAGTTGTGACTTACCTGCGCGACTTGGTGATCCTGGTGGGCGGCGGCACCGGCCGGACAGCTCGATCTCCGCTGTCGGCGGACAGCGAGGCGGTTTCGCCAGAACAGTCCGAGTCGGACGGCGCGCGCCGCAGCGCCGCCGCGCGTCCGGACGCACCACGTCGTCGCTCTCCTGGAAACGTACAGAAATAATAATATGGATTTAGTACTGGCTGAATGGTTCTGGCAGAGAATATGGGACCGCCCTTACTCTTCCCTTCTGATGACTGAAACCTGTTTCATTCTTAACAGTATAGTCACCGAACCCACTCTCCTAGAATGGGACAGAAATATGGATTCAGTCACGCCCGGAAAACCCGTAATACGCAATGGGCAGGCCTCACACTATGGACCGACGACATGGAAGGTCGCTAGAAGTACCTGCATGCAGCGCATGACCGTTCGTTGTATAGCCTTTTTCCAGCAGTGTACGTGCTTTGGCTAAAATGATGATGTATTTTAGTATTGGCCGAGTGGTTCTGGCTGAGTAGAATGGGATTACCCCTTCATTCATACAAAGGATGACTGACACCTGTTTTTCACTCCTTACTCTATGGTCAGGACACAGACCTACTAACTAAAAGATGACGTCATCTACACGACCTTTTTGGTACACTGACAGTACTGACACCGAAATAGTCACAAATTTTTCCCACCAACCTGTAACGGAACAAAGCAGCGAAGTAAGCTCCATATTTTTTTCCGAATGAGATATTCTGATCATACTCCATCTCCGAGCCAACTCCGTATACACTAACTGACATTCTAACTATTCGAGATTAGTGATGCCGCTCGATAGTTCTTTATCGATAGACGGGCAATAGTTGTCGATAAAACTATCGATAGTTCAAAAAGTGGTAAAGCTATTCCAATTTCTTTATGGACAATCCCTGTGAATCGCGTAGAGAGCCATGCAGTGAAATATTATCGATATTAATAGTATTAAGGCATGACAGTTGTTACGCTACACTATTTTCAACGTGTATCGATAGCGAACAATATCGATGGTTTTAAACTATTGACAAAAACTTATTTCATTTTTGTTGATAATAATATTGTACGCCATCCAATTACTAAAATTGTTCATGTAATTTCTTAACATTTTATCCAATAAATATTTTGATCTATCGACAATATAGCATCTCTATTCGTGGCATTGCTATGGTCACATCAACAATATTTTCATTGTGTACTAATTTGCGTATATTAAATTAGACACACTGGTTTTCAACGATACTGAGCCAGTGGTTTGTTTACTGCTACAAAATAATAATTGCTAGAAGAGTCTTAGAGCAACTCAAAGGAAAAGCAATCCTGTTTAACGGAGATAGGGTACAATATAGCTGGGCATGTTCAAGTTTACCCAGTACATGAAAATATGAAAAGCACGTGCAAGCAACAATGAGCTGAATTACATAACAAAAGGGCTGATTTTTCTTTGATTATTGAAGCTGACAGTGATATCACATTATTATTGGTGGACGGGGGAAAAGGGAATGTTACGTCATCCTTCATTAATGACGTTGTTATGATTCAGTTTCAGTATTAGAAGTACACAGGCTTAGATAGACCAATGGATAGTCAGAGAAAATCTGAGTAGAAATTGTTGCTGCAAAATAATACCTATTACAACTACTCGAGTTATCAGTGTCAAGCTTGATATACTGTCGTCTCAAGAAAGAATTAAGGCTGGGTTGCACATCAACAAACGTCTGTCAAACTCCATACAAAAAACACCGGTTATCGTTATAATTATGGTTAAAGTTAGGTGGTGCTGGGTGCAAGTCAGCCTAAGAAGAGTTAAGGCATAGAGAACTCGGGAAAACAGGGTACTTTTTAGGGTTCCGTAGGTCCTGACAAGGAACCCTTATTCATTAATATGTTAAAGCCCCAAGATGGGTAGCTAGGGGTCATTGGACAAAATTCTACGTGCTCACAGACCAGACTATAGCACGTGCAGATTGTCAAACTTGAGCTATAGAACAAAGTCACGATGAACATGACAACATAAAGTATCAATAATAGTCAAATACAATACATTTAGTACACCCAGCAGCACATAAACCCTATCCTACTAAATCAACCTTAAACCCTTGTAACAAAGTTCATCAGTCACAAGTAGACAAACTCATGCGGTTGACGGTATAGAGGCAGATAAATCTAAACAATTTGGCTCTTATTCAGTTATAATAGGATATATTTTGCAATAAAAATGTACAGTCTGTCTGTACATTAACAGCGGCGAAGTGGCGTTTGTCTACGCGCCTTTGTTAGCTGAAATTATAGGGTTGCCAACCGTCCGGGTTTCCCGTGATTCGTCCGGGAGGGATTTCATTTGTTGTCCGGGTATAAAAAAAATTAAGTCTTAAGCCAATGGCGATGCGACTAAGCCTAGGCGCAGACCACTGACTTTTAGTCGGCCGACAGTTGGGCCCGATTCTAATTTTTATGAAGAATCGGCCGATACCAAATCGGTGTAATGTGCGCACTTTCATACATCTACATACTGATTAAAAGCCCGACCAACTACAAGTCGATGGTCTGCGCCTATCCTGCGTTGGATAGGTTTATAAAAACCTGTTGACATATCCGAGTTCTTCGATCTCTTCCTAAGTTTTTCTGATTAATTTCGTTGCGGGTCCAAACTTGACCTTAACTGGTTGGGTTTTTATTGGCGGTCAAGCTATAGATCCTGGCTACACAGGAGTTGCAGCGGTGGCAACAAATGGGAATAGTCCCATATCTGAGTTCGGGGCTCCAAAATCCAGGGTTTTCACGCGTCTTGTCCTGGCCAAATTTTAGAGCAGTGGTTCTTAACCGGTGGTCCACGGACCACTGGTGGTCCCTGGAGGCATTCCAAGTGGTCCACGAAGACATCGTAATAAACAAGCGACGTGACGTGATGAGTCGAGTCAACACAACGCAAACGGCGCACAGTGGGCGAGAAATCGACCTCCCCTTTCACAGGATTTTGAAAAAAAAAATGTGGTCCCTGACAAGACAGAAATTTGGTAAAATGGTCCCTCGTGACTTAAAGGTTAAGAACCACTGTTTTAGAGCAACCCTAGCTGAAATCGATATAGAATTTGGCACGCACATCTATCCCGTATCGTATGACAGGTCCGGCTTTCAGGAAATGAATCGCGTACAACTATCCCGGGAGATTACGGCGATACGTGTTTTGGCAGTTGAGATAGTTATTGACTGTTTCGAAGGGCTTTGTTGTTTAAAGGTTCGTTCTTATAGGGCCATTGTTTTGTGTAATGAAATAAACAAATAGGTAGTTTAAACTTTCGCCTTATTTGGGGAAAAGATTTGTTCTCATTTTTTGGCATAGGATATTTTAGGGTACAAAAATCATTTGATAGCTTTATGTACGCCTCTAAATTTTTAATTTCACTTGCCATCATGATATTATATCGACCGACAGTACAGTAAGATATTACGCATTAACAGATAAATGCAGACGAAGTCTTACAAATAGGGTTCCGTTGGCACCCTTTGTATGAAACCCTGAAAACTTTCCAGTGAAGTTATGTCTGTTTGGCAAGAGATACTCGTAGCTAACCATTATTGGACGACCTAAAGTTGACCTAGATATTTCTAATCGTTTTGTATGGAACTAATGGAACCATACACATTTGGCTAGTTGCTTTGTTACTCTGTCACTTTGTCAAGTTAGAGACGAGGCCGTCTAATTTGCTTTATGTATTTTTTGGCAAATGTTAAGTAAACTTTAAAAAATACATTAGTAGAAATATCATAGTGATTTCTCTAACAGCCAAAGTTTTTACCAAACAAATGAGAATATGTGGTGCATGAGGTTACTGTGCAGACACACGCCCGTATTCACAAACGATGCTTACTTAAGTGAAGCAGCAAATCGAACGCACAGCGTTGTATAGAGCTCTGTGATTGGTTCGTGTGTCACCCTGTGCGTCCACGCGCACTGTAAGACCTCATAGTAATGTTTGTAAATACGTGCGACAATCTATACTTAGATACTACCAACCTAATGTTGAATTTTCTCAATAGATTTTGTAGTCAATTTTTAAAGCTTAAGGTTCAAATAAGTTTCGGCAGGTTCATATTATGTTCTGATTGCTCATATAATAAAGATTTTATTTTAACTATCACACTTTTAAACTAATTGAGAATGAAAACGTCAGTCGTCCATTGAAAAATGCTACGTCCCAAACTCCTGCACAGATCCACGAATTAAATTATGCAAAGGTAAGTTCGTGTGTACTGTGTACTCACTGCGGCACATATAAATCACATATTGTACAGGTTTGCACTATTCGCACGGAGCGTCCCAGTTTTTAGGTCAGTTGCATTTTAATGTGCCATGAATGCAAACTTTTAAGGCACACAAGTTTAGGGTTGCCAGGTGTCCGGCTTTAACCGCACTGTTTGGCTTTTACGGACGTGTCCGGCCAAATGTTCTCTCGTCCTGCCTGTCTGGGTTTTTATGTGGCTGCAGGGCTTTATGTGCTAACTTTTGAATAACATAGTAGACACTGGCTCACACAAATATACCTAATGTTTCAAGTAGGAAGTGCCGGATTAACCCATTGATTGCTTTGCGCATCACGTGTTGAGAGACCAAAAAAGTACCTAAAAATTGGCTAGCACATAAAAATTAAGGGCTTTGAATGCCCATTTAGGCCCATGAATATCCGGCGTTTAGGGTAAAATTAAGCACCGAGTCCGGCTTTTGGGTTTTTGGACCAGGCAACCCTACACAAGTTCCATCTAAGTTGGCCGTCAGCACGACATTCTTATTTGCCTAATATAGGCTAAGTTGGAAAATTCTGCAGCATTGTATTTGGTCACGGTATATTAATAAGGGACTTGCGTATTTGGATCGCGAGCGTTGGTTGCGCAAGACCGATTGGGTAGTAGACACTATTAACCAATGATTCGAAGGCATAAATTCTAAAAAAATACTTCATTTTAATTTTTAACACCCAATTATTTTAAGTAAGCCTATAAAATAATCGGCTAGAGCTGTGATAATCGAATGACCGTTGAGTTAGAGTAGGTACTAGCTTTTGACCGTGGTTTCTCTGTACTGGTCCATTCATTGTTCTGAAGCAGTGGTAGGGTTAAAATAACACAACGATATGATATGTAAAAGCGCATTTTAAAAGCCTGTTTGTAGAAAATAAATGACTTATATGACTTTTTGTATAATTTACTTTTATGCATCGTCAAAAAATCTTACATTATATTATTTGTAGTAGAGTAGGAGGGATATAGGGTCATTTTTAACAGAGGAATCGTTTCAAAATCAGATATTTTGGTCAATGAAGAACGTCCCGTGAAACTGTGTGCTTATGAAAATCTGTAACCAACTTGGGGTGAGAGTATTTTTACTACGGCATCATTTGTTGTTTTAGGATGTTGCTCTAAATTTAGGGGGAATTGATATGAGCTGATTTGCATATACAATATCAGATGACGCTATCCCTTTCTTCTTATCGTGTTGTTCCCTTTCTCGTTTGATTAGTGTTTGTAGTAAAATTCGGCGACCGTAATTTGTCTTCTTAATGACGCCCACTATTTAAGCCTAATAGTAGTATAGTAACTATATCATTTGGACCTTTAGAGCCCTGTGTTAGGATCAAAAATCAACGAGCAACTAGGACTTGCTCGTCCGATTAAGGGTTAAAAATGCTTATATCGCTTTTGCGTTGATAAAAAAATCTATGAATAATTATATGGTTTCTCTCAGTTTGGACACTACTTTGGTCATATTGTCCACACTAAGCCTAGGTGCAGACCATCGATTTTTAATCGGCCGATAGTTGGACACGATTTCAATTTGTATGAAATTCAAATCGGTGTAATGTGCGCACTTCCATACATGCCCATACTAACTGTCCGACTAAACTATCGGCCGACAAAAAATCGGTGGTCTGCGCCTAGGCTAAACACTCTTCATCGTTTCCACTCTATAATATTTTCTGCGACGAATTCTAAGCACTTTAAAATGCGTATTTACGATTGAAAGAAACAAACGAAAATAGAACCTCCTACTTTTTTAATTCGGTTAAAAATGCGTCACTGCTTTGCCCAAGCGGCCTTACTTTGTTGAACCTGACAGATTTAATGAGAAAATTAACCGTGAAGCTCGTTTGTCTGCGACCAGATAACGTCCAACATTGTTTTTGTTTTTGTAGAGTTAATTACCTACTGACTTACGTGGATTTTATTTGAAAGCCAACAACTTGAAAAAATACTATTATCATTGAACAACAAATTTATAAAAAAGCTATCTACTTTAACATTATAGCCCTCCTATACAAAGTAACATTCGTGGAACATTAAATTCCAAAATCGCTTCACGCAGCGAAGTTAAAAAAGTCTGGGCGAAGCGATTTCTAAATTAGAAATGTCACGTTTTCTTTATTTAGTGGAGCTGTAGGTAAAGTTGAAGGTTACGAAAAACTTAAATGGTTTACCTTAAATTAAACTATGAATTTGCTCCGAGTAAAGGCTCAATTAAGTAGTAACTTAATAAGGTACTTATAATAGATGCTTTTCAAATTTTTAAATATGAAGGAATCATAATAAAGGATGATGGGCACTTTTCTATGGAATCTGGGCGTAAAACCAACAGAAATGTAACTACTATTATTTGTTAGGACTTAATATCAGAAATATATTTTCATATAAATAACTACCAAAAACTCCCGGGTTTGCTTGGAAATTGACATAATGTGTAATAGTAATAGGTGCTTCATTGCGCAAACAAAAAATATTATTACTTAATATAACTTATTTAATCAACCACTTTGCCTGGGCGTTTGTGGATTATGAGAAAGCCTTCGATTCGGTCGAGACCTGGGCAGTGCTACAGTCTCTCCAAAGGTGCCAAATTGACTATCGATATATCGAAGTGTTGAGGGGTTTGTACAAAAACGCCACAATGTCGGTCCGCCTCCAGGATCGGGATTCGAAACCTATCCAGTTGCAGCGAGGGGTAAGACAGGGAGACGTCATATCTCCAAAACTGTTTACCACCGCCCTGGAAGATGTCTTCAAGCTTCTGGACTGGAACGGATTTGGCATAAATATCAACGGCGAGTACATCACCCACCTTCGATTCGCGGACGATATCGTAGTCATGGCTGAGACCTTGGAGGATCTAGGCACAATGCTCGATGGCCTCAGTAGAGCCTCTCAACAAGTGGGCCTCAGAATGAACATGGACAAGACAAAAATCATGTCTAATGTCCGTGTTGCACCCACTCCTCTGAAGGTTGGAGACTCTACACTCGAAGTTGTCGACAATTATGTATACCTGGGACAAACAGTCCAGTTAGGTAGGTCCAACTTCGAAAAAGAGGTCAATCGTCGAATCCAACTCGGATGGGCAGCGTTCGGGAAGCTTCGCCATATACTCATGTCCGAAATACCGCAGTGTCTCAAGACGAAAGTCTTCGAGCAGTGTGTGTTGCCAGTGTTGACATATGGATCCGAAACGTGGTCGCTTACTATGGGCCTCATAAGAAGGCTCAAGGTCACCCAAAGGGCGATGGAGCGGGCTATGCTCGGAGTTTCCCTGCGTGATCGAATCAGAAATGAGGAGATCCGTAGGAGAACCAAAGTAACCGACATAGCTCGCAGAATTGCTAAAATCAAGTGGCAGTGGGCGGGGCACATAGCTCGTAGAGACGATGGCCGTTGGGGCAGGAAAGTTCTCGAGTGGCGACCACGGGCTGGAAAACGTAGCGTGGGCAGGCCTCCTACTAGGTGGACCGACGATCTGGTAAAGGTCGCGGGAAGAGCCTGGATGCGGGCAGCGCAGGACCGTTCATTGTGGAAAACCTTGGGGGAGGCCTTTGTCCAGCAGTGGACGTCATTTGGCTGAAACGAACGAAAAACTTATTTACTTACATTTTAAATACATTAAGTTATTTATCCATTATTATGTCCAACAGTTCAGGAGTTGGGCCAACAAATGGTATATTTAAACCATCTTCTACATTATAAGCATAGGACCATACCTAGATACCAATTAGAGAAATGACATGAACACAGTCATGTTTCAATGAGATTTCTACCAGTTAAGTTGTAGTGTTGTTGCATAATCGATCACGGATCGATTATTAATCGATATTGCCAAATAACGATTTATCGATTAACAATTCGATTAATCGATTTTATTGATTACCATCATTACTATCATTTAATTGTTAATTCAATTTCTTATTTTCAGCAATATAATCGATTATTGCAATCGAATAATCGATTAATATTTATTCGGTATACATACTTACTAAATCGATAGAATCGATAGAAAGATATGAAATAATACTCTCAATATAATCGATAAAAGCAATCTAATTGACCTAATATTATTTTTATTACCCTAATGTGATGTGAAATACTACGGAAACTTTGCATATTCAACGACCTCTATCTCCGTATCCCCGCGTATTTCAGGGTTGTTGTCATACTATGAAATGAAGTACTAGTATTAAGCTTTAATTTAGTATACTTTTTGTTTCTGTTGGTTTAACGCCCAATATGCCCATCATCCTTTAAAGTCAATTTTTCCCAACTCAAGCTCTAGCCAAGCTTTAGATCCTGGCTAAACTGGACTGCAACAATAGTGGGAGCTACAAGTGGGATTATTTCTGTTACTCATAAAAGTAAAGGCACTGTACTCGTAAGTATCGTAAAAATTGATTTCGCAATCTATATCTACTTTAGAGAGCATAAAATGAATTACGTAATTACTCTTAAGTTGCAAATTAATCTGTCTTCATTGAGATAAAGCTCTACCAACCAATATTAAGGTTCTATTGTTTTCAGTTTCCTAAAACAAAAGGCGTTATTTGTTATCAAGTCACAGAAATCAGAATAGGCTTTAACCACTAACCACTACGCGCGCAGTTTGGCACACCCCGTCACGTGGGTCGTTGCCCCAGTTCTGGAGCCCTGCAATTTGGACTAAATGGGCTAATTTTCGTGGCGAGACACGCTATAGGCTGCAGCTAGGAAATTTTCCGTATAATGAATGTTGTAATACCAAACACAAATCGGTGTTCTTCCAATGATTTGGCCCGTTTTTAGCTTGGTCCACGGGTCAAGTCGCTGGGTTGAATTTTTAAATATTTTTTCTTTCAGCAACTGGGCTCACTCTGGTAGTAGAGAAGAATTTTGTTGATTTAGTGTTTAATTTATTAATAAAACTGACGCTCCTATTCACAAACATTACTATGAGTTCTCACAGTACGCGTGAACGCACGTGGTTACACACGAACCAATCACAGAGCTCTATTCAACGATGTGCGTACGATTTGCTGCTTCACTTAAGCAGTATCGTTTGTGAATATAGGCATGAAGGTGGGCCCAGTTACTAGAAGAAAAAATATTTAAAAATTCAATCCAGTGACTTGGCCCGTGGACCAAGCTAAAAGGGGGCCAAATCACTGGAAGACTCATCGGTAGACCAGGCTTAGGCTATGGGTCTCCTATTAAACGCTACATGCGGCGTACGACGTCACCGCTAAACGTTCCATCGACGTCCTTAGTGTCAATCCAACGCCAACGTCTGAAGGTGACCACAAGAGTACATTTCTATAGTACGTATTGTGACGTGGCTTATGGCGCACTATGGAGCGAAATTGAGATTTATGGACATAGCGATTTTTTTCACAATTTCTATTTGAAAAAAATACCTATCGATAGGTTACGTTATTCTGATGAATAAATGCTTCACAAGTTTTTCTCTAAAACCAATAGTTTGACTGGAAAAAAATATTTTCCATTTTCGTTGTATGGAATGAAACATAAAGTGGTCGATTTCGACTAAGCCTTGACAGATCTTGCTTTGAAACTACTTAAGCCTTGTTCTATGGCTTGTTGACTGTAATCCTACGCTATCAGCGCGCATCCAAAGTTGCCCGTTCACAAGTTATGAGGTTCTGAAAAATTAAAAAAAAGTAAGTAAAATTGACATTTTTTTGGAATATCTTTTAAGATTTAACAAAAATATAAAGATTTTATACGTTAATAATGTAAATTAACCTTAAATTACTGCTAAAAACACATTTTAATAAACTTAAAAGGAATTAAATCAGAGATGTTTTTTTCACAATTTCTGTTTAAAAAAAAAACCTGTCGATAGGGTATGTTATTCTGATGAATAAATATTAGGAACGTTTTTCTCTAAAACCAATAGTTTGGCTGGAAAAAAATATTTTCCATTTTCGTTGTATGGAATAAAACATAAAGTGGTCGATTTCGACTAAGCCTTGACAGATTTGCTTTGAAACTACTTGAGCCTTGTTCTATGGCTTGTTGACTATAATCCTAGACTAACAGCGCGCGCACAAAGTTGCCCGTTCAGAAGTTATGAGGTTCTGAAAAATTAAAAAAAAGTAAGTAAAAGTGACTTTTTTTTGGAATATCTTTAAAGATTTAACAAAAATATAAAGTTTTTATTCGTTAATAATGTAAATTAACCTTAAATTACTGCTAAAAACACATTTTACTAAACTTAAAAGGAATTAAATCAGCGATTTTTTTTTCACAATGTCTGTTTAAAAAAAATACCTATCGATATGGTATGTTATTCTGATGAATAAATATTACAAACGTTTTTCTCTAAAACCAATAGTTTGGCTGGAAAAAAATATTTTCCATTTTCGTTGTATGGAATGAAACATAAAGTGGTCGATTTCGACTAAGCCTTAACAGATTTTGCTTTGAAACTACTTGAGCCTTGTTCTATGGCTTGTTGACTATAATCCTGCAAAAACAGCGCGCGCCCAAAGTTGCCCGTTCAGAAGTTATGAGGTTCCAAAAAATGAAAATTAAAGTAAGTAAAAGTATCTTTTTTTGGGTATAAATCTTTAAAGATTCAACTAAAACATGAAAATTATATACTTTAGTAATGTAATTAACCTTTCTCTTGTCGTCTTATCTAAAGAAAAGTCAATTTTACTTACTTTACTTTTCATTTTTCGGAACCTCATAACTTCTGAACGGGCAACTTTGTGCGCGCGCTGTTAGTCTAGGATTATAGTCAACAAGCCATAGAACAAGGCTCAAGTAGTTTCAAAGCAAATCTGTCAAGGCTTAGTCGAAATCGACCACTTTATGTTTCATTCCATACAACGAAAATGGAAAATATTTTTTTCCAGCCAAACTATTGGTTTTAGAGAAAAACGTTCATAATATTTATTCATCAGAATAACATACCCTATCGACAGGTATTTTTTTTAAACAGAAATTGTGAAAAAAAAATCTCTGATTTAATTCCTTTTAAGTTTATTAAAATGTGTTTTTAGCAGTAATTTAAGGTTAATTTACATTATTAACGTATAAAATCTTTATATTTTTGTTAAATCTTAAAAGATATTCCAAAAAAAAGTCACTTTTACTAACTTTTTTTTAATTTTTCAGAACCTCATAACTTGTGAACGGGCAACTTTGGATGCGCGCTGATAGCGTAGGATTACAGTCAACAAGCCATAGAAAAAGGCTTAAGTAGTTTCAAAGCAAGATCTGTCAAGGCTTAGTCGAAATCGACCACTTTATGTTTCATTCCATACAACGAAAATGGAAAATATTTTTTTCCAGTCAAACTATTGGTTTTAGAGAAAAACTTGTGAAGCATTTATTCATCAGAATAACGTAACCTATCGATAGGTATTTTTTTCAAATAGAAATTGTGAAAAAAATCGCTATGTCCATAAATCTCAATTTCGCTCCATAGTGTGGCGTGACCTACGGCGTTTATAGTAGACCAAAGCCTTAAAGAAAGTACTACGTAACTAAAAATTATCCTACATACGACGGTTCCCAAAAATAACTTCATATACATAAATCTCATGTCTAGACAGAAGTCTATACTCTTATTCATCAGACAATTAGGTCAACTTGACGAATACTCTAAGGCAAGGCTGCTCAACCTTTTGAAGAGTCGGGCCAAACGGTGCATTCAGTCGTTAACGACGGGCCACCTACATTTTTGACAGCTAACTTCAGAGAGATCTTAAAGTTTGTACTGTGCTCGGCGGGATTTTTTATTTGGTGCGTTTTTTTTTCAAACTGTACATGCGCGGGCCACTTAAAATTCTTTTGGGGGCCACCCTGTGGCCCGCGGGCCTGGAGTTGAGCAGCCTTGCTGTAAGGTTTTGATTAGTCCTCAAGCAAGTGGCATAAATAATATTGTTCAAAGGAGGTGCTGTGTTGTAGGAAAATGTTCAGACCGTGTTAGCTACCACTTACCTACTTAAATTTAAGGCTAATAATTATCCTCATCACGTATTGATTGAGCTGAGTAAGGCTCCAATGTCAACTAGCTAAGACCCTTTTTACACTGGGATTTTTTAGTATCGATACAGTCGACATCGTCGGCTGTTAAACGCGCATATACATCACTAAAAAACCAGTGTTTTTGGCCTTAACTCTCAACATGTTGCAAATGTTTATTGGTTTTCAGCGAGGTCCAAATTATAGTGAAAAATGTGGCAACATAGGGGGCAGAAAAGTTCTCGAGTGGCGACCACGGGCCGAGGACGTAGCGTGGGCAGGCCTTCCACTACCGACGATCTGGTGAAGGTCGCGGGAAGAGCCTGGATGCGGGCAGCACAGGACCGGTCCTTATGGAAATCCTTGGGGGAGGCCTTTGTGTCATTTGGCTGAAACGAACGATATGGGACAAAGCCCTATGACGGGTAAAGTCCTATTGAGTAAAACAAATACACTCACGTTTGTTGTCGAGCCGCGACTCGGTGGCGGCGTGTTTCAGCCCGCCTTGATTCATCTCACTGATGCTGCACGAAGTCAACAACCATCTTAGCTCGGCTGTAACAAACAAAGTATAGGCTTAGATTTAATGCTAAATGTACTTATTAACAAGGGCATAGGGCTCCTTCATGCTAGTCGTTGTTTTAGGACCGCACACGGAAATTTTTATGACAACTGCGTTGGAATAAATATGTCGTTACGTTACCAACAGTGCATTGTCTCGCAATCGCACGACTGATGTCCTGCTCAAAACTTCTAATTTGAGAGACCTCTTAAAGTTTAGACAATCTTTAATTTACCATGAAGTCCACTGATGGACGAAAACCTCCCTTTACACCCTTATAGAACACTACAGCAAGCAAGTTTGTCTCGCTGTAACTAGGTCATGTCTGTCCTTTGGGTGCTATCAATGTTACATGTTTCAATTATCTGTAGTCGATATTCAACAACCTTTACTCGATAACTTAAAAAGCTTTCGTTGGGCAAAAGAGACGCAAAATTTACATTTATTTCTGCTGGAAAAAAATAACTAAAAATGCGACGTCTATGGAGCTGAGTGTGAAACCAGCCTTAGATGACATCTGCTCGTGACGTCGCAGCTCCCAAACCAATGGACCGATTTCAATACTGTTCCACACAATCGGTAGATCACAATATTTATCAGTAATCGAAACATTCACTGAAATAATGAAACTGATAAACACAAAGGCAGTTAAACAATACCATATTTGATTAAGGCCATACAAACATTTGTTTAACCGATTCAAACGGTGTTGAGTATTCGATAAAACGCTCGTAAACATTTTCCCTGAGTTCTTATCGAGTTTAGTGTTAATTACAGGTGCCTAAATGGTTTTATTGCATGTAGAGATATGGATCTCTATTTTATTATTTTGGGGGCTTGTGCATTAAGCAATAGTCATTGTTTTAGGCTGGTTTTGGGGTCACGCGGACCGTCCGGTGCGGACCCGCTCCGCACGGACAATCTGTATGAACTTCTAGGGAGCGTTTTAGAATAATGCGGTCCGGAGGAACCGCTCCGCTCCCTAGCAGTTCATACAAATCGGCTGTGCGGAGCGATCCGCACTGACAGTCCGCGTGACACTAAAACCAGCCTTGGAGTTCAACGAAAAATTTCTTGTTTTGTATTGATTTGAGTAAGAATTTTCAAATTTTTTTCGAGTCTGGAAATCCTGGAATATTGCAAGAGTAACAATAATGAGAAATGCTACCAGGTATATTTCCAATCTACCCCAGGGTATTCTCGGGAAACTGTGTCTCTACGAAACTAACGCCCGTATTCACAAACATTACTATGAGGTCGCACAGTGCGCGTGGACGCACAGGGTGACACACGAACCAACCTGTGCGTTCGATTTGCTGCTTCACTTAAGCAGGCATCGTTTGTGAATACGGGCGTAATACTTATTTAAAAAATGTTTTGCACAGAAGGTAATCAAGCCGTTAGCAATCTGGATCGACAACGGGGGCAGTGCTCCTCCTCTCCTAATTGCCTTGCCTTTTAAAGTTCATTATGGAAGCAATAAATGGTAGAGTATTGAGAATGGGTTTCCCGAAGCGAACCACCTTTTAGTACTGGAGAAAAGTCGTGAGTTACAAAAGTTTTCCTATTCTGATCAAATTCTTTCGGCAGAGTAAACTGTCTAGGGACACACTGACACACACAATACGCAAAGAGTTCATCCTAACTTTCATTGATTGGTTTGTTCATTGAATGAGACATGTAGGTGCCATGTATGACATTGCCAGTCCACTACCGACTACTGCAATGCAGGTTACTAGTAACTCCGTGTAACTTATTTTGTTTACTTTGCCGTACATCGGACGAAACGTTTATGTTGATCGCTCTTATTTTATTGCTATTACATAATAAGGTCATATTCTGTGATAAGGAGACTTATGCCCGTTTTCACCATCAATCCTTAATTTTTAAGTAACCCCTATGGTAATACATAACATGAATTTTGTTTTCATAGAGGTCACTTAAAAATTAGGGATTGATGGTGAAAACGGGCATTAGGGCCTTTGATACAGCCTCTAAGCCTCCAAGGCAAACTTATTTTTTTCAATATTCAATAATTTTAGGCAGTATTTGCATTCTTCGGGTTGTGAGATCGTGATGCGAATTATGGTGTCCATTTCCAGTCCATTAGAGATTTAAAATTTATTACTTTGTTACCTACATTTTGGCGAAACAAAAGGCATAAGCCGCTCCATCACAGATTGTAAAATTGCAACGAAGTGCCAAAATTGGTAAGATTTGCTCATTTCAACTTACATTTTGGACAAAAACCTACAGCGAAAGAGTCTTCCTTATTAAAAAAAAATACTAACCTAAGTTTGGTAAGGACAGAGGATTTTTCAACTTCATCTTGGTTCTATGTCAATCGCATACACAATCACATTACATTTATCATACACAGCACGTAAACCACACACAAAAACCGTCCTTCAAATAAGTTTTTGGATTTTTGTTTTAAAAATCGACGCGTGCGCACAATCCAGGTAGATATTTACTCTGAAGTATTTATCAATAAACACACTATCTTCGGAGATATATTTTATCTGTCCAATGTAAATAGGATAGGTTATACTTATCAGGGATAATCATTTCAGTTTCAATTTTGGTGCAGTAATTTTTTTGTAATCGTAATCTGAATTAAAATTGTGAGTAATGACTGGATTTTTATGGTTTTTAATGCAGTATTATCTAAGATCATCATAAACATGTTTTTTTGACACAAAAGATTATGTACTTCGGAACCTGGAGTTTACATAAAGGTAACTTTTTTAACTGTGTCTATGTACCTATAGCCTATACCATTTGCCTCTGGTAAAAGAGGGGGTAAGTGGACCGACGATCTGATGAAGGTCGCGGCAGGTGCCTGAATGCTGGCGGCGCAGGACCGGTCTTTGTGCAAATCCTTGGGGGAGGCCTTTGTCCAGCAGTGGACTTCATTCGGCAGAAACTAACGAAAAGAGGGGTATGTGCTCCTGCAGTGGAGATTATATGATTAATATGATGACAACATACAAAATCTATACAAAAAGCCTTTAAAATATACGGCCTCTACTAAGCCTAATTCAAAATTTTATTAAAGATAATTATATATACCCAAAACCATACATTGAATCAAGCTATATACAATTACTGTCGCATAATTAGACAATAATCAGTTTAAACATGGGATTTCTAGCGCCTTACTCACCAGTCAAGGTGAATGAGGAATTTTATGACATCATGTTTAGATCATTTTTGTAGACGCAGTAGGTATCTGCGTTGTAGATTTTGAGTCAAGTCTTTAACTTAGTTTACTAAGATCTTTTGGAGTTTTGAAAATTAATTGGGGATGATAGGGGATTGGAATCTCCCATATAGATTTTCATCCCCATTATTTCTCAACTGAGGGTATGAAAATGTATATTTGCACTTTTAGCAAGTAAGTATAATTTTGTTTTGAAATCGGTTCAGACAAACACGAGATACTCGCGGAATTATGCAGACACTTAATGTAAAACTGATAACCTTTTTTTTGAGTTAGTATAATAAATGTAGTAAAATTATGTGTATGTATGTTACGCGTGATTAGAGACTGTGGCAGACCGAAATGAACATAATTATGTGTGTTACTGTATGCAAATAAATGATTTATCTATACATGGATTTGTTGCTGTTTGCTGTTTTCCTTCTAGCCTTCAGATTTCCTTTCGTCCTTTCAATGTTAATCTAGGTACATCTTTTCTTATCTCTCTCACTTGTTATTAGCATTCTTCGACACAGAAGCATATACTTAATCGAAAGAGTTTCACAAAGTAGGGCTTCCACCTGCCCTATTACATAGTATACTTTGATACTTTGTATGTAACAAGCATTTTGTACCTGAGTCATGGCCGTTTACATTATTTAAGTATGTTTATCCGCTCGAGTCGCCGTAGTACAGTCGACCGCCCTTCAGGATAAACAATGTTGTCGGAAAATCGCATCTATTACAAAAGATATAAGGGTGTTTAGTTTGATGTACAGTCGTCCATAAAGAGCTTAGTTTGGGGCTAGGTAATTGGTGTCACAGCAGGGGCGGTGCATGTTGTAATTATGCAGGGTCTGCTTGGCAAGGTGGTTTGTAATACCTACTACGACTGTATCATCATTTCATCCTGTATTTCTCTACAGGTAGTAACGGTTTCACATTTTTTTTCAAACAGATCTAGCGCATAACTGTGTCAGTGCCTAAGGCCTCAGCTTCGAGTTAATGCGTAAAATCAAATAGACCGGTTCTCGAAAACAGCGGCGCGGGAGCGGGCATCGAGCGGGCAACGAGCGGGCAGCGGGCAACGAGCGGGCAGCGCACTGCTTCTTTTGCCCACAATAAATCGAGCGTTAGGAATAAATTTGAATCGAAATAAAATTGTCGCCGTTGTTCAGACATTTCGTTTGCGAATAAAAACAAATATCTCGACAACACAACCCCGAACACAACACTTCGCCGCTAAAGCCGCGCGAGCTGCCCGCTTGTTTCAAGAACGGGTCTGCGTTGCCCGACCCGCTCCCGCGCCGCCGCCGCTCCCGCGCCGCCGCCGCTCCCGCCCCGCTGCCCGCTAAACTCGAGGCTGAGGCCTAAGGTATGGGAGCGGCAAGGGACTTCAAGGGAGGGTGCTTTTGTGACGTCAAACGTCAGCGAGACTTCCTAATGCAGCTGTAGCTACAAAAAAATTACACTTTCTTCCTTTAAACTCCTAAGACTAGGCGCAGACCACCGATTTTTCGTCGGCCGATAGTTTAGTCGGGCAGTTGATCAGTATGGGCATGTGTGGAAGTGCGCACATTACACCGATTCGATTTGGCCGATTCTTCATACAATTTAAAATCGGGCACAACTATCGGCCAACTAAAAATCGGTGGTCTGCGCATAGTCTTACAAAAATTTTTGATCGATTCTTGTAGTATTAGCCGAATGTTCCTGAACGTAGTGGTGAGGATTGGGAGTCTATTTGCTTTCAATAGTATTTCTTACAGACGGCTCTATCATCAGGCATGATGGAATACCAAGTTTTTTAAGCAAGTAAAGTAAATCCTGTTATTTATACTCTGCGTGGAATTACCTTAAGTGCACATTAATCATTTTAATCAGCTTATGGCACGTAAGTGAGATAATTTTAATTCAATTTAGTTTTGCAATTTAATATTAACTTCGTTAAGATATTGCTAATATACATAACCATAATAACTATCATCTGTTGTTTTGCGTCTATCAGGTAATTGTATATTTATAAAAATTATATTAATATACGGTCATCACGCGATATGCGTACATAATAATAGGTGACTATTCTATTATCTTATTATTTTATACAACATAAGCATAATAATTATTTTTCCTTGTATGAGTGCCTTTGACCAGAGATTATGAATTGACGACTATAAAGAATCTGAACTGCTGGGATTAAACAAGTTCTTTCATTCCATCGTTTCGGGTGTTACGTTCGTACACACATATTCAACAATTTCATGTATTTTGAAATAGTATTTTAATAATGTTAGTGCCTTAATCTGTCCGTTTTTAGTTGTTTCATCTAAATAATAAAGTTTGTACAGCTTAGAATGTAGGATAACGAAAATATATGTCGAAAAGTGTGCGTTTCGGGCGTTACGAGATTTTGCCTCTATGTTCTGACTGTTGCTGCATTTACTCGAAATTTAGCGAATTTTCTTAAGGAATCATACCTAAAACTTACAGGACTTCTAAAGTATGAAATTTACAAACCATGTAACATACAATCAATGTTAAATAAAACGTTTTACTATTTTTTTATAAATTTTTTCTTTGTTTCGGGTGTTACAATGGTTTTGTTTCGGGTGTTACGAGTACGAAAATTCAAAGCGTTTTATCGATAAAATCGGTGTTTTATTAGTCTCTAGGTACTACAAAATAAGGAGTACAACAAATAAACACAAATAGAGCGAATTCTGGTTTGAAAATACGAAGCAGCTTTTTTTAAAAAATATACAAAGTTCAAGTTTAATTTTTCCTCAGAATATAGCTTTTTCTATTGTTTTTGGCTTGAAATAGCATTACTTTAATTTCTAATTACGATATTTATTGGAAATGTCAAACATCGACACTTTTTGGCAATACCTTAATTTTAGTGTTAAGTCGACATTTCAAAAAAGTCTTAAATTGAGAAATATGACTCCTTTCCGATGCCAGCGCTAGTGGGAGGTCAAAGGACCCTCACAGTAATACTTTTTCACTTCTCCAAGCAATATACACACATTATCGACATATAAATAAAAATGTAATACCCGAAACGTTTCGGGTGTTACAGTTTATAGTCAAGAAAGAAACATACTAAATTAGTATCATGCTCAGATATTAGTTAGTATTTGAAATCATTACTACCATGACCTTACTTTTACCAAATATTGTTACCCTAATCCATGTGTAAGGTACAATAATAAAACAAATACCTGTTTTTCTGTTTCGGGTGTTACATCGCCGAAGTAACAAGAAAACACACTTAAAACTTGATGATTATCAATTTTTTTGGGACTATGACGCTATCTACCAATACTATGATAAATACCCTCGAATTATATAGTGGCAAAACGTTTCACAGATTAATAGTTTTTTTAAAATCGTATTACCAATAATTAGAGAGAAAATGATCATTCAGACAGTTGGCTTAAGTATAGACTTTGAAGACTAATAACTTAAAAATTACTTGTTTCTTTCAGATTTTTTTTGTTGCACATTATAATTTGGAATGTTTACTTTCAAAATTCATCAGATTTAATGCGAAAAGAACATATTTAGTTTTTCACCCTCGGTAACATTTGTCATGGAATGACCCTTTAGTCGAGTCAAGGACTTAATAAGTGTAGTGTAGAAACCCCTTTACCCCTCCAGTGTGGAGTGTAGACTAGCGAAAGAATACTGGCAGAAGCTGGATGAAGACTATCTAAAGACATGGTAAAATAAATGTCGCTTAACAAATCACCCAAATTTTTTTAGCCAGCACCGAATTGCTATGATTGTGATGATGATGCGATTGCTACATTAGCTGATATTGATGATGAATGTCTGAACCCGATGGACAGATGATTAGAGGTCCATTATACTCGCTCAAGTGCGTACATTCTAGCTAGAGTCACCATACCAAAATAAAAATGCATTTAAAAAGGACAATGAGTAACTCTACTTGGATAATGTTTCATTTACTTTATTACGCTTCAAAGTTAGGTGTGGGCAAATCGATTGCTGCTCGCCAAAATTCATCAAAATTGATAAGGAATAGACCTTGTTTTCGCTTTTAAAATCAGTATATGCGTGTGGTTTAGAAAAATACTGCTGTATGTTCCCCAATTAGCTTGAGATACAATAAAGAACTAACTAGACAAGGAAACTCGCTGCGGACGACCTTAATCCAAGTGAGGACATACAAGTCTGATATAATTCGCAATAAACTAGAAAAATAATGCACAGTCTATTTTTAACAGGTCTCCAATTACTTGGATTACGCTGTAACACTGTTAACACTGTTAAATCAGTTATGTAAGCGATTCGCCCTGCTTCTTTCGATTGTTTATGGAATTACTCAATTTAGAGCACTGTCGTGGATCGGCTAGTGAGACTAATCCATACTTACTACTAATATTATAAAGATGAAGAGTTTGTTTATTTAAACGCGTTAATCTAAGGAACTCCTGAAGTCTTGATCCGATTTGAATAATTATTTTTGTGTTGGATAGGCCATTTATTGAGAAAGGCTTTAGGCTATAACATCACCCTACAGCCAATAGCGGCGGAGCAGTAACTAAAGAAAAATGTTGCAAAAACGAGAAATATTATTCAAATTATTTTCACGCGTACGAAGTTGCGGACACAGCTAGTCAACTATTTCATCTACAACAAGGAAGCTCTTGGCCTGCCTGCATCTCACCTGATGGAAAGTGATGATCAGGCCGAAGATGGAAGCAAGCTTCACCCGTAATCCTCAACCACAGAAGAACTGGATATCCTTACCTCTAACTGCCGTAACACAACAATGCTCTTGCTGTCAATGAAACAGATATTGTAGCTAAGTATTGATTTGCCATCAGGCTCTCAAAAGTTTACGTGTTAGGTACTTTTGTTGGTAAATCAGACAGAATCGTGTTCCTGAGGTGAAGACTAGCAATTATCTACCTACCTAATGATGATGATGTCGCAAAAATGTAATCCCTACTAATATTATAAATGCGAGAGTACTGTCTGTCTGTCACGCTTTCACGCTTAAAAATTTGGCATAGAGATAGTTTGAGTCCCGGGACCTTTCCCTTTTATGTCCTTACATAAGATAGTTTTATCCCGGTTTTTGAAACAGGGACAGGTGCGATAAAGTTTTTCGGTGACAGACAAATTTCACGCGGGCGAATCCGCGGGTGGGCTAAAGCTAGTTAATACATAAGAAAATGGAAGCGTCTCTATCTCTATGCCTATAGTCTAATAATGGACATTGTGGTTTTTTATGGAGAAGTTGGAGGTCTATGTCTAAAAGTGTACTTCTAAGGGTTAATGAAATAATAAATTACTATCGTATTTCTTTTCTTAACTCAATGATGTGTACCCATATTTTAAGATGTTTCTTCTTATAATTGACATTTTTTTACTCTTTATTAATAGCCCTTCGCCCGTGTTCACAAACGATGCTTGCTTAAGTAAAGCAGCAAATCGAACGCACAGCGTGGTATAGAGCTCTGTGATTGGTTCGCGTGAGATCCTGTGCGTCCACGCGCACTGTGAGACCTCATAGTAATCTTTGTGAATACAGGCGCTAGTTTCTTGTGCCCCCTTTTGGACAAGGCTACGTTCATAGCAATAACGGATGATGGTACTTTACTGACACTTAGACACAAATGTCCTCGCTCATCACAGAAACATTCGCCCCCTAAGAGCGACCGTTTTAATGGCCTTGCGGATGCGAACCACTTTGCCCCGGTTATTTCGACGATAAAAATTTGTTGTCTACGCTAATATTATAAAGAGGAAAGAGTTGATTGTTTGTTTGTATTGAAGGCTCCAAAACTACTGGACCGATTTGAAACATTTTGTCACTATTATGTCTGACCAAACCTTCTCGACCAGAAGGGCGCGCAATCCTCATCACGCATTGGTTCCCACTGAAAACCAGCTTCTCGGCATGATGTTTGTGTCATGTCGCGATTTTTGCTGAGCGGGCGATGATTTATTCTTATTATGTTGTAAACTACAGTTTCGTATAGTTTTTTGGATCCAGTTAACTGAAAGGCAATTAGTGGTACCTAATAATGTTTAAATCTAACGAATATTGTCTTAGTTCTGTACGAAATAAACTGCTGGATGTGTAGGTAGATAGGTATAGAAGATAAGTCAGTTTTCCTCAAGATCTTTGTGTCCATGTGTAGCAGATAATGACTCCATTATACAGTATTTAAATGACGACTTAATTTAATGATACCCTCATCATTTTAATGAAACAACAGTTTGATGATGATGAAATGTAAAAAATATGTAGTATGAAGTCACGGAAAAGTTTCGTAATGCTGAAGCCTGAGCTAACAGAATGTCAATATGTATTTAATTGTGGTTTAAAAAAATTCAAGCACATGTAAAGTACTTGCACCATTCATTCAGGTACTTTTAGAGGAATGCAAAAATTCAGCTAGAATCTAGAAAAACTGCTTTTTTTAAACTAGAAAAAGAACAATCCGTTTTATTTCTCCATACAGATGTCAATGAGACCAGCTGTTTCTGAGATTACCTTGACTGTTATCATAGCTGGGCATTAACTCGTTAATCCGTTAATCGTTAATTAACGAAGTTAACATTTCTATTAACGGATTAACTTTTAAGTTAACTTTAAAAAATGTTAACGGACTCGTTAACTTCCGTTAAATTATCCTAAGTCCGTTAATCGTTAATCGAGTACCTACTATTTACCAAAAAGATAAAGCAGGCATGCTGAAAAACACTAGAAAAAAGCGTTCTGACAAGTACGTTCGGGCTTCCAGAACTTCCAGAACCCAAAACAACAGTTTTTGTAACCAGAAAGAAACGATATAAAAATGCTATTTTTTTATTTATTTACAAGCTTATATCACAGAACAATAATAATTAAGTACTCTTATATGTATATGTATGGGACAAATCTTGCAACTGAATTTAAGACCAGTTCTCCTCAACCGATTGAGCTGCAATTTTGTATACTTATGTAAGTACGATGAAAATGCAATGTTGTGGTACCATTGAGCTGGTCTAATGATGGAGTCAGGAGTAGGGCATGAATATCGGAATCTCGGACTGCGAGATCCGATATTTCAATTCCGATATTGAGCGACCCAATATCGTAATATCGGAATCAGATAAAAGTTTTAATTGAGATTTTAAACAAAGCGTTTAAACTCGCCACAACCTGCCACAAAGCCCAAAGTACATGATTGGCAAAGACTAATGATTTTCTCATGTCTCTCACCATCACTTTTTGTTCCACTGCAAATATTTTAATATCTTTACTATTTATGGTTAATTTAACTTGTTCTAAATCAATTTTAGCATTTGCCATAGGCACTTGGTCAACAAAGAACGACATCTCAACTCCCTTTCAAACATTAATTTTACTGGACTATGGACCGTCAGTTCTGCGTACTAACTACTATGTGCCCTGCCCATTGCCACTTCAGCTTGCTAGTCCGTCGGGCTATGTCAGCGACCTTAGTTAGTTTACGGAGCTCCTCATTTCTGATTAGATCTCGTAAAAAAACATCAAGCTTATCCCTCTCCATAACACGTTGTGTCCTATATTCAAAGGCCACGTTTTCGAGCCGTATATCATCACCACCGTATGTAACACACACTAATTGAAGACTTTCGTCTTCGTATTCGACGATTTACCTCGTTTTCGAAATTGCATCTAACTACCTAGCTGATCGTTTGTCCGAGATAGACATATACTTACTTGTCAACAATCTCGAGAATCGAGCTCCAAACCGAAACTGGGTAAGGAGCAACATGGACATTCGACATAAGCTTCGTTTTTTCCATATTCATCCGAAGGCCTACCTGTTGGGAAACTTGATTAAGGTCTTCGAGCATTGTCGCAAAACAGACGGACGATGAGGCAGCAAGGTTCTGAAGTGGAGGCCACGTACCGGAAAGCGCAGCGTAGGACTCATAACCACAAGGTGGACCGACGAACTCATAAAGGTAGCAGGAAGGCGCTGGATGCAGGCCGCCACCAACCGGCCATTGTGAAAATCATTATCGGAGCCTGTGTTCAGCAGTGGACGTCCTATGGCTGACATGATGATGGCCCGTGGTTTTGTGAGTTGTACATCGAATAATCAAAAAGGAACAAATTACAAGCATATTCAAGTTTTTTACCAAACTCTACAATTTTTGTAGCACGTGATTTTTAATGACTCTAAAATTCGTTCCGCCAACATAAAACAGGGTAATATAATGAAAGAGTAAAAGTTTGTTTGATACCTGTGATTTTACAAAAACACTTTAATTATTTGCTAGTCCATATAAGCTCATTATTTATCAGTAACCATTCATTATCAGGTGATCCGTCTGCTCATTTACCTCTTGTCACATAAAAAACCAAATGAAATGGATACCCATAACGTAAAAATGGTTTTAAAACTTCAATTTTATGAAGTGCTGTTTTGTACCAAATTAAAGATTTTGATTACAATCATTATTTTATTGTAAACAATCCCGAATTCTTACGAATTTAACCAAATATTAGGGCGATTCTCTGTAAGCTCGTAATCGGCTGTCCCGGCCGATTTTTTCAAAAAGCAATTGAAATATTTTAAAAAAACACACTCGTAATGAAACTTTAACCCCAAAACTTTACGGGCCCTTTGTTTTTAGAACCATAACTATTTTTAGTTTTTTTCTAGACTCGATTGAAGCCCGAAAAATACAGTCCCCTGGCTGTCCCCATCACTGTTTTTCATCCTAGAAATGAGATTTACGAAGAAGATATTTAAACTACATACATCTGGCAGCTCATAGCATAAAGAATAATAATGAAATTATATTATTTTCGTAAAACAAGCTCTCATTACCAATTTTATTTATTTAGTAAACTCCTGTAAAC
Organism: Ostrinia nubilalis; assembly: GCF_963855985.1. Lineage (NCBI taxonomy): Eukaryota > Metazoa > Arthropoda > Insecta > Lepidoptera > Crambidae > Ostrinia > Ostrinia nubilalis. Next base: position 9,547,658 of record NC_087109.1, on the reverse strand, counting down.
TTTGTCCCCAGAATTTTAATACAGTCCCCTGCCAAAAATTTAAATTCATAATATAAAAAAACTATAATAGCTACGATGTTTTTTTTGAGTGAAATGAAATGCAATTGCTATAAAATAGGCAACCTTGCCGAATGCGGCGTTGAGATGCCTATTTTTTTAGTGTCAGAGCGTCATTTGTGAGGTGAACACGCGCTTGAATCGCTACCACACACAGTCCTCTGGTAAGTCATAATATGCATGTTAATTACTTAATAATCTCTAAATAAAGTATAAATTGATATAATATTTACGTCTCAATTGATCGGTAGATTCTTAAAACACTATTTAACATCATTTTCGTAAATATTGTGAAATCTAGCCGAAATACACAGTCCCCTGGCAACAGTCCTCTGCCTGAAATTGCACAAATATGTGCATCAGGTCGCAAGTATTTATTCCTGGTCCATCCTCGGCTTTCCAAATAAATATAAAACACTAACAATGAGGCAGCAAGGTTCTGGAGTAGAGGCCATGTACCGGAAAACGCAGCAAGAGACAAGCGACACCGAGCCACCTTCTGGGTGGACCGACGACCTCATAAAGGTAGCAGGAAGGCGTTGGATGCAGGCCGCTCTACCAACTGTGCGATGTGGAAGTCATTGGGGGAGGGCGGGACGCCTATGTTCAGCAGTGGACGTCCAGTGCTGAAATGATGTTGATGACTAACAATGAAAAGTGTCAGCTGCTTTTACAACAGTGGTTCTTGTGAGCATTATAACGGAAAATCTTTAATCTACTGAACCTGAATTGACCACAAATTCCCCTCAAAGATTTGATGATGAAATAGCAGGAACGGGTGGTACTCGGAATTCAGTGCCTCAGAGGTTAAGGTTAATTTTTGATATGAATGTTTATTAAGGAAAGTTGTTATTTCTGTAATTTTTTTATAAAGACATTTTGTTTACTATTGATTTGCTATAAAATAATAAATAATTGATCAATTTAAAATGACTTTTTCTTAAAGTATAACAGTCCTCTGTCTCAATTAACAGTCCCCTGTCATGATTTCTTGGAAAATCGCTAATAACTCGGAAAATATTAATAATTTCAGTGGGACTCCTTATCTAACTAAAATAATAGTCAATTTTCTTTGAAATGGATCACGGTTTTTTGGAAAATGTTAAAAATAATTGCCAGGACAGCATTTGTATGGGACCTGTACGAGCTTACAGAGAAATGCCCATTAATTTTATAGCACATGAACTCAATTCCGATATTAATATCGGAATTCCGATATTGAGATCTAATATCGGAATTCAATATCGGAATTGAAAAGCTTCCGATATTACATGCCCTAGTCAGGAGGCGGCCATAGGAACTCCAAAATGAAACGGTGGAAACTTATCGGAGTTTGGGTTTGTTGGATTTGTCTTTTCGAGCACATTGGTGCTAAATTGTATTGTAATTGAACCAAGGCTCTGAGATTGAGATACTATAGACTAAGAGCTGGTGAACGCCAGACCAACGTCATTTTATAAAAGCTGAAAGTTTGTCAGCGTATGCTCCCAATATAGGTTAGAATGTTGGTGGATTATGAAGTTTGGGTCATCGTGGCTTTGGCAGCTATCCTAAAAAAATTGGCCAAGTGCGTGTCGTGTCACGCGCAGTGTAGGGTTCCGTAGTTGTCCGTCGTTACCACAATATATGTATATGCATTTCAGAAGTAAGCAATTACTTAATCTAAAGTCACTTTTAATTGGATAGTCATAATTGGCCTACAAAATCTACTAAAAAACATTGTTATTAGATACAGATTGATATTGTGCTGTGTACTATCCTTAAATTTATAAATATTTTCTTCTAAGGAATTTATTAGGTATGAAATTTTACAATACATGAGTAAAACGACTATTACTCTTGAACTAACTGGTGTATTTTAACCGCTATAGTTTTCCTTGAAAGTTCATAAAAAGCACTATTATGATGAATTTTTCCAAATTTTTTAAGCCAACAGTTTAGTTTTTAGAGGGCCTACTCAGACAAAAATTGGCACTTTAAACTTTAACATTTTGCAAACGGATCCCTTAAAATAGAAAAATGGTCTTAGAAACCCCTTAACTATTTTAAAAGACCTATCCAACGATACCTCACACGATGGGGTAGAGTATGAAAAAAAAAATCATCCCCACTTAACATGTACGGGAGCTACCCTAAAAATTTTTTTTTTTTTTTTCAAAATTTTATTCTACCGTTTTGCCGGCGTGATCAATATAACTACATACCTCTACAAACTTACAGCTCTCTAGTGCCAATAGTTTCAAAGCAAAACCTCGGACAGACAGACAGACAGACATATCGAAACTATAAGGATTCCTGGTTAAGACTACGGAACCCTAAAAACTGTCTGGCAAGGAGTTGGAACTGTCAAAACTGTCTGGCTAAAAAGAGGAATAAATTCCATGCGCGATACAAGCTTTCGAAATTATTAGAACCTTGCATACAATTATTTATTTCGTTTTATTATAATGTGTTAACGGATTAACGATTAACGTTAACTTGCGTTAAATCTTGCTAAATGTAACGTTTTAACGTTTAACGAAGTTAATTTTTTTATTAACGGTTTAACGATTAACGAAGTTAACTATTTGATTAACGGTGCCCAGCTATGACTGTTATTGAAACAACCATAAAGGCACCTACTTTATACACTGTAATAATATATTAGTCTCTATTGCAATGGATTAAGGTTTAATTTCAAAAACCAAACAATATAACACATAATTGGACATGCGATTACACCTTATCAGCTGTAATCAGGGTCATTTTTAAACACAAATCTATTTAGGAAATTACTCAAACTAATTGTATGAAATTGGACACTATTTTTATCAGGGACTAGCGATTGCCCGCGGTTACGCTCGTGTGTATATCCAGGTATCATGATTTTGTTTAGAATCACTTGCATTGGTTTTTAAGAACCTAGATATTTTATGAGGAACCTCAATTCTATTTCTGAAATTACAGTAGAAGTTATCCTAACATCAGAAATCTGGCATTGAAAGTATCTGCTGCTGAAAGTATCATCAGAATTGGTTCAGCCATTATACAGGCAGGATGACAGTAACAGACATTACACAAAAAATGTCTCACTCTCAAGTATTTTAATAAAAATATTTCTTTTGTTGACATTACAAACATTCAATTTTTTTTATTTCTTTAGATAAAGATTGGAATTTGTACTGTAATACAATATTCAAAAGGGTAGACCTTTTGTATATTTTAAAACAGTACAAGATTGAACTCTAATTAGTTTTTCTTGTTGGATTTTAGGAAACTTGTGACATTTTTGTATGCAATGGTCAAATGATGAAAAGTAAATTTTTAGCTAAAAATATAAATTATTAAGTACATAGTATTTTCAGCATAGAGGAATTTACATGTCATATTGTAATGAGATAATAATATGCAAATTAAAGAACAGATAGACTTGTTAAATAGTGACATGTCTGACTTGAAACTGAGTGACATTGACATTGTACAAATATAAGTACTGAAAATTAAACTTGTTTAACATAATCTTATGATAATTAATTGTAATTTATTTGAATTATTCTTAAATTACATGAAGGATAATATGATTCTTTGTTTATATCATGAAAATACAATTACTTACTGATGTACTGGCAATGCATTGTAATACTTTGGGAATAAAATAATGTAATGAAAATATTTATTCCTTCATTTGTTTTTAAGTTTAAATAGGATTATAAATCGTCAAGAGTTTATTGCAATATGTACAGTGTTGTTATGAATATAATTTAAGCATAGATAATTATTGGCAATGCAAGAGACTGCGGAAACAATATAATCAAAATCATTTATTTTGCAAGTAGGCTTTTAAAAAGATCTTTTACTTAATTTTCATTGTCTCGATTTGCTAGTACTTGAATGGTTAATGTCCAAATCAATATTACAGAGTTTTATCCTCCTTAGTATTAATTGTTAAAACCAATTAATTATTAATTTAGTATTAATTATTAATTGCTTCCACCTTCGGCCTGATCATCACTTACCATAAGGTGAGATACAGGCCAAGAGCTTCCAGGTTGTGGATAAAAAAAAATGTTCAATACAAGCCATTCACTATTTTCATTCAGAAACAATCATTCAATATTTTTGTAGCAGCACCAATTAAGTTGATTTCAGTCTTTTAAGCAATCAGTAATGTGTCAAGGAGAACTGCAGATAAAACTCATTGCGCAAGATAACTTAATTTCTTTCCATGTTACAATGTAACCATGTTGTAAGTGCTACTATACCTGCAATTTAAAACAAAATGCATACGAAAGTAAGCGCTACTAAACCTACAATTTAAAACAATATGCATATGAAATAACTGGTTTTTATAGAGCTCTACAAAGAAATAGACACTAAAATAAGACAAACTGACTACAAGGCGCTTATTACATGTCTGATGATGTCATTCTTTTGCAGACTGATTCATTGCATTCTTATAGGTAAATTATAGCTTTCAACCACACAATATGTCTTTCAAAAATATACACACTACAACTAGATTACTATATAACCTAACATCACAATCAGCCTTATTACAATCCATTAGAGATGAAACTTCCGACACTTTAATTGATTTATTTCAGTCACAAGCATTTCTATAGACATTACATGTATCAAAATATTTTCAATGCCAACTGGCCAAGGAAAAAATAGACGATACGGCTTCGCATATTTATACCAAGTAGTTTGGATAGCCTTCAATGGAAAAACTGGTTTTCTTACACATGTTCGTGTTACGAGACAATTGCAAAACGATAAGTAGAATTATATGCGATAAACACGCATTTATTGAACGAAAAATGGGTGTATTAACTTTGAAGACTTATGACTGAGAGCCACAGAAATGGATCGCTGTCACCACCCAACTAAATAAAACTAATCTACACGTTGTTTAATAACATACCAAGCTGTATACTTACGTAAGATTCTCTAAATAACAGGGATCACAAACATCACAGACGAAATTGATTTAGGAAATTGCACTGACGATTTTATTTATCGCGAAACAATCACACACGAATTTGCACTTAACTTTTTTTATAGCTACGAAGCGAGTTTTGCGTGTTACAAACGTATTATGTTATTCATTTTACAAATAATTGGTTAAATTTAGAAAGAAACCCGCGAGAACGAAACACCATTTTGAAATATTGAAGAAAATTGTCAAGGATTTTTCCCCTTCTTGTCAGGCAAGCAGGCAGGCTTGCGTCATTGCGACAATTTGACTTTTTCTTTCGTAAACGCGTAGTGGACTTGGGTAAATGCATTTTCCCCCAAGTTGCACATATTAAAAATCCATCAGAAACAGAAATATTCATAACTGAAGTGAAAACCGTTTATTTATCATATTTTAAACTGAATTCATTATAAAAAAATCATATTTTTCCTCAAAAATCAAAAGATTTTTAACATTTAACAAGAAGACAAGTGTGACGTTTTAGTTCTGTATATGTCACATAGATGGCTCTATTTTAGATTCTAGCTAGCGCAAAGTAGAAAATCAATATTTCATAAGTTGTTGAACAATAAAATTACATACCTTAACTCATACCTAAATTACGTACCTACTTTATAAAATATTTTTCGTCGAAATAAATACTCAATACTCAAAGAAAGTAAATCGAGGCAATGAGCGCCGCCATTTATGACCACCAGATAGCGCCACTGTAATTACGGTCATGCACTTCACTGCACTTACCAGTTTGCTATTTAGGCCAGTAGAATTAAACACAAAAATGAATTAAATCGGAAATAATTCCTACTAAAGATTTTAGTCCCTTAATGGCTTCATTAGTTGCCCATAAAGACTCTCCTAGGTTTTCTACTTCGACGGAGTTGTGCTTAAGTGGTGGGGGCCCCCGAAAGGGGCGCTTTTTCGGTTTTCCTGTTATACCGCGTAAAGGGCTTACCCTATCGAAAAGTGGTCTTCTTGACGGTTGAAGGGCATTTAATTCTGCATTAAATAAAACCAAATTCATATGTTTTGGACAAACCGTTCTTCATATGTTTCGGCAAAGTAGAAAATATGTGTATAATTAATAACCCTCTTCACGTCCAATAGCTCGTTACCCGTAGGCTCCCAAGCCTTGTAAAGGGTCGCCTTGACCAGCGTATCCCTGTCAAGGCTCACGAGTTGGGTTCGCTTATCCTTGTTCGTCCCAGCCGTTACTATGTGCGTTCCCTTCGAGAGGCCACTGTGGAAAACGAAGGTTTCGTATACATAAATATTTAGCAGAACCTCTAAAACAAATGTAGCCAGAATGATAAATTTGTAGGTGTTGTAAGTTGGACGCTACAACCCGCCGAATGTGGTCCCTCAGATGAACTATGTCAAATACCAAATTACTGAATCTGACCAAATAAGATGATTTCATGAATGGTAATATTTAGGAGGTAAATCGTAGGGCTACATACGAAAATAAGAGCTCTGGATAGTTACTGCAAATAAAGAAAATCCAATCAGACGATGGGCCCTCAGTTCACCAGTGCACAAAATTTACTTTAATGCTACAAATTGGAACTTGAGACTAAGTTTCTTTGGTAAGGTTTTAATTTTAGCAGAAGTAGCCACAACGCTACCCTGAGAGTACAGGGTTTATATATTCTACTAGTACAGAATAAAAGCTCTAGTAAAGTGAGCCCTCGGAACACACGCTAAAAACCAATTCCATGATAAATATCTCGCCCAACTCATTGTTTGATAAAAATAGTTTACACCATTTTATGTACAAAATTTGCAGTTTAAAATTGTATTCAAATATTATTGCTGTATAAAGTAGATATTTAAAGAAATATCTTGCTTCTTAAATTCTCCGTAATGATTTTGTGTATGTTAACCACATTGTCGATTTTTTTAGGTCAGATTCAGTAATTTGGTATTTGACATAGTTCATCTGAGGGACCACATTCGGCGGGTTGTAGCGTCCAACTTACAACACCTACAAATTTATCATTCTGGCTACATTTGTTTTAGAGGTTCTGCTAAATATTTATGTATACGAAACCTTCGTTTTCCACAGTGGCCTCTCGAAGGGAACGCACATGCCGTTACTTACTCGTAACTGCGGTTGCTGCAACTCTTCCTGGCACTCTCCTGAACGACTCGAGTGCATTACCGCAGCAAAATTTTTATAAATGTTGTGCTTTAGAGTGTCGAGAGTATAGCAGATAATTAGTCCATCGTGAGCAGAAATTTGTCCACTAATAGCAAAATTCGTTCAAATTATAGTTTTAAAGTTATTAGGAAAAAACAGATTTTGCTGGGGTAATGTTTGAAACATTACCCTGGCAAAATTTTTTTTTGAAAGTCGTTCATTAATATTTAAAAATCGTTTGCACGAATTACAAAATTCCACATAACTGTACAAAACATTGACAGCTAAGCTACTAATTTGCAAAGTATACCTGTATGTATGGAGTGATCGCTTTTCTGTAACCTTTATAATTTGGTCGGCTTATAGAAGAATTTCTGATATTTTTTTGCTGTCCGATAACTTTCTTATAAGCCGTAATATAAAGCTGAAATTAACAGGATAGCTTATTCAAGGAACATTTTAATTTGTCCATTGTATGCCATGTTCCCTTGTTATAAGGGAATTGCGTATTCGGCCACGAAAGTAAGACTGTTAAAATAAATTAAATTTCTTGAAATCTCTCTTTTGCGCAAAGCCACATCATTTATATTTACTGTGGTTATAAAGGTGTACCAAGGGTACATGCTACATCTTTTTATTCGATTGTAAGAGTACTGGTTTACTCACAAATCCGTTTTATCTGATTTTCGAAATCATTTAATTACACTGGTGTTTATCATTCAAATCAATGACTAATGCTTGAACTAATTTGGACATATCAAGGTCTATCATTGGTATTTTTTTCAAACTTCTGCGTTGAGCCATTTACGAGATCTGGGACATCACAAAACATTACCCCAGCAAAATTCTGAATAACTTGAGAACCGGAACACGAACAAATTTTGCTGTTCGTGGACAAATTACAACGCAACAAAAGCTATCTATCCATGTATTTGGTTCCGGGATAGATCGACTTTCAAAAAAAAATTTTGCTGGGGTAACGTTTCAAACATTACCCCAGCAAAATCCGTTTTTTCTTAATAACTTTAAAACTATAATTTGAACGAATTTTGCTATTAGTGGACAAATTTCTGCTCACGATGGACTAATTATCTGCTATACTCTCGACTCTCTAAAGCACAACATTTATAAAAATTTTGCTGCGGTAATGCACTCGAACGACTCTGTGTTACCTAATGTGGCTGCCCCTCTTCCTTGTACTCTCCTGTACGATTGCATTGCTTAGCCATATGCCTGGTCTAAGGTTCGACGCCACAAAATCAATTTCGTACGCGTGAAAATAGTTTAAATATTATTTTCCGTGCATGCAACATCTAGGAAGTCAAAATATTCAAGTCATAGTTCAGTCTATCCTACACCACAACACAAAGGCAAAATGAAACAAGACTCGTTCTTCTAAAATTTAATAACTACGTATAAATTTCTGTATCATCGCCATCATTTACATCAGTTATCGTCTTCCACGAAGCGAACTCTGGATTTAGCCCGTCACGTCCCAAGTAAAACGGATACCCCTTGCTAGTTGATAGGTAGAAAATCCCATGGTTACTGGTGTTCACCCTCAAACCCATGACGTTTGTTTCAAAAGGTCTTCGGTCATAGCATTTCGCGTCTCTTGCCTGCTGTATGCTGTCACATTTGACAGCTATAAAATGCTTTGGATTCTTTAACGCTGACACCCAAAGGGGAAGCACCCTGAAATGACTGCACGTAGAAACGCAAGGGTATAACTGCAGTTCTGAAGGCTGGTATTCTCCCCCATTCACGTAGAAATCCACATGCCCCATCTTGATCGCCATTCCATACCCATCAATATTGGTGTGGATGACCTGCACGAAGTCTGCGTCTGAGGCATCCAGCCTGTCATCAGAGTTTAAGAACCTGAAGCAAGGTCCAGAAGGCTCTAAAGCGGTTATCTTGGATATATTTCGGCCTGTTATGGTTCGAAAGTTTTTCGCGATGTAGCTGATTGTCTGGCCTCCTAGGCTGAAACCTAGGAGCTCTAAGTTTGAGGGGTCCAGGCCGAAAGACGTCAGTTGAGCTAAGACTTCGGCTACATGTTTGCCTACAGGACGCATTAGACGACTCGCTCTGAAAAGAAGAAAATTTATACTCAGTAAGTTGGTGGGTTTTAAAAATATAATTTATCCCAACTAAAAATATTATAAATGCGAAAGTAACTCTGTCTGTCTGTCTGTCTGTTACGCTTTCCCGCTTAAACCTCGCAACCGATTTTGATGAAATTTGGCATAGAGATAGTTTGAGTCCCGGGAAAGAACATAGGATAGTTTTTATCCCGGTTTTTGAAACAGGGACGCGCGCGATAAAGTTTTTCTGTGACAGACAAAATTCCACGCGGGCGAAGCCGCGGGCGAAAAGCTAGTAAACAATAAGTTAACCCTACTACTTCTTCGGGACAATGTGCCCCGGTGCTAAGAACAAGCAGCTCAAAATTATAATAAAGTGGAATGGGTTCTTGAATTCTCTGAAAATCGAATTGGATAAGTTGGGAGTCGAACCTACCACGACCCATTGCATGCGGGCGGGCTAGCCGTGTGGGTTCGATTTCCACTTCATCATCATCATTTCAGCCACTCTGCGTCACAGCCTCAGAGCCCCGATTACGGTAACTTTTAACGTTTCCAATCCAGACGCGCTTCATCGATTCTGCGATACGATTGGTCAGCGTAATGGTCAAAACAGCGGACGTCAGCTGTTTTGACCAATCGTATCGCAGAATCGATGAAGCGCGTCTGGAACGGAGACGTTAAAAATTACCGTAATCGGGGCTCAGGACGTCCACTGCGTCTGCAGAACATATGCCTCCCCAATGATTTCCACCTCACCTGGTTGGTAGCGGCTTGCATCCAGCGCCTACCTGCTAACTTTATGAGGTCGTCTAAACTAAAGCATTCCTAAATGTCAAAAACACTTACAAATAATAGTGAACTGTGGCGAATCTCTGGTTGTCTACGATGATGACATTGTACCCTCTGGCCTCGTACTCGTTGGCCAGCATGGCGGAGATCGGGAAGCTGGTGCTGTCCAGGTAGCCAAGCGCCAGGAGCATGGTCTTCCTGGAAATAGAGGTGAGAATGGTTTAGATAATGTATGTCCACTAAGCAGCTCGAAAATAGAGGTTCAGATTCAAGAACAGTTCAGCTAGCTAAAGGTATGGTTTTTGGTTATTATATGGTTTACCAAGAAAATCAAGTGACTAAAAATTCAACACTATTTTTTTATGACAGACTAGCTTTTGCCCGCGGCTTCACCCGCGGTAAAATTTAGTTTGTCACAGATCGTCATAAATTATAGCCTATGTGTTATTCTGGGTTATAAACAATACTTAATTCTGTAAAGTTTCATCAAAATCCGTTCAGTAGTTTTTGCGTGAAAGAGTAACAAACATCCACACAAACTTTCGCATTTATAATATTAGTAGGATATTTTACGTTGCACACTCCTTCTTTTCAGCTTGCTGTATATTTTGTCTCGAAGCAGCGAAAGTGTTATTGTCAAAAGTTAAAACTATGTTGTGTAGGCATAAAAGTGCTAGTTTACGGAGAACTTTATATAATAATCACTGGACAAAGGCCTCCCCTCTGGTTCTGGAAACGAAAGGTCGTCGTGTCTCCTCACCTAAGGTACCATTTCGCTTGGACTAAATATCAAAATAATAATATTACCTCTGGAAGTCTATCCTTGGATCATCAGCTATGAGCTTGGCAGTCCAGTAGGTGTACTTCTGCCTCGTCTGACCCTTGCCCTGCACCACAAACTTGAGGTAACGGAGCTGGCTCTTCGGGATGGTAGCTGGCTTTGTGGACCCTGGACCTGATGGTAAAAATAGTAAATAAATAAATATCTTTGGATCACCCATGACGCTACGCAATCTAGCTGAAGCGACGATAGCCGAACGGTCAAGGTGTCGGATTGGCGGTGATCCGAGGAACGCGGGTTTGATCCCCACCGTGCGCTCGACTATTGTGGTGAATCCACTTGTAACACAAGCATGTTAATTACTTAGCTCACCAGTAGGGGTTAACGGCATTAAAACAAAACAAAAAGCTACAAACTAAGATACTCGTAAGCAAAGATATCTTCATGGCCAAAAAATATTGTTTTTGTGCAGGGATCGAACCCGCGACATCTAGCATTGTAGTGCCGGTAAACATATTTAGGCTAGGCGGCCGCAGAATCAAGATCTGCTCATCATAGATTCTGGCAATATGTAGAGACTACTAGAGACAAATAAACATTGAGTTTGATATGGTACAGACGTAAGTATTTGACGAAAGTAACTAGGTAGTTTAATATTAAGTACCAAATATCGTAAACTAAGTAGTATATAGTGATTTAGCAATGCCAAATACACCGTAAGTAATGATGTCAAAACGTAGGTGTCCTCCAAGTTACATAGCCACTATCTAACACATTATCTGGGTATGTCATTGTTATAATGACATGATCAACGTGCTCTAAAACATTAAATTACGTTATAAAGTTGTAGGTAGTTGCAGAATTACGAAATACGTCATCATGCCCTGCTGAAGAATAAGGATTTACTAAACATTTTAGATTACATTAAAGATTTTACGAGCAATTTCCTCATTGCTTTGTTAGTTTTTCGCAATGTTCGGTGAATATCTCAGATCCCTTCTATGATCTGAGGTGAATATCTTTGGGATACTTAAATTGAACACTTAATTTATTTAAAAAATTCGTTTTAAGACGAAAATTTGCATGCTTTAGAGTTTCTGCTCGAGCCTTCTCGAACTCGAGAAAACTCGAGAAAGGCTTCATTCGAGACGAGAAAAAAATTACCGGAGCTCGAGAATTCTCGGGTTTCGATTTTGAAGCTTTAATACTCTTGAAAGCCTGTTTTCTTAGACAAAAGTAAGTTTTTAATTATTCAATAGGTTAACGTTGTTTTTAGACTGGCCTAGTCTTCCTTTTTTAACTGATTTGATTTGCAATTAATGATCTCAATCGAAACTAAGTAATAATGTTCACCTTCGAGTATTTATTATGTCGCCCGCGGCTTCGTACGCGTGGATCCCGATTTACCCCTTTCATCTATCTTACGCGGTTTAGATTTTTTCATACAAATGTTTTTTCCCGCTGACTCCCGTTCCCGTAGGAATTTTGCAATATCCTGTTGTAACTAAGCTTTAAGTTTACTAAGGTACCTGCATGCCAAATATCAAGTGTCTAACTTAAGCGGTTTAGATTTTTCATACAAAAGGATTTTTCCGCTAATTCCCGTTCCGTGGGAATTTCGGGAATTCCTTTCTTAGTGCACCTCTACGGTACCTAATAGAGATGAAACGGATAGTTGTTTGGCCGGATACCGGATACCGGATATCCGGCGGCCGGATAGTTGGCCCATTGTCTCGTTGCATGTCGTGACGAGTTTAGCGGCCGCACAGGTGCTTCGAACGCGATCAGTGGGTCTATTAGTAGACTAGATTTTTCGAAAATCGAATCCGTCCGAATAGAATGTCAGATTTTGTCACTTGTCTAGGGGGCAGATCAATTCGGGTCATTTTGGTTGCTATAGCGAGTGTGTGATTGAATAGCGAAAATTATATAAATTAGTTTACTTGCTGCGTAATCTGACTGAACTGCATGCATCATGAGTACCTATGTCACCAGACCATCAGTGAAAAAAAGATCGCCTTTTTTATTTGGAAATATTTCGACATTAACAGATGTTTGATCAAAGACACAAGTTTGCGCGTTCACCGCCAAAAAGTTGTCGTTTGTCGTATCCCTCTGTTTCGAGAGCACTCCCCTAACTGCCTCAGCCAATATCGGAATCCTTGGTGTCGACATATCGAGCGAAGTCCAGTTCCGTGGTCATTTAGAGGGTAAGGCTAAATTAGCCTCGAAGAAGCTTGGTGTGCTCAATAGATCGAGACTATATTTCACTCCAGCCCATGGTCTGCAACTTTACAAGGCGCAGGTTCGGCCTCATATGGAATACTGTTCTCATCTTTGGGCAGGTGCGCCCCAGTACCAGCTTCTCCCTCTGGACCGCATTGAACGGAGAGCAGCTCGAATCGTTGACTGCCAGGACATTTCGGATCGGCTTGACCCCTTGGCTCTGCGTAGAGATGTATCCTCACTGTGCATCTTCTATCGCATGTATCACGGGGAGTGCTCCGAAGAATTATCCGGACTTATTCCTGCCGCCACTTTTCGCCACCGATCTACCCGACAGCACTTCCACCCCCATCACTTAGATGGTTGGCAGTCCACAACAGTACGTTTCTCTAGAAACTTCCTGCCCCGTACTACCAAACTGTGGAATGGACTGACGTCTGCGGTGTTTCCGGACGGATACGACCTGCAAGCTTTCAAGAGGAGAGCGTATCTTTATCTCAAAGGCCGGCAACGCACCTGTAACGCCCCTGGGTCTGCGGGTGTCTATGGGCGACGGTAATCACTTACCATCAGGTGATCCGTCTGCTCGTTTGCCTCCTATCTATATTTAGATGTTTAACTCTGACTGATTTAAAGACCGAAAAATTTGTTAACTGTCTGTTAGGTTAGGTACTCGTGCCTCCTCGTAAAGTTTATTCAAGTCGTTATCCTAAAGAAATTTAAAAAAATATTAAAAAGTGTTTTTTTGTTTATAAAAAAAAAACTATTTATCGTAATTTTGCTATTTGGACTTATATCCTTTGGAAAACAAGTGATTCAATTGTAGCTCCAGATTTTTTATTGTTATTTATCCTTAAAGTACACGCGATTTTATGACTTAATTATGATTATTAGTTAATATTAATTATGAAAGAAGATTTCATTTTTTGTTTGTTTCCTTACCAAAATAAGTGGTACTAAATTCTAATATTGATTGTTGTGCATTAAAATAGGTATATTAGATTAAAAAAACCTGTGTTTTTATTAAATTTCAACCGATTTCAACAGTTTTAATTAAAAGACTCGAGACCCGAGAAAACTCGAGACTTTCGCCTCGAGAATTCCCGAAACTCGAGAAAAAAAATAGGTCGAGAAATCAGAAACCCTTTGTAGTATAGCATAGGTAGTTAAATAGGTTGAAAGCCACATAACTCTTTGAAACATCTTTTTGTAAACTCTATTTTATGCAAATAAATAACTTGAATTTGAACAATGTAAAGGTTTAAGTTGCTAATTCTACCACAGATCACAGAAACTAAAATTCTACCATGTCTTCAATGCTCTAAGACAATCTAAGTACTTATAGTTACTTCCAGTTTAGTTTGGTTTATCATTATCGTCATCATTTCAGCCAATGGCACTCTACTGCTGGAAGTAAGCCTTCCACGGAGCACCAACATTAGTGGTCTCTAGTTTTTATAATTCGTCTGTCCATCGACCAGCTAACAGGGGCGTCCTACACTACGATTGTGGTTGGTATAATCAAATGCATTATAGGTACATTTGTGTGTGATTTGGAAGTAATTGAGGGAGGACTATGTTCAGGAGTGGACGTCCCGTGTTGATGATGATGATGATAGATACATTTAATTTTATTGAACGTATAGAATTAAGAGATTAAGAATAATACAAATAATTAACCTACATAGACTAAATATTTACAAATATTTACAAATAAAAAATATGTCCCAAATCGCTGTCCAAACAACGCGACATGGTGCCCAGAATGCTGGCTGCATTTCCGCGCTGAATGGCCAAACTGATTCGTTGGCCAAGAAATGCGCCAGCTCTTCTATCACCTGTACAGTCAATCAGCCGCTTGGCTAATTCCCTGTACAGGCGATGAGCACTTGGTCCCCACGGACCTAGCGTCTCGACCCCAAATGGCTCAAACATGTAGGTACTACTAAGACCTACATATTTGCGTCGCTTGAGGGATTCCGCTGATGCAGCGGCAGTACCAGCCCCAGACGAGGTTTGCGGAAGATGAGACGGTGCCAGTGTGTCTACGCAGGTTGCATCCCACACTAGTGGCCGTCCCACCTTCCATGGAACCAAAGTCATACCATCAGGTCTCTTACCATCACTTCGAACCAGGCCATTTGGTTCAAGAATGGCCGGTACGGATGCGCTAGAAAGAGACCTGCGTATGATGTCATTGAGGCTGGCGTGACGGGAAAATCTCCCGGCACTTCTGCTGCATGACAGTCCGTGATGACCAAGGGAGTCATTTTTAACATTTTTGTCCCTAGTGGGTTTCGAACCCGCTACCGCATCTGCGTATAGTCCAGTGCGCAAACTACCAGGCCAGTGGTAAAATGTTGCTTAAGTAAGAGTTAAGACAATGGGATCGTGCTTTCTTTGACTTCCTTGTTTAGGCAATCGTGGTTTTAATAGGATTCTCACGAGCCTATTTTGTTTATTTATTTACACTAAACTTTATTAAGTGTAGGTAGTAGCATAGAAGTAGGTAGTAGGTAGATAAGTATTTTATTAAGTCATTAAAGAGTACATAACTAATTTAAAAAGAGACAGAAATAAGTAAACAGAAATTGAGTTATCTACGTCTTATTAAAATTTAAAAACTTCTTACAGAGGTGACTAACGCCTGTATTCACAAACGATGCTTGCTTAAGTGAAGCAGCAAATCGAACGCACATTGTTGAATAGAGCTCTGTGATTGGTTCGTGTGTCACCCTCTGCGTCCAATTAGTAGGGCGTTAGTTTTTGTAGAACATAGGTACTCTAATCTTGTAATGTTTTTAATTTTTTTTTTTTTGGCAACAATGAATTCTGGCATGATGGAAAGAGAGAAAAAACGGATGCAACTACTTAACTAAAAGTAGAACAAACGATACGTACCTAATAAGTATGGTGTTGTCTTTTCAGGATGTTGTTACTTCATAATAGGTATAATCAGGTAGATGAGGATTTAGCCAATCTTACGATCTTATTACAGCAATATTGTAGTAATGTTACTGTCAAAACTTATAATCAGACAAACTTTTGACTGCAAAAATCGGTCAAAAGTGAGTTTGACTCTCTGAATCATTACTTTGTATGAATTTTGACTGATCGGTAAGATTTAAAATCAGGCGAAACTACTTTCGACTTATTTTTTGCAGTCAAAAGTGGTTTTAACTAAAGCAAAAATCACTCAAAAGTGGTGTCAATAACACTTGACTGATTTTTCCAGGCAAGAGTGGTTTTTACCGATTATGAGTTTTGACTGTAACAGTAAGTAAATAACAAGTGGCACATTCAATGCACTGGAACGAGTTTCCGCCAACACATGCTCCTTAACCATTGCTATGTAGCCATTAAGCCATCAAATTCTGTCATGCAGGCTATGGTTTGAGGTGTTTGGAAATAGAGCTATTTCGCGAAGTGGTGACAGCATTGTTTGTTTATCCATCCATACGTCTGAAAGGCTTCCCCAAGGATTTCCACAACGGCAGGTCTAGGGAATCGAATTGGGTTTACCCGACCCGAAAAAAACCCGAGGTTTTCGGGTTTTTTGAGTCGCAAGAAAACCCGGGTTTGGAAAATCAAAAACCATCCTAACTGCCTACATAACATACAAGCAGGCCTGTGAACTTCACTTCTCTGTAAAAGACCGATGAGATGGCGAGGACACTATTATCACCCTGAAATACAGCAACCATAGATCGTTTCATCCACGAAGACGCGCTCCACCAATTTTTGGCCGAAGGAAGCGCTGGGTGCTGGGAGTTTCATCCGAGCAATCCCGAGCGTCATTATTGTAGTGTGCGTGTGCACTCATGGATAATTTAGCGTGTACCGATAACACTGAAACATTAGCGGAAGAATGGTGGGGCGCGTCTTCGTGGATGAAACGATCTATACTTTACTACCGGGAGTGTCCGGGAGGGCGAACAACTGTCCCAAGGTGGTGGCAGTGGGCTTCCCTTCCACAAGACCTTCATTATCAACATCATTACCATCGGAAGTATGTCGACCATACCTGATAATCAGAGTATCTGGCCGGTCGTTAACTAAATATTAAACTAAACTAACAAGCGCCGTCCTGCATGATGCAACGTCTACCAACTGGTTGAGTTCGGCTCAAGGGTTAAGGGCACAACAACAAACTATAGCTTGGACCTTCTATTTTATTTTACTAGCTTGTAATTGCGGCTTTTTTCACGTAGATTTCGGTCTACTGTCACAAAAAGTCCTGCGGCAATAATGCGGTAGAAATCTCATTCAAGGAATACAAATTTTATCTATGTGGCCTTGCGGCCCTGACCTAAAGTATTTGGTATGGATTTCTCTAATATTCGGGTTAGGGTTTGCTTAGGGCGTAGATTTACACCCTGTATTTTATGGTGAAGCCATATTTAAAGTTAATTTAATATTTTGCTCGTCAAGGAACTGTTGTGTTGATATCATTTATTGCGAGAACTTGAGACTTTCCATCTAGTTGACGATCTATGTCAAAAACTCACATGCTGTTGATATTATCTAGAATTCTACACTTTCATTACCTACTTAGGCACGTTTTTTGTTTCCTAGGCTATATCCTAACAACGGGCAAGTCTATTGATAGCCTACAGCCAACTGTCATTTTACAATGTTTTTTTATAAAGAGTTGTAGATGAAACCTAGGAAGAGGACAAAGGCTTCGCAAAAATTGTTCTTTTTATAAGGTGTGAAATTGGTTAAATAGGTACTTACGATACTGTAAGAAATTACGAAAAATACTGGAAAAACTGGAAATAACTATAGGGCTGAATGCGATGAAATGCACGGCATTAGATTTTTGACTGCCCTGCTTTTTTTGTTTTAAACCAGCAGACAGTGGTGACTGAAATTACCTATAAAAAAAATAAAGATTTTTTTATTAGATCTTTTGAAGAAATCTTGATGTAGCAATCAAACGTTCTTTAAAAAAATTAAGAACCTCTCTATCAGCCATCTAAAATAAAATTTCACATTCATCTCACTTCCTGACTAAACAGTTTATTTGAATGAATGCCAGAGTCACAAAAAAACTTTTAAAATCAAAAATCAAAATTATCTTTATTTGTTTAGACTAATTAAATTAGTACTTGCAAATCGTCAAATGCTCTTAAGGAGCCTATACATATCTCATTCTTTTTAGGGTTCCGTACCTCAAAAGGAAAAAACGGAACCCTTATAGGATCACTTTGTTGTCCGTCTGTCCGTCCGTCTGTCAAGACCCTTTATCTCAAGAACGCGTGAACGTATCAAGCTGAAATTCACATGAAATACTCAGGTCTATTGTCCCTTTAAGCTGTGAAAATATCAAACTTCTAAGCCAAGCCAATCAAAAGATACAGCCGATTATGTCGATATTTTCAACAAATTTTCGACACTCGCAAAGGAATCAAAACCTACAGGATACTTCCCGTAAACTCAGAATCTTGAAATTTGGCATAAAGCATTGTCAAATAATGCAAATATAGGAAAAATTGCGAAAATTACATTTTTTTAGTTATATAATATAATAAAAATATTTTAATAAAATGAAACTTACTACCTTATTTCTCACGAACGAATAAAGGTATCAAATTGAAATTTATACCAAATACCTAGATCTATTGTCCCTTTAAGAAGTAAAAAAATCAAACTTCTAAGTTAACGCGATCAAAAGATACAGCGACACCTTAGACTAATTTCCGTCACACGCTAGGGAATCAAAACCTACAAGGTACTTCCTGTGAACTCAGAATCTTGAAATTCGGCACGAAGCAACGTTATATAGTACAGATAAAGGAAAAATTGCGAAAATGATAAATTTGAAGTTATATAAAATTTAAAATATTATTTTTGCTTACATGACATAAAATATTTTTTTAATAATTATAAACTTACTACCTACCCTTTTTCACATTAACGCGTAGAGATATTAAAGTTGAAGTTCATATCAAACACTTCTTAAATCTAATTGCCTCTAAACTGTGAGAAATTCTAAATCAACGCAAAAATTCAAAACGCTGAGGTAGGTACCTACCTATAATGCAAATATAGGAAAAATAAATAAATAAAAAATAATCATACCGCATATTTTGAAATTCGCCACTACTCGCAACGGAATCAAGTAAGTAATTTGATTTAATACGTCATAAATTGTAAACCGCTACGTTTGTACGGCGGAACCCTCGGTGTGCGAGCCCGACTCGCACTTGGCCGGTTTTTTTTCCCTACCAGCGCTTTAATAACTACATTAGCAGACATTAAAACACATACATACTGACATAAGGCCCCTGGGGTATCCCTGCTCCATCCTTGGATCGATGTCTCCACACAAAACAGGAAAAACAATTGTACATAACATCACGTACACTATAACTGACATTTCGTAAAAACTATTAATTTATACTAATAAATTAAAATTGTACTAAGTTTTTCATTAATTCTAGTATCACATGGCATTTTTGCATTTCTTTTGTCCAGTGGCTGTCATTTTAAAAAGTTAAACGTCACAAATTGGCGCCAAAATGTCGTCTATGGCGGGGACAGATAAAAATGGCGATGGTGCAATGACCATGCGGTTGGAGATCGTCTTGCAAACTAACTTATTATGTTTCATAGACTAGCGAGAGGCGAGGTTACTGAGACACTGTAGTCCAGTGAATTTGGCTAGGGCTGATAGCTGTCTTCATTAATCAGGAAAATCCTACACAACGAGATTATGAGCGTTATAGCAAAGGTTTCTTTAAAGGGTCTAATGTATTAGTACTTTTTGATAAGACCTCTTGAAACCAATCAAATTGCGTGTGAGAGAGGTTAATGTCGGCAGATTCATTTTATTATTGTTGATTGAGACTAATAAAACGTTTTCTTAGTTGATGTGCACATTATCCCATTTTTACGGGATAATTATACATAGGTATGTACGTACATACTTATTTGAGCTCCCCAGTTGCTTTGATCTCTGAGTTGTTGCAACTTACACTCACTTTAATCGTAACTATATCCATAACCGGTGTTTTTTGTATGGAGTTTGACAGACTTTTGACATTTATTAAAGTTAAAAGTAAGATGGTGCAACCCAGCCTTAATATATTTTGTGGCAGCCCTATCACACTGCAGTGGTGCACTCGAGGATGCATTACAAAATAAAGCGATTTTCACAACCCGCGGTTTTATTAGAGACATCTTAGCACTTGCTTGATAATGACTGTGTGAAGCTGAGACGTGACATTTTAGGCCTCATAATGGCACAATCTTCTTGTTTAATGGTTTAATGTAACTCAACATTACATTGTTATAGTCAGTATTCATTCCATTTACATCGTTGTGCAGACGTCCACTGCTGGACAAAGGTTTCCCACAAGTTTCCACAACAATCTGTGGACTGTGCTGTGTGCCCGCACCACAGGCGCTTTTTTTATGCATGACAAGGCAGGTATTTGACCGCAATCGCACTTGGTGTTAAGTGAGACGCAGTCTAGGATGGTACATATCTGCCCTGTTAGTGCCTATCCACTCTCGCCTTGAAAAGGCCCGGATTATGGAGTCCTGAACTCTAGATAGACTCTAGACAGCAGCAGGCAGCGAATTCCAGCTTCCCGCGATCTCGATCTTCATCAGGACGTCGGTCTATTCTCCAACTCTCTACTCTAATATTGCTGCATATATCTGTGTCTAACGACTAGAGTACACTAATAAAATGATTCACAAATTATTCACGAGGCGGAATTCCGCGATAGCTAAAGATACAAAATCAAGGAATAGGTTAGAAAACGGAGAATATCTAAGTTTGGACTAACCTAAGGCCCCGGGTCAACCCACTAAAATGACGAATTTTCACAAATAATTTTCAACTTTATATTTCCACCAATTAACCTTCAAAATCAATACCGAAATCATCACTAGTTCTTTATTGAACTCAAAGGCAACAGGTTCCCATCTGTCAGTACGAAGAAGCCGCTCTTGACTCTATTGGTGAATTTAGGGTCATTGGGGTTCTTCAGGTAAGCTTCCAGGGCTTTTTTATCAGGAACTGACAGCCATGCTGGAATCTTGTCTGGAGCAGAATTGGCGTAAGCCACCAGAATCAAGATGGCGAACGTGAAATGTATCTGAAATATTTAAAAGCGCATTAGAGGCGAGTAGATTTTTTTTGTTTGCTACACTTATCAAAGAGAATGAAGTCTTAGAGAATAGTTAGTAAAAATGTGATGAAGTGATGTGATGTGAACTGACAAAATTTAGCGTGGATTAGCGGTGAGGTGCGCGCTGGCGCGTTTCTATGAAGATGACCTATTCATTTGTATTTACTCTGGTAAAAGTCATCAGTCAAAGCGTTTCAATTTGTGATGTGATGATCTATTCTTTTCAAACTTTTGTCTATCACAGAAAACCTTTATTGCGCGTGTCCATGTTATAAAACCGGGAATCTGGGTTAAAAACTGTCCTCAAACTATCTCTGTCTTTCATCAAAGTCGGTTCAGTGGTTTAGGCATGAAAGCATAACAGACAGATAAAGTTACATTCGCATTTTTATGTTATTAGTAGGGAGGGGGGATGCAATACAGATAATAAATACTTCCAAACTCAGCTTCCATGTCTCAAAATTGTATGAGAATTGGTACCTACGTCATGGAGATGGATGAGGCCTTGAAGAGAGAAGTGCCTACTAACATACAAAAACGGGCATCAACAGCTAATCACCACGGATCTTAGTCATCAATTAGTCATCTAATTAATTACTGATCACACGAAATTTTCGGATAAACAATACTGGCTATATTTTTCGTATGCAAATAAATGACCAGTTAGGTATTGTGTGGATTACAATAAAGAATTAGTACCCTCTCACGGCACCTGGGTATTAGAAACAATACAACTTTTTGCCGCGCTTGTGCCGAAGGGAACGTAGCAGCTCTTCATACAAAATCGGACTTAGCAACAAAGATTTATGAATATTATTTTAGTTCGTTCGTTCGTTTCAGCCGAAAGACGTCCACTGCTGGACAAAGGCCTCCCCCAAGGATTTCCACAAAGACCGGTCCTGCGCCGCTTGCATCCAGGTACCTCCCGCGACCTTCACCAGATCGTCGGTCCACCTAGTGGGAGGCCTGCCCACGCTACGTCTTCCAGCTCGTGGTCGCCACTCAAGAACTTTCCTGCCCCAGCGGCCATCAGCTCTTCGAGCTATGTGCCCCGCCCACTGCCACTTGATTTTAGCGATTCTGCGGGCTATGTCAGTCACTCTGGTTCTCCACTCTATTATTTTAGTAATCTCATTATTTTAAAGGAATTCCGATAATGAAAATGTTAAATGCCTATTTTCAGCAGTGGACGTCCTATGGCTAAGATGATAATGATGATGATGATAATGAAAATCCAAGTAAAAAAACTACCGCTTCTTTTTTTTTTTTTTATTTATTATTCATTATTGAGCAATTACATATTTGATCCAAATAAATCTTATTTTGGTCCTTAGAATCACAACGAATTGAAACAAACGAAGGAGAGGGGGATACCTAATAAGTAAATAATTTTGCCTGTCCATAAGTTTAAAAGGTAATAGGTACATAAAAAATTATTAAACTAGCTTTTAACGTTTTTTTATACGAACAAACTAAAGTGCTTTTAAACACCAATAAACAATTATTCGGTAAGATATTTATTTTTCACTTCAAACAATCTATTTTCTACTGTTTCACATCAACGCGGTCGATATCGTGGGGAGCCGGTTCCTTTAAAGCCATGTGACTATTAATCTGCACATATTAACTAAAGGCAAAAATCAATTAAGATTTAACCCATCGTTAAGCCATTAACGCGTGTCATTGACATACATTTTTTAACGCATTAGCGTAGCAAAATAAATAACTAGTTACAGTAACATTAATGTTACTGCTCTGCTCATATCATAATCAGTACTATTTATCACCGCTTCGGCCATCCTTGTTAGAAAAACCTTCATGATCAATACAAAAGCAGATTGAAGTTTATTTATGTCTCATTATATTTCGTCGCTCCATTCTTCAGATATAATATTACCTGGTAGTTCCCCTAGCCTACATGGCAACGACGCACTTAAATTTTTAGAGATAAGTCGAATTTTTTCGACAGACAACAGTAGTTTTTTCGATTTTAGACTGGCAACACTAAGTAATAGTCTACCTTCACTCACTCACTCGCTCTGCTACCTCATTCCTTTAAAGTGCGTGGCAACGAACGGACGTTCTCTCTAAAGTGCTAAATAAGTATTATTGTAGGAAAAATAGTTAAAAAACAATTAGGTATGTCTAAACGCAGTGCCGAAGAAAAAATTGAAAAATATCTCAAAAAGATTGAGAAGTTGCAGAAGAAACGAAGGTTAACATGCCTTGCCGCATCGGATTCGGAACCAGAAAATAGTAAGTACCTACTATCCTACCCACATTTTTTTTTGTGTGTTACAAAAGTGGTGAAATTAATTATTCAATTATATTAATCCAGTTCTATTATTAAAGAAAAAATACCGGGAGGTTGCCCGAGATGGTAACACGATGGTTAATATTATCTATAATAATAATTTAGGCCATACTTATGCCTGGAGGTTGACCGCGATGTTAACACAATGGCAAAAAACTAGTTTGTATCAATGATACGGGAATGATACCGGGAGGTTGTTCGCGATAACAACACGAAGGCTTAGCATCATCACGATAAACATATTCTAAAATTAGAATTATGTAAATAGTGATAAAATTAACCAAGTCATGTCTTGTCTACAGACGCTGACATCGTTAACCCCGAGGAAATCGAGGGGCATCCTCCAGAAGAAGACGATGCATCATCGGTCGAGGAGTTGGTGGATGTTTGCGCTCCTGAAGTACCTGCAGATATCCCCAACACCGAGGAAACCGTCGAACTGCCTAATGTAGCGGAACCAGCCTCTGCGCCCAGCGCAGAAGAGCCACCCCCGATCACCCCAGAGTTAGATCCCAATATATTAGCGGCCCTAGGGGAAATCGTTGATGAATCCCCAGATTTTGGCGAAAAAATCCACGATAGCTTAAATATGGACACCTTTGTTAAAAAAGGGTTTATTAAAAGAAAACCGCGATAAATTATTAAAGGATTACCTTATACCCGAAAATTGTCCCCTTCTAAAGTCACCGACTTTAAATCCCGAAATTATGGCTGCCATTCCCGAAACCGGGAGATTTCGAGACAAAAAAATTTGCTCTTCGCAAAATCAATTAGGAGTAGGCATTTCTGCCATTAATAGAGGCCTTAACACGTTGCTTACATCTGATAAAAAGATCGAAGCAATAAAATGTATCAGTGACGGTTGTCGCTTACTGTCAGATCTGCATCACCAACAAACCGAAACAAGGAAAAAATTCATCACCCCCTGCTTAGACAAAGGTTTCTTGCAATTGATTCAAGTCGCGGAACGCGACGACACCCTATATGGTAATAATTTATCCGAAAAAATCAAGGCTTCAAAAGCTATCACGACTCAGAGTCAACAAATAAAAAAGAATACGGTTACTCCTAAACCATCCGTAGCCCAAACTGTAACTCGGGCCAACAGCCAGGGAAACTGGCAGGGCCCTCCTCGTTTTTCGCAGAACAGGGGGGGGCGCGGAGGTTACAAGAGAACCAACCCACGGGGTCAACAAACCTCTACGCAGACATCTCAAGCGCAATCACAACCAAAACCTTATCAACAAACCAAGACTCGGGGGACGTCTCGGCAACCTCATCACCAGACGTAGGACCATCTCAGGTACATGCAGGAAGGCTTCAATATTTTTATAAACATTGGCTTAATATTACTAATAATAGTCAAATTCTTAACTGGATTAGATACGGTATTGACATTCCATTCGAAAAAGATTTTTGTCAAACCGATTTTGTTAGCCCTACTTTTAGTGCACAAGAAAAATGTGATATGGTACTCGCTATTCAAAAACTTTTAGACTTGGGTGCCGTATCCATATGTAAGCCCGATGTCGATCAGTACATCTCAAAGATATTCTTAGCACCGAAACCCAACGGCGATAAGCGGTTTATTCTAAACCTTAAATCTTTAAACCGATATATAACCAAATCACATTTTAAGATGGAAGACCATAGAACAGTTGCAAAATTAATTTCGAAAGATTGCTTTTTAGCTACAATCGACCTTAAAGAGGCATATTTATTAGTACCTGTAAATATGAGTTTCCGAAAATATTTACGTTTTCAGTTCGAAAATCCTAAATCAAATTTGACTACGTACGAATTTAACGCAATGCCCTATGGTCTTTGCATAGCACCTAGAATTTTTACTAAAATCATGAAAGAAATAGTAAAATTTCTTAGGAATCAAGGTTTTCAATCCGTCATCTACCTTGATGACATACTTTGTATCGGTTGCGATTATAATAAGTGTCTAAATAATGTAAAGAAGACCCTGCAATTACTAACTGACCTCGGATTCATAATCAATACCGACAAAAGCTGTTTAGAACCTAAACAGAAATGTAAGTTCTTAGGCTTTTATTTTGATACCACAAACTTGACTATCTCACTGCCCGACGAAAAACGCAAAAAGATTGCACAATTAATACAAAGGTTTTCTAAACTGCCCACATGCACAATTAGGGAATTTTCTCAGCTTATAGGAGTACTAGTAGCAGCTTGTCCAGCAGTCAAGTACGGTTTTTTGTACACCAAAAACATTAGAAAGACAAAAATATCTGATGTTAAATAATAATAATAACAATTACAATTCAAAAGTGAAACTTCCCGAGTGTATTTTGAATGATCTGAACTGATGGGACCAACAAGTTTTTAAATGTAAAAACGATTTAAATGTCACGAATTTTGAATTCGAAATCTTTACAGACGCATCTAAGACAGGTTGGGGGGCTTCCTGTAAAAATACTCGGGTGCATGGAGCATGGAAAACGAATGAAAGATTATTACATATAAATTACTTAGAGTTGTTAGCAATTTACTTGGCATTAAAAACCATTGCTCGAAACGTAACAAATTGTGCAATCTTATTGCGTATCGATAATACTACAGCTCTTAGCTATATTAACCGAATGGGAGGCATACAATTCCCCCATTTGAATGACCTATCCAGACAAATTTGGCAATGGTGCGAGAAGCGTAATATAACATTATTTGGTTCGTATATTAATACTAAAGATAATAAAGAGGCTGATATTGAATCTAGAAAACAAAACCCTGACACAGAATGGGGATTGACGGACGATGTGTTTGGAAAAATTGTTTTTAAACTTGGTAAACCCAATATTGATTTATTCGCTTCCCGCATCAATGCCAAATGCGAAACTTATGTTTCATGGTTTCCAGACCCTGATGCTTTATGTGTAGATGCATTTACCATTTCCTGGAAAGATTATTATTTCTACGCGTTTCCCCCTTTTCCCTTACTACTGAAGTGTTTACAGAAAATTATCCATGACCAAGCTGTAGGCATCTTAGTTTTCCCTAAGTGGCCATCACAGCCATGGTATCCGCTAATGAAACGCTTATTAGTTTCCGATATAATTTATTTTAAGCCAGATGAAAACTTTCTTCAATCCTGTTTCAGGAATACACCTCCATACCGACTGCATCATCATCTTACATTGGCTGCAGCGAAACTCTCCGGAAGGCGTTTTTAAACCGCAATATCCCACCAGAAGCCATAAATCTGATGTTAGCTTCACTCTCAAATAACACTAAAAAACAGTACAATGTAAGTTATAAAGCCTGGTGGCAGTTCTGTGAGAGTAGACATATAAACAGTTTTCAATCTTCTGTCCCTGAAGTTATATCTTTTTTGACCCAAGAATTTCATAAGGGCGCTAGCTATGGAACTATTAACAATCACAGATCTGCTCTCTCTTTGTTACTAGGAAATGACTTAGGTTCTAATGAGTGCATAAAGCGTCTTCTAAAAGGTGTCTTCAAGTCAAAGCCCTGAAGCCCAAATACTCCCATACGTGGGACCCGCAATTAGTACTTACCTTAATAGCAAATTGGTATCCAAACAAAGAGATCACTCTTGAAAAACTAACAAAAAAGTTAGTGACTCTTCTAGCACTATGCACCGCTCAAAGAGTTCAAACCTTATCCTTAATTAAATTAGATAACATCAAAGTCCTATCTAATGGTATCACAATAAGTATCACAGATATAATTAAAACTTCAGCGCCTGGTCGTGACCAACCGCTTCTCTTTTTACCCTTTTTCGAAGAAAACTTAAAAATTTGTCCAGCTACAGTACTTCAAGACTATATTAGTTGTACAGAAAATATTAGAAACTCAAATAATTTGCTGCTATCTTTCAAAAAACCTCATAAACCGATTTCTCCCCAGACCATCAGTAGATGGTTAAAATCAGTATTATCCGAGAGTGGAATAGATGTTTCAATTTTCAGTGCGCACAGTACACGGCACGCATCAACCTCTACGGCCAGTGCCGCGGGTGTATGCATCGAAACTATTCGTAAAGCAGCTGGGTGGACCAATAATCATACTTTTGCAAAATTCTATCGATTAAATATAATTACAAAAAATGTATTTGCGGAATCAGTTTGTTTTCGCCCTTAAGTTATACTTTTGGTTATGCGAATGGTTATATTGTTATCATTAGATATTGATTACAATAACTATAGTCAATAATTATAGAAAGAAAATTTGTATTTTCTTTATTTTCATTTATAAAAATAAATAAAACCAACATGTTAATGTTATTAATGTTTTTTTATTGTGATATGCATTATACACCATTGTTTAGTCCTAACAAAATCATTTCTCTAAAGGTCTACCAGGTAATATTATATCTGAAGAATGGAGCGACGAAATATAATATGTGATCAAATGAACTTCAAAGTGAAGTTCGATCATTATTATATGAGTCGCTCCATTCGAAGATATAACAACCCAGCCCACCCTACCCAATTTAATGATTTTGTTAAGAACTTAATGCAATCTCTAAAATGAATGAGGTAGCAGAGCGAGTGAGTGAGTGAAGGTAGACTATTACTTAGTGTTGCCAGTCTAAAATCGAAAAAACTACTGTTGTCTGTCGAAAAAATTCGACTTATCTCTAAAAATTTAAGTGCGTCGTTGCCATGTAGGCTAGGGGAACTACCAGGTAATATTATATCTTCGAATGGAGCGACTCATATAATAATGATCGAACTTCACTTTGAAGTTCATTTGATCACATATAATAACACACACATGGTTAATGAATGAGTAAGGCCCAGTTTTTTGATTCATAGTTAAAATAACTAATTGTTAAATGCTACTAATGATTAAATATTAACAAAATGTAAACCAATAGGGTTTACAACAAAATGTAAACCAATAGGGTTTACATTTTGCAAATATTTAACCATTAGCACAGAATAAGTAATAGTACAGGTACAGAAGGATTACTCCGCAAGACGATTTAAATAAATGCGAGTCTTGCTACGACGCGATACAGTGGAATTCAGCTCGCACAGCACTACGTACCTACAATTTTATTCACCTACAAGTTTTGTCTCTTTCTATCGCGTGCCTCTGAACTCTTCTTACGCTGTTAGGGTTGCTGTCTAGTGAAAAAATAATTAATCTTCTTATTTGTAATGAGGTAGGTATGTAGGTAAGTATGCATTCATTATGGAAAACCTTGGGAGAGGCCTTTGTCCAGCAGTGGACGTCATTTGGCTGAAACGAACGAACGCATTCTGAGCAGTAGTCATAGTAGGTTAGGTTCCTATACTATCCTAAGAATTATTGATTACCTACATGGCCAACATACCTTTCAGCATCTTTGGGAAGCGAAAAAAAAAGATAAATCCTGTAGATTTCTTTTCGAATTTAAACACCCGAACGCCGCACAATATTTCTTTCTCTTTATGTCCATTTTTAAATAATACTTCGATCATAGAATTATAATCATACTACAACGCACGCCAGCGTCCTGACGGGCGCGCGCGTGACACTCGACTGATATAATACCCGCCGGCGGGGCGCTTCGCTGTAGGTAATTATCGGATGTACCGCGCGGAGTGAGCCAGGCCTGCCATTAGTAGCAAAATTTAACAATTAGTTATTTTAACTATGAATCAAAAATCTGGGCCTTAGGGTGGATTCGACCAAACAAGAGTACCTAAATATTAATCTCAGAATAAATCGTCAGTTTTGACATATTTTCCATACTGACACTGTCAATGTGCCAGTTATACCAGTGGGTCTAGACAAAGTGCAAATTATAATCGCAAACCAGTCGAAAAGTGGTCGAAAAGCCCCTTTTTTGTATGGAGTTTTGACGGATTCGATTTTCGATTCGATCAAAAAGTGCGTTTTGTCTAGGGGGGCAGGAGTTTATTCTCGGATAATAGGGTCGAATCGGGCCTACTTATGTGGTTGAAGGTGCTATACTGAATCAATTGGTTGCAGATTCTAAGGCCCGTTTTCACAAACGATGCTTGCTTAAGTGAAGCAGCAAATCGAACGCACATCGTTGAATAGAGCTCTGTGATTGGTTCGTTTGTCACCCTGTGCGTCCACGCGCACTGTGAGACCTCATAATAATGTTTGTGTATGGGCGTAAGACAGTAAGCTAACCCCAGGACTACTAAAACTTTACTGGTTAGGTTTTATTGGAGACCAAACCGAAGGCTGTAACAACTGATGTCATTTACACTAATATTATAAAGAGGAAAGTTTTTTTATTGTTTGTATTGATACTACTGGACCGTTTTGAAAAATTCTTTCACCATTAAAATCTTAGCGGTACCTAATTTTTTTCTGATGGACAGTGTACCTACAAAGTTCGCCGAGACAGCTAGTAACTTATAAGCCGGTATAGGTTTAATTAAAAATCAATTCAATTTATTAACCTTTATTTAGTAAGGTTAACCTTAAGAATTCGACAGATCAGAGGTCATTTTTTTGTTTTTATTTTACAAACGCCTCCCTTACAATCACAGTTTTGTTCTACGAATGGTTCACACCATTTTGGCCTTGCCAGGGCCACGGACAGCGATGCCAATACGGCGATGACGAAGATCTGGAAAAGGAAAGAATGATCAAAAACGAATCGAGTCCGTGACGTTTACTTGGGAGGTTATGCACTGCTTTTCAAGTTAGAGCACACCTTAGGAGTTAGAAGTTGGCTTACAGTTAAAAAAGGGCATGAAGGGCACAACAATAAGACACGATTCTTCATAAAAATATGTTGTCTATAGTTTTCTACTCCACTTTTATTAAAAACAAGACATACAAGTGACCTTACATCTAACGCGCTTAGTGAGCGCGTTTAAAAAATGTATGAAAATTTTATTTTATGAACATTTCCCGCTAGGGGCGCTGTACAATCCGTCACACATCAAATGTAATTTTTTGATGCGCTCACTAGTGAGCGCGTTTGATGAAAACTCACACTCAGCCCTCAGAGTTGTGCTGACCTCAGTTGTTACAGCCTACGGATGATTATTGATGGAAGGATTATGGAAAGGACTTACAAAATTTAAAGTAGGTACATAAATATTAAGTAGTTATACAGGGTGGAAACGATAAGTGATCTCACTCGATTATTTCTAAACTACATAATTATACAAAATATCCGAAAACTGGTTACTGATCCTGAAAGTGCTTTACGAGCTCTATCTAACGGTACCAATAATAGGTTACAAAACAAACTGGATCTATCCGAAAATTTAACGTTTCCAGCTTCCATATATTTAGTAAAACCACATTTAATATTAAAAACTATACAAGATATCCAAAAATTGGTTCAGCTCTATTCAACGGTACCAATAAAATAAATCAGAATGCAATTTACGAGTTCATTTTGAGTGCTTATTATTTAATAAAAATAAAATAACACTTTTAAATTTTAATATTGTGTGGCTGGCATGCCTGGCATATACTTAGTATGGAGGCTGAAAACATTGAATTTTCGGACAGATCCTGTTTATTCCGTGACCTATTATTGGTACCGTTTGAAAGAGCTTGTGAAGCACTTTCAGGATCAGTGACTACTTTTTTGATATCTTGTATAGTTTAGAAATAATAGAGTGAGATCACTTATCGTTTCCACCCTGTATAGCTAAGCTGCAGCATTGCCAAGAAAGTTTGTCCAACATTGAGTCCCAATACCCCTCCTTTAAATCAGCAAACCCAGACTAAAGACTGAAGTCCTCCATTGCATTAACTACGTGACAAGTGATGCACTTACCCATAGCCTCATGGTGCCGGTGTATACTATTTACTAAGCAAGCAAAATATAGAAATAGTTTTTATACTTATTTCTTAATCAGAAAATTACTGATAGAACCGATGCAAATTGATTTTATTCAATACTTTTCTTAGAATTAGAGTGATTTGTTGGCACTCACTCTACATAATTATCTGCAACATATTGGATGTGGAAATCGACTTCAAGTCAAGCAAGAAAACTATTCCGTAGAACTTTTCTAACCTTTTATTTCTGTATTTTCATCGATTTGTAATCTTTTGTAGTTTTGTAAATAAATACATGTTTATTGTGTGATTAAGCTTTATTTGCTAAATTCGTTCACTGGTGGTGGACCACCACTTAAGGAACATATCTCTCCATGACATACACACATTTGTGTAAATGGTTTACACGTTATGGGCTTTGACAGCACCATGGAGAGGGTTGCCAAAGCTGCGATTATGAAGATCTGAAAAAGGAAAAGACTATTAACAACTTAGCTTTTGCCTAATAAATTATATAGTAGAGTAACTTATTACTCATTAGTAAAATGTGATAGACTACTTAACTTTCGCGTTTAGGGCCGCATGTGGAAAATCGGAAATTTTCCGGGAAGAAATTTCACTGGTTCCGAAATTAGTACAAGCGAAAATTGAACATTCTGCCAACTAACTTAACTCCTAGTGTCACGTAAAGTAGGAGTAAAAAGCAATTTAGCAGTTTTAAATACTATTATTTATCTTGATTTAGTCAATCAAATCAAATCAAAAATATCTTATTCAATTTAGACCACTAAGGCCCAGTTTTTTGATTCATAGTTAAAATAACAAATTGTTAAATTTTGTTACTAATGGTTAAATATTAACAAAATGTTAACTAATAGTTAAAAAATGTACTAAAAGTCAAGGTAACCATTGTTCGAAAAACATTTTTTTCTGATATTTAACCACTTGTCATTTGACATCTGTCAAATTTGACTATTGGTTATTTTAACTACTAATCAAAAAACCGGGCCTTAGTGGCACTTATGAACGTCAAAATACAGTTAAAAAAAGAAGGTAGTTCTTATGGGCCTTACTTTACATGTCTCCTTATTTTTTGGGCCCTACCAGCGCTTCGAGACAAACATATGGCAAGTACAATCGGAAAGAGAATAAAAATAGTGACGTTGGAAGTTTTTTTAGGTAGGTATTTTGTCTTAAATATGATATTTTTACCAGCAAATAAACTGATGGACCTTACCCATAACTTCATGGTGTCTGTGTTTTGCTTGTAAGTATAACGCGGAAGAATTAACATGGAGGAAGAGGTAAGGGTTTTTATAGGTACTTTTATTTGTTTATCAGTGGAAAATTTCTGACTTTGCCTAAGATTTATTCTGATCCATAGAAACGACATAAATTGATTCGATACAATATACTTTTTCTCAATTTGTGTATTATACTTGTTTTATAATTAGCTTTTAACCTAATTATGTATAGGTAGTTTTTGCAACTCAGAAATACTTAAATAATTTAATACCCTTTTGAAGATTTCCATTGTTCGTTTCAGCCCAATGACGTCCACTTGACTGTTGGACAAAGGTCTTCCCCGAGGATTTCCTACGACCTTAAGGCTTCACCAGATCGTGGATTCTATCATTAGATGATATTATTGTCTAAAAATAATACTCTACAGAATAATAATAAGTAACTAGCGGTCGCCCGCGACTTCGTACGCGTGGATCCCGTTTTACCCCCTTCATCTATCTTACGCGGTTTAGATTTTTTCATACAAATGTTTTTTCCCGCTAACTCCCGTTCCCGTGGGAATTTTCCAATATCCTGTTGTAACTAAGCTAAGTTTACTAAGGTACCTGCATGCCAAATTTCAAGCGTCTAACTTAAGCGGTTTAAATATTTCATACAAAAGGATTTTCCCGCTAATTCCCGTTCCCGTTGGAATTTCGGGGATTCCTTTCTTAGCGCACCTCTACGGTACCTAAGCTACGTCCCTTCCAAATTTCAAGGGCCTACGTTTAGCCGTTTAGGCTGTGCGTTGATATGTCAGTCAGTCAGTCAGTCAGTTTTTCCTTTTAAATTATATTATATTTAGATTATTGACGGGATTCGGCACTGTTGCGCCCCAAAAGCGCCATGATCACGGAGTAATTGAGGGGACTGGCGGGTGAGATGTTATGGGCACTGGGCAGACATATTGGTCTACCCTTTTCCGCAGTCTTTTATTACGATTGCCTCCGGTACCTGTTATTCTCTTAGTGACCATGAAAGTTTAAAACAATATAAAAGACTCTACAACCAAAACTTATATTACGAAAATTTACCAAAACAAGTTTGTTTCATGTCTCACGCTTGCTATAGCTTAATTGGTACTAGTTCAACTTGTAAAACGTTTTGTTGTTGAAATAGATCATTATCTACATCAGCGATTCCCAAACTTATTTAGTCTACTGCCCACTTTAAGAATAAATTATTTTTAGCGCCCCCCATTTTTGTAGTCAAGAGTCGAGCTCAGTCGGTGTCTAAGAGTCCTCCTAGTAGATGACGCCTCCCAAGCATCTACACAACGTCGCGATTTTTTTCTGGGTCTCTTACCGCCCCCCTTTAAGCCTGCAGCGCCCACAAGGGGGCGTTATCGCCCACTTTGGGAAAGACTAATCTAAATGCATGCATAATAGCGACATAGCAGTTTATTACATACACAATTACACATAACCATAAAAACCATTGCCATGTATAAAAATACCTAATAAAATAAAGATACATTAGAAGGAAATATAGTTCCATTGTCTTTAATATTGTATGTCTTGTTGGTGTTAATAAATCAAATAAATTAACAGTTTTAAAACTAAAAACACGCTTTTAATTACTGGACTATACATATAAAGGCCAAAAATATGTATTAGTTCCTACACCTCCCGACTCCAACATCAGGACCCTAGACATCATCTAACACTTAAGTGCTCGAAAAGACAAATCCAATGAACCCAAACTCGATGCGATTCCTCCGTTTGGTTTAGGAGTTCTCATGGCCACCTTCCAGTCCCATCATCAGACCAGCTCGATGATACCATTATTATACAATATTTTGTATTGTCATCTAATCTATATGATTGCCAAGTTTCATGATGATACAAGAATTAGAAGTGCGTGTAATTCACATTCTTAGATTCCATTACATAGTTAGTTCCAATACATTCACACGACGACCTATTAAAAGCGTGTTAAAAATAAACAAATTATTCAGAAAATAAAAAGTAAAATATTTGGCGTGATACTGATAAGTTTAGGTAGGTTATCAATTTAATTTTAAAAGGGCAATTTTTATCGAATGGAGTTTTCTGGGAAAATAAAAATAAAATCAATTTGAAATGGATGACTGAATAAGTTAAATGTTTGTATAAATAAAAGTAAGAAACTGTTCTAAAATATTTTGTATAGGTCACATGTATAAAACGCCATGAATCTATTGGTAAATAGAAATTCAAATTCTAGTATAGATGACCCACGCTGAACTGTCCCACCAAACTCAATGACAGGGGGTCGCTACCATCGTTCAACTATATGGTTTCCATGGGTTTCCAACATGGCAAAAATCGGAACCAGCGATTCGGCATTGACGGTGACGCCCCACTGTCAATGTCATCGATAGGACAGTTCAGTATTTTGGAACTATACCTACGCGCTACCATACTATTATTTATTCTGTGGCGCTACGTAGATCTATTATGCTAGGGCCACACTACCTTACCGTCTACCGCCCGTTTACCGTAAAGGTGCTTCCTCATCCTCACCGGGAGCAAAACGTTACAGATTTTAGTTATCTGTAACGTTACATTACACGCGAATGCTCCCATGAAACGTTACAACAGCTGGATGTGTGTTTTATTAATAATAGTTTTTTTTGGGATATCACGCACGGTAGTGTGGCCCCAGCATAATATGTAGCCTTAGCTGATGATGGCAATGGTGATGATTATGATGATAGAGACAATAATTTCCCACTTAGTTTTCTATGTTATTCATGCTTTTTAGATCCTCCTCATCGTTGCTGCAGCATTCTTCTCTGGTGATAGTTCTGCTCAGAGGCGGCAGAATGGAAACCCGCACCTGGAATGTACTAAGGAACCATACCTCCAATGTGACATAGTGAATTATAGGAGGTTCCCTGTCCTGGAATTCCTTCTGTCCAGGTTCGCAGCTCAAAAAACCAACTCAACCGACAAAAACATAAATATTTGAAAATAATTATGGTATTCTTACCAGGTACGGAGCGCAAGAGAGCAAGGCATCAGAAAAACTATACTACATTAAAAACAAATAATGTTTCTGGCTTGAAGGAAAATATTTTACGACTTTTTGGGTTTTTGTATTGACTGAGTTCTAATAAATAAATTGTTCCATAGAACTATTTCCTTTTTATTCAAACAAGTGTCCTACTACCTAACCAAACCTAACCTAACTTTCATCATCATCATCATCATCTCAGCCATAGGAACATAGGCATCTCCAATGATTTCCTTGTTGCCCGGTTGGTAGTCATAAATAAGGACATCAAAACC
Source organism: Ostrinia nubilalis (assembly GCF_963855985.1). Taxonomy (NCBI): domain Eukaryota; kingdom Metazoa; phylum Arthropoda; class Insecta; order Lepidoptera; family Crambidae; genus Ostrinia; species Ostrinia nubilalis. The sequence continues at coordinate 9,511,849 of NC_087109.1, read as the reverse complement.
TTATTATGAAAACCACACAGAATCTGGGATCTCCGAGCAGGTAAATATTAGTTTGTCTAGAGAGGTTGCAAAGCCAAAAAGTACATTAGTGACAAATTAAATTTCAAATCAAATCAAATCAAATAGGTATATTTATTTGCATAAAACAGGGTTACAATGGGTCTTTTACATTTTCATGAATCAATTTTGAGATGATTTTGAGCTAATAATAGACAAAGATTGATTCGTGACAGACTTAGTGTCACATGAGAACGTAACGAAGCGATCTCGAAATTATCTGTCATGTTACATTGACTGGAGGGAGATAAAACCATAAGATTTAGTATAGTTCCAAAATACTGAACTGTCCTATGCATGACATTGACAGTGGGGCGCCACCGTCAATACCGGATCGCTAGTTCCGATTTTTGCCATGTTGGAAACCACATAGTTGAACGATGGTAGAGCGCCCCCCTGTCATTGAGTTTGGTGGGACAGTTCAGCGTGGGTCATCTATAGTCGGTCTTTTTACAGACAAGCAAATTGTTTTTTTACATCTGACCAAAATCATAGAAAAGTGGTTATCTTACCAAGTTTTTAACAAAGTCAAAGGTTATCAATGTTACAAATTGATTAGAATACCAAAAAAATATAAAATGTGAATTAAAATTTTACACGACTTCTTAACCAAGCGTTACATTGTTTTAAAATAAAAATTAAATTTGTTTTTTACTTTGATTATTTACGCTAACAATTTTATGTTTGTGATACTATATAAATGTATTTTTTAACAGTATTTGGCACTTCGTAGTTGGCACAGTACAGCTAGGACTGTCAAGGTAAGCTTTAACTTCTTTTTAATTTTTTAATTTGTTAATTATTCTAAATCAACGCACAGCCTAAACGGCTTAACGTAGGCACTTGAAATTTGGAAGGGACGTAGCTTAGGTACCGTAGAGGGAACGGGAATTAGCGATGAAAAACCTTTTCTATGAAAAATCGAAACCGCTTAAGTTAGACGCTTGAAATTTGGCATGCAGGTACCAATAAAGCTTAGTTACAACAGGATATTGCAAAAGTCCCACGGGAACGGGAGTTAGCGGGAAAAAAACATTTGTATGAAAAAATCTAACCGTAAGATAGATGAAGGGGATAAAACGGGATCCATGCGTACGAAGTCGCGGGCGGCCGCTAGTATTATATAAGATAGCTTCCTTTGAGATGTTATCTCAAATTAGCAAGCTTATTGTAGGAAGTTTTGGAACGTGATAAGTCCTAAGTCCTGAAAATTGCCTACTTGTAATAAAGAATGAAATGCTATAGTCACACTCCGTGGAATCTTTGACATTTAGGTAACTGACCAGTGTGTAAAACGAAAGCCGGACTCATAAAATTGTGTGGGCACCAGAATCACTCCCTTTCAATTCGGATAGGTTTTCTAGTACATTTTTTGCTTTACGTCAATTTAACCTCTTGTGTTGATGAAATGATTTAGTGGGATTAAATATGTTATAGGATGTTAGCAACCAAGTTAACATTGTTCCTGTCATGCATGGCCGTCATCGCCTGCGAGCGACCGTCGGAGCGCAATGGCCGCCGGTCTCTGGATATAGTCAAGTATGTCCAATCACGGCGGCAGCAAGAAATTCCTCCTACGGGAGATGACCACCCTGATTATTCAGGAAGGCGCAAGCAAGAAGACCCCCCAGAAAATCGTCGCATGCAAGAAGACCCCCCAGACTATCGTCGCAAGCAAGAAGACCCCCCAGACAATCGTCGCAAGCAGCAAGAAATTCCTCCTACGGGAGATGACCACCCTGATTATTCAGGCAGGCGCAAGCAAGAAGACCCTCCAGAAAATCGTCGCAAGCAAGAAGACCCCCCAGACTATCGTCGCAAGCAAGAAGACCCCCCAGACAATCGTCGCAAGCAGCAAGAAATTCCTCCTACGGGAGATGACCACCCTGATTATTCAGGCAGGCGCAAGCAAGAAGACCCTCCAGAAAATCGTCGCAAGCAAGAAGACCCCCCAGACTATCGTCGCAAGCAGCAAGAAATTCCTCCTACGGGAGATGACCACCCTGATTATTCAGGCAGGCGCAAGCAAGAAGACCCCCCAGATAATCGTCGCAAGCAAGAAGACCCCCCAGACAATCGTCGCAAGCAGCAAGAAATTCCTCCTACGGGAGATGACCACCCTGATTATTCAGGCAGGCGCAAGCAGCTAATAATTCCTCCTATGGTAGATGACCACCCTGATTATTCAGGCAGGCGCAAGCAGCAAGAAATTCCTCCAACTGGAGATGACCACCCTGATTATTCAGGCAGGCGCAAGCAAGAAGACCCCCCAGAAAATCGTCGCAAGCAAGAGGACCCCCCAGACTATAGACGACAGAATGAATATACGACGAAAGGACCTGTCCCCGGGCGTAAGTAGAAAACCTCTGAAATCAATGCAAGTAAGATGAAAATGAAGAAGCATGAAGATTATCCTTCACAACTATTACTTTGATTTTGAAATTATTATTACTTCAAAATTCTTGTGGCTGTAGGTATTTAGTAAAAAAAATAGATTTAATGATAGATCTACATGTCTTTCGGTTTCAACACCGTTGATCTGCTAATCTACTTAATTTTACTAAATGTAATCAGTTTTGTTCAACAAAAACTTATGAAATTTCGTAAATTTTAATAAATAGTGAAGGCAACAATTTGTTATTTTATTCAATCATCATGATTATGGTTATTAGTTCAGATTCCTTCATTTCTTAGACACTAGAAGAATTATTCATGAGCTATTTACTGGAAATATTCCCTTTCATGATTGTAGCAAAAAAATATGATGATGGCATAATCAGTAAGCACTCAAATAGTAACTATGATTTCTATCCATGACTTATACAGGTGTCACAAAAAGAGCGTGCCAAACTTAAGGAGATAATAGGCTAATGGATGACCATCTAAACAAAAAAGAACTACTTACTTACAGGGTGTTAGGTAAATGGGTTTATAAGCCGAATAGCCCATGTTAACATATGGATATAAATGGTATGATGAAGTCAGAAATTTGATATCATCATTTAATTTTTTTAAATTTTCATACAAAATAAAATTTATAAAATCTGATTTAATGAAAATTAAAATAATAAAATGATATCAATTTTCTGACTTCACCACACTATTTATTTGCACATGTTAACATCAGCAAGTGCAAGTGTCAGCTTATAACCCCATTTACCTAACTGTCAATGTGCCAAATTATTCTTTAGTTTAAAGTTTGTAAAATAAATAAAAAATCAGCCCTAAATAGGATAGCATTCATAAGAGGGTGCTTTTTAGTTACTTTAAACTATATAAATATTTTATAGGATGTTAGCAAACACGTTGACGTTGTTCCTGTTATACTGGGCCACCATCGCCTGCGCGCAAGATTGGTTTGAACTCCCCCCGAATGCGGTTGGCAACCCTGACTACTCTGGACGGCGGTCAAACGCAGCTTTCAAGCTAGCCAAGTACGTCCCGGACTCCCGTCGATATCAAACCCTTCTCCCAAATGGAGAAATATGGTATATAAAAGAGCATCACCCGCCAGACTATCGTCGTATGCAAGAGGATCCCCAAGATCGTCGCAAGTACGTCCCGGAATCCCGTCGATATCAAACCTTTGTCCCAGATGGAGCAAATATATGGTATGATTATGACTATAACTATCTAGAAGAGTACCACCCAGAAAATCGTCGCAAGCAAGAAGACCCTCCAGAATATCGTCGTAAGCAAGAAGACCCCCCAGACTATCGTCGAAAGCAAGAAGACCCCCCAGAATATAGTCGTAAGCAAGAAGACCCCCCAGAATATCGTCGTAAGCACGAAGACCCCCTAAACTATCATCGCAAGCAAGAAGACCCCCCGGATAATAGCCGTAAACAATTTATTCCACCAGGCGTCACGAAGACCTGGCCTCCAAATAATCGGCGCAAGAATCCTGAGTATTCAAAGAATCGTCGTAAACAAAAAGGGGATTTAATACCGCCGGGTTATCAGGATGAGGACTTCCCACCACTCAAACTTCGCAAGCAAGTAGAGGACCCCCCCGATCGTCGCAAGTACGTCACTGAATCCGTCGATATCAAACCGTTATCCCAAACGGAGAAATAGGATATCTAGATCAATATCACCACCAAGACTCGTCGAAAAAAAATTTTTAAAATTGTTGAAATATAATAAAGTTTGATTTTTAATGAAATAGTGCTTGTGATGTTTTCTTTCTTAAAATAATAAAATAGTAAAAAGCGAGGCGAGGGCAAATTTTTTTGTATTTTATTAACCAGGGGGCCTATGTTCAGCAGTGGACGTCCTGTGGCTGAAATGATGAAGATTATAATTAATGTTTCAATATTTTATAGGATGTTAGCAACCAAGTTAACATTGCTCCTGTCATGCATGGCCATCGTCGCCAGTCGTCGTCAGTTGGACCCCCTTGGCCCCCTTCCAGCTAATCATGATCCATGGCCTTCCCTTCTACCAATTACCCCAAGAGACGACCAAACTGATTCAAGCGATCAGCGCCAGGACATTCGTCGTAAGCTATTGAATGACCCCCCGGACAATCGTCGTAAGCAAGTGAAGGACCCCCCGGACAATCGTCGTAAGCAAGTGAAGGACCCCCCGGACAATCGTAAGCTAGTGGTGGATCCCCCGGACAATCGTCGTAAGCAAGTGGTGGATCCCCCGGACAATCGTCGTAAGCAAGTGAAGGACCCCCCGGACAATCGTAAGCTAGTGGTGGACCCTCCGGACAATCGTCGTAAGCAAGTGGTGGATCCCCCGGACAATCGTAAGCTAGTGGTGGACCCCCCGGACAGTCGTCGTAAATTTTTATACCTCGTCTCGGCTAACGTAGAGCTCGATAGATCGGCAGCTTAGACAGGAGGCTTATTCTGTGGCTTAGTGCTAGTTTACCTCAAACGTCTTCGCTAGCGACTGCGTAAAAATTACATTACAACTCTCTGCTTGCAAGTATACTTTATGTGAATATTAAATGTAGTTTTAATACGACCACAACTAAATGCTTTTCTTGACCTAAATTATTTCATAACTGAAGTAGTTTTTACATGTAGTGTACATGTCTACGTTATGAGTAGTCCGTATATTTAATAGTGGAAGTATAGTATAGTACAAGGCTGCTACACATTCCCGAAGAACCACCACTTATAAATAGTAAAATTAAAAAAATAAACTTTAAAGTTATTGCTTTTAAAATGCCTTTTTTGTGGCAATCAAACTTCTCGCGGTTTATTTCTCGAGATTCATATTTTCAGCCTGTATGTGTATTAAGGAAAAAAACTCGTTGACCTATGATCCAACAAATTTTAAAAATTCAAGTTTAATAAAACATGGCTGTTTCGAATTAAATTGAATTAACATTGTAATATCTTATTACAACTGCAGACCCCACAGTGTCTATCTTGAAGTGTCGATGTCTGTACCTCCTGTAGTATAAATAAATATAGTAACATTATTTAATTTTTTACAGGATGTTACCATCCATGTTGACGTTGATCCTGGCATGCGTGGCCATCGCCGCCTGTCAGAAAGACATACGATATCCGGACCTGCCACCCACCGCGGATGGTCAACCGTCTACGTTCCTACGCTCATTCGCAGCTTCGCGCAACAAGTATGCCCTTAGGTCACGTCGACATCTGGGCATTCCTCTAACTGGAGACAACCAGCCTGATTATTCAAACCGTCGTAAGCAAGAGGAAGTAGTAGGAGGGGTGGATCACCCCCCAATCAACAATGGTCGTAGACAAGAAGAGGTCATAGGAGGGGTGGACCACCCCCCAGTCAACAATGGCCGTAGACAAGAAGAGGTCATAGGAGGGGTGGACCACCCCCCAGTCAACAATGGCCGTAGACAAGAAGAGGTCATAGGAGGGGTGGATCACCCCCCATTCAACAATGGTCGTAGACAAGAAGAGGTCATAGGAGGGGTGGATCACCCCCCATTCAACAATGGCCGTAGACAAGAAGAGGTCATAGGAGGGGTGGACCACCCCCCATTCAACAATGGTCGTAGACAAGAAGAGGTCATAGGAGGGGTGGATCACCCCCCATTCAACAATGGTCGTAGACAAGAAGAGGTCATAGGAGGGTTGGACCACCCCCCATTCAACAATGGTCGTAGACAAGAAGAGGTCATAGGAGGGGTGGATCACCCCCCAATCAACAATGGTCGTAGACAAGAAGAGGTCATAGGAGGGGTGGACCACCCCCCAATCAACAATGGCCGTCGACAAGAAGAGGTCATAGGAGGGGTTGATCACCCCCCATTCAATAATGGTCGTAGACAAGAAGAGGTCATAGGAGGGGTTGATCACCCCCCATTCAATAATGGTCGTAGACAAGAAGAGGTCATAGGAGGGGTGGATCACCCCCCATTCAACAATGGTCGTAGACAAGAAGAGGTCATAGGAGGGGTGGACCACCCCCCATTCAACAATGGTCGTAGACAAGAAGAGGTCATAGGAGGGGTTGATCACCCCCCATTCAACAATGGTCGTAGACAAGAAGAGGTCATAGGAGGGGTGGATCACCCCCCATTCAACAATGGTCGTAGACAAGAAGAGGTCATTGGAGGGGTGGATCACCCCCCATTCAACAATGGCCGTAGACAAGAAGAGGTCATAGGAGGGGTGGATCACCCCCCAGTCAACAATGGCCGTAGACAAGAAGAGGTCATAGGAGGGGTTGATCACCCCCCATTCAACAATGGTCGTAGACAAGAAGAGGTCATAGGAGGGGTTGATCACCCCCCATTCAATAATGGTCGTAGACAAGAAGAGGTCATAGGAGGGGTGGATCACCCCCCATTCAACAATGGTCGTAGACAAGAAGAGGTCATAGGAGGGGTGGACCACCCCCCAGTCAACAATGGTCGTAGGCAAGTAGAGTAGACCCCCAGATTATAGTCGGAAGCAAGTTGAGGACCCCCAGACAAATATCGTCGTAGACAAATAATAAGGATTGACACTCGTTTCACAACAGCAACATTATGCGAAGTCAAACGCACAGCGTTGAATAGAGCTCTGTGATTGGTTAGTGTGTGTCACTCCGCCTTTGAATAGGTTTTTGGGATCCTGTGCGTCCACGCGCACTGTGAGACCTCATGTTTGTGAATACGGGTGTAAATCTATATGAACGAGCACTTATTTTTGATGCTTGAAAATTAATTATTTTCGCCTTAAAAATACCGTCCAAAACACTAATTATTTTATTTAAATTCTTGATCCTCTTGCCGTTATGTTACATTTTTTTTAGATGTAAATAAATAGTGTGCTGAAAGCATCTTGATTTTCATTTGATTCGGTAAGAGCAAAAAAATATACTACTTACAAGATAACAGTTAGACGTTTTATTTGAAAAATAGTAGTTTGAAATATTTTAAGAATGTTAAAAGATGCAGGTAAATTAATGAAAGAGTAAGAAATATAAGTAAGTAAAAGAGCAACGGCATCAGATTGTTTAAAGTACAACTATGAGTATATTACATTTGAAACAATAATTTAACCATCAAAATGATTCAGAGTGTTCGCTACTTATAGTTAGGTACTTACTCGAGAACTTATCTGTATTTGATACAAGAAACTCTGTCAATTTCTACTTATTTATAAAGTTCTACCTAAATATCTGCTTTATTTTTTCATTACAGAGTAAACAATCCTGTTGTCCCAAATGAAAATCAAAATGGTCGCCGACAGGGACAACAATCAAATACCACAGACTGTTTAAATATACCGAATTTCGAAAACTTTCTGAACTTGAAAAAAAACGTTACGTTTCACTTGACGAGAAATATACTGGACTGTCCTTGACTGATTTCGTTTTATTTTTAAAAACAATAGGCCCGGTTCCTGAATCGAGATTTCCTTGAGGGTGCTCAACTTCCGCTCAAGGATCAGTTATACAGTGTGTCCGGGCATGTAGTGATCAAACTTTAAGGGCGTAATCTATGGATAATTTTATCGGTGAAAATACTTTAAATTTGGGGCTTGACCCATTTCTCGCATATTTACAGAGATTTAAGTTTTTAATTTTAAGTTTTCACCTCTTCCTTCAAAAACAAGTGATAGCGTGGGTAACTTAACATTAATAAGCAAATATTTTATATCATGCGATGGCCAATAAAATTATCTACTAGTAGAAGTAGAAAACACATACATGTTTCATACATTTTAAGGGAGTAAGAATGGATTTAATTAGAAATAAACATGATTTTTTTCACATCTTTTTCAGTTATTTCCCAACACAAGAAAAACCAGGTCGTTAAGGTATGTTTTATTTGCATTGTGTTATTAGTATTTGAGCCATTCTACAAAACGAATGTAAATTTATTAGTCTACGTCTATTAGTTTCGACGTAATTGTTGAACAGAGATACCCCTTCCCAGCGGTTTCCATAGTAATCGGAATAGGTTGTGTGATTCTTTCAGGCAGTGCATTTTCGCATGTCGCGTGCGCTATGGAAACCGCTGGGAAGGGGTATCTTTGTTCAACAATTACGCCGAAACTAATAGACGTAGACTAATAAATTTACATTCATTTTGTAGAATAGCTCAAATACTAATAATAAAATGCAAATAAAACATACCTTAACGACCTGGTTTTTCTTGTGTTGGGAAATAACTGAAAAAGATGTGAAAAAAATCATGTTTATTTCAAATTAAATCCATTCTTACACCCTTAAAATGTATGAAACTTGTATCTGTTTTCTAATTCTACTAATAGATAATTTTATTGGCTATCGCATGATATAAAATTTTTGCTTATTAATGTTAAACTACCCACGCTATCACTTGTTTTTGAAGGAAGAGGTGAAAACTTAAAATTAAAAACTTAAATCCTTGTAAATATGCGAGAAATGGGTCAAGCCCCAAATTTAAAGTATTTTCACCGATAAAATTGTCCATAGATTAGGCCCTTAAAGTTTGATCACTACATGCCCGGACACACTGTATATGAAAAAAGTTCATACTTCAAAGTCAAAAATTATTTATTTGCATAGTTAAGAAAAGTGCTTACAAATCGTCAAATATTTAAAGAAAAAAATAGTATTATTACCTAATAAAAAAAACTGAAGTCTTGCTCTTAAGGAGCCTTTACGTCATCGCGTCATCATAATCTTTTTATCCTAAAAGCGCTTCAATCCAAAATCCTTTCCAATAATTGTAATTATTTTCAATCTTTAGTGTGACGACTGTTGAAAGTGAACATGCAAATAATTCAATTTTTTTTATTCATGTTTTACATTAGACTACGATTTGACATGCACAATGCACAATGTATTTTCATTACATCCTAAAATAATAGGTAGTTTTACACATATTCAATAACTTTTGTAATAGTCAAACGTTTCAAACGATTTCGCCTCTAATTTAAAAATGTATTTTACAAAATTTTTGATACTTTTGGCTATTTTCGCTTTCGGTTTTTGCACCATAATCGACTTGAAAGATGGCCGAAGGATGGTTGGTCGAATTTTGAAGCCGGAATATTATTATGGTAAACTATAAACTCTCTTACTAATAAGAAGTTAAGGAACAAACACGAAGCTGAATAAACGCATTAACAGCAGATGTCGTCATTGGTTTCCATCAAATGAGGTCCACTGCTGGACAAAGGACTTCCACATCGACCGGTCCTGCGGTGCCTGCATCCAGGTGGTTCCCGCGATCTTCACCAGATCATCAGTCCACTTAGTGGGAGCCCTGCCTATAGCGACACGTCGTCTGAAGGCATTTTTTAGATATCTAAACTTAGGAACGTCTTCCGTCACTGCTGCTGCGTAGTACCTATAGGTTTCGAAATTGTACCTTTGTTTATTAACACTGGTAAAATTACTTTAATTACTGCTTTAACTTAATGTTCAACGGAGATGTATCTCTTATTAGTAAGGGAACTAAGGGGGTAAGAATAATACCTAGTTGCAAATACATAAGTATTTACGTCATAACCAGCTGAACTGAGATGAATCTTTCTATCTTCTATATTTATAAAAGGGAAAGGGACAGACTCACTCACTCATCATGAAATCTCAGAAACTACAAGTGCTAGGAGTCTCAAATTTTGCATAAGGGTTCGAGGCGGCCGCTAGTTTTTGTATAAAGAAATAAATAAAATCGAAATTTTTGAGAAGTCTGTTAAAGTACAACTAAATTTTTCAATTATTAATTTTCTTTTTTTTTAAGACGCAACACGAAGAGTGGCCAGTCCTTATAAAACCTGCTATGTAAGTAACCAGAACTGGCTGTATATTATACAGTCTACTATATTTTTATAGTTAGCATTATTTGAGTGTAACTTTTACTTACTATGTTTATACATATCAGTCACTCTACCAAATCTACAAAAATACACGGTCGATCCCTCATCTCTCTCTTCTTTTTCTTTTTTTAAATCTTAGTTCCATGTATAAGTGGTATAAGTTCCAAGTTCCTAGAAATCCCACTACCACCACAATAGACCTACGGGTCTATACGGACGTTCTATGTGACGAGAACTTCAACGTATATGAGAATGAGCCAAGTCAGGCCTTAGGCTACAATATTATCGTAAGTTATAAGAAGAAATGATATTTTATGTCGATATAAATTTTCAGGACTAACCAATTGAACTTGGCACCCATTTAGATCTCACTTCTTTGTCGTTGAAGTCAACAATCATAATATTGAACTTGACTCTCATTTGAGATTTATGTTTTTGATGTCTCAGCGCTTAGTGCGTCATCTTACGATACAAAGGCTGGCCTTTACCTTGGCCAACGTATTAGCCTTGCCATCCAGCGTGGCAATGTGGCCAGCCTTTTAGGCACCTTCCCCCAAGGGAGCGACTTAAACGATTTTTTTTATTTATAAAGCTTGTACATATTTTAATTTTTTCCCTTTTTTATTTAGCTACAGTTTAGTTAAGTAGTTTATTTGTATCTCCTGTTTTTGATGGGATATAAATAATATAAATTTTATAAATATTTCAGGTAGCTCCCGCCGCTGATTGCTGTATAGAGGTGTTGTAAGACCTAGTATCTACGTACGGATTCTACTAATGTACCTACCTAATAAAATGTCATAAAATATGTTTACTTTTCTTTCTGTAGTGTGTAACTAATCATGAAACATGGGCAATTTTATTGTTATGAATACCACTTAAAATTATCTTGATTAATAAGCCTCTTTGTATAACCTAAAGTAGTAGTATTAATCCCCTAGCCCTAGGGTCAATATGATAGGTTATAGTTGTTGCAATTCACGAAGGCGAGTGAGCTTTAGGTACATGTGGCGGCTCGCTACTGTTCGTTTTTCAAAAGTTTTGATAGACATATTACACTATCGTTATGTGCATGTACACGTACACACACAAGTAAAGCTCACTCGCCTTCGTGAGTTGCAAGAACTATAGTAATCCGATGCAAACACACGATTGCGTGATGAATTTTGCTATCGTCCTGACGTCCACTGCTGGACTAAAGCTTCCCCAAAGGATTTCAATAACAACAGGTCATGCACTGCTCCTAGGTCCACCTAAATAGACTCGTCCTCTTACACTACGTCTACCGGTGCGTGTTCACCATCATCATCATTATTTCAGCCATAGGACGTCAACTGCTGAACATAGGGCTCACCCAATGATTTCCACAAAGGCCGTTTGGTAGTGGCCTGCATTCAGCGCCTTCCTGCTACCTTTATGAGGTCGTCGGTCAACCTTGCCGTCCTACGATGCGCTTTCCGGCACGTGGCCTCAACTCCAGAACCTTGCTGCCCCATCGGCCGTCAGTTCTGCGTACTATGTGCCCTGCTCATTACCACGTCAACTTGCTAATCCGTCGGGCTATGTCAGCGACTTTAGTTCGTTTACGGATCTCCTCATTTCTGATTCGATCTCGTAAAGAAACACTGAGCGGTGCATGGTCGCTAATTGAGAACTTTTCAGCCTCAACGGTTACCAATTCTCCGAGTTAATGGACCACGCTAACCCTCACTTCACTTTGACGATTGCGTGCTTTGTCTTACTTTAGTTTTTCTGTGAATCTTCAAGTCAAGTTTGACTACGTTCTTGCAAAAATCATCATCTGTTCAGATGTAAATTGACTATAGTCACTACAGTTTTCAGGCGTAATTCTAATTTCAAAACATGTATGTTGACATATATGACAGTCCAGTTTTGCAAGAGCCTGCATTACCGGATCCCGCAGAACTGCATTGCCATGGGAACAAGCCCCTATTGATAGTGTATGGTCAGCTACTGTATACGTATTTACTTTTAAAAATTGAATAACTGGACACTAAAGATGATTAGAAAAGTTCCGGCGCCTTCTTCTCAACATTCGCAAATGCTTCTTTCGGTGGTAGAGCCCTAAAAGATAAGGAAACACATAAAGAGGCACTTTTTTGAGGCATTCCATTTTATAAATGGCAAAAATTTTGATTCGAAATATTGTGACTCATAGTGAGTTTGTTGCGGCGCTTCTTCTCAGCACTTGCCAAATGTTTGTCTCGAAGCGCTGGTAGGGCAAAAAATAATGAGACATGAATGGGCTCCTTAAGAGCATTTACCGATTTTTATATTTTGGATTTTTTTTTAAAAGTCACATAGTATACTAATTATAAGAATATCGAACACTTCTAAAGAAAATTTCAATCTTTAGCGTGACGACTGGTAAAAGTGCACACAATCATTGTTTTCAATCAAAAAATTAATTTCAATTTCATTTTTATATTGAAACTTTTACATTATGCTACGATTTGTCATGCACATTTTACATTATTTTTTAAAATTATAAATACCTTTACACTTATTGCATAACTTGTGTAATATTCAAACGTTTCAAGCACGATCTCGCCTGTAATTTAAAAATGTATTTTGTAAAATTTTTGATACTTTTGGCTATTTTCGCTTACTGTAGTTGCGCCAGTATCGATTTCAAAGATGGCCGAAGGACCCTGGTTGATCGAATTTTGAAGCCGGAATATGGTAAACTATAATCTCTCTTAATAATAAAAAATACGAAGTTAATAAGTAAGTTTTAACGTGAACATCACATAGCTGAGATAAATCTAAATATACATATACGTCGCTTTAGCACAGTCAGTCACAATATACTGTATTGCTTTATGGGGAGGTGCACTTAAGACAAAATTTCTGGAGGTCGAACGTGCCCAGAGGTCTTTGTTGAAGGTCATGTTTTTCAAGAAAAGGATATTTCCAACTCAGACTTTATACGCTAATGCTGGCTTACTGACGGTTAGAAAGCTATATTATAACTCAAAGGTGACTGACTGACTGACATAGTGATCTATCAACGCACAGCCCAAACCACTGGACGGATCGGGCTGAAATTTGGCATGCAGGTAAATGTTGTGACGTAGGCATCCACTAAGAAAGGATTTTATGAAACTCCACCCCTAAGGGGGTATAAAGGGATCCACGCGTACGAAGTCACGGGCGGCCGCTAGTTTTGGTATAAAGATGTAGATATCGAAATTTTTGAGATGTTAATGATAAAATGTGATGTCTAAATCGAAAAATCTGTTGACTATATAGATCCGATCTCTATTAATTTTGATATTTTTTGAAGATGCACGACGAAGGCTGCCTCCTCCCACTACCACTACAGTAGACCCGTATCCAGCAGTGAAAATACGACCCTGTGACGAGAACGTCAACTACTGCAGACAATGGTAATAACTGTAGTTCATTTAAAATGATAAAAATATGCACGAGTTTATTGCTATTTACTCGTATATCGAGAGAACAGCTGTTCTAACTACGACTTTAGATGTTAGGACGTAGCACACCAATTAACCCGGAAAAGGGATCGTAACCATATTGACTCGAGGCGGTTAGTATTTTTTGTATGAATCTCCAAACTGCAACGCACACTTATCCGCACCGTAACGTAAACGCTAATCGCCTTGTTTCGCGTGTTTTTTTTGCAAGATTTGGAGGCTTGGTTATAGGCATTCTTCAGGTTGCAAGTTTCAGGTGAGCCGCGCGTTCGAGCATCAGCCCATGCCAGAAATGCTGACTGCTTACACGCTTCAGCAAGACGGCAATCAGCGTTGAACCAGGGGCGAGCTTTGCTTCCTGTGCTATGACCTTTAATCAGTCTCTTAACTCTTTAATTATTTATATTTCAGGTAATTCCCGCCACTGATTGCTATACTTACAAGAGTCAAGTGTTCACGAAACTATGATCTAGTATCTCCTAATTAATAAAAGTTTAAAATGGATGAATTTGTTTTTTTTTCTGTAGTTACTAATCAAATAAACATGTACAATTTATTGTTATGATATGCCACTAATAATCACGATGATATTTAACCTTTGTAACCCGAAGTGGTAATATTGACCCCGAAGGGTGAAATTGCTAGGTGACAGTTGGGTAACCGATGAAAATACACTATAGTGACCTGGATTTTTGCTTTCATCCTGTCGTCCTTATACTGGACAAAGGCTTCCCTCAAGGATTTATAAAACAATCCTCTTGACACGTCCTTTTCTTTCATCAGTTTATCAGTCCACTAAGTAGACACTCCTTATACTATACTAGCGGCCCGCCCCGACTTCGCACAGGTATAGTAAAGAATTAAACAAAAAAGAAATGTTCATTAGAAAAAAAATGTTTCTAATTTTTTTGTTTATCTTTAACATAAGACTACGATTTGACATGCACCTTTACATTATTTTTTTAATTATAAATACCTTTACACTTATTGCATAACTTTTGTAATATTCAAACGTTTCAAGCACGATCTCGCCTGAAATTTAAAAATGTATTTTACAAAGTTTTTGATAGGTACTTTTGACTATTTTCGCTTTCGGTAGTTGCGTCAGTATTCAAGTGGAACTGGATTGGCCACACTCAACGAAGGGACCCCGATCACATCCCTAAGCAGGCTCTGGATTGGAATCCCCAAGGAAAACGCAAACGTGGTCGACCCAGGCAAACTTGGCGGCGCACTGTAGCGGACGAGGTGAAGAAGATCGGCAAGACCTGGAGCGAGATCAAGCGAGAAGCTCAAGACCGAACGAGATGGAGGACTGTTGTGGACGCCCTCTGCCCCATCTAGGGGACATAGGACCATAAGTCAAGTAAGTCAAGTTGCGTCAGTATCGACTTCAAAGATGGCCGAAGGACCCA
Source organism: Ostrinia nubilalis (assembly GCF_963855985.1). Classification (NCBI taxonomy): domain Eukaryota; kingdom Metazoa; phylum Arthropoda; class Insecta; order Lepidoptera; family Crambidae; genus Ostrinia; species Ostrinia nubilalis. Next base: position 9,496,675 of record NC_087109.1, on the reverse strand, counting down.
AGTTGATCGAGTTTTGAAGCCGGAGTATGGTAAAGAACAACCCCCTTATTAAAATAAAAAGTTACAACCCGATCGAGCTAACTGCGCACCTCATTGAAATGCGACTCTCCCTCGCACTCACCCGCACACCTCCCCGCGTTCGCCCCATCCGTACCAGCAGTACCAGTGTCGATGTGACGTCACGGTAGCCAGGTGCGCAGTTATTTCGATTGGGTTCTTGTAAGATACAATTTATTCGAAGCGCGACGCGTCGCCTGCTACTGCGTATACTTAGTCGGCTTCAAACTTGTAGCAACTCAACCATATCTGTAGGAAGCTGTAAATCCTGGCTACACAGGAGTTGCAGCGGTGGGAACCAGAGGTGGGAATAGTCCCGTATGCATCTGACGTTGTGGGGACCGAATATCATTTATTTATTTATTATTATTCAATAATCTTACAAGCTAACAGAATATATTCCAAAGCGCTTATATGACTAATTATTGTACATAGGTTATCATCATGCATGTCAATATAATAATAGTTAATTCAATGTCAATATAATAATAATTAAGTCAAATAAATAAAACAATAGATTTAAATCAAATTACCGAATGTCAATAGAACAATTAAATTTCAAATTACAAAAATCATGCACGACTTAACTATATTCTCTTAACTGAAGCCACGATAGCCGAACGGTGAAGGGGTCGGACTTGCCTACTTGTGGACCGAGGAACGCGGATTCGAATCCCACCACAGCTCGACTATTGTGGTGAGGCCACTCGTAACATAAGTATATTTAGCTAAGCACGAGGGCACACGAGGGGCTAACGGGACTATATTAGTAATTTGTACAATACAAGTTACTAATAGGTAATCTTTTTTTATAAAAAAAACTACTTATTTATATTTCAGGTAAGTAATTACCACTACTGATGCTATGTACCTACAGGAGAAACTACCTGTGACCAAGTTAGTATCTACGTATGGATTATACTGCTGTTACCTTAATAATAAAATGTCTTGAATTGAATTTGTTTTTTTCTGTACCTATTTATCACCACAACATAGACAATTGTTTAGGTATGCGACTTTAATTATCTTGATTAAGTCTACACCTGTGTCATTCGAAGTGGAAATATTGATGCCCAAGGATCAATTTGCTAGGTTACGGTTTCGTTAGTCGTCTTTCCAGCCAAATGACGTCCACTGCTGGACAAAGGCCTTCCCTCAAGGATTTCCATAAAGACCGGCCCTGCGCTGCTCACATTCAGGCACTTCCTGTGACCTTCACCAGGTCACCAATCCATTAAGTAGACATTCCTTCGATGTCTACTGGTGCGTAGATGCCAGTCTAGAAATGTTCAGCCCCGACGGCCATTTATACAGGAGTAGAACTGGTAAGAACGAGAGCTACTCAATTTGCAGACGCATTTCGCTCATTCTTGCAAAAATATTTCTACTATACCATCACCATGGTGTTCGAAGCACCCTGATTAAAACTGTTTTATGAATTGACTACAGGTGTTAGCTAGAGGGAGTAGAGATCGGTTCGAAAAGCTTTAATAAACAGCTTGGAAGACAGCGTCGAGTTCAGTCGGCACTACAAAAAAACCTCATCCATTGGGTAGGATGGAGCAAGCAATATTGTATGTACCATTAGAGAACTATGACTTGTGGCTACATTGTATATTGGAGAAGAGCATAAAAAATAAATTGAATGAACAATGACAGAAGAAAAATAAAATAATTTCAATAAATGATTTATTGTCATAAGCAGGGAATATTGCAATGGTCTAAATATTTCCTATTTTTTTCCCAAACCTTCCAAATCCGCGCCAATGTCATCAGCTCTCCACTTGTCGGCAGCCTGAGACAATGCATCTCCCAGATCAGCTGCCTCCTCGTGGTCCACGGGACAGATCTTACCAGCCGGGCAGGGCTGTTGCGGCGCTGCCAAAACATTGGCAATCGCCAGAAATGCCAGGATAATTGTCAGTTTCTTTGAGAACATTTTGGCTAAGTAAGACTCAATTGAAGGCTTAAATTGGTACCCATGAAGACGTCGAGACCGTTTTATAGTAAGATGTTAAATTGGAGAAAGTGTATCGAATGGAATGAAATGAGTTTCAAGTAAATTCTAATTCAATTTATGATATGAAAATATTGATCATTTTTTTGGGAAAGGTAATATCAACCTTGAAATCGGTAGTAGGTACTCTAGCCAAATTGTTTATGGGTAGTATTTAATCGCAAGTCAAAAAATCATCCTTTTGCATACTAAAAAAATCCGAATTCTAAGAAAAAATACTGATTGCACAGCAAAATAATTAGGTACCTCAATATATTAAAATCTTTGCAGCAATTTAAGTTCGTGACGCATTGCTATTTATTTAAAAAGTGAAGCTATTTTATGAATGCATAGCTAATAATAACTTGCGCACAGAAAATGTTTACATCACTTATTTAAAAAAAATCTCTCAATTTTTCTATCGTGCACTGCAGTTTATCTAAATGAAAATCTTTTTATTTGTCACAATAATCGAACGTCCATGCTTGCGTTTTTGGCCAATAGGTATATTTTTGATGTGACATACTTGGCTCGAATCGCAAGCCCTATAAATGCTTGCATCATCATGTCAGCCATAGGACGTCCACTGCTGAACATAGGCCTCCCCTAATGCTTTCCACATTGATCGATTGGTAGCGGCCTGCATCCAGCGCCTCCCTGCCACCTTTACGATGTCGTCGGTCCACCTTGTAGGTGGACGTCCCACGCTGCGCCTTCCGGTACGCGGCCTCCATTCCAGAACCTTGCTGCCCCATCGGCCGTCAGTTCTGCGCACTATGTGCCCTGCCCATTGCCACTTCAGCTTGCTAATCCGTCGGGCTATGTCAGCGACTTTAGTTCGTTTACGGATTTCCTCATTTCTGATTCGATCTCGCAAAGAAACACCAAGCATAGCCCTCTCCATAGCACGCTGTGCAACTTTGAGCTTCTGTATAAGGCCTATAGTGAGAGGCCACGTTTCCGAGCCATAAGTTATCACTGGTAACACACATTGATTGTAGACTTTCGTCTTCAGGCATTGGGGTATTTTGGACGAAAAGATGTTACGTAGTTTCCCGAACGCTGCCCAGCCGAGTTGGATTCGACGATTGACCTCCTTCTCGAAATTGGACCTACCTAGCTGGATCGTTTGTCCGAGGTAGACATACTTGTCGACAATCTCGAGAATTGAGCTCCCAACTGAAACTGGGTAGGGCGCAACATGGATATTCGACATAAGCTTCGTTTTATCCATGTTCATCCTCAGGCCTACCTGTTGGGAAACTCGATTAAGGTCTTCGAGCATTGTGCCAAGATCTTCCAACGATTCTGCCATGACCACAATATCGTCGGCAAACCGAAGGTGAGTGATGTACTCGCCATTAATGTTTATGCCGAATCCTTTCCATTCCAGGAGCTTGAAAGCGTCCTCCAATGCAGCGGTGAACAGTTTCGGAGATATAACATCTCCCTGCCTAACGCCTCGCTGCAGTGGAATCGCCTTCGTGCTCTGCTCCTGTACTCGGACCGACATGGTGGCGTTTTTGTACAAGCACTTCAGCACCTCGATATACCGATAGTCAATACGGCACCGCTGGAGAGATTGTAACACTGCCCAAGTCTCAATCGAATCGAAGGCCTTCTCATAGTCCACGAACGCCAAGCATAGTGGCAAGTTATACTCCTCAGTCTTCTGTATAACCTGTCGCAGCGTATGGATGTGGTCTATGGTACTATAACCTTTTCGGAATCCGGCTTGTTCGGGAGGCTGGAAGTCATCGAACCTACGCGCGAGACGGTTCGTGATGACTCTCGAAAACAGTTTGTAGACATGACTCAGAAGCGAGATGGGTCTGTAATTCTTCAGCAAGGTCTTATCACCTTTCTTGAAGAAGAGCACCACCACGCTTCTGTTCCATGCCTCTGGCGTAGTTCCCTGGAGTAAGACGGAGTTAAAGAGTCTCTGAAGGACTTTCAGTATCGGTGTTCCACCCGCGTTCAGAAGCTCCGATGTTATTCCGTCATCACCCGGTGCCTTGTTGTTCTTTAGCTGTTTGAGAGCCATCCTAATCTCGTATAGGCTGATGTCCGGGATATCTTCGGTATAGTGTCGAGTTAGTTTAGCTCTTGGATCTGTGGTTGAGCTATCAACAGGTTTGGTGACTGAGGTATATAACTGTCCATAAAACCTCTCGATCTCACCCAGAACCTCGGCTTTTGTTGACGTTACACTACCGTCCGCCGCCGTTAGCTTAGTCAGCTGGCTTTCCCCAATAGAGTTGTCTCTTGCGAACACTTTGGAGCCTTGGTTCCGCTCTATCGCCTCTTTAATACTGTTGGTATTAAAGTTGCGAATATCGTGTCGCAAGGACTTCCTTATCTGTCTATTGAGCTGCCTATATGCCTTAGCGTCAACGGAGGTCTGCAGTGTCATTAGGCGTCGTTCTTGCATGAGGTTGAGGGTGTGGTCGGTCAACTTTTGCGGCCTGTTTTTGCGACGAGGTCTGAAGAATTTAGACCCAGCTGCTTGGACAGTTTCAACGAACCCGTTATTAATCTCGTCCACTGACTCGCAGTTTTCCAGACATGCAAAGCGATTTGATAACTCGAGCTGAAAGCTCTCGGGGCAGTGAATATGGGAATTTATGGGTCGGAGCGTAGACTTCATCAGACGGGACCTTTCTAGCTTGACGTTAATATTTAGTATGCCTCTGACCATTCGGTGATCACTTCCGGTTTTCACCCTGTTGATCACGGAGACATCGCTAAATATTCGTCGCTTTGTGGTCATGATGAAGTCAATCTCATTTTTCGTGGAACCATCGGGACTTATCCAGGTCCACTTCCTGTGAGGCGGCTTCTGAAAGAAGGAGTTCATGGCAAAGAGGTCCTCCTTCTCCAGAAATTCGGCCAGCCTCTGTCCCCTGGGGTTCCGTTGCCCACATCCAAATTGCCCCACTCTCAGCTCATCATCACCTCGCATGCCCAGCTTTGCGTTGAAGTCCCCCATAACAACATTGAAGTAGGTTTTAGTAGTATGTATGGCCCTACTTATGTCCTCATACATAGCCTCTACTTCCTCATCTGGGTGTGTAGAGGTCGGTGCGTATACCTGAATTACCTTCAACAAGTATCTTTTAGATACTCTGAGTATCAGGTATGCAACCCTGCTCGACACACTTCCGATGGTGACGATGTTGTTAGTGAGGGACTTGTGGACGAGAAACCCGACACCACCTTGGGACAGTTGTTCGCCCTCCCGGTAGTAGAGTAGGTTGCCGGATTTCAGGGTGATCGTGTCCTCGCCCTCTCGTCGGACTTCCGATAGTCCCATGATGCTCCATTGCAACCTACTCATTTCATCTTCCAGCTCTATAAGCCTTTCGTCAGTCCTCAATGTGCGTATATTATGCGTTACCAGGGCCAGTCGTCGTTGGTGTGGGTAGCCAATCCGCCTCCGGAGATTCTTAGCACCCCCCGCCCCGCTGTCACCCTGACCGCTACCGTAGCCAGGAACAGCGGGGCCACCGGAGACTGGGGGCCTGGTTGCTTTTGTGTATTTCATTGTGGGGGAATTGCCAGTACTCGCCACGCTTGGCAGGCGGGTTGGCGAGCGCAGTTTTTTATATGTTTCGCACGCAGACGCTGCTGCCCATCTCGCGCTACAGGATTTTGTCGCCTCTTACGACACGCCTCCTGTTGGCGGTGGGGAATTGTATTCTTTCCGGCCGTCCCCACACGGCACAATGCTTGCATAATATACTTTATTTAAAAAAAAAGGGGACAGTTAGGTACATTTAACATTCATCCTGGATTTTTTAAATCCATGTCACTTGTACACAATACATCAAGTCCGGCGACTTAGTGTCGGCGGCCTTATTTCAAACGAATCATGTCACCGTTTTTGTTTGTCGGCGAAAAGTCGCCGACTTATGTCGGTGGATCGTCAGGACTGCATTATTAAACGGCATAAAGTGTTAGAAAAGACGCAAAATAGATTTTCAGTTCAACTTTAAGAATTAATGCTATACAAAGAACATTATTTTGATTTAATTATTATTAAATTTGCCGAACAAGTTCTCTGAAATTTTGAGACATTATTGTTGAGCAACTTTATAAATGCATATTAGAAAACATGTTGCAAGAATAGTTATATTGATATGAGTAAGAGTATTACCTACTGATGTACGCTCGGGTAAATTTGCTGTGCTATTAGTATATTTGATGAGAAAATAATATTTTTGCACATCAAACAACTTTTTTGTTGCGCGTTTGAGAAAAATATATATTACACTTTTGATGTGTATTTTCGTATTATTTCTAGTACTAGTTTTGTTAAATAATTTGTTTATTTGCAATGAAATAATTTATTTCATGTAAAAGTTATTTAAATTGATGCAAATAAATTGATGTATGATAAGTTATTTGATGTGCGATTAATAATATCCCATTGTTTATTGATCTCTGTTGCCAAGAGGCAACTTGTTTATATTTTAAACATAAGTTTCGATTAGGTTTGAAAATATGAAGGAGGTAATGAAATACCTAAATTAGTAAAGGTAAAATTATCAAATTTTCTATTTCGTAACTCAATGTTTATTATGTCTATTTCTCTTCACAAATGACTGTAACAGTAGAAGACGCGCAAAATTCAGGCTCTCCTACAATGCCTTTGATCAGCTCATCCTCTGCTTCTTTCTGGATACAGTCATCGTCACCAGATGGACAATCAGGGGCTGCCACAATATTAGATACTGCCAGAACTGCCAGAACTGCCAGGATAATGGTCACCTTTTGAAGGAACATCTTAAAAAACGTTGAAGAAAAGAATGAATACATCTAATTTTGCCGTTTCAATTTTTCTTTATGTGGGAAGAGACTACTATTGAAGCAATATTACTACGTACCTAGTACATTTTATTTATAACTCAATGGTGACTACTTTAAAATTCGCTCCCTTCCCTTCTACTGTTTATCGTCGGAGGTTCGGCCAAACCAACGCGATCACACGCGATCAGCCGGCGTGCAGCGATGGCGATCAATGCATTTAAGTCTGGCCGCTGTCGCTGCATGCCGGCTGATCTCGTGTGATCGCGTTGGTTTGGCCGAACCTTAATAAGTACCATTAAAATCAAAATCAAAATCAAAAATATTTATTCAGTTTAGACCACAAGTGGCACTTATTACTCGAATATCTACCCTATACAATGGCAATTCTGCAAGTGGTGAAACTCTTGTTCCGTAAAAAACATGGTTGAATCGAAACAACCGGAAAAAGAGAATAATGGTGCTAATAAAAAAAAATGGTTGAAAGGAAATTATCAAAAGAACAACATTCCATAATTGGTCACTATTTATTGAAAACATCGAACACAAAGGCAATTCTTAATGCTTGTCAGATAGATCAACAAAATCTACAGACGGTGGCGGTGGTTTCTTGAGGATGCAGTAATCTTGCCCTGGAGGACATTCCACTCGGTCGTCAAAAGCTGATACGAAGTTGACAATTAGAAGGATTGCTATGAACATTTTCATGATACGTAGCAGCATCTTCTACGACGTAGCCTTTAAACCTTAAAAAACACCAATCGAAACAAACGACGAACGACTTGATTCAAAAGTTGCAGCGATGCAAATATGGGTGTTGGAAATAATATTGTAACACTGTAGTAATTTTATTTAAACTTTTGATTAAATGAAATACAGTTTCTGTTGATATCTAAATTTTGTATGATTTTAAAAGGTTATCAAAAGATCATCTCGTTACAAAAATCTTGCGCTACATAGAATTTAATGTTCCAAATTTTTCAGTTTTAATAAAAAGTGTAATTTGTCATCTTCAAAGAAATTGCCTGATGAAGAGTCTTTTAAAACTACCAGCACTTAAGGATAATCATAATATTATATTCTGGGAGCTTATTTTAGAAGATATACAATCAGAGGCTGGAAGAAATGAATGGAAGGAAATAATAATAACATGACGTGAGTGTTTGATTTCATCGGACTCCAAATCTTGACAAATATCTTTATTTAAATTAAAACAGCATTGATCAAGGAAATACACTAAAACATAGGTTAGGATATTCATTAAAAGCAATCAAAGACTAAGGATCGTACATAGATGGCGGTGACGGTTTCTTAAGAACGCAGTACTCCTCGCCCGGTTGACATTGCAACCGGCCATCAACTGTTGTCACACTGCTGATGATGATGATGAATGTCATCACGACGCGTAAGATAATTTTCCACATAGTAAATCTTTCAAAATAAAGGGTGAAGTACTGACAGTGGTTCTTGATTTGTTTGAAACTATAAACCTTCGTGGTCGCCCCAGGCTAACTTGGCGGCGCACCGTAGTAGACGAGGCGAAGAAAATCGGCAAGACGATTTTATCAAAAAAAAATCCTATTTGTTATTTATAAGAATAATATTTATAAATAAAAAATAGGAAAAAATTTGGCATGCATAAAGCGTGAAATAAAAAATAACATGTAAAAAAACAATTAGCCTTGAATAGTCATTGACCCGTTAAATCAACAAAATAAAAAATTTATTAAAAAAAATCTCACAATGAGGAATTTCTGTAGTTATTGCAAACTACAACTTAAGAAAACTCAGAACAAAGCTGGTGTAAGACTTTTATTTAGAACAATTAGCGATAGTAAACAAAATTACTAATATAGGTGATCATACGGCGGTGGTGGTATCTTGACACCACAGAAATCATCTCCCGGCAGACATTTCACTCCCCCAGCAGCTTCTACGATGTTGATGTTTTTCATCATCACCATAAACATTCCCAAGATCAAGATGCGCAAGAACATTTGCCAAATAATATTTCCTTCAAAATATAGGATGAATTGTTGATATTTATTTAAGATTTGCTTGTTTATTCTTCTTTATTATAAACAAATCTCGTTTCGATATACCTACAATTTATTCCCAAGAAATAATCAAAGTGTAGAGAGGTCACCAAAAAGTAATTGAAAATAATGTTGCAGATTAAAAAAATAGTTACAAACTAATAAAACCTTGAACTGTGTTGGGTGAAATTATGGAAAGTCGGAAACTTGAACTTGAACGAATTTTAATTTATTACGTAAAAAAAATAATGAAATAATTTCCACTGATGCGAGACGAGATTAAAATGAATATTTAATACGATCATCAAAAGCAAAAGAATTTGAGGAAAAAAAATTGATTTTTATCAAATAGATAGGACTTTAACTTGTAGTATGGTAGATAGCTTATTGAAGTTTGGCAAATGAGAATGTATGTACCAAACGTCATTACAGGTCAAAAAACTCCGTTTGAGAGTGTTTCAAAAGGGTAATAACAGGTATTAATGTAGTTGTTGCAATTTACCATGGGGAGTGAGCTTTACATGTGTGGTGGCTCGCTACTGTTCGTTTTTCAAAAGTTTTGATAGACATTACACTATCATGTACACGCACTTACGCAAGAACTATAGATAAGTAGTATCAAATTTTAATAAGGGAGAAGGGTACGGAAATTGATAGGTGCCAAGATAAGGTTTGCTCGTTGAAATGGCTCTATAATGTCGAGACTAGGTGCCGCCAAAGCTAGCAATAGCTCTATAAAATAGGGAAATAGCAAACTCATGAACGCTGTGGGAATTACACTTAACAACTTAATAATTATGTCGTGCCCTGAGTGCCCGAGCAACAGCACTCAGGAGGATTTTATCATCATCATCATCATTATCATCATCATCATCATCATCTCAGTCATAGGACGTCCACTGCTGAACATAGGCCTCCCCCAATGCTTTCCATGTTACCCGGTTGGTAGCGGCCTGCGTCCAGCGCTTTCCTGCTACCTTTATGATGTCGTCGGTCCACCTTGTGGGTGGACGTCTCACGCTGCGTTTTCCGGTACGCGGCCTCCACTCCAGAACCTTGCTGCCCTATCGACCGTCAGTTCTGCGTACTATGTGCCCTGTCCATTGCCACTTCAGCTTGCTAATCCGTCGGGCTAAGACAGAGACTTTAGTTCGTTTACAGGAGGATTTTATGAATGCTGTTAACAACGCCACTTTTGTAGCGGAGTTTTGGGCTGACACTGTGTAGGTTTTTTGTCGACACGATAAGAAGAAGAATATAGCTTGCATAATAGATGTAATTTAAAATCAAATGAAAGGTCTCTTACTAAATAAATCCCCAACACAAAAAAAAAAGCGAACTTTAAAAATATCTTAAATTGTGCCTTGATCATTAAGATATAATGTACTATGTACAGTAATAATTACTTCAATGACCTTGATTCATTGAGTCATCTAATTTTGTAGAGTGGCACGTGTACCTAATTATTTTTTTGGAAATTGAAAATTACAAGATAATGTTTGATCCAAAACTTCCACAATATCCTTCTTATAGCAATCAACTTGGAATGCTTCTTTAAAACAACCCGTGTATTGTATCTTTTCAAGTTAGTTTGTGTGAGTCGGCATATTTGGTTTGGTTTATAATCTCACATGGTTCAACGTCACACACACTCGTATTTTAAAATGTTGGCCGTTTCGCGTCAAGCTTTATTGACGACCAACCTTTCTGCGGCGCTGGTCGATATCTTCAGCTCATTCAAAGTACAGCCAATATACCCGAATTTGTGTCAGCTGTCTTCATGAGAACAACCAAACATGGATTCGCGGTCCAAGACGCTTGCCCTACTAGTGGTGCTGGTAGTACTCGCTGTCGTGAAGCCGTCGTTTGCTAACAGGCCCAAACTGGACTTCGACAAAGTAGTGAACCAGACAGTATGCCCGATCGATGTGGAGATCAACGAGGATCCCGCGCGTGAGCCGCAGAAGATCAAGGTTCTCAAATGCGCGTCAGACGTGAACAAGTATTGCGCGCCCAAGAACATACCTACGAACGAGTGTTGCCAGATAGCGCGGGAAGGTTTCGTGCTGAGCTGCCTGGAGTTGGAAGACACGGTGAGCGTGTATTACCCCAAGGAGAAGAAGTCGCAGCCGTTGCGTGTATCCGTGGGCTGCGTGTGCGTCAAGCAGGATGGCAGCGAAGTTCAGGACGCGACGCCTGGATAAAAGACCTGGGGTTTTCCATAGAGTACCTAATTTATGCCGGTTTCTACCATCAATCCTTAATTTTTAAGTGACCCCTATGGTAACGCATAACAGGAATTTTGTTCCCAAATGCGTTACTTAAAATTAAGGGATTGATGAAAACGGGCATTAATCAAATATATTTATTGTGTTTTATGTTATGCGTTTTAATAAAACGAAGATTAGAAACTTGTATCTTTTTATTTTTTGTTAATAATATATGGGTTTTATTTAGAAAAAAGTCGACAATAAAATTATTAGGAACTGGAAGAAAGTGAACGCAGGTTAAAGCACATTTCTCATTTATGTAGTCCTAATGTTACCTAAAGAAATTGGCAAAAAATACTAAATTATTTCTGTAAAGTATTAATCATGCAGTTTTTTGCAGTATGCAAAAAAATGAAAGAAATAGAAACTCGTATTTCGGAAAATGACTACTTAACCGAACCTAAAAAAATCAACTAAATGTAACATATTATTATATCGGGAACTAAGATTAAGTTCAATCAAAGTTGCCAAAAACGAAAATAAAAAATAATATTAACAATACCAACTATGAGACGAATTAACAAACGTAAGCGTCTTGCCTTCTAGAATTGCTTTTAATATTCTGTCATGACAAACAAGGTAGGTATCTTACCATTTTCCCCCTTCTGTGTTCAACAAACAGATGATAATAATGTCATTTCTTTGTTGCTTACAAGCTTACTTCTTTCACTCATACTACATATCAAAGGCCCCAGGTCCTTCGTTATCTCTTAAAGAGTAAGATAGTCCACGTCTCTACTCAAACATATCGATGCTCGAGTTTTATAATTTCTTTCATATTTACTAACGGTCTTATTCATAATAAAATGCTAATATAGGTTTAAAACCTACATTAGCTAAAACGTTTGATAGGCTTAAAACACTCTTATAAACCTCTGATAAAAAACGTTATTCATAATCGTTTATAAACCTTTGATAGCTAAAACAGAGTTTAATATTTTCTTTCCACAGACTATACAAAAAGAATGAACGAAAACAGCTTTTTTGGTGATTTAACTTGATGGACCATGTAAAATCATAGACAAATCGCAGAAAAAAAAAACAAAAAATTGGCAGCTGTGACGTTTTACTTACTGACATTGACATTTGGCACGAAAATTTAATAAAGTTTTCGGTTTTTTCGATCAACTCCCAAGTTTTATCAAACTTTTATAAAACTTGGGATTGTATGTTCTGGATTCTGTACCTCTTACCCTGTACTCTGCAATAAGCTCTTACGACGACCCGGCTAGTTACATCGGATACTAATTATGTCCATGACGAAGGAGAACAGACCGCCTAAAAGGCAACGATCAGAAAACTGGTTGGAGGAAGATAAGGTAGTACTTATTTTTAGCCTGATAAAGTGCCTACTAATTTTTGTAGCATGGTTTTATTTATGTTTGACGCCTAGTGTTTGCTTTTCAGTATTTGCTGAAAGAGTTGGTGAAAGAAAGAGTAAATGCAATCGAAAATAAAAATACAGACACTAACACGAATAAACGGAAGGTTGCGGCTTGGGCTGATTTACAAACAACGTTGGTACATCTTTTGATTTCTGCCTTCAATATAAAATTTTGCCTTTACCTGTAATTCAAAATCCTGTCATTTCTTTTTCAGGTTTAATTCAATGTGCGCTGGTATGAACCGCTCCATTACCCAGTTAAAATCGCAATGGAGCCTCATAAAAATCAGTGCGAAGAAAGACAAGACCATTGCTAGGCAGGCTCAAATTAAAACTGGCGGTGGTCCACCATTATCAGTGCCTGACGATAGGGCTGATGATATAGCATCTTGGTTGCCCAATGAATTTGTAGTCGATGTTAACAGATTTGACTCGGACTCAAATAAAAGTGAATTAATTAACATTCAAGAGGAGGAATCAACTCAAAATACGCAAGATCAGGAATTGATAAATAATGAAGAAATCCAATATGAATTGGTGGTACTTGATGAAGAAATAGAAGATACACATGCTTGTACTACTAGAGGCATATTGGAAGATAAAGAAAATAAAAAAGTAGAGGCAAAAGAAAATAAAGCAAAACCTAATTTTAAAGCACCAGCAATCAAAAAAAAAAGGAAACTGTTAAACAAAGAAGGCTTAATTGATTTAAGCAAAGTTAGGATTTCCGAAATTGCAGAAACAGAATCAAAATGCCGGATTGAACTGCATGAAGTTCAAATGGAAAACGAACGGAAGAAAGGGAGAAACTTGGATCTTGAGCATCAATTATTACAGGAAAAACTTAAATATTACACTCACATTAATAAAGAATAATAAGTCTTTTGATGTTAAAGTTTTTCAAGTACTAACAGATTCTAAATAATAAGTTAGTTCCTCCCTTACTTCTGTTTGTTTTTAATTTGTATTTTATGCAGTTCCAATCCGCATTTTGATTGTGTTTCTGCAATATATTTAGACGGCTATGAATATGTTTACTAGTCATAACTTAATAAGAGTTTGAGATTACTATTAACTAGCTGTTGCCCACGACTCCGCCTGCGTAGACTACTATTTCTGTAACCTACAGGATCTGTGCATTTTTCCAGGATAAAAAGAAGCCTATATGTTATTCGAGACTATATAATCTATCTGTTTTAGCAATTTATTTGTTTATAAGAATTGAACTGTGATTTTTAGTAAGTAAGTTTAATAATTGTACTTAATTGTACTTAATAATTGTACTTAATTTAATAATTGTAAGTAAGTTTTATAAATTATGGTTATTTTGTTTTAAATGTAGAAGGTTGATAACCTCCGAATAGAAACGTTTATACTTAAGCAATTTCTTTGTTTTAAAGAATTGAACTGTGATTTTTAATAAGTAAGTTTGTTGAAACTAATTGTACTTAAATTAGTGATATAAAGTAATTTGTTTTGAATTTTTGCAGAATAATTGCTTTTTTAAAGAGAACTACAGGTTTTGTTTTTGTGATAGTAACAAATTGGACTGAAAATTGAAATACAGGTATTTTTCAATCAAATATTCTTTTTATTTTCATTAAGATGCCAGGAACAGTATCTGAAAAATTAAAATACAACATTTTCATGAACTCAAATGACATTACATAAAAGTAAATCGTTGGAATTTATCAAAATGTATTTTAGTACCATTCAAAAATGTTGATTTATAAAATTTTGTAGTATCAACTGCGACCTACGCCTCAACAATGAAGGTCGGTTGTCGTGAACACTGTTCTCCGTCGAAAGTTGCGGAGTTACAGGGACCTGCTCCATATGTTGTTCTGAAAAATATTATGAATTTGTCAACATTTTGTCATAAAGATTTGTATTCCTTATGTACAGTCAAATTGATAACATTTACCTAACAATGTGTCATTCATATCAATGGCTATATTATGTAATACAGCCAATGCTATGATCACAGCTTTTCCATTTTGGAGGCTTACTGGTAAGCCATGGAGTAGGCATTGGAACCGCTGCTTCCACACCCCAAAACACCTTTCAACAGTGTTCCTAGTTGAGATGTGAGCATTATTGTATGCTTCTTCTTCTGGACGACTAGGCCTTAAAATAGGTGTAAATAGATATGGCAGAAGAGGGTAGCCCGAATCGCCAATAAGGCGTCCTCTAAACTGCCTATCCTCAAATCGTTGTTTTATATTGCTCTCCATAAAAATTCGACTGTCATGTGTACTGCCTCGCCATCTAGCCACTATATCCATTATTTTGAGGTCAGCATCACAGACAACCTAAAATAAAAAAAACAGTATCCTGTAGGTAATCCATCCAATAATATAGTGTTGAATGTTGCTAAAATTTAGATCATACAAAGTAAAAATTATAGACATTATTAAAACAAATCTTTCTCTGTTGTAAACTGTATAAAATCAAAATATATTTTACCTGAACATTCAGGGAATAATAGCCTTTTCTATTAATATAGTACTGGGCCATGTCACCTCCGGTTTTTTTAATTTTAATGTGGGTGCAATCTATGGCTCCTATCACCCCAGGAAAATTTTTAATTGCTCTAAATTTGGCACTAATTCTTTCCTGCTCTCCTATAGTGATAGGCATTTTGATGAAGGAATTTGCCTTATTCGCGATTGCATGCGCGACTCTGGCGCATATCCGGCTCACTGTCGGCTGACTTAGGCCATGGAGGTCACCAGCATCATCTTGTACCTGAAAATGTATGAAAATAATTATAGCAGCCACGACAAAGGGATAAAATAAAACACTTTTTTGTGCTTACCTCACGACGTCCCCAACATCTTATGGCCACTAAAACTTGCAGTTCAGGACACGTGCCACCACCTCTAGCGCTCTGAACCAGATCATCTTCCACCAAATCTATGATGGTGCGCACTGTGTCCTTATTGAACCTATATTTTATTTTAAAATTTAGGTCCCGCAAATCGAATGGGTTGCTTCGTTGGCGGTAGAGCTTTCTACGTCGCGCTGGGTCGGCATTATTGGCTAAATGCACAATTGCATTTATAGCATTCATTTTCACAAGCAAGGATCACAGCAAGGATATTTTGAATAAATAAACCAACGAAGTGACATTCATATGAAATGACATTTATAAAAGTTAGGTTAAAATAGGTTTATTAGAGCTTTAAACAAGGCCCGAGCTCTCGATAACTTATCACACAGTTATAAGAGGATTTTAGCGCTAAATGACGATTATGAATAACAATTTTTATCAAACGTTTTATAAACCTCTAATAAGCATTTGATAAAATGTGAAAAATGATTATGAATAAGACCGTAAGAATTTTAAACTCATTCACATTAATATGTACTTCTTCTAAGAAAACCTATTTTAACCTAGGTACTATAAAGTAAAATGACCGTGTGCAAAAAAAGAAACGATGAAGCTATTTTTTTTAACTTGATTTATTCTTTTAAACCATTAATAGACCTAAAAAAGTGAATCAACGACTGGAACTTGTCATATAGCTGTTTCAGGTTGTCATCATTGTCAACTCCCTTGCCATCAGGACTTGAAGCAGGATCTTTAGCAGGACTCGGACCCTTGGCAGGACTTTTGGCAGGACTTTTGGCAGGACTTTTAGGACCTGCTGCTGACTTCGCAGAAGCATGTTTGACTGCGGAGCTAGTGACATACGCCATAACTGCCAAACTTGACAGAATAATTGTATATTTAAACAGATACATTTTCACCTAAGTACATGAGTCTGACACAGGACCGCTTGAAGTGGCGGAAAATAGGTATAAACCTGGCTGTTGGGATAAGACTAAATTTCATTTTGTCCAGTTAACCAAATTTAAAGGCTGTTCGAACTTTTCTTGTTTATGATTTTTCTTGTTCCAGTGATAATTTAATTTTGGCAGAAAATTATAAAACTGCATGTCGATGTCGAATTTCAAGATTTTTTTTACAAATCGTTTCTTGTTTTTATTAAAAAACTGTTAATTGTGAAATTGTTTACGCTTTTATTCCAGTTAATTTAAGTCACGGCGAATAAAACGAAAAAAATAATATATATTTGGAAATAAACAAAAATTAACACCCCGATCATCCATGAAATCGATCACGTTTTTAATTCAATTTGATGTTTTATTCAATACCGCATCTACGGAATACACCCCGTAGCAATTTGCAATCTTTTAATGCAAATAATTTTAACTTAAAAATGTACAAAGACTTCTATGAAAATTATAGCTTTGCTGTATTGAGATATTGGTCAATGCTCACCACTAAGTTGTTGACCTTCAAAACTCAAATCTTCTATTACTTACTGTCTCCAGTATTGTATTAACCTCAATTGATAGAATCCAATACACATAAACTACATAATGCCCATGTTACAAGTTTTGCTCGTTGAAACGGCGCTATAATGTCCGCTAAGTTTAAAGCAAGATCTAAATAGCTATAATATTATGAATACTATACTCATAGCGCTCTCAGACCAAACAATTTAACAACCCAACGTACTAACTAGATTTTGTGAAGACTATAATATACATCATTGGATGTCAATCCTTATAGGACCTGACTTACTGAAGCGGTACCCCGAGGCGACATTATAGCGCCATTTCTGCGAGCAAATCCTACTGTTCCATCTATTTATTATTCAGGAATTTGATGTATGAAACATAGGTTTCATTTTCGGTTTAATAAAATGTTCTTTTCTTCTTTTTTACCCGACTACGGCAAAGCAAAAGGAGGGTTATTGCTTTCATCATCATCATCATTTCAGCCACATGACGTCCACTGCTGAATATAGGACTCCCCCAATGACTTCCACATCGCACGGTTGGCAGCGGCCTGCATCCAGCGCCTTCCTGCCACCTTTATCAGATCGTCGGTCCGCCTTGAGAGTTTTTTGCTTTGCCTTCCTTAAATTTCAAATATTACTTATCAAAATCATTCTTATTGTATATTCATATTGTATACATACAGCAATCAACATCCATGAATTGCGTTTTATTAAAAGGGTGCCAATCCCGGGGAAATTACACTGGGTAGTGACGTGTATCTTTTTGAGTAAGTTTCTGTGAGTTGGCATGTTTTTAATTTGGATTATGCTTGCGCATATACGCAAGCATAATCGTCGCACGCGCACGTGTCTTAAAAAGTTGGCCGCCTCGTGCCGAGCTCTATTGCCGGCCCACCTTCCTGCGGCACTAGTCGATATCCAGTGCACATTAAAAGTGCAGTCAAACATATGCAAATTTAACTATCACCTCGTTCCTTCGTTGAGAATAACCAAACATGGACTCGCGGTCCAAGACACTCGCGATAATAGTGGTGTCGGCGCTGGCAGGGCTTGTCCCGGTAAAACCGTGGACTCCTAGGCCGACAGCGGTGGACATGACCTCGGTGCTGAATAAGACGGTGTGCCCGATCAGTGTAGAAATCGATGAGGACCCCGAGCGCATCCCGCCGAAGATCAAGCATCTGCATTGCGCGAGCGATTCGGTGTTCCACCATTGGTGCATGCATCGTCAGTTGGCCTCCCATGAGTGCTGCCATCACGCGCACAATGACGCGTTGTTGTCCTGCGTGGAGGTGGTGGACACGCAGCTGGTTTATTTCCCAAAGCAGGACCAGAGGCAGCCGTATCGTATATCAGTGGGCTGCGTGTGCGCCATCGAGCCTATCGGCATAGTATCCGACGCGACGCCAAATTAGGCTTAAACCCGCTCCGGCGCGACCACCTCTCCCTGAGGCTGAGCGGGTCCCGAGAGTGTAATTTGTCTAATTATTGCTTAAAGGTTCAGCCAAACCAACGCGATCAGCCGGCGTGCAGCGAAAGCGATCAGACTTAAATGCATTGATCGCCATCGCTGCACGCCGGTTGATCGCGTGGGATCGCGTTGGCTTGGCTGAACCTTAAATTATTCTACTATGCATTTTAATAAAACAACCCAACTCTTTAACTAGTATTTCTTTTACTTTTTTCAAATAGTTAAAAGGTTTATAATTACCTACAGAAAATACACACTCGATAGAAAGTACCAAAAGTAAACATCAATAATTACTAGTACCTAAAATAGAAAGTTGTTAAAAAAAGCAAGGTTACTTTTGGCTTAAAACAAAATCAGTTAATCTGTGTCGCAGTGAAGCTAAGGGCTGTTTAGCATCTTACGGTCTTATTCATAATCATTTTTCACATTTTATCAAATGCTTATTAGAGGTTTATAAAACGTTTGATAAAAATTGTTATTCATAATCGTCATTTAGCGCTAAAATCCTCTTATAACTGTGTGATAAGTTATCGAGAGCTCGGGCCTTGTTTAAAGCTCTAATAAACCTATTTTAACCTAACTTTTATAAATGTCATTTCATATGAATGTCACTTCGTTGGTTTATTTATTCAAAATATCCTTGCTGTGATCCTTGCTTGTGAAAATGAATGCTATAAATGCAATTGTGCATTTAGCCAATAATGCCGACCCAGCGCGACGTAGAAAGCTCTACCGCCAACGAAGCAACCCATTCGATTTGCGGGACCTAAATTTTAAAATAAAATATAGGTTCAATAAGGACACAGTGCGCACCATCATAGATTTGGTGGAAGATGATCTGGTTCAGAGCGCTAGAGGTGGTGGCACGTGTCCTGAACTGCAAGTTTTAGTGGCCATAAGATGTTGGGGACGTCGTGAGGTAAGCACAAAAAAGTGTTTTATTTTATCCCTTTGTCGTGGCTGCTATAATTATTTTCATACATTTTCAGGTACAAGATGATGCTGGTGACCTCCATGGCCTAAGTCAGCCGACAGTGAGCCGGATATGCGCCAGAGTCGCGCATGCAATCGCGAATAAGGCAAATTCCTTCATCAAAATGCCTATCACTATAGGAGAGCAGGAAAGAATTAGTGCCAAATTTAGAGCAATTAAAAATTTTCCTGGGGTGATAGGAGCCATAGATTGCACCCACATTAAAATTAAAAAAACCGGAGGTGACATGGCCCAGTACTATATTAATAGAAAAGGCTATTATTCCCTGAATGTTCAGGTAAAATATATTTTGATTTTATACAGTTTACAACAGAGAAAGATTTGTTTTAATAATGTCTATAATTTTTACTTTGTATGATCTAAATTTTAGCAACATTCAACACTATATTATTGTATGGATTACCTACAGGATACTGTTTTTTTTATTTTAGGTTGTCTGTGATGCTGACCTCAAAATAATGGATATAGTGGCTAGATGGCGAGGCAGTACACATGACAGTCGAATTTTTATGGAGAGCAATATAAAACAACGATTTGAGGATAGGCAGTTTAGAGGACGCCTTATTGGCGATTCGGGCTACCCTCTTCTGCCATATCTATTTACACCTATTTTAAGGCCTAGTCGTCCAGAAGAAGAAGCATACAATAATGCTCACATCTCAACTAGGAACACTGTTGAAAGGTGTTTTGGGGTGTGGAAGCAGCGGTTCCAATGCCTACTCCATGGCTTACCAGTAAGCCTCCAAAATGGAAAAGCTGTGATCATAGCATTGGCTGTATTACATAATATAGCCATTGATATGAATGACACATTGTTAGGTAAATGTTATCAATTTGACTGTACATAAGGAATACAAATCTTTATGACAAAATGTTGACAAATTCATAATATTTTTCAGAACAACATATGGAGCAGGTCCCTGTAACTCCGCAACTTTCGACGGAGAACAGTGTTCACGACAACCGACCTTCATTGTTGAGGCGTAGGTCGCAGTTGATACTACAAAATTTTATAAATCAACATTTTTGAATGGTACTAAAATACATTTTGATAAATTCCAACGATTTACTTTTATGTAATGTCATTTGAGTTCATGAAAATGTTGTATTTTAATTTTTCAGATACTGTTCCTGGCATCTTAATGAAAATAAAAAGAATATTTGATTGAAAAATACCTGTATTTCAATTTTCAGTCCAATTTGTTACTATCACAAAAACAAAACCTGTAGTTCTCTTTAAAAAAGCAATTATTCTGCAAAAATTCAAAACAAATTACTTTATATCACTAATTTAAGTACAATTAGTTTCAACAAACTTACTTATTAAAAATCACAGTTCAATTCTTTAAAACAAAGAAATTGCTTAAGTATAAACGTTTCTATTCGGAGGTTATCAACCTTCTACATTTAAAACAAAATAACCATAATTTACACTATTATTATAAAGGCGAATGTTTGTGACTAGGCATATGTGTATTTACTTTATATCACTAACTAGCTGACCCGGCGAACTTTGTTCCGCCTTAATGGCAATAAATAAGCAGACTTTTTTTAATTTCGAACGGGATAAAAAGTATCCTATGTCCTTCTCCTGGCTCTAAACTACCTCCCGGACAATTTTCAGCTAAATCGGTTCAGCCGTTCTTGAGTTATAAGCGAAGTAACTAACACGACTTTCTTTTATATATATAGATTTAAGTACAATTATTAAACTTACTTACTAAAAATCACAGTTCAATTCTTATAAACAAATAAATTGCTAAAACAGATAGATTATATAGTCTCGAATAACATATAGGCTTCTTTTTATCCTGGAAAAATGCACAGATCCTGTAGGTTACAGAAATAGTAGTCTACGCAGGCGGAGTCGTGGGCAACAGCTAGTTAATAGTAATCTCAAACTCTTATTAAGTTATGACTAGTAAACATATTCATAGCCGTCTAAATATATTGCAGAAACACAATCAAAATGCGGATTGGAACTGCATAAAATACAAATTAAAAACAAACAGAAGTAAGGGAGGAACTAACTTATTATTTAGAATCTGTTAGTACTTGAAAAACTTTAACATCAAAAGACTTATTATTCTTTATTAATGTGAGTGTAATATTTAAGTTTTTCCTGTAATAATTGATGCTCAAGATCCAAGTTTCTCCCTTTCTTCCGTTCGTTTTCCATTTGAACTTCATGCAGTTCAATCCGGCATTTTGATTCTGTTTCTGCAATTTCGGAAATCCTAACTTTGCTTAAATCAATTAAGCCTTCTTTGTTTAACAGTTTCCTTTTTTTTTTGATTGCTGGTGCTTTAAAATTAGGTTTTGCTTTATTTTCTTTTGCCTCTACTTTTTTATTTTCTTTATCTTCCAATATGCCTCTAGTAGTACAAGCATGTGTATCTTCTATTTCTTCATCAAGTACCACCAATTCATATTGGATTTCTTCATTATTTATCAATTCCTGATCTTGCGTATTTTGAGTTGATTCCTCCTCTTGAATGTTAATTAATTCACTTTTATTTGAGTCCGAGTCAAATCTGTTAACATCGACTACAAATTCATTGGGCAACCAAGATGCTATATCATCAGCCCTATCGTCAGGCACTGATAATGGTGGACCACCGCCAGTTTTAATTTGAGCCTGCCTAGCAATGGTCTTGTCTTTCTTCGCACTGATTTTTATGAGGCTCCATTGCGATTTTAACTGGGTAATGGAGCGGTTCATACCAGCGCACATTGAATTAAACCTGAAAAAGAAATGACAGGATTTTGAATTACAGGTAAAGGCAAAATTTTATATTGAAGGCAGAAATCAAAAGATGTACCAACGTTGTTTGTAAATCAGCCCAAGCCGCAACCTTCCGTTTATTCGTGTTAGTGTCTGTATTTTTATTTTCGATTGCATTTACTCTTTCTTTCACCAACTCTTTCAGCAAATACTGAAAAGCAAACACTAGGCGTCAAACATAAATAAAACCATGCTACAAAAATTAGTAGGCACTTTATCAGGCTAAAAATAAGTACTACCTTATCTTCCTCCAACCAGTTTTCTGATCGTTGCCTTTTAGGCGGTCTGTTCTCCTTCGTCATGGACATAATTAGTATCCGATGTAACTAGCCGGGTCGTCGTAAGAGCTTATTGCAGAGTACAGGGTAAGAGGTACAGAATCCAGAACATACAATCCCAAGTTTTATAAAAGTTTGATAAAACTTGGGAGTTGATCGAAAAAACCGAAAACTTTATTAAATTTTCGTGCCAAATGTCAATGTCAGTAAGTAAAACGTCACAGCTGCCAATTTTTTGTTTTTTTTTTCTGCGATTTGTCTATGATTTTACATGGTCCATCAAGTTAAATCACCAAAAAAGCTGTTTTCGTTCATTCTTTTTGTATAGTCTGTGGAAAGAAAATATTAAACTCTGTTTTAGCTATCAAAGGTTTGTAAACGATTATGAATAACGTTTTTTATCAGAGGTTTATAAGAGTGTTTTAAGCCTATCAAACGTTTTAGCTAATGTAGGTTTTAAACCTATATTAGCATTTTATTATGAATAAGACCGTTAGTATTGTCACAGAGATGGTAAGAGGCTGTGTGCGCTATAAAAAAATCACCTTAGAGCTTATTCCCTGAGTTGTGAGAACACACAATTATGTTTTTGAAATTCGAACGGATCGGGTTTTGGCGGGACACTGCAAAAGAGATGTTCTTGTGAACGTTCATATTAAAACGGAATCCTGCAAAAAACATTTTCAGAAAAAGACGGGATGTCACCGTGGGAACAAGCCCATATCAACTTTGTTGATCTTCATGTTGCTTCTAAAATTAGCTGCCAAAATTCTCAAAACTTCAATTGAGTCCCATACAAACAGTACCCCGCCGCGACATTAATATCGCTATTTCCACAAGCAACCTTATCTCTGTCGAACTTGATGGCTCAACGATAAGTTATAGCTTAGGTACCTACTATTTTTGAATTTTGAAATCTTCACTTTCCATTTTTAGCGTTGGGATTTTATTTTAATTTAATCTACATAATATGGTTGAGACAAAAATTTAAATTATAGTAGGTAGGTAAATATATGAAAGGGTTGCAATGCAATTCTATCCCTTGAATTTATTGAATTTTAATATAAAACTCCTACTTGGCATCCTATTATTCTCACCATTCTTCTTTATTTATTTATTGGCTTAACTGCAATTTCCATTTGTAACCATGAGGTGTGTGCTTAACAAGGATCGGGAAAGGAAATTACTAAGCAAAGAAAAATCTTTTCATGAACCATTTTATTGCAATGGGGGCAAACATCCGAAGTTAACACACGACCACATTGGACAGCCTTTTTTAAATGCTTTTTTTTAAATAATACTATGGCATGTAGTAGTCAGACACATAAAACCAGCTCTATGATTTAAGCAAAGAGGTTTGACAAGGCAGTTGGCAGGCTTTTAGTCGGCCGATAGTTGGTCGGTTGTTTTATCAGTATGAACATTATCGTCTCAGCCAAATGACGTCCACTGCTGGACAAAGGCCTCCCCCAAGGTTTTCCACGTATGAACATTATATGGAAGCACATTACACTGATTGGTAACGGCCGATTCATCATACAAATTATAAGCTGACCCAACTATCGGTTGACAAAAAGTCTGCCGCGCGGTGTCTTAAAAAATATCAAAAAGAAAATCTAGAGACAACATGAAATATTTTCTGGATCCCCCAAAGCTTAAATATTGAATATCTATCCGGCATTCTTAGGATCTGGCCCATGTCCATCATGTAAGAGAAACTGCTCCCTTTGAAAGGCCTTCTGTCCATCTGGATTGTTGCAGAAATTGTTACTTGGACCACATTTTTCTTTCTTCACGTCGTCACCGACACAGGTATTGACAATTGCCAGAATTGCCAGAACTGTCAAAAGTATATTCAACTTACGGCGATACATTTTCCATGTGCTACTTATGTAGGTTTACATTTTAAGTTAAATTGTAGCCTTTTTATACTTGGTTGAAGAAATTAGAAACTGGTTGTGTCGAATTTCATGTCATAGTTTATCTTTAACACAAAATTATATTTTTTTATAGCAAATCTTATTTCAAGGCTTAGTTATTGTAATTTATTTTTCTATGCTGTGTGATAGAAGTATTCAAGAAAATAGATCGAGAGAACGAAGCCATTTGTGAGGGAGCCTCTCTACGCTCCACAGTCACCTATGAGTAAGTACGTAATTTACCATAACAAAGAAAACAAATATTAAAGTTTGCACGTGGAATTTATTAAAGTCTCGGTATCCAAAATAGTACATAGCATGGTCATTAAAAGATTGCAAAGTATCTCCTCCAGCGGTATCAAGAAATAAATATAGTACACCAATCACCTCCACCCTTTTTCGTGCAAATCCATTGTGAAGCATCGAGTTTAAAAATAAATAACTACAATACAAGTAAGACCATTAAATGTAATATGTGAAATATATGAAATACATACAAAATAACATTAACCAGTAGATGGATAAAAATCTGAAATAAATTAGTCAAGAGAAAGACTTGAAACGAAGCAATACATATACGATACATTAAGCTTATCAGATGCACTGCAAAAGAGGGTATTTAACCGCAGGAAAAAGACGCTAATAAAGTGAGGTGTGGTAACTTTATTTACTTCTACCGCTATATCATGGGATATATTGCACTTCAATTTAAACAATAGGGTAGTAAGGCGAGTCCATCACCTTGCAGTTGTCATTTAGAGCTGACATGAGGATGTACCCGTCTTGCCCCCAGTTTTCGCCCCAGGAGTTGCGGACGATCCAGTAGGGGGTACCGTCGCGTTCGCCGTAACCGACCACCACTACTCCATGGTTGACGTGTAAGCCATCGCTGTGGATTGAAACAAAAATTAAAATTATTCACTGAGGTTCCAACGCAGCAGTGACCGGAAAACGCAGCGTGGGACGTCCACCCACAAGGTGATCCGACGACAACATAAAGGTAGCAGGAAGGCGCTGGACGCAGGCCGCTACCAATCGATCAACATGGAGATCATTGGGGGAGGAATATGTTCAGCAGTGGACGTCCTATGGCTGAAATAATGATGATGATGATTAGTGTAGAAAAGGTTTTACCAGTTTATGTCGTAGAAGATTCCGTTGGTGTACAAATACATATTTCTCGTAGCACGTATCGCGATGGAGACGGGTCCATACTTCACCAGAGCCAGCTTCAGGGCTTCTGGGTTCCTGGGGGTGACGAGTCCGAAGCCCCGGATCTTGAAGGTGTCGGTCGTGTTGTCAACCTTGCAGTAGCCATCCTGGAAAATGAGAATTTTGAGAAACTAAACTTTGAATGTGATGCATGCATAGGTCTCAAAAACGTTCCTCTATCAACCCTTGTTAAATTCAGAAATATTTAACAACATAATTAGCAATATTGGAAGATTAACTTTTAACAAAACCCAATTTATACCTATTTTGGTAGGGTTGGCACAATTGAATAAATTAAAAATATAAATGTTCTTTTTTTCACATTTTTATTACTTTTTGGTTTTTAATAATTTGTTGTGTCTTTTAATCGAATGATAAATTCTAAATCTAATATAGTTTTTTCCAATAATCCAATGGGAAACCCTCACATGGCATAATTATGAAATGTACAATCTTGCAAACGTGCTAATAATATGTCATTACCAATATTAACAATTTGTACATGAAGATCAAAATATTCGCGAAATTTTTGCTCAAGCAATTCAACAAATGCAATAAAATTGTCAGGAGTTACTAGGTACGTATTATGTGAGAAACTCGAAAACAAAAACAAAACACGCACGACGTTCGAGTGTCGCGTCACGCCTGCACACCCTGAGATTGACCACTGTCTGATCTATGTAGTTTGAAGCGGTTTCGGCTCATACGTGACAAGCGGCCAGTGGAAACGCGCACACACGCGTTGCACTTGTAGTGATGTACCTATGACAGCGCATTCGTATGTAGCTTTGTCTCTGTTCCGTTTCTTTACTCATGTGCTATGTGTCATAAGTAAAAATAAGATTAATTACCTTTTGTCTGTATTCGTACTGACTGTCAAATGGGATGCCATGCTTCAATATGTACTCGTAGGCCTTGTCGAGCTGACCACCATTGCAGCCACTATTTTCGAAGCTAAAAATGATAAAAGAGTAACAATAAATTATTGCCTAAATGATTGTCTTTCATATCTTTACCTAACAACAATCATTAAAAAGATGGTAAGCCTGTGACCTAGATCTAAAATCCAATTACAGCCTGGAATCAACACTTACGCCTTAAGGACATTTCAGTTTGTAATAGTTACTCGTGTTGAGGTCGTAGGTTAAGAAAATTTGCTAAGGCTGTGTTGCCTCACCATAACTTTAACCGAAATAACAACTTTAACCGTTGTTTTTCTATGGTTTGTTATAGTGCGACCTAGGGTAAGAGTTCCGATTCATGATAAATGTTACCATGAGTCTACTTTAGGTGTGCTCGCTAGCGAATGCGTAAAAAAATGACATTACATGATGACTAACTGTAGAGCGCTCCTAGCGGTTACTTTCAATAACTAAGATCTTCATAGATTTTTTTGACGCAATCGCCAGCGAGGTCACCAAACTCGTGGTAAGCACACTTATTTGATGATGATCCATCCGACCGATTTTGGCCATGGCGACCACTCCGACTCCTAGCTGTCTTGGCGGCGCTGGTGTGCCCGAAGATGGCTTACGTAGCCGATCTTCGCGGCAAACCCCCTCGCACAATGAGGGCATCTGAGCACGCCGCCAACATAGTTATTATAGTGAATGGCAGCAGATGGACGGGCCTTCAAGTCATCGCGCTTCGCGTCGAGTTCAGTCGTACGCTGCTCATCGAACTGGATCTCTATGGTGACTATGGTGAGAAGTAACAAAAAGATATGCCTACCCCCAAGCACAGTCTACCAGTGACTGTTCACTGAGATCCACGTTGCGGCCTCCATTGGACTTTGACAGTGCTCCCTCCACGGTGGCGGTGGTAGAAAATGCCCAACATGATCCACATTCACCTTGATCTGAAACGAAAGTACTAGTCACATTTTTTCTCATAAGTCAGCGTAAATAGTTTGTGACATCCAAAGTAGCCATAAAGTTCGCAACACGTTTCATATACAAAGACAAAATACAAAGACGAATCATATACAGCAGAGATAACTAAAGCCCGGTCTGTGAGCAAGCCACCCATCCTTATCGCTCGCGCGTAATTATATTGCTGTCGGGTAAATCCGCGAAACAGTAAAAAACTTATGTTCCGATCGATAAAAAAAAAACTGTTGTAGTTCTGGTAAATTAAACTTCTGAATAACGATTCATACAAGTTTCCACATAAGGCGCCATGATCCATATTGATTAAATACTTCAAGTTATTTCGATAATCAAGAAAACACGCACTAAACGTCATTACCATCACAGTAAAAGTACTGACCTTTGCCGTTGTCTTTTAATTTTTTTTACTTTACCTATACACAGACCAGATTTTGATTATAAATTTAAAATGTACATATTTACCGTGACAAAATAACAAAATTATATTGAAATCGTATTAGCCAATAAAATGGAATCATGAATTGAAATATTGTCACGAGAAATCGTCATAGCCATCGCGGCAGCATCAAAGGTTCTTTAATGCGGCTGCGACGCGACTTATCCCCGCTTGTGTCCGCGCGTCCCACTCTTCAATTCGTTGCTCGTAACAGAACAGAATGCACGTAAAATTTACGCAGCTCCGAGACTTTTTAAACTCCGAAAACGAGAGACACTCGCAGTTTGTCATCGGCTCGCGTCATTCCCATTTTGTGCGATTTAGTAAGTTTAATATATCGATATTTTTCTAATAATTAGCACTTTGTAGCATGTGATTACAATAAAAAAATGGCGATATTGAGGTGTCCCAATAGTGGTGACAATTATTTTTATATAATTTTAAAATCGTTTTCGTCATTACCATTAACATCATTACCATATCATTTAGGCTTATGGTGATGACACTTTGTATATGGTAATGATGACTATGAATGGTATCCTAAAAGAACAATGTAACAAAACGTCCCCAGAACTGTAGCACTTTAATACCTACCTTATAATACTATAATTTTATTATATGACAGCTCAAGTGTGACATGCGTGTCTCAGAAAAAAGTTATATCTAAAATAAAAATCCATAAGCAACCCTGAAAAAATACATACAAAATCACTTTTGACCAACTTCAATGGGTATCACGACAGCTTAAAACCGGCACAATTCGACTCCTGTGACAACTCGACCCCTGCGACAACTCAAACCCTGCGACAACTTGATTTTTTTCAACACAACACTTTTGACTTACTTCAAATGGTTTCACGACTGCTGGACAGTGGCGGCGTAGCATGGGTTGGCACCCGGGGCATAGCACAGCACAGCACCCCCCCGTCATAAGTCCTTAATGTAAGTAAGTTGGGTATACATATAGCGGGGAGGTAAGACACCCCAAAATGGTCCTCCCTTACGCCGCTGGTGGCTGGACCCTAAGACTGCTTAACCCTACGACCACTCGAACCCTCCGACAACTTATACTTGTGACCCTGTGACAAGTCGAACACTGCGACACGTCAACCCCTGCGACTACTCTGAGCATTTATTGTAGATTCTGTTCAGGCATTGATTGATGGAGCTAAATGGTTTACAATAAGTATCATAGTTGTCATCGGGGTCAACTGGACCTCTGTGACAACTCGACCCCTGTGATAACTCGATTAAATTAATTTTAACCTACTTTAAACGAAGGTCGACCCTACAAAAACTTGACCCGGACAACTCGACCCCTACGACAAGTCCAAAATATTCTACTATGATACTTATTGTAAACCATTTAGCTCCATCAATCAATGCCTGAACTGTATCTACAATAAATGCTCAGAGTAGTCGCAGGGGTTGACGTGTCGCAGTGTTCGACTTGTCACAGGGTCACAAGTGTAAGTTGTCGGAGGGTTCGAGTGGTCGTAGGGTTAAGCAGTCGTAGGGTCCAGCCACCAGCGGCGTAAGGGAGGACCATTTTGGGGTGTCTTACCTCCCCGCTATATGTATACCCAACTTACTTACATTAAGGACTTATGACGGGGGGTGCTGTGCTGTGCTATGCCCCGGGTGCCAACCCATGCTACGCCGCCACTGTCCAGCAGTCGTGAAACCATTTGAAGTAAGTTAAAAGTGTTGAGTTTTGAAAAAAATCAAGTTGTCGCAGGGTTTGAGTTGTAGCAGGGGTCGAATTGTCCCTGGGTCAAGCTGTCGTGCCCTTTGAAGTTGGTCAAAAGTGATTTTGTATGTATTTTTTCAGGGTTGCTTATGAATTTTTATTTTTGATATAACTTTTCTGAGACATGTCACACTTGAGCTGTCATAATTATAATAAAATTATAGTATTCCATTCAATTTATTCATTTAAAGATAACAATTATCCACATGGTTAGTAAATGGGTGCCTTATACAACTATGTTAGTAATTTACTTATTATAACATACCACTAATTATCCAACCCGTTCGGTAAGAAGTAGCCGAAGGAAATGTCGGATAAATAGGAGAGTCGTACCTCTCCGCCACGGTCTTCAGGATACTGTTGGGGCTCGCCCGTATCCTACTGAGCAACGAGGCAGTCTTCTTGCATAGGACAGCAAAGAAGCCGTCAGTGTGCGACTGAGCAAACATTTGAAGCGAGGCAAGCCCAACAGCATCCTGAAACCGTTGTTATATTGGACCCGAAGGACGCTAAGCGATTTCTGCGAGTACGTGGTCCACAGGTTTCCCGTGTATAGACTCTGACAGTATGCTTTAAACAGAGTGATCTTGACATGGTCATTACATCGGGCAAACCTGCGAGCCAACATATTACACCTTACTGCCAGCGCCCTTCGTTCCCTCTCGATATCAACATGATCTTTAAGGTCATCAGTAACGTAGTGTCCGAGATATTTAAATTTAGTGGCTCTGTTTAACTTTACCCCGTTAAGCAAGAGGTCGGGTACCACGTTTGGACATTTACTGGCGGCCTTAAATACCATGTATTCGCTCTTCTTCACAATATACAATAAGCCATGGCATTTAGCATACACTTCACACACACCCACCATCTTTCTGAGAGCCCCCATTGTTAGCGCCAGCAGTACCATATCATCAGCGTAGCTTATGTTGTTGATACAAACACCATCTACCCAGCATCCGATACGCATACTGCTAAGGGCAACAATGAGGTCATTTACGTGTAGGTTGAAAAGCCTGGGAGACGTCAGCCCACCCTGTCTCACCCCGCACTGCAACCCATACTCCTCAGAAAAAACGTTAGCCCATCTTACGCTGTTAATCTGGTTAGCATACCAATAATGGAATATTTGTGATACTTCTGACGGGATGCCCTGCCTCCTCATCTTATCCCAAAGGATGTCATAAGACACAAGATCGAACGCCTTGGAGAGGTCGAGGAAGCATGCGTAAATGAGAGTCCCCTGATCCGTGTAGTACCTGACAGTGTGCTTAAGACTAAGGATGGCGCTCTCGGTCGACAGTCCAGGCTTAAACCCGAATTGAGCATCATGTGATTTTAAATATTTATCTAGTAGAGAGTCAAGCACACTGTCAAGGACCTTTGCCGTGATTGTAGCTAGAGAGATCGGTCGGGTATTAGCATGGTCTATCATATAAGGTAGGTATTAAAGTGCTACAGTTCTGGGGACGTTTTGTCCCATTGTTCTTTAAGCTTTGTTTTTAAATGAGAAGGTTTTTTATTAGTTTACGAAAATACGTTTTTTTATTCATTTCTTGTATGTTGACTGTTGTGTAAGTCTAAGTAAGAGTAGCTTGGCATATTTTTCAATCAAAATCCTCATTGGTGTAAATATATATTTTTTCTGATTCTGAATAATATTAGGAACGTAAAAAAATTTTAACTAATGTCCGTATTGTTCCAAATTCAATAAATTCATTAAATTATTGAATACATTTACTTTTATTTCCAACCCATTCTTTAATAGGTACGTGCTTAGCTAGGAAAATAACATAGATAAAATTGGTGTTTAGCTGAACAATTATATCTAAATTTTAGTTTTCAAGTTATTTTAATTTAATGTATTACTATAAAATTATATTTCGTCATCACCATTAACATAAGATCATTACCATTTTAATAAAATCATTACCATTGGGAAAACGTCATTACCATTTTGTGAAAAAATATTTGGACGCTTGTTACTTCTAAAATAACGATTGAATCTAAGGGCCTCACACTGATCTAAAAAGCTCATTGCTTAACCTTTCAGTTTAAGCTAGTTTGCACGCATTCCTGTAAAGTTTTTCAAAAAACGTAAAATAAATCTCGCGGAATCAAATCGGCGGATCCACCCTGTCGCGACTGTGCGACGGGCGCCCGCAGTGAGTGTGCGAGCGCGACAACAACATAATTACGCGCGAGCGATAAGGATGGGTAGCTTGGGGTCATTGGACAAAATTCTACAGGCTCGCAGACCAGACTATAGTAAAACTCACTCTTGATAGGTCCAACATAGCCCAGGAACCTCATGTCATAGCTGTCAGGGAGATCCTCGGCCAGTTCCTTTATTTCTTCGTCGGAGTGGGGGAAGGGCATGGTCCCCACCGCCGTGGGGGACGAAGGCCGAGTGCCGGCGAGGATATTCAGCTCCTCTGGGGTGCGGTCAGCGAAGACGTTCAGCTCCATCTTGTAGCCTAGGTTTTTGAGGTTGTGAGCGCGGATAATTCTGAAAAATGTTTTTATTGTGATTGTGACTAATGCCATCTTTATCGATAGGTCCCCTTAATTAATATTTATTGTCCGTGGTGCATATCTTTTCTTAAAGGTTGTTAACCTTTATTTGTCACCTGTCATCCGCTTTGCAATGGAGGGAAGTCGAACCTTAATTTCGAACTCCTCCTATGTTCTTCTGATTAATTTCGTTGCGGGTCCAATGACAGTTTAACTTTCCCCCGGGACAAACTTGACCTTCATTGGTTGGGTTTTTATGACGGTCAAGCTATAGATCCTGGCTACACAGGAGTTGCAGCGGTGGGAACGAGAGGTGGGAATAATCTCTCGTTCACACCTTTGCAACTCCTTTGAAAGAACCTACAGTTTAGCCACCAGTGAATCCTATCCAGTGAAGGTTGAGTGCTGGGAGCAGCTTGGAATCCCTTTAATCAGAAGATTAAGGAAGGATCTTAACGTAAAGTGACTTCCTTGCTTTGAAAAGGGAGATAGATACATGTAGTAAAAATTGTTTTAAGACTGAAATTCGTCTCCGCCAAATGACGTCACTGCTGTACAAAGGTTCCTTCGAAGAATACATTTCTAGGAGAATTCTCATGTGTTACTGCAGAGTTAGTCACAGTCACCCTTCACAGAAAAAAGATTTTATATCTTTTGCATATCAACTCACTTCCAATTCTTGTGGAATATGGCTTTCCTCATTGCCTGCTCATTTTGCTTGTACGTCTTGCCGTGATGTTTTTTGTAACTGAAAGGACAAAAAGTCTGGTAAATATTTGGGATCAGCAAATTACGAGTAGGTATTATTTAAAGATTGAAATAGAAATTAACGTTACCTGTGGAATGCCTTCTCTACATGAGCAGGGTCATGAGGATGTAAATGATCGATGATGGCTTTAAACTCGGGATTTTCATCAACTGGTTCATTACAGTCTTCTGCAAAATGCATAATAAATTGTTTGATTTTATTGTATTCACTATCAGATCAATTTAGCACAAAGGACCACTTACCATCTTTCAGGGTGACTTCATCAGCAGTAACGATGAAGGTGAACTGCAAGTAGTTCCTGATCATGTTGGCTTGGATGGAGCCGTCTACAAGGTTCAGGGCTTTGGCGATTACCCTGGAAGTTATTAGAACATTATATGAAAGTGGTACACTGAAAACTAGCGTCGTGGCCTTCCCCACCGTGGGCCACGGCATATGCTGAGTGGAGTCCCATTGCGATGGGCATCGCTGTTGCAACAGGGTGGCACTGCTCAGTTCACTTTTTATTTCCTTGTAATATTTATGTGATATTTCTGTCTTTTTTCCGTATACTTTCTTTGTTCTCTAAGTGATGTTCATCGTAATAAATATTTCATTCTTTCTAAAGTCGACAAAACCTTCGTCGGTTTGATCATCACTTTCCATCGGGTGAGACGGAAGCTCGAGCTAACTGCGCACCCGCACATCACCCCACTTTCACCCGTCCGTACCAGAGCGTCGACGTGACGTCACGGCTGCTAGGTGCGCAGTTAACTCAACCGGGTCCGGGTTGTAAGAGCTTCATCGTTGTGGGTAAAAAGGACCGAACCTGTTTATTTCATTAATATCGCGTTTTTTTTACATTAAGGAATCTTTACTGTGCATCCTCAAAAAATCATACGATGTCACTAGGTACTAGTATGTATTTAATCAGCTGTAGGAACATTATAAAGTAGGGTTAAATTGACATAATACTGTGAGATACTGTACCTATGATGTAAAGATGTCAGTTTTTCAAGGGGGCAAAAGAGACCTTAAAAGGCTTCGTAATGCCGCCTTTACAATGACACCGTACTGGCCCAACCGGACATCGACATTTTTACGTCTAGTCCAAATGCCTTTCCAAGGAGTATCGCTCCCATTTTATCTTATTTTCCTCTTTCACTATTCTCACACTCACACACATAATATTAATAAACATCTTAATTTTTTGTAAAATGTAAACTGATTTTTGAAGTTTTGTTGTAACATTCATCATTAACATACTTTATAGGATGCATGTTGTTAGGTTACAATTTAGCCCATAAGTTTACGTGCTATACAATTTGTGAAATCTTAATTGTAATCTGTTTTGCGTCTTTAATAAATAAATAAATAAATATCAAAGTCATTTTCATAAAGATGGATAAAAAAAATCAAAATAACTCACTTGACAGGCACGTCGAAGTCGTAGTCGGTCCTGTACACGTACATCGTTGATTTGACAGTAACATGCTCTTCATCTTCTGACTCTTCTTCTTTTATCCACACTCGCACTGTTCTGCCATTTTCTAGTTCCTCATCTAAAAAATTTAACTCTCAGTTATGTCTGTTGACACACTCATATTGTACATGTGACGTCATGGAAGTCACCTGACAGTTAACTTGACCGAGTTGTAAGTGACTGCTTCAGACGCAGAGGTCTCGAGTTCGATTCCCAGTGGGGGCAGATTTTTCTGTTCGGTTTGGTTGGTGGTAGGCCTTGTTCTAAGTCCGCCTGGCTGGCTACCACCATATTACCTAAGTCTGTCGCCATAACAACAATGTTAACAGCATGATTGTGTTCCGGCAGTTAGAGGTAAGATAGCCAGTTCCTCCGTGGTTAAGGATTCCGGGTGAAGCTCGCTTCTACCTTTGGCCTGATCGTCACTTACCATCCGGTGAGATACAGGCCAAGAGCTTCCTCGTTGTGGATAAAAAAAAAGAAATAAAAAAGTTAGCTATCAGTCAATCAGCGAAAGCTGTCAAGGATACTCACGCGAATATTCGTAGCCATCAAGATTCGGCAAGAAATCACGCTGCTCGCCCTCAGAGTAGCTTTGGATGCAGATATTCTCGTTCCTCACAGTTTCAGTTGTGATTGGGTGGATCTGAAACGTCATACAGCTGTCAGGGGGGCTATTCCGAAACGCTGTTTACGTAGTTTCGGGTCTATCTGTCACCGTCACTCATGGTGGTATCTCGCTATGCGTGAGAGGGATGGCAGCATTTGAAATTACGGATTACGATTTTCGGAGTAGCCCCCCAGGCCCGGTTTTCACCAAGGCGGAGAAGTCTCAGACGGACGAATTATTTTATAGAATTTTTAGCGGCGCGGAGCGGAGCTGTGCGGTACGGAGAGGAGATGTGGAAACAATAAATCTGATTGGTAATTCAAAACACTTTCCGCTCCGCTGTTCTGTTTCGCTGCTTGGTGGAAACCAGGCCTTACAGTGGTTTATATCGCCGCAGCAAGCACAGGCGTCACTAAAGGCTCTGGTATAAAAAAATGGACAGTAACTAAATTGATTAATAAAAACCTTGCTGCCCCATTGAGTCTTCCAGTTACTTGGCCCACTTTTAGCTTGGTCCACAGGCCAAGTCGATGGATTGATTTTTTTAATATTTGTTCTTCCAGCGACTGGCACTCTAAGATTCTATAGTAGATTTTTGTTGATATTGTGTTCAATTTATTAATAAAAAACATTGAAGGTTATAGTTACTAGAAGAAAAAATATTTAAAAATTCAATCCAGCGACTTGGCCCATGGATCAAGCTAAAATTGGGCCAAGTCACTGGAAGACTCCCCCTTCGGCCGTCATTTCTGCGTACTAAAGTACGGCCAACGAGAAGCGATACCAAATGTAAACAAACCCAATGAACCCGTCTGACTTTGACATATTTTGGCGGGAGAACGAGACATTACGACAAATAAATACACAAGATGGGAAGAGACAGAATATATTGTCAACTCGACAGTCGTATCGACCTTTTGTATCGCTGCTAGTTGACCGTACTTTATGTTCCCTGACCATAGCTACTTCAGCTTCAATTCAAATTACTTACCTCGTATTGATATCCCATGTCGTCATCAGACTCGGCGATGTAGTATATTTTGTTGGTGCCATTGTTGTAGTCGATGCGAGACCTGTTGTGCTCGGCACTGTACCTGTTAAATTATGGTACATTTTCATTGCTGTGAGCCTGCCAGTCATCATCATCATCATCATCATTATCAGCCATAGGACGTCCACTGCTGAGCATAGGCCAATCCCCCAATGACTTCCATAATGATCGGTAGGTAGCGGCCGGCGTCCAGCGCCTTATTTATTTCCTTTATAAGGTCGTCGGTCCATCTTCTGGCCTTGTGGAGCCTGTCAGTAAGTGGCTCTTATTCCTTCAACCCCGCGAATCAAGGTACTCAATCAATTGTTACGCGGTCATATTATGTGACCGCTTGGGGTTTGATGGGGTATTCTAGATTCAAATTCTATAAGCCCATTTTTTCACTCTTTTTCCCTCTTTTCCTTCCCTTTCCCCATTCACTCCCTTTCAGCAAGGAATAGAAGTAGAAAAGGACTAATCCCACTCTCCCCGTGTTAGAGACGTTAGAGACGACATAAAGAGACAAACATGCGATAATCTGTACTCCGTTACTCATCCAAGCGTAGGGAGACAGTAGGCCAAATGATCCATTTGCCTCGGGCACATTGGGAAAGGAAGCTAACAATAGTGACTGAGTTTCTTGCGCTGCTTCTTCTCAGCACTGGCCCATTTATTGTCCCTAATGGTTAATCCCGACGACATCGTAAAGGTAGCAGGGAAGCGCTGGACGCAGGCCGCTACCAATCGATCAACATGGAAAGTATTGGGGGAGGCCTATGTTCAGCAGTGGACATCCTGTGGCTGAAATGATGATGATGAATGGTTAATACTGGGACGTGTAAAAGTGCTTTTTAATTGCATATTTGCAAAAATGAACGAGTTTTAAGGGTGTTCGTGCAGTAAAGATGATAATGTCCATTTTTATTTTAACTTACCAAACTTGGAAGTTCTCAATGAAGGCGTTAACCAGGTCGATATCTTCAGCTTTATAAGAATATTCGGACGGCCATATCACGCTTTCTTCTGGGTCGTCGTTTTCTGGAAGCAAATCCATTAAAAATTTACTTTTTATAATAAACTTAACCCTCCTTCTGGAGC
This sequence comes from Ostrinia nubilalis, assembly GCF_963855985.1. NCBI lineage: Eukaryota > Metazoa > Arthropoda > Insecta > Lepidoptera > Crambidae > Ostrinia > Ostrinia nubilalis. The sequence goes on along the minus strand of NC_087109.1, from coordinate 9,459,596 downwards.
AGTCGGGTAAAAATAGCCAGCCAGCCAGGTCAAAACTAGCTGGTAGCATTTTATATTTTTTTTTAATTTTGCAAGAGCATCAGAAAAAAAAGTGATTGCTGATTAGTAAAAAGACTCCTCTAGACCACAGAGGAATAGTGTTTTAGCTCTCTCGACTCTCGGTTGTGGGTTCAGTTTCCATAAGGGACAAACTAAAAGGGCTTGTTATAAACTTACATACGTCAATGACTGCTAACTGCGCGTATACGACGATTTTGAATGGAAGTAATTTCATACAAATACTTTGTGTGGTGACAAAACGTAGATTTTATTATGTAAAGGTTAAAACAGAAAATAGTTAATAGTATCTAGTTCTTTTGATACACACAAAAAATTGTTTAAAAGAAGTAACTTATTTCCAAATAAGATACAAAATAAACTCACCCACTAAAACGTAGGCAGAACTAGCTGCTATTATTAAAAAAACTAAATAAATTGACCGGGACACCATTTTGGGGCCCTGTAAGCTACCAAATGTCGGGCTACGGGGAAAATGTCGCATTTTATACTAATAGTTTTACCTAAACATAATATTATCACATTAACGACATAAAGGATATGATACACTTGTGTTTTTCATATCTTCACATAGAAAATGTCATATTATTTGTTTTAGGAATCTAACTAATAATTTATATCTTTTCGCCTGTAAATGGTAATTAGAAGCAAAGTTAGTGATTTTTTTTCTTTTTGCTCAAAATGGAATGTGGATCCTGATTCCTGAATTATTTAATGCTGTGTATTGCGTTTTTCTTATTTAATTAATTTACTTTAACTACCTACTTTTTCCTACATTCCTTTTGCATTGTAAAGTATAGGACGCTCATGCTAATGTCATGTAGGTATTTGTCATTATAGTATTCGGACCTTTATATTGATTGTTAATTTGATAAAGCACACCAAACTGTTATCTGGAAGCACTTCATTAACTAGGATTTTAATTAATTACTTTCTCTCTATCAGTTCTGCTTTAAATATAATTTGGTACAAAATAATAATGAGCATCATTATTTTTTATGCATGTAACAAAAATCTATGATAAATAAAACAAATTCAAGCTTAGTCTGTATGTTCGTTCACGCTATAAATGCTGAACCAATTTTGATGAATTTTCCCAATTCTTGAAATGACAAACCTTTTCTACAAACAAAAACACCCACTTTCTCAAGTTATTTAAAGATAGCTATTTTATGCCATCTAGCGACAGATTTATAAACTTTGCCTTTTAAGGTCTTCCTTATTTAATTAAAGGTGAAACATGTATTATTATAGCGTAAGGTTTACGTCAAGTATTAATTGTGCCTATGAGGTTTATTATTTATTAGTTTAAATCGTAAATTAGATTTATTAAATGAAATTTCTGGATAGAGACAATAATACTTAATCAATGTATCAAAGTGTGTATGTGTTTAACGCCATCTGTTGACATTTTCTTTTACAAACAACCACGAGAAAGCTTGCTGAACATTTTAGTTTCGTAGAGCCTCTCTCTATCTAGTAACAAACTTTTAAACTACATAGTTCATGCTAGCGGCTTTGCTCGCAAACTTAGCCCAGCCAGCATTCATGGTATTCATTGTAATAATCCTATAGTCTTACATTGCTTAAACCACTTATGAAATTCGACATAGAGTCGTTTGAGACTTACAGAAAAACATAGGGCAGTTTTCAACCCGCTCTATAAAGGGGGACTCGTGCGCGATTAAGTCTTTATTGACAGTCCAAAATTTACGCGGGCGAAGTCGCGGGCAAATGCTAGTACACACGGCCACAGTGTTAACTATCCAATTCCGTTTTTGCTCTTGCTCTCATCAAATGGTGATTCTTTGCGATAGAACGACACGACATGACCGGCAATGGGCAATTAAGACTGTTGCCGGTAGTACTTTAGCTACTAGTGTTGTAATAACCCGGGTACGGATAATATGAACCGGGATGACCGGATATTAGCAGTCGTCCGACTGATTGTGATTTCCAAAGATTTCCTTGCTTGAGGAGTATAGAAACTATTTTCTTTTCGACAACGGCATATCAGTTCAGCTCAACCTTATGTAATGGTAATAAATGTAATTTTGCAACAAAAATCTGTATTATAATGTGGTAGAGACAATACTTAGGTTTTATTAATTTTACAATGAGTAATTTCACAATTTTCATCCAACCTTTGAAGGCTACGTCTCGGGGGAAATTTAACTGTCATTGGTCCTTCAACGAAATTAATCAGAAGAGCATCGGAACAGCCCCCCTAGACAAAACGCACTTTTTGATCGAATCGAAAATCGAATCCGTCAAAACTCCATACAAAAAAGGGGCTTTTCGACCACTTTTCGACTGGTTTGCGATTATAATTTGCACTTTGTCTAGACCCACAGGAGTTCGAAGTTAGAGAAGTGAAAAAGTACAAGAAATAGTCAATGTCATTTCTTCTAAGGTCAAAAAGTCTACACTCACACTCACTCTACAAAAAAAATATCAACATTGGCTTAGTTATTTCAGGCATTAAAAATTGAGAAAAGGCTTCATATTTATTTATTAGAAATGATGAGCTAAAAGAATTTAGACAAAGGTATTTGCGTTATTCATAGAAAGTCGGGTCCGCAAAGTAAATTTTGCTACAAGATTTTCCACCAGTATTATTTTTATAAACCTAAGGACAGTAAGGACACTTGAGTAATGGTCAATACTGATGTCTAGACGAGATGAAGGACTCGAATAAGTTGGGTATTACGTAGACACCTAAGTTAGGTAGAGAGATAGTCTAGGGTTAGCCTAGCTAGTCCAGGCCCGTCCAACATACGGCCCCCGGGCCGCAATTTGGTCCACATAAGCCCTTCAACCTACCTACCACCCTATTTTTTGGCCCGCTCTACGGTTACAAAAATACTTATCCTGACCCTCCACAAAATTATGTTGGACACCCCTGGTCTAGTCGTTCGATTCAGCCAAATAATGTCTACTGCTGGACAAAGGCCTCCCCAAGGATTTCTGAAATTTCCCGCAACCTTCACCAGATCGTCGGTCCACCTAGTGGGAGGCCTGCCCACACCTTGCGATCCGTTGTCGCCACTCGAGAACTTTTCTACCCCAATATTTCTGCGGGCTATGTACGAGATAGCTAGGATAGTTGACGTAGTCCACTTAGTTAGAGCACCCGCCTAAATAGCACCCGCATGAATAGCACCTAACCTAGTTGACATAGAGCACCTATTGATATCGCTATTCGTGAATACATCTTTTTTACATTTTTGTCCGCGAGAGAGAGAACAAAATATCGATAAGTGCTCTATATAGACTAGGCCAGGTGCTATTCGTGCGGGTCCTATTTGACTGGTGCTCTAAGTGAACTACGTCGGATATTTACTCGATGACTAAGTTATTACCTTACTAAGTTTATGTAAATGGATGAAAATGTTTAAATTATCGCTTTTTATCTCCATTTTTCAGTAACACGTAATATAGTTAAGCCGATCAGTTAATGTCGATGGTGGCAGGGCAAGTTATTATACAGGATGTCCCAAAAAGTAGTGTCAAGCCGAAGCCCAGAAGTAGAGCATCACTAGGGCTATCCAAATCACCCCAATGTATGTTCCGCGATTTTTGATAGTTTTCGAGTTATGATTTCTGTGCTTAGGCACTTTGTGGTCACTGTGGCGCGAATAGTGAAGCCTGATTTTTTTTATTATTATTAGATGGATACTAGGCCTAGCTGATTCCGAAGTATTTATATCCATAAAACGAATGTAAACTAAAATCCTGTATGTTGTAAAAAAAATCATAACTCGAAAACCATCAAAAATCACAGTGATTTGGGTAGCTCTAGTGATGCTCTACCTCTGGGCTTCGGCTTGACACTACTTTTTGGGACACCCTGTATACGTCTCTGTACCCTGAAAAGGGCGCACATACTAATAAAGAATTTCAATTTGAATATTTTATATACCTATGTAGGTCAGTAGAACAAAAGTGTGAATGTAGGCAGGTACTTTAATATTCCCTTGAGCTTTGACTATGTAAAAGGTGATATAAAGACGCGATTTCAGTCCAACACAATGTTATGTAAAATAATATTTTATATTAAAAGATGAAAACAAAGAAAACAGAAAATATTAAAGAGTATAATTTAAGGTCGGGTTGTACCATCTTACTTTAACATTTTGTAAAAATCTGTCAAACTCCATACAAAAACCACCGGTTATCGTTAAAGTAACGGTTAAAGTTAGGTGGTGTACCTAACTCAGCCTAAGAGAAAATATACCTGTAGGATTACCATTAAAATGATTAAAATAGTTAAATTTCAATATCATTTCTTAATAAAATTTATAAGTAAAGAGGATGATATTGAAATTGTATAGATAAATGTAATTATCACTGAGTAGCTCTGAGTTTGGTAATATTTTTTCAGGATATTCAATTAAGGGCGGATTTTACCATCGTCGGATAACTTTTAACTAAAGAATAAACTTGTTATTTTGACATACTTATTTCCTATACTGAAACTGTCAATGTGCCAAACTTATTCTTCTAAACAATTTAAAACAATACCGTAAGTGCTTACAATCAATAAAATGCTAATTACCTAAATTGTTTACAGAAAAAAAAAATTAATCCGTTAACCTTTTGAGTTTTGAACTAATGTCATAATGTTAATTCATAAAGTACCTACGTAATTTTCGAAACACAGATCAAATTAAATCATTTTCATTTGCGATCCATCCAGGCGTTTCCAATTTACCTAGAGGCAAAATAAAAAAATAATACACTATACTTACCAGACGTGTTGAGGACAAATTTTCGCTCTTCCATGGGCATCCATTAAATTCAATTAAATGGAATTAATGGCATATATTCGGCAGTTACTTTGTCCATGTTTGCTAAAAACTTCGGCCCTAAACACACCTAAGCATGACTGTCATAGTGCGTGCCACTCGCGGTCATACTTGAGCTAATTTTGATTTGAGAAGGAAAACATTTTCTCACTATGGTAAATCGATTTATATCGCAAACGGTAGATACTTACACAATAGGGATGTTTCCTGGGTCAAAAAGCAAGAGTTTTAATTAGTCCGTCAGTTAACTTATCAAAAAATACTCTACACGTATTTTTTACTTTTTCAAACTAATGAAAATTTAAGGAGATAAAGCGCGCCAAAGTTCATAAGAAGAGGCCCGTGACGTCAATGCGTGCATAAAAGTGCCGCACGTTGTGACGTCGTGCGGAACTTCAACGCACCATAACTATGTAATTATTTGTTAGATTGACAAATAAAAATATGTGTCCAATATTTTTTGATATTAAAAATGATGGACTAAAAAAATTTTTTTAGGAAACTAGCCTATTGCATTGCAAATTAGAAAGTATGATATGGCATGGAATGCAATGCATTTTAAACTATTTTATAAAAATTAATTGGCTTATTTCAATTCTTTGGTCGAGTACTCAATTAATATCGCATTTTATACGCAAAAATCTCAAGGACCTTTCGATTAAGTATGTATAAACATCTACAATAAACTTACGTATAAGTATTAAGGTTTTTATTTACATTTGTTACTTGTACAAATAAATATTATTTACTCTGACCGGTAGTTATCATGACGTCTAATTACCTGGAAACATTAAATTACCTATATTTCAAATGAAGTAATATTATTTTTATATATTTACTTCAAAATTATACTTATTTGTAATTGCGACTGACTTACCTAGTCTTGTTGAAGAATTGTATGAATAAAAGACAGTGAAAGTAAATGCTTGTCATAGCGGCACTAAGTACATACATTTGAAATAACAATTAATGTGATTTATGTACAGGAAATAGGAAAGAATTAACTAATAATAGGTATACTACGATCATAAATAAACTTAATTTGTTAAACGTCAATGTTAAATAGAGTCCTTGACTTTGTTTTTTGTTTAAAAAAATTTTTGGTTATTTTGTTAATATGTGGTAAATATTTTTTTATGATAATTGACTGACTCATAGGACTCGACCCAATGACTCTCTCCTATAAACATTTGATTCAGAGTTCTAATCCATACAGTAAGTAATCTTAAACACACAATCTATTCACATTCACACAACTATTCATTGATGTCTAACAGTATTAATCAACTGACTGCATAACTACACGCAATGCAATATTTATGAAGTGCGAAATCATGTTTTGATTTCGTTTTCAATTTTAGCCATCCTGATTCAGTAACATTTAACTTGACTTGTACTTGTCTTCACCAGAAGGTGGATCAAATTTCTTTGTGAAGAGTTAAACCTCTTTACTATTATAATATTCTGTGCCTCTAATATTATGCTTTAATGTTATCTAAACGTTTCTTCTTTACAACGTTTTACATGAAAATCACAGCGCATATTCGCGCGACAAAATCGCACCCCATTTTCCATCGTGCCGCGAGTGTCCCGCCTTACTTCCCCAGCGGCGTCCCGGGTGGTAGAGGGGAGTCCAGACCGCGACGAGCGCTCGCCCGGGCCGCACGCGCCATGACATTCTAACCGCGCCACAGTGATCCGGAAAATGACGCGATACTACACCCTTATTGTGATGCTGCTGGCAGTGTCGGCTATAGGTAAGCTGTAATTGATTATGCCTTTGCCTTTTTTGTTTTTAAAAAGTAGAGTTTAATGTTTTCGACGGGTTCCATTGACAGCGATTGGGATACAGATAATAAAATAACAGAAATGGACCGTCCTTTTTAGGGGAATAACAAGTATCTTTACATCGAGGTAAATAATGATATTTTTTAAATGTTATTTTACAGTAGCAAAGGAAATAGAAAAGGATCTTTTTTAATAAATGCCCATTTGTTTTGCTGGCCATATTTAAAAGTTATTAAAAAAAATATTCTTAATTTAAATTTTAAACGATGCGTTCTTATTTCGAAATAGGTTAAGTATTTTTTTAAATCTATTTGGCTCTGAAAACATGGCATAACAAGAGCTATTATGAAAGAAAAATAAACGCGCGTCTATTGTTTTTTCTGACAGTAAGTAAATTACGCGTGTGTGGACAGATAATTTTAACCTCTGCATTTTGTTAACATCACTAACTAACAAATTCTGATATTTAAACTTCTTCACGTATATCTATCCTGGACGACAAAGACAAAATTAATTATTTAATAACATTGTACAGAACAACATCCCACGTTTAAGTATAATTTACTTTTTAATGAGTTCATTAAGCGGCTTTCGAGAAAAAGAGCCTTTAACCTTTATTTACTTGCGTTAAGTAGACGCGTGTATTTATAACTTTTACCTTCATTAATGTGAAAACACGTGTAAAACTTTATTGAATTTTAAGAAGCTGTTTAAAACGTTCCGTTGAACTAATAATTGTTAATAAATTTCACTTTTCAATGGTTTCATTAATATTATTTAAAGATTGAATTGATGACCCTTGTGGAAGACTTAGGTCCAGCGCTAGATTGCCGTAAAGAAGATAATAGCCCATATAAATACCTAAACTATAGATGATTAATTTTGACGAAGCGTTTGCATGGAAACTATCCACTAGGCTTTATTAATCTAATACCTAAACTAAGTCAGAAAACCTTTGTGTTGTAACTCATCAAAAAGCTCCAGATCTTAATTTGGGTCCTGAAAAATGTTGTTAAATAAAATACGAAATATACTGACTCAGATGAAAACCTACGACCTTTCGCCAGGTGATTGCCTGAGGCAGTCGGTTTTATTAAGAAAAATCATATCAAGGCATTTCACAATCTGTGAGATATTAAGTAATTGCCAAGGTATTCAGAACTCACAAACTTTTGTCATAATATACGAGTAGGTTTAGTTATTTGGATTTTTGCATTTACTGGTGACCCGCCCCTGTTTCGCACAGGTACAATACTTAATAACCTTCCTCTTGGATTACTCTATCTATTAAAAAAACCGCATCAAAATCCGTTGCGTAGTAAAGATCTATTTAAGCATACTTATGGACAGACGGACAGGAAAGCGACTTTGTTTTATAGTCAAAGTCAAAATTTCTTTATTTGTATAGACTATTAAATAGTTCTTACAATTACAATAATATGTATTGATAGTGATAATGATATTCATCTAGCCAACATTGACTACCTCAGGTGAGAGTCAAACCCGCGACATAACTGGTGGCTGCACATTTACCCAGAGCTTCTATAAAATCACTTAAATTTTTATTGTTTTTTTTTTTCATTTCGTGCATGCGTTGACCGACGATAAAATCTTGAAGAAGGTTTAATGCAAGAGTATTGCGAGAATATTTTATAATTCTCCAAGCAGAAAGACAGTAAGATAAAACAAAAGATAATTGATTCCCATCTTAACTGTAACCTCCCACCCTATATTGACGTCGACAACCCTTAGGGGGCGACACCTTCCCAATAATTAGATGAAACTGAAGCCAAATTCTTCTTTAATTAGCTCCTAATGACGTCAAAGTGCTTTCCTAGTAATTAATATGGCCTTAGTTGGGTTCCCTAAGGAGTCCTAGCAACTTTGGGTTTTGCATTAATTAACGATAATTATCGTTGTCATTTTCTTTAGTTCGTAAGACAAATGCTTAAAGATGTCTGAATATTCTTTTTTAACGTCGTCAATTATTGGCGTGCCTCAGGGGTCGATATTGAGCCCGGTGCTTTATTTAATTAATCAACGTACTTTCAGTTTTCCGTTCATCCATTCATATTTTGTTCGTTATTTTTTACAATAATTATTGAGATACTTTTACCTCATGCTTAAAAACAAAAGTAGATTTTTCCTGATATCTATGTATAATATATAAAAATACAAAAACAGTACCTATTTCATTTGAGGAAAATGTTCCCAGATTTTTAATTTTGAGGAAGCAGAAGGGCCTTCGATTTTGTATTTTTTTAATTAAAGCAGTCAGATATAAATAGTGTTTGTAAAAGAATGAATAAACTTGGAAAAACTACAGAAGGCAGTAAAGAGATCCCGAAGCAACGATAGAACAGGTGGATGTCATGCAGGCCAATAGCTGCTTGTAGGCTTAGGATGAGCAACGCGATAAGCTTTTATCGACTTTACGCGATAAGCCCATACGTTTGTCGTCTAAAATCATCGATAGGATTTTATCACGACGCGCATCCTAGGCCGGCTGGTTGTAGTAAAAACATTATATTATATATCAGTACCGTATGCTAAGTGCTTTAGCTAGCTAACATTATATTCATATTTCCCATCATCTATCTATCTTTTTTACGGAAATAATAACCATTAATATAAAGTTCCCTTAAGTTTCTGGTTGGCAACCACCCGAGTATATGCTCCTCATTATGGGATGAGCTGGCTCCGAGCCATATCTGAGGGATTACTTAAGTAAGCTTTAAGAGAATTGGAATTTTAAAGCTATTTTGTGTTCCCCTTATGGGACTTGTCCCACTGCCAACGAGAAAGCGACTATCAAAACATTTGAATATTTATCTAAGTCTATCAAGAAGTTAAACTCTACAACGACTTCCTACACATTTTACGAATAAAAATACTATTTGGAAATTCTACGAATAATATGCGCACATACGCATGATTGAAAATATTAGACACGCAAAATTAACAAAATATTGTTTCTATTTGGATCCAAATTTAATGAAAAGTATTCCTTCTTTATATACCTTGCTTTGCCATGGCTCTCATACACAATTAAATTATCTATACAGGGTGTTACGTAAATGGGTATATGAGCCGACACTAGCCCATGTTAACATGGTCATATAAATGGTATGGTGAAGTCAGAAATTTGATATCATCATTTATTTTTTTTTAATTTTCATACAAAATAAATTTTATAAAATCCGATTTGTATGAAAATTAAAATAATTAAAATGAAGATATCAATTTTCTGACTTCACCATACCATTTATATGACCATGTTAACATGTGCTAGTGTCGGCTCATATACCCATTTACCTAACACCCTGTATAAACACCAAGGAAGCGCAACTAAAGTAAAAGTGGAGTTAACGACGTGAAGAGTAAATAATAAGTCTATCACTCCAATGAATGAGTACATAATGACATAATATATCAACATAGAGACACGCACTAGGCACTGTCACTTTGTTATGTACATCGACGGCACGTCAAGGTAACCACTGTGGGTTCTTGTGCAGTTGTAATACGGGCGAGTTTGCAACAAAAATGGGTAGCCTGATGTGCTGTCGTGTTTACATAGCTATTTCACAGCACTTTATTCTGCTAGTCAAGAATTTTTATTATACATAAAAAATGTCATTTTTACATTATAATGCTCACATTCTCAAAGATTCACTAGAAAAAGTCCACAGATTATGATATAATACGAAAAAAAAATTAGGAACAAATAGAATATAATCAATAAATATATGTTTAACTCAAAGATGACTGACTGACTGACTGACATGGTGATCTATCAACGCACTGCCCAAACCACTGGACGGCTCGGGCTGAAATTTGGCATGCAGGTAGATGTAATGACGTATTTACGTAGGATTTTACGAAACTCCACCCCTAAGGGGGTAAAACGGGATCCACACGTACGAAGTCGCGGGCGGCCGCTAGTTTTAGCAATAAGGGTGTTTTTAATATCGTGCAAATCTCATCACGGACGCGGAATTTCCCCGCGTGAATTTTCCACGCTTTCAATAAATACTTGTATGAAAATGACACAATATGCGGGGCAATCCCGTCTTCAATGAAAAACACTCTAATGCCCGTTTTCACCACCAATCCCTGATTTTTAAGTGAGCCCTATGAAAAGAAAATTCCGTTTATGTGTTACCATAGGGGTCACTTAAAAATTAGGGACTGATTAAAATAGTAAGACACGGGTCTTAATGCGATGTTTATTAATGAGTTACATTATGTACTCACGGCTTGACGTTTCGGCGGCTATGCTGCAGGCGCTGCAGCCGTGGTCACAAGCAGACTAGTGATTTTAGTTTAAATGGAACACGAATGTTTAAAATCATATATTAGGGGTGAAAACGGGCATATCTTCAATGAAAATTGCATTAACTCCCTATATTATTACTTACCACGAGTACTCGTACTTACCTACAATAATCAAGCTATTTCAAGAAATTAGTCAGTCTTTGTCACTCAGAACTTCTCCGGGTAATTTCATAAAATCTCCGCTGGGTTAATTTACATGAAAAACTCATTCGTTTCGCGTTCCGACTGTATTAAGAGCTTAAGAGGCCGGTACAGTCGGCTCTGTGATTTTAATTTTAAGGTCAAATTTGAAATTTCCGTTGTAATAAAGAGAATCTCGTTACAGGAAACGTTTCGGGCGTAGTAATCCGTTGTCGTGCCATTGTTTTCTTTTTTCATTAAAATGTCTGAAAGAGAAATATCAGACGTAATAAATTAAGTTTATTTGATATTATCTTTCTTTTTTTTTTGTGTCGGAGTCTCATTTAAATATTATACACAGTTACGCAGATTTTTTTACTCTTGTAATGATTTTCAAAGGTATAACGGGACTATTTCCACCTCTCGTTCACACCGCTGCAACTCCTGTGTAGCTAAGATCTACACAGGAGCTTGACTGCTAGGAAAAAATATCATGTATCATAAGATTTTTAAAGCTAAAAGGCTCTCTGTCTTAGGTTTAGTTTCCTGATGGGTCATATAGGGGACACATAGATAGATGTGTCCTAAAAACAATGTAAATTAGCTTTGTAACTATTGAAAAATTTGATTATATCTTCCCGTATCCTTTAAAATATTCACGGTTTTGCCAATTTTATACCTCCTTGTTGTCTTTCACAAATTGCCCACTTGCAATTGGTTTTATATTGCTTACTCCTACTTTTCAACAACGATTTTTCCTTCGACGTCCGAAATAGCTTTCGCAAATTTAATCAGTTGGCAAAAAAATTAAACGCCCCATTATAACTTTGCGGTATTGTTTTCAATGGAAATTGAGTTTTTGTGTAACTTCGTAAAACATTTTTGTCAAGTTTGAGTATTCTTCTACGTTCGTAAGGATCATTGTTGCATAGCATTTTGGTTTCATTTAAGGAGTTTTCCCGATGTTTCTTGCTTTAGCTATCTATTATTTATGTTTATACAGCATTTTCTACGTTCCAGTCTTTAAGAAAACGTTCCTACGCACACACATAATATACACATTGTTAGTAAAATATTATGTCGCATGCATAGAGATGTAGAGAGATGCCAACTAATGCACTGAGTTCGAAACTCAGTGTCGCATTAGAAATTCACACACTCAAAGTAATCAAAACATGTGCTCATTATACACTGCGGTATCAGTACTCAATGTTCGAATAATCTTTAGTACTACGCAAGCAATGTAAACTGTTTTCATTATGACGTCGCTGCTGTCATCATTGCTTACACGAGCAATGTGTTCTGTTTTTGGGCATATTGCTTTGACACCGGCCCCGCCCCCTTGTCACATCTCCCTTTAGTTTCTGGGATCTGTGGTCGCATGTCACCGGTATCTATTGGTTTCATCGTCATCATCACTATCATGACATCAGGTCATTTGGTCTATAAATAGAAGTTTTAAGGTAGACTTCGGACACAGATTGGCCGTAGTAAGGACAATCTGGTCAGGTGGGGATTCTTGGATGGCTCAAACATAGATTGCAGGTGCGGTTTTCTTCCCCAATCGATGAAACACATGGTGTCGTGCCCTGAGTGCCTGAGCAACTGCACGCAGGAGGTTTTAATGAATGCTGCTGACAACGCCACTCTTGTAGCGGAGTTTTGGTTTGACACTGTGTAGGTTTGTAGTCGACACGATAAGAAGAAGAAGATTTGGTCTCTAGAGGCTAACTTTCTAGAGGCAAATGGAAGATTTGGTCTACACTCCACACTCTGGCCAGACGAGCTGGGAAAGCCTCTTAATGTTCGCATATTTGTCCCATAGTCCCCTTCTACGACATCCAGGGAAGAGTAGAAGTAATTCTTTTCTACCTTGTTAATAGCGATATAATTTAAAATTTAATTCATATAATTATTATGAAAAACAGCAGAAGCTGTAGGTATACCGAGAGGCGATAATCAAATATTCACGAAAGTATATTTCACTTTTTTTACTTTATAAACAATATGTTTCCGCGATGCAATCTATACTATACTAATATTATAAAGCTGAAGAGTTCGTTTGTTTGGTTGAACGCGCTAATCTCAGGAATAACTGGTCCGATTTGAAAAATTAAATTATTGTTAGATAGCCCATTTATCGAGGAAGGCTTTAAGCTATATAACATCACCTTCCAGCCAATAGGGGCGGAGCAGTACAGAAAAATGTTACAAAAACGGGAAATATTATAACTATTTTCACGCGTACGAAGTCGCGGGAACAGCTAGTCACAAAAACACAACGCAATTAAATTCCATACAAAGAAATGCATCTAGATTTCCGTATATTGTATATGTCATTATTATGCTATCCATCTAATGCATATGCATGCATCAGTGCACAATGCGTCATAAGTCTCGTGCACATGAGAACGGTTTGCGTAATGGAGCAAAAATTGCATAGTTATGCGTACGCACTGTTATATAAGTTATCGATGTTTAGTGCTCTAGAGTCTAGACTCTAGACCAGGGGTGACCAACTTGATTAGACATAAGATTTACTGTTTACTAACGAAACCCTGGGCGATCTATCACTTACATACTTCTTGAAATCTTAAATGAAACAGCATAGTTTAGTACACAATCATATAGTATTTTTTGTCTTGCCACGATCGACTGGACTAATAGTCGCGATCGAGCGGTTGGCCACCCCTGCTCTAGACAGTCTAAAGATGCGGTTGAATGTGCAATTTTTCATATTCTTTTGTTTATTTATTAATCAATTTAGTCCAATATGTATAATAATATGATTTTGTACCAATATTGGCAGAACTTAGGGTGAACCTTTTGCTATTTTTATAGAGGTTGTCGGTTTAAGTATGGATCAAACAAAAAGGATTGATTGCACTACTCAAATTCAACAATATTTTCCAAGAGAAGGAAGGCAAAATCTTAAAATAAAATCAACTTTTCCATAGAAGTAATCAAAATAGAGTGCGTAAAGATGAGATAGGTATTTAAACAAAATTACACTGCTAGCTCTACCGGCGAATTTCGAACCGCCTTTGTTCATCAGAAATAAAGAAGGAGTCTAATGTTGAAAGAAATTTTTCGAATCGGTCCAGTAGTTCCGGCTATTCAATTTCTTTCTTTAATTCAATCAAATCTTTCTACAGGGTGTTAGGTAAATGGGTATATGAGCCGACACTAGCCCATGTTAACATGGCTATATAAATGGTATGGTGAAGTCAGAAAATTGATATCTTCATTTTAATTATTTTAATTTTCATACAAATCGGATTTCATAAAATTTATTTTGTATGAAAATTAAAAAAAAATAAAATGATGATGTCAAATTTCTGACTTCACCATACCATTTGTATCCCTATGTTAACATGGGCTAGTGTCGGCTCATATACCCATTTACCTAACACCCTGTATAATTTTAGATTGAGCAATTTCAATTGCACATATAAACGCATCTTTAGGTAAATAGAGAGAAAGAGTGAAAGTTATTAATCTAATGGCTTTCTTATAATTTTATCGACATACAGGATGTTTATTACATAGCGATTCTTCTGGTAGATAATATACCTACTTGTCGTTACCAACTTTCATGTGCGATTTACAAGATTAATTACGATAATATCCAGTGTAATGCGCCAATAAATTATCCTTTTTATTTCATTTAAAAACGAATGGTTGAGTTGTGGATGTGAGTGAATTTTTTCGTCTTTTCTTTATGAAAAATGTGGTTGGACCTTTCAAAATTTAGATCAGAGGTTTAAGAAAACAAACCAATTGAAAAAAAATACTTAATTAGGTTCCTAATCGTTTACAGTAGGCGCGCGAGTTCATGTCCATCGGGGCCTTACTTACTTACTTATTTACTTATACTTACTTATAAGTTGCAAAAAATATGGAATAAGTAGATAAGGTTGACCTACTTAATTGGTAATAATTATCGATATCGACATTAGCATAATTAGTTAGGTAACAGCACTACCGCATTCCTCAGGATGGACATGAACTCTCGCGCCTACTGTATTTTATTTTATTTTATTTTATTTTATTTAGGAAACAAACAATTGTACAATTTAGATATGCAGTAAAGTTATACATCGACATTTAGTTATTGTACAACCCGCACCGCTATCCCCATCTTACAAACATGCTTTGCCTCTTTGCACCACTAGCTGATCTATGGAAATGAACAGAACAATCAGTGGAGCCCACGGCCACGGATACCTCTATTCATTCCCACAAATCATTTAAATTGGAATTTTCCAAGTGAACAGAGTTATTTATATAAACAGTCAGACAGTTAACACAGCATAATAATATTTTATAACAATATTCTGATTTAAACAATGAATTTAATTTAATTAAATGAGATCTATCAGTTTTACTATTGAAAATCCACTAAGTTTACTGTTCAAAATCTGAGTACTAAATTTAACAAAATTATAAAATTATAAATTTTACAATCCTTAGGTTTAATTCAGGTAGCTAAGTATATTAAATTAAGACATAAATTCCTCCAATTTAAGACGTACTTCCTTTTTAAAAGCCATTGGCGCAAGTTTAAACAAATCTATATCTGTAAAATATGTATTGTATGACTCCATAAGACGATGAAGTGGGGCACGCTTTCCGGCATTAGTTCGACATGATCTGGGCATAAATAAACGATGTACATGAGTGTCACGGATACGTTGAGACCGGCTAGGGACGCGATAATGCAATTGATTAGTTAGTTCATTACAGTCAAGTTTATTTTGACAAATATTAAACAATACACCTTGGTCTAAAGAATGTCTCCTAGCCTCGAGCGACGCGAGTGAGAACTTCTGCAACAGTACTTCATAAGAGGACTTCGCATGAAAACATTTGTAATTAGTAGTTTTAAGGAATTTGCGTTGCACATGTTCTAACTGATCTACATATTTAGCGTAGAGAGGGTTCCAGATGACACTTGCATATTCCAACTGAGACCTGACCAGTGATTTATATAAAAGAAGATAGGTTGATGCCTTTTTAAAGTTACTGCTAGCTCTTACAACAAAGCCAAACATCTGGAATGCCTTACTCACAACAGTAGAAATATGAACATCAAAATGTAGCTTAGAATCGATAAGCAGGCCTAGATCCTTTATAATAGAAACATTTTCTAGGCCAGTGTAACACAATTGATAGTTAAAGTTGATGGTTGACCTTTTTTTTGTAAAGGTTATGGTTTTGCATTTAGCGAGACTTAGGTGCAGCTTATTACTATCACAGTACGCAGACAGACGGTCCAAGTCCTCTTGAAGCTTTTCGCAGTCACGTATGGATTCAATTCTCCTATAAACCTTGAGGTCGTCAGCGTAGAGTACAAATTGAGAATTTCTGAAGCACATATCTATGTCATTTACAAACAAAACAAACAAAAATGGTCCTAGGATTGAGCCTTGAGCCACTCCAGACGTGACATTCAGCTGATTAGAGGAGTAACCATTTATTACCACTTTCTGAGTTCTATTCTCAATATATGACAGGAACCAGCGAAGCAGATTTCCACGTATTCCATTGTAAGCAATCTTTTGTAGTAAGATAGTATTTGTAGATTTTATAAGCTGTGCAAAAAAGGTTTTTTTTTAAATCCACAACGAAATCAACTCTTAGCTTACATCTCACTTGATGGAAAGTGATGATCAAACCAAAGGTGGAAGTAATTGTAACCTCTTCTATTTAAACGCGGTAAAACATAGGTTTGTTACAACAACTATGTCAGACTTAGCAAGTCGATATTCTGTCATCACTTCTTAACATGTCATGTATTTTCAGTCCATCAGGTCGATTCAAGCAGAGTAAATACAAATGAGTAGGTCATCTTCATAGAAACGCTCGGGCGCGGTTTGTATGTGAGCGCGCCAATACGTATGTATGAGGCGCGCACGCACACACTGAAAAAAAATTAGCGGTGAGTTGCACCGAATTTTGTCAGTGTGTGCGTGCGCGCCGCATACGTATTGGCGCGCGCTCACATACAAACCGCGCTCGGTGCGTTTCTATGAAGATGACCTACTCATTTGTATTTACTCTGATTCAAGCCTGCCATGTAACACAAACTATTCGTGACAGCAAAATTGCTAGTGCAGTTGGCGTGCACTTCGTTCCACTGACTGTACTCAGCATTTTCTAGATGGGAGTTAAAATTTTATAGTCCATGTCAAGGTATTCTCATTTTGGAGCATCAACATTTTTAGGATGGAAGATATTATTTTGTTGCTCGCTACAAAAGTATGAAGCTATTTTCTTTGGAACTGGATATTTCACTTATTTTGTTACACAGAGGAGAATATAGTTAAGCTATACAAAGTTATTGAGGCAAAGGCCTATGACGTCACCAGTTTGAAAATTGATTCAATGAACTATGAATTTCACATTCAGATTTCAGGGATAGGATGAAATATTTTAAGAAAAAGATGTGTCTTGAAACTATTAGATTTAATTCGTTCGTTTCAGCCGAATGACGTCCACCGCTGGACAAAGGTCTACCCCAAGGACCGGTCCTGCGCTGTCCGTATCCAGGCCACCACATACATAGTTAAAAATATTAAATTGCATAATTATTTTTAATGGGGTCAACTATCCAACCAAAGGCTGTTAGCAGAGTTGTTTTGAATGAACTAGGCGTTTACTGCATCATCGGAACCGTTGCACTGCAGTCACGGATCGCGTGCCCGCCATGTTCATTGTTCGTTCCTGCAGCGTTTCCGAGTTTTTGCGCGGAGAAAGGTATTGCTAAGGCGATAGTACACTTGAACCACGGTCTTGTACATTGTAGTTGAAATAATAGGGATTGATTACAATAATTTATTTATTTAAACTTTTGTACGTAGTAAGTAATGTACAGTGTTGGACTTGATGCAGGGTGGCATTGTCTGCCAGTCAATCACAGGACAAGCATATTATTATAGTGTACATCGGAAAATATAGACTGCTCGATAACCTTACGCTTGCTGAGCCACTAATCACTTACTACGAAGATCAGGTAAACATGGCGAAAATTTTAATTTTATAAGAATAAGAAAGAAAGAAAGAAATAGACTTTATTGAACACAGTAAGCACAAATTATATACAATAACAACACAAAACGAATATAGAAAATAGTGGGCCACTGTGTCAATATTTATCCTGACATGCTCGTAAGGGCATGTCAAGAAACTGGTCTTCCGTGAGATAGAGATAGGTAAATTAATTCTCACGTGCCAAATGCTCTCGCTGATATTTTAAAAACTCTTGTATTATTACGATTTTCAGTGAGTACCTACTTTAATACACATATGGATGTTTAATTATTTACAAATAGTTTTTTTTTAAAACACATTATAATTTAACTCACTTATGAAATCTTTACTAATTTCGTCGGCCCACTTGAAAAAATATGTCATACTTTCAACTATAAATAAATATCTTTTGACAATTTCACACAGCGCTATCTAGCCCCAAAGTAAGCAATTAATATGCTTGTGTTATGGGTGCTAGTTTAACGGATATACTACATATATATATACTTTTTAAATACATACATATTATACATAGTAAACAACCAGACCCGTCACAGAAATTAAAATTCATCATTTCAATTTCTGCCCGGCCGGGAATCGAACCCGGGACCTCTCGGCATAGTAGTCCGTTTTAGAACCACTACACCAAACGGCCGACTATGTAGATTTATTGTGGAAAATAACTATTATTTAAGTGTTTACTAAACTGTCGTCATAGTAAATTGCTATGTCAAAACCCAATATTTCCCATTAACATACTATTACAGGCCCATGTTTAGGCGTAATTAATGAATCTGTCGGAGTCAACAAATTGATCGAGGCAGGTTTGATGGATGGAGGGCAATGTACGAGCTTCACCACTTAGTTTGTTGATTTTAATAAAAATTAAATAAAGTAAATCATCAATCGTTAAGGTTCCTATAATGTGAAAAAAGTTCCTAATTAATAAAAATTACTCGCCCACAGCGACGTTTTTTATTTTTTTATCCACAACGAGGAAGCTCTTGGCCTGTATCTCACCTGATGGTAAGTGATGATCAGGCCGAAGGTGGAAACGAGCTTCACCCGGAATCCTCAACCACGGAGGAACTGCCTATCTTACCTCTAATTGCCGGAACACAACAATGCTGTTAACAATGTTTTTATGGCGACAGACTTACGCAAGATGGTGGTAGCTAGCCAGGCGGACTTTGAACAAGCCCTACCACCAACCAAACCGAACAGAAAAATCTGCCCCACTGGAAATCGAATCCGGGATCTCTGCGTCTGACTGAAGCAGATGGTCTTACCACTAGACCACAGAGGCGGTGAGAGGACCGGTTGGAGGGCCTGCATCCAGCGCCTTTCTGCTACCTTTATGAGGTCGTCCATCCTTTGTTCAGTATCACATCTCTCACCCCGCTTAAGTATGTAGGGAGCTCACGATTTCGTATTGTGGTTGATTGAAAGTAAAATTGTGTTTAGGCCGACCGAACCCGCGGGCATCAGCTAGTATAAATACCCTGACAAAGTGCTGAAGGCTCGTCCATCCATCATCCTGTCATCAATTTGTCGTCTTCGGCGCGTCCATTTATTATACTTTTAAATGTGGATACGTCATAGAGTGTCGTGTATGCTGACGTTATCAGAGTAACCAACGAAATCAATTTTTGGGGCCTTTTCTACTTGTTTAATATTTCCTGACACTTAGGCTGAGTTGCACCACCTTACATTAACTTTGACAAATGTCAAAAATCCGTACAAAAACACCGGTTATCGTTAAAAATACGGTCAAATTTTGATGATGCAACTCAGCCTTAGTTTATAAGAGAGATGCCACACGGATGTTGACGTTAGTGCTCTGTCCCATAGATACATCCCGTTTTTTGCAGGAACTGTTTTCAGCATCCCGAATTTTTGACTGTCGTGTGAACACATAAGTGTGCTTGATCGAGTTCCAGATTCGAACGGATTTGTTTTTTGCGGGACATTGCAAACGGGATGTTCGTGTGAATGTTAATATTAAAACATATAGCAAAACGGGATCCTGCAAAAAATAGTTCTCGCAATAAACGGGATGTCTCAGTGGGGAAGAGCCCTAATACCCAAATAACTTTTGACTTCATCTAGTTGATACGGCATTATTTTCCTTCCATTTTTGCCACAGTAATTCCACTGCTAACAAGAAAGATGTTATCAAAAGATATCAAGTGACAAAATAACAGCGAAATAACCTAGTATTTCACAGTCTCGCAGGACTATCCATTGTGCAGAACATAATAGGGTTTCCACACCGACCTTGCGAGATTTGTGGCGGTACCTTTGTAAGATAAACGATAGCGTTAGGGCCGGTTTCCACCGAAGCGGAGCGGAGCGGAGACGTGCGGCAAAGCAGGATATTTCCAACAAAGCGGAGCGGAGACGAGAGGAGATGTGCGGCGAAGCAGGCTATTTCCACCAAAGCGGAGCGGAGAAGAGCGGAGACAAAAGGAGATATGCGGTGAAGCTGGAAAACTATTTCCACCTAAGCGGAGCGGATAAGAGCGGAGACGAGAGGAGATGTGCAAAGCAGTTTATTTCCAACGAAGCGGAGCGGAGACGAGAGACGTGAGGCGAAGCTGGTAGCCTATTTCCACCAAAGCGGAGCGGAGCGGAGACGTGCGGCAAAGCAAGATATTTCCAACAAAGCGGAGCGGAGACGAGAGGAGATGTGTGGCAAAGCAGGTTATTTCCACCAAAGCGGAGCGGAGAAGAGCGGAGACTAGAAATGTATGGCGAAGCTGGCAGGCTATTTCCACCAAAGCGGAGCGGAGACGAGAGATGATGTGCGGCAAAGCTGGCAAGCTATTTCCACTAAAGAGGAGCGGAGAAGAGCGGAGACGAGAGGATATGTGTGCTGTGCTTAGCTGTCAGTTTATTGCTGTTTATGAAAGGAAAACACACTCCGTTCCGCACAGCTCCGCTCCGCTTCGCGCTGCCGCCGCTGTCAAATTCTATAGAAAAAAAAGTCCGCGCGACACTTCTCTCTTCTCCGCGCGATCCATTTCCACTTATCTGAGCGGAGAGATGTGGAAATAATGCAATCTAGTTATTCACACTTCTCTGCTCCGCTCTGCCTTAGTGGAAACCGAGCCTAAACGATACCGTTATAATGTACCCAAAATTTTAGGTTCATGTGAACATGGGTGCCCCATATTTTGCAGGGTTATCAAATAACTTGGTAAGATAACAAAGGAGGTTCTGCAGAGTTCGCTTATTTGCAAAGGTAAGGTCAGAGTTCGCTCTATTGGTGAGCTGAATTAGAGTAAGTTATGTTGGTGTAGAATAGAACGTATTTACGTTACAAGGTGAAGTTGAAACGTTGGCATCCTTTTAAAATAAGACTCACACACAACTCTCCTCGGTCTCCCCTACTCATACTTAAGCCCGTATTCACGAACGATGCTTGCATAAGTGAAGCAGCAAATCGAACGCACAGCGTTGAATAGAGCTCTGTGATTGGTCCGTATGTCACCCTGTGCGTCCACGTGAACTGTGAGACCTCATAGTAATGTTTGTGAATACGGGCGATAGTACATTCCCCAAATATGAGATAAATTCAATGAGTTAAAATGGCAATAAACTAAAACCTTGTACAGACGACAGAACATCAAGCTTTACAGAAATATTCTTAGGCTGGGTTGCACCATCTTACTTTAACTTTGACAAACGTCAAAAATCTGTCAAACTCCATACAAAAACTACCGGTTATCATTCAATTTACGGTCAAAGTTAGGTGGTGCAACTCAGCCTTAGTAGATACTGGTTAAAATATCAAATGAAACTCGCCGCTCCACCACATCCAAAATATCTTTCAACATCGCCCCAAAGTATTATATCATCAAAAGGTTTTTTCTGCGTATAAATAACCGGTTTATCTGAAAATAGAAACGGGTGTAGACTGGCTCAAACTAGATCGGACCGGATAAAGCCAGGTGTAGGTGGGATAGGGCGAACATTACCTTTCAGAAGAGGGTATCAATTTTGTACTAGCCTCTTGGGGCTACCTTAGAAGTTAAACCTTAGATTTGAAATTAGTTTGCTTTCCTTAGGCCCGATTCGACCAAACTTTTATCCGAGAATAACTCCTGGTATACTGACACGACCACGAGCTGGAAGACGTAGCGTGGGCAGGCCTCCCACTAGGTGGACCGACGATCTGGTGAAGGTCGCGGGAGGTACCTGGATGCAAGCGGCGCAGGACCGGTCTTTGTGGAAATCCTTGGGGGAGGCCTTTGTCCAGCAGTGGACGTCTTTCGGCTGAAACGACGACGACGACGATACTGACACATTGACAGTTTCAGTATGGGAAATATGTCAAAACTGACGATTTCTTCGGAGATTAATATTTACTCTTGTTTGGTCGAATCCACCCTGTTACTTTTTTTTAATAAAAAGATTATTAGTAATTTGTTATTACACAAATTACTAATACTCCCATTAGCCCCTCGTACTAAGCTAAATATGCTTTCACGAGTGAGCTCACCACAATAGTCGAGCGGCGGCGGGGACCGAACCCGCGTTCCCCGAATCACGAGTCGGCCAGTCCGACTCCTTCACCGTTCGGCTATCGTGGCTTCAAAACTTATATTTATATGAACCGGTAGTGTGGGCAGGCCTCCCACTAGGTGGACAGAGGATCTGGTAAAGGTCGCGGGAAGTTCCTGGATGCGAGCAACGCAGGATCGGTCGTTGTAGAAATCCTTAGGGGGAGGCCTTTGTCCAGCAGTGAGCCCCATTTAGGTAGCAGAAAAGCGCTGGACGCAGGCCGCTACCAACCGGGTAACATGGAAAGCATTGGGGGAGGCCTATGTTCAGCAGTGGACGCCCTATGGCTGAGATGATGCTGATGATAATGATGATGAGCCTCATTGACTGAAACTCTGAATGAGGTACAATTTATTGATTAATAAATAAATTATTACATTTAAAATATCTTTTTATAATAACAGACATGTGACAGCCTCTTTATTGCTTCATTAAACAAATATTAATCAACAAAATAACAACTACGAGTATATTGATATGCAATTAATAAATGAAAACATTATAATCGGCAAATGATACATGCATGAAAGAACAATAATTAATTAATTAAACAGAATTTAGTTGTAAATTGAATTAAGGAAGCCAAGAAACGATAATTTTATGTCATTGTAATAAAATAATATTCGCTAGGTAGGTACATAGTTTGTTTTTATATGTAGATTGAGATTTATGTATTTTGGATTCCATTAATTATATTCTTTTAACTGAAGAATAAGGCTGGGTTGCACCATCTTACTTTAACTTTCGTCCGTCTGGTCGTTTGCCTCCTGTCACATAAAAAAAAAACTTTAACAAACGTCAAAAATCTGACAAACCGGCCGGTTATCATTATAACATAAGGTTACCATCCCAAAAAAAAAACAGAAGGTTAGGTGGTGCTATTCAGTCTAAGTTCGGCACATTGACAGTCTGTTTCATTTTTAGTTAAAAGATATCCGACGATTGAAAAATCAGCCCTAAGGCAGTTTGACATTTTATTTCATTAAATCTGCGTTCCGTAGCTATAAGAAAAGAGCGTCCCACAAATGTTAGGTGTAAAAAAGTAGAACTAAAATATATTAACCTACCATTTCCTCCCTCAAACCATATCCGGGCATCCGGGTCCCTTACATCTTTACCCGGAAATCGGGTTGTGGATTTACGGATATTCCCCGGATCTATACTATACAAACTGGAATGCAATCCGGTAAAGGAATTCCAATTCCACTGCTACTCCATTTTGAATGGATTCCCATAGTGCTGTTGCAATGTTACTGAATAGCTACAAGACTTTGTCTTTGGTTTTGGTCTGTCACTAAGTTTGATCTATATTATGATCATAGGGGTTTTACTTGAAAACTTTTGTAACTTTTAAATCAGCTTGCTATCCTCTCGCTGGAACATGTCGCGACACCCAGTGACAAGAACTGAAAAATATTAAGGCTGGGTTGCACCATCTTACTTTAACTTTGACAAACGTCAAAAATCTGTCAAACTCCATACAAAAAGCACCGGTTATCGTCATAATTACGGTTAAAGTTAGGTGGTACAACTCAGCCCTAGTTTCAATTTCGTTTTTCTTTTACTTGTCAGTTAAGTTTGGTGTTCTTATAGTCCAGTAGAATTAGCTTTTAAATCGGAAATAATTCCTACAAAAGATTTTATTGTTTTAATGGCTTCATTGGTTGCCCATTAAGACTCTCCTAAGTTTTCGACTTCGACGGAGTTGTGCTTAAGTGGTGGGGGCCCCCGAAAGGGGCATTTTTTCGGTTTTTCGGTTATACCGCGTAAAGGACTTACCCTATCAAAAAGTGGTCTTCATGACGGTTGAAGGGCACTTAATCCTGCATTGAATAAGACCAAATTCATATGTTTTGGACAAACCGTTCTCGCGCTAAAGTTCGGCAAAGTAGAAAATATACGTATAATTAATGACCCTCTCCATGTCCAATGGTTTGTTACCCACAGGCTTCCAAGTCTTGAAAAGGGCCACCTCAACCAGTGTAACCCTATCAAGGCTTACGAGCTTGATGCGCCTATCCTTGTTCGTCCCAGCCGTTCATTAACTGCGGTTGCTGCACCTCTTCCTGGCACTCACCTGAACGACTCTGTGTTACCTACTGTGGCTGCCCCTCTTCCTTGTATCCTCCTGCATGACTACGTTGCCTAGCCGTATGCCTGGTCTAAGGTTCGACGCCAGAAATCAACAACAACAAGTTCATATTAAAACGCTGAAGAGTTTTTTGTTTGTTTGTTTGAACGCGCTAATCTTAAGGATTACTAGTTTGATTGAAATCATTATTTTTGTGTTGAATAGCTCATACATTGAGGAAGGCTATAGGATATATACAATCACTCTACGGCTAATAGAGGCGAAGCAGTAAAGAAAAATGTTGCAAGCACGGGAAATAGTATTTAAACTATTTTCACTCGTACGAAGTTGATTTTGTGGCGTCGAACCTTGGACCAGGCATATGGCTAAGCAATGAAATCGTACAGGAGGGTACAAGGAAGAGGGGCAGCCACATTAGGTAACACAGAGTCGTTCAGGAGAGTGCCAGGAAGAGGTGCAGCAACCGCAGTTAAGGAACGGCTGGGACGAACAAGGATAAGCGAATCAAACTCGTGAGCCTTGTTAGGGTTACACTGGTTAAGGCGACCCTTTACAAGGCTTGGAAGCATGTGGGTAACAAGCCATTGGACGTGGAGAGGGTCATTAATTATACGTATATTTTCTACTTTGCCGAACTTTAGCGCGAGAACGGTTTGTCCAAAACATATGAATTTGGTCTTATTCAATGCAGGATTAAGTGCCCTTTAACCGTCATGAAGACCACTTTTCGATAGGGTAAGTCCTTTACGCGGTATAACCGGAAAACCGAAAAAACGCCCCTTTCGGGGGCCCCCACCACTTAAGCACAACTCCGTCGAAGTCGAAAACTTAGGAGAGTCTTAATGGGCAACCAATGAAGCCATTAAAGCAAAAAAATCTTTTGTAGGAATTATTTCCGATTTAATCAATTTTTGTGTTTAATTCTACTGGCCTATTAACAGTATCTATTTTCTATCCACCAGTGAAAATCGACACAGGCAGAAATAATTTTTAATACTTAGACTGTAGAAGTGTAATCTTTGAAAACAGAAAATGATATAAGTTTAAGAGCGGTTTGTTAATAGTATCTGACATGCCACTTCCTTACACCATCTTCCACAAAAAATATTACGGCATAGTTATTTCTATCTTGACCCAAAGTAAAAATAAGTCTAACTTTCCTAAAACAAAAGGCCTAGTCATGGATGAGGGTAGTACGAGTATAGTAACTCAATACCCAAAGAAAACGGATAATTTCTCAATATACGGGACAGTGAAAAAGTTCGTGTGTCCAATCTTCTGGGCTACGGGCACTGCTGAGTCAGGGGTGGTCCCTGTAGGGCTGTCACTGTGAAGAAAATTACGTAATTTTATTGAGCACCAACCTAATTACTATAGGACCAGCGCTTAACTGGGTCAGTACCTGAGGTATGGGCTTTGTTTTGTCTCCTGTCATCCGATTTGTACTAAAGAGAAGTCGAACCTTGACTTCGAACTCTTTGCGGGTCCAATGACAGTAACTTTCCCCCGGCACAAACTTGACCTTCACAGCCGGGCTAGGATGCGTACTGTGATAAAATCCTATCGATGATTTTAGATGACTAATGTATGGGTTTATCGCGCAAAATCGATAAAATGGTACTTTTTGCGGCGCGCATCCTAGGCCCACTGGTTTTTAATGTCAGTCAAGCTGTACAGTAGACACAGGAGTTGCAGCGGTGGGAAAAAGAGGTGGGAATAGTCCCTTTACCTACCTATTAATATTAGTGCCACCAAGTAGAACTAAGCACTAAGCAGTTCGTTAAATAGATGTCCATAACTTTCAATAAATTATCCAGATAATTAATGGCGGTCTGGATTTAATGGCATACTTGAGCAGCCTATTCATCCCTTAGCAGACATTGTGGTGTAATGGTTAATTATGTTCTAATTAATGTTGGTGATAATGCTCTAATGCCATTTATTTATAAGGTCTTAGGTTTTTAATGTTCTAAGTAGGTGATATCGGTGTCGGTATGTTTTGAATTCAACCTTGGCTTGGAGTTAGAAGACTTTATTTAATTATTTTTTCTGTACTAAAATTTTAATGGCCATGTGCGTTTTATTTTATTTTTTCATATTTTTAGAAGTAGGTTAGAAGGTCATGAGATACCTTCCATAGCAATTTGATTCATCCATTCTGGGACACTCTGTATAAAGTTTCTTACGCCTAAAATTTATCTGGTTAGGCGTACTTTTAATTACTGTGGGCGTATAGTAGTTTTTAATGGGATTGACACAATTTTAGGTTTCAGATGCAGGGTGTGAATTAGAAAAAGTTTTGATTTGATTTGATTGGCGAATAAGACCTTACCTTTACCTTTTTTGCTCAAAATTTTTGTGGCAGCCCTCCCAAAGTCAGAGTCATTCAAAGGTCAAGCCGAACGTTTATTACACGCATGAATATCGGCCGCTCAGTGAATTAGGCCGCTCTGGCGTTTCTACAAATGGAAACGTAACGCTATGCGATTAGCTTTATGGGTGGAGCTGTCGTAAAAGGTTTTTGTAATCGAGTTCTTTCTCGAAACTGCTGGATCCAAAAGGCAAGGAGATTTTTCGTTCACAAGTGCTGATACTTGGTCAAAATTGAAGATAAGATTTTTGAACAAGCCGTGAATACATAATGTAACTCAATAAAAGTCGCGTAAAGACCCGTGTCTTTCTGTTTTAAGTCAAAATTGCTTATAGACGCGGTTCTTTTGTAGATATGGGTAAGTACCTATTTCATTGCACCATTTGCACCATTGCAAAGTTCACTACACTAGTGCGAGAACACTGGAGGGATGTCGAAATTAACTTTACCTCCTCCTATGTTCTTCTGATTCAAAGTTTCCTGGAAAAACATGACGCGCGCGAACACGTGTTTTTTTTTTTTCATTTTTTAAGAGCTCGGAATATGTTAGCAGATCTCATGTAGAGTCAAACTTCTAACTCTAATTGCCCTAACTTCACAAACTCAATACTAATAGTCAAAATAAAATGTGGCATATTATTTAGTAGTGAACTATCGTCACATGAGTGGAAACTATAGAAACTAATCACAATAGTTCTTGTAGTAGCGCCTGGAACCTGAGTTCTAGAACAGATGGAATTTTATTTAATTCAACGATCTATTATTTTGTACAGAAATTCATACGATATTAATATCGTGAGCTTATCGTACGGAACCAAGAAGGCCAAACTTCCTAACTACTAACCACTATAGTGGCATTAACGTAGTTAATAATTTATGTACTACTTACCTAACAACTTAACTAGTTGAGTCCGTCTTGAGTAGTTTCTTCTGAAGTTGGAACTAAACATCTTATATTTTTCACGAAAATTACTATAATTTGATCGCAAAATTTTGACGGAGTTGTTATTTTGAAAGTTTGATGTTTTGTTTCTAGCGCTAAGTACGCTATATTAAGTTATTTGCCCGCGGCTTCACTCGCGTGTTAGTTTGTCATAGATCGTCATAATTAATGCCTACATGTTATTCTGGGTTATAACAATAATACTGTAAAGTTTCGTCAAAATCCGTTCAGTAGTTTATGCGTGAAAGAGTAACAAACATCCAGACATCCACACAAACTTTTGCATTTACAATATTAGTATGATGTTAGTTTGTAAGGATGATTTTTGTTACTCATTTTAACGCAAAAACTACTGAACGTATTTTCATGAAAACAGTATTATTGTTTATAGCTCAGAAAAACTTAAAGGCTATTATTTATAATGATCTGTGTTTTTAATATCACGCGGGCGAAGCCGTGATCTCTTGGATTCATATATTGGTTCATGTTTTCACGAATGTGGTTTTAACATTATTTGTTTTCAATAAAACCCAAATTATTTTGTATCCATTATCTGCCCATTTTAGCATATTGCAGGCACACACCAAAACGTGCCAAAACCGCGGACGACGCCCGAAGAACCACAATATGTGGTTGCTGTAGGGCTGCCACTAATTGAATTAATGCACTAATTAATTAATGGATAGCTCGATTAATAATTAATTGTATTAACTCAAAAATTCGTAAAAAACGTGCGAGTGGTTGTAGGCGGGGGGTACACAGCTCGTAGAACAGATAGTTGTTGGGACAGATATGTCACGCAAGACGTAGTCTAGCAAGGTCTCCAACTGACCGGTTGTCATGGAAATCCTTGGAGAATCCCTTTTTCCAGCAGTGGACCTTTGATTGAAACGATTGAAGAGTAATTAAAGAGTAGGTAGTTAAATAAATTGTGACTGAAAGACGTGTGAATGAAAAAGCGGGAGCAGTGCCTGTCATCAGCTAAAATTATTTAAGAAATTCAAATTAAGTCTCAGTAAGTAAATTTTAGGTTATCATTGATACACGAGAGAGGTTATACGAAGTAACGACAAGCATAATTGTTAGTTATTTTTATTTTTATTTAAATGTATATTGGCAGCCCTGGCACCTACGGCCGGGGCCTGACCGCATCCCGTCCGGCGATGGTGCTACAAACTACACATTAACGATAGGTACAATGGGCGCAAAATGTAACAACGATGTAATAATCGTTTTAGAACGTGTTAAAATCGGACAGTAGGTAATTGTTTTTTGTTATATTATACAAAATCTATTTATAACAGTAATGTGTACATAGTCTAGTACCTAATTAATTCGAAGGTCTCTCCGGGTGTCTTAAGTTATATTTCTAGTATGGACACAAATCATCATCATTTCTGAAGGACGTCCACTGCTGAACATAGGCCTCCCCCAATGATTTCCATTATGAATTGGTAGCGGCCTTCATCCAGCGCCTCCCTGCTATCTTTATGAGGTCATCGGTCCACCTATGGACATAAAAATTGAAACAAAATTTTGTTTTCACATTCCTTTTATGTTTTACCATAGGGGTCACTTAAAAGTTAGGGATTGATGGTGAAAACAGGCACTAATCATCTTGATTGTTTGAAAAGATAGTAATGATTTTGTGTTTCAATAAGCTTTACTACCAGAAAAAAACAGAGTCACCAAAAGCCGTAAGCAGAAGCTAGTTAATTACATTTCCACCATCAATTTCCTTTTACTATCTGAAAGATCTTCGTTGATGTGCTTGTTTTTAATTTACCCGACAGGAAAAATACAAAACAAAAGATAAGGACTTCTAAAAGATTTC
This sequence comes from Ostrinia nubilalis, assembly GCF_963855985.1. Classification (NCBI taxonomy): domain Eukaryota; kingdom Metazoa; phylum Arthropoda; class Insecta; order Lepidoptera; family Crambidae; genus Ostrinia; species Ostrinia nubilalis. The sequence continues at coordinate 9,429,647 of NC_087109.1, read as the reverse complement.
AGATAATATTGATGAATACCGGACAAAAGTGTCTAAGGCAATAAGGCCTGGTTTTCACTGAAGCGAAAAGAAGAGATGTGTTTGTTATTCAAAGAAATGAGGAGATCCGTTAACGAACTAAAGTCGCTGACATAGCCCGACGGATTAGCAAGCTGAAGTGGCAATGGGCAGGACACATAGTACGCAGAACTGACGGCCGATGGGGCAGCAAGGTTCTGGAGTGGAGGCCGCGTTTCGGAAAACGCAGCGTGGGACGTCCACCCACAAGGTGAACCAACGACCTCATAAAGGTAGCAGGAAGGCGCTGGATGCAGGCCGCTACCAAATGGCCAACATTGAAATCATTGGGAGAGGCGTTCAGCAGTGGACGTCCTATGGCTGAAATGATGATGATGATGAATCAATCAGGTTCCGTAACGATATCTGATTGGTTATTCAAACACATCTCTTCTCTCCACTTTAGTGGAAACCGGACCTAAGGGTGTGATTGATGGGGCAATGTTTTCGGTAGACGTAAGGCAATTCGAAAACATTGGGACACCGATTGGAAGAAAAAAATTGAGGAAAAGCGTCCGTTTCCAGCAATTGTGCTACAAATAAAAGTCAACCGAATTTGAGCATTTCCTTATGAAAGAAGTAAGATATCTACAATAAAGTATCACAATTCAATTTGACTCATTTATGAAATATAACGTAACAAATTTTGTAGAACTTTACCTTGTGAATTGGCCCCATCAGAAGATCTAATAATTCTAGAAATTAAAAAGTGGGTTAGGAAAACTTAAGTAATACTTAAATCAAGACTCTATAGGATTATATCTAAGACAGTTTACACTTTACTCAGTATTTATCAGTTAATTAAACCATTTGAAGTACAAATCGACTTCCCGAAGTCGGAGCTAATCCTTAATCTCCGGATATCCGGATTTATGGGTTAATTTGATATAATACTGACTATTAATCAATCCGGGACTATACTGTACGCAGTTTGCAAGTAGGGCGTGCCACAGTCAAAATAGAATAGATAAGCAGGTTGACATTATAGTCAGTCTATGCATTTTTATAGCACACTTGCCCCTATTATAACCGCATCTATAGATGCTGCAGTGGTCTCTTAACGTGCCGTTGACACTAATTGATGCAGGTAAGCTCTATGAAATATCATTTTCAGATCATTTAGCCCTCCACTGTAGAGTACTACCCTCTCTGATTTTCCAAAAGCAGGTGATCAGGTGATCCGTCTGCTCGTTTGCCTCCTGTCACATAAAAAAAAATGTAGGATTTGGCAAACACTCCACCCTGGCCAGACGGATTGGGGCCAGGCTACCACTACTGTACTACAATATAAAAAAATCTAGTCAGGATGTAATAGGTAAACATGAGTGATAAACATTTATTGGTGAACAGTGCATTATCTTATAGAAAAACGAAGAAGTCATTCTGCTATCCCATCAAAAATAACACAATGAAGTTTAGGTGTGCCTAAATTAATGTCACTGTTCCGATTCTTCCCTTTCTCTCAATCACATTTAGCTGTAACGAGTAATAGACTGACTTTTGCCCAGGTGCAAAGTCCTATGAAGTGAATACTTATTTCATTTCTGTAAAGTTATGTTACTCATCTATTTGAACTATGGTCGAATTTGTCCCGTACACGTTTTAAAGTTATGGGGTCGTATTATGGGGCTTCTGTTTATAGCCGCCGTTATCAGTGTCAACTTAAATGACAAATTACGGATATTTATTGTAAACGTTAAACTTTATAGAGGTTTAGTTGAACGTCTTTTATGATGTTTTTGGATTTAGCTGGGAAAATATTTTTAACTAAAACTAAAACTGATGGTGATGACCTAATAATATGTGTTGCTCACAGCTCGTAGAGCTGATGGCCGTTGGGGTAGAAAAGTTATTGGAAGATGTAGTGACCTCCCGCTAGGTGGACCGACGATCTGATAAAGGTTGCTAGAAGTCCCTAGATGCAGGCAGTGCAGGACCGTTCGTTGTGAAAATCTTTGGGGGAGGCCGTTGTTCAGTAGTGGACGTCATTTGACTGAAACGAATGAATGAACGAATCTCTTGAAAAGATTAAAGATCATAGCAGACTTATCAACTCGGAAAGGAATCAACGCCGTATCGGCTTTCGCGAGCTGTCATCGTCTTTCACGCGCTGTCAACCGTAAGGCGAGGCGTTTAAATTAAGGTGCGAATAAGTGTGCGTTGCAGTGTGGAGTTTCATACAAAGAATACTGACCGCTTCGAGTTGATACGGTTACGATCCCATTCCGGGTTGATAAGGGGGCTATACGTACCTACGTTCTTTATCCAGACATGATGAACCCACGATCTTTTAGTTCCCACCAGTCCTGGATCTGTCAATATGCCGTATAGGCCGCGGCCTAGGGGCGGCAGCGTCCTAGGGGCGGCAGATTTCAGATGACGCTTACTCGATTTCAGAAGATAAAAGTTAAATAAAGATCCAACCCCACCCTAGCCTACGGGCGGCAAAACTGTAAATCCGCCACTGGTTCCCACCAAACGTTTTTAAAATACTTGCTTAATTAACATTATTAAACCAAAAAATCCGATAAACAATAATTAATTCGTTCTCTATGCCAAAACAGACCAACGAACGACAACACTGATTCATCAAATAACTCATTAGTACGTTGATTTGATCAAATTAAACGCTTGTTGTTTTGTGAATCCGACAGCTTGATTAACTAAACCTATAATTTAACGTATTATGAGTTAACGATTTATTTTAGTTAAAATGGGACTACTTATTATTAAAAACTTAAAACAGGACGATCTTCTGACCTATGGGTGGATAACTGATGGAAATGAACGTACGAGTACCTTGACTAGCTTTTTGCCCGCGTGAAATTCAGTTTGTCACAAATTGTTTATGAATTATGTATGTTATTCGATGTATAAAACAAAAGTAATATAAAGTTTCATCATATTACGAAATACGTTTAGTAGTTTTTGCGTGAAAGAGTAGCAAATTTCCACAAACTTTCGCGCAGTAAACTATTGATTACTTTTTACTTAGTACATTTTTATTAACACCCACAAGGTGGACCGAGGACCTCATAAAGGTAGCAGGAAGGCGCTGGATGCAGGCCTCTACCAACCGGCCTTTGTGGAAATCATTGGGGGAGACATATTATTATGTTCAGCAGTGGACGTCCTGTGGCTGAAATGATGATGATGATGATATTTTTATTTCAAAATCCCACTTATTACATCTAAGACCACACTTTAGCTATATTTTCCGTGGCCTGCCTTCGTACATAAAACTTTACCAGTGTTAGACTTTATTTTAAAATGCTGAGCTAAAAATGCTAGACCTACCCAACCATGAAAGCTGATAAACTGAGAAGGGAAACAAACGTGTGGGCGTGGAAACGCGACCAGACTGGAATTTTTACTTTCATAGTATTTTGCATATAAAACAGCATGGCGTAGAAGACAATGAACTCTGAAAATATGATTAAATAAATCCAGTATGTAGTGAAAATGGAACAAACATTATTATGCATTCTCTTACATAGGTAGATTGATTAATAAAACCTTTGGTTCCTATCGGGTATAGTCTGGTCTGCAAGCACGTAGCGGGCGCCCGTCGCACAGTCGCGACGGCAATATAATTACGAGCGAGCGATAAGGATGGGTAGCTTGGGGTCATTGGACAAAATTCTACGTGCTCACAGACCGGGCTTTAAGAACGCGCGTTTACAAAAGTAAAGCGGTATGTATTTGTGAATATGAAGTATTTAAAAACTGTTTTTTTTTATTTTACCATTTATAAAAGTTTAAAACAGGTAAGTACTTTGTGTTTAGGTGTTAAAAACCCATAAGTATAAATTATTTTCCAAAAATATCCTTTCAGAACACTTTTTACGATCATTATTTTATCAGCTCCAATGTAAGTACTTTTGGCTGCCCTGTACCTACTGGTACCTACCTGACGAAATTGTGTAAGTTAATATCGAATTACAATATTTAACATACAAAATCTTTTTCGTTATCAAATGATTCATTTCCCCCATTTTTGCTATAATCGAATAATTTTTCCGTGCGATGATCGATAGAATTTCCCTACTTTTCCATTAACGGCCCGATATTACCCGAGAATGGTGGTAAAACGCTTGCAATTGGGTCAAGAGTTTGCCTAGTTATGGCGCATCAAGCTTTACATTTGCGTTGAAAAATAGCTCTTATTCCACCCACATAAGATCTTAGTGTTAAACTTGGTGTACTCTACTCATTTGTGGAATGAAATCGCTTATACAACTTTATTGGATTGGCTTCTGTATGAGTTTGTACTTTGTAAGAACTATTTGTTCGATTCTGATTTTATAGATATGAAACAATGTAGGTAATGTAGGGTATTTCTAAAAGGCTAAAGGAATCGCTTTGTCTGTAACTTTGAACTGTGGTATCTCTCTCTACATTGAGCTTCTGGTATGCGCAATTTTCTTTTTTATTATCACCAGACTACCCATCGTAGGGGCAGGAAAGTTCTTGAGTAGTGACCACGAACCGGAAGACGTGGCGTGGGCAGGCCTCCCACTAGGTGGACCGTGGATCTGGGGAAGGTCGCGGGAGGTCTGGAGGAGGTCTATATGCGAGCGGCGCAGGACCGGTCTTTGTGGAAATACTTGGGGGAGGCCTTTGTCCAGCAGTGGACGTCTTTCGGCTGAAACAAACGAACGAACGAACAAACCAACCGTAAAACCCAGACTCCCCTAGAATAACTAGTCGACAGGGACGTAATAAAAATAACCTCAAAATCAAAATCTTTCGCCACTACGTCATCAGCTCGTCAACAAAGTATGTTTTATTTAATTGGAAGCTGCAAGCTCTGCAGAACCCATCCATCAAGGCTGACTGCCGTTCAAATTAGAAAAGGGACATTCCACTCGGATTTTATTTTCAAATCCGTATTTTTAGGGTTATCCGTAACCGTATTCCAAACAATGATATGTTCTGTATCACCCTTTCAAGAACCAAACGTCGTACATTTTACCAGTATTGTAACATTCGTAAGAACGTCACATTACATAAAAATGCTGTAGTCTATACTCACCTATGATTCAATGCCTTTTTCCGTTTTCTTATTTAAAAATACAATTCTTTAGTTGAACTTGAAACTCATTGTAATGATAGGTATATGACCCCACCGAGATTCAAACCTGCAACTTCTTCGATACTTTTCTCCAAGTCTAGCTGCCGTAGACTTCACTTAATGGCTGTATCGTAGAGGCGCTTATTCACGTCTCCAGCTATTTGTTGCACGGGGCGAGCATTCGTCAGGTAGATTGATCGATTCCCGGTAGGGTCAGACCTGATCAATGCTAGGTCGAGGGGCATTGACGTGACAAATTGTTGCAAATACGGTACAGCAGCAATAATGTATGTACAAGAGAAGATATTGAAATGCGTATAATAATTTTCATTAAGACTCTTTTACACGTTCCAAAACTTTTTTTTAACATTAACTTTTTCACTGTTTCAGTACTATAACATTCTTAAATCGATCATAAGCCACATACAGTGGAGTGGGCCATTAATCATCATTTTTCAGTAATAGGACGTCCACTGCTGAACATAGGTCTCCCCCAATTATTTCCACATCACCCGGTTGGTAGCGGCCTGCACCCAGCCCCCTTCCTGCTATCTTTATGATGTCGTCGGTACATCTTGTGAGTGGGCCATTATTTCAATTTCAAGTCAGCATTGTAAAGTCATATCTCCAGTCTAAGACAGTTTAACAGTCTGCCAAGATATAGCTGTACAGCAAACTGCCGTAACTTACGCGCGCCGTAACAATTCGTTAGAGGCGTGACACCGTTCACCGTATCCGAAGTCCATATATCCGGATATCCGTATCCGAAACGCCCGTCAGGTCTACTCGCTAATTGATGTGTTTGGAGTGGGGCCAGGGATCAATATTTATGTAGGGATTGTACTAACGTGATAAATTGGATTTACCCGGTTATAGGGGACAAAGTTAGATAAAGGGTTCAAGCGACAAGTGCATGTCGGGCCATAGATAAGGTTCCGTAGTTCAATACAAAGATTAACCCGCCATTGGTGACGTATATGTCTGAGAGACCGGGTGACTCGAAAAATTCGAATAACTTTTTCGCCCGCCGTCTATTCGGGTTGCGATTTCGAGTAGCTGCCTCGTTTTAAGTCCTAAACAGTCAGTGCCGCTCGTGGCTTCGCGGCGAACGCACGTTCCGGAGTTTTATTGCCAACCCGGTCCGTGAGACCGGCGTCACCAAACAAGTAAGTAAAATATTTACATGGAATTTAGCACAGAATTTAAAAAATCTTAGAATAACATCAAAACTTAGTACTATTGTTACTGTTATCTTAATTATTTTATTGAATGGTATTTGATTAATGTGATTTTTGTATAATTTTATGGATAGTATTTTTTTAAAACATAATAAATATAGGTACATATTCCTTTATCTAGTATGAAAAATTCGTTTCAGAATGTCGCACGAAAGAGAACAGCGTCGTCTTGAGGCTCTTTTACAACAAGTTTTATCTGTCGAGGAAAGCCCACAGCAATCATCGGATAGCGAAACGGAGAGCGATGTAGAAGCAGAAAATCTTGCATCAGATCGAAATACGGACAGCGAAGAGGATTTGAGTGATCGAGAATCATCAGGTAACACCTCTTCATTTTACCTAGGAAAGGACAAACATACAAAATGGAGCAAGGAACCCCATCGTCAATCAGTCCGTACCCAAAGGCACAATATTTTAACTCAGTTACCGGGACCAAAACGGGCTGTGGCAAATATAAAGGATCCTCTTATTATTTGGAAACACTTCTTTGACGATGGTATAATTGATATAATTATCAAGTACACCAACCAGTATATAGATACCGTAAAACATAAATATAACAGGGAAACATATGCCAGACCGACTAATCTAAACGAAATAAAATGTTTTATAGGATTGCTATTGTTATCCGGAGTGAAGAAATCCAATCATATAAATGTTGATGAGTTATTTAGAACAGATGGTGGTTCAGTAGAGATATTTCGATTATCTATGTCAGCTCAAAGGTTTAGGTTTCTGCTCCGAGTTTTGAGATTTGACGACTGTACAACAAGGCATCAGAGAAAAGCACTAGACAAGCTTTGTCATATCAGAGAAATCTTTGAGAAGTTTGTCCAGAATTGCAAGGATAATTACACCTTATCTGCATTTGTGACTGTTGATGAAAAATTAGAAGCTTTTCGTGGCAGATGCTCATTCCGGCAATATATTCCCAATAAACCAAACCCGTATGGCATAAAGATTCAAGCTCTCTGTGATGCTAAAATGTTTTACACCTTCAACATGGAGATTTATGCCGGTAAACAGACCAATGAAAGTCCATACAATGTTGATAATTCCGGCCTAAGTGTTGTTCAAAGATTATGCGAGCCAATATACAATACTGGTCGTAACGTGACGACTGATAATTGGTACACCAGTATACCCTTAGCTGAAGCAATGCTACAGAATGGTCTTACAATTATTGGGACAATCAGGAAAAACAAAAAGGAAATCCCTGCTGAATTCAATGTTTTACGTGGTCGAAGTGTCAAGTCTAATATGTTTGGCTTTGCCGCCAATATGGTTTTGGTTTCACATGTTCCTAAGACTGGCAAAAATGTCATGCTGATTAGCACTATGCACAATAATGCTGAAGTTGATACAGAAACTCAAAAACCTGAGATTATATTGAATTATAATGACACCAAGGGTGGAGTTGACGTAGTAGACCGTTTATGTGCAAACTACAATTGTGCCAGAGCAACTAGAAGATGGCCTATGGTTGTATTTTACGCTATGCTCAATGTCAGTACAATTAATAGTCAGGTGATACATACAGCTAACAATCAAAACTCAAAACTACAACGCCGTCACTTTATTGAGAATTTAGCCATGAAACTTATTGAACCTCATCTGAGAGAAAGACGTACACAACTAAACTTACCTAGACTGACGAGAGAAAGGATTTCAGAGATTTTGAAGATTGATGATGAACGTGGTTCTGTTGGTCCTTTACGTAAAGGTCGTTGCCATGAATGTGGGTGGCAAAAAAACAGAAAAACTAAATACTTTTGCCAAAAATGCGAGAAATACCTGTGCCTTGAGCATGTAGTACCTTATTGCAGAAGCTGTTTGATCTCCCAAGAAGAGTGATTTTTGAGAATGCTTTTCTTTTTTTTTTTGTTAATAGGATATATTTTTTTGTTTAATTTCTAAGAGTATGCAATGTCATAAGACTGACAAAGGCTGATTTAAGTACAAAAAGTTAAATACTGTTACTAATTTCGAAATTTTTTAAATATATGCGTAAAACCATAGTGTTTTTTAGTGTTTTAAGAACAATTGTTTAATTCGTAATAAACAAGCTGTGATTTAATTATTTTTTGTGTTTTCTTGCCAAACATATGTTTATAATTAATTAATAAATTAAACCTAAACTAACTAAAAATAGGATAACTAGTTAATGGTTGGCCAAATCATGGGTCTGTGAGACCGGCGTCACCAATGTTGTAAGTGAAACTGACGTCACCAATGGCGGGTTAAGCAAACGCCGTATTGTCTAAGTGATTTTCTATTGGAAAATGTTGATACAGACAGCACATCAGACAATACATTTTTGTTGAAAAATCGAAATTTAAATAACTCAAAGGTGACTGATTGACTGACTGACATAGTGATCTATCAACGCACAGCCTAAACCACTGGACGGATCGGGCTGAAATTTGGCATGCAGGTAGATGTTATGACGTAGGCATCCGCTAAGAAAGGATTTTACGAAACTAAGGCGGTAAAACGGGATCCACGCGTACGAAGTCGCGGGCGGCCGCTAGTCATCTATATTACTATGCACATAAGAAGCCACCGTGTTTAGCTCGAAGTGCTATAGACTGTACATAGCAGACAGTTCTTTAGTGAGTGAAAACAGACATGATGGAAATGGAAGTCACGTGTGTGTTTATTAAGCAAGAATGAGATGGTGCTAAGGTCTGTAGATTAATTGGGGCTTTTTTTATCCCCAAAACGGAGATAAATTGCAAAATTCTGAATACTGGTAGTAGGTATTAACAGCATACTACAATTTAGAAAATTATCTACATTATGAACAAACAACAAAAGGTACGCTTATATTTTTTCCATAACATTCACACGACTGCAGAGATTAGGCAGAAAAGGGGTAAACGTGTGTTCTGTTTGTAAAAATGTAGGTCAGAGTGTATTATTTGGATTAAGTAATTGGAAGTAGGATTATTCTTTAATTTACCAGCGTTTTGAATGTGGGCTCTGTTATTAGGTGGATAAATACACCAGTAAAACAAAAAAAAATATCTTGATAATGGTAATCTATGAAAACAAATTTTTTGTGTTTAAAGCACAGTTAATGGCACAAAAAGCTATCACAAACTCAAACTTCAATCCATAGGATAAACTCGTAATTTTGTTGTAAGCTCCCTACTAATATTTTCTACGATACAATGAACAAGTAAGTAAATATAAGGTGTTATTTTTTGTACTGATCATACTTTACCAACGCATCTAATAAAATCATACAAATACAACCCAAGTGTTTTTAAAAAAAAATTCAGGCTAGTTTTCGAGTAAAACGACAAAGAATGTTTCGAAAAAAATAAAAAATAAATCATCCTTTGAGCGCGGTGAGTATTCGTTTGTACGCACTATCGTAGTAGCCGGCCGAGGGCAACGACCACTGCCACGTGCCGCGCCGCGTGAGTCGGCCATATTGATATCGCTGCCAGTCGCTCCGCGCCCACAGCCCGCGCCGAGCCGCCGATCGGCATGCGGGAGCGCAACAACATAAATAATCGTCCCAGTCCGTCCAATGCGCCCAAACGTATTGCAGTGTATGTGTGGTTTATTACAATGCCGCGCTTGATCAATAACAAAACGCAGGTGAAATTATGTTTCGGGCACACTAACTGGCCGACGAGAAACATTGACGAGTCGAAAACCTTCATACCTTGCTTGTTTGGAGCCGCGCAGCGCTTCAGGGAGCGCAGCCGTATCCTGACTTGACGAGATTCCGTGCGCTTCGAGGACGAAGTTCTGGATTTCAATTTCAATCACCGGCACAGTGCTGGCGGTACCCAGATGCGAGCGCCGCAGACGGCGGCTTTTTCGTAGAAATACGGAATGCCTTATCAAGGAGTTGTTGCCAGAGGGCCACGACCGCGACCTAGTTCTATCGATGGTTATTGCGGAAGTCTACCTAGGTACATACCTACAGTGTGATTTGGACAGATGAGTGCTTGTTTACGCGAAAGGGACTTTTTCCGTAAAAAAGTTAGTGCGCGAATTGTGAATACAACATCCGACGTGGTGTCTAGTGAACAGCAAGCAAGTGTGCAGCCCGAAAGCATTACCTCAATTCGATCGTGGCTAGATTAGACAGTGCAAGACAGTGTTTACGTGAACATTCAACAAAGGCTTGACGTTCAAAATGTATTGTGATTAGTGTAATAATAACCTAGGAACTTTAAATAACAACATTCAAAATAGGTAAATGTGTGAATAAGTAAAATCAATGAATCTAAAGTGTGATGGCAAATCATAATTTAGGAATTAAAACCAGGAAAATTGATCAGTGAGTTTTATTTACCACACATTCATATTCAATATTAGGGTGCATTTCCACTGAAGCGAAGCGAAGTAGTAATAGGTATGTACCTATCAATTTTTTATTACGTCTCTAAATAAATTGCGTAGGCATTACGAAACCGTAGATATTGAATTCCAATTTCTATCCTTTTTTAAATTTCTAGTTTAACGCGGATGATTCGCCTCGGTTCGTTGGAAAAGTCCCCCGCTATTACACTAATGAAAATACACTTATTTACCTACTTATGTAGCTAGATTTTGTTTCTCCCAGCGCGTAGTACCTATTAACATGACGTAACATCGTACATACTCACGAGTGATAATTTTTGGTAACGTAGGTTTAGTGTAATCTAACCTTTATGTGTGTGAACGTTGAATGAATGCGCGCGGCCATTGTTCGTACTCGTATGAATGAAATGAGTAAAGAAAGAGAGAGAGGCAGTGAGTGAAGACAGGATGGTTGTAAAAATAATATCTTTTTTTTGTTAGGAAAAGTAAAAACAAAAACTAGCCTGAATTTTTTTTTAAAAACACTTGGGTTGTATTTGTATGATTTTATTAGATGCGTTGGTAAAGTATGATCAGTACAAAAAATAACACCTTATATATAATTTTGATTCACTAATTATTTTGAATTCCATAAAACCTTCAATAAAGCCTATAAAATTTTCCTTAACTTACCGAATAACAGATTTGTTCACAAGCAAACTTTGAAAATCAGCTGCCCAATCGATGCAATAAAAGTGCCGAAACCGAATGACGATCGCGTTAAAACAATTATATTCCGCGATAATTCTAATCCGACCACATTACGTTCGTTTTAAAATTTTTGATCGTAAATTGAACTTAACTGTTGTAATTAAGCCCAGATAATGAACTCGACGAATACTCGAGTCGTAATTGAAAAAGTTTTGGGTCCGAATATTTTGAAATTTTGAAATGTTTTTTTAGTCCATTTTGTTTGTGGTGGCTAAATCGCACTTGACTAGTTTTGAATAAAGAGCGAAGATAAGTTTGATTATTTACAATTCAGATCCATTTTTATTTTCAACACAATGTTCAGAATTCTGAATATAACGAAGTAAACATTTCTGAAACTTAGTGACTGCACTCTTGTATACAATCAGGTCAGTAAAACTATAAAACCTTGAAGCAATTTTATATAGAGATAGATAGTTTGAGTCCCGTGAAAAGGGCATACGGTAGTTTTTATTCCCGTTTTTGAACTAGGGAACAGCGTTTTTCTGTGTCAGACAAAATTTCATGCGGGCGAAGCCGTGGGCAAAAGCTAGTAGACTATAAAAACTTATCATGCTTTTAAGCCAAATATTTTGAGCAAATAAGCGAGCTCGCGACTCAGTAGGTACTAGAGTGGAATGAACCTACAAAATCGATTGGGAATCGGATTTTTATTCGGTGGCCGACTCGATTATCGTACAATCCACAGCACACAGGAATATACTTTTTATTGCAAAATAGTATCTAGTACGACTACATAAGGTGCTATTGTTTAGCTTCATATGCCTTGTACATCTGGTAGCCATCGCTCTTCCGAATAGGTGTGGTCTGGAATACCTAGGTAGGTGTAAATTGGCAATTCGTCTGCCAGCCTTCTGCTATTAGCAATTTATTCTTCCATTTGTGGCACAGTGAGTGATGAATCGAATTGGTCCTTGGGTCTTAGGTTTGATCCTTTTCGGGACAAAGTAGATTGGATGGTATATGCTAAAAGGACTTACATAAGTGGGTCGGTAATTCGACATTCATATAAATAAAATATGTATTAATGTGACGTCAGTTGTCACAACCAACACCGCAGAAAATTATAATGTTGTTAATGAGTTCTCTCAATGGATATTATTGATAAGTATCAATAGAAAAACTATACATATTATTTTCAATTTCTGCCAATCCACTTGCATAAACACGTCAATATAAACGTATTACAACGCGATAACCTACTTTAATCTACGTAAACAAAGTAGGTATATGCACAGAATACATAACAGTAGCAAGTATGAGTTAGTCTAAGCAAGTACAAACAGTTCGTAGGATAGGTACACTCTCAGTGGGAGCAGACAGAAATGCTATCAGATTTATGCCATATCTCGGAAATTCAGCGAATCTCAGCTGGATCCACTTTACCGAATGCTTATCTTGCAAACCAGATCTATCCGGATAGAATCGGTCGTGACTGACATGCACTGGCCGTAACTGGTTTCTGTAGGTTGTACTAAAAGAAATATCTTCTAAAACTGTGCCGTTTCTTTGCTAGATACTAATGCCGGTTTCACCATCAATCCCTAATTTTTATGTGACCCCTATTGTAATGGTAACACTTAACAGGAATTTTGTTTTCATAGGGGTCGCTTAAAAATTAAGGATTGATGGTGAAAACGGGCATTAGAAGTTAATTTCATTGCTTGATTAGTAAAAGAACTCTAGCTTTAGAGCTATCCGAAATATTCATCAAGTGCCTTCAGTTTTCAACAAAATTAGTTCTTAGGTTGAGGCTAGATATTAGTAAACAACAAACAGAATGTTTGTAAGCAGAGTTTAAGCCTTTTTTACTGCACTTCAGGGATCGTAAAGTGGTAGGGTTTTAGAAAAGTTAATGGGACTGGCATGGTTCCAACCAAGAGGATATTGAAGTGTAAGACCAGCCTTAACAGAATTGGCTTCGTGTTTTTAACAACTGTCTTATTTCATTAATCTAATTAATTTCGTTGCGGGCCTAATGACAGTTTACTGGGACAATCTTGGCCTTCACTGGTTAGGTATTGGCGGTCAAATTATTATAGATCATAGCTACATAGGAGTTTCAACGGTGGGAACGAGAGATGGGAATAGTACCGTTGTGGTCACAATACTTTAGTGTCAGTCTGAATAGTCCTCCAGGCACTAACCAGCGAAGGTTGAATAGGTAGTACTGCTAAGTAATAGGTAACTGACTGTCTTGAAGTCCGTTACAAAAATCAGAATATAGGGGGAATCAGACGAATAATATCGCCTACCCATTGTTTTTGATGACCAAAAAAGTATCCAACCTAAGATGTGATATTATTTACTTCTGTTAAATTAAAGAGGACCGATGAACCGAATAAGGAGGACACTAGGTGGACCGACGATCTGGTGAAGGTCGCGGGAGGTGCCTGGATGCGAGCGGCGCAGGACCGGCCTTTGTAGAAATCCTTGAGGGTGGCCTTTGTCCAGCAGTGGACGTCTTTCGGCTGAAATGAGCTAAAGAACGAACTCAATTAAAAAGGTGCTCCTGCAGTGGATGCTAAATGATCTGATGGTTTGATATCTAAAAATTTTAGTTACATAGCCGAATGCAACCAATACTGGGCCCAAGTACATTCCTGCCTATAACCTACCTCATGGCAATATATCCCTAACTCGATTTACGTCCGTACGTTTCACTAAATATTGGCCACCCGGATACGTCTGATTTACACAGATACCGTCTTGGCCCGATGCCAGCGGTTGCAGTAATCCAATGCACTTTGAGCTTATTACCCGGGTCACTGCGTCCGGATATCCGGACGGATCGGATACGGTAACCAGATCGCTTTTATGACTTAGGTAAGTGTATTACGGGCATTTATGAGGTTATATGGAATGAGTTTGTGGGAAACGGGCGGGATCCGGGTTTGTGAGGTTTTGTGTCTTGACCCGGGTTCAAGCTTTGCTCAACAGTGAATAAGATCTTTTGATATGTTATTAAATTAATCTACGTACCTATAATATTGAAGTTTTACTACTTAGCTAAGTAGTAGGTATCAGAGAAACCAAAATCATAAAACTTAATAGTACTCTCACTCACTTTACTAATTAGGTCTTATTAGGTAAATGAAGCTTAACTCTATATTAAAATACATTTCGTAATTCATCCAAATGGTCTCGAGATTTGCGCCTCACAATAGTAGTATTGCTTACAAACAAAAACTTATACAACATTACGAGTATGGGTCCTGTAGGGTACGACAATTATGAGAGAGAAAACCCATAAAAAACAAAAGCCTTCACATAAATTAAACCGGTTTTCGCGTCAGCAACACCCGACATAACGTCCGGTTCTGGCGTTACGGCTCGCCCGGATAACCCGGCTTTGACCGACACGCGTGTTGTCAGCACGGCAAATACGGAATGTTTTGTTGACGGTACGTGTCAGCGAATATGTGTGCATTGCTGACTGTACCTTCATAGACAACTTACAGGTCTGTAACTCCAGGGGGCGTAGTGTGAGTTTACGTCAAACGCATTCGATGTCAACTGCGTAAAAAGTGACATTAAATGTATGACGGATTGTACAGCGCCCCTAGCGGAAACTTTCGGCGTGGTTGTCGGCCGTTTGGTGTAGTGGTTCAGAACGGACTACTATGCCGAGAGGTCCCGGGTTCGATTCCCGGCCGGGCAGAAATTGAAATCATGAATTTTAATTTCTGTGACGGGTCTGGGTGTGACTGTGTATAATATTTATGTATTTAAAAAAAAAGTATATAAGTAGTATATCCGTTAAGCTAGCACCCATAACACAAGCATTAAGTTGCTTACTTTGGGGCTAGCTGGCGCTGTGTGAAATTGTCCAAAGATAAAAAAAAAAAAAAACTTTCAAGAACTCAAATCTTTATATTTAATTTGCGCTCGCTAGTGACGACCTGAGGTGACGACGTTTGATGTAAAGTCACACTAAGCCCTCAGTGCCCGAAGTATGAGAGCGGCACAGAAGGAGTGATATTGACATAATTATTATGACGTGACAGAGCATAAAAATCTGAAGTTTCGCTGACATTTGACGTAACAAAAAACACCCCATACCTCAGGCACTAACTGAGTTATGCGCTAGACTAGAGTATTTTGAATTTTGATATCGAAGTAGGTAATGAGGGCTATCGTTTTTATACTTAACAGTTGGCACCCCTGGCGATTGACAGGACCTTACTCTACAGTGGCGCCATCTTGATGAGTGCAAATGCGATAGTCCTCCTACCACTTTAGCGCTCACAAGCCACTGTCTTCGCTACTAGCAAGTGACAGGACCTTACTCTACAGTGGCGCTAACTGGTGAGCGCTAAAACGATAGCCCTCATTGAGGCCTATGTTTAACCGCCTCTGTGCTCTAGTGGTAAGATCACCTGCTTCAGACGCAGAGGTCCCGGGTTCGATTCCCAGTGGGGGCAGATTTTTCTGTTCGGTTTGGTTGGTGGTAGGGCTTGTTCTAAGTCCGCCTGGCTAGCTACCACCATCTTACCTAAGTCTGTCGCCATAACAACAATGTTAACAGCATTATTGTGTTCCGGTAGTAGGTAGGCAGTTAGCCAGTTCCTCCGTGGTTGAGGATTTCGGGTGAAGCTCGCTTCCACCTTCGGCCTGATCGTCACTCATCATCAGGTGAGATACAGGCCAAGAGCTTCCTCGTTGTGGGTTAAAAAAATGTTCAGCAGTGGTCGTCCTGTGGCTAAAATAATGATGATAAATAAAACTGTGTTAACGTAACGCGTAAGTGCCGTTGTCAGTACAAAGAGTGTCTATCCCTAAAGTGGTCTATGAACTGTACGGTCATACATTTTGTTCGGTATGTGTTTGTACTGAGCGGCGCAGAGGGAATTTCGATGTTATGCAAAATACCTATGTCACGGTGTGTATTCTTTTTCGTTTATACATACTTTTATACCTAAAGGGCATATAGGAAAATGTAGAATGTATTTCTATTTGATAAAGTTAAGTTACATACGTCTACTGTTAAAACCTAACCGTTTACGTAAAACCCAACCAGGGCGGTCAAGCTGTAGATCCTGGCTACACAGGAGTTGCAGCGGTGGGAATGAGAGGTGAAATAATCCAATTTTATTAAAAGGTTCCCGCTCTTATTCTTTGGGTTCGGACCCTAAGTTCTTCGAAGTTGACTCTAACTTCGCTTATACAACAAAAGCACATTCTACTTCGAAAACTGGGCACATCTGCTCTTCAGCCTAATTTCCAAATTTTCGGGCCATTTCTGTAATTTATATAATTTTCCATTATCATATTCATCTAAATGCAAAATAGAGGTTTTGCAATACCCGAATGGTGGTTACTTTGAATGCATCCTAGGTACGTAAATAAGGATGGAACGATTTTATTATTATCGACTATCGATAATATTAAAGCCAATATAGAGAGTGATAAAAACATCGCTCGCTATATTGGCTTCTGTCGATATCGATGTTGTTTGAAGTTCGACAAGACATCTTTTTCATTATAAATTAAGATCAATAAGTTCCCTATGGTTGATTCCTGGAAAAGCTCGCTTCCACCTTCGACATGATTATCAGTTTCTGTCACGTGAGATGTAGGCCAAGAGCGTCACCATGCCTAGTGATTAATGAAAAAAATCTAGGCACCAAATATTACAATTGTAAAAAACTAACGGACTGATTGTCGCAGTAATAAGGTAATCATAGGCGTCCAAGCAAGTTATAGATATAATGCTAGAGTCGATAAAAATCGATACGAATCACGTCGCATCCCTACGAGCGCTCAACAACTGGTAGCGATTCAAAAAAGATTCGCCGTTAAACAATTACCTAGGTACTATTCGAATTCCACAAGAGCTTGGAGTTTTCAATTCTAGGTTTTTTAATTAAAAATATTCGCGATGATGCACCGTTCAGTTGAAAGTGAAACGTCTGTTTATTACAATAAAAATTGGAAGTTTACAGTGACGGAAAATCTCTTTAGTAGTTTAATTTGCATATTAATTTAAAATTACCTATTTATTTCACAAAGCTGAATCATCATTCAGCCATCACAACCATCGTAAGTATTTATTCATTATGAAAATCTCAAATATTAGCATAAACACACAACTTTTTGTCTATTCAAAATTTTAAAATTTTCAGTCCAATCGTGAAGTTACATTTCCAAGGAAACTTGCGTGTTAATAATTGTTATCCACCGTCTTTACGACGTGCAAGATTCCAAACGCTGCATTTGCGACCCATTATTGCACCAAATGGTACAACTAGACAGCTATAAACTTTTCTTGCAAAATGAACTCTAATACACCCGTACATTTGGCTGAAAACGAACGAACAACCGTATAAGATGCTGGTGGTACACTCAAATGCAGTCCCAATGCGGTGACTTGGCACGGACGGGGCATTACGGCCGCAACTTGCAAATGATGTCCATTCACAAAACCTCTCGTTACCTCCAGTGTTCCATATTGTGGAAACAATTTGTGGGAAAATACTATTCTGTATGTATATGTACCTATGTATAGGGTTGCCAAAAATGTTTTGAAAAAATACACAAAATACACGCTATGATCCCGTGAAATGCTCTAGTGATTAAAAATTCATGAAATTATGAATTACTCAGTTTCCTATCACTCACACGTCCCTACATCGAACCGTGTTCGAAAAATCAAACGTAGCTACTTGCAAAAAAAATTCGCCCACCTTAAATGTTGTAGTTTGTTTCAAGCAGATGTCCACTACTGGGCAAAGTTCTCCCCCAAGGATTTCCACAATGATCGGTCTTGCTCTGCCCGCATCCAGGCGCTTTCTGCGATCTTCACTAATATCAATCTTCTCAAACCACACATAGTGGGATCAAGGAATTTTACGGGTGGAATGTTTCGTTTCTTCTTCTATCATGAAGACCATTTACTTAATGAACCGCCGTCGTATGACATGGTATAATCCTCAGATCATAGCTTAATCAGATCGACGGACTGGTGGATCTATGATTAGTGAAGATGGAGGAAATGCATGGATGTGCGCAGCGAAGAACCGATCGTTGTGGAAATTCTTGGAAGATTCCTCTGTCCAGCTCAACAACTGCTTTTTTTGTGAACTGAATGGTTTCTATGAACTTTTGTAGCTAGTGGTGTTTGTCTGGCCTAATAAGTGTTTAAATATTGACGATTTAGTCGTGTTTATCTAGTCAAAAATATGTTTACTTCGCATAGCAACCAGTAAGTCTTAACTTTATTTAAGAGAGATATTCACCAGATAAATGTCATCTGGGAATTCAAAAATTAGCGCTCAACAAAACATGTTTTTATCCAGAGCCACTTCTAATCCTAGACTGTGCAAATTGACCTTCGTTAGTACTCAAATACCCGAGATAAATGCGAAAAGGCCCCGTTTTTCTTTTAATATTTAACCTTAGTCCTTTAGAAAGAACGTGAAATGTTTATACTGCGATCTTAATTTTCTTTTACATTGTGACATTGTGACGACAAAGCGGCTAAAAGCATGCCAAATATAAATGTAAAGGCTCGTCCACAATAGAGTGGGAAAAAAGATACTTGTTACTTCTTCTTCTGTCATGTCGGTTGCAACAAGCTAGTACCTAGCTAAAGCCCGGTCTGTGAGATTTGCGATGCGACTGTGCGACGGGCGCCCGCAGTGAGTGTGCGAGCGCGACAGCAACATAATTACGCGCGAGCGATAAGGATGGGTAGCTTGGGGTCATTGGACAAAATTCTACGTGCTCACAGACCAGACTATAGCTAGTGTCAGATTTTTGAGGCGCCATCTTGGTCGTGATGTTGAACTGATGGCTTGACACCTTTATTGGACAATCATGCACTGGTCTACAAATTAAATAGAAATATTCATATGAGACCAGTATGTCCTGTCCTATCTGGTATTCGAACTTGCAACTGCAACCACTGGATCACAAATGTATTCGTTTTTTATTTGGGGACATTAAGTAAGCATAAACAACTGACCTCTCCCCAAGATATCGCTAGAAAGCGATATCCTTCAGATAGGATATCGCTTTCTAGCGATATTACCGTCTAAATTATGCTGTCCCATTTTTTCTCTTTCTCCAAATCGCCAGTTTTGTATTGTGCAATAAAGACCTATCTATGAGCCAGTGTGGACGACCCAGAATCCCAAGTTTTTGTGCCTGAAGGAACAATCAAACGTTTTCTTTTGCCTGAATATTCTCGCTCAAAAGGCGGATCGACTTAAAAGCTTTTTAAAAGAATAGAGCTGCGTTTAGATTTGGAAAATCGTGTATTTTTAACAGCGTTTATTTAACTTAGCTTGGTACAGTTACTAGTAGAATTTACTCAATCGAAGTTCCTTTTCTTTATTGCTTTGGTGCGGTTTCCATATTAATGGCATGTCAAGTAAATTATGTATTTCAAGTAAATAAATAAAATTTTCTTGCTGAAAAAATCATAATATGATGATGAAAAAATTGAATAATTTCAAATGTACCTTTTTAGATACGGTACATGAATGATATCTCACTTATATTTTCCGCTTTGAATTTATTGATCCACTTTGTTTTTTGAAAAGGTGAGGTACCTACCTATTCCTTTTTAAAATTGACAGTATATGCTTTCCTTCATCAGACAGTATCTGATGAAGGACTACTTCAACTGGTCAATGTGAACACGGCCTACTTTACTTTGATCTAATTTGTCAAGCGGTGTACCTAAGTTAAGTGACAACGAAGTGTCACTATTTTCTTAACGCCAATGCACTATAGCGACAAATACGAGGTTTTAGACTTCAACACAGGTGTCAGTCCCTGAGGTACCTATGAATGGAATCGGCACAGGAGACTGTTTTTGAGATGTCAAACGTCATAATGTCAATGTTACCCCTCCCGTACCGCTCCCATACCTCAGGCATTGACACAATTAAGCGTAGACCTTAATTAATATCCCAAGTTTGTTTACCAAGAAGCCTACTAGTAGTTCACTAGCGTTGCATCGCTCTACTCTATGCGTTCCGCCCGAGTAGTCATAGACAAAGCATCTTGATACTTGCACAAAGACGCACCCTCTAATTCGGTTGTCTCGTGAACTGCGACCCAGCGCTTTGATACTTGATTCCGCGTTTCTCAGTATAATTAGAGTTGATAATTGAATTTAGTTGCATTTAGCTGAACTGTAAAGCTTGGTTAGGTTGTTCGCAAGTTATAGCTCACTCAGAGGGTTTGAAAGCTTATTTTAGCACTTTTAGTTCAAACAGTACTTTGACTACGCTTTGGTTCGAGAGACGAAAAAGATCGTGGTTTCAATCCCCGCAAAATTTATAAAATCTGTGCTTAAAATATTAATTGGGCATAGATAAACAACAAGGCGGATCGACGACCTCATTTAAAGGCGATAATACGATGGGTGCAGGCCGCTATGAACTGGTCAATATGGAAATACCTATGTTCAGCAGTGGACGTCCTGTGGCTTAAAAGATGATGAAGATAAAAAACAATAAAAACGGTATTAATGACTGTGATCCGCTTTTATTCGTACAAGCAATCCGGGATTAGACATCAAATTACTACGATTATTACTATCAGTACGCATTATTTTCATAATTTCATTCACATTACTAACATAAGTGTACCACAATAAACCGACCATTAAAAATAGCAGACCGTAATGTCCATTAATACAAAATCACGTTTTCCACAAAATAACCAGCAATGGCGTTCAAACCTGCACAAAATGAAATAAGCGATACAATACTTCCAACGCGGCCGCAATTCAGAATACACTAGTGTTGCAAACTATCGATGGAATGATTATAATATCGATAGTTGGAAAAACGGTCACAATATCGATAGGAATTAAAATGTCCAGTTAAGAGCAAGATTTGATACTTTTTAACGTCAAAATCGCACACGGTCGGGGCACATAGCTCGTAGAGACGATGGCCGTTGGGGCAGAAAAGTTTTCGAGTGACGACCGCGGGCCATAAGACTTAGCATGGGCAAGCTTCCCACTAGGTCAGTCTTTCCCAAAGTGGGCGATAAAGCCCCCTTGTGGGCGCTGCAGGCTTAAAGGGGGGCGGTAAGAGAAAAGGGGGGCGGTAAGAGAAAAGGGGGGCGGTAAGAGACCCAGAAAAAAATCAGGACGTTGTATAGAGGCTTGGGAGGCGTCATTTACTAGGTGGTCTCTTAGACACCGACTGAGCACTCGACTCTCGACTACAAATGGGGGCGCTAAAAAGAATTTATTCTCAAAGCGGGCAGTGACAAAACAAGTTTGGGAACCGCTGCACTAGGTGGACCGATGATCTGGTGAAGGTCGCGGGAAGTACCTGGTTGCGGGAAGTACCTGGTTGCGTGCAGCGCAGTACCGGTCGTGGTGGAATCGGTATTACAATAAAGTAAAATAGTATCGAAATTATTGATAGTTTCATCAATAATATTCCAAACTTCCGATAGGTGGTACCTACTCGTATCGATTTTGATACTGTTTTTCAAGGCCACAAAAGTATCGACAGTCGACACTCTATCGATATTTTATAAGTACTATCACTAACAACACTAGCCGCAATACAGCATAAACGTATTATGCGACCGCTCTCTGTTCGTATTTCATTTCTATATTGAACTAGCTTTCCGCCCGCGGCTTCGCCCGCGTGGAATTTTGTCTGTCACAGAAAAACTTTATCGCGCGCGTCCCTGTTTCAAAAACCGGGATAAGAACTATCCTATGTTCTTTCCCGGGACTCAAACTATCTCTATGCCAAATTTCATCAAAATCGGTTGCGAGGTTTAAGCGGGAAAGCGTAACAGACAGACAGACAGACAGAGTTACTTTCGCATTTATAATATTAGTTGGGATAGTTGGGATGTACGGTCGGAAAATAGGGTGGAGTGGCTGAAATATTTTCCGATAGCATATAGCCCGCGGGTTTTCCCGACTGAGTGACATAGGCCATCTTTTTAACACGAGTAATCCCTACAATCCCCCAATATTATAAGGGCAGATAATTATGTACCTACTATCCTAGACTGCATCTCACTTAACACCAGGTGCGATTGCGGAAAAAAAAGCCAAACATTAACTTCGAACTCTTCCTATGTTCTTTTGATTAATTTCGTTGCGGGTCCAGTGACAGTTTAACTTTTCCCCGGGACAAATTCGACCTTCACTGGTTGGGTTTTATTGGCGGTCAAGCTGTAGATCCTGGCTACACAGAAGTTGCAGCGGGGGGAACTAGATGTAGGAATAGTCGCGTACTAATAATATAAATGCAAAAGTACTTAACTCTATCGGTCTATTACGCTTTTATTTACTCCTAAACAAATTTTGATGAAATTTAGTAAAGGGATAGTTTGAGTCCTGGGAGAGGACATAGAAACGGACGCGCGCGATATTTTTTTTCTGTGACAGACAAAATTTCACGCGGACGAAGCTGTGGACAAAAGCTAGTAGCCTATCATGATATGAATAATGTAGACTTTCTACTAATGTTAGAATTTTCAAAATCCGTTCAGTCGTTCCAGAGAATATAAATGTATTATTTCGTACACTTTTTGAATTCAATAAAATCTCAACCCGAGTTTCTCAGGTAATATTTTACAACCTAATCTTTTTCCCCGTATGAGAAAATTTACGATCATTATTTAAAAGTACCGTACGGTCGTTTATTTCGCACTGTATAATGTATGGGTACGCGATAAAACTATACGAAGAAATGAAAAAGTTACAAAAATTCGCAAGATAACCCTGTTATCACAAAAATAAGTCCTTTGGAAGAATTCCTTTGGAAAAAGTATATTTAGTAGGTTAAATATTAGGAGAAAACAACACTCTAATTTAGCCCTGAAAAATCCTGTTACTCAATTTTAAATATTTAGCGTATTAGTTAAATAATAACGTGGAGTCGCATCTCGCACAATTTTTTTCTATAAATAAACTCGTTTTTTTATATAATTTCATTTTCAGTAGCATTGCAATCTATAAATTAAATAAACTCATAATCCTCTTTGCCATAATAAATATATGGCAGTCCCAAATGCAAAGTCAATCAACTTCTTTAAACTTTGTTAATTAGTATTATTCGTGTCTTATTAATTGCTTCCATTTTCCTCAAGTGCACACTTCATTAATTAATTCCAATTAATTATTATATAAATTAAATAAGCCTTCAAGGTCCACCATTAAATAATCCGTTAGACAATCGCTATTATGCTATCACTTTCGCAACCACGTCGGAAATGGAGACAAAAAATAAACAATATACGCCAAAATAGGTAGTAACTTGTCATAAGAACGGTCGTGGGACCCACAGTGGGACCCATTGTGAGTAAAGCTAGTGGCACACAGAGAGGAAAATGTGGAATATTATGTTCCCATTATTGTATTAAACGATAAAATCATTTTTCATATAAGGTCAACACTCAACATGCGAGCATTGTTTTGCTAATTTGAATTTCGCATGCATTTTATGTTGAATTGGCTATGCTGTTGAAATTGTTGATCTATTATAATGATTTGATTTAGGGATATTAGTTAGTTAACCTGTCTGGGGTAAAATATTAACTAGACATTATTAAGAAGTTACCTGTTCTAGTTTCGCTGTAGAGAGGACACGTAAATAGTCAAAGGCTTATGGCTGGTGCACGTGGCGTATAAAATCAATTACGCAGTGCTTACCTGACAACCGGTCACAATGTAGTTGCAATAAGCGCTATATTGCAACAAAAATTTATAGCCTGATGATCTACATGTTCATCAGAAATAATGTAGGATTAAATGTTTTTTTTTTTCAAATCGGTCCATGTGTCGGAGCCTATTCAATACAAACAAATAAACTCCTAAACTGATTTAACACGCACTCAGTGTCACACAACCCTTATCCAATCTCAGTGTTACAAAAAGAGCAGTAAACGGGATAATAGTGATGGATCTGTCACTTCTTACCTTTTGTGACAGTAATGACGTAATTGTAAAGGAAAAGGGATAAAAAAGAAAAGTGTACCTTTTATATTGGAATTTCCACTTTTCTTTAGCTCGAATTGTCCTGAAGTGACTTTATATAAATAACTTCCAGTTTTGACTCAAGTAATCTTTATTTATCATCATCATCATCATTTCAGCCATAAGGACGTCTACTGCTGAACATTATGTAAGTATAATCTTGTTTTTATTAATCGTTTTAGGTTCTTCGAAAATTATGTTATTTTTAAGGGAAGCTTAATACTCGGTTGGTAGGTGTAATATTAATTAAAAAAATTCAATAATGAAATATATTTATTTTAGTAAAAACATTAAATTTTTTGCTTTTAGGCAAGTAATATCTGCCAAACTACAACTTAGGAAAACATTTTTACAATACATAACACCTTTGGAAAACATTTATAAAACACACAAAATGATAAAACACAAAAAGATTAACGCCCGTATTCACAAACGATGTTTGCTTAAATGAAGCAGCAAATCGAACGCACAGCGTTGAATAGGGTTTTGTGATTGGTTCAATGTGTCACCCTGTGCGTCCACGCGCACTGTGAGACCTCATAGTAATGTTTGTGAATACGGGCGTGAGGTACGAATCACGAATATCCAACTGCAAAAACTCCGTTATTCAATCTTCATGGATTAATTTTGAGGTTACACAACTACTTAATTGGTATTGAAAGAGGGTCAGCACTACCTTTTACGATAAAAGTTTATATTTCACTCCACTAAAGAATGTTCCTATAAAAGTATATTGGAAGAGCTCCGAAAGCCATTGACCTATTTCGGGGTATTACTAAATGCGAAAAATCCGCTTAACTCGTCGATTTTACCAATTTTCAATATCCTTTTTGCTGTGGGAGAACAGGCCTTCAGGTTTGGAGATAGGGGGTGGTTTTGTCTGGGTACTGTCACCCGATTTATCATTTGGGGAGGGCATAATTTAGAGGGCTGGAATCATCTTTGACGCGCGCTGAGCTGATAAGAAGCGAGAGCTGTAGGGTGGTTGGATTATGAAGCAACCCTATATACTTGTACAGGGCTATGAGGTTTGTTCTCGAATATTACAAAATATACAGAATGTTCTTAAAGCGAGGTTTAGACTAGCTAAAAATTTCGCAGAATTCGACTTCCGCAAGCTGTCACCACAGTGTAAATCTTGCAAAAGTTGGCTTGCTACAGCCCTACACAGTGGTAAACAGCTTGCTTGCGGAAGTCAATTTCTGCAAGTTTTATTGCTAGTATAAACCTCGTTTAAGACAATAGATATTCTTTTAACTATCGAAATACTGTATCATGGGTTCCTTTCTCGATTTCGAACTTATAATAATACTCAGTTTTGAAAAAAAAAAGAAATCCAAAGCTGGACGTAAGAGTTCGATCTCCCACCTTTATCATTAGCCACTACCAGTTATCTACTTGAGTTCGTCAGTTCATCGAGCAGGGAGCTTCTTACATTATCAATTACCTACACTCTGTATTAATTAAAGGGTATAAAATGAAAAAAAAAATAATTTGACTCAGCTCTTACAATGAGAACATTTTTGTACCAAAAGTCTGGTCACTCGACCCGTGGGTATTTTATAGGCTTTTTATTGGGCGGTTTCAGGATGGGTTCACTTCGGAGATCGAGGGCCGGACTGGATGTAAGGCTTTATAAAACGGTGTAGGATTACCACTGTCCCTTCACAATACCTAAATTAAAAGCTATCTATAATATAAAAGCGAAAGGTCAGACTCACTCATCACGAAATCTCAGAAACTACAAGTGCCAGGAGTCTCAAATTTTGCATGGGGGTTCCTTTTAGAACGTAGGTGCTCACTAAGATGGGATTTTGCAAAATTCAACCCCTAAGGCCCAGAACAGACGGTGAAACGCAACTGCAACGAAACTGCAACTGTTAGTTACTTTTGAGTTGCATCTAAGTTTCTGCCATAGCGTCCGTTGAGAGACCGCACATGACGCGACCAGTTTGAAACTTTCAGTTTCACTTTCATTCATAAGAATCATCAGAAAGTTGCAGTTTCGTCGCAGTTGCGTTTAACCGTCTGTTCTGGGCCTAAGGGGGTAAAACGGGATCCACGCGCACGAAGTCGCGGGCCGCTCTAGTAGACCTATAATATTTCTACGCCAACAAAATACGGCAGAATATGTAGAACTTTGTCATTTTAAGAACTGTTGTAACCATATTCTTTGAAATAAACTATTCTATTCTATTCTATTCTATTCTATTCTATAAAACAGCTTAGTGGGCGACACGAAGGGTTTCACTTATGAATTAATTAGGTAGATTCATCAAGTTAAAAACTGTGATATCTTATTAGTTAAATAGGAGCTAGTTTGCAAAACAAAATGAATTGTCTAATGTGCTGTCGACTTTTGCTTAATTAACCCTTTAAGACCAACATTATTATTAGTCACGAAGTGGAGAGGACTAGTCATCGAAATTATTGGGGTAAGTAGTAAACCTTTGTTCAGCAGTGGACGAAAATTTTAATTTAATTACTTGTAGCTATAGCGGATATGGTAATTTGCTATGTGAAAATCTGAAATTTCAAAGTGTTACAGACTGGCACACTGTGGAGACAATAATAATGGTCCCATTTCCCCCCTCTGGGTGCGATACCAAAAATAAATGATGATGAGTTAATACAAAAAAATCACATATTTCATGACAATATTGAAGTTTTTGGTATTGTACCCAAATATTATATTGGCACAACCCCAGGGAAATGGATTTTATCTGAAACTCATAATGGAAGGCAAAGTCCATTTCGTCGTGTGTAAAAATTTATGGAGAACGGCGGTTTAATTGAGCTGTAAAACCCGAATAAACCCATTTGTTACTGATCCTCTCACCCCTTTATTTTGATACGTTTTAAAAATTAACGCCGAGGAAATTACATCCATCCCTCTCTAGCAAGGGGTAGCCAGTATGAGCGACAGTGACAGACAGTAACCTTGGGGAATCCGGGGTTAGCGTGTGCGTTAGTCTAGCAAATTGTTACCTAACAAATAATTATTACTAAATATCGATGCCGGCCGCTAGCTAGCAGGCCGCTACCAACCGTGCGATGTGGAAGTCATTGGGGGAGGTCTATGTTCAGCAGTGGACGTCCTGTGGCTGAAATGATGATAATGATGATGATGGAATATCGATGAATCTATTTGTTTCATAAAATTTTAATACGAGTAAGTTGAATCTAACCTAATATTTTTTCTTCCTTACGGGATGCTCTGTCTAGACAAGAAAATTAGAACACTAACTGGAGTAAGCGAGGCCGAAATATAAAATTTCAGTATCCCACCGTTACAAAGGTATTCAAGAAAATTAGATTTTAGTTTTAAGGCACGTTTTGGCTCCTATCTTATTAGATTACTTTGTATTCGGCTAGAGCTACGTAATACTTTTTTTTGGAGTAACGTTACCGCAAAATGTTCTAAAGCACCTCTAAAACTGTTAGACAAAGAATGGGTAAGTACCTACTTAATTAATTCTTCCCGTATTATCATTAAATGGTCAGAGTCATATAGTTACCATGGACCAGATTAGAGTCATGTAGTACCAAATATTGAACTTGGTTCGTCAAAACCAATAACCCAACCCAGCCAAAAAGTTCGCAACGCATAACGTAAGGGCTTTGGGTGTCACCAAATATTTGACATTGACTGTACCATAAATGAATGAATCTGTGCGCAAGGTTTTTAGGCAAAGAAGCGAAAGATACGGGGTGAACCTGTATGTGTGTGAGATTAAAAAGAATATTATGTAATCATGTTATATTTATATACAGGGTGTTAGGTAAATGGGTATATGAGCCGACACTAGCCTATGTTAACATGGTCATGTAAATGGTATGGTGAAGTCAGAAAATTGATATCTTCATTTTAATTATTTTATTTTTCATACAAATCGGATTTTATAAAATTAATTTTGTATGAAAATTAAAATGATGATATCAAATTTCTGACTTCACCATACCATTTATATGACCATGTTAACATGGGCTAGTGTCGGCTCATATACCCATTTACCTAACACCCTGTATTTTTATTTTCTAATGTACAGTCGACTTCATATCAAGCTAAGCCCTGTGGTCTTACAGTTGGAATAATCTTACATAACAAAAATATTTCTAGATATAAACATTCTACTGTTATTTTAAAAAAATCACATTACTGCACTAGTGCGATAATGCAAAAAGTATACGCACGCACGTGCAATAAGCTGCATTTTGAACTTAAAGTCGGTGCAACAAGATCCACTTTAGAAATAAGTGTATTGATAGCTACAAAAGGTGTGTTCAACTTGCGTGATGTTACTTTTCCGTTTCATTAGATTCTTATACATATTTATATACCTACAGTAACTACATTAATTTATCTAAAAAATATTTACTCGAATTTGGCGTGAGTTAACAATAAATTACATAACGGACTTTTATATTGTTTATTTTTTATTCGTATTTGAATTGAGTACCGTAAACGAACTAAAGTCACTGACATAGCCCGACGGATTAGCAAGCTGAAGTGGCAATGGGCAGGGCACATAGTACGCAAAACTGACGGCCGATGGGGCAACAAGGTTTTAAAAGTCGGCCGATGGGGCAAAAAGTGATATTATTGCAATATTTTATAGTTTAACCGCCAATAAAAACTGAATAAAAATAAAAACTTTACCGTTCCGCTATTGTCGCTTCAAAATCACATTTGGTTGAAACACACTAAGTACGCACCGGGTTTGCTACCTTTACCTACAGAGTCAATTACGAACAGTCAGCTTCAAATACTTCTTGACACCCAAAGTAGCAAAAAAAAGTTGACAACACAACCTTATTCCAATTTTAAAAAAACGGGACTATTCCCACCTCTCTTTCCCACCGTTACAACTCCTGTGTAGCCAGGATCTACAGCTTGACCACCAATAAAAACCCTACCAGTGAAGGTCAAGTTTGTCCCGGGGAAAGTTAAGTAAACTGTCATTGGACCCGCAGCGAAATTAACCAGAAGAACATAGGAGGAGTTCGAAGTTAAGATTAGACTTCCCTCTATTGCAAATCGGATGACAGGTGACAAACAAAGGCTTAGAAACTTTTAAGAAAAGACACGACCACGGACAAATTTAATATTAATTATTAATAGCACCAATTGTAACAAAATCGTGTTGCGAACTTTTTACTTTTTTTAATTGACTATTTGACTGTGTTGTGTCAATCTATGTACAGTCAGCGTCAAATAATCGTGACACCCCTAAGTGTGTCCCCGTATAGTAGCCAAAAAAAACTCAACACGTCTTTGTTACAGTTGGAATAAGGTTGTGCTGTCAACTTTTTGGCCACTTTGGGTGTCACGAACTATTTGACGCTGACTGTATCTACACATGTATTGTGTCTATCCATGTACCAGTGTACTTACACACTCGTAGGGCTAATTATGTACATGTTCGTATGGCAGGGTGTAATGTCAACCCGCCAGCGTCATGTCTCGGTGGTTAGTTCCGGTAAAAGTGCGTTCACTTTTATTACAAGAGCTCTGTGCGTGAGAGTTGGGTTGAGAACTGAGTAATAAGAATGGCGGATAGAAAAATTGAATAAAAATACAGAAAAAAAATTGACACGAAAAAAAAAGTTTGACAGCCGAATTTATTGTGTTCTTATGTAGGTACTAGGCCAGAGCCGGATTCCTGCTCATGCTAGAACTAATGTTAAAGCATGTCTACATAAGGCCTTAGTATTACGGGTTAAATTGATAATAACAATGCCAGATACTTCGCGTCCACGGTAGGGCTACGCTTCAACGTTCACAAAAAAAAAACCTTAAAACCTGAGTCAGGTATAGCAAAATCACAAACGTCTATTTCTCAGAACTACATTTCAGTAATCGGATATTTGAATCCAATGTAAGAAAATCTAAAAAATTAAGTTTTATGTTCCCGTTACTCGTACATTACATAGTCACTGGCGTCTTATTATCAGGATAAAATAAAGAGTTGCATCGCAAACTAACTATCCATCCAGTGTCAGTAGCTCAGATGGAAGAGCAGTCGGCCGGCAAGCGAAAGGTCGTGGGTTCGATTCCCACCTTAGGCAGTTCGATATTTTTCAAGTTATTTATAAAAAATAATATTTCATCCGCTATCGCCTATGACTAAACACGCGCCCTTACATATCGTGCGCGAGTGTAAGTAACAACATCTACAGCTGTTCTGATTAATGGCGTTTTCTTTTATTCGCGTAAATATCTTTCTTTCTTTCTGTCGTCGGGGTTGATGAATCTATTCGAATTACAGATGTTAAAATACCAAAGAGTCTTGCAAAAGTTGCAAATGTATAGAAAGCAGATAGAGCATTAATCTGTTAAGATATACAGTGTACACACTGTGGCCATCTTAGTTAGTTTGTAATAGGTGGACCGACGACATCATAAAGGTAGTAGGGAAGCGCTGGACGCAGGCCGCTACCAATCGATCAACATGGAAAGCATTGGGGGAGGCCTATGTTCAGCAGTGGACGTCCTATGGCTGAAATGATGATGATGAGGTGTACTTAATATTGCAAGAAACTTATTACCTCCTACTGCTGGAACACAACCATTGTTTGTTGTTATGGATGACTTAGGTATAATGGTAGACTTATAGAAATCTCTACCAACAACCAAACCGAGCAGAAAATTTGCCCCCCACTGGGAATCTAACCTGGGACCTCTTTGTCTGAGATTTTATGTCCATCAATTTAAATGGCCATAGATTAGTTATGCATACGACGCTAACAAACAAGAAGTTTTCTACTAATATTAAACGTGTAAAAGTTTGTTAGACCTGCCCTTTTATGCAAAACTACTGAACGGATTCTGAACGGTATATCAGATAATAAATGTTATAGACTTTAATTAATAACAGCATTGAGTTAATTAGCCAAATTACGATAAGTTAAACTTACTTCTTTCTTTGATAAACTAATTTTAAGGCAAAGCCGCGGGCATAACTAATTTAATAAGAGCATTCTAATTACGGCACTCAATTAATTAGTGCCTAATAGGTTCCTTTTAAAAGTTCCGCCATGATAGAGGCTTACTTATTCAATAGAGCCGAAGTTGGCGACTCCTTAGGGAACAAGGATTAGCGCCGATAGTTGGGAGTTTTCGAATTGTTTCGCGTTTGATATCTTGTGGGAGCAGCTTTCAGTTTGGTTTTACTTGGCTACACAGACATATCATAAGTCATTAATTGTCTGAGAGTCCTCCACCTGGACATGAGCTCCCCTGGCTTACCTGGAAGTCTTTAAATAGACTTCGGACGCAGGTTGGCCGTAGTAAGGACAATCTGGTCAGGTGGGGATTCTTAGATGGCTCACAAACATGGAGTGCTGGTGCGGTTTTGTTCCCCAGTCGATGAAGCACATAATGTCGTGGCTTGAGTGCCCGAACAAGTGCACGCAGGAGGATTTAATGGACGTTGTGTAGGTTTGTTGTCGATACGATAAGAAGAAGAAGATTAATTAATTAATTAATTCAAAAAACTACGAGCATTATAAAACCCTCGACTTCTTCAAGGCGAGAGTGAATGGGCACTTACAGGGCATATACTCGTATGTATCATCCTAGACTGCATCTCACATAACATCAGGTGTGATTGTAATCAAACACTCACCTGCTATGTACTGCATAAATAACTTTCTATCGTTTCTTTGTTATTTAATTTTTGAAGTTTGTTGCAACTTGCAGCCCTAAGTCAAATGTTTGTCTCAAAAGGTGGAGGAAAAATTAAGATTATGTTAATTTTTAACAATAATGTTTTGTTTGACCATTTAATAGTAAAACGAATTAGTAAATTATCTTGCCACTTTTTGCTGACAGAAAAGATCCCAAATCCTTAAAAATTTACGAATAAATGCCTTACTTATAGTACTTATAGGGAAGAAAAATGACTCAAATAATTTCAAAATCTTGAAGCATTTGTCTTTCTTCTAACAGCGTGAGACAATGGACGCAATTATCTCCAACTCCTGCTAATCCTCTTCGTTAATTAGTCTTCTATAATTAGGGCACTAGACCTTTAGGATCGGGAATAATCGTTTTAGTTCCAGAACTAATGCTAGTCTGTTCCTAGTTTTAGATAGATAACGATAGATTAATGACTAAAAATTAGGGCATTTACGCCCTTATTCACAAACATTACTATGAGGTCTCACAGTGCGCGTGGACGCACAGGGTGACACACGAACCAACCACGAGCTCTATTCAACGCTGTGCGTTCAATTTGTTGCTTCATTTACGCAAGCATCGTTTATGTATACGAGCGTTATAGTCATTAAAACAATATTATTGTAAACAGAACGCTATCTATAAAATAATGGATTCTACTAGTGATGGGATACTTACCTTATTAATTGTTGTATTTTATCTGACAGATAATAATAATATCTACTAGATTGTCAGAAACTTCGTTAGTTGGTTGAAGTAATAATGAAAAGATTGGAAGTTTAAATAACTATGTGTAATAATAATTATTGTTCTTATTGAATTTACAAAAGTATTCTCGCAGTAGGAAACAGTATGGTGGAGAGAGGGCTAGTTAGAGATGGGGTCACATCCGGAGGGTGACTTTACTACTAGGGTACTAGGCCGTAAGTCATGTATCTGTTATGTAAATATAGTTAAGAAGTCTAGATAATAAATTATCGAGTCCTACAGTTCACAGCAGACCAGCCGGGCTAGGATGCGCGCCATGATAAAATTTATCGACGATTTTAGACGACAAATGTATGAGCTTATCGAGAA
The DNA here is from genome assembly GCF_963855985.1 of Ostrinia nubilalis. Taxonomy (NCBI): domain Eukaryota; kingdom Metazoa; phylum Arthropoda; class Insecta; order Lepidoptera; family Crambidae; genus Ostrinia; species Ostrinia nubilalis. Next base: position 9,396,477 of record NC_087109.1, on the reverse strand, counting down.
AAATCGATAAAATGGCGCGATAAACGCTTATCGGGGCGCGCATCCTTGGCTTACAGGATATAGATTTTTGTTGCAAAACCGTCCTTAATACAACGTTATAGATGCCACAGTATTTAGCAAAAGCTTGATGTCTTTACAAGCTCTACGTAAAGGCTAGCCTTTCTAGATGACTGAATCTAAATATTATCCTAAAATTCACCTTTTCTCCGTCACATGTCGTATTTTCTCACAATGAAAAACGAAGTTAATCACACCTATCCATCTACATTGTGCCTGTATCATGTGTTCCCCGCAACAATATTTTATGAGGACGAAAAAACACCCTTTTTTATCGCAGAAACAAGAAAAGTTGGAGGTAGGGATGACTAATGCGTATCGATATTGGGGCGACGGGTATCGATGCTTCTCCTGACTTAATACAATCAATCCGTAAAAGGTTATGGAAATTGGAAATTGTCTTGGCAATTATTTATGGGGGGAAAACTCCACGGTGTAAGAGTCGTATCTGTATTTTTAAACGACTTCAACAAAAGGAAAAGGTGCTCAATTCTGTTGGTATTTTTAATCGGATAGTATCTTAAATACTTATTTTAATTTTTAACATTTTAATTCCCTATCTCAATTATATTATGTTACTAGCGGCCGCCCGCGACTTCGTGCGCGTGGATCTCGTTTTACCCCGCCTTCATCTATCTTACGCGGTTCAGATTTTTTCATACAAATGTTTTTTCCCGCTAACTCCCGTTCCCGTGGGAATTTTGCAATATCCTGTTGTAACTAAGCTTTAAGTTTACTAAGGTACCTGCATGCCAAATTTCAAGCATCTATCTTACGCGGTTTAGATTTTGTCATACAAATGTTTTTTCCCGCTAACTCCCGTTTCCGTGGGAATTTTGTAACTAATATCCTGTTGTAACTAAGCTTTAAGTTTACTAAGGTACCTGCATGCCAAATTTCAAGAGTCTATCTTACGCGGTTTAGATTTTTTCACACAAATGTTTTTTCCCGCTAACTCCCGTTCCCGTGGGAATTTTGCAATATCCTGTTGTAACTAAGCTTTAAGTTTACTAAGGTACCTGCGTGCCAAATTTCAAGCGTCTAACTTAAGCGGTTTAGATTTTTCATACAAAAGGATTTTCCCGCTAATTCCCGTTCCCGTGGGAATTCTTAAGTATTCTATAACCTGCCCAGGAGTATGAAGAATAATTGTACCAAGTTTCGTTAAAATCCGTCTACACTCGCGAGCAAAACTATGGAATCACTTACATGAAGTTGTTTCCACGCGATCTTGTGTACTAACGAATTTGTTAGTAACAAAAAAAGTGGCACCATTTTAAAGATTAAACTTTTACCTTTAAATTGGTACTAAATTCATTTAAATCACACCAGTATTTAAAAAGATATCGCGGCTGATGTGAAGAAGTAAGGAAAAAGACATGTATCAACTGTTTGATACGTCGCGAGTTGCGGCCCATTTACCCCCTATAAAAGCACGTGTTTTCGGATTTTTGCTTTCACACGTTGATCCATACACATCTCAGCTTCTTTTGACACTTTACCTGGGATTCTACACCTTCAGAAGCAGCACAAATCCTTGCACTATTGCAAGCAGGGCTCAGCCAGCGGGCTGTCGCATGTCAGCTCCACATAAGCCAGTCCTGGGTTTCGAAAGTTTTAAGACGCTTTCGGGAGACTAGTGGCTTTATCCCGAGACCAAGTTATGAACAGCGCCAGTGCACATCGCAGAAGGATGACCGTTTTTTCATGTCAACCTCTCTATGAAATCGTCATTTCATTGGTATCGACGTCCAGCAAGAGCTCAAAAATGTTCGTAGGATAACTGTTAGCGTGTGGACAGTTAGTCTAAGATATAAGCAATAGAATTTGACTCCAAAAAGACCTGCCACAGGCTCGAAACTGACGGCAGGTCACCGATAAGCACGCTTTCAATTTGCTCGTTCACATCTCGATGGGAAGTCGAGCAAGCCACCCCCATAAGCCACTGTTTCAGCGAACCAGCACTGCACAAATCGCTCCCCAGGCTGCCTATAGACCCGACCTCTTCAACTGCTGCACTGCAAACACAGTCTGCATTCTTCGGAGAACAAAACTCGCCTCCATTACTCGCCTACCCATCAAAATAAGTGCGAGTTAATTGAAAGCGTGCTTGTCGGTGACCTGCCGTCAGTTTCGAGCCTGTGGCAGGCCTTTTTGGAGTCAAATTCTATTGCTTATATCTTAGACGATCTGTCCACACGCTAACAGCTATCCTACGAACATTTCTGAGCTCTTGCTGGACGTCGATACCACTCAAATGATGATTTCATAGAGAGGTTGACATGAAAAAACGGTCATCCTTCTGCGATATGCACCGGCGCTGTTCAGAACTTGGTCTCGGGATAAAGCCACTAGTCTCCCGAAAGCGTCTTAAAACTTTCGAAACCCAGGACTGGCTTATGTGGAGCTGACGTGCGAGAGCCTGCTGGCTGAGCCCTTCTTGCAATAGTGCAACGATTTGTGCTGCTTCTGTAGGTGTAGCATCCCAGGTAAAGTGTCAAAAAAAGCGGAGATGTGTATGGATCAGCGTGTGAAAGCAAAAATCCGAAAACACGTGTTTTATAGGGGGTAAGTAGGCCGCAACTCACGACGTATCAAACAGTTGATACATTTCTTTTTCCTTACTTCTTCACATCAGCCGGGATATCTTTTTAAATACCGTTGTGATTTAAATGAATTTGGTATCAATTAAAAGGTAAAAGTTTAATCTTTAAAATTGTGCCACTTTTTTTGTTACTTACAAATTCGTTAGTACACAAGATCGCGTGGAAACAACTTCATATAAGTGATTCCATAGTTTTGCTCGCGAGTGTAGTAGTTTTTGTTTCTATAAGGAACATACAGACAGACAGACAGACAGACAGACAAAAATTTTACTGATTGCATTTTTGGCATCAGTATCGATCACTAATCACCCCCTGATAGTTATTTTGAAAATATATTTCATGTACAGAATTGACCTCTCTACAGATTTATTATAAGTATAGATATAGATAACAGTGATGAATAGTCTTGAATAGTAGTAGTTTTTTGTAATAGCACAAATTACTAATTAGTTACTGTAGTAATAGTTTTTGTCGAACTAAGTAGTGACTTTATTCCGTGATCTATGCAATAAAAAAAAATTGAAGCAGCGAAATAAGGAATCATTTGACACTTGCTATCGCATATTGTCGTTAACGAAATGACACAAATTGATCCACTTTTTCTTTATTTATTTCATGGATTAGAATAAACCATAAAATGTAGCATTATGTACACCACTTATTTTAGGGTCTATCATAGTAGTTACGATATGGAAACACCGCAATGTTTTTTCCAGCAGTCGATAAAAAATAACGATGTTTTAAATCAAGGCGCATCCCTATTCCTCCTGGAACGCAACCCGGTGTTTGATTGAAGCTAACATAACAATACAACTGAGCTATACATAGTATGGGCTTGGTAGCATGGCAAAATATTAGGTAACTTACCTACGAAATTGCCAAATGTTTTTACCTTTTATTACCTACTTATTTGAGTGTTACTCTATGGACTGACGATCTAATGAAGGTCGCGGGAAGCTCTGCAGGACCGGTCAGTGTAGAAATTCTTAGGAGAGGCCTTTGTCCAGCTGTGGACGTCATTTGGTATAAAACAAACCTTATTTTCACATCTTCCACTCACTTACAAATCTTTACACACAAAGGGCCTAATTACAAAAACGTTAAACACACGTTGAACACTTGTTTAAAATCACTAAATATCTATTGCTATATGCGTTTAACTTTTTGTAATAACACTGAAAATGTCTACGATTTTAATATAAGTAGCTATTGTGAAGTGAGCGATTCTACTTATCCATTACCTTTAGAACAAAAAGGTAAACGAAACGGACAAGAAACAAATCCTATCAAAGCCCGTATTTATCATATCCCCAATTTGAAGAAAAACGGACGAATCTTCCAAATAAATCCCATATTTTTCTTTACGAGACCAAATAAGTAATTTTATTTGGATATTAGATTAGATTCAATATTTGATATTAAGTTGAGATCAAAGCAATGTATTCTGTTTTGAACATGATATTTAATTAACTGAAATGATTCTGATACAAGATTTACTTACTTTTTGATATTGTTTTTAGTAGATAACTAGCGGACTTCGTACGCGTGGATCTCATTTTACCCCCTTAGGGGTTGAATTTTGCAAAATCCCGTCTTAGTGAGCACCTACGTTCTAAAAGGAACCCCCATGCAAAATTTGAGACTTCTAGCATTTGTCACAAAATAAACTTAAAACTTCATATCATTAAGTCTCATTTTCGTTTGTTCCAGTATCAGCCCTGCCGAACCCGACGGCCAGCGACGACGACGACGACGAAGACGACACCACGCCGCAGAGTCGCGCCGACGCCGACGATGACGGCCGAGTGTATAAAAACCCGCGGAATTCGCCGTCGGCGCAGTGTCCGAGGGACGAAGAGCAGGCTACTATGCTGGCAAGTATTCCCCTTATGACCCCATAATAATAAGTACTAAAATGGCTTGGACGGATGCATAACAGACCATAGACAAAGTGACGAGAAAGAGAAAAACAGAGAGGGATAGTTTGAGCAACTCACCGTCGAGGAGCACATCACTATGCTGCTTGAGGGACAAACTTGACCTTCACTGGTTGGGTTTTTATTGGCGGTCAAGCTGTAGATCCTGGCTACACAGGAGTTGCAGTGGTGGGAAAGAGAGGTGGGAATAGTCCCGTATCACTATGCTGCTGGTCTGTCGTTTTTTATCCACAACGGGGAGGCTCTTGGCATGCATCTCACCTGATGGAAAGTGACGTTCAGGCCGAAGGTGGAAACGAGCTTCACCCAGAATCCTCACAGAGTAACTGGTTATCGTACCTCCAACTGCTGGAACATACAATCATCTTGGGTTTATTAACCCATGTTACATAGTATTATCAGTGTATGTGTAAATGATGATAATGGTCTTTACCTATCATAATTATCACACAGTAATTAAGTAAATACTTATAGGTATTATAGGCAACAGTATTAACTACCCATTGCCGGTCATGTCGTCTCGTTCTATCGCAAATAATCACCTTTGATAAGAGCGAGAGCAAAATTGAAAATGGATAATTAACACTGTGGCCGATAGTACTACCTCTACCTCTATGGTGAATAGAAAGGAATTTAAATTACTTGAACACAATACTGGCCTGACTATGATATACGTATTATGGCAGGTGTTTTAAACTGTCCTAAGGCAACATTAGTCAAACATTGTCCTAGGTAAACTGAACTTTAGATACTACTCGACTTCAATGTACAGATGGTAGCAGGGACATCAAGTTATGATAACTTATACAGTAGTAATACGGACGAATTTTCAATAGAGTGTATGGTCTTCTGTGCTGTGGCTGTACTTCGCACACCTTCAAAGCTACCCTCAAACCACCTACATATTATTTCAAAGTCCAGTAAAAGTACAAGGTGCAAAGGAATGAAATGTAAATTATTCCATTTTGACACCTATAATGGAAAGTGATAATCAGGACGAAGGTGATAGGGAGCTTTATTAGGAGTCCTCAACCACACAGGAATAGCTTCTTACCACCTACTACTGACGAACCATCACACTCACAATATAACTTTGTTATGGCGATAGATAGATCGTGGTCGTTACTAGCCAGGCGGACTTAGAACAAACCATACAACTAAGTAAAAAAAATTCCCCCCTCTGGTCATCAAGCCTGAAACCTCTGGAAAAAGGTGTTCCACCAGTAGACCGCAAAGATGGTTAGGCAGATGTCAGTATCATTGGGCTATTGTCGCCTGTTTTATTGACATTTAAATTGTATTCCAGGGCCAGAAGTGTCTCCGCAAGTGCTCATCAGACGAAGACTGCAAGAGCAAGAAGAAGAAGTGCCTCTGCGACGGAGCCTGCGGGATGTCCTGCATCAAACCAGGTCAGTACGTTAAGATAATTACTTTTCGCGCAACAAGAGTGCGTTAAGACAATTACTTTAGTGATATAGGTCTCGCAGCGAGAGTTGAGCCGATCAACACGAGCGAAGATTTGTATCTGTATACGCTTGTCGCGCAGATGTCTTGCGTATTCTGACTGATTTGTGTGTTCTGAATTCAAATATTACATCAGTCTGAGTATGCATTCGCTTCAACTTTCGTTGCATTCGTTGTTGCGTTGTCCTTCGTCGTTTTTCTGAATGCGTATCCGTATACGCATACGAAACATTTGAGTGTTTTATAATCCGCTCTTATAGAAAATATTTCAATTAAGTCTAATATAATAACAATGGAACGGCGGACTTGTTTGTATAAAAATATATTGAACATGTTTCCATTTTTGTCCCACGGACCAATATTAGTTGATCACGGGTTACTTTATTTGTCATGTTACGAAATACAAAAGGGATAAATACCTTTTTTCGTAGCAAAATATTGTGTTGCAAGAATAAAAGAAAAGAAAAATCTCTCGCAAAATAGGTATCCAAGAACAAACAGTGAAATAAAGATTTTATCAGTAAGCTCTCTAATGCAATATACCTATCTACGTTATTCAAAAATTCATTGACATTATTTATCCTTGAAACCCAATTTATTTTTAACTGAAAGTCATTCTTTAACTTGCTTGAAATCACTGGCTATAAATATCATGTATACCTACTTACGTCCTACATAAAAAATAAAAACATTATTTTAAAAACCTAAGTGGCTAGTTGGACTCGTTTTAACATTAATATGCATGCGATAATAACGCGCATGGAGGCAAAGGGTGACACACGAACCAATCACAGAGCTCTTTCCAACGCTGTGCGTTCGATTCGCTGCTTCACTTAAGCAAGCATCGTTTGTAAATACGGGTGTTAATCCCCTCTATAAAAATCTACGTCTTTAACATAACAATCCCAACAACTGTCTATGTAGGTATTCGAAGTCTATAAACGAAGCAATGCCCGAAAATTGCATTTCATCGTTTTCCTTGTCAGCAAAAATTACGTATTTCATTGGTGTTTTAACAAGAAAGTCCCTTGGAAATACTCTGTTCCCGAAACAATACCCTCTCATACTCCGGAGGCAATTCGATACACAAATGGACTTATTTTCATAATGGCTTCTCAGAGTGAATTCGCTGGCGAGATGCGATTGTGAGTAATAAAGAGCTTAGGGAAACAATACGTGAAGAAAACGAAATAAGAAAGTACTGAAACAAAAATAGACTTCTTGGCGGGATAAAAAAACGAAAAACAATCGGTTCGGAAAAGAAGAAAAAAATTGAAAATCCTGGCCACAAGAACTTTAATAAAAAAAGAAAAATAAATAGGTACGTAATTCTTTTTTGGCGTTGACCGCAATCGCACCTGGTGTTAAGAGTAGGCGCACACCGTTGATTTTTCGTCTTTCAATAGTTTAATCGGGCAGTTGATCAGCATGGGCATGTATGGGAGTGCGCACACTACGCCGATTCGATTTGGCCGATGCTTCATACGATTCAAAATCGGGCACAACTATCGGCCAAGTGTGCGCCTACTAAGTGTTAATCTCCATCTAAAACCACTAAATGGATAACTCAATTTCTTCGAAGAATTAAATTAATACTTCTTAGTTCCCGAAATTAGATCGCTTGAATTTTTTTTGTAATTGGCTAGGGAAAAGCTAATAAGGAAAAAGGTGGAATAATTCGTTTGTGAAAAATGTTAGTTTCATTAAGAGTTTATTTCCGAAAGTTCGTATTTGTACGAAGAATTAAGGCTGAGTTGCACCACTTAAATTTGATCGTAACTATAACGATAACCGGTGTTTTTTGTATGGAGTTTAACAGATTTTTGACGTTTGTCAAAGTTAAAGTAAGATGGTGCAACCCAGCCTAAGAGTATTGTTAAAAATCTTAAGAGATTACCGAAAAAAGTTTTATTGTAAACGCTAATTTGTCGATATTTTTTCGTGAAAAACTGGCCAAAACACTTTTTCACGATGTTATTTTTACCTCACTACTTTTTTACCGTACTTCCTTATATTTTTACCTCTTTTATTTCAAGCAAATGAATAAACTTATGTATTGAGGCCACGCGTGTAGCACGCTCGAATGCAAGTCTTCTTTTATAATAAGCTGAGATTTACTGAAAGAAACATAGGGTTGTCACTTTTGATTTGAAAAAAGCTCGCTGCAGTCTTATCAAAATTTTATAGGTTTTTGATTGTTAGCTTATGTGATGTTTCTCATGTAGGTAGGTAAAGTGAGTAAATATTGCTTAATACCAAATACTACTAGTTACATAATACTGGTCGAAAAAGTTTGAAAGATGGATGTTTATTACTTACTTCCTCAAACAAAACCACGAAACTCTATAATGTTATTATTATACATCAGAAAAGCTTTGGTTGCTTTTCACAATTCTCGTGTCTCGTGTTTGTAACAAAATTTCCCCGAAACGACTGAATCGATCCTTATAACATTTTGTGTGTTTAGGCAGTAGGTCTGACAGTACGTAAACTTTTTTTCATGCCCCTAGGTTCAAACCACGTTTGCTGGGTCAGCTAGTCTAGTATAGTTCTAGCAACTCACGAAGCTTTACTTGTGTGTGTACGTGTACATGCACATAACGATAGTGTCAAAAAAAAGACTATCAAAACTTTTGAAAAACGAACAGTAGCGAGCCACCACACATGTAAAGCTCACTCGCCTTTGTGAATTACAACAACTTGACTTATGGTCCTATGTCCCCTAGATGGGGCAGAGGGCGTCCACAACAGTCCTCCATCTCGTTCGGTCTTGAGCTTCTCGCTTGATCTCGCTCCAGGTCTTGCCGATCTTCTTCGCCTCGTCCGCTACAGTGCGCCGCCAAGTTTGCCTGGGTCGACCACGTTTGCGTTTTCCTTGGGGATTCCAATCCAGAGCCTGCTTAGGGATGTGATCGGGGTCCCTTCGGAGAGTGTGGCCAATCCAGTTCCACTAGCGGCGCTTGATCTGCTGCTGAATTACAACAACCATAATATAAAATGATTTTTACATCGCAGTGGCAGCCCTAGGAATGCCTCCATTCAGCCTGTCTTTTGAAGCTTCTGAAAGCGTAGGTGCGTGACCTCGTCAAACATTCAAAGGGATCTACTTTGCACTCGCTACATTGCAGGGTTCCGTAGGTACCTAGAGGGTGCCAAGGGACCTTTTACTTAACTGCCACTGTCTGTCTATTAGTATCGTTCTGCCTTTCCGTATTATCGACTGTACTTAACAATGAACGAGGAAAAATATCAAACCTGGGGAATTTCTAAACTATACGGCCTTTTTAGAGGCCAAATCCTCATTTGTCTAACTTAAATTAGTGAAGCCCGTACTCCTGTAGTAAAAACTAAATAACGTCATAATGCATGATGATGATGAAAAATTTCTTAATAGAAAAAAATGAACGGCTCATATACAAAAAACATGTTGTATTGCATATTTATTTCTACATGATTTAAGAAGGTATTGCAAGGTAATAAACATAGTATTGAATCTTGTGAGATGGTAATGGATGTGCATCTGAACTCGCACTTGCCTCAATTTTATTAATAGAAAATAGAATAGAATAGTTTTTTTCATTTGAAGGAAAGGTATACAAGCAGGCAAGACACAGGTACAGTCGCGGAATGAAAAGGTTCGTCACCTTAGTGTCGGTTTTCGCTTGCACTAGGTACTGTAAGAATCAAACCTGCCAACATAACAGTGCAAGAAACAGTGCTGCTAACATTAAAATAAATGTGACGTTTGCTAACGAATAAGGTTTTGCTTGTTTATTTTTCTATCCCATCAGTGCAATGCAATGATGACATTGACCAATTGACAATAGTTTTTTTTATTTAATAGAAACAATAATGGCAGGTTGAACCAACAAGAAGGTTTTAGTTTACAATCATAATAATCTTCTTGACAAGATAAATCGTCAAACAACTTTGATCTGAATAATTTTGAACTTTACTGACAAACAGTTAAAGATTATTTTCTCTAACTCGAGATTATTCTGTTACATAGTTTCAAAAGGTAACATGTGCTCGCGATTCGTTGAAGGAATCAATTTGAAAACTGACGAACCTTTTCATTCCGTGACTGTACATAATAAAAGAGATAAAAAAACAAATGGATTCCAAAAAAGAGCTGCAAAAAGTAGAAAATTAATTGCGTGTTTAAAAAAGTGGATTATTAAGATTTATTTATTAGATCTAATAAATTCCAATAAATATCATAGCCACTTTAGGCTACATAATGGTTGCTCCCGCGGCCGGTAGGTACGCAATTTTATTCATCTTCCTGATGATAAAAAGGGCTACATAATGGTTTTATCTAATGCCTTTCCAAGCCTCAGCTGGCCTTGGCGACCATGTTGAAAGGAGGCAAGAGGTGCTCGACCTCCGGCCTCTTTGCATATTTTACCAGCGCCCTCTTTAACAATCTAGGTCTTCAGGTAGGCCTGAAAGAATGTGGGGCGGTGTTTGATGGACACTGAAAACGACTAAGATGTCGATTATGAGAGAAACAGAGGGTGGAGATCACATATTATATGGATTAGAGTAGATACAGCAAGTTGATCGTCAAAGCGTGCCATTCCGATATGTCCAAATGGACATACATGGTCGAGTGATGTTCATGTAATCCGATTACAACAATCGGTTACGATGATTTTACGAGGACAGTAGTACGAACACGGTAGAAAGAAGAAATTATTTACGGATTGAGAATTGTAATTAACAGCACAAGTAACACATAATTAATTAGAATAAAGTAGCAGTAGAAGAAGTATAAAGTAGCATTGTTTTTAATACATATCCTGCGATGTACTCTTAAGAGTTAAAACCATGGTCCCTGTATGTGGTGCACTCATACCGATGCCAAGGAATCGTACTTACTCATAACAAAAAGACACACACTGATCCATGTATTCATGCACTTGACAAATTTTTATCTTGAAACGCTGGTAGGGTAAAAAAAATAACGAGATTTGACGATTTGTAAGAATTAATTTATTTAAAAAGGTGTTTTTAAATAAAGATTACTAATTTTAAAAGATTACAAAGGTAAATAAAGATGTTTTTGGTTTTGTATTTAACAAATTATCAGTTTTATCGGAATTAATTAATTTTCGAATCGAGTCACACGATATCTTTCGATGACTTTGCGAATGCAGTACGATGATACGATTATTTTTACGTTGCGGCAATCACTAAAATTCGCTAAAATGACACTAATGACGTTTAAAAAGTGGCACGCTCGGCTTCATACAATTTTTTTCACATGCTGCATCTATCCATATCTGTGGTGGAGATGGTATAATAATATGTAGATCGCTGCTCTTTTAATCTTGTTGCTCGTTTTTCGAGTAAGCAGTAATTATTAGTACACGCTACTAAATTAATCAAAAGATTAGTGCAATTTTTCGAAATTGTAAAAATTATGGATTGGATTCCTAAACTTCATGTTATTTTAGATACTTATATCTCACACTTAACATTCTTAGCGTTTGGCTTTTGACAGAGGCTAGTAAAAAGCCTTCAGCTTCTCCAAAGCTTTCTATTACCGTCTGTAGGCTACCACCATGGTGCTGTAAGGTCCCAAGACCAGCTATCCGGCATTCCACCTTGTTGCTTGTCTCATCTACTTTTTCCTTTCCATACTAGTCTGAGACGCTGATGTTCCTCAGTTCAAGTCACTAGTTGGCTCTAGTTTTCCACCTTTTCACACAGTATATGTATAGTTGTTGAATTCACGAAGGTGAGTGAGCTTTACATGTGTGCTGGCTCGCTAGTGTGCGTTTTTCAAAAGTTTTGGTAGAAATTACACTATCATTATGTGCACGTACACGTACACACACAAGTAAAACTCACTCGCCTTCGTGAGTTGCAAAAACTATAATAATAATATGGCCAGTCCATTTACATTTCTATTACCATAAAATCTGCCTATAAATCAGCCTAAACAAAAAACATTGCACCGAAATGTTTACCACGCATTAATTAATCCTATTCCAAACAAGAGTGATTAATGGAATTGCTGAGTCGTTTGTTAACACTTACACAGCATTACTGGAATACTGAAGTTCCCAACGAGCAATTTGTACGGACGTTATTTGCAACAGCGCGGGATTTAGTTGGAATTTTTATTGGAATGGAATAATGGAGCGGTGAAATGCGATTTTAAGGCGGCGAGACAAATGATAATGGTTGGAGCTTGTTTTAGTTAGTGTTTTTACTATTTAATGAGTTTAGTTAGGGCGTCATTGGTGTTTTTGGAATATCTAATGGAAATAAATTCCAAAATAATGGAATAATGCAATAATACATGGGTGAAATGGAAATGATAACAATAAAAGTAGGTATCTTCAGTCACCACGTACATAAGCAAAATGTCGTAAGTTTCACATGTATTATGTAGTTTATTTTCAACTGAAAAATCATAGATAAGTAGTCTAACACAATGGACTCTACCAAACCCTTAACTTTCTTATTAACATAACTTTAAAGACGAATATTTTAACTACTTTAATGAGTATTTTAAAACATTTCTATTAAAACCCAACAAATTTCTGCACATTCGACACCTGACCCTTATTTGACCAGTAACTGGCAACTTACACATAATACGAGAGAAATGTATTTTTACCCATCTATACTTCTAGTATACTAATATTAAAAATGCGAAAGTAACTCGGTCTGTCTGTCTGTGTGCCTGTCTTGCTTTCACGTCTAAACCACTAAACCGATTTTGATGAAATTTGGCATAGAGATAGTTTTATCCCGGTTTTTGAAACAGGGACGCGCGCGTTAAAGTTTTTCTGTGACAGACAAAATTCCACGCGGGCGAAGCCGCGGGCGGAAAGCTAGTATTGAAATAAAACATTCCAATTCTCACAAAACATATCGGTGAGAGATGCTACCTACATTTCCCATGAGAAGTCCCACCTTACCTTTTACCCATCTCACCTGGTATTTGATGGCCTATTTAGTAAGTCACGAACTGGGTCGCGATGCGTGCCCTTGGCCTACAATCGGAAAAGGATCCAAGTGAAGTGCTGTTCTATGTACCTACATAAAGGTTTGGAGATGAAAGAACTTGTTCTCCAGGGGAGACAGGGGAAAGGTTACAGTGTAGATGTTGATTTTTATCCAGGGGAGACAGGGGAAAAGAGGGTTGTATAGATGTTGATTGTTCTCCAGGGGAGATAGGGGAAAAGAGGATGTAGATGTTGAAGTGCGTAGGAGGAAGGTGTAGTCTACACTTCTACACTAATTAAAAACTAAAAAGATTTGATTATTTGTTTGTATTGAATGGGCTACGAAACTACCAAACAGATTTGAAAAATTCTTTCACTATAAGAACCCTAGATTATTTCTGATGAACATAGCTATGAACATAGTTTATTATACATATTATTGTACGACGATAACTAATGTTTATGTATTAGTTTCTGTGAAGCTGTTATTGTCTAACTTGCAATCTACATATTATAGTAATATTATGTTTGAGTGGGTACCTAGATGGACGGTTCTTACTAATTTCTGCTCAGATTTTGATTAAACTTTATTACTTTTAATCACAATGGATAAACTCTTCGCCCTGCATCTAGGTTAGATGCTGATGATCAGGTCGAAGGTAGCGAACTACACCCGGAGTCTTCGTCTACAGATAAACTGACTTTCTTACCTCCAACTGCCGAAACACAACAATGCTGTTAACATTTTCGTGCTGGTGACGGGCTTGACAAAAGACGTGGTAGCCAGCCAGACAGTATACATTAACGTTTTATACAAAGCTTAGCGATTACAAATGAGTCTAAAATTGTAGTCTCATCCCATTTGAAATACAGCCCGCATCACCGCACATTTGTAGGAGTATTCACCCTTTTACTAGTCAGCAGAAATCAGTGATATCACAAAATAACATTGAATTATTCATGTTAGACCGCTTATCTTCGTTTTATGTAAACGCCTCGATTATACGCCTTGAATATTTATATTCGGGAATAAAAGTATAATGGAATTTGTGGCAGAAGTCCCACTGCTTACTGAATTTTTTAAGTCAATTTAATTACACGTTCACTAAAAAATAGGTTAAAAATAATGTATATCTAGCGGCCGCCCGTGACTTCGTACGTGTGGATCCCGTATTCCCGTTTTACCCCCTTAGAGGTGGAGTTTCGTAAAATCCTTTCTTATCCTACGTCATAACATCTACCTGCATGCCAAATTTCAGCCCGATCCGTCAAGTGGTTTGGGCTGTGCGTTGATAGATCACTATGTCAGTCAGTCAGTAATAAATGCCCTGTAAGTGATTAGGCAATTACAGGGCAGATATGTACCATCCTAGACTGTATCTCACTTAACACCATATTAGGAACTTATCCCTCAGATAAACTACAAAAAAATTTCTATCACAGATAGAGATGCTTGTCAAAGTCACCGGTAGTTATAATTATAAAGCATTAAAAAGGTATAATGTCAGATAGCTATCTGAAACTTTAACTTACTGTTTAATTGAAGATGACATCCTAATAGTCGATAAAATACTTTAACTAGCAGCCTTTATTCTCGTCCTCTCTAGTGAGCGTGTTAAAAAAATGTATAAAAATTTTTGTTCCTAAACGTTTCCGCTAGGGGCGCTGTACAATCCGTCATACAATTAATGTAATTTTTTACGCGCTCACTCACACTAGGCCCTTAGATAGCTATTTGAAACCTTATCTGATGAAATTTCTTCTAAGGCTACTGAATGTGCCTGTCGTATTAAAGACTGCATATTCACAGGCTGAGTCTGAGCCGCTTCACGGTACAACACGCCGTTGAATGTGCCCCAGTCTCCTCGCGGTCTCGACTTGTCCCGGTATTGTTCTAGATGAATAATGTATTCAATTTCCGACGTCGAATCGTAATAATTTTGGGAAAATATTTAAGGCTTAATTTTAACGGTTACACCATATTTAACAAACTCCATACAAAAAACACCGATTATGGTTATGGTGACGGTTATAGAAAGGTGGTGCAACTCAGCCTAACAAATATAGCTGCTAGAATCTCTATTACAAAATCTGTGAAACTGCCTACTGTCGTCGTTTATCTGACAGATAAATGTTGCTGATATGCTATCAGGGACTTTACCAACAAGTGGTAAAAGATCCACAAAGTTATAGTTTATCTGATGATAATAATTTAAAAGAAAAAAAACTTGTAGTTTATTTGTCAGAGACAAGTTTTTAATTTCTAAGTAAAACTTATCAGCAGGTAGTAAAACGGTCTTAAGACAACTTAAGTCTATTACACTTTTATTATTTAAATTTTAAAGCGTAAACATCATGTTCAGTGTTGACAATAGTATACAGTCATAATGAGATGCTAGATGACAAAATAACAATTACTGCTATCTCCAAGCTGGAGCTAATTCACTCGCACTTCGAAACTTGTGGAACTTGGCTCGTATTCATAAGCTCGTGTAAGTTTCACGGCTGTCATGCTTTATTAAATAACAACTTTTACACCGTCTTTTGTTAGTATTTGTTTTACCTTATACTCGTACATACGGGCACTAACTTATTTTATACAGCTTCTTGTAATAACTTACCCCAAACGTGCAAATAGTGGCTTGATTACGAATAAACCATGAAGCTAGTTTAATAAATAACTGTAAAGTCTAAAAGAATATAAAAGTATAAACACGAGTATACCTACATTATAATTGTAAAAGCCTTGAGATTTTTCTATAAATCTAAAATCACACACTAAAATTATCATCGTAAACGAGAGACTGCTAACAAATATTAATTTGGCTTTAGTGTCGCAACGTTATTATGAATTTGATATTTGACACATAAATTGAATAGCTCCACACACACTCAACACACTAGAGGCAGATGAAGATGGCTTACATAATTACCCCTTACTAATAAAACTTACACGCTCGTTGAACAGTGTTTTAAAGTGACGTTTAGTATGAAATGTCATTTTAAAACAGTGTTCAACAACTGTTGAACTTTTTATTAGTAAGGGGGTTAGTGGTTATATATTTTATAATCTTCCTGCTATGATGTGTGATACTTTTATGATTTCGTCGGTCCACTTTGTGGGTGGACGTCACACGCTGCATTTTTCTGTATGCGGCCTCCACTCCAGAACCTTGCTGCCCCATTGGCCGTCAGTTCTGCGTATGTGCCCTGCCCATAGTAAAGGTAGCAGGAAGGCGCTGGACGCAGGCCGCTACCACCCGGTCAACATGGAAATCATTGGGCAAGGCCTATGTTCAGCGATGGACGTCCTGTTGCTGAAATGGCTTCTCCCAATGATTTCCATGACTGGTTGATAGAGGCCTGCATCCAGCACCTTCCTGCTATCTTTACGAGGTCGTCGGTCCACCTGTGCGTGGAACCACTGTACCCACCTCCATTGTGCCTGAACTCTGCCATATAAGCTGAAACGACCGGGGTTGCCTTATTGCAAACATAAATCACTTCACTGCAGCTGGATAAATGATGTACTGTCGAAAACGGAATAACTGAGCCATTACTGCATCCGAGTTGATGCAAATCTGTGCACGTACTGAATTCGATATACTCAAGTACAGGTATAAGTGTAGTATAATTGTGTTAGGCACAATGTGCATTTGAATTTGGAGGGAATACCTGCAATAGCTTCCTTCAGTTTCTGGCACTAATCTCTACACTAAATAGTTTTGTAAGTAACTCTTCCCTTGGAATCCCTAAAGTTTTGCATTTGATATATTAAACGTACTTTTTTCTTATTGCATCGTCAATATGACGCTTACGGAGCCTTTACATGTCTCATTATTTTTTTGCCCTACCAGCATGCAGCGCTTTGGGAAGTGCTGTGAAGAACAAACTCAGTCCAAGCAAACTTATTTTTGTGATCCGAACTTCTCAATAATCAATGTTACTGGTGTGTTTTAGTCCTAATATCTTTAAGGAGAATCTAAGGGCCTTATTACAAAAATTTAAACGACTGTTGAACACTTGTTTAAACAGTCATTTAGTATTTAAATGTCATGTTCAAAGCACGTTTAACTTTTTTGTACTATACAAATTACACACTTCTTTTGAGAAATAATAGGTACTTACGACCAAATTAACAATTTGACTAAATTATCCTAGTAGCCGCCTAGGAAGAGGATTAAACTTAATATCTAACTTTTGTATTTAGCCAAATATAATCTGATACAAACGACTGCCCTTATTGCGGACATAAATCACCACACTTCAGTATAATGGCGCGTGCTCGCCGCGCTTATCGCGACAGTTTTTAATTTCCTAGTTTTATTTCGGGGAACTCGTAAAATATGGGAATAAACTAGTCTGCTGTAATAGAAACTGGAAGAGCTGAAGTTAGACAACAAACATGATGTCGTGCCCTGCGTGCCCGAACAACTGCACGCAGGAAGATTTAATGAATGTTACTGACAACGCCACTAGCAGAGTTTTGAGCTGACATTGTATAGGTTTGTTTACGACACGACAAGAAAAATATTGGCATTTGACCACTAACAATAAAGCACGGCAATTTTTACCTGCTTTACTTCTCTTATAATAACTACATCCAAGTACAGGTATACCTAACACTATACTGGATAGTCACGACTTAGTGGCAGAGAATAATAAAATAATTCATTCCCACATCTCGTTCTCACCGGTGCAACTCCTGTGTAGCCAGGATCTACAGCTTGACCGTCCCAAATCCAACCAGTGAAGGTCAACTCCAGTCTTCTTTTTACAAATAACTTGAAAAATCCTAAGGTAAGAATCGAACCCACGACCTTTCGCTTGCCGGGCGACTGCTCTTCCAGTCATTTTATGTAACAATTTCACCGAAAAACAACGGAAGTTTTTTGCTACCTACTACAGAATATAATAATTTAAAACTAACTTTATCCTAGGACTTACCATTATTATAATTTGCCCGCGGCGCCGCTAGAAAAAACGGTCTGTTATTTTTCGTACAAAATTTAATTACTACATTCGTTTAGCGTTGGCTCTAGAGAAGGGATGTCGAACCTTTATGATCAAAATACCATTTTTCATAAAATGTTTAAGGCATAGGCCATCAAATACTTCGTTCGTTCGTTTCAGCCAAATGACGTCCACTGCTGGACAAAGGCTTCCTCCAAGGTTTTCCACAATGAACGGTCCTGCGTTGCCCGCATCCAGGCTCTTCCCGCGACCTTTACCAGATTGTCGGTCCACCTAGTAGGAGGCCTGCCCACGCTACGTCTTCCAGCCCGTGGTCGCCACTCGAGAACTTTTCTGCCCCAACGGCCATCGTCTCTACAAGCTGTGTGCCCCGCCCAAATCAGCCCCATCAAATACTTACCTGCTTCCTTCTCCTTCCGCGCCTTTCGATTGACATTCAAAGTCAAAGTTTTTATTCTGTATGTAGGCCCATTCCAGGGCGCTTAAACACGTTGTACATACTTGCCTACCACCACTTCGGGACAACATATTTTATTTCATAGTGAAATTGATTGGTGGCGTGCCCGAAATATTGTGGTTTGTGGCGCGTGCCATTGGTTCGCCATCCCTGCCCTAGTGTGCACTAGAAAATTATGTCCTCTCACTTTAAATTTTTTACGACATTTATAAAACTTAAGTCAACTCACGTATAAAATCTCTCATCAGCTCAGAAGCTTGGGGAAAACTAAAATTAATTTTATATGACCGTTTTAAGTTTACCGGTTCATTCTTTAATTGGTGGAAATTACTGAAAGATTGTCAAAATAGAGAAGCGAGTGTTTTGTTAACAGATGATAAATAAATAATAAAAAAATACAGGCTGGGCCAAAATTTTTGCAATTTCGTGAGTGATGGATAACTGTGCAGTGTGCATACCTAATTTCATGAATTTTTAGTTACTTTGGAGCGCTTCACATGACAACAGTGTGCTTTGTGTATTTTTTACCAATATTTTTTACTTTTACTAACTTTAGGTATACCTTTATATTTTTATCGTAAGTCAAAATTTACTGAGAAAAGAAAATTTTTCTTTCTTTCTTTTCTTTCAAAGGGTTTGCTCTGAGGACTTTACATGTCTCATAATATTTTTTTTAACCTATCAGGGCTTCGAGACCAACATTTGGCAAGTGTTGAGAAGAAGCGCCGTAACAAACTTAGAAACCACTGTCTGCCGGTTGAATTCATTCATTTTAATTTACTTACAAATTGCAACATTAATGTATATTACCTACATAAGAGTGCCACTACAGTCATACATTATGTAGGTACGAGTAATCACAACATGGAATTTCATACACTCTCAGCTATGGCCGTGTATCAAACAAAAGCGAGCATATTCTCAGAACCAGTATATCATAGATGTAATTAGAAAGATCAGAATTAGAAGATTAGAAACCTACCCCCCTTTGCCTAACTTATTCCCCCACTCATTGGCTTAATTGAGATTAGTAATTGAACGAACTTGTTATCTCGCTCGCACATCTAACTAGTTAATAGTTATAGAACAGTCTGTATATAAATCTGGATTGAGGTCTAATTAGTTTGGTAGTGATTATCAAACTTGGTTCTATACTCCCTAATCCACCCCAATATGTTACTATTCCCACCTCTGATTCCCACCGCTGCAACTCCTGTGTAGCCAGGATCTACAGCTTGACCGCCACAAAAACCCAACCAATGAAGGTCAAGTTTGTTTACGGGGAAAGTTAAACTGTCATTGGACCTGCAACGAAATTAATCAGAAGAACATAGGAGGAGTTCGAAGTTAAGGTTCGAATTCCCTCCAATGAAAGCAGATGGCAGGTGACAAACTAAGGTTTATGGTAACCTTTGTTTCATTTCAACTATTAGCTTATGAATAAATTCCTAAGATGCACTACAACGTGCTAAGGTTTTAATTAATTTGTTGCATCTCACATGTTAGCTAACCAAAACCAATTTCACATGCGAAACGTACGCCAGCACAGCAGTATCAATGTTACAGGTCATGTGTGTAATTTGGTATTTCGCAATAATATACCTAGGCGTTACGAATCTCGTCAACATCATCATTATTTCAGCCATAGGACGTCCACTGCTGAACATAGGTCCCGCCAATGATTTTCAGGTTAGCTGGGTGGTAGCGGCCTGCATCTAGCGCCTTCCTGCTACATTTAGTGGTCGTCTGTCCCCCTTTTAGGTGTTTGTCTATTTTCAAATATGTAATCAGTTCTTGCAGCGAAGAGCCTACTGTTTAATGTAGTACGAGTATGATTACACCATCTTACTTTAACTAATAAAAAACGTCAAAAGTCGAACTCCATACAAAAGCACCGGTTATACTCATAGTATGATTAAAGTTAAGGTGGTGCAACTTACTTCTAATGTTTAAAAACATCACAATGTTAAATTACATACAGCACCTCAGCTCAGTCCAATTTAATATTAATCCCAGACGTTTCACAGAACACCGCAATTCCAACTTGCCCCGCAACGCCCACACTTCACTAATGACGCTTCAGTGCAACCCGGGCATTATCCGTTAGTATAATTGCATACCAGATAACAAACATAGGAACTAGGAAATCCGCGTGCATTCGGTATGTACTTATGTGTTTAGTGTAATACAATGTATGTAGTATGCAGGCGAACTCATTACTAGCCTTTGCTAATGGTGTTGCTCGGACTTTAATAAGAGAATTGCCTCCAAAATGGGAAGAGAAGGTAGTGAGACACTGATCCCTTTCGTTCTTGCTTTCCCTAATACCTTAACTTCGATCTCCTAAGTTCTTCTGGTTAATTTCGTTGCGAGTCCAATGACAAACGACCTTAGCTGGTTGTGTTTTTATTGGCGGTCAAGCTGTAGATTCTGGCTACACAGGAGTTGCAGCGGTGGGAACGAGAGGTGATAGTCCGGTAGCCTTTGCTAATGGTCTCACTCGAACTTTTATGAGGGAATTGGAATTTTCTCGTTGCGGGTCCAATGACAGTTTAACTTTCCCCGGGACAAACTTGACCTTTATTGGTTGGGTTTTTATGGCGGTCAAGCTGTAGATCCCTACTACACAGAAGTTGCAGGGGTGGGAACGAGAGGTGATAGTCCGGTAGCCTTTGCTAATGGTCTCACTCGCACTACTATGAGGGAATTAGAAATTTCTCGAAAATGAGAAGAGAAGGTAGTTAGACACTGCTCCCTTTCGTCCCTGATTTCCCTAATACCTTAACTTCGAACTCCTCCTATGTTCTTCTGATTATGTCGTTGCGGGTCCAATGACAGTTTAACTTTCCCCCGGGACAAACTTGACCTTCACTGGTTATATATAAGGTGTACAATATGTAACGTATTTATGAGGTATTTATATTATTATGTATCATGATTCATAAGCAATTGTTGTGCTCAGTAGTGCGTGAGTGGATACGTTTTCAGTATAATTGTAATTACCTTCTCATTAAATAATGTTAAGTATTGCAAGTGTATTGTCGATGATACTGAATAAACATTTTTTCTTTCTTTCTTTCTTTCTGGTTGGGTTTTTATTGGCGGTCAAGCTGTAGATCCTGGCTACACAAGAGTTGAAACGGTGGGAACGAGAGGTGGGAAAAGTCCTGCTTTTAAAAAAAATATTCTAATAATAAATGCAAAATTTGTGTCTGTCATTACGTTTTCACACCAAAATCCCTGAACCAATTTTGATGAACTTTGATAGAGAGATAGTGAGTTCCGAGAAGGACATAAGGATAGTTTTTTCCCAGTTTTTGAAAGGGACGCGCGCGTCAGTTTTTTGTGACAGACAAAATTTCACGCGAAGCCGCGGGCAGAAGCTAGTCTCATATAAAACCCTGAAACATTTTCCTCACGTAGTAATTTTACAGATCGCAATCATAATAAGTAATACGCTATCAACTCCCGAGATTCATGATCCGTGCTTCGGAAGTCCTAATGTCGCGGGGTTATTCCGAAAAACGTCCAAAATTTCGTGTTGCTATCCCTCTCACGCAAAGCGAGATGCCAGCATGAGTGACAGTGACAGCTAGACCCGAAACGACGTTAACGTAGATTCGGAGTAGTCCTCTTGCAACGAACCGTAAAAATGTTCCCGAGGCTCTTGAAGGCTTTCAATGTTATGAACGAAATTACGTTAACGTTCTTACGTCATATTCGCTGTTTAGGTAAAGGAGCTGTATTTTGAATTTTCCAAGAAAATAAGATTTACTGGGCTTTCTCATTGTGAATATGAAAATGAAAATTCTGTTCTATTTACGTTAAAGAAGCAATAAAACACATTATTATTTTATTTGTTATCTGTCATTATAATGCAAATTCTAGTTATTTTGGGTACAATACAGACTACAATAATATGGTTTGTGGCAAGAAATAATTTATTGTTGGAACAATGAAATTAAAATTTGCATAATTTTACTTGGAATTGAATTATTTCACTCAAATATCCACCCGTTTTCACAAACTTAAACATTTACCTATCAATTAGCTACAGTTTTGTATTAAAATTACCATTTATTATAGCTAGAGTTGATTTTCTTTTCAAACTTGCGACAATACCAGTGAAAGGTATTCATCATCATCATCATTTCAGCCACAGGACGTTCACTACTGAACATAGGCCTCCCCCAATGATGTCCATGTATACCTAGTTCTTGCGACTCACGAAGGTAAGTAAGCTTTACTTGTGTGTGTATGTGTACATGCACATAACGATAGTGTAATTTATTTCAATCTTTTGAAAAACGAACGATGCTCACTCGCCTTTATGAATTGCAACAACTAATAATTATTACAAACTTTATTTAGTTAACAACCGAGATAAATATTCTACGAGTATACACGTGCTGTTATAAGTGACTCTAGTAATCCAATGATTCCATACGCCTCCGTTTTCAGCTGGTTTTCAGGATTTATTCTGACGGGCAGCTCTAACACCCTTGAAACGTCCTGAAATATTAATTTCTTGTAAACCTTACTCTTACTATCCTTACCTTACGCTTACTATGGGCCTCATAAGAAGGCTCAAGGTCACCCAAAGGGCGATGGAGCGGGCTATGCTCGGAGTTTCCCTGCGTGATCGAATCAGAAATGAGGAGATCGAGAACCAAAGTAACCGACATAGCTCGCAGAATTGCTAAAATCAAGTGGCAGTGGGCGGGGCACATAGCTCGTAGAGACGATGGCCGTTGGGGCAGGAAAGTTCTCGAGTGGCGACCACGGGCTGGAAAACGTAGCGTGGGCAGGCCTCCTACTAGGTGGACCGACGATCTGGTAAAGGTCGCGGGAAGAGCCTGGATGCGGGCAGCGCAGGACCGTTCATTGTGGAAAACCTTGGGGGAGGCCTTTGTCCAGCAGTGGACGTCATTTGGCTGAAACGAACGAACGAAACCTTACTCGCTTCAAAGAACGTTTTAGTAAAGGATTATTCTTGACACCTCTTAGTGAGTTAGTTTGGACACAAAATGGACACAAACTAGAAGGCCCAGACGTAATTTAAGCTGGAATAATTTTTTTTTTTTTCATAATCATCAGGTAATTTAGTCTCATCTGCAGGAGGATAGTTAATCCTTTGTAATTTATCATAGGCCAAAGGGAGGAATTGACATACACTCCCCATGTTGGCCGTACCGGTTGGGGACGAATGATGGTTGCATATTTTTCTATTAGTCGCCTCTCACGACATCCATGGGACATCCTTTTCTTATCTGACGAAACCACGAGGCAATTTTTTATTACTCACTGCTGCTACTATTTTTTATCATTTAAACATATTTACATTACTTTAAAATGCAAAGAATGTTCACAAATCAATCCATTGCAATCGCTTATACCAGCTTCTGCCAGGAGTAACAAATAAATCTGTCTGAAAATACGTTAGAGAGATGCAATTCTGTTCTCAAAATGATATCAATAGCTCACGTTACGTCGCCTTTTAATATCCTCCTCACTTTATCATCATCATGATCAACAGCCCTTTACAGTCCACTGCTGGACTATGAGCCTCCTCTAATAATATAGTGGAGGGTTTTGCCATAATCCCCACGCTTGGCAGGCGGGTTGGAGATCGCAGTTTAAAAGATTGATGTTTTTCAGAGAGCGCTGCTGCCCGTTCCCTGTTTGATGTGTAGTCCCGAAGTCACCTCTTGCGACACCCGTGGGAAGAGTAGGGGTTGGTGACAAATGTATTCTACTCTGCCGTCACCACACGGCTTCCTCACTTACTACCTTTATATTCAAAGCACACTTACTGAAACCAACTTATACTATCGTCCAAGACTTGATGGAAGTAACTTATAGCGCGGATTAACCAGCTCTAAGCTGCAAAAGGGTTGTATTAACTCACTGATAACGCGTTAATGGGACAAAGTAAGTTTGGGGTAGTTTAAAAACGACTATACGTCTAGATTATGGTAAGTGTGGATTTAAAATGACTTATTGCTACCGACGTATCAGCCGTATTAATGATACGGAGCTCAGGGTCTATAGGGCTCCCAAGATCAATTATAAGACAGAGTAGGTGACTAGGTGTCCAAGGTTTTTAAGAAGCTTACCAGGGCTCCGTCTGCTCAAAAAAATCAATACCAATTTTGATGACCCTTCTGAAATTGTTAATTTTGCCTTTTGGATGAAAAGACCGAAGCATTAATCCTTAGACCATTTTTTTGGTCACCTGGGTCTCCATAGGCGATATTTAAGTGTGCTTTGGATATTTTCTTCTTCTCGATCTTCTTGTAGTGTCGACAACAAACCTACACAGTGTCAGCCCAAAACTCCGCTACAAGAGTGGCGTTGTCAGTAGCGTTCATTAAATCTTCCTTTCCTAAATTGATGTGATTCTATCCGAGAGTGACTCATAGGATACTAAAAAGTGTTGCATTTGGACTCTTATAAGTATTCAAAGTGGAATAGACCTTATTCCACTTTGATCCATATTACCTGGGCACCCATTTTTTTTGGTCTTAGATGAAAGTCACCAACTTTTGATACAGGGCCTAAGGCAAGTTACGTTACTGACTATACGTCAAGATTATGGTAAGTTTGGAAAATAAATGACTCTAGGTATCAGCCGGGCCAGGGCACGGCTCTTATCTTCTAATTTACAGCCGGCTTAACGTCTCAAGTGTACTGATTAGTGAATTAACGTAATTTAATGTAAAAGGCTGGCTGTTGTGTCTATGTAATGGGTCTTAGGTAAAAATACTTGTGTGTAAAGAGAATGGAGAAAAGAGGGTGTGTTGGAGAAGAAAGATTGAGAATCGCTGATCTTGTAATATCATGACTCAATTATCACTACATAGTATAAAACAAAGTCGCTTTTCGCTGTCTGTCCCTATGTATGCTTAGATCTTTAAAACTACGCAATGGATTTTGATACGGTTTTTTTAATAGATATAGTGATTTAAGAGGAAGGCAGATGTACTAAGCACCCGTGCGAAGCCGGGACGGGGCGCTAGGTGTAAATAAAAATATACAGAAATAATTTTAACTTGATCGTATCTACTCCTGGTCTTCAGCCTATAGTTAATTTTAACTTGATTATTAAATAATTTTAACTTTATCTTTGTCTCCTACGAGTATGTTTTTGACCTACAATGGACATGGCGCACAATTTTTGTTGAAGATGCCAAAAAAAACTACAAAAAATTAGAATGAATACTGTATTTTTACTTTTTTGATATCTTTAAAAATGACTGAAATATTCAAGCTCAAAGTGCGCTCTTCCGCTAGGAGCGATTTTCCGCGCGGATTTTGAAAATGTGACGTAGTAACATGAAAAGCTGCATGTAAGATATTATCTGTGTACAGTGGTTAGAATGGTTAGTAGGGTAGCCGAAGCGGGGATTTCGGGACTTACTAAAGAGTGGCAGACTAACATACAAGGAAATACTTTGTACCTGGTTGAGTACCTCTAAGTATGAATTTTTGATATAAAACGGCTTTAGTTCTTATGCCTCTCACCCAAAAAATACCTCAATTAAGCCCAAATTTGAGACCGCATCCAAACTTTGACTGACGATGGAAACTAGCCTAGATGGAGGACACATGAAATTGAACTTCTGCTTCTTCATTGATAAAGACTTATCATTTACCATACCTTATCATTTTGTAATCTTTTTTCAAGTCACTTTTTTTTCGCTTACTGTTTAAACAAAACGTGGGATTTTTTTAAAATCTCAGGTCTTTTGAACGCCCATCTGAACGATGTCTGGTTTTAATTTCTTCAGTTACTCCGTGACCATGGCGCTTGCAACAGTGCCGAAATATTGGAAACTCAAAACTAAGGTACATTCTAGCAATCCCGTCAGTAATAATAATAGGAAAATGTCTTGAAAAATAAGTAAATCGTATATTACTTTATGTAACTAATTTTATTATGTATCATACTTATAACTAATCACTTCATTCAGAACTAGAAAACGATTCCAAGGATTCCACTTTTCTTCAATAGATGATCAAGATAAAGAGGTATTTATTATAAATTGCTCTTCCAGCATTTTAATTATTCTATCTTGCTTGATGAAATCTTTTTCAATTTTATTTACATGGTCATAACATTTTCACCATTCCTCTGCACCAATTTGTGAGTTACACCTGAAACCCCCGATAAAGCAGCTATTATAAGAATAATATTTAAAAAAAACCCTCCTTCTGACGCAGTTAGGTAATAAACTAAATTATCAAATTTCACTCCAACTTACTGTCAACTCAACGACGCGCTTTAAAATCAAAGATTGACTTTGAATTATGCCTTATTTTACAATACACATTGAAAACAATATGACTTGCTTTCTTGAGCTTTTTCGACTTTTTCACAAAAATAACAAATAGGCATGAAGAGATTACAAAATTTCTGCAGCGACTGACAGTTCACTTGATTTACTTTGATAGGTGACAGTAAAGCCATAGACATTTGCCATATGAAAGACACACCTTATCCAATGTTGTAGTTTGCCGTGAGATTCTGGTACACCTATACCTATCATTTAATGAAAAGATAAACTATTTTTTTTAGCACAACGAAAATCTGCTTTGGCGCGTAGCAATGCAACGTGACAACTGCAGTTCGGACTTCTTTATGCGTCCACTACACATACAATAAAATTCGAACTATCGCACATTTTTTCTTTTTAATTCTAATTCAGTAAAAAATGTTTTTGAAACCTTCATTCAAAATTCAAAAGTTATTATCATATGACAGACTATGTACATTGAATAAAATATTTTTCTTTTTATCATCAAGCTTAGCAGCCTAATAAGTTACTATGACACTCGAGTTAATCCACATTCAGCACCATAGCCTCCCCTTCTACAAGGCCCTCTACAAATGTCAAAACGTCACTTAACCCTTTTAGCACCAGTTCTTTTGTTTTTGAGAAGATGTACCCAAATTTTTATATCAATTAAATTTGGTCGTCCAGTCGTTTGGTACAAATTAACGTGGTTACCTGGAAATTGTTCCAGGAGTTTTGAAAATTGGTGATTAAAATAGATTTCGCTATGCTCTCTGTTAGTCTGTTAGTTAAGTGTGATTGCCGCGCTCGTTGGGAAATTGGAAAAATGCTGCCTTAGAGAAGATTTTTGGTAGTTATCTAAATTCTTTCCTATTTCGTCGTTACAGCCAAATGACGTCCACTGCTGGACAAAGGCAAGAGGCCTTTGGGTTTTCCATAGGTTTTTCATAATGAACAGTCCTGCGCTGCCTGCATTCAGGTTCTTCCCGCGACCTTTACCAGATCGTCGGTCCACCTAGGAGGAGGCCTGCCCACGCTACGTCTTCCAGCCCGTGGTCGCCACTCAAGAAATTTTCTGCCCCAATGGCCATCGTCTCTACGAACTATGTGTCCCGCCCACTGCCACTTGATTTTAGCAATTCTGCGTGCTATGTCGGTCACTTTGGTTCTCCTGCGGATCTCCTCATTTCTGATTCGATCACGCAGGGAAACCCCGAGCATAGCCCGCTCCATCACCCTTTGGGTGACCTTGAGCCTTCTTATGAGGCCCATAGTAAGCGACCACGTTTCAGATCTTTAAACTTTCCTATTTATTTCACGACTAGCTTTTGCCTGCGGCTTCACCCGCGTGAAATTTAGTGTCACAGATCGGCATAAATTATAGCCTATTGTTAATCAGGGTTACAAACAATAATATTGTACAGTTTCAACAAAATCCGTTGAGTACTTTTTGCGTGAAAGAGTAACAAACCTGAGACACAGGAATCTTCTTAGTTCAGGTATCAACCCACCAACATTCTTACTTTTTGTTTTTCCTGATTGTTTGTTATCATAATAATATTATCTGTTATGTTGGTGAGAAATAAACATTACTTTACTTTATTTTAAACTTCCAGACATCCAGACATTCAAACTTTCGCATTTATAATATTAGTAGGATACAATTATGTAATGTAGAAACAAACAAGACAAAAAAAAAGTATAGGTACTTCAGCAACGCGAATTTTTTTATACTTCAGCATATTTAGGACACCCGGCAGCGTGTCCTGCCATGATTAAAGAAAAAAGAACTCGCAATTTAGCAGGTACATTAATTTGACTGTTTCACAACTCTAAATCTATTTAACTTACAGTACATTAAATTTATCACATTTATCAAAGCTTCTTAGCTTGTCTATGTCCCAAAAATTATAAAAAAGTAGTTGTCAAAAACCTTTTTTAAGGCGGATTTTTTTCAATAAGGCTTCTATAAACGAGCGCGCTTCTATAAACGAGGTCACAAAATTCGGAAAGAACATAGCGAAATCTATTTATTCACCAATTTTCAAAAATTCCGGAAAAGTTTCCAAGTAAAATTAACAAATAACTGGACTATTTACTTGTTATTGAGCACAGAGACACAAACTTGGTTATTTTCCAGAAAATTTATTATTTTTTTTATGTGCATAAATGTGACATAATAATGGTTACTTTTTTAGCGCCTAGTTTGAAATGTGATTGAACGATGACAACTAACAACAGTTGTCAGTTAGGTAAAATTTTATTTTAGTTGGAAAAAGACAAAAAGTGGTTAATGTGCGGGGGCTGCAAAATCATGTTGTGACGTCACGCGCGAATATTGGAAATTTTTGAAAATTTTAAAAAGTCCGTAAACTTCTCGAGGCTCTATCTTCGGTAATACTGGATGGATTGAGGTGAAATCAAAACTAGTGTAATGTGTGTGATCTAAACTTTAAATTAAGTCATAATTTAACTTAATATTACAACTTATGCGTGTTGTCCATTGAGGGGACCTATCTTAAATAATGTTTTGGACTTATTAAAAAATGGAAATCTATGTGATTTTATAATTTTCTCGATTTGACATTAACGAAAATACCATTCAGATTTAATGAAATTAACATCTGATTGGTTATTCAAAACATTTCTCCGCTCCGCTCCGCCTTGGTGGAAAACCCAACACAATTATTTCCTTTCGGCACTGAAACTGCATTGTTCCTGCAATATCAGCACTAAACACCACGTTAATAACGGAGCGTACAAACAAACCGTAATTTCATTCTTTCAGCGATAAATCCTGAAAGCACAGGAAGGAAACACACCGCAGAATATCGTTGTTGACCTGAACTTTAGTTAAAAGTGCACGTTATTTGTGTGCTTTAACCGTGTCTTGGTCTTTTTAAATAAAATGCAGTTGGTGTTCTACCATTTATGGGAAAAGTGTGGGAAAATAATATGATGTTTTAGTTCATTTGTTGTGGAAGGTAAACACATAAATTAATTTTAGCAAATAAATTAATACCGAAATCAAAAAACCTGCATTAAAGGTTGAAAAATAATTACGTTATTTACTTATGGGACAAATGTGTCATGATTGATGTTCTCGGAGTCGGTGCCAGCCTGCCTAGTGCCAAGCTCAAAAAATTATCAATTTTTTTCCGGCACTTACTAGTTTTGAAGGATTTAGTTCAATACTTACTTATTACTTTTAACAAAGTCGTGCATTACCAACTTCAATCAATAACTAAATTATTGATGTATTCTCATTTTATAGTTTTCCACTATAAAACTTCTATTATCAAAACAGTTCTTCAACTTAATAAATCTCCAACTATTATTCTTAATCTAGAGTACAGTCTGCATTATTTAATTCTGGCGCAATAAATCCTAAAGCGAGGAAGGAAGCGAGCGCAGGAAATGTACCGCGCACCCTCTGACAGGACTTTTATTCAACTGTGCAATTCAAAAACAGGTATTTTAAAGGTGTATTTTCTTGGAGTTATTAAAATAGTACAATGTTTATTTTTCTCACAAAAGGTTACAAAATTGGTACAAAGACTTAACGTAGTTTAACCGTTGCCTTGTGTGGGATGTTGGTGCTTGAGATAGTTTTTTATAAAGCCCGTATAACGGTGATTCACCCCCCATGTTGCATGTGCAATTAGTGTCGTAGCTCACGAGTGAGTACTGCCATCATCGGTTACCTAACATTTTGATGCGTGCACTTCATATTATTCTGTACTTAGCTCGACTTTCGCCTGGCGTGGCAGTCAAATAAAAAGCCTAAAAAAGGCGGACAAGACCGTAAAAAGCCGTCTAAAGCCGGACACCTGGCAACCCTAAGTACATATTATAATATGTTAGCGACCATTCTTATTAATTCAAACTAAGTTTTCTTCTATTAACTATGAATACCTAATACTTGAAACTAATTTGAATTTCAACCCTAAAATGGAAGCCCAGGTCTTACAGACCGACCTAATTAGATCGGGCGGTCAGTCGATGATAGCCGATTAACTACTGGCTATTAAGTAGGGATAGAGGGTTATTACAAACAACAAAGCTAGTGTTGTTGTGAGTTGTTAGAGTATCGATAGTCTATGCTAATTTATAAATGCGAAAGTAACTCTGTCTGTCTGTCTCGCTTTCACGCCTAAACCACTGAACCGATTTTGATGAAATTTGGCATAGAGATAGTTTGAGTCCCGGGAAAGGACATAGGATAGTTTTTATCCCGGTTTTTGAAACAGGGACGCGCGCGATAAAGTTTTTCTGTGACAGACAAATTCCACGCGGGCAAAGCCGCCGGCGGAAAGCTAGTTGACTATAAACAAAGATTGTCTTTATACCGTAAGAACTAGGTGAGTGATGCGAATTTAGAGACTGATTCCAATAAGTGTCGCTAACGAATTATTCCTTCTCATCGTAATATCAGACAACTACAACACTTAGGCTGAGTTGCACCATCTTATTTTGACTTTGACAAACGTCAAAAATCTGTCAAACTCCATACAAAAAGCACCGGTTATTGTGAAAGCTACAGTCAAAGTAAGTTGGTGCAACTCAGCCTTAGTTCTTTGAATTTTTTTTCATAATTTTTTCGTATTTGTGATGTTGATTGTCCTAAATATAAAGTCCTTATAAAAACTCGTCGAAAACAAATGATGGGTTCAATAAAACTTTAAAATCTTTGTCTATAAACAACTTTTAACAACCTTCCTTTGCCAAAGAAAATATACTTACCATTTTTGTGAAAGCTCATAAGTGTTTCTACAATGATAAAATGTTTTATTGTAATAGAGTCTCAACTCAACTCGCTTATATCGTTAAGTAAAATTGTCGATAGCATTTTCACCTGTATTTTCAGCACTACTTGTGACTGCAACAAACGAAAATTAGTTCGTTTCCCATTGGGGATAGTCCGACCGAGTTTGAAAGTTGTGGGTAGAGTTCGACAAAATGGTCATTATTAATTTTGCAGAATTTCGTAATGAATATCGGTTTGTTGGCCACAGCAAATGGCTTTGTTAGAAAGAGTCTACAGTCACAAAAAGGTGACCCTTTGTGAAGGGTTCGCATATCGTATTGAACACAGTTTTTAACCGACTTCAAAAAGGAATGTTATGGCACTAATGAACGTCAAAACAAAAAAAAGGTTAGCCTTATAAGGTGCTCTTTACATGTCTCCTTATCTTTTGGGCCCTACCAGCGCTTCGAGACAAACATATTATGGCAAGTGCTGAGAAGAAACGCCGGAACAAACTCAGTCACCACTAGTTGCCAGTCATAATTTAAAAATCAAAAATAAAGTAAGGGTAGCCCAATTCAAGTATCAATAATAAAACTAACCATAAAACTAACAAAGCATCTTCTCTTAGCTAAGCCTATCACACATCAATACTATTTTGTCTCCGATACAATCGATAAAGGCTGTAGCGTAAACTTCGGCGATTCCCAATTTATCGCCCAACTGCTATGTATTTTATGAAGAATTCTTCGTAAAGAAATACAAGCTATTTTCGCAATGTGCGATAAATGTAGGGTGACTATGGATCAAGTTCAAAAGTGGTCTTTTATTTTTGTGAGTTTCATTTTTTACAAATTTTCGAATCTCTTTTTTTGATAGAAATTGTTAATGACTGAAGCTCTATCAAGCGGCCTAGATGTCTTTACATTACCAACCTTATCCTTCTGTCTGAAACAAAAAAAGTCACAAACATCGTTCGTTCGTTTCAGCCAAATGACTTCCACTGCTCGACAAAAGCCTTCCCCCAAGGATTTTCACAACGACCATCCAGGCACCCCACGACCTTCACCAGATCGTCGGTCCACCTAGTGGAGGCCTGCCCACACTACGTCTTCCGGCCCGTGGTCGCCACTCGGGACTTTTCTGCCCACAAAAGTCGTAATAGTAATTTATTTTCTGCTTTTAAAAAGCGCTTTCATTAACCCTGTCACTGCTTCGAGACAATAAATGGGCTAGTGCTGAGAAGCAGTGCAAGAAGAGCAAGTCCTGCTTCTTCCATAACTCATGGCTACTCACTCCACCTGAAAGCAATGACCTGTTTCATGTTATTTGATTTGTCTCCAGACCCGTCGGGACTAGATATACAGGGTGAGTTTAAAATGTTTTCACCTTGAAAGCTATGTAGGTACGTAGGTATATGAAGCTAGTGATATTCTTGTATATCTTTAAAATCTTCATTTAATAATACGCGGAATAAAACTGTATTTGCTATGATTAATGTAACTGGCTTTTTGTGTACTCGTACAACGAATAACGTAACTGGATAAAGTTATATATTTTTTAATGATTGTATTCTTGTAAAAATGCTTTAGTCGGTCTAGTGTGAAAAATACGGTAGTCTTTTAGCAGCTTTATATCAGTTATAAAAAGTCTATCTAGAAAAGTCTTCTATAAAATAGGTTTTGTTTGTAGGTAATACGATAAAATCCTAATACAACGTAAAAGTTTGTAAATGGATGAAGGTTTCATGCAAATACTATACTGTATACCTGAACGGAGTTTAATGTTTTAGAGTGTTATTAGTTATACATCTGATACCTACATCAACTTCTTCATAGTTTTTAACGATCTGTGCTGTGGTTCCATTTAATTTTCAGTTACTTACATTTCTTTGGGGCTTAAAATTTGTGTAATGCGAGGTATAATTTAGAAAACATTCCCGGAAAATTCAAGAAGAAAATCTATTTCAAAAAGAATTATAAATAAAGTCGCCCTGTATAATAGAATTTCTAAGAACTCGGGATACAACTTTGAATGGAAGTAGTCATAAAAGTCGTCGTTTTATTAAATGTCCGTTTTGTCGAGAACGCTTAGAATTTCTTTGACAACGCTCAAAAGGTACGATGTATAAAAATGTGTGGGGACAGATCGCCATCTTGGAAATAGACTGGATGGGTATTTTACCATTTTAATATAAAATCAGTTTATTTTGAATAGGCTTGAATTTGGTGTCGTGAATGGCAGATGCTCTCTGAGAGGGTATGAGTTTTTAAGACGTCGAAATCAATGAGGGCTATCGTTTTAGCGCTCACCAGTTAGCGCCACTGTAGAGTAAGGTCCTGTCACTTGCTAGTAGCGAAGACAGTGGCACCAACTGGTGAGCGCTAAAGTGGTAGGAGGACTATCGCAATTGCACTCATCAAGATGGCGCCACTGTAGAGTAAGGTCCTGTCAATCGCCAGGGGTGCCAACTATTAAGTATAAAAACGATAGCCCTCATTGATTGGAAGTATTGTTAGCTCGTCTCTATTTTTATACTACCTTATTCAATAAACAATTTTATATTACATTTACAAGAAAACTTAAAATTACTTAAAAACTAAAAACTACCTTTATCGAAATAACTTTACTTCAAGTTTTATTTTCGTGAAACACTTCTATGGTTTATGTTACGTAGCGTACTTAAATATTTATGTCACTTAAGCTACTTTATTCCTCGAAAACAGACTGTCCTTCTGTGAGATCCAAACTATCTCAATACCAAAAGTCATCAAAATTGGTTTATTCGTATTTTTATTTTTATTATTAAAAACAGAACTACTTTCGCGTTTATATCATCCATACCTAAACGGATCACTAAAGTTGAATATATTCTCATAATGAATCCAAATAACAATTATCATTAAGCTCTATTTGTTCAACAACACAATCCCGGGTATTCCCAAGAAACTTGCGAACGTTCGCTCGAACATTTAATTATGCCCGAGCAAGTTCGCGTTACGTTCGCGAAATTAAACTTATTTCTATTTCACAATCAAAACACAGTTCGCCGAGTTGTGTAACTCTGAATATTACTGTGGTACACCGAGTGTGTAGGGCTGCTTCTGCATTAAAAAACTAAAAAAAATAGTTTTAAAAACTAAAAACACACTTTTAATTACTGTACTAAAAGGCAGGATTCTAGACATAAAGTGCTCAAAAAGACAAATTCAATGAACCCAAACTCGATGCTATTCCACCGTTTCGTTTGGGAGTTCCTAGGCTACCTTCCAGTCCCAACAGACCAGCTCGATGGTAACATAATATTGCATTTGTCATCTAATCTACATATAATTGCCAAGTTTCAATGATACAAGAATTAGAAGTGCGTGTAATTTAGATTCTTAGATTCCATTACATATTTACCTAGTTACATACACGACGACCTAATAAAAGCGTGTTAAAAAGGACTATTCCCACATCTCGTTCCCACCGCTGCAACTTCTGTGTAGCCAGGATCTACAGCTTGCCCGCCAATAAAACCCAACCAGTGAAGGTCAAGTTTGTCCGGGGGAAAGTTAAACTGTCATAGGACGCGCAACGAAATTAAAAAAACAAAGGTTTTATATAACCTTTAAGAAAAGATATACGAGTACATACACCACGGACAGCAAATAAGCTCAAGACTATACATTTCCAAGCATAGATCTAGGATTCGATTGTTTGAGTTTCGTACAGGATCTTAATAAAGACTAGTGGTGTCCCAAAATATAGATTTTTACCTAATACGAGTAGATTCGAAACCACTTAAGTATTACTTTGTGATTTACTTAAAATAAAAATCTGATTTCTCAAACCCCAAGAACTTCAATCAAGTACCTAAATAAGCATCTTTCGGCCCAAAAACTTTGCAGATTCTCTTCAAAGTGCCACTTTATTCAGTTTTAAAGTTGTAACAACTCAGGTGGCAGCCCTTGTTGGTAAACTCGAGATTTTAACAACAGCTGAACTTGGAGTTTCTTAATAAAGAGGGCCACGATGCCAAAGGTTTATTATAATATTTTGTTTGGACCGCCATTGGAGTGGATTATGGAAATGTGCGCCACATTTTTAAATTTAACTAAGAGGTGGTATAGATGACGCTTTTTTACTCGCGTGTTTCGACTTTTGTCTGTGAAAACGCGCAACTGTATGTTAGAATGTAAGTATCGCGCGATTCGAACCGCGTAAAAATACGTCATCTGTAGGCCTAGGATGCGCGCCGCAATAAGCGTTTATCACACCATTTTATCGATTTTACGCGATAAGCCCATACATTTGTCGCCTAAAATCATCGATAAGTTTTTATCACGCATACAGCCCGGCTGGACTAGCTCTACATACTAATAAAGGTTTTAAAATGCCATGCAGGTTACATTTTTACGTAAAGGAGAGACGCAAAAACAGAACGGTTTTTATAAACCTTCACAATGATTTAGTAGGTATAACTACATCAGAACAGTGCCTAGTAAGTACCTACCTAAGGCTTTTGTAATGTAGAAACTGCCAGTAAAAGCCAGTACATAAATAAATCAGCTAAAAAGAACAACTTAAAACAAAACGCGAACGGATCGAAGTCGGAACTTTCGAAGTTGTGCAAGAAGCTCCGCTCGAATAAAAATAACTTTCTTCGGAAGCGGCGAAGTAAACTACGATAAAAGCTTTGTTTTTAAGCTTAGTTAAGATTACCTGAGGATATCTTGGAGGAATTTGTGCAAATACTTTATTTTTATTTATTTAAAAGTTGATTAAAACACTAGAAAGACGGAATGTTAACTCGTTAAAAATAGAAAGGATCATGTTCCTGAAGTACAGACACAAATAGTAGATAGATAGATGGACAATATTGTATACCACACAAGACAAGAAAAGAAAGTGAAAGAAATATACAAAAGACACAGCTAAATTTAGGCGGTCTTATCGCTAAAAGCTATCTTTTCCAGACAACCTATAGTTACCAACCAACCAAGAGAAGTAGATAGAGTAGAAAAATAAAAAACTTTATTGGCCTTACTTAACTATTACCTACATATTGTTATCAATATTGTGGATTTTTCAAACGAAATACATAAGCAAAGCTTAAAATAGTTAGTCCTACATACAGGGAAGTCGAACTACTATATCGAACTCCTACTATTTTCTCCTGATTCATTCCCTTGCGAGTCCAATGACAGTTCAATTTTCCCTGGACACACGTGGATTATTAGCGGTCAAGCGGAATAGTGAGCACAATAGTAGGATCGAGAAATGGGAATAGTATTCCCACTACTACCTACTTTGTTATAATTCCGTAAAGGGTGCCAACGGGACCCTATTTCCTCATTGCCTGTTGTACTATGATCTAGGGTTACTCACAATCAGGTGACCGACTTATCAATTCGCCCCCTCTTCTATAAATAAACGTACTCGTAATCTTGTTTTATTCGTGGCGTTACATATCCTACTAAAAACTTCTCTACCACCATTTTGGGACATCTGCTCTTGAGAAATGGCATAAGAAACTCAGTCACCATTGTTAACTTCTTATTTATTACAGGAATACCATTTACAAGGCAAGATTACATACATATGTATAGATTATGTACCTATCTACCTCGCACTGTTATAAGTGCAACGAAACACTAATCTTCTACTTGTCGTGTCGACAACAAACCGATACAGTGTCAGCCCAAAACTCCGCTACAAGAGTGGCGTTGTTAGTAGCATTCATTAAATCTTCCTGCCTGCAGTTGTTTGGGCACACAAGGCGTCGTGCCTTGTCATGTGCTTCATCGACTGGGGAACAAAACCACACCGATACAATAATAATAATTAAGTAAGACAGGTATAATCTACACGTATGTACCTACTCATCATTCACATAACATTATTCTTAGTTTTGTAGAGCTACTTACCTACCTATTAAAACCGAAAGGTGCTTCATTAAGGATATTTCCTGGGTAAAAAAGCAAGAAAATTAGTCCATCAGTCAATTTATGAAAAAATACACGACACGTATTTTTCACTTTTTAAAATAATTAATATTGTAAAGAGATAAAACGCGACAAAGTTCAAAAGAAGAGGCCCGTGACGTCAAGGCGTGCATTAAAGTGTAACACTTTGTGACGTCACGCGGAACTTCAACGCATCATAACTTCGTAAAATTACTTGTTTGATTGATAAATAAAAATTTAGGTGTCCAATATGTTTATGGTATAATTGACTACTATTCCCAATAATTTGCCACTTCTTTCAGACAAACTACAGTTTTCCCCAACAATCATCACACCATTTAAGCTTTCAACATTACCCAACCGCTTTGGATAACTGAAATACTTTGTAACGATAATGGACCCTTCATTAACGACCTTATTACTGGGAAATACGATTTCACGCACGAGGCGGTTGGCTCGGCCATAAAATAGATAGGGGCAGAAGACAATCTAAATTGTATATGTCACCGGAAAATAACAAGACTCGTAAGTTGATCAATTTTCTAGGAAGTTGATCAACTCTCGGAAAATAATAAACGGCAGTTGAAATGTAGTATTTAACGCATCGAATTTTAGCTAATTGGTCAACTTACGGTACCTAGCCGTAATTTAATAATTAACAATATTGCTACAAGTAAAATCATCCACAAATGGACCAATCGTTGCCCAGTGTACCTACTATTTGACGGTACACTATTATCCGTCACTTAATACACTTTTCTCCGATTGGTCGACAGCATTAATTATAAGCATTTAGCAAGTGTTTATTCATAGAGTTACAAACACTTAGATTATGTTGTTTTAATATTTACATTTTAGAGATAGGGATATTAAAGTTCGTCTATGCTATATAGTTAAATAAATGAAAAATGTTTAAAAAAATATATTGGAGCTCAGAGTTTATTGTATTATATCTATACTTATAATAAATCTGTAGAGAGGTCAATTCTGTACATGAAATATATTTTCAAAATAACTATCAGGGGGTGATTAGTGATCGATACTGATGCCAAAAATGCAATCAGTAAAATTTTTGTCTGTCTGTCTGTCTGTCTGTCTGTCTGTCTGTCTGTCTGTCTGTCTGTCTGTCTGTCTGTCTGTCTGTATGTTCCTTATAGAAACAAAAACTACTAGACGGATTTTAACGAAACTTGGTACAATTATTCTTCATACTCCTGGGCAGGTTATAGGATACTTAGGAATTCCCACGGGAACGGGAATTAGCGGGAAAATCCTTTTGTATGAAAAATCTAAACTGCTTAAGTTAGAGGCTTGAAATTTGGCATGCAGGTACCTTAGTAAACTTAAAGCTTAGTTACAACAGGATATTGCAAAATTCCCACGGGAACGGGAGTTAGTGGGAAAAAACATTTGTATGAAAAAATCTAAACCGCGTAAGGTAGACTCTTGAAATTTGGCATGCAGGTACCTTAGTAAACTTAAAGCTTAGTTACAACAGGATATTACAAAATTCCCACGGGAACGGGTGTTAGCGGGAAAAAATATTTGTATGAAAAAATCTAAACCGCGTAAGATAGACTCATGAAATTTGGCATGCAAGTACCTTAGTAAACTTAAAGCTTAGTTACAACAGGATATTGCAAAATTCCCATGGGAACGGGAGTTACCGGGAAAAAACATTTGTATGAAAAAATCTGAACCACGTAAGATAGATGAAGGGGGGGTAAAACGAGATCCACGCGTACGAAGTCGCGGGCGGCCGCTAGTTAATAATAAGTAAGTTTGTTTATTTCTACCACTACAGCCTGCATTTCACTCATCATAAATAAAATGACGCGTTATAATTCTAAAAACAACAATTGCTAATTTTACTACTGTAAATAAAGAAAATAGATAGATTTATTTACGTTTAAACCGGTAATGGCGGCGGCCGGGTGGCGGGGAGCGGTATAAAAGCACGTGAGTCTTTTAACCAATCAACGTACACCTTCCCTTTGTCGGATGATTTAACGGCAAGACGCCGTAAATTAATCAACTTACTAAAATACATACGTTAAATAGTACATTTCAAATGCCGTTTATTATTTTCCGAGAGTTGATCAACTACCTAGAAAATTGATCAACTTACGAGTCTTGTTATTTTCCGGTGACATATATAACTCAAAGGTGACTGACTGACATAGTGATCTATCAACGCACAGCCCAAACCACTGGACGGATCGGACTGAAATTTGGCATGTAGGTATTTGTTATTACGTAGGCATCCGCTAAGAAAGGATTTTACGAAACTCCACCCCTAAGGGGGTAAAACGGGATCCACGCGAAGTCGCGGGCGACCGCTAGTCTACATACAAAGTGCGCTTGGTCAACGCACACATATCCCCTGACCTAACATTTTAGAAACACCACTAATCATTGAGACCGAATGTTCCAAAGGACATTGGGAACTTTAATATGAGAAAAAAAAATAAAACCGACTCCAAAAAACCTACACTAAAACGTAGAAAAATAATTACTAATTACCTACTTATTTATTAGGACGAATTATTAATATTTATGTAGGTATACCATGATTGATACTTCTGGAGTCGGTGCCAAGATTATGAAACATGTAAAGTTTGCCTGCACCGACTCCAAAAGTATCAATCATGGTATACCTACATAAATATTAATAATTCGTCCTAATAAATAAGTAGGTAATTAGTAATTATTTTTCTACGTTTTAGTGTAGGTTTTTTGGAGTCGGTTTTATTTTTTTTTATAAAATTTTACTTATTTCTTGCTTTTTAGTTAACTAATTATTACCTTGATGTTACCACTGAAGGTAGGCAGTACACTGAGACCAAAAAAAATTGGTTCATAATCGGCGGAGTAATTGCGTATAAAAAAGTTCATCCCCAATTTTCCACCCTTGGGGGTGAAATATTTTCTTCAAATTCGCATGAAACCACCCTTTTGATAATACCTATTCAACAAAAAAATAATCGTTCAAATTGGTTTATAATCGGCGGAGATATTGCGTATAAAAAAGTTCATCCCCAATTTTCCACCCTTGGGGGTTGTTTTTTTTATTATTAAATTTAAATGGGACCACCCTTGAGGTATTACCTATACGCCGAAAAAAGATTTGTTCAAATCGGTTCATAATTGGCGGAGTTATCGCGTAACAAACATAGAAAAAAAAAAAAAAAAAAAAAAAAAAAACATACGGGTCGAATTGAGAACCTCCTCCTTTTTTGAAGTCGGTTGAAAATGCCCCACGGCGGACAAAGATGAAACGTATTTTATTTCAAAGCTTTATACTTGTAGGTATATTCACTTAAAGCGCTATGTTGTGAGATATGGGAATTCTGAGATATGACGAGTCTAAGTTGAAAATATATTTGTCTAAAATGATTTGATATTTTTACATGTTATGTTGTTTGGCATTGCAGAGTAACCAATAAAAGTAAATAAAATAATATAAATAAATAAAAAATATAAATAAAAAATATAAATAAAATAATATAAATAAATAAAATATTATAAATACTTAAATTAATATTAGACAACATCTCATATATTACTCCAACCCAAAATAAGTAGCTAAGGCATTTGTGTTATGGAAATCGGGAACGACGAACCACAACACACCCAAACCAGAGACAATGTGATAAGATCGTTTTCTATATTGTCCCGGCCGGAAATCGAACCCGGGACCTCAGGATTGGCCCGGCACACCTTGAAAACCGGTGTGTGCGCCTCTCCGCCACGGAGGTCGTCAAAAATGTTACCTAAATGTAAAATAAAATAAAATATTAAAACTTCATTTTCTCAATATTTATTCCCATATAAGAGAGAAAAAAAAATGCACGGAAATTCATTGGATATTAGTATGTATCATCTGTGATAGGTTTCGTTTGTGTCCGCTACTTTTCGAAAAGTGGGGCAAAAAGTTCCCAATGTCATTTCATCGTCATCATCATCATCTCAGCCATAGGACGTCCACAGCTGAACATAGGCCTCCCGCAATGCTTTCCATGCTGCCCGGTTGGTAGCGGCCTGCGTCCAGCGCCTACCTTTATGATGTCCAAGTTTAGAACAAATAAAATAGCACCATTGAGTCCTGAACCTTCATGTTCATGTTATTAGATTCATGATGATTTTGGTATATTTTGGCTCTAAGAAAGTTTTTGGGACTTCAGGAATACATAGAAAGATTCCATTTTACACAGAAAGTGAATGAAAAAATAATTTTAAATTAAAGGCGAAAAAATATTTTGATCCATTTCTGGAACATTCGGTCACAATGAAGGGTCGTGTTTCAAAAATGTCAGCAGGACGCAGTGACATTGTTGCAATTTGTTCCAAAAATTGGACGCCAGGTCTCATGAGGTTAATAGACAAGGCTTTAGACCAGCGGTTCCCGGAAGGTGGTCCGTGGAACCCTGGGGTTCCGTGGAATGGCCGCAAGGGTTCCGTAAAAAATGTTATCCCACGTTTCGTGACCGACGTTGTTCGCTCGCACCGACTTGTTTACGCACAAGGGAGGGGCAGGGCGTGCGGGTGGAGTAGTACGGGGGTTCCGCTAGGAAAAGTATAATCAATTAGGGTTCCTTGGCAAAAAAAATTGGGAAACCCTGCTTTAGACACGCGTCTGTGTGCTTAGGCAAAATTAAGTACATACTGGAGATTGTCTTCTGTTACTATTTGTTCTGTGGCTGGTTTTTGGGGTCTAAGCGACACGTCGCGCATCGTATGAAGAGGGTTCGCTCAAACTTTTGATCGAAAGTTTGAAGATGCCAATATCACTCTGGTCATCTGGTGATCTCTAGCCTCACAAATCTGATATTTATGACATCACGTCAATCTATTGGGTTATTCAATCATAAATAACTTGAAAAAATTGAACTGCCTAAGGCGGTAATCGGTAAATAGAGTTAGGGCCTCTACTAGACTCATCATCAAAATCATAATAATTATTACAAATAATTTAAGGAGAAAAGTTACAATAACTTTATCTTATTGCAATCAAAAAGAAAATAAAACATTTCGAAACAAAGAGAATAAACCGAAAGCCGAAACGCTACATAAAATGCTACATACCGTATATAGCGTTGCGTTCAACACAAACACAACCCAATGTCCGGGGAGTTACCGCCTCAAAGCGTTGATCAATAGCAGTTACACACAACCCTAAATTACCTAAACACACCTCTGGCACTGCCCTGGGAGAACAGATAGCACGATATTTACATCAAATATGGTAGTTGACCACGCTAGTCAAATAGTAGTTGACACCACCAATCCATTGACGAATTTTTTTATAACGGCCATGCTAAATTTTTTTACTAAGTTAGTTAAGGATTACACTTAACCGTATCAACTCGAAGCGGTCAGCATTATTTTATGAAACTCTATAAAGCAACGCACACTTATCCGCACCGTAACGTAACGTAAACGCCTCGCCTCGAGGTTGACAGCGCGCGAAAGGTGATGACAGCTCGCGAAAGGCGATACGACGGCGTTGAACGTTTATTATTATTATATTACTAGCGGCCGCCCGCGACTTCGTACGCGTGGATCCCGTTTTACCTCCTTCATCTATCTTACGTGGTTTAGATTTTTTCATACAAAGGTTTTTTCCCGCTAACTCCCGTTCCCGTGGGAATTTTGCAATATCCTGTTGCAACTAAGCTTTAAGTTTACTAAGATACCTGCATGCCAAATTTCAAGCGTCTAACTTAAGCGGTTTAGATTTTCCATACAAAAGGATTTTCCAGCTGATTCCCGTTCCCGTGGGATAATCTTAAGTACACTATAACCTGCCCAGGAGTATGAAGAATAATTGTACCAAGTTTCGTTAAAATCCGTCGAGTAGTTTTTGTTTCTATAAGGAACATACAGACAGACAGACAGACAGACAGACAGACAGACAAAAATTTTACTGATCGCATTTTTGGCATCAGTATTGATCACTAATCACCCCCTGATAGTTATTTTGAAAATATATTTCATGTACAGAATTGACCTCTCTACAGATTTATTATAAGTAGGTATAGATATCCTTTTGGCAACGGAATGGCTATTGATTGTTCAATTTTTTTTTAAATTACATTACAAAGTTTTTGTCTTTTAAACTGGCTGTTTTACTCCAGCTATACCACAGCCAACTTCGCACACCCGCATAGACCCGGGAAAGAACCTGAGCCCCCGGGCTTTTGTCGTTGTCCTTCCACTTTGATCAAACGCACGAGTTGCGCACGAGTGTTTACTTACTGTTTTGCAGATGTTCATGCATGAGTAGTTTGTTAAAGTCAATTGATTTTGAACTTTGATTATACAGTTTATAGTTGATTAGGGTAACTTTTAGGCTTATAAAAGTGACAATTTCTTTTGAATACCTTGAAAAATGTCAGTAGTATATTCAGTCTCTCAGTCCAGTAGTATATTGCTAATTTTGTCAATGTCGTCATTCATCATCATCATCATTTCAGCCACAGAACGTCCACTGCTGAACATTGGCCTGGCCTCTCCTAACGACTTCCACATCGCTCGGTTGATAGTGGCCTGCATCCATTTTGCCAATGTATTGAATTGAAATACACTTATAACTATCATTCTCAGAGATGACTTGATATAACCGACATCACATAATACAGACAAATAAAAGAAATACTAAATCGAAAAGCCGGAATAGGACTGTTGGAGACTTAAAACCCGCCGCGTACCCGTTCACAATAACTTCCCGTATGATTCCAACATTACAGCCACCCGGCCGTCCAGACCCTCTTCAAGCAGGCTCATGGGCCAACCGCTCTATGATCATGTCGTATCTTGTTGCCTAAGGATAGTTTGATAAAGCCTTGTTCCTCACAGTTTTCATTTGGGTACGGTCAGTACATGACTATTTATTTTTATACCTACTCTTGATAAATTACAATGCGACTTGTAAAAGCCCCATTGGAGAATGACTTATGACTTTCTTGACCATTGTAGGTAATATACACGGACGAGTAAAATTATTCAAGTGGTACAATAGAAGATGATTTTATAATGTTGGAAGTGTGATCTGTTGCTTCTGCATCATTATTTTAGTA
Organism: Ostrinia nubilalis; assembly: GCF_963855985.1. Classification (NCBI taxonomy): domain Eukaryota; kingdom Metazoa; phylum Arthropoda; class Insecta; order Lepidoptera; family Crambidae; genus Ostrinia; species Ostrinia nubilalis. The sequence goes on along the minus strand of NC_087109.1, from coordinate 9,351,946 downwards.
AGGGTAAAGTTGTTTATCCTCATGTTACGGGTAGACACTGTGGTTAGTTAGATATAGACAGTAGGTAATTTTAGTATCCTTTAAAAGTTTATTTTCCGAGGGCATGCGGTTGGGGATGAACTTTTTTTTGGGGTCAAAATCAAAAGAAGAAGTAGGTAGGATAGTTCAAGATCTAGTGAAGTAAATCAATTATTTAATATTTAATTAAAAACTAAAGTAACGGTTGCTATTTAAGCTGAGGTCATATTTTAATAATAAATTAAATTGGTGAAATTGGTGACGCTCTTTTCAAAATGGTTCCTACAGAATACCAGCATCATGTTCTTTACGGAATATGATACAAGCTGAGTAGGAGCCATTTTGGTTCATCAATTTATTTATAATTATTATCCAAATTGTGTAAAATTACTATGTTTGAACCAAATAAACAATTTTTCTTTCTTTCTTTCTTTCTATTTCGTGCCCCTGTGAGTTGTGCCTGTAGTTTTGTGGTGTCCTGTCTAAATTAAACTTATACTCTCGTCTTTTTGTATCAGTTCTATTCAACTCTACATTCGTATATTGAAACTGCGCGCACGCCCGCAATATCGCCCCGTACGTTTCCAATCAAATGGACGGCCAGACCCTCGTCATGTGGCTCCGCTCACGTGACCACTGTCAGCCTTTATTACCTCGCTTAGTTTATGGGAAACTAAACTTTAATAACAATTTGAATTATGTATCGTTATAATGTTGGACAGATGACCTAGGTCCGAATTTTGAGCTAGAATTCCAAGTTGCGTAATTGTGTTTATTACCTTGCCTAGTTTATGGGAAACTAAACTTCAATAACTATTTGAATTATGTAATATAGTCCAGTCAATTACTGTTTAAAACATGATGTAGAGAGAAATGCTTGGAACACAATTTTTTACATCGTAACTTTGTTTGGACTAGTTAGGAGGTGAACAATTATACGAGACTATTCCCACCTCTCGTTCTCACAGCTGCAACTCCTGTGTAGTCAGGATCTACAGCTTGACCGCCAATAAAAACCTAACCAGTGAAGGTCAAGTTTGTCTCGCGGGAAAGTTAAACTGTCAATGGACCCGCAACGAAATTAATCAGAAGAACATAGGAGGAGTTCGAAGTTAAGGTTCGACTTCCCTCCATTGCAAAGCGGATGACAGGATGAGGTGAATATCAAGGGCTCATAGCCCTTGAGCCGGCGGGGGGAACCTTAAACTTATTTGGAAGAAACAGCACGCGAATTTCTTTGCCATTTTTTTTTTGTGTTGAGCGGATATTCTGATTCTATGAAGTCCCAGTATCACTGCAACCTGTACCGATCTATTGTGATCGCCACTGGTTTCCTTACAGTTTGCCTCCCAGTCCTGCATCCATTAGGTAGTGCAGTATCTTTTAGGGGGCGATACGTTTTACATCTTGTGGGCTTAGGATGTGTTTGCTCCGCTTACGCATCAAAGGTCCACAGTCCGTGAGAATGTGTAGTGGCGTTTCATTCATTCATTCATTCTTCCCCATACCAATATTCACGCGGGCGAAGTCTCTAGTAAAAGCTAATAAAGAATACTTCCCAGTGGATTGCCAGTGGCGGACATGGCTCAGGGTCAACCCTTGTCTGGCTGGTTCATTGTTTACGTGACTGGTGCCCGTTTTTAATTAGGGTTGTCAAGGAAAGAAAAAACATTCGTGATTTCAAAATTTTTTATACAAAAAACAAGTTACTGTCCCATTATTTGTACTATTTTTTGGCAAATTTTTGTCCGTAAGCAGTGCACAGTGGTAGGGTTAATAAATTAGGTAGTACTGGGACGTGTAAAAGCTCTTTTGACCCGACTGCGCCAGAAGGCGGGTTATGTTTTTTATAAGCCTACTTGCTAAACATATGTAGATGAGTTTTATGAGTTGAGTATTTTTTTTACATTGTAGAAAAGGTTTCGCTTTGTGATTTGTTCAGCTAAACTAAAAATATAATTCATTATACCTCACTAAATGTCCAATAATAGCAGAAGTTTCTTACGTTTTAATTAATTATCCAATCATGGCCAACCCTGTCCCAAATAGGTATTAATTTGTAATGGCCGCCCATCCCTGGCACAAAGGTGTTCCTAACTAATGTGTAGCACATCAACCTTCCCACAATTCCTCAATTGATTTTGGACCTACTTACTATAATAATAAAGTTTAAATTGTATTAAGAAAATTATTGTAGAAGATAACATGCTGTCGTCTGTAGTTTATTAAATGAAATTACCTGAAGTCTAGACGAGGAGAGCCTTTGTTCAAAAGGCTTACAGGAAAGTACTAAAATTTTAGGTTCTAGACTAAACAATAGAACGGATTTATTTCCACTACCCTTAATTATCTGTAGAGTTTGAACAAAGAAACGATCGATATTACTTGGGATTGCTTCGTTTTGAAGTGTGTTTCGAAACTAATTTAATTTGTCTGAACAAAATTTTAATTATTTCAATCTTTCCAGAATAGTAGTTAAAAACTAATATTGGGACATTGAAAAGCTTTTGGAGAGATCCTCACATAAACCCACTAGCTGCCCCCGCGGCTGGTGGGTATACAAATTCAAGTATTTTCCTGACGAAAAAAAAGACAAAATTCGGCAAAAAAGACCTCTATTTTTCATTCCCAAATGAAAACCCTTATTTATATTGACATCTCTAAAAATTCAACACCTCATTTGCTCTATATTTTACCCCAAAAATGTCAAAAGGTCATCTCCCAATTCGGTCCAATTTTCCACATCAGTTCGTACGTGAAAAATTGCGCTTTGCCCTGCCCTGTTGACCTGAAAGGCGATGCTGACTCTCCCCATCCCACTTTGTACATGACTCATGTGCATACGCTGCAAAAATATTTGCAATGTATTCTTTGCTACGTAAAGATTTACAACTTTCGTATTGTTACAAATATGGTTACAGATAAAAGCTAATGTTATTCGTAAGAGCAACTTAAGTTACGTCTTACAAAATCAAAATTGATAATACCTAATGGGATACGACTTGATAGATTTTAGCTTGAAATGAGAGTGATACTGGATATATCACAATGTCTTTTAATTCGTCTATCGTAATTAGGTAGTTACATTGAATATTTTAAGTTTAAAATTGTATGTATGTTCAGCAGTGGACGTCATAATTGTCTGAAATGATGATGATGATGAAGTTTGAAAATTTACAGTTTAAAACACAGTCGGATGTTTTTCAGTAATTGTATGAGACTACCCATTACTTTTTCTTCTTCCGATTGTTCTCATTTCAGATTTTATCCAGAATCCAGATCCGTAATACCTTGAAAACCATATTATTCATAAGTATTATAATATTCAAATTCATATTATTAATTTTTCATCGATCCAAAGTAGAAATAGGTGCTTCTTTTCCATTTTCCGTCCGCACTAACCTGCAAGGTCAAACCCGACATTCCCCGTCCCACTTTGCATATTAGCATACGACGTGATCTGAATATGGGTCTCATAATGACGTTGGGAAATGTCGGAAATTGGGTTGACTTTTTCTAGGCTAACAGATTTTGCAAATCTAGTTAAACCGGGAATTGTGCCTTGATTAACTGAAACAATACAATAAAGTTTTTATTCTATTCTTCATTGTTGAAGTAAACATAAGCCCTCAATGTTTTGAAAATCTGTTTAGGTTCAAAGGGACTACAGAACGCGTCAAAGCGTATTTATTTGGTTAACGCAAAAGTTTGTGAGAATGGATGAATGTTTGTTAATCTTTCACGCATAAATTACTGGACGGATTATGACAAAACTTTGCAAAGTTGTTACATATACATACATCTGTATAGGACATAAGCTAAAATTAGTAAGACTTTATTGAAATCTTTTTATAGAAAACATCTACTGATGACCAAAAAATGGATACACATAGACTTAAATTAATATGAACATTATTAATACATAGACCTCCAGATCAATATCAAAGATCTGTACACAAATGTTTGCACTGTGCTAGAATTGAACATGCAACTGCTATCTGCCGAAAATCAAAAATCAAAATCCATTTATTTTCTTGATGCACATTACCACATTACTGCAAATCGCTCGTCATAGAAAAATACTTAGCAACTTTTACAATTTAACAGAAATACCGCACTTTTAAAGCTGTACACCGATACATACAGAAAAGCTCGCTCTAATAGCTTTTAGTTAAGTGTTACGAACTTTTGCTAGGGCTGCTAACTTCGCACAGTTTCAGTACTTTTAGCCTTTTTGGATTCCCTTTGAAGTTTTGAACACACATCCATCTGAAGAAATAATAAAGTTTTGATAAAGGTGTATTCATATTAGTATGAATTAGTGTGCCTTTTATAAGATTTTAAACTTTCGCGTTCCATTTCAACTAAACTGGCCGCGAGCCGCCAGTCTGCTTGTGACCACGGCTGCAGCATCGCAGCCGAAACGTCAAGCCGTGAGTACATAATGTAACTCATTAATAAACGCCGCGTTAAGACCCGTGTCTTACTATTTAAGTGTGCCTTTTGTTTGATACTGCGGAGTTTTAGTAACTAGCTGTCCCAGCGAACTTCGTACCGCCTATTTTCATTAGAAAGAATGAGGATTCTAATAGTGAAAATTGATTTCGAATTGGTCCAGTAGTTTCGGATATAATTTGTCTAGGAGAAAAACACAGGATATTTTTTATCCCGGTTTTTTGAAAAGGATACACGATAAAGTCTTTCTGATACAGACCAATATTCGCGTGAGCAAAGCCGCAGGCAAAAGCTAATACATATTAGTCCTATAGATGTGAGAGAGAGTTAAAAACATTTTAAAACTAAAATAAACTTTGATAAAAAAGAATCCTCATTTCCCAGCCCTATTGCGCTTCGATATTTTTTAACTTTTAACTCGCCAACCCGTAATCGCATTTCGCTTAGCCGGCCGGTTAATATTTCAAACCGGCTTTAAGTTTTAAAAGCCAGTTTGATCGCACACCCTGTATAAATACTGGAAACTGCATGAAATAGAAATAAATAACGGGCGTATGTGGAGGGTAGTTAACAAAGGGTGTAGGGCCCAAAAGATAAGGAGACATGTAAAGTGCCCCATAAGGGCTAACTTTTCTTTTTTATTATTTTCTATAATAATTTTGACGTTCATAAGTGCCACTTGTGGTCTAAACTGAATAAATACTTTTGATTTTGATTTTGATTTTGAAAAACATGGTAGATTTATTTAAAAGTTTTTTATTCTAAGCTATCAGATAAAACAGTAAAGTTATTGAAATATTTTGAAATCAAACGCTTCATATTTATTTTATTGCTGTTCCACACGTTACACAGCGATTAGGTATTTCTATTGAACACTTGTTTTGTTTTTTATAGAATAATAGTAAGTTAATTTAAAATTATTGCGCAAATGACTAATTTTCCCGTTAACCAACCCACCTTAAGCTAAATTATGTTTGCGCTACTATAGTAGTCCAAAGGAAGACGGAGTTCGATCTACCTTTTTTAAAAACTGTTTTTAAAACGAAAGACTTGGGGAAAATATCCATCATTTAGTAGCGCTTTACGAATGCTCGTACAAGTAAAAGAAAAGAAACAAAACTACTAACTACTTTGCTCGTAGCGTTCTTACAAAGAGAATTTTTCTATTGTTAAGTGTTAGATAAAAAAGCAAGATGTATTGTTCTTTTGGATTTCTTTAACACGTATATTTTAACAAAGAAGCATTTCTATTTTGGATAAAAATAAATAGTCCAGAGCATTATTGAATTTGACATGAAGATAAAATAGAGCAGTAATTTTTAGGTATACACCCTGTATGAATGCTGGGGAAACTTGAAAAAAAGACAGAATAAAAACTACTACAGTACGGCTAGCACGAAAAACTTTCTAGTTCGAATCGTTTGCGTATTCGACAAAATTCGATATGAAACCTTCTAATTAAACGATAACGTGACAATTTTGATTCTAAAAATAAGTTTCGTACAACCATTTCTTATACTTAGTTCACTTTACGACACGTTCACAAGGGTGCTGTTGTAGTTTTTGTACTAAATCTTTTGATAGCGATTCGAATACGCAAACGATTCGAACTCGAAAGTTTTTCGTGCTAGCCGTACAGAATGCTCAGAGCTCTCTTGCAAAGAGAATTGGTAGTTTGTGTTAAATAAAAAATACCTAAAGTACAAGTTTTTTTTAGATCTTTTGCAGGTGGAAGATATTTATACTTCTATGCAACATGTAATTGTATCCTTAATAACCCTATTACTTTGTGTGAAGTTATCTTCGAATCGATAGTCCGGAAGGTGTAGGTAGTAGTAGATATAGATATGTCGGAATACTTAAACATTATAGGCAATTTATAACGATATTATTAGCCTAGGCGCAAACCACCAACTTTACGGAGAGAGACCTAAGCTCAAAGTTAGCCTAAACATGGGGACTGAAGCCTCAATCTTCCAAGCCGAGGTCTTTGCCATAAACAAATGTGCAGAGATAAACTTGGAAAGGAAGCTCCAGGATCAACACATCTACATCAACTCAGACAGCCAAGCAGCACTGCTGGCCTTAAAATCCTTCGAATACACGTCAAAATTGGTGCAAACATGCACCGAGACACTGAATGCACTGGGAAATACCAACAAAGTAACGCTTACATGGGTACCAGGACATTCGAATATAGAAGGAAACGAAGTAGCAGATGAAATCGCCAGAAATGGAGCCGATAACCCTTAAATCGGCGTATAACCGTTCTGTGGCATTACCAAACAACGAGCCACCACGCTACTAACCGCCCTCTGCAAACAAGAGGCTATTGAGTGGTGGAAGTCTACATCGGGACAAAAACACTCAAAAGCACTCATTCAGGGATATAGCAACAAAGTAACTAAGGAACTGCTAAAGTTCAAAAGGTACAAAGCCTGTGCAGTGAATAGAATACTGACCGGCCACTGCAAACTAAACAAACATAAATCGAACATGAACATGACCGAGGAAACTCTGTGCAGATTCTGCCATACGGAAGAAGAAACGGCCATGCATGTTCTTTGCTCATGCTTCCCGCTTATGAGCAAAAGAAGTATCCATCTCGGGCGACACATCATGCACCCGGATGAGATAGCAGATATCACGCTCCAAAGAATCTGGAAATTTATAGACTCAACGGGACTAAGCAGTGAACTCTAAAGACAAGGGCTGCCACAATAGATCAAACCTGGTCGAGTTGGCGCAAATAAAGGCCCAAAAACCAATAATAATAATAATAACCACCAACTTTCAGTTGGCCGATAGTTGGGTCGGGCTGTTAATCAGTTGGTATGAAGATATATGAACGTGCGCACATTACGCCGAATTGGTATCGGCCGATTCTTCATACAAATTAGAATCGGGCCCAACTATCGGTCAACTAAAAGTCGGTGGTCTGCGCCTTAGGCTTAATCTACATGGGCGAGGACGCGGGCAATAGCTAGTAATCCCATTAAACTTTTCCTTATCACCAAAAGCTCCCGTTTGTCAGAATATTCATTTGGACGATTTATTTTTTCAATTCATCCTCTCGTCTCGTTTTAATTAAAATTGTTTTCCATTCCGTCGTTTTGTTTGAAACAAATTAGTTGTTTTGTCTTTTATAATAGAAGCTTTGCACTTGATTGATATTTAAGAAGGGAATTAGGATTTTGTTAATGTGCGTTCTTTGAAAAGTTGTTGTCCATTTGTTTTGTTTAATGGAGATTTTAATTCATTATTTTCAGGTAAGTAAAGTCCTATTTATAAAATTGAAAATTTTGACTCATCATTTCAGCCATATGACGTCCACTGCTGAACATAGGCTTCCCGCAATGACTTCCACATCGCACGGTTGGTAGCGGCCTGCATCCAGCGCCTTCCTGCTACCTTTATCAGGTCGTCGGTCCACCTTGTGGGTGGACGTCCCACGCTGCGTTTTCCGGTACGCGGCCTCCATTCCAGAACCTTGCTGCCCCATCGGCCGTCGGAAAATTTCGACTGTTTCACCCAATTTCCAAGTAGCTCAGATGGTGAGAGCAGTCGCCCGGCAAACGAAACGTCGTGGGTTCGATTCCTATCTTAGGCAATTCAATTTTGTCAGGTTATTAAAAATTAACAAAATAATGCCTCTATAAAAACTTTTGTTAAAAATAAGCGTATTAACAAAATCCTCTCGAAGCGCGAACGCTGACAAAACGAGGATTCAAGAGTGGAGGAGGAGCAGATAGGCAATTATCTCGACTGAGGGGCGAGGGCTCTCCAGTGAGGGCGCCTCTCGATCCAGGGTCGCGCCTCCACTTTTGCGCATTGGGCATTTTTAATATCAAAATAAAAAAATCTTTATTTGTTTAGTAGTAGTTAAACAGTCGTAAAGGTAGCAGGGAAGCGCTGGATGCAAGCCGCTACCAATCGATCAACATGGAAAACGTTGGGGGAGGCCTATGTTCAACAGTGGACGTCCTATGGCTGAAATGATGATGATGATGAGTTAAATAGTTCTCACAAATCATCAAAACTTCGTTTCGTAGCCCTTCAAGTAGGTAGGTACCAGTGAATTGAGACACAAAAGAATTCAATTGTTACCGCGGTCTCATTTGTGACCACTTATTAAAATGTGTCCACACATGCCGGGCAGCACGGCACGTGCATCTTTTAACCTGCAAGGCAGTCTGAAAGCCGGCGGCAAACCCGACGGCATGTGTGGATACGCCATTAGGGTGTCACATGTTGAGGAGCAGCCTTTGCATGTCTGATTATTCTTTACCCTACTAGCGCTTCGAGGAAAACATTGGCAAATACCTACTGAGAAGAAACGCAACAAACTCAGTCACCACTGTCTGTATACATTCAGAAACAACTTATTGTTACTTACCACGTATTCTCGCTGATAGAAACTGCCCTTATGACCCTCATTTACCGCGAGACTGCGTCGTAATTTTAATTATAGTAGTACCTATACGTATTTAGTACCATGCTAATGACTAGATTACTACCGTGCTAAGTTTGTTACAAGAACACACCATTGTGTTTCAATAAATAAATATAACGTAAATGCGCCTATTACCGCCAGTTTAAGCTGACTTCGGATAAACGATAGAAAATTAGATATAAGACGTGGTGATAGAAAAGACACTTTAAGTTATTTATAACAATGATGAATTAATCTTTGAATTTAAGTAGTAAAAATGAGTATACAATCACACAATAATTAATAAATAGCAATTTAATCTGAAAAAGCAGTTGTTTCTATTACCGACCTATAGACGAGGTGTGTTTCTATTAACGTTTTTTCTGTTTCTATTACCGACCGCTAAGAATATTGCTCTTCAATTGGGTATATTCCATGAGGCACGGGTTCGATTCCCGCTCAGAGGCTCGGGAACCACTTGATTTTTTTCAAGTTAAATGACATTGGGAACTTTTTGCCCCACTTTTCGAAAAGTAGCGGACACAAACGAAACCTATCACAGATGATACATACTAATATCCAATGAATTTCCGTGCATTTTTTTTCTCTCTCTTATATGGGAATATTGAGAAAATGAAGTTTTAATATTTTATTTTATTTTACATTTAGGTAACATTTTTGACGATCTCCGTGGCGGAGAGGCGCACACACCGGTTTTCAAGGTGTGCCGGGCCAATCCTGAGGTCCCGGGTTCGATTCCCGGCCGGGACAATATAGAAAACGATCTTTTCACATTGTCTCTGGTTTGGGTGTGTTGTGGTTCGTCGTTCCCGATTTCCATAACACAAATGCCTTAGCTACTTATTTTGGGTTGGAGTAATATATGAGATGTTGTCTAATATTAATTTAAGTATTTATAATATTTTATTTATTTATATTATTTTATTTATATTTTTTATTTATTTATATTATTTTATTTACTTTTATTGGTTACTCTGCAATGCCAAACAACATAACATGTAAAAATATCAAATCATTTTAGACAAATATATTTTCAACTTAGACTCGTCATATCTCAGAATTCCCATATCTCACAACATAGCGCTTTAAGTGAATATACCTACAAGTATAAAGCTTTGAAATAAAATACGTTTCATCTTTGTCCGCCGTGGGGCATTTTCTCATATTAAAGTTCCCAATGTCCTTTGTTTTGCTTTTAGTTTTAGTTAAATTCGTTATTTTTTTCAAGTACGTTTTTTTAATTATTAAAAGAGAAAAGGCACGCTTCTCGAAAATAAATAAATAATCAAGCAGAAATAGTAGAATAATAAATTTCTCTATTATACTCTTGATTACGCGGTACCCGGTGTTCTAGTGAGTAGTGGGGGTCATTATTTAAACTGTATTTGAGTTTTAATAAAATTTAATTTTCATTTAATATTTTATTTTTATTTTTAATTTGACTATAATTTTTAATTAGTTTTTGATTGATTTTAATTGTGTGTAATCGTGTATTTTAATTTAAACTATGAACAATTGGACACTGTATGTATAATTATTTTAAATTATTTTTTTATTATTCAAAAGATCTTAAAAAGTTACATAGTAGTTGTGATAACGCATGATTGGTTTGGTGTCATGTCATAAATGTTAGTTATATACAAAATACAGGCTTATAAGTCTTCGCAAGTGGCGTTATAGTTATGAGGCGGTAATAGAATTAAGTATGAATATTACTTTATTCTATTACCGACCGTAAAAAAAAACAGCAACCAGCTAAAATATCTACTTTAATGAAGACGTGATCAGTGAAGTATCATTTTTATTAGGTTTTATTTTATATCAAATAGGTACTAATTAGAATTTAACAGGTTTTTATAAAATCTATTGTCATACATTATTAGAGATATTCTTTAATGTTCATTGCAGTTTTATGCCAAACCTATGACAATTAACGTATGGCGTTAATTGATTTAAGTATGTGAAATATTCTTATGAATCGATCAAGATAACAAAATGGAGGTTAAATGCGTAATTAAAGATATAAATACCAAAATAAAAAACGTTATAAAAATTCTAACAACGCCATGGGTCGTTATTAGGAACCAAATTATTAAAAGTGTTTCTATTACCGCCCTTATTTAAAATTGTATTTAATCCACAAAAATACAGCGAGAGGGCTATATTGAGGGTTTATTAAGGAAACTAAAGTACGAATTAATATTGTTATGCAAAAACATGTTGGTATACTCATTTTAAATGTGTTAAAATCGCTAATTAATAACAAGGTGCACCTTAAGTAGCTGGGAGCGCGTCAGTATGAAAAGTGCGTCCGTTGCGGGCGCGTCCCATTTAATGTCAAATAACTCCGTTTACTGGTTATTTACGAACATAAACTTTAATCGTTTTGATAGTCAATAAACATATCTAGATATTTTTTAGGTAACGTGTTTTCTGGAACCTGTTATTATGTCTTTTATGAAAGAAAGAAAAATAGGGCGGTAATAGAATACAAATTTTGGGGGGTCGTTAATAGGCGCACTTACGTTAATAAAAAGTTTTAGGTAGAGAATTATCTTGACTAAGAGGCAAGAGCTCTCGACTGAGGGCCGGCTCTCGATCCAGGGTCGCGCCTCGACTTTTGCGTATTGGGCATTTTTAAAATTAAAATGAAAAAATCTTTATTTGTTCAAGTGGTAGTTCAATTAGTTCTTAAAAATTATGGAAATCGCTCATAGCCCTTACGAGTGGGATCACCACAATAGTCGGGCGGCGGCGGCGGGATTCGAACTCGCGTTCCTCGAATCACGAGTCAGCCAGTCCGGTACCCCTTCTCCGTTAGGCTATCGTTTCTTCAGTAATTTAATTGTATACTTAGGCTGGGTTGCACCATATACTTTAACTTTGACAAACGTCAAAAATCTGTCAAAATCCATACAAAAATCACCGGCGTCATAGTTACCGTTAAAGTTAGGTGGTGCAACTCAGCCTTATTTAGTACCGTGCTAATGTCTACCTACATTGATTGGTATAAGAAAAGACAATAAATAATTAATGGTAAAGTTTTAGGTACAGAATTATCTGGAATTCAGGACTGAGAAGCGAGAGCCCTCGACTGAGGGCCGGCTCTCGATCCAGGGTCGCGCCTCAGCTTTTGCGTATTGAGCATTTCGACTTGAGATGATCTCAAGAGGCGTATTTTCTGAGTTATTAAATTCTGGTGAAAGTGTGTCAGTTTGAAAATCGGTCTAGGGTTTTATTTTAGTGCGGAGTTTCTTTGTAGCTTAGATAATTACGCCTGTATTTATGAACAAGTCTATGAGGTCTCATAGTGTGCGTGGACGCACAGGGTCACACACGAACCAATCACAAAGCTCTATTCAACACTTTGCGTTCTATTTGCTGTTGGGGGAACCACGGGTAAAAGCCGGCTTCACAATCCGATAAAAACGCATACGTTTACTATTTAGCTAACTTGCGATACAACAACACTTAGTTGGGTTTTTATTGGCGGTCAAGATGTAAGTACCTAGATCCTGGCTACACACACCTACACAGGAGTTGCAGCGGTGGGAATAGTCCCGTTAACTTACGACATACCATGCTCTATTGGCTGTCTAGATTTTAACAAAAAAAGTTCCTAGTCTAATCAACCAAAAAGTTTAATCATAAAATTATTACAAAACATTTTAGAAACAAAAAAAAACAGAAAAGCTAGAAAAGCTAGCTTAACAACCGCGATACTGGCCACTACATCTGAAAAATAAAAAAAACTTTTCTATTCCCTTTTTGATGGTGTTTTGTTTTCTTTATCTTCAGATTTCATTTCTTTGTTGTTTTTGGAAATCATGCCTTGTTGAATAACGACTTAGGTATGTTCTCAAATAATATTAATTTCGTTTTAAGGATAATTATGTCGCGATTCAATTAAAAACGTCATTAATTTGTTACAGATCGCGAGTGCCCTGCGTTGGAACAGCCTGAAATTGGGAAAATCACGCTGACGGGAAACCTCTTCGGGGACAAGTGAGTATATTTATTATTTATAATTAATTTTAGAGTCAGAATGTTATTATTGAAAAAAACATTTTGAAGATTTCGTGATTTGGAAGTCAAATTGAGAAATTTTACCTCTAGGGACAGCTATGTCTGTTTGGCAGAAGGAAAATTATTTATTAAGGTTTAAATTATAGCTTTGAAAATACCTATACATATTATTATTGCTTGCTTACTTTTTCCCGTGGGTTTGCTCGCATAATTTTGTGTTTGTACAGTCCTTAGCTGCCTTATTGACCTTAATATTTATAAGATAAACTAAAATATATTGGGGACTACAGTTAGTCAGTCACACACAGCACGTCGCTTGCCTCTCGAACTGACGTAACTGACATTTAGCAAAATTTTCAGGCGATTAGACAGATCGATTCGTCTTGCAAAATCGATTAAGAAGGGGTAGATAACTCAGTTTCGAAAAAAAATTCAGTTACGTCAGTTAGAGAGGCAAGCGACGAACAGATATACCACTTTTAGCGATTTTGCGACTATATCGATGCAGTATTGCGATTTCACGACTTTATGCATTCGGAGACGTTTTTGTACGTTTTAGTGACTGCTGTCGCTGCACTCGCTGCGTCGAGCTTCCGAAAAGCGATTCAATCGCTGCGTTTGGTGTTTTTAAAGATGTGTTGAATGTGTGGACGCTGCATTCAGCTTCTAAAAAGCGTCTACATCGCGATGCTAAAAGTTGCATGTGTGCTCTTAACCTTTTTACCGCCACTGTACTTGATTATGTGCGGTTAAACTTTTAAATGCTTTGTAGGTACATACATGTGTTTGATTAAAATAAACATAACATTGTTGTAAAAAATATGTAATAATAATTATTTATTCCACAGAGCCGTATACTCCTGTCCTCATGGGTACCACGTGGTGGGTCTCCAGAGCAGGAGTTGCCAAGCGGACGGCAAGTGGGCAGGACAAGCCCCGGCTTGTAAAGAAAACAGTAAGTTTCATCATCATCACCATCATCATCACCACTATCACTATCATCATCAAGTGCTTTTTTTCGTCAGGAAATGCATGAAATTGCATACCCACTGGCCCGGGAGAACCAGTGGGTTATGTGAGGCTCTCCCTGCCAGATGGGCAGGGCCTACTCACTAAAACCTGACGGTGTTCTCCCGAAGTCTTTGGGACGGAGCTGCGAGTTATTGTCCGAGCTAGATGACCTAGACATTCTTTCACGGCTCCGCCCCAGACTGTGGCTCGATCTGTTTGAGCAATGGACGACTGGCTTCAGGGAAGTAGTACCTCTCCTGTTCTTCGCTAACGGTGCGCGTGAACACATGCGCGCGCCGCCGCCACGAGATCATCGTCATGTGCTGGGTTAAGATGTGCGCCGTGATAAAATCTTATCGATGATTTTAGACGACAAATGTAAAATCGTGAAAATGCCTCGATAAAAGTTTAACCTGGCGCGCATCCTAGGCTTAGGTAATAGGTACTAAATAGGGACAGTAATAATTTATTCTAGGGGCATAGGTCAGGCAGTGGACTGCCGTAGGCTGAAATGTTGATGATAATGATGATCCGATTAAGAAAGAATAAAAGGTACAAACATTTACCTGATCTTTGATACGAAAATATCACTGAAGCTCATCAACCTACCCATTTTGAGAAATGGAATTTTATTATAAAGGAACAAAATCCAAAGTCAATTTGATAAATTTCTCATTTTGTGCATGTCAACGTGAAATAGTGGACTCCGCCAGTTTATAATATAACGCGTGAGATTATAAACTGAGCAGTTAGGTTAAGGCCTATTCAAACCTGAGCGATATTCGCTGCCGCTGTGGGTAGAGGTACATACCGCGCGGGTTTCGCTCAGGTATTTAGTATCAAGTATCGCGGCTAGAGCGACCTGAGCGATATTCGCTGCCGCTGTGGGTAGAGGTACATACCACGCGGTAGCGAATACCGCTTAGGTCTGAACAGTATTATTACCGCATACCCACTGGGTTTTCTCTGCCGCAGACGGTAGCGAATACCGCTTAGGTCTGAATAGGCCTTTAGATTGGAATCTAACTACGTCAGATTGTCATACACATACTGGTGACTACATTGTGTAGGTACATGTGTAAATAATATACTATGCCAGCACAAGATACACGCTAGGATGCATAATAAGCAATCAGTTAGATACACGGAATGTGATGCAATTAGCAAGTACTAATTAGGTCAGTTATGTTAATTGCTAGTTCAAAATATGTACAGGAACCGAACTACGCTTAAATAAGTGCCAATATTATTTATTAAGCCTAAGTGACTGATGCCCGTTTTCGCCATCAATCCCCCCCAATAAGTGACCCCTATGGTAACACATAACAGAAATTTTGTTTTCAAAGGGGCCACTTAAAAATTACGGATTGATGGTGAAAACGGGCATAAGTATCTCAGATGGAAGAGCAGTCGCCCGGCAAGCGAAAGGTCGTGGGTTCGATTCCCACCTTAGGCAGTTCGATTTTTCCAAGCTATTTATAATTTATCACTTCATCATCATCATCAACAGCCCTTTAGAGTCCAATGCTGGACTATGAGTCTCCTCCACTATAGTGGAGGGTTTTGCCATAATTTCGCACGCTTGGCAGTAGGGTTGGAGATCGCAGTTTAAAAGATTGATGTTTTTCAGAGAGCGCTGCTGCCCATTCTCTGTTTGATGTGTAGTCCCTATGTCGCCTCTTACGACACCCGCGGGAAGAGTAGGGGTTGGTGACAAATGTATTCTACTCTGCCGTCACCACACTTACGATCACTTACCATTCAGTCTAACTCTTCCATCTCCCTTTCAGTCTACTGCCTCCAGCCGCCCACCATCGAGCATGCCCGTCACTCCGCTCTACCAGAACAAGCCACCTTCGACCTGGATGCCACAGTGCAGTACAACTGCCACACTGGATACGTCACCAACGGCTTCCCGAGGGCGAAGTGCCTGGCTATCGAAGGACAGGCCTCGTGGTACGGGCCTGATATCAGCTGTGAACGTAAGTTTACTTCTGTGTTTAATATGATATTAATGTAATGATTTGAACCAATCCAATAAAGGAGTTGCCTAAAGATTTGAGATGGAAAATACTAAGGGGTTCTATGATACCTACTAGCAAAACAGATTGACTTACTGTTAAAATTAAATGTCAAGTGTGGCTAAGGCTCCTAGCTGTCTTACCTTCGCTAATAATCATGTTTATTAGTCACCTGTAGGATGGGAAGTCTAAACGGGACCATTCCCACTTCTCGTTCCCACTGCTGCAAATCCTGTGTAGCCAGGATCTACAGCTTGATCATCAATAAAAATCCAACCAGTGATGGTCCAGTTTATAGGAAGTCTATAGATAATCCAAAAGAAATTTAAGTCTTCAAACGTTACCTCCAGCCCGCTCATGCGGCGAGCCAGGCGACGTCCCCCACGGATGGGTGACCGCAGACTGCCATACCTTCGGCTGCCGGGCCGTAGTCCAATGTGGCCAAGGGTTCGAGCTGGTTGGCAAAGCCGAACGCTACTGCCAGTCCGACGGGGCCTGGGCCCCCAAGGAGCTGCCTACCTGTGTCCGTAAGTAGACGATGTGATGATGAGCAGTTTTGATGATGAGTCTGATCTGGAGCAGCGATCAGAAGTCTTGGATGATACCACCAAAGACTATACCATTACAAAGATTTTTGAGGAGTGCCTCTATGCTCAATTTGATCAGCGTATTTGTATAATTATGGCGTTTAAAGTGTGAATTTCGTTTGTTTTAGTGTTAGAGATTTTACTTTAGGTATTGATGTTTCTTAAACTTTAATATCAAAAGAATGTTCTTGCAGACTCATTATCAAAACTATTGGAACATTTTGAAACTAACGCAAAACTTGGCATTGCTTCGTGACAATGTAGTTGCCGATCAGTGTCGTCTATCATTTGGAATGTTGCATGGTTTTTCGGATTTTGTGGATTTTTCAAGTGTCTACATAATTGTTATACGATGACTAGTTGGCATGTAAAGCTTGGTACTTGGCTATTATCATGGCTATCATTGAGCAATACCATTGTCATGACGCAATTAGCAAATGGTTCTCCCACTAGGTCGAACTTTTTAAAATCAACATTAAAAACTTCATTAATTTCGTACTCAACATCATTACGGTCGAGTTTGATTGTTGAAATGTATAATTCTTCACGACGAGTGAATTTAAATATTTTATTCCAAAATGAAAGTGCGATTTCCTTGACATTTAGACCGCAATACCAGTGGGACTTCCATTAAAGTTAGATGTGTTTTAATGAAATGTTTTAAAAATCTTTTTTCTCCTTTCCTGCTGCTGAATAGAAGGAGGAGAGAAGGACACAGTTTGAATCGATCATAACATTATGTAGTGTCACAAATTTGTTATTAAACTATATTAGTTGTTATTACTATAAAGTTCTATACAACTACGACTTTCCTAAATTAAGTAAAAGTCAAAACATTATTATGGCCATGATAAAATAATGTCAAAAATACCTTTACTGCCTATATAGCCAACAATACTTGTAGCTATATTTACGTAGATGATATACTAATATTCTTTAAGTAGTGAAGCCTTTAATCGATGTTGAAATTGCAAGAATTTATTGTAAAGAATTTCATAACTTTATCTTATACTATGCTGTAGCGAAATAAAGACAAAAAAATAAATGATTGTTTCATTTACTGCATGCTTCGTTTCCTCTTGCATGTGAATTTTCAGCTTTACTAATCATATAGTTTCATTGATGTCTTCTGAGTATTAATATCGTGATTCAGCAACTTTTGTCAGCGCCATCTGTGATTTAAATGGAGAGTTACGTTAAAGTGACGCGTGTCGCCATCTAGTGGTCACTCAGGTGCAGTGCCCGCCGCCGGAAGCGCCGCGACATGGCAAGGCAGTGTACACTTCGTGCGCTTACAACTCTGTCGTGTCGTACGAGTGCAAATATGGGTACAGACTGGTCGGTGATGCGACGAGGAGATGTGGAGCAGACAAGAAGTGGTCTGGGGCGCAGCCTGTTTGCAAAGGTGAGATTTAAATAGAATTACATAGAGGATTTAAATCTTTCACAGAATCTTTATCTCAGGCGCGTCTGACCAAAACATTGCGTAAATTGCGTTTCTTTCCAAAAAAGCATTAAAAATTTTAATTAATTTACTGGGACGGACAAACTTTCATCCCCTTAGTTCCTTTATTCATTTATGTTTGCTACATCAGGTAGTAAGATATCCAAGGTATGCTGCTAGGTCTCATTTATGTCTATGACAAAATTTATTTAACTACAATCAACATAAAAAAGAGATACAGTTATACAAGTTACAAAGCATGAAAATTTTCAGAAATCAACTGTGGTCACCCCGGCCAACTGTGGAATGGTTGGCTTGAAAACATTTCTTCGGGGACTGGTTTGGGGGCATCTATCATCTTCAGATGCCAGGATGGCATGAAGATGGAAGGCAACGGGTCAGCGATATGCCAGAGCGATGGCACTTGGAGTCACCCTTTGCCGATGTGTTTAGGTAAGGCATAATTTCCTTTTTATAAATAATCATCTTGGTTTGATTAAATTATGCATCTAGTAGCACATGAAACTCCTCTCTGTCAAAATGTTTTGAGCCTTCTACCTTATTATTTTGTGTTTTAACTGAAAACAAAAAGGCATCAAAAGCCTTTGAAAATATCAAACTTTTTACTTACTGGCTCCTGTCTACAACCCGATCGAGCTAACTGCGCACTTCGCTGGAATGCGACTCTTCCTCCCATTACCCGCACACCTCCCCGCGTTCGCCCCGTCCGTATCAGAGCGTCTATGTGACGTCACGGCTGCCAGGTACGCAGTTAACTCGACCGGGTTGTATTTATTAATGCTACAAATAATAAAAGCATAATAACATTAATTTCAGCGCCCTGCGTAGTCCCTCATGTGTCTCAAGGACGTGTAGTATTGGTTGAGAACAAGACCGGAGAAAATGAAACACAAGAAGGGAACACCCAGATAGTCGGCAGTTCCTCTATGGTGCAACATGGTAAGCATCACCAAACCAATTCACCACCATATACGAGTGAGACAGATTGGCAAACAACGTTGAATACACCATACATTTGTTTTCGAAAGACTGAGATTTTCTACAAACCTAATTAGCAGTATAGTTTTGGAGTGTCTTATAACAATATCCAAAATCAAACCGCTAAGCTAAATACCCCATCCACTTATTTCTTCAAGAAGATAACTGATAATAACTGTATCAAAAAGCTGAAATTCGTACTTTGTAACATTTCCTGGGATTACATCCAGCACCCAGTAAACTACTATTAGGATAAAGCGTTTTTTATTTTATTTTCCAGGTGAAATAATAGTAGTGGACTGTGAAAAGAACTACGAGTTTCCCTCGAACAATGCTGCGGTCACCTGCAATAATGGCACCTGGACGCAGATACCTAGATGTCAACCTGCCAGGTAAAGCCATTTTCTATGGTTCTTTACACTCATTATACTTTTAGATTCCCAATCTCCAAGCCTCTCAATCCCACTGGATACTTTGGGCAGGTGAGGTACCTACTGCCCCCTGTCTGCTCTCAAAACCACTATTAACAGATACCAAATGTTGTCTTGATCGCTGAAAAGATCAAAAATTTTGCAACTTCTTTGATTTTTTAGGAAAAAGGATCCCTATAAATGCATAGGGCCCCCGGTTAGTTAACCCACTTACTCCTACCAGGCGTTATAACACCGCTAAAAAGTAGTTCGGAATATCCTCAGATAAATTATAAAAATATCGAGAATTTGTTTACTGTTTTGTATTTTCTCTTCATTACGAATCAAGCTGTAATTGAGTATGTTCGATATCGCATATTTGCTTTATTTTGTTAGTTTTTTTATTATTTTGAATTCTGTTATTTAGTTTTGTGCAAAAACGTCTAATAAATGGTAAGATATTTCATAAACTTGCTAGTAATACCTTAGATTATACTAGTTATTATTTTATGTACTACTGTTAGCTACAAAACTATAAACATATGTTTTTGAAAAGTTTTACATTTTTGAGACTTTTTGTGACAAAATTACGATCGGTGTTTTAACACCTGGTCGCATAATCGACGTCTAACCTGTATATTCATTAAAAGTTTAGGTCACGATATAAAAGACCGCTGAGACTTCACGAAATTGTGGACGTATTAGAAAACATTTACGACGATGCTCAGATACCGAATCACATAGCAATTTTACCACCAGAAAATGCCAATGCAGAAGCAACGGATGAATATTCTGATGAAGAAGACCACGTTACCTTACAAAATCTTCCAGGTTAGCCTGGTTCCGTTTATCTAACTATAACCTGGAAGATTTTATAAGGTAAATAGTCTTCTTCACCAGAATATTCAGCCGTTGCTTCTGCATTACTACTTATAGCGTGTAAATTTTCTATTGCTATTTTTCGTGAACTTCCAGGTTCGCAACTTAGAGATACCTAGGCAAAAGTACTGTACGACAAGTCTTCAGATAAAGATGATAACATCCCGCTCTCTGATTTTTTAAAGTAAGACGAATTAATCTAATGACGCCTCCAATGCAATTAGTTCTTCTGCCATAAAACTACCGCAATCACAATTACAACAATGCAATATGGTGCAAGTACCTTCTGTGAAAGTTCTGGGCCAAAATGTCTAAAATATACATGGCAAAGCAGTCATACTCCGAAACAATATTTATGAAGAATGGCACCACAACCAGGGTCCACGGAGCTTACATCCCTCCCTATGTACTACTTTACTTACGAGTAGGTACTACACGCAACTGACATGTAAAATTTGCAAGAAAAAATCAATTTGGTGTAAAAAATGCGCCACGTACTAAAGCATCCTAGGCTATGATTTATGTCTTACCATAATACCATACTTCTGAATAAGATTTTGGTATTTTTTTAATAAATGAGTATAACTTACAACTCGTTTTTAACTCTTAAACCTAACAAAATCATAGTATGGTGTTTTCTCATAGTAGTAGTTGTGGTAGTAGTCCATTCTCCGACCAGGTGTTAAAACACCACCCATTTTCCGGCTTTTCCAGTTGACCAATAAATTTTCTAATATTTTTCTGTGGACACTTGACCTCTATTTAGAAACATACTAAAAATTTATAAAAATTGACAAGTATAAAAAGTTTCAGGAGTATCTGGGTTAAAGAAGGCCTTATCCCTTCTCTGCCCTAAGTATGAAGATCAAGATCAATGTCTTCATAATAAAATATGTCTTTATAAAATTATTTTCAGATGCAAAAGAATGCCACGAAATCCTCGTAATGGGATGGTGATAGCCCCCAAAACGGAGCACGGGATGAAGGCTCGGTTCAGATGTAAAGACGGCTTCGAGCTGAAAGGGAATCCAATCGTGGTCTGTTCTTTTGGGAACTGGAGCGGGGAAGCTCCGAAGTGTGAAGAAGGTACGCTGAGTTGAGTCTAAAGTCCGGTCGCCGAAGAGATAGAATTTCGTACAATGACCCCAAGCTACCCATCCTTATCGCTCGCGCGTAATTATAATGCTGTCACGCTCGCTAACGGGCGGCCGCCGTGTGAGTGTGCGAGCTTGAGGTCATTTTACGAAATTCTATCTGCTCAGCGACCGGACTTTATTTACTTCTTGAAGTGGTGTGGCTAATTTGTGTTCTGCACTGGTGAGAATACGATCCAAAATTCTTGTTTACTTTTTAAGTATATTTGCTTTCTTTGTCTTTCAGTATTCTGCCCGTTCCCCGGTTACATAGTCAATGGAAAAGTACTCCTCGTTGGAAACATGGGCCTGTATGACTATCGACCATACGTCAAAAAGGTAATTTGAACCTTGTTGCTTTGTTTTAAGATTCAAAAACAATGAACATTTTAAACATGCTATATCACTTGCTTAAAAACTTGGTATTTATAAAGTAACATTGCAGGTGGTAAACAATAAACAGATCATGTATGAATGTGAAAAGGGATACGTACTGTCAGAGGGTCCCCCAGGTGCCACTTGCGTTGGTGGCCATTGGAGCCCTAGAGAATTACCAAAGTAAGTTACTAACTTTATTACCATTTTTATTTGATGCACTGGTTCTTAAATACATAAAAGAAACATGCTTCATAATTGCCTTTTAGGTGCACCCTATACCAACACCCACGCATAAGATGGAGTCGAAGACGCCGTTCCATCACAGAACCTGAAATCCGACATCGAAGGTCAGCGTATCTCCGTCAATACTACACAAATCTTAGACGCCGCACGGACCCTACACAGCAATACATAGATCAGCTATATGACAAATACAACCATGACACCCAAAAACCTACGCTACGCCATGCAAATTTTAAACTAATGAAGAAATACGACTCAGGTTTTGAAGAAGACCTATCAACTGGTACAGGACATGAAGGCAAAGATGACGAAAACTACCCAACAGCTGTTTACACTGTTTACAACGTTCATGGAGAACCTATAGGACACAGACTATATTCTTACCAACCTGTATACGAACCTGAAGATGATGAAATAGTTGATAACGTCAATACATCTGAGTACGAAGATTCAGATGAATTTGATGACCTCTCACATGTCACAGTTTTAAAGGGAGGACTCTTTCCAGATCATAGAAACGATAATAGCATTAACGCTGAAGATATAAACAAACTGAAACATGATTATTTTGAACGATACGTCGATAAACGAAGAAAAAGGTTTTCAAATGCAAAAACCAGCGAAGAAACTAAAAAAGATATAAATTTAGAACTAGAAGCTGCCAGCACGCTTCAGGTGACTACAAGTACACCAGACAAAGCAAAAAAGTCCAGGATTAAACGATTTGTAAATATAGAAGAATCTGATAGGGAAATATGGACTACAAGTCCTGGCGCCGTAGGTGCGGAATCATCTGTATCGACGAATGAAGTTGAAAACGATTTTTTAAAAGTGATACCATTAGATTATAATACTCATAATGAGACTGAAAAGGAATATAATAAGGAATTGGCTCTAATACCGCTACAGTATAATAATACAAATTCTACTGAGGTTGATAATATTTTAGATAAGCGAGACAAGAGGACGAGTAGAAAGACTGATAGACTGAATCAAACGACAGCTACTGTACCAAAATCGTGAGTTAACAAAGTTAATAAATAAATTAATATTTCAAATAATTTTTCATTAATTCTAACGTCTTTTACAGAGGCCGTGAAAGTAAAGGTAGGCTTCGGCAACAACAAACCGATGGTACTGAAGAAGCAAGTTCAGAAACGAAAGAAATCATCGAAGGGGCAGCTCAAGGGAATCAAACTGAGAAGGGCAAGAAGGGAAGACCGAAGAGCCCTTGCGAACCGATAGAGAGCGAACCTTACGTGAACATAGAGATTGTGAAGTATGGCCGAGACCCAAATAATACCTTCAGCTCTGGTAAAAACGATTGTATATTAATTTAGAATTTGATTTAGATTTATCCGAAAATTCTTATAATTCCAAATTACTTTAGGCAGTTTCTGATATAGTTTGGAATCGACTCTAGCCAGAGGTTGAAGGCTAGTAAAGTTTGAAAATCTACGAAAAACAGAAAATACTTACTTTACCAAAAAATCTCTAAAACTGGCTTATTTCTACAGGCACTATCGTCAGAGTGGCTTGTGGTAAAGGCTACGGACTGAATTTGGAACCAAACGCTACAGCCAAATGTGTTCGGGGAAGGTGGAAGCCAGAGAAACCGAAGTGCGAAATATGTAAGATAATATTTATTTGTTTGTCTAAATTAGGTGCCTAAGAAAAACCATTTGGACTTTACAAAAATGTAATCTTTGTCTATAGCTTTTAGTATAATATGTCTGAAATTAACTCTTGATATTGAATTGATTATATTATCTGTAAAGAATGACGTGATTTTCAACTTTTTTTCATGTCTAATTTTTAATTTGCTCGCTTTCCAATTACAAAGAATGCCGCTTGGAATTAGAATGGCATTCGCATTGGGTAAAACTAAAATCTTTACACTATTGCATTGGAATGATGACCCTTCGAATGCGCATGATTTTACAGTTACAAAACCTGGATTATTCCAACCAATATCCTCAAATCTAAGAATAGGAAAAATGGGAATAGTAAGTGTCATTTTTTTTGTGAATTGTAGTGCCCTGTCACGTGCCTTCGACAGAATATGGGATATACACAATGCCTTCCGACCCTGGCCATCTGATGACGGCCAGCCAAGTGCTAGGATCATCGGGACTTACTCATGGAGAGGAGAAAGAATTGAATGAAACTGATCCAGTACCCAATGGGCAGGTCATCCACTTCTCTTGTGAGTATGGGTAAGTTATTGCTTGTTACTTGGGTTTTTTTGGCGGTTTTCAGTTGAAGCAAAATTTAAAGGGCCAATTTGTAACTTTCAGATACAACGTGCAAGGCCCAACCAATCTTCGCTGCTGGCTTGGGGAGTGGGCTGTTACAAGCATGCCAGAATGTGTGGCAGGTAATGCAAAACCTTTTCCTTTTCTAATTATTGTCCTTAGATCAGACAGATCATAGCAAAGTTGACTTACATTTCTTTCTACTTCTGGACAAATATTTTGCTGAGAGGCCCTCTTGCCAGTCAAATGACGTCATGCGAAAGGTCACTGGCGGAGGCAGTACACATTATTTCTTAGAAACAACTACTTACTGAGGAGGCCAATATTGTTCAATGCAGTATTGGTCCAAACTGTACGTTCTCTCTCTACTAATCTTTTCTGGTTGTGTTAGTTTATAATTCGTCAACATCATCGTTTTCTTTATAATGCTGTTACTCCAGTTTTATGTGTTATAGATCTATTGTATGTTTGTAGCACATTGTGATATTTGTCTATCTCGCTCTAATGACCAAAATAACAAACATTCTCTCCTTTTCTTTCATTCTCTGTTACGCTGTCCAAAATTGAATTGTTCTTTCTTTCTTCACCAGCTCCCTGTGAGCTCCCCCTCTTACACGGTGCGACTTACGAAGCGGGCTACCGAGCTGGTCTGACTGTAGCCCATGCTTCGTCAGTGAACATTGCGTGTGAAGCCGGTCGGTCGCCGCCTGCCACACTGAACTGCCACTTGGGGCGACTGCAGCCGACTGTGCATGACTTCTGCCGGCCTTTAGGTAAGTGTAGATAGTCATATTCATTCATCATCATCATTTCAGCCGTAGGACATCCACTGCTGAAGATAGGCCACCCCTAATGATTTCCATAATGGCCGGTTGGTAGCGGCCTGCATTTAGCGCCTTCCTGCTACCTTTATTAAGTCAAATCACTGGGGGAGGCCTATGAGCCCCTATGACTGAAATGATGAAGATGATTCCAGATGGTTTATGATGGGACCATTTTTGATTCCACTATTATTGGGGAAAATGGCATCACCACCACATAAAATTTATTCAATAAGTACCCTTCTTTGGATATTAGAATGTGTGTCAATGTTCTGTGCTCGTAGCCCTAAAAAGATACTCGTAAGTTCTCAATGTCTTCAATAATGTAGGTAACCTTTTGCACATGATTTTACTAAGATGAAGGCTACTTTTACTAAGATTTGATGATGATGATAATGTTTACAGCCAATTTGTCCCGACCTCGACCAACATCCGAGTACCAAAGCGGGTCTGACATCGTCAGGGAAGACATATCGGAACTGGAACCTGATTTAGATGGGAAAACTGTCACAGAATGTGGACCACCAGCTAGGTAACGAAAACTCACAGAATTATCACCTACCCTACATCTTTTAACCCTCAAACAAAGATTTAAAGCAACAAAAAAATTATAAATTCTCGTTCTTGTGTCAATGTCGATTTTGTCAAAGCTTTCATTGTAGCTTATGTGTGTTATGTTATTTGATAACATCTCATTCAGAGATACCGCAACATTCATGTGTTTTGGGCTAACTTTTCCGGTGCTTATCTAATTAGCTACGGTCTAATTGGTTAATTCATCATCTATCACAATTACCTACTTCCCTTATATTTTAATCTGCACATCCATCCATCACTGACTTATTAGATATCTCAAATGTGATTTGGGCAGTCCGCTGTCTAAGTAGGCATGTGCTTAAATGATAAATTTCTCGTACCATGTTTTTGATAAGTACCATCAACTCACTGTCAATTTTGATTGAGGGGAAAGAGTGTAGCAAATATTATGCTGCAATGTCCACAAAGTTTACAGTCTAACTAACAGTCACATCGTTAAATAAGACCGATAAAACGCAATTTTCATTCTAAAGAACTTAATTGTCTTTGGAAGGATGTATACTGAAAGTGATTGCTATAGATGTTGAGTTGCACAATTCGACAGCAATTTCCAAAAGACACTGGAAAAGTGAACTAGCCCATGTGCTTTGAACGCATCAGTTAATTTTCCGTTTCGTTTATTGTTTATTTTGCTATTGTATGGTGTATTGTAATCGTCTCTGGTAAGTTGTTCTCAAAACTACCAATTTTGATAAGAATTTGACAACAACTTACCAAGATGGCATCGTCCACTTATAAAGGATGAGGAGTTACAAAAAAATAATGGTTTTTGCAAAGAGTCTGCGTTTCTTATTTGCTGGCTGGATGATAGGCTGAAGGGAACACAGGCCTTCAGGGATGCGAAGCCCTGGTGAGAGCCTTATAGGTTCGGACTTTTGCTTATTTAAAATCTTCATCATATTTCTGATCATCACCACAACCTCTTCATCAATTTCGATAACATCACCATTATGATCACCAACTATTTGGGCTCATCCATCTTTCCGACATTTTTCCAACACTTTTTTCTTACTGTTTCTTATAAAGAAACTTTTTCCTCATAAACAATAGGTCTTCAAATCCTCAGAAGGCAGGGCTTAGTTATTGTGTAGGTTCATATAAAATGTTTTTATGTATGTCTGTTCAGTCAGCTGTTTGTATGGCCGTGGTTTTGGCTTTTTATGTCTTGGCCAAGCTTAATTTTTGTTGCTCAACTTTTTGATACATTTCTTCTTGGTGTTTAGTGCATGCTGTCGAGACGTGTTTTATATTGTCATTTATAGAATTTCAACAAATTTTTGAGACACTTAAATCTTGTAAAAATGAAATCTTAATGGACATAAAAAATTAAATACATCCTAAGGACTTTCTTTCAAGCTTCTTTACTAACTTCATTCTAAATGATATCAAAACCTTGAAAATTTCTCCCAAACATTTCTCAGGGTCCAGGGAACTCTGATATATCGGGATGGAGCCGAAGTCAATGGCACCATGGGCATGGAGGGATACCCCCATGGAACTGAAATAACGTTCAGATGCATAGCATCCATTATGGGTGAAAAAACAACATGGAAGTTGATATGCGAACACGGAAACTGGGTCGGGAAAAGTTTCAATTGTGGTAAGTGTCCTGAGTTTTGTTTACTTTTCTTTATTTCTAAATTAGATACATCATCATCTTGCATCTTACGTTATCTAGCTGGACGTTCTACGGTATTTCCCAATTAAATTATTGAAATAAATAATCCGGTTTAATTGTCTTTAAGTAATTTTAAAGTCATGAATAGAATAATTTTTTTATAATTATTACCTACGCACCTAAATGAATTTAATTTATAAGTTTTTTACTTCAAGTTGATACCTACTAATATCGGCTGCTATTTTTGAAATAGCAATGTTGCAGCTAATGAACTGTAAGCTATAATAATTATGCTAGTATGTACCATGTTTGGCACATAGGTTGATGGTAGAATAAATCATTATGGGTTATGTTAAGTGCTGTCATTAGCATTTATCTAAGTATAGCAATTATTATTGTCATTTAGTATGATTTAGTACGATGCTGTAATTACCTATTGCACTGTCATGGTGTCTGCAGAATACCAACGTTATGGCTTCATATGGAGCAGACCACTAGTGCAAACTTTTTTTAATGTTCTTTTATAATAATACATAAATATTTTTTTCTTTCTTAATACACAATGTACTGTATAATACGGAATGCCCAATTCAGGACAAGACTATACACGTTCATAATCGTTCGTTCAGCCAAATGACGTCCACAGCTGGACAGGCCCTCAATTATTTCCACAATGACCTGTCCTATATTGTATTGTTACTTACAAAATATGTTTTTCTCACACATAAGAGGAGGACTTGTTTGCAGAGGAGCTGGAAGCCCAAAGCGAGGAGTTGCTGAACAATAACAGCTGCACGTTCAGGAATGAAGAGCCTCATGTCGTCTCTTTCTACAACGATATGCAGATCACTGAGACGGTGGACTTCCCGGCTGGCGCTATTATTGTGTCCAGGTAAATTAGAGCTGAGTGGCTGAGTGGTTGTGATATGAGTTCTTTTGCGACAAAATTGACCATAAAATGATTTGATATTAATGAAAAGTATTTTTTTCCTTATTATGTGGCAAAATATACTCGTAACATAAGTTTGGGCCCATGTCTGAAAGGCCTATCTCTTCTCTTTTAAAAACAGGGACAGAGACACTCAAAGTCATATCCTTTTATCTTCCCAGTCCGATTTTAATACTTGTGTAACGTGGATATCGAAAAGGCGACTAAGGAACAAATATGCGAACATCAGGTCTCCCCAACCCGTCTGTCCAGCATTGGAAGTATTCTTAGTCCAAATCCTCAATTTACCTCTTGATGAGGATCGTGCTCTTGCAGTGGAGACTAAATGATCTGATGATGATGATGATTCCAGATGCAGTGACATTGGGAAGTACGCTATGACGGGGTCACAAGAGCGCAAATGCATCGGCGGGTCGTGGGACGGCGCCAAGCCCACTTGCTTCGGACTCAACCAAGAGAACGATTATGCCAGTAAGTATTAATCCAAGTATTTTTAAGTTAAGCAGTCCTAGTTGATTTAGTCCAAGTTTCGATTCCATTTCTATTAAGATCACCACTATATTACAATTACCCCCGGTTTCTAAATTAAGATTATCAGCTTTAGCGTGCTGATTTTCTATTTGTGAATATTAAGTTCGTCTAAAGTTAAGGCTTTTTCGATATGTTGGCGAGGCGTTTACGATACGGTGTTTAAGTATGGAGTTTCATACAAAGAATACTAACTGCCTCGAGTTAATACGGTTACGATTCCTTTCCGGGTTGATAAATGTGCTACGGCCTTTAGTGTCCTTTAGTCTCCTAGTCCTGCATCTATCGTAAAATGTGTAAAGTGTAGTTTCTTTAGGGGAACGATACATCATCCAACCATTGTACATTGTAAATTGCATAGGGTCATTAAGTTTTGCATAGGCCTGTCTTGGAGCCGACTTGCACCAGTCTACTAGCTGTTGTAACATAAATTGAGTTTTGAGTAACAGCATGGACTAATATATTATTACTATTATCTCTTAACATACAAAATGACCTGTAATTTTGTACTCACGTGAAAAATATCCAGTTTATTCCAGCGCGATGTCTAACTGAGACAACAGGTTTAAATTTGGCTCCCTTTCCTTTGAGGAAACAAGTTCCGCACTTACAGGTTCTTTAAAAAGTTGGGGTCATTTTATGCAAACTGCACTCTGACAAGAAAGTTTTTATAAAATTCTCGATTCTTAAAATAAAAGCCTACTTAATTCAGTTACTTAGACTTGCTATTGTTAAGCGATATGTTAATATTTTTTTGATTTAGTCGGAGTCTCTTGAACAAGCATTAGCAGAAAAAATAATACACAATAATTTATTTTTAGTAACTTTTACTTAGCGACTGTAAACTCATTCATTTAAAGGTTTTTCATCTTAGCTATTAAAATTAATCAAATTGTTTATGATTCGAAAATAGCACCGTGCTTCGCTTATAGATAGATGCTACAGTAGCAAATTGAATATGTTGTAATTTAACTAATTACTCAAATATTTATTGCTCACCCATTATACTCGTACACCCTATCGGGCACGCAACATTAAGGGCAATGAAATGAAGATGTCACCTCAAAATTGTGAATTCCGTCAGATTATAAATCTGAACTAATAATATAAATCGGAACTGTTAGTTTACAATCTCACGCGTTATATTATAAACTGACGGAGTTCACAATTTCACGTTGACAAATATAAATCCAGTGGCAGTGAATTAAAAAACCAAAGCTTCTTACAAACTTCCGCACATTGTTTCAGTGGAGAAGCCTCCGACGATTCTCTTCAGGCACTCCCAAGGTCCCATCGCGCAGACCAACGACGGGAAACTGCTGGTGTACCCTGGTACAGTGCTGCATATGGAGTGCCTCTGGATGAGGAGGTTCGGGAACCCTAAGTGGAATGTCACGCATCATTATCCTGAGTGAGTTGTTTATAAAATTTTCGCGTCATATCATTTCCAAGTTCTCCCGCGACCTTCACCAGATCTTCGTTCCACCATGAGAGAGGTCCGCCCACACTCGTGAAACTCAGTAAAACTCATTTATTTCTGTAAGTAGGCTTTAAAAAATCACTTTTACACGTCCCAACTCAAGAACTTTTCTGCCCCAATGGCCATCAGCTCTACGAGCTATGTGCCCCGCCCATTGTGTATATGCGGGCTGCTGCGTATATCCTTGGGGAAGGCCATGTGCAGTTTGACTTCTTATTACAGAATGATACTCATAACTTGACGAAGGCGACATAAAGCTTCTAAAAAAAGTTCACTATTACGAAGACATTACATCTGTTGAGTCTAAGGGTGGATCCCTATGAGTAGTAACAAAATGACGGCCAGTTATTGTTGGCGTTACGATGGGATGATATCGTAGTTAGGATATGTCGCGAGAAGCAACAAGATGAGGGCAGCGCAGGCCCAGTTATTCAGGAAATCCTTGGAAGAGACCGTCCAATTAGACGTCATTTAGTTAAAACGAAACTCATTCTAGCATAGCCTCTTATACACCACAAAATTTTTAACACCGAAAAAAAAATTTTGGGTAATGAGTTATTGATACTGATCCCATTTGTGCAAAAAAAAAGTTAAATAAAGTGACTCAAAATTTCCTCCTAAAATTGGTAATTTATGGACACACGCGTCGCTAGCACTATTTACGTACGATACTGTAACACTTATTAGAATTCAAAATGGTCTAAGTTAGCTAAGTATGTAATAATAACACTGGAAGCGTGGTCGAGGCGTGAGCGAGATGGACAGATCGATGCAACGTGCGAGCGCGTACGACTACTCTAGCGAGCAGCGGAGTGACAAAGCTGTGAAGCGTAAAATACGGATTAAAGAAAATTTAATAAAAAAATTAACTTTATGAAAAACATTTCTTTTTCTTTTGCTTTAAATTTTTCACACGTTTCTACATAACCTGTTAAAAAATTTTCGGTGATAAAAATTTTGTGGTGTATATTTTCAGTTCCGACCGCAAATACACCGAAGGCTGGACCACGGATCCTGGCAGGGACAGCCAGCTGGAGTATCGCCTGAGCATCTTGGGAGCTGTGAAGGAGGATTCAGGAATCTACCGCTGCGAGACCCCTGCCAGACAGAGTCACCACGTGGAGATTATTGTTGAGGGTACGTTATTAACTAACCTACATAAAAAAAATATTTTACGGATTTCTTCTTAGTAATATGGGTTTTTAAGAAGCTATGGTTGTAAAACAATCTACTAGTTCAAATAAAATCTTCTTGATCCTGGTTTGGTCCATACAATATTACTACACAAATCCGGCTCGAAGGACCATATCTGGAATTTCTTTAATCGTGCACAATGTCATTGTTAAGAACATTAGAATGAAACATAAAAATATGACAAATAAATGACTCACAGGCTTAAACATCTTGCCATAACCAATCAAAAAATGTTATTGTGGTCATTATCTTCGTTAAACATCTGCATAATGAACAACGATCTAGCAAATTATTCTTACACAGCTTTAGTAGCTTTTATAACTATATTTTTTTTTATTTTATCTTTCATCACCAATATAATTTGCCATGCGCCCATGCCAACTGTTCTCCCCTGCTGATAAAACTAAGTTTTAGTTAGTTATCTTTAATCATGTAGTCATCATTAACACTAAAATTTAACTGTCTTCAGATGTCCACTGTCCGCCCCTGCCTATAAGACGCGGGCTGGTCGCCAGTGGACTAGGCACGCGACTCGGCATCGAGATCCGGTTCCATTGTGCCAATGGAAACGCGCTGTTAGGTGCGCATGCACTGACGTGTCGCGCATCTGGCAACTGGAGCGCGCCTCTTCCTGTATGCGAAAGTGAGTCTTATTTGAAGCGAATAAAGTCTAGTTTTCACTGACAGATCCAATTTTGAGTGCCCCGAGAAGATCTCGTAGTGTTGCTTGGTAGAAAATCATGAGATCTTGCTCTTCTTCTGAATGAAAACTTCATTCGCGCACTGACGCTGAACCCCTAGTTTTAAATAACGAAGACCTGAAGATAACTGAATTTTTTTTTAAATTAAAATAGCGCGACATCCACAAGATACTATAGGTAACTGATGATTAATTTCCAAGAGATAAATATTTTGCAACGTTTCTCACTATGTCACAAGATTTCCAATATCTGTAGTATAGATTTTCAGCGACATTTTTTAACCCTACGGAGATTAACTGTAATACTGAAATTATCTTTCAAGGCGTAGAATGCGGGGACGTGGTCCACGACACACCGCTTCATGAAGGGGAGAGGCGCCCCCGAGTGGCGGTAGTGTCACGTGGTGTAGGGGGCCGCGCGGCCTTCTCGTGCCCCCCGGGGTGGGCCCTCAGTGGGGCCGCCGAGACGGTCTGCTTACCAGCCGCGGACTGGGCCAGACCCTTCCCAGTTTGTAGAGGTAAGTCTTGATGCCTCGATATTATTTACAAGAACAGTGTGCTTACCACAAACTCATGGTAATAGTTTACGTTAGGTGTGCTCGCTAGCGACTTGAAATTGTACAGCGCCCCTAGAGGCTACTTTAAAGAACTGAAATCTTCATAGAATTTTTTGACGCACTCGCTAGCGAACACACCTAATGTAAACCTGGCATTAAGTCCGCCACTGTACAGTTGTATGTGCAAAAGTGTAAATAAATAAATAAACTCATGGTAAGCACACATAATGAATGTGTTGTGAGGGGCAAGGACTGCTAGTAGGGGTCTCAAAACTGGTCTCACTGAAACCGAAAAAAACCGGTTAAACTCCTCCACGAAGGGGAGAGGCGCCCCCGAGTGGCGGTGGTGTCACGTGGTGTAGGGGGCCGCGCGGCCTTCTCGTGCCCCCCGGGGTGGGCCCTTAGTGGGGCCGCTGAAACCGTGTGCTTGCCGGCCGCGGACTGGGCCAGACCCTTTCCTGTTTGTAGAGGTAAGTCTTGATGCCTCGATATTCTTTACAAGAATAGTGTGCTTACCACAAACTCATGGTAATAGTTTACGTTAGGTGTGTTCGCTAGCGACTTGAAATTGTACAGTGCCCCTAGAGGCTACTTTAAAGAACTGAAATCTTCATAGAATTTTTTGACGCACTCGCTAGCGAACACACCTAATGTAAACCTGGCATTAAGTCCGCCACTGTACAGTTGTATGTGCAAAAGTGTAAATAAATAAATAAACTCATGGTAAGCACACATAATGAATGTGTTGTGAGGGGCAAAGACTGCTAGTAGGGGTCTCAAAACTGGTCTCACTAAAACCGAAGAAGCCAGTTAAACTCCTCCACGAAGGGAAGAGGCGCCCCCGAGTGGCGGTAGTGTCACGTGGTGTAGGGGGCCGCGCGGCCTTCTCGTGCCCCCCGGGGTGGGCCCTCAGTGGGGCCGCTGAGACGGTCTGCTTGCCGGCCGCGGACTGGGCCAGACCCTTCCCTGTTTGTAGAGGTAAGTTACGCTCAAAATTGTGGATTGAAGATGTGTGAATGCAAAGTGTTTGGACGTGAGGGTCACTTTTGACTCGGTCAGATTTTTCACAGATATGAGGAGACACCGATGTGTCTCAATGATCTTTAAATGCTTGATCAGAATATAAAGTGTAATTTTGATAATCGTATGGTTGTCACGTGAACTGAGAGGTAAAGTTTCGTACTGTTATCCACGGGGACGTCTTGTAAGGAAATACGTCTAAAGGTGTTTCTTTCTAAAGAAGTATACCATCAGATAGTCGACAAATGTGTTTTAATTCCTGCACAACCTTTATTATCTACTTCACTTCAAAATATCTTCCACAGAGGTATCCTGCCCAGCACTGCCTCCACCAGCATCAGGCTACGTCCTCGGCCGAGCCCCATACAGGGCAGGGGACGTGTTACAGTTCCACTGCAACCCAGAGCACACGCTCCATGGACGACCCATCCTGGTGTGCCAGGACAGCGGCCGGTGGAGCGATAAGCCGCCTACTTGTGAGTTTATGTGCCTTTCCAGGGGACTTGTATAAGTCACTATTCCACCGTACAGGGCAGGGGATGTACTGTAGTTCCACAGCAATCCAGAGCATACGCTCCATGGACGACCCATCCTGGTGTGCCAGGACAGCGGACGGTGGAGCGATAAGCCGCCTACTTGTGAGTTTGTGTGCCTTTCCAGGGGACTTGTATAAGTCACTATTAAACCGTACAGGGCAGAGGAAGTGTTACAGTTTCACTGCAACCCAGAGCACACGCTCCATGTAAGACCCATCCTGGTGTGCCAGGACAGGGGCCGGTGGAGCGATAAGCCACCTACTTGTGAGTTTGTGTGCCTTTCCAGGGGACTTGTATAAGTCACTATTCCACCGTACAGGGCCGGGAACGAGCTATAGTTCCACTGCAACCCAGAGCATACCCTTCATGGAAGACCTAACTATCTTGGTGTGCCAGGACAGCGGACGGTGGAGCGATAAGCCGCCTACTTGTGAGTTTATGTGCCTTTCCAGGAATTCCAGGGGACTTATATGAGTCACTATTGTTTTGTGCGGAGCAGGAGATATTATGTTTCCACTATAGAAGAACCATCCTTATGTGGATCATATAAAGGACAACGGACGGTGGAGGCAGCAAAATATGAAGAAAATGCTCTATGGAGAACCTATCCAGGCAAACTAAGACAGCGATTGCAGAAAATTTTAGTCTTATACGGGAAAAAAAAGCAGAGTCATATACATGGCCAAACATTTTCTGCAGTCCCGCTGTTATAGGATAACTGTGTGTGTATTGTACCCTTTTCACTGTACCTACCCTTTGAGGAATCAAGTTAGTAAGTTCTGTAATGAGGATCATTTCGATTTTTAGCTGTGAATGCAGATTTATAGGTCTAAGAAATCCTTAATATACAGTCCAAAAATTTTTGTTCTACGACAAAAATTGACGAAGTTATGGCCAAATTACTAAAAAAGTTCACTGACCGCTTGGCGCGGGACCGATGACGTCACTATATCCGATCCGAACGCTGCTGGCGTACTGCGTGGATAGAAAATATTTTTTTTCTAGCCAAACTATCAGTTTTAGAGAAAAACTTGTTATGACATTTATTCGTCAGAATAAAGTAAGCTATCGATAGGTAATTTTTTTAAATAGAAATTGTGAGAAATATCGCAAAAAATCCATACGCTCATACGATTCAATGGAACGCGGAGACGCGATTAGGGTCTCCGCGGTGGTATATTTGGCGATTTATTCAAATAAAGTGTTCATAAGTGTTGTTAGAGTCAATTATCTTCGTCCAAGTAAAATATAAAAATGTATAAATATTAATTTATTTACTTCTAACAATAAGTATAGCTGAGGCAGATACACTCTGCCTAGGCTACAAGACATTGCTATGAAGATCATTTCGATGTACACGCAATCGTTCGTTCGTTCGTTCGTTTCAGCCAAATGACGTCCACTGCTGGACAAAGGCCTCCTCCAAGGTTTTCCACAATGCACGGTCCTGCGCTGCCCGCATCCAGGCTCTTCCCGCGACCTTTACGAGATCGTCGGTCCACCTAGTAGGAGGCCTGCCCACGCTACGTCTTCCAGCCCGTGGTCGCCACTCGAGTCGAGTCGGGTCGTACACGCAATACCTACCTGTTATTTAGTTTTTCTGAGTTAAACCTACGTACCTACCTATCTATTCGCCGTTCCCATGGGCGGGCCAGCTGCTCCCTCCTGGAAATCTATTTAATCTTATCTATTATCTTCCCCCTAGGCCAGAAGCTGGGTATGACTCCCCCCCCCCCCCCTCTAGGCCAGAAACTGGGTATGACTTGCCTCTCCCCCCCTCTTACCAAGGCCAGAAGCTGGATAAGGCTTGCCCCTCCCCCGAGGCTATAAGCTGGGTATGACTTATCCCCCCCCCCCCCAGGCCAGAAACTGGGTATTAGCACTCATATTATGTATTATTATGTTCAATACAAACAATCATAAAGTTACACTCACCCCAACCGCGTCTCCGCATTCCATCGAATCCTATAAAAATGTGGTTTTTGGACATACGATACTTATTTTTCACAATTTTTATTTTTAAAAATTACTGGTTGATAGGTTACTTTATTTTGATGAATAAATGTTATTAAAAGTTTTTTTCTAAAACTGATAGTTTAGCTGGAAAAAAATATTTTCCATCCCAATAGTACGCCGGCTGCGCTCGATTCGGATATAATGACGTCACGCGGCCCTGCGTGCGTTGTCTTTTAGCGGCAAAAACGGCCTATGTTTATTACTTAATATCTTCGTAAGTAATGGTCCGATTTGGATAATTCAAAAAGATATATCTTTCTTATGTCTTAAAGATTAACGTAGATACTAGTTTTATTGAATTTTCTACAACAGTACTGATCCTCATTCTGTTGAATTGCTGACGTTTGTACACATTATGAAGTTACAAACGTAATGCACATACCTAATAAGTAATTAGTGCATACCACTATTCCTCTAACCATAGCATTTTTCCTCAGGTGCCCAAGCGTGCACGTACCCAGGCACCACCATATCCGGTCGCATGTCCTCCGTCAAGTTCTACTATAAGATCGGGGAAACCGTCACCTTCACCTGCGAGCCAGGGTACAGGCTGAAAGGAGCGCCCATGCTGAGGTGTTTGAAGTAAGTTCATTGTTCGTTCGTTTCAGCTAAATGACGTCCACTGTTCCTACCCCGTACAACCAAACTGTGGAATGGACTGTCGTCTGTGGTGTTTCCGGACGGATATGACCTGCAAGCTTTCAAGAGGAGAGCGTATCTTCACCTTAAAGGCCGGCAACGCACCTGTAACGCCCTTGGGTCTGCGGGTGTCTATGGGCGACGGTAATCACTTACCATCAGGTGATCCGTCTGCTCATTTGCCTCCTGTCACATAAAAAAAAACTGCTGGACATAGGCCTCCCCCAAGGTTTTCCACAATGAACGGTCCTG
Source organism: Ostrinia nubilalis (assembly GCF_963855985.1). NCBI lineage: Eukaryota > Metazoa > Arthropoda > Insecta > Lepidoptera > Crambidae > Ostrinia > Ostrinia nubilalis. The sequence continues at coordinate 9,314,727 of NC_087109.1, read as the reverse complement.
CGCTGCCCGCATCCAGGCTCCTCCCGCGACCTTTAGCAGATCGTCGGACCACCTAGTGGGAGGCCTGCCCACGCTACGTCTTCCAGCCCGTGGTCGCTACTTGTGAACTTTTCTGCCCCAACGGCCATTGTCTCTACGAGCTATGTGCCCCGCCCACTGCCACTTGATTTCAGTTCATTGTACTAAACAATATTGGAACAAATGTAAATGACCCATTATTTGTGAATGCAGAAAGTGATTTTACACTTCAAGTCTGAGGGATCGTTCCCACGGCAATTCAGTTTTTCTACCAATTTAATTTAATGCAGGATCCTGAAATTATTTGTCTTTGAAATTTGATTTGGGGGGTTTTCAAGGAACTGCAAACGCGGTGTTCGTGTGAAAATATTTCTTCATCGAGATTGAGTCGAGTTTTCAACATTGTTTTGTTTTACGAACCCAAGATTTACCCAAGACAATGTACAGTCAACATAATAAATAAGACACTATTAGCACTTTTTTGTTTCAAAATGTCAAAACTAGCTCACTTTTGTCCTGTTGACTGTACATAATTTAATAAACTGTTCTAACCTCTTCAATTTAACCAACAGGAACAGAAAATGGTCGAACGCGATCCCGCTCTGCACTCCAAACTCAAACTTCACCACCTCAGATTCCTTAGCGATGTTGAACGGCGACATCGACGCCATGTTGTCTGACGCCGCCATCTTGTCGTCTGACAGCTTGCGCACGCGCGAGACGCCCGCCATGCTAACTCCAGAGAGCTACAAATCCGCTATGACGCGCGTCGCCGCATCGCGTCTGCTGCGTCGAGCGCCCATACAGTCATACAAAAACAGGATCTTTAGGGTCAACAGGCTGCTCAGGAGGGATAATGAGAGATAATTTTGGTCTAGGAAAAAATGTTTTATTGTGTAAAGTAATTTACTTTTAGTTTTCGTTGCGTCCTCATTTCTCTGACTATTAATTAAAAAAAAATAATACTCAATCTAATCTGGTCACGTTTTGAAAGCGGATCAAATGAAAATCTTCTTCATCTTAAATAAAACATCGACGCCATGTTGTCTGACGCCGCCATCTTGTCGTCTGACAGCTTACGCACGCGCGAGACGCCCGCCATGCTAACTCCAGAGAGCTACAAAGCCGCTATGACGCGCGTCGCCGCATCGCGTCTGCTGCGTCGAGCGCCCATACAGTCATACAAAAACAGGATCTTTAGGGTCAACAGGCTGCTCAGAAGGGATAATGAAAGATAATTTTGGTCTAGGAAAAATTGTTTTATTGTGTAAAGTAATTTACTTTTAGTTTTCGTTGCGTCCTCATTTCTATTAAAAAAAATATACTCAATCTTATCTGGTTACGTTTTGAAAGCGGATCAGATGAAAGTCTTCTTTGACATCGACGCCATGTTGTCTGACGCCGCCATCTTGTCGTCTGACAGCTTGCGCACGCGCGAGATTCCGACCATGCTTACACCAGTAGGCCTAGGATGGACGCCGTGATAAGCTTTTATCGCGCCATTTTATCGGATTTGCCGCGATAGGTCCATACGTTTGTCGTGTAAAATCATCGATAAGATTTTATCACGGCGCGCATCCTAGCTCGGCAGAGAGCTACAAAGCGGCTATGACGGGCGTCGCGACTGCTGCGTCGAGCGCCCATACAGTCATACAAAAACAGGATCTTTAGGGTCAACAGGCTGCTCAGAAGGGATAATGAGAGATAATTTTGGTCTAGAAAAAAATGTTTTATTGTGTAAAGTAATTTACTTTTAGTTTTCGTTGCGTCCTCATTTCTCTATCATAAAAAGTAAACAAATAACTCAATAAAATGTTGTCCCAAAGTAGAGCATAATTTTACCTAAATATTGAAAACAAATTTTAAAAAATCACAGAATACCTAAATGATGTTTAACATAATATTTAATTAATTTATCCACTTAGTACTTTTAGGTTCAATCTACGGACTAAACATAATATGAAACACATACTCAAGTACATCACTTTATATCCTAAAATACATTTACCAAAAATAATTTACCTACACAAATTGATGCTAAAAGCCTATTATTTAAGTAAACATCAGTTTTACAAGAAAATGTTACGTTTTTGTGATATATTTGGCACTGTAAATGCAAAATTCCATTCAATAGGTAAATTAAAATAACCATTAATTGGTTTATATCAACATCCTATGAGCTAAGCAAGCGTGCTGAAAATCCGCTCACGAGTGCTGTAAAAAATTAAATTTATTTAAAAAAAAAGCGCAGTTAAATATAAATACACTAACTATTTGATATTTTTATGTTCAAACTAATAGAACAGAAGTTACCCACCTAGATCTCGATTAATACTTATTAAAATTAGGTGCAAATTACTTTGTGTTAATTACAATGGATTTGAATATTGACTAAGAGACTTTAAACATTTTGTAGTCTATAATGTTAGATTTTGTTTGATATTTTTTAAAGACTGTTATAATTATATGTATTTTCAAAATACGATTGATATTGTTATAAATATTTAATATTATTTACTTATTATGTTTAGAAGTTGGATAATTTATTTTTCATGTTTATTAAAACATGTAAATATGAATGCTTCGCCAAAGAAATCTAGAATACTCTTATAAATATAGTCTTTACTATGTAGATATACTATTTCTATTAAATAGATAAGTGTTTAAGTTAATTATTAGTTTTACTAATTATAAATTAAGAAAAATAGGATTTTAACTAAATGTCGCTAGTTCTTTACCACGCACAAATATTTGGAAAAATTTTAAAATTATAAATTGCTACAAAATTCAGACCAGTTTTAGCACAGTATCACGTTTTAAGAGCAAATAAAAAACATACCCCCAAAAATGATGCTATTTTCTTAATTTTGAAATTTTTTGAACAAAAAAATTAGAATACTTTTTTAAATATTTTTTTGAAGTTGAACAAAAAATCTATTAATTTTTTTTCATGACTGTACTCCAACTGGTTTTAGCAATAGAATGCATATCAAAAACATAGCATATCTTCTAATTGTATTTTGACGAAATTAATGTAAAAAGCGTGTTTCTAATCGTGTATACGTTTTATTCAAATTACCATACATCTGTTCCAATACTGAAATAAAAATGAAATATTAAAGACGAGCAAAGTTGTGTTTTTATATCCTGTAGCATTAATGCCATTAAACAATGATATTATATAAAAACAAAAGCAGATATGTTATAAGCGCTCGCGCTGTGAATACTCAAATACGTCCCAATTGGGACGTCTTGTGTTTAGTCTTCGTGTGGCCTGCGTCGTGCGCAATCGCGTGTACCACACCATAAGTTCCTGTGTTCTTACCAAAATAAATAAAAAATGCCATCGTGTGTGTTTCGAAAGTGTACCAATTATGACTCTAAAGTAAACAAAATACAAGGGATCTCTTACCACATGTGATTATGCAAAATTATTTAGTATTTATATTTTCAATTATTTATGCAAACAATCAAGACGCCATGCGCCATGTTCAAGTTAAGAAAGAGAAAGCGATCTTGTTTTGACGTTAGAGCGATAAGGATGCGTGCGCTGCGGACATAGATTAGTTAGTGCAGAATCGTTAAAACTATAGCTATCTCTTTCATTTGCGTGCTATTTCGTATCTTTTGTTTCACTTATCAGTTACATTTGTCAATGTGTGCAATTTGGAATAGCTCGGCACGGATTAAAATCGTAATTTCTATGAACGTAACATATCTATAGTTCTTTAACCCTTCATTTGGCAGTGATGCTTTTAAGCAACAACCACTTTGAATATTTCTACAGCACCAAATAATAAGTTTTGTGCAAATCATTCGATTTTGTTACGAAGCTTAGTTCAGCAAAACACTAGTAAATCGGTCGTCGACTGAGTTTTGAGTGATTTCATATTCATATTTCTGTCAGACGCCAAGATGACGCGCAATGAGAATAACAAAGACGGAAGTTTTATGATTTTATACTATTTTATCATCTCTAATTGTTTTTGTTTTGTCTAAATTTTATTCATAATAAATCAAACTAATCATATAAAGCAATATTTGGCGTAGAAACTGTGTTTTCTAATAATATGACATGCTTCCGAACCTCGATGTTGCCTAGAAGCATCAGTGCCAAACATCTAACAAAATAGGTTTATCTTTTTGTTAATACAAAAAAGTGTCAATACCCAATAAATCAATCATGTATTACATGAATAATGTTATAGAGATGGTATACAATTACTTTTGATGCAATTATGGACCCTGTCGGGCACATCATTTTAGGAGAGGGGAAGAATTTGCTGTCTGTCTCTGTGTTGTCTGTCTTCAAGCTTATACCGCTGAACTGATTTAAATGATAAACACATTTTTCTTGCGTTGAAGTCAACAACTATAGCAGATAACGGTAACATACCAGTTTCAGAAGCTAAAGAGAAAATAAAAAGCCAACCTTGGCTCGGCATATTGATCGTGAAGTATGATGACATGCGTCATCTATCAAATGTTGGAGAAAAAGGTCGTTGTCGACTTTGCGAAAATGGCCAAAAAATAGTTTAATGCATATAATGTGAAATACGATTGATTTTTTTTATGATTTTCATATAAAAAAATTAATTCTATAATATATCTCAATGTTATATTTAAGTACCCCTATTTGGCAATGTGGTAAATAAGCAACAATCGTTTTTCGCGAAAATACCAACCAAATATTTTTTTTATTATTTTTCTTAACTTTATTTGATAGTAACAATTAGGTCTAAATAGATTTTATTGAAAAAATCAAACAATTTGTGTCTTGCCAAATGAAGGGTTAATATCATTGCCATTAAATAACTTCCTAAATCAAAGCTGAACGTACATAAGAATAACCCAGCTTTTATGAAAACATTATGCAAACAAGTAGGTAGGTACGCAACTTGCGTCAATAGCAAAAAAATCAAAATTGAAAGGTTTTTGATGATTGATGAATGACTCACAATGTATCGCAGGTAGTAAAAGGACACCCGTACAAAAACCTTTTAAACTTCTAAGAAATTACCTTTAGGATTTTTTCTGCAAAAAATCTAGGCATGCAGTTAAAAACCGAAAGTCCCCGTTTTATCCGATGCAATTTAACAATAAATCGGTAACGTACAAAGAATTAACGGTGCATTCGTCTTGCATGGGCCGGAGTTGCACCGGATAACGTGATACGCCAACAACAGTACATTCAGTATAACGCGCGTCGCGCCAAGCGCTTGACGTCCTCGAAGTTACGCGTTTTCGCGCCAAAACGCGCTCAACTTTCCGAATGTGACAGCTCGAATCTGACAGCTCTGTGTTTACTTTTAATTTCAAAAATATGTGGCCAGTTTGAAAACCAAAAAGTTTTTGTGTGCAAGTTCTCCATGGTGTTTATGTTATGTGCGATGGCGTAATCCACGGACGGCGATAACTCACGGAGGTTTGTTAATAGATTTTGTCGTTGACTTCTAAACGTACCTACATTTTGCTGCAATTAAGATAAAATTCCATTCCTACACGGTCGTTTCTGGCCTCTTTATGGAGCACCTCTTTTCACCGATTTGTTGTTCTCGCATTTATCATAGATAAAAGTTTGTTTTTATTTGACCACATTAAACTTCGGTGAGAACGCTCGGGCGTGAAATAAGTTTTTTGTTGCAAGACAATTCTCTATTGTCAGCAGATAAAGATGAAAATGGCTTGCACAAGACAATGTTCTCTCAAAATGAGGTCTGATTTTTGTGTAAAAATGTTTGAGAAGAGGCAATCATCAATAGACACAAAAAAATGTCTACCTACCTCCATTTCGAGCGCAGATAATTCGGTATCACCTCATTTTATATCTACCTATCTAACAATTAAATTGATAACAGCAGTATAATTAATCAATAATAATCAGTTGGGGGAGGCCTTTGTCCAGCAGTGGACGTCTTTCGGCTGAAACGAACGAACGAATCAGTCAGTAGGTACTTACTAATTTCAAAATAACATGCGAAGATTTAAAAAATCTAATTACGTAAGTAGGTACAGTCAAAAATAAAATATGTATCTCCAAAGAGTTCTCTTGTTCAGTTTACCTTATTGATCAATGCTTGAAATTCTTGGGTTATTCCGTAGTTTAAAGGAAAACATTTTTCCACGATATTTTATTTCTTAGGTAGGTTACTTGTAAATGTAACCAGTCAACATTGAGTAGTGATCTTCTTTACGTCAAAAAAACTCCACCGAATCTGTCAAAATGTAAAGTAAAAAGCATTAAAGTAGAAAAAAAGTTTGAGATGCGACTTAACGCTAAAAAACAAAAAAAAAAACGCTCCAATTAAATCGTAATAATCAAATCAATCTTAAACACATGCGGTATTTAATAGTTGAAAGATATTCATATTTTTCCTATGCGTGTAGACTCACATTCTAGGTCGCCAGTGAAAATGTGCTCGCAAGCCATTTGCAACCATCCAGTTCTTGCCAGGTTGAGATTACATCAATGATTGTCTCGTGGCAAGAAGTTTTAAATGTTGAAACCGTGATTAGACTAGTTCTACTTTGACTGTTAACAATCGGTATTTTAGCAAAAAACATTCGTTTTACCTAGCAGTTAGTCTATAATGAGGTAGACATTTACGGGACTATTCCCACCTCTCGTTCCCACCGCTGCGACTCCTGTGTAGCCAGGATCTACAGCTTGACCGTATAAACCCAACCAGTGAAGGTCAAGTTTGTCCCTGGGGAAAGTTAAAGTTTTATACCTAATGTTTGTAGACATTTGTGTGCCAGTCCATGCTATGCAAAGGTTGATTCGTAGGATTAGATGCTACGAATAAAGTCTTTCGGAAGAAGACCAGAACCTACAACTGCACAAAAAAGCGGAATGTCATGTCTTAAAGAGCTTCTTAGTAGGTTAATAAGGTACAACAGTGGACTGCCATTGACTGAATTTCACAATCAATCATAATATTCTTCAATAAAACAGTTTTTCAAGAAGATTACCAAATTGTCTAGGTATAAACCCTGGTCTTCCTAAAATAAATAAATGAATATACGCACCGCACATTCGCAGGTAAAAATATAAAAAAATTTGGCAAACAATAACCTTAATTATTGCATTACATACTCGTAGAATAAATAAAGGGTGATCTAATACCTACGATCGTGTTTAGATATTTACGCAATAAAATATGGGCCAGGCAAGCAAACAAAAGGAAGGTATACTTGCGTGATTACTTACATTAATTCCTGTTTTCACATTTATTATAGTTTCCCTAGCTTCTGGCCGCGGCTTTGCCTGCTTGGATTTTCGACTGCCTTTAATTTTTTAACTTGCCCTTCCCGCGATGTTCAAATATTCATACAAATAACATTTGTATTTGCCGCTCGACTATTGTGGTGAGCCCACTCGTAACACAAGCTTATTTAGGGGTACACGAGGGGCTAATGGGACTATTAGTTATTTGGGCAATACAAATTGTAAAAATCATTTGAATACCTGTCTCTACATCAGGTGTAAAAATCTATCTTTTGTTTATTAACCTCTTGAAGGTCGCAAGATGTCGTATGTCCTCCCATCCTAAGTCGAATATCTCAAAAATACGTAGGTACTTAATTCGAAAATATTTTTAAATAATTTAAACGTTTTTTCATAGTTTAAAAAACTGGTTGATTATTAGGTTTCAATTTAATGAAACTTACCTAACTATTGAATTTTCAGGCCGTAGTATTATTTTTAATCATGCCTTTAAGGTTAAATGGTGTCAATCAAATACCCAATTAAATATCAGACTAACATTGATAAATAATTAATAAGATTGGTGTAATCAACCGTTAGCATCGTGATAAAATCGTATGTGTCATCTTGTTTACAATAATTATTATAAAGAAAGATGTAAAGTCTATTTTTATTGTTTAATAACAATTATCTTTAATTTGAAAATTAAAAATAACTTGAAAAAATCGAACTGCCTAAGGCGGGAGTTAAGTTATTTATAATTTTCAAATTAGATTGGCGCTATAACGCTAAAAAAATTAAATAATTATCTTTAATTAATCCAGTTTTTTACTTAATTGGTTACGACTTTAAACTTTTACACTGACGGACTGATTGTTCTGGAGTCCGTTTCTAATCAAAATATTTAAACTTTGTGATGCAAGCTCTACTATAAATTTCATTGCGCATTAAGTAGTGGTTAATACTTATTAAGTATGTAAAATAGGTATTTAGTATTTAGGTAAGCCAAATCAAACAGTCATTGTGTGAGAAACAATAATAGTTTTTTGTATTGTCAAATAATTTCAACAGCGTCTGGAGTTCAATTCAAGGGAGTGTCAAATCGTATTAAAAATCATCAGTGTCAAACTGTCAATCCAAGCCGTAAAACAAAACCTTCGCCCATTATGTAGGTGTAATGACTGCGGATGGAAACTTGAACTAAAGAAGGCTACTTGATTCTTCATAATATTCAGGATGTCCTAGTTTGGTAATCATAGTACTTAGACTCTTAGAGACCTACATCTCTATAGGCACGCCAAGATAATAATATTTTTAAGCCTTTCCGTCGCTTTTAATGGCTTTTAAAACAGTAGGTATATTATTAAATAATCACTTTGTCAATTAGGCTAGAACGAAAACCACTAGATTAGAATGAAAATTAAAGCCACCACGATCATCTAACTAAAGTATTTATAGTTATATTGAATAATTACGGAAATAATTAAAACTGAACCTAATGGCGCAGTTACACTATGCGAGAACTTCATCGAGACATTTAGTGTAAACACCCACTTCAGTTAGTATCGCCGTTAGTCGTCTATATTTCGGTGTGCGTGCTCGCGTTTCGTCTCGGTAAATTTCCTGCAGGTCTTTACTATGAGGTCTCACAGTGCGCGTGGACGCACAGAGTCACACACGAACCAATCCAGAGCTCTATTCGCTACGCTGTGCGTTCGATTTGCTGCTTCACTTAAGCAAGCATCGTTTGTGAATAGGTACGGGCGTAAGACAATTGACTCTCGTATATTGACTCACTTGACGGTAACAAGAAGGCCCATTATTTGCGAGTCACACGCCGTGGCAAGGCCACTGTTTGCTTGTACAGTTATCACATCAAGTTACAGTAGTACACATTTAATAAGGCTCACCGATGTACCTGCGCAGAAGACGAATTTAAGTAGCGCGGGAAATGCTATTGACCAATCGGGATACTCCACGCACGGCGCGTCTTCTTCCTGTGCCGGTATTGGTCCGCGCCGCGTGTCATGTTTGCGCGCGCTGTGACACATCAATGTTAGTCAGCCGCCATACTCTAGAGTGCGTAGACGCGTTGCTGACAAAAGTACACTTAGTGGCAAAAAAAGTGTTTTATTTTTGTGAGCCTCCAATCTCCGTACATCTACACATTCACAATTCATTCATAGATTCAGCATTAACCTTCTCACATTCGGAAATTCAAATATTTATTTGCCATTTATTAGAGTACAGTATATTAAAGATATGATAAATAAAATAAAGTGCATTATCGTAATTCGCTACAATTATATGTAGCATGCAAATTATAACATTTCTAAATTATGGATTAAATACATCCCACAAAAATAATCCTACTAATATTATAAATGCGAAAGTTTGGATGTCTGGATGTTTGTTACTCTTTCACGCAAAAACTACTGAACGGATTTTGATGAAACTTATTATTGTTTATAACCCAGAATAACATATAGGCTATAATTTATGACGATCTATGACAAACTAAATTTCACGCGGGTGAAACCGCGGGCAAAAGCAAGTAAATAAATAAATACATATTAGACGCGTACATTGCTCCGATCGATCCCAAAGTATGTAGCAAAAGCACTTGTGTTATGGAAATCGGGAACAACGACGGGTACCACAAGTGTATTTGTTCTATTTTTTATTTTTTCTTTTTGTGTCAAATAAAGTTTTTCTTATCTTATCTTATTTATTTAAATACTCTATTAAACTTTTTCAAAAAGATAAATATTTTATTCCCCGTACTTGGCCTGCAGTGTAATTATGAAATGGGCGGGGCTTGCGCAAGTGCGACGGGGAACATAATCGGAAAAATTTTGTCCTTGTCTGCGTGGCCGAAGATTCACGACGCGCCTTATTAAATGTGTACTACTGTAACACTGTGGTCTTTAATTACGTAGTAATAAGAACGATTTTGCAACGGAAATGTATAGGCTGACGTGCTGTCGTCTGTATGTGTCCACGGTACGCCAGATTACTCTGTCTTTGTGAGTGGTTCCGTTCGGATCCCCTACAACTGATACGGATACCCTAGCTAGGTTGGATCCGCCTATCGTTAATAACCTGGGGGATCAGTTATACAGGATGTGGTTTTGTAAAACAAAGCATCTCAAGGGGCTATACACGACACTGATGACAAAAAAAACACGGAAAAATCCAAGTCAAAAGGTTTCACTCAATCTGAATGACATCTGATTGGTTGTTCAAAACATTTAATTTTCTCCGTCCCGCTCCGCCTTGGTGGAAAATGGGCCTAAGTCCCCTGCACTCCCGGTGCCAGGGTATCAATGCATTTTAAACACGCTTAAAACTGATGTAATCTGATGAATCATCAGTGATGAAGATGAACTTTGCCATAAAAGAAGAAACTCAGCATCTTTTCGGACAGTTGGTTAAAATCTGCAATGTCAGATACATCGCTCTCATGGTACCAAATGAGTCTGAGAATCACAAAAACTTTGTATCTCCTCACATCGTCAACAACATACGGATACGACCTGCAAGCTTTCAAGAGGAGAGCGTATCTTCACCTTAAAGGCCAGCAACGCACATGTAACGCCCCTGGGTCTGCGGGTGTCTATGGGCGACGGTAATCACTTACCATCAGGTGATCCGTCTGCTCGTTTGCCTCCTGTCACATAAAAAAAAACATGTCAATCGAACTACGATAGAGTGGAACTTTCGTAGATTCCGTGGAGGGTAGTTGAACGGGAAGCATGGTCGATCTGTTTTAATGGTTTCAATTTATTATTTAATGGACTTTAGTGTACAAATTTGGTGTTATTTTGTGTTCTAAAGTGCAGTGAAGTGATAAATTATAAAAAACATTGAAATACTTCGAATTTGAGCGCGCATCGAGTGTCGAGTGGGTTGTCGTATGAACAACCCGCTTTGGACCCGGTGGCGTCTTGAAACCTGCTTACGGGCATACTTAACTCCACGGAATCCATGAAAAATCAATAGAACTGAAACACCCACGTTCTATTGATAACTATGTCAATTTTCACTCGACATTGGCAGAAATAAACCTCCCAGAGAGGTTTGGTTGCCATTAATAAAAAAAAAAAAAAAAAAAAAAACTTTCGTACAAAAACAAAACATCAGCAATCTCCATATTAGATGAGTTTGTTTGTACCAAGCCAACTTTCTATTGTTTTAATTAAAAGAACAATAAACCCTATTGTCATTGAAAAAATCTGAATTATTCATACTAATGAGAACCCAAAAATATTTTTATTATGAACCTAGAGACAACAGGTTACATAATGTGAATAATGATACGTAAAATAAAACAATTGCATTTTTTGCCTTTGAGCAAACTCATATGACGTCATTTAGGTAAGAATTAATTAATCACTCCTTATTTTTAGGTATGATGTGAAGGTCAGATAATATTTGCATTTGATGTGGATGAAACGTCAATATTTTTTGCCGTAACCGTACCTGTCAAGTAGGTATGCTTTGGAGTTTGACAGTTAATTTGGATTCTGTCTTGAATTATAATTAAGGCTGAATTGCATCACCTAACTTTGACTGTAAGTATTACGATGACCGGTGCTTTTTGTATGGAGTTTGACAGATTTTTGACTTTTGTCAAAGTTAAAGTAAGATGGTGCAACCCAGCCTAAGACTTCTCTTTTTTGTAAACGGGAGAGAGGTGACTGATAAGGTATTAAACTTTTTAAGGTTATGTTAGGTAAAGAAAAACGAGCGAGATCCTAACCTAACCTTTTTTTTTTTTTTTAAAAGGTTAGGTTAGGATCTCGCTCGTTTTTCTTTATCTCACTCTTGCATTAATCCTATAATAAAAGCTCCATCAGTAAAACTTTCCAGAAAATTTGGCAACTTTTAACAATAACCATGTCATGTAAGTTTTAAACCCATTTTATAAAGCTAGCTCTCAAGCACGAGTAAGGTGTTATTCATTAAACCAATTGAATTGCTAATTTAAGTGAATCAATTGCAAATAAATCTGATCATATCATAATAAAATCTATTAGATTTCCACATTCCATAAGAAAAATCCACTTAATCTGAACAAGTTTATGCATTTTTCCGACTAATTTACATTCTAGTGTGAACGTGGAAAACAATAATTTGCACAGATTATTTGCACTGCATATTGACAGTAATCGTTGGCGGGAAAGGAAATTACAGATTAAACACGTGTTCGCTTCGTGACATCCGTGGACTTAAAAAGAGGTTTTGTTTTATATCTTCACCTTTTTTTTCGCATCAGCTTGGGAAAAGGCAAAGGCGTTTGCTGTACAACCTTTTTACATCTATGGTGATTTTTTTTAAATAGTTAACTCTATCATAAAGAAAATGCATAGAACTTTGTGATAAATACATACATAAATGCTGAATGTAACTTCTCTGGTAATAGAGAAAAAAAGCTTGTTAATTACATGTTTTTCTATTAGCTACAGATGAAGGTTGTAGATTTACTGTGCTGTACTGTTTTATCATTCATGGTGCCATTTTACCCGAATAACTACTTCGAAACCAAGAAAGGGTTATTACTAGATAAATCTGTATCGATTCACATTGTTGATCAATTTCTTTCATAGGAAACCCTTTATAAAAAAACTTTATAATTTAGTTAGTTCTAAACAAGATTTCCAGATTATTCAATAACCAGGCTCTAACGCTTCCCTGTGACGGCACCAGAAGATTACATAAGGTAACCAAACCTGTTTGCGTTCCTGCGCCCTATGAATATCAATTAATGGACGCAATAGAAGAAAATTCCGATATAATGTCACCGCGTTGCACAGTGCAGAAGTGGTCAGAATCCTCAATCTCTGTGGTCCTAGAGTTAACCAGAAGTGGGTACACAAGCTTTGGATTTCGTTTTGATTTGGGACGCATACGACGAAAAATATTTTTAACGTTTGGTTACTTGTTATCAGAATCGAAGAAGAATCACTAGACTAGATATATGGTACCGTACTATTGACGGCACGACAATTCTGTCCATATTTTAACTGTGCCCAAACTGGTGTTGTTACCCTACATACCTTTACACACCCAAAGGCAAATTTCCTGCGTCAGGTGTTGCAAAAGTCAATGATGTAGATGGATGTGCAATCGTAAGTGCTCAGATAACATTGAAGTTCCAGAATTCCAGCTGTTCCAAATTCCAGTCTGCATAGGGTGAAAGTACCACTAGTTGACCAAATAAGCGGTTTTATGGTTAATGGCATAGGTAAACCACATTATTTGTAGTGGTTCAACCGACTGTTTTTTTTAATGTTTTTTTTTATAATAATATTAGGTAATTAATTTTATAAGAAAATGCATGATACTTATCCTACTATCCTACTCCTACTACTTAATATTATAAATGCGAAAGATTGTGTGGATGTCTGGATGTCTGGATATTTGTTTCTCTTTCACGCAAAAACTACTGAACGGATTTAGTTGAAACTTTACAATATTATTTGTAACCCAGATTAACATACTTATAGGCTATAATTTATGCCGATCTGTGACACTAAATTTCACGCGAGTGAAGCCGCGGGCAAAAGCTAGTATTATTATAAAGATAACCAAAAACTATTGTAGAAATAAGGTGGCTTGTAGGTACTCGTAGTGGACAATTTTATAACTTATGCCAAAAAGCCCAATTCCCTACCAAACAATTACTTACAACTTGTATAACAAGTGAAATTTGTGTTCTGTAATTAGTAATTATAATCCCATCAAAAACAATACTTGTCAAAAAAACCAAGTCTCGCAACTCAGTTGTTCTACGGTAAAAAGTTGTGAGATCCATGTAATACCAAGTCCAGGCCAGGAAATCTTTAACGTTTTACATAAATATATTGACTTGGCCATCGCACTAAATAATTTAAGTTTTCATGCGATGGCCAAGTCAATATATTTATGTAAAACGTTAAAGATTTCCTGGCCTGGACTTGGTATTACATGGATCTCACAACTTTTTACCGTAGAACAACTGAGTTGCGAGACTTGGTTTTTTTGACAAGTATTGTTTTTGATGGGATCTCATTTCTTTTTGTATTTTGTAGACAGCAGTTATGTATCTAGAAAACTGGACCGAAATTGAAAAATTTTACTGGACTTGGCGGTTGCACTACCGTGCCCCCAAATCTCATTTCTTTTTGTATTTTGTAGACAGCAGTTATGTATCTAGAAAACTGGACCGAAATTGAAAAATTTTACTCGACTTGGCGGTTGCACTGCCGTGCCCCCAAATATTTTAGTTTTTCCTTGATTCATACACCAAACACTACTTATATTCCAAATTTGAAGCTTCTAGGTCTGCTAGAAGTGCCTTAGAATTTTGATGATCGGTGAGTCAGTCAGAGAGTCAGTGAGTGACAAAATTAAGTAACTTTGACCCGTTATAATTCTTAAACTACTGGTTCAAATTGAATGAAATTTTAAATATACCGTGTCTTTGCAATGCCTGCATAGTTAATGAAAATTCAGCCTTCTAGTTTTATCCACAACGAAGTTACAGGCGGTCGAAAATGGCCTGAATTGCTTCGAGAAAAGGATGGTACGGCCGTGCCGCTTTTTTGCTCGACTTGGTGGGGGCACTGCCGTGCCCCCAGATCTCAACTTACTACAGCACAAATGAGAGTTTAATTCACATAATACAATCATAGTAAAAGTAGGTAACGTAGCGTAAAATTGCAATTAGGCTTCCATTTTGTTTTGATTTTTGGAAGGTTTTTACACCGGTCTTATTAAAATATTTTTCATTTCGTAGGTAGGTATAACAACTTTAGGACACAAGTTAGGACGTTAGTTAGCTTTAAGAACCAAATTGAAGTAGTTTAAGGATTAAATTAAAGTAAAATAAATAAGACGAAAGCTTCTTTCTTCTTTTTACTACATGCCGTAACATGAATTCGTTCGTATAGGACATTGCATCAATTTTGGTAGATAGATACTTTTTATAACACTTGGTTCTTGATGAAGTGCTGGTGGAATAAAAACAAATAAATAGATAGAAGACGACCTCATACTTAAGGAAGGCGTTGGATTCAGGCCGCTATACCAACTGGGCAATATAGAAATCATTGAGGGAGGCCTATTGCCTATATAGTTCAGCAGTAGACGTCCTGTGGCTGAAATGATGATGATGATGATGATGATATAAATTCTTACCCCTTTACTAATAAAACTTACACGCGCGTTGAACAGTGTTTTAAAATGATGTTTAGTATGGAAATGTCAATTTAAAACAGTGTTCAACAACTGTGTAACTTTTTATTAGTAAGGTGGTTAGATGTTAAGGAAAATGTAAGGTGTCTTAGTTGAGATGGAAAACATCATTTACCTACTTCAGATCTCTAGAAGCGGAAAAAACCATAACCTTAATGGGTCTAAACGTGCATGGATAAATATTTATCATGACTGAGTAAACTAATAACTATTTACTCTATAAGACCGTGGGCACGTGACCTAGTGGTTAGTATAAAAGTCTTTATCATTAATTCCAGTAGATGGTTCAAACCCTACCGGCAGCAAGATTTATGTTTATACTCGTAAGTCACTTTTGGAGTTTATTTTCTTCGTTTATCGTTATTTTTTACCCGACTACGCCAGAAGGAGATTTATGTTTTTCGAGTGTATGTATGTGGGTATGTACATGTATATTTCTTTGGCACGGCCTGCAGCCTAAACGGCTTGACCGATTTTAGCGTGAGAGGTGTCGTTAGATTCGTCTTAATCGTGAGATTGAAACTGGCTATATTAATTGGTAGAGTAGTCAGAACATCAGCCTATAGTATAAACATTATGTAATCTATAATAGCATAAACTTATACGCACGTAAGTAATTAATAACAACACTTACGTTACTGACTGTTTGTTAGTTTGACGCCTACACTACAACCTTTGCGAGTCTCCACTTATAATATCTAAGGCTGACTCTTACTTTAACTTTGACAAACGTCAAAAATCTGTCAAACTCAATACAAAAACCACCGGTTATCGTTATAGTTACCGTTAAAGTTTAGTGGTGCAACTCAGCCTTAGTATTCTAGTTATTGATAAGTGTCTTAAACTTACACCGTATTCACAAACGATGCTCGCTTAAGTGAAGCAGAAACGTTATGCGAAGGCGAACGCACAGCGTGAAATATAAGAGCTCTGTGATTGGTCCGTGTGTTACTTCGCCACTCATTGTCTGTCTATGAATAGGTTTTTGGGAGCCTGTGCATCCACGCGCACTGTGAGACCTCATATAATGTTTGTGAGTACGGGTTCATTAATACCCAAAACAGCTTGTCTGCTACTTGGACTAAAGCAAGTAATCAATTCCAGTGTTCAGACAGAATAGCCAATATTTGTCGTAATAACTTTTATATTTATAAATCTAACAACGAGGTACACACGTCACTAATTCAGCTTCGAGTCTTGTTCTCGTGTCACGAATAATTAAATACATAATTAGCTTATATAAGAGCTCAACAATGGCGCAGTATTGTTCTAAGAGCAAACCTTGAACTGAGAAGATTCGGTGCTAGGAGAGGGCGATAGCGTTTTTATAAGATACAGAGAGATACATCTAAATTAGACGCACGTACATATTTCCAATTCACATAGGTACTTATAATATAACAAAGAAACGAAACGAATTCATATACAACTAGCGGCCGCCCGCGACTTCGTACGCGTGGATCCCGTTTTATCCCCTTTAAATTTTTCCTGAATTTTCTTTGCTATAAACCGAGACCTTTCCAACGAATGCAAAACCGTGGAAATCGGTTCGTGCGTTCTGGAGTTATAGCGTCAGGAAGGAAAACCCGACTTATTTTTGTATAGTAGATTAGGGCAAATTCATATTGGATTTCAAAATGAAAATTTGAAAAATACGCCTAGACTTCTATGTATTTTACTGATACATACCTAATAAAAGTAACAATTAAACCCTCTTTTGAACTGATTTCAAGCCCTTTTAAGGTCATTTATTACACGTCCCAAATACATATAGCTTACCCTACTACAATTCTTCTTCTTCTTCTTCTTTTATTTTGGCGACGGCTTGGTTTTGAGAACCATGATTTTGCCAATGTCACGTAAACAGCTTTGACAAAGTTACAGGGTTTTAAGAGAAAAAAAAAAGAAAATATTTAAGTTTTTAACAATAAGCGAAATTTATTTGTGTGAGTACCTAAAACAAAACAAAAAAGACATAACAAATTGAGACAACATAAATATATACATAATACTGGGATTAAAATAGTTGGAAGAAGGAGGGTAGGATGGGAGATTAGGAGGGGAAAAATCGAGACAACATTTGGGCTGGTGCTGAGAAGAAGTGGCGGAAGAAAGCTGTTCTTTTCTTAACTACCTATGCCTATGTATAACAAGTGTGGAAGTCAGTACCTACGTATTAATCTCTAGTACTGATTTTAATGGATTTTCTTCTCTATCAACCGCTACGAAGCACGCTTCAGCTTTTATCCTAATCTTCCATCTTTAATGACGTTAAATCAAATATTATTAACCCAAAACGTTTTCAAATTAGCATTTAAACCCGGATGTTTATGTTGAAGCACTCTTTTTTCACGTGGTTAAACTCATGTTAGTTAGATACAGACAAAAACTGAGACATGAGCTTAAACTTTTTTGTATGTGATCATGATTCCATCAATTAATTTACGAAACGAATGATTAATTTTAATATGTATCTCGTCAAAAAGCAAGACGTAGGAGGTCATAAGGGAACTGTGCTTTTTTAAATTTGTTCTGACAAATAATATGGAATTTCTTCCTTCGGAATCAACGATTTCTGCAAAGAGACGGAACGAAGTGAATTTTTCACGAAGGCACGGCTTGTAACAACAATGTCAAAAACAGTGTTTCATTTTTCATATTAACGTTCACATCATCCCGTTTGCAGTGTCCCGCAAAAGCCGATTCGTTCGAATTTGTAATTAGAATTTCAAACACTTGCGGGTCCAATGGCAGTTTAACTTTCCCCCGGGACAAACTTGACCTTAACTGGTTGGGTTTTTATTGGCGGTCAAGATGTAGATCCTGGCTACACAGGAGTTGCAGCGGTGGGAACGAGAGGTGGGAATAGTCCCGTATTATTAGAGTCACTCTAATGTGTTGTCGACTACATGACTCTACATAACATATTAAGCCTTACCACGTAGGTTGTAATGTCAAATGATAACGCGGTCCGTCACGGTCGGTCGCCGCCAAACCGCCGACCTTGATGCTCAATCATTGGTTTTTGTTCTGGCAAGACACAGTGCAGTGTTACCAGTATATCATGTTTTCTGACGTCACCAAATTGATAAGCCTTTTGGCAGATAAGCACTCAAATGTCAAACGATTCTGAAACGGCAAGTGGCCAAAACTCAGCATAATCAAATTACCTTTAAGTAAACGTTGTGGAAATTCTTGGGAGAGGCTTTTGTCCAGCAGTGGACGTCATTTGGCTGAAACGAACGGACGACCGAAACTAGCTTACTTTAGCTAAAAAGGATTAATGGAATAAGTAAGCATTTAATTTTCCCAACACTATTTTCCTAAAATGGTGATTGAGAAAGGTACATCGAAAAGAGCCTTTGATTCTTTTATAGAAATTTTAATCACCTAAATGACATACTAGGTCTTATTTGACTGTGTCCAGTTGGAATAATGGTTAGATTTAATTTAACCTGCCTCTTTTGGCATGGAAGGAAGCACTGTGGGGATTTATTTACAAATAAGGTTTGACTGATAAATACTGATTTGGACTGTGTCAATCGGAATAATTATGGCCTACCAGTTTGATATAGCTGAGTTTGGAGATATTTAGTTAAGAGCCTGATGCCTGTTTCAATCAATCAATCCCTAATTTTTAAGTGATCCCTATGGTAACACATAACAGGCATTTTGCTTTCATAGGGGTCACTTAAAAAATAGGGATTGATGGTTAAAACGGGCTGGAGCCACACACAGTCACCAGATACCTAGAGCTGTATATTCATATACAGGGTGGAATTTTGTAATGCCACCTGGAGAGAAAGTACTCTTAATACTGTACAGAAAATTTTACTCAACGAAAACAGTTCTTTATTTTTGAAAAGAGAGAGAACTGCATTCAAAGGTTTTTTCATTTCATTTTGAAAACCTATTAACTAATAGCTCGCTCACAACAGCGCGCATTTGTTAGCTCGAGATTTGAACTAAAAAACGCGCACTGTTACGAGCTCGCTGGTAGTTATAATGAGTTTCAAATAATCGACAATCTCCCCAAGGATTTCCACGAAGACCGATCCTGCTCCGCTAGGATCCAGGCACCTCCCGCGACCTTCACCAGATCCTCGATCCACCAAGTGGGAGGCCCACGCTACGTCTTCCGGCTTGTGGTCGCCACTTAAGAACTTTCCTGCCCCAGCGGCCATCAGCTCTACCTTTCAGCTCAACCTTTGTCCAGCAGTGGACGTCTTTCGGCTGAAACGAACGAATCGACAATGTCACAACTCTCCTGTGTTACAACTCTTCTCGATCTCCCTTAAATAGTGCTGCGCTATGATCAACCTTGTTGTAATACAAAGTTCAGAGAGTTATGATAATATCGTACATTGTAGAGTTAAGTATCAGAATATGTTAAAAAATAGAACCTTTTTTAAACCAAAATAAGTTTTCAAGCTCTTGAACTTGGGTTACAGACGCCATGTTTATGTCACGTTACATAATGGCGGCTGCGACCTTGGCTTAGCGATAAGTGAAATTGCGCACTTCCGCGATGTACTTGCCTGTGTAATGATATGTAATGTAATGACTTTGCAGGCACTAAATATGCTTTTTTATATTGTTACTGCATGGTACACCTTATTGTGGAAGTGCTAAGGTCTATGGCTGGTTTTAGTGTCACGCGGACCGTCCTGTGCGGACCCGCTCCGCACAGCCAATCTGTATGAACTTCTAGGGAGCGTTTTAGAGTAATGCGGTCCGGAGAAACCGCTTCGCTCCCTAGCAGTTCATACAAATCGGCTGTGCGGAGCGATCCGCACTGACAGTCCGCGTGACACTAAAACCAGCCTATGTAGTACGAACGACGGTAAATAAAAATAAAATACATAAAACAATTTCATCCAAAATCAAAAACAACTAACTTCTTACATTCACGGTCCGAAGACGTCCTCAGCCTGACCTTGCGCTTGGCGAAGGTTCTGCTTGACGACTTTCCTCAAGACAATGGTCTGACAGTCTGACCAGCAGACGTTGTAATGAAGATGTAATCTTACTTAAAATAAGTCATCTGGCATCTATTACGTTATTATTACGTATTTATTCCTAATTTTACGTAACAAATGAGTGGCTAAACAACTTATTACAGTTTACATAATTATTTCCAATCCTCCATAGGTTTTAATTGCTATTTTTCAACAAAAAATTATTTTTCAGGATGTCCCAGAACTTTTCAAAAATATTTTTCTCAGAGTTTTCCTAAGCTAGCTAGGATTATCGTCCGGTGCCCGTTTGCAAGTTTTGGGACAACCTGTATATTAAAACGTGTGTAGGTATATGTATAGTGTGCTAATGTACTGTACAATTTAATGATCTAAGAATTCCCTTTTACTTTCATTCGAAGTTTTCATTTCTGACTAGCTTTCTGCCCGCGGCTTCACCCGCGTGGAATTTTGTCTGTCACAGAAAAACAATATCGCGCGCGTATTTGCTCACCGTTTAGACCTACCCTGGACTACAACAAACATTTTAAAACCAAAATCAGCTCAATCGGCCCAGCCGTTCTCGAGTTTTAATCAGACTAACGTACATCAATTCATTTTATTTATATAGATAAGAAAATGCGGTAGGACATAAATATTGCTAAGATGGAAACCTGTATTTAAAAGAACGGCTGCTAAAATATCAGTGCAATATATTGCATTTAAAATAAATTGTGTCAAACATACATCACTAAAGTCTCGCCGCGTCGCACCGCACAATTCACGTGTGATCGCAACCTATTGACTTATTTGCTAGTTTCTAAAGGTGCTTCCACGATTAGTGAAGACACTCCATCATTGTTAGCACATACTACATACCTTTACGCTTAGCGAATTCTTGTAAAGGTATTGAAAGAGGTTAAACTAGAGACGGTATGTGTATTATGCTCTCTCTATAGGCACCTTGTGTTATAGCTAAATCAGGTAACTCCACTGAATGCGATGCTATGCTATACTTGCTACTGTATTATTTATATCTTTGTTTCTCTGGCACATCTCATGGCTGAAATAAGTATCATACTTCCACAATAATTATGAGAAAAGTGAAAATAGATGTCTAGATGTTTGTTACTCTTTCACACAAAACTACGGAATGGATTTAGATCATTAGCCAAATTACAACGAAAGTGTCAAGTAAGTCAGTCTTTCTGCGACAATAGGTATGAGTTTCACGCAGACGAAGCCATAGGAAAAGTTAGTCTTATCTATTTACTTTAATAGAGGGACACATATTACATACGCAGAGTCAAATGAGTTGGCGCAGTTCTTATGCCTAACCTACCTAAACATTATAAAATGCCCCTTGATTGAGGTTATTAGCCGATATGATATCGAGATCAGTAAATACAGGCGACAGTACATCAGGGTAAACATTTTTAATGCAAAATAGCACCTATGTGTAGTACAGTCGCGGAATGAAAAGGTTCGTCACCTTAGTGTCGGTTTTCGCTTGCACTAGGTACCTACTGTAAGAGTCAAACCTGCCAACATAACCGTGCAAGAAACAGTGCTGCTAACATTTAAATAAATATGACGTTTGCTAACGAATAAGGTTTTGCTTGTTTATTTTTCTATCCCATCAGTGCAATGTTACAAAATGTAGTTTTTTTTATTTAATAGATAATGGCAGGTTGAACCAACAAGAAGGTTGTAGTTTATCAATCATAATAATCTTCTTGACAAGTTAAATCGTCAAACAACTTTGATCTGAATAATTTTGAACTTTACTGACGAACAGTTAAAGATTATTTTCTCTAATTCGAGATTATTCTGTAACATAGTTTCAAAAGGCAATATGTGCTCGCGATTCGTTGAAGGAATCAATTTGAAAACTGACGAACCTTTTCATTCCGTGACTGTACATAAGATAGACAGTGTTCACTGTGATTGATCAATATTTTCAGTGGCCCATATTTGTATGTGTACTCGTATAAATATTTGTCATATTTCAACATTATCTACTTACAGAGTTACTGTTGATACTGTTTTTCCAGCTGTAATATCAATAAATACTTAATAATATTATATTTTACGCATGCTTGTGCAGTCTGGTGGTTAGAGAATTGGAAAAAATGAGAAATCACCAAGTAAATTTTTCCCAGTTTGTTTAAGATATTGCAAGCATTATAACAATAATACAACGGAAATTGGGCTATTTCAGACACTTACGAGAAAGCATTTTTGTTTTAAATACCGTAACTCCAAAAAGTTCAAGAGACTTCAAAAAGTACCATAAAGGCTGGCAACGCACCTGTAACGCCCCTGAGACTGCGGGTGTCTATGGGCGACGGTAATCACTTACCATCAGGTGATCCTTGTTTGCTCGTTTGCCTTCTGTCACATAAAAAAAAACCTGACAATGACCAAATTGTCGCTCTACATAGGAATATAGCAACTCGACCGCAACAGCGTAGGTATTGCACTTGAAAATATCGACTGGTTCATCCAGTATCTTCAGCGCAATTGTTTGTTATCCCAAATAAAATAAAATAAAAATAGATACAAAAACTAAGTAGCTCAGATGGAAGAGCAGTCGCCCGGAAAGCGAAAGGTCATGGGTTCGATTCCCGCCATAGGCAATTCGATTTTTTCAAATTATTTATAGTACTAGCTTTCCGCCCGCGGCTTCGCCCGCGTGGAATTTTGTCTGTCACAGAAAAACTTTATCGCGCGCGTCCCTGTTTCAAAAACCGGGATAAAAACTATCCTATGTTCTTTCCCGGGACTCAAACTATCTCTATGCCAAATTTCATCAAAATCGGTTGCGAGGTTTAAGCGGGAAAGCGTAACAGACAGACAGACAGACAGACAGACAGACAGAGTTACTTTCGCATTTATAATATTAGTTGGGATAGCATCTCTCCCAGTGTGCACAGTGACACCGTAGAGACATTTTCCTGTGTGAAACAATACAACACTTCTTCCCACCAGTGTTGCCATAACACGGTATAGAAGGCAAATGTTTTCGAATATTGGCTCGGTTTCTTGATTGTTTGTAATGGGTAACTTAGGTGGGTAAAGACAGCGTATCAAGCTAAACACTGGCACTTATGTAATTGAAATAAGATCGATTTTTACAACAAAATTTATAGTCTGCGTAAATTTATTGCGACCGCCCACGACTTCGTACGCGTGGACCCCGTTTTACTCCCTTTAGTTAAACTCCACCCAGTTTCGTAAAATCCGTTCTTAGCGGATGTCTTCACCCTATAAGGAAACTACCAGCAAGTTTCCTTCCTTGTTATGGTTTCTGAGATTTCGTGATTAATCAGTGAGTTAGAAAACCCAATTTTAATTAGTTTTCTATTAACTATTTTTATACGGGGAAAAAACGCGTTGAATCGCATACCTACCCTGCGGGGACAGGGTAGGTTATGTGGGGCTCACCAACCTAACCCTGATTTTTAATTATTATCGATTCGTAATAATTCTTAAAAAAACTGATAATTGCACTGTTTTTATTTAGTTTTACTCACTCATTGTAGTTAGTTTTACTGCTCAATTAAGGTATAACTCTGATTATGAAGTGCCACATTATATGAAAGTCAGTTTAAATGTAGAGTCACATTGTATCATAATATTTTTTATTAATTCAATACCTAACATTTAACAGAGATGTTAGAAAACTTGTAAACATGTGTTTTACTTTAATTTCAATTAAGTACTGAGAGTTTGAGTGAAAGAGCCTCCTAGGATACAAATAAAATGACAAGTTAATATAAACTTTACATAAAGGCACGTAGAGTATAATGTCGCGTAACACTCTTAACTAGATTTAAAATACAATAAAAATGAAACCAGTCATTAAAAGTAGTAAAAATATTGTAGTTATTAAAATAACATTTTCTTATTAATAAAACATCATTCAGTTTTCTCCGTCTAAATCAGTGTATCAAGGCAAGTATTTAATATTGTTTTAATACTTTTATTATCTGTGATATGTGGTATTTTATAAAGGTGCGTTGATAAATGTAACTTAAAACCCCAGCTTTTATGTTTATTTGATTATTTGCGAGAAAATGAGCGGACTGATGATGCGTGTTTATCTACCACCAGAAAGTAACTGCAATTGTTTGCAAAATTAGATAACAGATGGCGCTGTGTGCTTTTAATTCACGCTAGCATTCAAATCTTAATTTTTAAATATTGTAGTACAAAAAACATAAAAGTTGTAGTAAATAGCAAGCAAGTCATAAGCCTTATGTAAGTTACTAATTTCAATAAAATTTACCTTTTTTGCAAACAGACATAAAGGAATGTGTGCGTTACCCCGTCAAAATATTATCAAACTAGCGGCCGCCCGCGACTTCGTACGCGTGGATCCCGTTTTACCCCCTTAGAAACTCCACCCGCGTTTCGTAAAATCCTTTCTTAGCGGATGCCTACGTCATAACATCTACCTGCATACCAAATTTCAGCCCGATCCATCCAGTGGTTTGGGCTGTGCGTTGATAGATCACTATGTCAGTCAGTCAGTCACCTTTGAGTTTTATGTATACTATAGATTTACTACTACTAGTGACAATTTGTAATGGTGACATTTACATAGGTACATGGGCTTAAGACTTAGTTACCTAGGGGATATTGCAATAGAGTAGGTGGCTATAAACATCATATTATTAGCGATATAAACAAAACAAGCAGGTGTGAGGTAACGCACACCAAAATAGTCGTGTAGCCACACCTTATAAGTTTATCATGGAAATAATTTTATCTGATATGATTAGATAAATTAATTTGCATTAATCCCAAGTACTACAATCAATCAGACATCGGCAAATCTTAAAGAATTAAGTATAAAGACTTTATTTGCCGGCAATTGTTCCATTTACATAAGAATCAGAATTATTATGCGTAGTTCAGATAATACCTACTTAAAATCATATTTGGGACTAATTAATGGTGAAACATAAACAAAATTGTAACTAACTAACGCCCGTATTCACAAATGATACAAAATCAAACGCACAGCGTTAAATAGAGCTCTGTGATTGGTTCGTTTGTGACCCTGTGCTGTGCGTCCACGCGCACTGTGAAACCTCATAGTAATATTTGTCAATACGGGCGTTAGTATTAAAAAAATAATTGGACAAAAAGCAGAAGTAGCGAGACCAAAACTCCACGTGACATTGGCGAAATCATGGTTCTCAATACCAAGTCGTTGCCAAAATAAAAGAAGAAGAAGAAACTCCAAATAAAAATATTTTTTAAAAATTTACTTGTTCTTGTAAATAAATCGTGTTCTATCTAGAATATAAGAAAAGGGTTTTTTATACTTTTACTTCAGGATAAGCAAAAAATATGAATATAAAAGTTATTAAAAGAAAAGCAATACCAATTATTTTGAAATAAAACTTGTATTTTGAGAAAAACAAGTGGTACCAAGACCAGAAAAACGCAGAAACCCATTTAAATAAAAAAATAATTAATAATCCCAGATCGCAATCGTCGGTTCAAAGAAAACACTAATTAGCAAATACAAAGAACAGACGTTTAATGCAATTAATAAATTACAGTTACTTTTAACTTTAATAGGTTTATTTGGTTCAATGTCAGTGCGTGTCGCCATCTACGGTAAGTCGATTAAACTAATTTTAAAATCGCATTAGTTTTAAGAAGTTAATAGGCTAAACTAATAATCATGTTTAGGTATTAGATGACCTTAGTGATCAGTGTAGTAGTGCTAGTAGTGCCGGTAAGCCATTGGTTCGAATCCTGCAAAGACAAAAGTAACTACCTACGGAACGGAACTATTCCCAGTCCCAACTCTCGTTCCCACCGCTGCAACTCCTGTGTAGCCAGGATCTACAGCTTGACCGCCAATAAAAACCCAACCAGTGAAGGTCAAGTTTGTCCCGGGGGAAAGTTAAACTGTCATTGGACCAGCAACGAAATTAATCAGAAGAACATCGGTAGAGTCCGAAGTTAAGGTTCGACTTTATCCAGTGCAAAACGGACAAAAGTAACTAACTGTGATAAAAGAGAATCTGGTGTTGAGGTTTTTGTAGTTATCACATTTTGTAAAATAATGTAACCGCATAGAAATTTGCATCTGATAGAAGCCTATGTTTTTCTTCTATATCTTTATCTAGGTAGGTATGCCAAAATCATCAAAATTGGTCCAGTTCTTAGGCATCATGACATACACGTGTTACTTACTTTTGCACTTATAATCCTTATCAAAACAACGTTGATTACGTTTATTATTATTTAATTAGGTATTTTTGGAAATAATTTAAACAAAAAGAGTTACGCAGCAAAACACTGAAAATACATCTCAAAATACACATTATGTGTTCTGGTGAGTAAGCAACATACAAGACAAAAACAATATGACCTTTTCATAACAACAACTTTAACAAAAACATCAAAAAACATAACCCTCCTTCTAGCAAAGTTGGGTAGTTAGTTACTTACAGCGCAACAACTTACTTATAGCGCTGGTTAGCAATCGGC
This sequence comes from Ostrinia nubilalis, assembly GCF_963855985.1. Lineage (NCBI taxonomy): Eukaryota > Metazoa > Arthropoda > Insecta > Lepidoptera > Crambidae > Ostrinia > Ostrinia nubilalis. The sequence continues at coordinate 9,287,793 of NC_087109.1, read as the reverse complement.
GATTGTCTACTAAAGAATAAAGAATACTGAAGAATAACATTCGAGTTATTCGAATGATTGCCTAACAGTGCCGAATAATTTTCCTCTCTATTCGAATGATTCATAAAGGTCCGGCCAATCTGTAAATCATTGGGGGAGGCCTATGTTCAGCAGAGGACGTCCTGTGGCTAAAATGATGCAATGATGATACACCACAATCACCCGTCTCTGCCTGAATACCTAATAAGTCTACAATTTTCTTCTAATGAAAAATTATTCCAATAAATTATTTCACTCGAATATTTCAAATGGTGTATTTTACAATCAAAAAATCGATTATGATACTATTCGAATAACTTCTAACTCGCCCATCCCTATCGCTTTATGCCATAAAACTCTCATTCACTTGCTAATTGCATATCAAATGCACTGGGTAATTGATAGCTGAATCCCATAATACAGCCATACAGCACATCCCATAGATTCCATACAAGTGCAGGAAGTCAACGCGCCGTGTGCGAGTGCGGTGCGTCATGCACGATCAAGTTGAAGGCTAGGGCTGGTACAAGAAAGTTATTTATTTATTTAAGCTTTAATAAATAAAATAAAAAATAAAAAGTGTTTATTTGGAACAATGCCAATTAATTTAATGCCTTAAATGCTGAACATAGGCTTCGCCCAATGCTTTCCGTGTTGCCCGGTTGGTAGCGGCCTGCGTCCAGCACCTTGCTATAATTGCTACAGAAGGCGATGTTAATGCAATAAAGGCATTTCTGCTACTTTACCTTTGGGCTAAGCAGAAAAACTAAGTAATGTGCTTTTATATGTTTGGCTTGAGGCCCACAGTTGACTTGTGCCCAGATGGTTTTTTGCATTATTATTAAAATCCTATTGAATTTAAAAAAAGGGTGTGTATGGAGCATGTGTGCTAAGATAAGATGCACACGTAGTGTGCATCGTAGCTCCCTAAACATCCCAAACGATGAACCGATTTTGATTTCAAATCGACTTTCATGTGATAAACTCTCGGTAAGCATTTCTGGAAATTATTTTATAATTTAATAGGTTATGTTATTATTCGTAAAAAATCTAACTTCACTTCATGACAATCTAAATTTCTCACAACTTTCTCATAATTTTGAGGTTATTATAACTTTACTCATCATGACTGCCTCGCCCTAATAAGTAATTACAATAATTTTGCTACCATTACTAATTCACACAATTTAATAAATACCCTATTTCACAGTCACAACCGCTCAGTGAAACGGTAAATCAACTTAGCTTAGCTAATTCATCAATTTTTTGGGCGATGGAGCGTGCAAAATTCTTAACTAGGCAAGATCGTAAAAAGCTAAAAAAAAAATGTTATCGACGTATAGGTTCATAACAGACTCTTTCTAATAATATTTCTTAAATCATTGATCCGTAACAGCAATCAATCATCAAAAAAGTTATCTAAGCAGGAAGCTAGATATACACTGACTGACCAAAAATAGATAAAAAACATAATCCTCTTAGACTAAGATCAGCAAAGCATAATCTCTTATAGCCAAATTCGCTTATCTATCACAAAAAAGTAATTTTTAATCCATTAACTTACTTTTGCCAACCCTGTCAGGCTTCACACTCCATTTCCTCGTGCACAAATTGATCTCGCGCTGCGTCTCTTTCTTGCCCGCTAAACTTGGGTGTCGCCGTCTCGCTCGCACGTAACTGTGGCATGCATACAGTTACTCATGATCGATGGTGATCCGTGACCATAATACCTTTTAGGGGTGATTAGAAACAATACGCAAGGCTTATTTGCTTCTATCGGGTTACTATACGAGTATTTTAAGTTAATCTATACTAATATTATAAATGCGAAAGTAACTCTGTCTGTCTGTCTCCCTTTCACGCCTAAACCACTGAACCGATTTAATGAAATTTGGCATATAGATAGTTTGAGTCCCGGGAAAGGACATAGGATAGTTTTTATCCCGGTTTTTGAAACAGGGACGCGCGCGATAAAGCTTTTCTATGACAGAAAAAATTGCACACTGGCGAAGCCGCGGGCGGAAAGCTGGTTAATAATAAAATATCCTTGGACATTTTACACTGCGCCTCTAGTCGGATAAACATTAGTGTCCGACCGAATGTTCGGTTTCGGTTTCGTTTTCGGTTGAGTTTCGGTAAAAACACGAGTTTCGGTTTAGTTTCGTTTTCGGCGGCAAACTTGCCGAAACTACGACCGAAACCGAATGTGCATTCGGGAGTTTCCGCGCTGTTATCGGTCATGTTCGGCGCGTTGAATGAGTGAATGAATCCGATCAGAGCCAAATGTCGTGATTCGCTCGTTTGTTTGTTTGCTTGCTGTTAGTTTTGTTTTGTTGTGGTGGCGAGTTTTCAAGTGATTTATTTTGAATTTGGTATGTTTTATCTCGTTTTATGTCGTTATAACATAAGAGCGGGTGTAAACATAAAAATAAATATTCAATATGACTGATAAAAGTATAATAATAATAATAATAAGCCCCGCAGGGCAGCTTTGTGGCGAGCTGTTGGTGAGTAGCGACACCACGGGGCCAGTTGTTAATCCGAGTGCTCCCGAGAGTCGGTCAAGACTCTCGTCTTCGGCTTGCCGAAGTGGAATCCGAGAGGGTCTGCAGGACTTTCACCTCTGGCTTGCCTTAACCGGCCGGCCAGAGTGGAGTCGCTAGAGCTATATGCTCCAGGGGTGGAAGTGTTAAAGGGCATAACGCCGCGAGTAACCTCGGAGAAAGCGCAGCACACCTCTCTACACCCCTGAGCTGGCAGACGCCAATGTTGCCCCTCAGTCCGGTCTATACGACTCATGACGCCAGGTGGGGCCCATTTAGTCGCTGGCTAGTAGTGGCTAGTCACCGCCTGCCATTTTTTCAGTCCGAGACTATGAACCAGGCAGGTGTCCCGTAGTCTCCATCCATAGCCCAGTAACCAGTCCATCCATCCTTCATCCATAACCCTAGTCCATTTTCCAATAACATAACTGCAATAGCACCTGTGCACAGGCTGGGGATGGTCTCTGGCTACATCCCATGATATAGTCAGAGACTAGATCCAGCATGTGCACCACTTTCACTTTTGTCGATTATTTTGCGCTTAAAACGGCCTCTACATGTTGGATCTGTATCCCCACGCAAGCCTTATAAAGGACCGGGCCACTTTTGACCCGTGAGCTCCAAAGCGTACAAACATAATAATAATAAAAAGCTTTTATTTCCGCAAGTTTACAATTTTAAATATTAAGTTAGAAGCATTTGTCTTCACTCTTGTGGCACCCCTGTATGGGCAAAAGCCTCCTCCATTCCGCTCCATTTCTTCCTGTCCTGGGCTAGGTCGAGCCAATTTTCTCCCGCTACTCTCATTATATCATCAGCCCACCTTTCCTTGGGTCTCCCAACATTCCTCTTCCCCTTCGGTCCCTTCCATTCTGTTGATGTTATAGTCCATCTTCTATCTTTGTACCTTGCTAGGTGTCCAGCCCACTGCCATTTTAGTTTTAAAGCTTTTTGGAGAGCATCTGTTAGTTTTGTTTGTTGTCTAATTTTGTTGTTTCTGATTTTTTGAATTTTCTTATTTTCAGAATGCTCCTCTCCATCGCATGTTGACATGATTCTATTTTTGCTCTATTTTTGGTCTGGTACACCCAAGTTTGGCTCCCGATAAAAGTATAATCAAGTTTAAATATCTAACCTATAATTTTTTTTTTGGTTCGCAAGTGCTATACGTAAACAAACATTAGGAAAGTAGTTATTAATTACTAAAGTGCATTTTATGGTGATAATATTATGGATTCAGAGTTTCAAAGTTCATTTTAGTATTTATAACCAAGGTATCCAAGTGGCAAGTATAGTAGGTACTAACTTCGTTCGTTTCAGCCAAATGACGTCCACTGCTGGACAAAGGCCTCCCCCAAGGCTTTCCACAATGAACGGTCCTGCGCTGCCCGCATCCAGGCTCTTCCCGCGACCTTTACCAGATCGTCGGTCCACCTAGTAGGAGGCCTGCCCACGCTACGCTTTCCAGCCCGTGGTCGCCACTCGAGAACTTTCCTGCCCCAACGGCCATCGTCTCTACGAGCTATGTGCCCCGCCCACTGCCACTTGATTTTAGCAATTCTGCGAGCTATGTCGGTTACTTTGGTTCTCCTACGGATCTCCTCATTTCTGATTCGATCACGCAGGGAAACTCCGAGCATAGCCCGCTCCATCGCCCTTTGGGTGACCTTGAGCCTTCTTATGAGGCCCATAGTAAGCGACCACGTTTCGGATCCATATGTCAACACTGGCAACACACACTGCTCGAAGACTTTCGTCTTGAGACACTGCGGTATTTCGGACATGAGTATATGGCGAAGCTTCCCGAACGCTGCCCATCCGAGTTGGATTCGACGATTGACCTCTTTCTCGAAGTTGGACCTACCTAACTGGACTGTTTGTCCCAGGTATACATAATTGTCGACAACTTCGAGTGTAGAGTCTCCAACCTTCAGAGGAGTGGGTGCAACACGGACATTAGACATGATTTTTGTCTTGTCCATGTTCATTCTGAGGCCCACTTGTTGAGAGGCTCTACTGAGGCCATCGAGCATTGTGCCTAGATCCTCCAAGGTCTCAGCCATGACTACTATATCGTCCGCGAATCGAAGGTGGGTGATGTACTCGCCGTTGATATTTATGCCAAATCCGTTCCAGTCCAGAAGCTTGAAGACATCTTCCAGGGCGGTGGTAAACAGTTTTGGAGATATGACGTCTCCCTGTCTTACCCCTCGCTGCAACTGGATAGGTTTCGAATCCCGATCCTGGAGGCGGACCGACATTGTGGCGTTTTTGTACAAACCCCTCAACACTTCGATATATCGATAGTCAATTTGGCACCTTTGGAGAGACTGTAGCACTGCCCAGGTCTCGACCGAATCGAAGGCTTTCTCATAATCCACAAACGCCAGGCAAAGTGGTTGATTATACTCCTCGGTCTTCTGTATAATCTGCCTTAGCGCATGTATGTGGTCTATGGTACTAAAGCCTTTTCGGAAACCGGCTTGTTCGGGAGGCTGGAAGTCGTCGAGCCTGCGAGCGAGACGATTCGTAATGACTCTTGAAAACAGCTTGTAGACATGGCTCAGAAGTGAGATGGGTCTATAATTCTTCAATAAGGTTTTGTCACCTTTTTTGAAGAAGAGTACCACCACACTTCTGTGCCATGTCGTAGGCGTTTTTCCTTCGAGGATGACGGAATTGAACAGCTTCTGAAGAGCCCTCAGTACCGGCGTTCCGCCTGCCTTCAAAAGCTCAGCCGTGATTCCATCATCACCCGGTGCCTTGTTGTTCTTCAGCTGTTTGAGAGCCATTCTAATCTCGTACAGACTGACGTCCGGGATATCTTCGGTATAGTGTCGGGTCAGTCTAGCTCTTGGGTCTTCGGCTAGATTTGTGACAGGTGCACGTACACTCGTGTATAATTGTCCGTAGAACTTCTCGACCTCTTCCAATATCTCCGGCCCCGACGAAATGGCTCTGCCATCCTCCGTCTTCAGCTTGGTCAGTTGACTTTGGCCAACAGACAGATCTCTTGCGAACACTTTAGAGCCCTTGTTTCGCTCAATCGCCTCTTTAATACGGTCTGTATTAAATTGGCGTAGGTCGCGAGTCAAAGACTTGGAGATCTGTCTGTTAAGGCGCCGATACTGAGCAGCATCTTCAGAGGACTGCAGAACCAAGTTCCGTCTCTCTTCCATGAGTTGATTGGTGAGGTCAGAGATCTTTTTGGTTCCTTTTGAACGACGGGTTTTAAAGAACTTAGACCCAGTCGTTTGGACAATTTCCACGAACCTGTCATTGTATTTGTCCACATTTTCGCAGTCTCCTAGGCATTCGAAACGATTTTGCAACTCGAGCTGAAAGCTTTCGGGGTTTTGGAGTTGGATGGGCGCTGGGCGGAGCGTAGACTTCATCAGTCGACATCTCTCGAGCTTGGGTCTGATATTCAATGTGCCTCTTACCATTCGGTGATCGCTTCCTGTTTTGACCGAATTGATCACAGAGACATCATTGAATATATGCTTCTTCGTCGACAAGATGAAGTCTATCTCATTTTTTGTAGCGCCATTGGGATGCAGCCATGTCCACTTTCGCTGTTTTGGCTTTCTGAAGAAGGAGTTCATCATAAAGAGGCCCTCCCTCTCCATAAAGCCAGCCAGCAGTTGGCCACGTGCGTTCCTCTCTCCGTACCCAAATTGCCCCACTTTCGGCTCATTATCGCTTCGTTTACCTAGCTTCGCGTTGAAGTCCCCCATCACAACGGTAAAATGGGACCGGGAGCCATGTATGGCTCTGGAAATATCCTCATACATGGTCTCCACTTCGTCGTCGGGGTGTTCCGTGGTCGGTGCGTATACCTGTATGACCTTCAGCGAATACCGTTTGGTGATTCTGAGTATCAGGTACACTACCCTCGCCGAAACACTCTCGATCTGGACCACGTTGTTGACAAGGGACTTGTGGACGATAAACCCGACACCACCCTGGGACTGCTGGTCGCCCTCCCGGAAATAGAGCAGGTTTCCGGATTTAAGAATTATGGTGTCCTCCCCCTCTCTTCGGACTTCACATAATCCTACGATATCCCACCGTAACCTGCTCAACTCTTCCTCGAGTTCCATTAGCTTCACGTCTGTACGCAGTGTGCGAGCGTTATAGGTTGCCAGGGCCAGAGGTCGTCGGTGTTGGTAGCCTGGCATCCCCCGGGGATTCTTCGCACCCCTTGCCCCACCGTTACCGTGACCGCTACCGTGGTCCGGGATAGTGGGGCCGCCGGGGACTAGGGGCCGTTTTTTTGTTTTTGCCACCATTTGGAGGGTTTTGCCCTAATCGCCACGCTTGGCAGGCGGGTTGGCGATCGCAGTTTTTTTGCTTGGTTTCGCACGCAGACGCTGCTGCCCGTCCGGTGCTACAGGAGTTTGTCGCCTCTTACGACACGCCTCCTGTTGGCGGTGGGGAAAAGTATTCTTTTACGGCCGTCCCCACACAGCACTAACTAAGGTACCTACTAACTTACGTACTACCAATTTTGTTTTGAGAAATTATTAAGGTAAAAAACCCGACCATGCGACGGGTTATGTAGATGTCCTGAATATTGCGAGTAATTAAAAAAAATCTAGACTATAAATCCTTCTTTTTCTTTTTTTGATACCTAATACATAATTTGATACCTTTTAGAGTAAAAATGCACTTTATAAGTTCAATTTTAATGCAATTTAAAGAGAAAACCATAAAGACTGACTGATTATAATAACTTTTTCTTTATTTTTCCCTCAAAATATGAGCCTTGCCTTGTAAGGAAGTTTCGGTTTCGGTTTCGGCCGAAATAGACACCGTTGCCGAAATTCGTTTTCGGTTTCGGTCGTAAAACTAGTTTCGGTCGGACACTAATAAACATACTTAAATACCTACTTTTTTTTGTAAATACATACATAACATAGTAACACCCAGACCCGTTACAGAAATTAAAATTCATCATTTCAATTTCTGCCCGGCCGGGAATCGAACCCGGGACTTAAATTTGTATGCTCTGTCACATTATGTCAATGTCACCCCTCCCCTGCCGCTTTCATACCTCAGACACTGACTGAGTTAACGCGAGACCCTAAAGTGAAGACTAGTGTAGATGAATTACTGCAAAATAACTTATCTATGACGTCATTAGCAAAAGTGAAATAATGAGATTCAATTATCATTTGTCTGCCTTGAAAAAATCTTAATTACTTTCAATTGAACATTACCTCTGTATTTTAATGAATGAATTTCAGATATCGCCTCCATTATCAAAGGAAAAACTTGGAAAAACCGGATATTTGTCAGACAGCCGTTATCCTTAAACCTTGGTTTTCCAACATAGCCTCTTTGCCTTGACGATACAGGTTAATTTGGACCAGCAGGTCGAGTTAACCTTCAACAGGCTACGGTCTTATCATTGGCTTAACCTTGGCTGGTGACCTTGTCAATGCTAAATGGGTTAAGCAGAAAAATAAGTATTTAAGCAAAAAACATTATTCACAGACAGATGAAAATCGATAATTTATTCAAATTGTACTTAATTTGTCACTACAATATACAAGATATTTATATGAATGGACTTTTCCAGAGACTTCGCCCACTTTTACTTGGTCCAAGGGCCAAGTCGCTGGTTTGAATTTTTAGTAATAGTTTTTCTTCCAGTGACTGTCACTGGGCCCACCTGCAATGTTTTATTAATAAATTAAACATCAAGTCAACAAAAATCTACTCTAGAATCTTAAGAAAAACTATTTAAAAATTCAATCCAGCTACTTGGCCCGTGGACCAAGCTAAAAGTGGGGCAAGTCCGCAAGTCACTGGAAGACTATATGAATCTACGGTAAGAATTTACTTGACTTAAGGTCCTATGCCCCCTAGATGGGGCAGAGGCCGTCCACAACAGTCCTCAGTCGCGTTCGGTCTTGAGCTTCGCGTTTCATCTCGCTCCAAGTCTTGCCGATCTTCTTCGCCACAATGCGCCGCCAAGTTTGCCTGGGGCGACCACGTTTGCGTTTTCCTTGGAGGTTCCAATACAAAGCCTGCTTGGGGATGTGATCGGGATCCCTTCGGAGAGTGTGGCGATCCAGTTCCACTTGCGGCGCTTGATCTGCTGGTCGATCGGAATTTCGTGGCAGCGTTCCAATAGCTCGACGGCCCATGCCTCATACAAAAAACACCCACGTCATGTAATAAATGTCATACCTATACTTACTATTTTCCACTATGAAAACGTTTATAAAACAATTTTCCTCACTTTCCAAACTAGAAGCCTGTAAAGGTAAATTCTTCGCCTATCCAATGAAAGTCTGTATCAACACCTGTAATAAACATAAACTTGTCAAGAGCGAGACTGTTTTGAAATAAGAGTTCAGTATATAGGTTTTTTATTTATTTATTTGTAATAGGTATACAAACAGTTTACAGTCTAAGCTTCATCGTAAAGAAAAAGTGTTAATTACATATTGGACCGTAAGCCAAAATTAGTATACAATAGCATATTACATTTTTAAGAAACATACATAGTAATCATAACATATACGGATAAATTAAAAATCTTTACTGTGAAATGGCGTTAAAATCACGTATTAAAACTGTATATTATAGAGTGGCCAGGTGGACCAGGTGAGCAAGCCCTAACATCAACGGGAATCGAACCCAGACTTCTGGATCGGAGACAGATTTTACCACTAGACCATAGAGGCAGTCAAAAAGCAGACCCACGTCTAATTTATAATATTCATCAAACACTGTCTTGTTTTTTTATAAGATTTTAAGCCGTGAGTACATGTATAGTCTGGACCGGGAGCACGTACAATTTTGTCCAATGACCCCAAGCTACCCATCCTTATCGCTCGCGCGTAATTATATTGCTGTCGCGACTGTGGGACGGGCGCCCGCAGTGAGTGTTCGAGAGTGACAGCAACATAATTACGCGCGAGCGATAAGGATGGGTAGCTTGGTGTCAGTGGACAAAATTGTACGTGCTCCCGGACCAGACTATACAGTGTGAGTCACGTTAAAGTGTACATATGAAAATAGATGAAACTAGACCTATTTTTATCGACAAAAAAGAGGTCAAAAATTTTTGAATTTAAAAAAAAAAAAATATTGAATTTTTTTTCTTCCAAGTACTAATTGTAAAGAAAACGTAATAACTTTTAAACTAAGCGGTATATCCTGATAAAATAAAAACAGTAATAATGCTAAATAACAGGCGATACTAAAAAAATACATAAAATACACAAAATATGCCAACAAATAATAAAAAATGATACTTTTTGAAAAAAATCTACTTTCAAATTCATGTTTTTTTGGTTATTTGATAAATTTCTCCAAAAAATGCCCCTATAACAGGTGGTTTTTATTACTTTGTATTACTCTCTATCGTATCATCTTTGTAAAACCAAAAATCGCATGTCACTATCCCTATCACCACAACATTTGCTATGATCGTTTGAACAAAGGCCTGCCACAACATTATTCTCCGCTACAGGTAGAGAAAATTTTAATTTGAACTAAAATGGTTATTTTACTTCGAAATCTTTTGTTTTTGTTCGAAATCTAACGTGTCTTTATCAAAATTACAAATCTAGAGTCATTTTCAGTTTCGTTGTTAACGAAGCTTTGAATGGCGCGCCCGGAGAGGTTTAGTTCAAACGATCATTGCAAACGTTGTGATAGAGATAGAGACATGCGACTTTTGGTTTTACGAAGGTAATACGATAGATAATAATACAAAGTAATAAAAACCACCGGTTATAGGGGCATTTTTTGGAGAAATTTATGAAATAACCAAAAAAAACACGAATTTAAAAGCATATTTTTTTCAAAAAGTATCATTTTTTATTATTTGTTGGCCTTTTTTGTGTATTTTATGTATTTTTTTAGTATTGCCTGTTATTTAGCATTATTATTGTTTTTATTTTATCAGGATATACCGCTTACTTTAAAAGTTAATACGTTTTCTTTATAATAAGTAATTGGAAGAAAAAAAATTCTATAAAAAATTAAAAAAAAATCTCAAAAATTTTTTGATCTCTTTTTTGTCGATAAAAATAGGTCTAGTTTCATCTATTTTCATATGTACACTTTAACGTGACTCACACTGTATAGCTCATGTAAAAAATGTCGCGTTGAGACCCGTATCTCTCTATTCTTGCTTTTTTCCCAAGAAACATCCCTATTCACCAACGGAACCCCATCATACATAATAACATATCGCCGTTTAGCCACACTGCACGCGCAGTGTAATGTAGGAGAAAGATGCTCGTTACGTCGCAGACACGCCCGGGCATTTCGCAAATTGCCCGGTACGGTACGCTTTTATTGAGTTGCAGCAAAAAAAAGTTTAAAAAAAATGTTGCCTTAAAAATTAATACGGGTAAATGATAGCTCGATACTTTCAAATAAACAGTTAATCGATACTTGCATCAATGTTTTGAGTCAATAAGATTAATTGAGAATACTCAAACTTATAAATTAATAAGATGAAAAGGTGGCTCCTTTCCTTACTTGTTAAAATATTGTGGCATATTAAGATAAATCGCGCCTAATATTATTAAACGTCTGAAATATCGATAAAATTGAAAGCTAAAAAAGTTTGTCGTTAACTGTTTGCCTAGTTAGGTAGAACACGCTCGACTCCGACACAAAACAGTTTTTAATAAACTTTTTTTTTTATACGGAACTTGGAAAAAGTTTTTTACAAGTAATGATAAGACTCGCTCGGAAAAAATAAGTTTTTTTGTAAAAAAAAAAAAACTCGGATTTTTTTAAAATAATAAGACTCGCTCGATTGATAGTTAGCAGTATTTTTTCACATTCCTACTTATCAATTTTTCTTCGTTCGAAACGCTACGCTGCGTTATTCCATGAAATATGAAGGACTCGTGCTAATTACACTTAATTAAAGAGCAATTTGTTTCTTTTACGTAATTAACGTTTCTGTCATAAATTCTTGGGTCTGGTCTAAAACTAAATATACTATTAGAGGCCGGTAGATTTATTTTCATAAATAAAACACTGGATACTAATTACACAATGCACATTATTTAATCACTTAGCTTAAAAGCGCGCGGAAACGTCCCCCCCGCGCGTCCCTCTTTTCTGACGTTTCTAGTTTGGCATTGACATTGCTTACATCAATTTCACCCTGATATTAAAACATTTAGATTGTTCACAATTAACACTTGTTACTAAAATTTGAAATTGAACCAATCAAAAGCCTCCATTTGTGCTTGAATTAGAATCAAATCTTAAGCTAAGTTCTAGAATACTTATCTTTTAGCAAAACAGAATCAAGCTCAACACTTAGATTGGATCACAACAGCAATGATAAAACTTTTAGCTAAAGAATACCTATCTTTTTTTTCATTCATCACACTGACGTGTTCCAATCCTCCCAATCAATCTATTAAGTTCTGCACTGACGTAAGGAAGGACGTCAGAAATATTAAATATAATTCCCAGGATAATGACTTAGTTCGAAGAACTTCGTTTTGGGGTGCCATCAACGAAATTATCTTACCAGCGTGCATTCCGATTGAATGATTATCCACTTACTCATTGATACAGTCAGAAACAACAATCTTTATTGTAAAATAACATCTATTACAACTACTTACGGTTCAAATTGTTTACCTTGAAATGCCGCGTCAGTACTTAAAACGAATTTTGGATAATTTGAGACGTCATTAACATGCACGAAACTCGAAAATATTCAAACCGACTTATTTGAGACTTCGGTTATTATGATTTTCGTTACTTTAACATTTTTCGGTAATGTCTCTTTCATACCAATTAAAAGTATTTAGGTATTAATTACTTTTTCTTCTTTTAATTTTGTTTGGAAAAGTTTTTGTTTTTAAATTAAAAACGAAAATTTTATGGGACTTTTGAGACAACATTTTTAGTACCTACTAAATTTTCATTGCAAGGTTGATCGCTAATTTGACTGGACCACTCGAGCACGTTACTTTACAATATTGTTTTCAAACAACCATGAATAAAAAAAAAACTAAAAATTAAATTCAATTAGTAATTCAATTACCATCGGCCATTTCGGTAATCATCCAATTTTCCAGTTGTCCAGCGACATGCATCCATGCTCTGATTCCCCGCATTTCTATGCGAGGTCGCGCGCACCGGTTCAAGGCTGCCAACTTAATAAACTAATCAAATTACCGCGCCATAGACACGCAGGACTTATTATGTCGTGGATATTTTTTTTTTTTTTGTGGCATTTTACGATAAATCTGTGTTTGAATTTTTTATCTGTGTATTACGTACGAGAAAGATCTTGGCCTGTGGAAACTAAAGATCAGGATGAAGGAGAAGCCATCAAACTTCATAATAGAGCTTAATTTTATAATTATCTCTGGTAACTTATTTTTTTAAACACTCAAGCCTGCCAGTAGATTTTTTTTAAATTAATTAATGTATGAGGTTTTTGTAATAATCTGTGATTATGAAAATTAGCTCAAAACATAATTAAAATATTTGTATAATTTTATTATAAAAATTCCTAAGTGAGATGCAACCAAAACTTTAACAGTAAACAAACACAAACAATTGAATAATTATAATGCAATAAGAGTAATCAGGAAGGCTAACAAGGTCTACTTGAGGCCAGGTTAAACAATTCGTCTTAGTTTAATGACCATTTTATTGCTTTGGAATCTTAAAAGGTTCATGTAAGAAGTTGGAATAAAATAAACATTATTATTAAGGGCCTCCTGGTGTAGAAATAAGTAGGTACTATATTACTAAAGAAATAAATAAAGTTATATATTCATATGAGCACATGGCCACGTGATTTAGGTAAGTTTTCAGCTGTTCGATTTATTTATTTATTTGGTTCACCAATACATTGTTACACTAATACATTTTAGTTTAATTACATCAATTAATTTGATTTAATTACATCAATGGAACACTGGATAGGTAGGTTTCATACTTACTTATTAGTTATTTTACAGCAAAATGAAATAAACACGCGATTCAATTGACTTTTACTCCCGAATTTTCATCTGTCTTTTCTAAACCGAAACTGGGTAGCAGCATAAGGCCATACATTAAGTACAAATATTTGAAGATTCACATTTTGACTATAACAGGCTCCAAATATTGGTTAAGTTAAAAGACTTCATGGAAAAATAGTTCGTTTCTCTCCTTAACGCATTAGGTACCTACTATAGACCTGTAATGGGTGACTGACCTAAAAGATAAGATTACGCAAAATCCTAAGTCTGCTTGCTACATTTAAATATCATTATTTATTTTCCCTTCATGTTGGTTTGTACTTCAAGACAAATAGAGTGTTAGCAAGAGTAAACACAACACAAGTAATTTAACAAAAAAAGTTGGGTGATTTTTTTATCCTTTCATAATAAAATTAGCAGTTTCGCTAAAATCCTGAAATAGATATTTTCCTGCAACTGCATACTGAAATGACAGATGTTAAACTTTATTACCAGATTTACCAGTCTTTAGGGTTCAAAATTGATTAATGAATGCAAACTCTCTTTAAAATGGTAATGAGGCAACAAATAGACACTTTTTACTCCATACAAAACCAAAATATGTATCATCTGTGACAACGTCGTTATTTTAACTATGTGCATCACCTTGAATATATTTTCATTCTTCCTGCAACATTACCATCAATGGAACTTACTTCTTTCTTCAATAATGTTCTTTATCACTTTTTCAATGAATACTTATTATAATCTGAACTAGCTAAAGCCCGCTGCTTCGACTACGTGAAATTCAGTGTATAAGATTTCTGATCGTTCGTTTCAGCCAAATGACGTCCACTGCTGGACAAAGGCCTCCCCCAAGGATTTCCGTAATGACCGGTCCAGCGCTACACGCATCCAGGATCTTCCCGCGACATTCACCAGATCGTCGGTTGACCTAGTGGGAAGCCTGCCCACACTTGAGAACTTTTCTGCCCCAACGTCCATCAGCTCTACGAGCTATGTGCCCCGCCCACTGCCACTTGATTTTAGAAATTCTGCGGGCTTTGTCGGTAAGGTTTTCCTGCGGATCTCCTCATTTCTGATTCGATTTGAGGTTCCAGGTTTATAAACTAAACGTGGCCTACTTTCTAGCCAATTATTTATTGTGTCCTGGCTCCCATCTCTACCAAAACTCATTGTTTCTTCATCAAAAACGTAACAGACAGAATTTTTTCGTTTTATATGAGTATACTTAGTAAAGAGGATACATACCTACTTGGTGAGTGGTGTTCTTTATCATTTTGTATACCTCATGGTGAATCATTAAAATTCCTACATATTGAGTAGTTGGATAGCTTTTTCTATAGAAATTTGTTATCGGCACGTAAGTATGTTTAATCCTTGTGATTGTGTGATGATTTTTTACAGGTGCCTTATGATTGTTGTTGCATTTTTATTGATTGTGATTTAAAATAATTTTACTACTAAAAACAAGCGTCATGAAAAGGTAAATAAGTATCTATAACGTATGCCAGCACATGAGTGAATTAATCCATTCACAAGGAACTGAGTTGGTGCAATTTCTAGGGGTTAGATCACCTGTCTCGGACCCAAATGTCCCGGGTTCAAATCCCAGTGGGAGCAAAATTTTCTAATCGGTTTTATTGGTGGTAGAGCTTGATCTAATTCCACCTGACAAGCACCACCATAATAATATCACCACAATCGCCATAACAATGTCAACAGCATTGTTGCGTTTCGACAGTCGGAGGTTACATGCTGTTATGAACCTAAATATTAAAACTTGGCCTTGCCCAAGAACGCTACACTGTCCTAAATTTTGTTCCTACCACATTACAAATTTCAACGTACAGTCAGCGTCAAATAGTTCCTGACACCCAAAGTGGCCAAAAAGTTGACAACACAACCTTATTCCAATGAGGGCTATCGTTTTAGCGCTCACCAGTTGGCGCCACTGTAGAGTAAGGTCCTGTCACTTGCTAGTAGCGAAGACAGTGGCGCCGGCTGGTGAGCGCGAAAGTGGTTAGAGGACTATCGCATTTGCGCTCATCAAGATGGCGCCACTGTAGAGTAAGGTCCTGTCAATCGCCAGGGGTGCCAACTGTTAAGTATAAAAACGATAGCCCTCATTGTAACAAAGACGTGTTACGAACTTTTTGGATACTTTGGGTGTCACGAACTATTTGACGCTGACTGTACAGATAATACTTTTATTAACCACCCACAGAAACAAAATCCAACACACAATTACCTGCCCACACAGAACTAATTCGTAATAGACCGAAATTAAGTCCTAATCAAACTTAACTAGGTCAATAAGTAACTACTGCGGTTACACAATTGAGTCCCTTTGTTATCTAGATAATTGTTATCGCCGTGTAAACAAATGAAAACTGTAAATAATGACATCAACACTAAAACAAAGCTTAGTCATTTTAGGGCTGGTAAAATTCAAACTCTTTATTGTACAATAAAGCACTAGCTGTGCCCGCGACCTCGTACGCGTGAAAATAGTTTGAATATTTTTTCCCGTTTTTGTTGCATTTTTTTTACTGCTCCGCCCCTATTGGCTGTAGGGTGATGGTGTATGTCTAAAGGCTTTCTCGATAAATGGGCTATCCAACACAAAAATATTTTTTCAAATCGGACCCGTAATTCCTTAGATTAACGAATTTTTGAAAACAAACAAACTCTTCAGCTTTATTATATTAGTACTAGCTTTTGCCCGCGGCTTCACCCTCGTGAAATTTCATTTGTCACAGGTCGTCATAAATTATAGCCTATATGTTATTCTGGATTATAAACAATAATACTGTAAAGTTTCAACAAAATCCGTTCAGTACTTTTTGCGTGAAAGAGTAACAAACATCCAGACATCCAAACTTTCGCATTTATACTATTAGTAGGATAGAAGGATAGAAATATACAAGTAGATAATTATGCTATTTTCAGGGCACTTAAATACATCCAAACATAGCTTGCCCTATCACCACTTCGGGGCAATAAAACCAGAAAAGCCACAGACATTATTATTCATCATCAATCATCATTCATCTCACTCTCCCTTTATGAAACAAAACTCGCGGCTTTTTCTTACAAATAAGAAATCATTAAAACTAATGTGCCATTAGGCTAGTTGCCTCAAAAAATTTTTTTAGTCCGTAATGTTTAATATCAAAAAATATTGGACACGTATAATTTTATTTGTCAATCTAACAAATAATTACATAGTTATGGTGCGTTGAAGTTGCGCACGACGTCACAACGTGCGGCATTTTTAAGCAAGCGTTGACGTCACGGGCCTCTTCTTATGAACTTTGGGGCGCTTTATCTCTTTAAATTTTCATTAGTTTGAAAAAGTGAAAAATACGAGTAGAGTATTTTTTGATAAGTTAACTGACGGACTAATTAAAACTCTTGCTTTTTGACCCAGGCAACATCCCCATTGCTGCTGAAATAACTCAAAATATTTTCGATAAACACAACATTTTCTTAAAAATACTACATCCTGGATTTTCCGAAACTGTAAACACGTTGTGAAATGGACAAAAATAGATTTTGCAATAGATATTTTAACAAATAAGTCAAATTTTACAAATTTGACAAATACCTTAGGCACTGACTGAGTTAGATGCTAAACCTATAATTGGATTATTATTAACTAGCTTTTGCCCGCGGCTTCATCCGCGTGAAATATGGTTGTCATAGATCGTTATAAATTATAGCCTATGTATATGTTTTTCTGGGTTATAAATACTATTACTGTAAAGTTTCATCAAAATCCGTTCAGTAGTTTTTGCGTGAAAGAGTAACAAACATCCAGACATCCACACAAACTTTCGCATTTATAATATTAGTAAGATGTTGCAACCCTACTCATAATCTTGGACAATCTCATAAACATGCTTTAATTTTTTTCAGGTCTCTCACTCACCGCAAGACGAACGAACGGCGAACAAGTGAATGAAGTGAATCAAGTGAAGTGCGATAAAAATCGAAAAAGTGAATAATGCTGTGTGAAGTGAAGTGAAGTGAAGTGACTAGAAGTGGAACGTGTATGATGTGTTCAGAGTATGGATGAGACCAAAACCATACACAAGACCTGCGTGAGGGTCAACTCGGCTGACGATGACGAGTCGAGGGACGAGGTCGACCATGACTTACCAAAGAAGAATCCTTTTGTGCGGGTAAGTCTCACTTCTACTACTTCTATCGTGTAATAGGGTCTACTCCCCACCTTTCGGTCCCACCGCTGCAACTCCTGTGTAGTCAGGATCTAAAGCTTGATTGCTAATAAAAACAAAACAAATATAGGTCAAAATAATTGTGCTTCACGGAACAAAGTAAATAATATACAAAAAACAGCGAAGTGAATTTAATAATAATTGGGAGTCAAAAAGTCATAACATAAAATTAGGCCAATGCCTTATTTCTGAAACTTTGGAACCATCAGGTTGAATCGTCAAACTTGTAATGTCCTTAATTTCACACATCGTAGAAAGTTCACTGAATCGTCCTACAAACCAATGCCCATGACATAAAACGAGTTTGAGAAAATCAATTTGCGACTCGTCCCCTCTTAAATCCCATCTGGACATCAAATCTAGAATTTTTGAGTCGACAAAGTATTTCCCAACCCCTTGTCACTATCGACTGAGTCGCTTCATTTATTACCATGAGATAAAACACACGTGTGGTGTGTAAAATAATTGCGTTTACGTGCGAATGTAGGGGAGGTGAGCCCAAAGCGGGTATACCGCCCAAAGCGGGTAGCCTTCGTTATTCACGTATACAAGCCGATTGGGCACATGTGTGCGTTTCGTGGCAACGCCCGAACTCGTTTCGACACGAATCAGTTTGGCCGAAACATCGGCGACGCGCGGCGGAGCTCCGAGACGCGAATGTTTTTATTTGCCTGTTTCACAAAAAAATATCAAGATATGTGAATATGAATTACTTCATTCTGTTTAAAGTTGTGTTGAATCTGTTACTTGTGTATTATTCTGCATTAAAACAGCGTAGAATTCTTATTGTTTGAGCAACATTTCTGATAAAGATTTTGAAATTATTTTACAAAACGTGAAAAAGTATCTTTTGGGCAAAGCGGGTATGGGTAAAACGGGTAACCGCTTCTTATTCTTATTCTAATTATATATGGATACAAAAATGGTACTTTCATAGGTAATTTTTGTTGTTTTGGCTGAACAAGAATATGAATTGATAGAAGTCTTGTTTCACATGGATGATCTTTTTTTTGGTCTGACAAAATCGGACTTTTATCTCACGTATATCAATATGCAGAGAGCAATAGAATTCCGCACCCTTTCAAAAGTCAAACTGCTGGAGAAGATTGGTGTAAAGCCTTTGAAAAGAGATATAGAACTAACATTAAGAAAGCCAAAGCCAACGTCAGTACCTCGCCTTGCCCAGTCTCGACCCGTTTTGCCCCAGGGGCCATACCCGCTTTGGGCACCCCCTGCGGGCAAACCGGGTAAAATGACCGACTGATTACTTCTTAAATTTTTGAAGTGATTTGTTACAAGAGAAGTGATTTTTAGTTTTTATTACAAAGTTTAATACATACTTGTACGAATTATTAAAAATATATAACTTTGCAACTGCAGTAACGTCTTTTTTATTGACACAAACCTTAAGTTACCCGCTTTGGGCCCATCTCCCCTACTCGTATATTTTGCGTATCAGTTAATTCATGTTGCACTATAAAGTGAATCATCACTTCTATGTATACGGCATCCCGTTTTTTTGCAGGATCTCGTTTTAGTATTAATACGTCCTTCATTACTGGATTCTGCAAATCTGGATTGCCATGGGAATGGGCCCTCACGTTACTGTATTTCGGTAGTGGGTACCATAGGCGTCGTAAGGCAGTTCCCCTGTGGTTGAGGATTCCGGGTGGAGCTCGCGGTTTGCAGGCCAAAAATTCCCTGTTGTGGTAAAAAAAAATCTGTAATGTACGTACCTATATCGGGTGTGTGACGAAAAAAACTTTCGAGTCAGGAGTCAGGTCCAATTTTCTAAAAAATAATAGGTTAAAATTAACAAAAAATTAAATAACAACTCATTGCATAATTCATATTTTATAATCATTATGTAATTTCTACTTGTAATTATTGTGCCTAACTAACCGAACGAAACGTTTAAATCTATTAATGATATAATTATCGTTTAGTGTAAAAAATATTTAATAATGATTTTTATTGCAAATATAGCAGGTATTTCAAGCAAAACGTCCGTCGGGTACAGTAGCCTAAATAGTTTTGACAGCTCATATTTTAATTAAAAAAAAAAATTTTGTAAATTCAATGCTACTATGCAGATTGCAGATGGTACGATATTATAACCTAGGTACTTAATTACTTAAATATTTTATTATGTTCGTCTCCCTTCTTCACATAAAAATACTGGCAGGAGTAAAACAAACGAAGAGAACCGTTAAATCAATTCGCGAAGTAGATCTGAAGATCGTAATCGAAAACGTAACATTGGCGACAGTCGCCCCAAATATTTTTTGTCGATACAGCGGAGCAGACAATCGATCTGTACCAACTAAGTACCTAATGAGAATTGGCACGTAATTTTAAGTACACTACAGACATTTATGCAGTTGCATGTTATTTAGAAAAATAAATTTAACATCTAGTATTTACACATGTGTTTCATAAAATATGACATTTGTTTTACAGGTTCGATAAAAACTTGTTTTTTTCCAAACGAAAATTATGATACACATTTCGTCAAAAATTCTTCCAAAAACATTTTTATTTTCTCTCTCAAAATAGACACAAACAGGTGAATTTACCCCATAAAAATATATTCGGATTGCAATGGGAAAATTAAATGTTGACCAAACGACATAGCAATAGGTATGTTAAAATTATTATAAACTGTTAAAATACACTGTTCTAAATATGTAAAGTTTCGTGAAATCATATGATTATCTTTATTGTATTTTATGACTCTTGATAAAATGGTCACCATGTGAAGCCCAACCCAGATTTTTAATGAATTATTACCGTTATACGATTAGGATTACTTTAGATTAGATAGTAACTAATGAGTCTTTTAGTAAAGATTAAATCATAGCTGTGGCCGCAACTTTGCCTACTCGTGAAAATCTTACTGAACTTTGCGCCATCACATTTCGGCATTTCGCTTCCCACTCGGTGGACCGACGATCCGGTGAAGGTCGTAGGAAGCAGCTGGACTCGGGTAGCAGGACCGGTCGTTGAGGAGAATATCATTGGGGGAGGCCCTTTGTCCAGTTGTAGACGTGTTCTTTTAGTTGAAACGAACAATTGACACACCTGGTGCAGTTATAAAAAAGTCATTTAAGTCCTTATTTTTAACAAACAAGCTTTAAAACGTACTTTATACGTCCTAGTTAAATCCACTATACCTACTGCTTCCAAACAAAAATGTGGGTCAGTGCTGAGAAAATGCAGCACAAGGAATTCAGTCAGCAAGTGATGGTGCCATGGGCAGCGTAACGTTGCACGCTGTGCTGGTCAGATTCAAGTCGGGTCGGATCTGACATTGGAAACCAGGCCGTACCCATGTCATAAGTTTGCCTGATATCTTATCCCCTTGTAATAAGTGTTATTTTGCAATTAAATTATGACTGAAGTGCTCTCGACTATATTTTGAGCTAGTCAAGGCATTTCTTGACAAATTCCTCTTAACCGACCAACTTGTATACTTGGAAACGAGCTGGTGACTTGCGATTTCTCAATAACTCGGAATGGAGTTGTCGCAGTCTACCTGTTTCAGTGCAGGAATGCGGGAAAAGTGCACGGCATTCCCGGGGTAGGGTTGGCACTTTCCCATTAGTTTTCCGGTTTTATTTCCTCGTGGAAAATTAATGTAAATTTCTAATGTTGCTTACGAACTTATGTTAACTTCTCTGTGACGGGATTTGGCAAACACAAAAACTTTTAAAAAAGTAATTACTATTTACCTTCCCGACGTTTCAACTCGGTTGCACGAGTCAAGATCGCGGGCTGACTGATTATGATAATTTTGATAAGTAACTGATTATGAACTTATGTTAATTTTCCATGTGGAAATTTAAACTGCAAACTCAGGTTTCGGGCTAAACCAGTTCGTGACATTGTTCGTCAATGACAGATTTACCAAAGATTTTATATTCGACGAATCAATTTAATATGTATTTAATACATTTTAGACAGCCCTACTAAAATATTTCGACTGCCATATCCACTGGTTATAAGGACGACAGCATATCAATCTTAACACTATAGCACCTTACCTAGCTGTAATAGATGCTATTTTTCAACAAAAAAGTACAGCTCGATATGCTGTCGACTGTACTACATTATTCGTATTCGAATACTTAGCTCACAAACGTCAGTTTCTGCTAATCGTCCTTTGTTTATTAACGATCCTTTATTATTCTGAGTACTTGTCCAGACAAGGGGTGACTCTAAAATATTTACATATTTATGTGTTTAATGGAGCGTAAATCACAAAATAGAAATGGCGTAAAGGACTGATGTGCGTCAGTGGACTGATGATCTGGCGAAGGTTGCGGGAAGCACCAGGACCGGTCTTTGTGGAAATCCTTCCGATTTCGTTATGGACACCTTTGTCCAGCAATCAATGAACGTCTTTTGGTTAAACCAACGATTGGGTTCTCTAAATAGATAATATCTCATGATAAAGTGATATTTTGAAACTAAAAAGTATACTTACTCTTGTACAATGTACAATGTATTGCTACAATGTATTCTGTCAAAGGGCTTCCACTGCTGGACAAAGGCCGGCCTTCCCCAAGGATTTCCACAAGGACCGGTCCTAGCGCACGCCCGCATCCAAGTTGTACTATGCTTTCCCGCTGTTACTATGGTAAATAATAGGTGCTATGAGTCTTCCAGCGACTTGGCCCACTTTTAGCTTGGTCCACGGGCTATGTCGCTGGATTGATTTTTATGTTGACTGTACATAGTAGAAAAGTGTACGAAAGCGGTCCCACCTTACCTGTTGGTTGAGTAACGTCCGTCTGTCTCTGTACACAGTCAGCGACAAACACTGGAGAAAACCACCGGTCTTGCGATATCGCTTTTGCTGCCATTTTTCCTGTTGATAACGTCTTTTTGGCTGGGTTGCACCATCCATCTTAATTACAAACGTCAAAATCTGTCAAACTCCATACAAAAAACACCGGTTATCGTTATAGTTTCGGTTAAAGTTAGATGGTGCAACTCAGCCTTGCCTAGACTTTTACTCATCTCTACATAGAATGGGAAGTATGAAAAAATACTGGTGGTACCCTTCTGAGTGGGGTCCGTGGCCGAGTCCCCCAGTATTTGACGCACCCGTGGTGGACGCCCCCGATTTAAATAAATTTAATATCATATTTTTTTCGGCTTTTGCACTAAGTACAGTCAACGAAAAAAGTTTCACAAGCTAATTATTATACTAAACTATGCATGTTTTACGCTATTTATGCAATCTGGGAGCAAAATTTTAACCCAAAACCAGCAGTAGTAAGAAACAAAAAACTTTTGTAGGAATTATTTTCATTTCATTAGATTCATTTTTGTGTTTAATTCTACTGGCCTAATAAATATTTATTCGTTTATAAACATTTTTGTGCCTGACTGTACATTTGATTAAAAATTGCTTCAAATCGAATTTAACTGACCGGGGGCGTCGACCACGGGTGCGTCGAAAACTGGGGGACTCGGCCACGGACCCTCTGAGTGTTGGTCCCCGACATATGAAATACATAGAACTTATTTTCAATTTCCTAAACTCTATATGACTGCGACTTCGCCCGCGTGTATTTCGTTAAATTGTAGCCTTTGTGCAATTCTAAGTTATAAGGCTGACGTCATGTGACATTGTTAATTGTAATCGGAATCCGTCTAATATTTTTTGTGTGAAGGAATATCAAAAATCTGACCACCGCCTGAAAGTTCGCCGTTTCACAACGGCTGCCACGGATTCGAATCCTACCCCTTTCAAAAACTACTGGACGAATTTTGAAGAAACTTAACGCTATAAACTTAACAAAACGGCTGGTAGAAGCAATTAAAAAACACTTTCTTCACCACTAAATAACCATAGACTATCAGAAAAATAAGTAATTAAACCGTCCAAAAAGAAAGTGTCCGAACAATGAGTAATCAATGGTGTGTTTTGGCAGAAAATAATAGTCGGTTTTGGTAGAAACACGATACTGAGCATTGTCCGCCATCATCATGGGAATTCACTTTCTAACAAAGGCGTTAGGGTACATCAATTAGTTTGTGTTTCACGATTAAAACACGACCCAGGAATATCACTGCTGTTTTAGACTGACCCTTCAACCGTAAATAACCTTAACCGGTGTTTTTGGATGCAGTTTGATAGACTTTTTACTTTTTTTGTTAAAGGTTCTCTAAGGCTGAGTTGCACCACCTAAATTTTACTGTAACTGACGATAACCCGTATTTTTGTATGGAGTTTCACAGACTTTTGATGTTTGTTAGATTAAGATGGTGCAACCCTATGTATTCAGTTATGTGGTACAGTCTTGAACACAAAAATGTGCATATTAAGACACGGGTCTTAACGCGACGTTTATTAATGAGTTACATTATGTACTCACGGCTTGACGTTTCGGCTGCGATGCTGCAGCAATGGTCTGAAGCAGACTGATTTCTCTAATTGTTCTGATATAATGTAACATGGTTGAAATATGTACTTTTTTAAAGGTTGTCTTTAATTTTTAACCTCATTTTAATAATAATATTAGTTGTTGAATACCTACTACAAGGCAGTAGAAAGCCAAAACCGAACCCTAAACATGTGAGTCCGACTCATAATTTATTTAGGTACTGATTTTTTTAGAATAAATAGCTACCTTAATGTGTGCATATTAAGCGTAGTTCATGTGGTAATAGTTAAAGTTTTTCTTGGGCTAATAGAGGGAAATAAATAAATAATTGTGTCGGTTGCGACGACGTAGGTATGCAACTAGCTTTAGGACGCGGCTTGACTGGGAGAGTGGCGGCGGATTTCTTGCGGACTCTACGGAAAAAGAATAATAAGAAAAATTCGTTAAATTATATACCTACCTATTATAAAATCTTCCATTTCTCTACCTTGCTTAGACACACGTTGAAAATTACTATGTCTGTAGAGGTGTTTTATGGGAACTTTAAACCTGGGTTTCATGCACGTGTGAACTGTACTTCATTTGAGAGGAATGATATTTAACACAATTTAGGTAACATAATGTTTACTAAGTATTCTGAATAAAATTCATGATGAATTTATTTTTACAAAACCCTCATTCATTCCAATTTAAATTAAAAATACAAGGCCCTCGTTCAGTAAAACATTCAAATTTTATTGAAAAAAACTTATTGAATGCCTTTTTCATGTTCTATTTTATTAAAAAAGGCAAATTGAAAGCCTTTTTCATTCATTTCAAGATTCGTGCCTAAACCGCTACCAGTGAGGCCACGGACTGCATTCATTCAAGTTATTTATTTATTCTGTGACCCCAATACTCTTGTGCAATACCAAGCCTACATCAACTTATCTGGATTCTGCTATCGAAAAAGTACTTTATATCATCAGCCATTAGGTTCTTTTTAAACTGCCTATTTATACCATTCAGATGATTGCAATTTTTTTACTAGATACCTGTTCATGTTCAGTCATTGACGATTGTATACTAGCTTCTTCCCATGACTTTGCTTGCGTCAATTTTGATACATAAAATAGTCCATTATGTGGAAGACTGCTAGTCTTACGTCACGGGCGCCATATTGAGTCCCGAGTGTAGTTTACGAAGGAAATTAATACAACTTTAAGCCTTGTATTCATTAGGCAACATTTATTGATAAACTGTTTATGAGTAGTGTGAAACATGTTTACCATAAACACAGGTTTCTGAAACTTGGCCACCACGTCTTGCTCTCTACTCATAGCGGGGAGCACGGCAACATGTATCATAAACAATGGTTCTTAACCTATGTTTATTGACTGTTTATAAACTGTTTACAGAGATGATGAAACATTATGAAACATTGCTTATGTGTTCATAAACGTGTTTTTATAAACAGCGTTTATCAACAAATGATGCCTAATGAATACATGGCTTTATCCTCGACCCCAGTAATACATCAAAGAAACTGCTAAAGAAAATCCAATTTTCCTTCTAATCCTGAAAAACGAGTTTTCAATTTTCAAGCTGGAAAATCCTATTTAATAGTTTTGAAATCAATACTGTCAGTCAACGTAGAGTTCGCGACGTGTTGACGTCATATTCCCCCTTGCCATAAAAACCTATGGGATAGTAATTTTGAAAGCTCATAAAAGTTTGTCAATTACAGGTCTAACACCTGACCAGAAAGCGCAGCGCTGGACGTCCACACACAAGGTGGACCGACGACCTCATAAAGGTAGCAGGAAGGCGCTGCATCCAGCGCTACCAACCGGCCTTTGTGGAAATTATTGGGGGAGGCCTATGTTCAGCAGTAGACGTCCTATGGCTGAAATGATGATGAATAAAAAATCTAAAACTGAAAATCTTTTTGACGCGGACAAAGCCGCAAAACCAGCTAGTATGAAACTAATAAAGCTTTCAATGGACAAAATAACTGTCGAATCAATTGAATAGTTATCTTTGGATTAGCGATAGTTATGCTCGAAGGTCGAATTCCGACGAACAATGGACGGTTTTAATTATTTTATAGGGCATTGTAAATGGAATTACTCTGACTGATTGTGAGTGGTTTGCACTGGTTGTGAATTGGTTTGATTGATGGAATTAACTCAGTCACTATCAATAGCATAGTCACTAACTTAAGTTAATGGAATGGAAAATGATCAAAACGGAAGATGCTAACTAATTAACTATCAAGTTTAGGCTCGAGTTGACGAACTAGTCCATTTTTCTCATAATTTTTAACCTAATATTTTGTGCTATTATGCAGACAGCCAGTGGCAGCCAAAAAAACGCTTTATTTATAAAGTGCTTGGATCCAGTAAGTACCTCATCTATCTCTATGATAACTCTAATCAATATCGACTCAGTAGTTTACTCGTAGTTAGGGTTGAGTGAACACGTAAGACTCTCCCACTCGGTGGACCGACGACTGAGGGCAGCGGGAAACCCTGAATGCGGGCAGCACATTGTTAGTGAGAATCATTGGGAGTAGACGTCTTTTGGCTAAAGCGAACCGTTCGTTCATCGCTAACTGCTGTTTTAAGCAAAAGTTAATTGTTGTATGACCTTTGTCCAGCAGTAGACGTCTTTGTTTTGGCTGAAACGAACGTTCGTTCTTCGCTAACTGCCGTTTTAAGCAAAAGTTAATTGTGGTATAGGTTGAGGCCACCTCATCATTTGACAAGTAGGCGGCCATATTACCATACAATGCAACCAATTTGCTTTCTTGTTGGCGTGACCAATAACGCAATTTAATTGAATATTCAGAGCTTTAAAAGTTTTAGTGTAGGAGCTTAAAAGATGTGAGCCCACTTGTTAAGTTACCTACCGTACTCTTTAAAAGTTCATTTGGGTATTTTGGGTTTGGATGAAAATGTAGGTATGGAACTGTCAATTCTATATGGAATTGTCAATTCATCTAGCATAAATAGCAGGAGGACCAAAAGATCATAGAGATTTGGTGTCGTGGTGAAAAATGATAAAATTGGCTTAAATAAAATATTTTACCAGTTTCTACTGAAGCAGAGAGGAGACAAAGGACAATTTAACCACATAGGTCTCGTTAGTGGTGGACATTTGGACCACACTCCATACATTTTTGGTCATTGTCCTTTGTTTGAATGACCAATCACATTTAGTTATTTCCACTACACCTCTCCGTTCAGCTTCAGAGGGCTGAGTGTGAGTTTACATCAAAAGTCCTCACTAGTGAGCGCGTTAAAAAAT
This sequence comes from Ostrinia nubilalis, assembly GCF_963855985.1. Taxonomy (NCBI): domain Eukaryota; kingdom Metazoa; phylum Arthropoda; class Insecta; order Lepidoptera; family Crambidae; genus Ostrinia; species Ostrinia nubilalis. The sequence continues at coordinate 9,260,329 of NC_087109.1, read as the reverse complement.
ATATGAAAATTTTAGTTCTTGAAAGATTCCGCTACGGGCATACACAATCCGTCATACATTTAGACTGAGTAGCACCACCTAATTTGACCATAACTCCGGTGTTTTTTGTATGGAGTTTGACAGATTTTTGACGTTTGTCAAAGTTAAAATAAAAACTACGCGCTCACTAGTGACTACGTTTGATGTAAACTCACACTAAGCCCTCAGTTGACAAATCTGATTGGCTATTTAAACACATCTTTGCTGGAAAATGGGACTGATCCAGATCCGCTTGTCAAACATGATTTAATCTATATGACATTGCGCAGCCAGTCAGTTCGTTTAACCCGCTATAAACCACAAATAAAGCTTACAAGACATGTGATTATAACATATCAAAGTATTTCAGATCGAACCGATAGTCTGATGTCATAGTACAACAAAAAATCGCCGAGTCACGATCTCACGACGCGTGCGCACGTTTGTGGCAGTGCCCTCTAGCGAACGGTGAAGTGTAGAATGAACTTGATATGTACTGGTTGGGATATTATTAATTACTTATTACAGGTAAATATACTCTTCTTTAGCTCCAGATCTTGGTGCTATAGCCTTTTGAAATGGTTCAATATTTTGATCAGAACGGGAGCAAACTAAAAATTGTCAATTTTCAGTAAAAACGGTCCATTATCTAGGTCTTTAACTTAAGTTTAAGGTGTAACTAAAATATAATGAACTTCAAAGTTTTATCTAGTAAAATGTATAGTTTATACCTGTAGAAGTTATACAGCCAAAAGTTTAAAAAACTGCCAACATTTCTCAAATTTTCATGCGTTGCTCAGCGAGCGAGCAGTCTTTCGAAGCTGCAATCTTGAACTTGCTGATAGTTTGCGATTTTAGCAATTCAAATAAAGCTACTAGCCGAATGTCGAAGGTATAGATCTAGCCAACTCGAGATCCGAAGAACGCTGATTCGAATCCTGGACTATTGTGGTGAAACCACTCGTGTCGTAACACTACCATAATATTTCGTCTAGTACGAGGGGTTAATGGGACTTGCAATACAAATGATGTACTATTCGGGACTATTCCCACCTCTCGTTCCCACCACTGCAACTCCTGTGTAGCCATGATCTACAGCTTGACCGCCATAAAAGCCCAACCAATGAAGGTCAAGTTTGTCCCGGGGGAAAGTTAAACTGTCATTGGACCCGCAACAAAATTAATCAGAAGAACAATTAAGGTTCGACTTCCCTCCATTGCAAAGCGGATGACAGGTGACAAACAAAGGTTTAGAACCTTTAGGAAAAGATTATGTACCACGGACAATAAATATCAATTAATAGGGCCTATCTTATGAGCAATTAGCAAACCTATCTTATAAAAACATAGGCTGGCCTAAGTCCCCTTTATGACCTAATAACCAAGCCATATAAGGTCTTAACATCCCGATCATATTGTCCGTATAACTCGGCGATGGGTCTCGCACGCGCAAATGTCACCGCGTTCTCAGCTGCGCGGGTCTAAGGTCGCGTGCCTCCGCGCATCTCTCAATGCTGTAGCATTTAGACCCGTATGTATTGTAGCGTTCAATACTTGATTCGATTTGGCCTGGATTTGGTCGCATGCTTAGGACAATCTAAGTCCGTATAACAAAAAAATTAAAGCTATTCTTGAGTTTGAAACTTTTTTTTCCACGACGAGGAAGCTCTTGGCCTGTATCTCACAGTGGTAAGTGACGATCAGGCCGAAGGTGGAAGGTGGAATTTTGAGCGTTGTCTAAGAATATGGGCCAAAGACCCTTATTAGGAAAATGCTGTTCGTCGTTTCAGCTAAATGACGTCCACTGCTGGACAAAGGCCTCCCCCAAGGTTTTCTATAATAAACGGTCCTGCGCTGCCCGCATCCAGGCTCTTCCCGCGACCTTTACCAGATCGTCGGTCCACCTAGTAGGAGGCCTGCCCACGCTACGTATTCCAGCCCGTGGTCGCCACTCGAGAACTTTCGAAGTTGTTGACAATTATGTATACCTGGGACAAACAGTCCATATAGGTAGGTCCAACTTCGAGAAAGAGGTCAATCGTCTAATCCAACTCGGATGGGCAGCGTTCGGGAAGCTTCACCATATACTCACGTCCGAAATGCTGTTCATTTGTTTTAAATTTGAACATAGAGCTCAAGACTATTTTTTTAAGTAATACATAGAGTTTTAAGTATGTCCCTAGATTGTAAATATTTAACAGGAATCTTGTTTTAGTTGTAAAAGGTGTTCTTTTGCATATCTGATGTGGTATCGACTGTAAATCGCGCAAGATAATTTTAATCACTGATTCATTGAGTACCTACAGCAAGTTGAAGCGTTACATAATCGGTAAATGCATCGCAATGTTGCAATCATTGACTCGATCGGTCAGCAGGTGCATCTGCAAATGTTAGTGTTTTGACAGAACGCTTTGAACTCTGAGCCCTGTGTTGCATAACCTTAATATTAGCAAGCGAATGGATTAATATTTATTGAGCACAAAGCCTAAATTAATGACTGTAGGACGATGTCTATCCCTTTATGACTGTGTTAATTCTAGATACAAAAATCGTAGAAAAAATTACCCTAGTTAACTCAATAATTGCTCTTTATTTGATGTCCGAATCATCGATTTTTAAATTATTTCGACATTATTTTTGAACAAAAATTTTAAGAGACTAATGCTAATTGGAGGACCTAAGCAATCATCAATCTTAAAAATAGGATAGATAATTATGAAACCATTTATTTGGATTACAAAATGTTAGTTCAATTTGACATACAAAAGACAAAAGTATCATAAAATTCAAGTGCTGTAGACAAACTTCAGTGAAGTTGTTTACCTAGTTTGAATAGTTTTATTACAACTTCATTATAGAGTTCTATATTGTTTCTATGCATTTATTTGTACTTTTGCAGTTGGAATTGACTGCTTTTTCATTCGAGTCGAACCAACACACGCCTAACGTTAAGCGCACGGCAATGTTTATCAACGCGAAGAGTCTAATGTTGATGTACGAACAGGAGTCTCAGTTTATCACAGAACTAGATAGCGCTGTGCAATGTAGGTACACATCACAGTCATGTTAGCAGATATTACAAATTAATAATATTGTAATTTGAGTTACACGTTTAATACAACTTTATGACGTATGCACTAGACTTGTATTTTTAAAGTTGTAACTTAAGTTACATATAGGGTGTCGAAATATCAAGATATGTACCAACCTAGACTGCATCCCACTTAACACCAGGTGCGATTGTGATCAAATACCTGCCTTGTTATGCATAAAAAGAAATTGCACAGTGTGCTTTACCTTACTTACCACTAGACTTGTTGTTAAACAAAGTAGGTACCTATTGTAATAATTAACATGTGACAGGTGTAAATATATAATTTAGTTGTTTGTACAAGTAACTCATCACTATGATTGATAATCACTTGTAGCATGACTTTACGCTACGCCTTGTTGTTAGTTATTTGAAGTTATAATTAAATAATAATACTCGTCACAATAACCATAATCATTCTAGTAATTTGAGGGGTTTTGCTCCTGCAGTGAAGACCAAAAATTACCTGAATGAACTGAAAAGATAGAAACAAGACAACTAAGGCTGAGTTGCAATAATTTACTTTAACCGTGTCTATAACAATAACCTGTGCTTTTTGTATGGACCTTCACAGTTTTTTGACATTGTTAAAGTTAAAGACCCAGCCTAAGGCTGTGTTGCACCATCTTACTTTAACTTTGACAAACGTCAAAAATATGTCAAACTCCATACAAAAAACACCGGTTACCGTAATAGTTACGGTCAAAGTTAGATGGTACAACTCAGCCTTTATGTTCATAAATGCAATCGGACTACTTTTGTTACTGATATGTACTTATTTTTGATGCCTCTGACTGCATATGTGAACACTTGTCATGTTTCTATCTTTTCAATAATTTCTCCAATATCCACTATGCACCTACAATACCTACAAAGGCTACAAACAAACATTGTTAATATGAATTGTAATGTAAGACCCTTCGCCTACTCAATTTCAAACGGCAATTTCCTCATTATGCAAATGTGCATGCGTTTTTTGTCCACGTATTAATCGGTGCATTGAAACGTGCAAAATTATATGCGTATTGTTGCAGTTTGTGTGATAATAATGTTGGCTACACGGATGGTCATAACGGAACGATGTTTTTCTATGGAATAATTGATTTCTAATAACCATAATAACGTTTTGTCATGATTTTTAGAAAATATTGTTATTATTTTAGTGAATTAAAAAAAATGTTACGATTTTAGTATATTTAAAGTTAAAAAGTGGCAACACTGTTAAAAACTTCAATCTTGTTTGGCAAGGAAGTGGTAATGTGGAGGGGATAGAGAGGCTTGTTGTAGGCCTAGAGCTCACTCAGAATCATTACTCTGTTAGCTTCGATAGAACTCAGACCACTTGACGAATCTATGTCCGATAGCTGTTATAATAATTATTGTGAGTTGAATATTGAGTAATTGAAGTGTAAGTGTGTAAGTGGAAATATACTCGAGTTTGGCTGGAATAAAGTGGTTTCTTTTTATCTCAGAAGTGGGATAAGAACAGAACAAAAGGTATGTAACGCTAATTTCTTTTTTTTCTACGTTTGAAAATTATGAAACTATCTGATCAATTTTTTTTATTATTATTATAACATTTGGCCAATTTTCAAAGTAAATTAACAGTAATTACTGTGTTATTCACTTTGCTAAGGATATTCTTTAGTTGTGCAAAAATGAAATTGCTCAAACGGCCAGGGTATCGGACACATAATACTTATGGTCCAGATTCCTTTTGCCTTAAGCTTACAACGAAAGTACGCATTTTTTTAAAAGTAATTTCTACTGCATGGTGGCAATTTTAAATTAACTTGGTAATGTAATTGATTTAATGGTTTGATTTACGCGTTTAGATGCTGACAAATTTTGTTCTCTCCGTAAAATATAGATTAACTTTCCACAAAGTTTGAATTACCAATGATTTACAATTGAAATAACAAAGTTAAAGTGTTTTTTTTTATTTGAATGGTCTACGTATGCTTAGGTTTAGTATACTGATATCAATTGAAATTATTGCTAGATTGAGTGGGCTATGTATGTTCACTGGACTAGTTAGGGGGCAGTGTATGTTTGGTCACTGGATTTTTGAGTGGGTATGTTTCCCGCTGGATTTTTTGAGTGGGTATGTTTCCCGCTGGATTTTTGAGTGGGTATGTTTCCCGCTGGATTTATGAGTGGGTATGTTTCCCGCTGGATTTTTGAGTGGGTATGTTTCCCGCTGGATTTATGAGTGGGTAGGTTTCCCGCTGGATTTATGAGTGACCTGCATACATTTGTCGGATATTTTGAGTAAGCTAGGTTTGCTTACTGGATAAAGCTAAAATGTTTGTTAATTAAATAGGCTATTTTACTAGATCAAATGAAATACCAATATTTTCAAGATTTTATTTAATAGAAAAGCTACATACAATAATAAAATAGTTTTAGATTGATCATGCCATTTTACATACAGTCTGGAACGGTTTATTTCGGTGAATTATTATAAATTACAGAAACAAATGACTTCTGATGACGAACACGGTACACCACGGGGAACGCCGCCTGGTTTGCTTCCGAAGCGGCGTGGACGAGTAAAGAAGTCTAAGCGGAGAAGGAGTCCTTCTTCTTCCACGTCGAGCAGCGAACCTGCACCTAGGAAGTCGCTTCTAGCGAGCTTAGTAGTGAATCTGAATAACCATTCAATTAATTTAAGTTAAAAGTGGAAAATTATATTTTTAAATTATAAAGCAGTATAAAATTTATAAAAAAAGTGTGCATGCCAAGTGTATTTAAATATTGATATTATATTTTCATCTTATTGATTTATGAAATATTGTATGTATTGATATTATATTATGTTAAAACTCTATTGATTGAATTAATGTATATTGATAATAATATATTTACGCTCTATTGATTTAGAAAATGTATAATGAACTTAATCAGTAGCTAATCTAATAAATGTACCTAAGCGAATGTCATGATTTAACATTATCAAAATGTGTACTAAATTACAATTTACATAATTAAGTTCATGAGATTTAACTATGTATAATTTTTTATACCACTAAGGAATTTATGTACCAGTATTTATTTCATTTATTTAATCAGATCCACTAACTATGTTTAGTTATTTTCATTTTTCTTAAATAAGTGTGCGTCGGGAGACAGCACAGTATCGGATGGCCGAATGTCATGATTTTTAGAAAATATTGTTATTATTTTAGTGAATTAAAAAAAATGTTACGATTTTAGTATATTTAAAGTTAAAAAGTGGCAACACTGTTAAAAACTTCAATCTTGTTTGGCAAGGAAGTGGTAATGTGGAGGGGATAGAGAGGCTTGTTGTAGGCCTAGAGCTCACTCAGAATCATTACTCTGTTAGCTTCGATAGAACTCAGACCACTTGACGAATCTATGTCCGATAGCTGTTATAATAATTATTGTGAGTTGAATATTGAGTAATTGAAGTGTAAGTGTGTAAGTGGAAATATACTCGAGTTTGGCTGGAATAAAGTGGTTTCTTTTTAGTTTCATATTAATAATACCACACGGTGCGTTTTAACTGGTGCGAGACTCCGTTAAAAACATAGAGTCAGTCGTTTAAACATCACATTAATGCTGAGTTGCACCTTTAACTTTGACACACGTCAAAAATCTGTCAAACTCCATACAAAAAGCACCGGTTATTGTCAATGTTACGGTTAAAATAAGGTGGTGCAACCCAACCTAAGTAATTCAAATTAGTGACTTGACAGATGACATGAAGAGCTAAGCATTGGTCACAATGCGTTTCTGCGGTTTGCGGTCAGTCAAAAAAGCGCAGCCCGCACCTGTCAGTTTGCGTTCTTTGCTCGTGCGTGCCTGACCGAACTGTCAAATCGCATCTTCATCAATACAAAACCGACAATGTTTTTCATACACTGCGTTCACTTTAATCTGACCGCAATTCATAGAACGGATCCAGTGTGGCAACTCCTTAAAATATCTTAGTAGTATGCAATTTCAAATGGATTGGATTAGTAGCGACTCTTAGAAATAAGATTCAAGGAGTCTAGAAGTTAAAAAATGCTCATAAAATAAAAACTACTCAACCAAATAAAATTAAATTTTTATGGGACCAAATGACATTCCGCATCGATGAAAACAAGAATCACGTAAATAACCTCCTCCTTTTGTTGAAGTCGGTTAAAAAGAAGAACGGTCATTTGTGACCCAGGCCCGACAGAAACGAGACATACCTCAGTTTTTTTGTCATGTTTTAATTAGTTAAATTATATATTTTTTATATTCGAAATCTATGTATAACACCAAAATATTACCCTTTGTTTTTGTTCAGGCGTCATACAAAAACTAATACAAAATGCCTATTTATCACCAAAATTGGTAAATATATGTACCTAAATGTCTATTACAGCTGCTGTGGAATGTATCTAGGTGACCTGGAGATACAGCCGGATTATACAGGGTGGAAACGAGAAGTTACAAAATCCAAAAATTCAATGTTACCAGCTTCCATAATCTGTAACCTATTATTGGTACCATTTGAAAGAGCTCGTGAAGCACTTTCAGAATCAGTAACTAGTTTTTCGATATCTTGTATAGTTTAGAAATAATCGAGTGAAATCACTTATCGTTCCATATGTATAACCACCCTGTATAATCCGGCTGTATCTCCAGGTCACCTAGATACATTCCCTAGCAGCTATAATAGACATTTAGATACATATATTTACCAATTTTGGTGATAAATAGGCATTTTGTATTAGTTTTTGTATGGCGCCTGAACAAAAACAAAGGGTAATATTTTGGTGTTATACATAGATTTCGAATATAAAAAATATATAATTTAACTAATTAAGACATGACAAAAAAACTGAGGTATGTCTCGTTTCTGTCGGGTCTGGGTTTTTTTTGTATGGGGCGTGACCGTTCTTCTTTACACTTACTAAATAGTAATCGCTATTAAAAAACCAAGCTTGACATTTATTTATTTATTTATTTCATTTATTTCATTTAATTAATGTAATGCTGTTAAGTATCGGACCTTTTAATAGGAGCCTCATGAAGTCTTATTAGCACATAGATGACCCTGAGCTTGGACCCTGAGTTATCATAGGGTAGGTCATGTCATGTGTTGTGTTCCATGATCGAATTGGAATGAAAAAACCGAAGACCATTTTAGGCTGGGTTCCATCATCTTCCTTTGACAAATGTCAAAAATCTGTCAAACTCTATACAAAATACACCGGTTGTCGTTATAGTTACGGTCAAAGTTAGATGGTGCTGTTTTTTAAACTGACTCTTGAATGGACGCTTTCTTTTTTTCTTCCTTTGAGAATACCGCTGTAAAAAAAAATCCCACCTCTCGTTCCCTCCCACCACTGCAACTCCTGTGTAGCCAGAATCTACAACTTAACCGCAATATAAAAACCCAACCAATGAAAGTCAAGTTTGTCCCGGGGGACAGGTGACAAACAAAGATTTAAAACCCTACCGGTTGAAGACAGACTTTGGGTAAGAATTCATTTTCTTGCTTTCTGTTACTGTTGCACACTACATTGCACTCTACAAATCACGACCCCTCAGCAAGGGCCAACGAACCATGCACTATACTGCATATAGATCAATTGCTATGTCTTCCAGTCCCGGCTAGATCCCGTTAGTGTTTGTAGAAGTGCGCCGGCGCTTCCGCGTACGGACAGAACCTCATCCTGTTAAGGGGAAGGCGATTAGAATGGATTATTCCACTTTGTCCACCTGACCCTCGGTGATATCGTTCGTTCGTTCGTATCAGCCGAAAGACGTCCACTGCTGGACAAAGGCCTCCCCCAAGGCTTTCCACAAAGACCTGATATCACCTGGATGAATACAGTGGAATTTTTAGTGTCCTCACATCACATCGGAACCATCCCTCCACGATTTTCCATAATGAACAGTCCTGCGTTGCCCGCATCCAGGCTCTTCTCGCGACCTTTACCAGATCGTCGGTCCACCTAGTAGGAGGCCTGTCTACGTTATGTCTTCCAGCCCGTGGTCGCCACTCGAGAACTTTCCTCCCCCTAACGGCCATCCTCTCTACGAGCTATGTGCCCCGCCCACAGCCACTTGATTTTAGCTTAACTTAATTTTAGGAAGGCGCTTAGAATGGTTTATTTATTCCACTTTGTCCATCTGGCGCTGGGTGATGTCACCTGGATGAATACAGTGGAATTTTTAGTGTCCTCACATCACATCGGAACCATTTCACCCAGCTTTATTTTCCGAGGTTGGAAAGAAACTTTGTCAGATTGAAAATTTTGCACCTTCATTACCTACCTATTTTACGCCTTGCATTCTCTGCCTATGATTGACTGGTAGAAAATGTCTTCTGGCATTAAATCCACAATTGTAGGTACATAATTTCTATTATTTCTATTAGAAAATAGGTAAAGGTAACTTTTTTTCATCAAATGTCTTCTTTCTTTACCCGACTGCGCCAGAAGGAGGGTTATGTTTTTTACTTTAGTTGTAAGTAAATTGTAATCCATTCTAGGTAACTGGTTCCAACCCTTTCTGCTACCATCTGCATCCCTTTTATCAATAGCCTTCCCCTTAACAAATCAAGTGCGCCCGCGCCGACCGCGGGACCGCGACCGATCGCGCGCATTCTCCCGCGACCAACCGCGCGGTGTAGACGTGTAACCAGACCGCGAGTGCAGTGTTCGTATAATAATAGTGTATGTGCATCGACATGTGATTTAATTTGACATTGAGTGACACATTCATTGGATTTCTAATGAAGACTTACGAAGCGATCGAGGTGATTGAATTACTGATTTATTTTTGCGATAATTTCCGTGATTTTGGGTCGTTAACGACAGTGAAATGGCACATTTTCGTAACTTTTCTATTATGTCAAACACGCATCTACTATTTGACTGTAGTAATATTATGTACCTCTAACGTAGCTTGATTGTAATTAAGGATAAATTAATTTTCTATTCCTTTTATAATTAGTTACTAGATAGATACCTCTAGGAAAGTTGGATCGTTAAGTTCTTCAACAATAATATCAAGAGATTGAAAATTGCAGACTTTTTGCTCCGCCAATCTTGGATCTGTACTTTCGACTCATTGAGCTCGGTTTGTTTTTATTGGCGCTTAAATAAATTTCATACTTTCCACTTATCTTGTCTCTCGCTTTCCGAGTTATTTGATACAAGACGGCACATTAGCCTTTACATTTTTGTTGCAAAATCGCTTTTATTACAACTATTTAAGATCCTACAATGTTTAGCTTAAAACGCCGTCTACAAGAGAAACGGCTACACCGAAAACATCTTTGTTTAAATTCTTGGGTGCTTGCGTTTAGAATTGTTGAAGATAACATCTACGTTGATGGTCTTTTGGTAAAGCAGGAAAACATTTTTGACCCAGAAAAATGAGGTGACCGTCATTTGTTTGGGATGAATAGGTTGATGAACTTTATTTGGAGTGATTACGCCCTAAAATTAGATCAAAAACATTTTTTATGAAGTTAGGTTTATACTGACACTGCCTCATGAGCTTAATAAACGAATTTCAAAATGTAATAGCATCTTTTCTCCATTTAAATCCTTTACAATATTTACCTAGACTGTGCCTAGACCTCACTAGAAGTTAAAGCACATCTTCTTTCTACATATTTACTGTCATCATCATTTAAACTGAACTGTAACCAACCGGTCATTATGGAAATCATTGGGGGAGGCCTATGTTCAGCAGTGGACGTTCTATAGCTGAAATGATGACGATAATTTAGTCTATAGGTAGGTACAACTTGTAAAATACTAAATCCTCCGCTCACACACTAATAAGGCTTAATGGACTAAAGCCAAAGACTTAAGAAATAGATCACTGCATAATACAGCAATACCCGTACAATCCCATCCTGGATTATTGACCGGGGCATATCCCGGAACGACAAGAAACCCTCCGGCTATAAAATGTATGGACAGGTCGTAAAGACGCGTGCGCATCGGATTTATAGCAAGGCGTGCCTTTAGAATGTGACACACATTCTTGGACTACAATGATAACCAGTTTTGGCTCTCCGTTTTGAGTAGATAAGCAATTGAGAAGTGTAAAGCGAAATATGAGATGAAACGTAGGTAAATAGTAAAAGTAGTTATGAAGTAGTAGTAAAAGACTTACCTTCCTGCCTTATGTGTCATAAACGTTTTCTTAGGCTGTTGCACCACCTACGGTGCTTTTGTATGGAGTTTGACAGATTTTTGAAGTTTGTCAAAGTTAAAATAAGATGGTGCAACTCAGCTTTAAACAATCGGCTGTCGTAGCTACGGCACTAGATAATCTTGAGTTCGGTGAGACTCTAAAATCTAACTTAAGTTCGATCTTGGTATGCTATTAGCAAGGGACATTTGTATCAAAAAGTCCGTTTAATTATAAAGAATCCGGTAGTAGGTAGGTAGTACAAGAAATTCAATACAAAGCGACGTAAGTTATAAACCATACAAGCCATACATCTGAAGTGGTGCTTGAATGGGATGATAAAATAATTGGGCAAACGCGATAGAAGATTAGATAAATAGAAAAGTAACAAATAGGTTATCTACCTACATACTTTCACTCTTCAGTACCTACGCTCTCGTTGCGACAAGTTTTTTTAGGTATCTTAGAATTTGACGTCGAATTGACCAAAAATTTACTGCTATAACTAAAATTGTACAAAAGGTATCAATCTAGGTTAAGCGAATTCCGTCCACTGCTGGACAATGGCCGTCCCCCGAATATTTCCACAATGATCGGTCCTGCCGTCCTGCGCTGCCCTCATCCAGGTGCTTCCCGCGACCTTCTCCAGATCATCGGTCCACTGAGTGGGAGGACTGTCGTCAAGTTGTTGAACCTCAATATTTACGATAATATAATATCGTTGTCACAAAAAATATCTGAATGAAAACTTTTAACCACATTTTTCTTTCTTTAGCACTCCATCTACATTTGATGGAATAACTTGTAAACTTGACATTTGTACAAACCATGCAGTGACAGTGAGTGTGTGATCCATGTGTATTGTAGTGCGATAATCGGTTGAAACATGATGAAAATGGCAGCTGTTATGATGGTAAGGTTCATTACAATCTAAGCATGGACCTTCTAACTTTATATTACTTTCAATTTCTTCTCATTATGAATCCTAAATACTTCATTAGAGAGTTTTTGAAATTCTCTAACAACCTTTATTTTATTCCGCTTATCTTTACTTCTTTTTATGATATTCTAATCGTAATCATACTCTATTCTCTATCTGTAAATATTATGTACTTTTCAGTAACTTAACTTGCATGGTGGCATGATGATTAACATGAATGACTGCAAAAGGTCAATTTTTATAAATAACGCCTAATTTAGACTCCATGGCTCTGTGATAAGAGTTATAACCTTTCGACTTTTCAGTTCTGAGTCCGACTCCCAAGTAGTAAAAACAGTGTCAATTAATTGTCTGTAGGTGTACGTGTATCTGTTTCCAGTTTCATTTAGACAAGACAATCCGGGACTATTCCCACCTGTCGTTTCCACCACTGCAACTCCTGTGTAGCCAGGATCTACAGCTTGACCGCCATAAAAACCCAACCAATGAAGGTCGAGTTTGTCTCGGGGGAAAGTTCAACTGTCATTTTACCCGCAACGAAATTAATCAGAAGAACATAGGAGGAGTTCGAGTTTAAGATTCGACTTCCCTCCATTACAAAGCGGATGACAGGTGACAAACAAAGGTTTAATAACCTTTAAGAAAAGATATGCACCACGGACAATAAATATCAATAAATATCTTATGAGCAATTATGCTACCTGCCAATAATATTTTTCACAAAATCGCTTAAAAGCACGGAAATTTTTCCTTAGACAAGACAATGTAAAAATCTCCTGCTAACGCTGATTATAAACTGATTGTTAAACATCAAAGATGCTGATAGCTTATTCACCTAAATGCAGCTGCTTCTAATGTACCAATCATTTGATGGGCATTTTCTAACTAGATTAATTAATCTGTTTAATAACTTCAGTGTTATCTGTGGTGGAACCGATGCATCTCCAGATTAAATTGAATTACAATCACGCGATACGGCCATGTTTGCGTCGCCATAAATCTGAAATTTCTATTTATTTAATGAATTATTGTTGATAACTATCTAATGAAAATAGAGATGGAGTTACTTCCCTAATGGGTTTATAGCAGGAACTGATCAGATGTAGTGGACTCGACATGATGGGCATGCAAAATAATCAATAAGGCTGAATTGCACCACCTAACTTTGACCGTAACTATAACGCTAACCGTTGTTTTTTGTATGGAGTTTGAAAGATTTTTGACGTATGTCAAAGTTAAAATAAGATGGTGCAACCCATCCCAAAACTTTTTTATCTACACCGAGAAAGATCTGGGATTGCATTGCATCTCACCCGATGGAAAATGATGATCAGGCCAAAGGTGGAAGCGAGCTCCACCCGGAATCCTCACAGAGGAACTGGCTACCTTACCTCCAACTGCCGGAACACAATACTGTTAACATTGTTGAGACGAAAAACTTTAAGATGGTGGTAGCTAGCCAGGTAACAGAACTAGACCGAGCAGAAAATATTGCCCCCAGTGGAAATCGAACCCGGGACCTCTGGGTCTAAGATAGATTATCTTACTACGAAACTTGCAAGTTGAATTAGTAAATACTTCTTAAGTGTTTTTTATACTTGTTTATGTAACTACACTCAACATCAAATAAACCGCACCTTCCGCGACGCGAACTTTAAAGATTTTCTTCTGACACAATCATGGTACCCCAACAATATTGGTGTTATTTGAAAGCCCAATAAATATCCTTAAAGAAAAATACATTTAATTTCTAAATAAATGATTAACATATACCATAAATGTGACTTGAAAATAGACCTCACTTTGGGCTCACCTCTGGGATCAATTAGACCAATTTTTATGGTTATAAAACCAAATAAAGATCTCACGTGTCCTCTTTAACAGATGGATAGCGATTAATCCCAACTTAACAGTTTTATAGTCATAAAAAATGGCTATAGCGTAACTACCTATTTTTTGAAGAAATGACTCTGGATCCTTGTAAAGACACATTTTTGGGTTAAAAACCTTTCCATTAATGAAATAAAGTTTAGAACTAGGCTTTCAAATGGTACCAATGTTGGTGGGAAGTGGGGATGCATACGTTTGATAAGTGCTTGTCGCGGGAGGTGCGATTTATTTGATGCCGAGTGTATTTTATTTATAACTTAACTTTCCCCGGGGTCTCCAAATGGTCTGAAGGGGAATGGCAAGTCCAGTCCAGAAATGACAGCCCATACAGGGGCGGTAGGAAAATGCTAGTTATTTATAGCCTTCTACTTAATGCTAGTAGCACTGAAGTTAGGCCGTTTCACCGTAGTGTTGCCGAACCATCGATAGCTTTTATAAAAGGATGTTAGCGATTAAAAAATTCTTCTAATAGTCCCGTTAACCCCTCGTGGTAAGTTAATAATACTAGTAAGTGGGTTCACCACAATAGTCCCAGGCAGCGAAGTTCGAACCGGCGTTCCTCGGATCTCGATTTAGCCAATCCGACACCGGCACGCAAGTGGTCGCTATTAGCTGTGTTTTTAGTTAGTCGAACATCAGCAACTCCAATCACATCACATTTATTATTTTCCACAATTTTGATAACCCCGTCTTGCCAGGGTGGGGAGTCTGGGAAATGTACAGTCGACAGCACGTCAACGTAAACACTGTGGTATCTTACGTAGTTGCGATAAGGGCGACTTTGCAACGAAAATTATACATTTTCTGATGTCTGATGTGCTGTCGTCTGTACCTAAGCCAAATCGGATTTGGCCTAGGCACTCCATCTTACCTTTTTCATTTGTGAGCATCAACAATATCGATGTAAAAGTCACGTTTTGAGCTATCGACGGACCATCGACGCTATTTATGAGACTGCTATCGACACTGTCTGGTGCTGTCGATATTCGACTATCGATTGGCAACACTATTAATAACATATTTTCTAAAGGGGCGGTCACGTTACATTTCTAGAGCCAATCTTGTAAAATGTGATGTGTTTTCCACAAAACATTACATTTCCCATTTTCTTTCTTTGTTTGCATTTAACTATTACATTAGACATGACACTGACAAAAAGCCACGTGCCTTTCGTTCACACCTAACACTTCATCATCATCATCATCATCATCTCAGCTATAGGACGTCCACTGCTGAACATAGGCCTCCCCCAATGCTTTCCATGTTGCTCGGTTGGTACCGGCCTGCGTCCAGCGCCTTCCTGCTACTTTTATGATGTTGTCAGTCCACCTAACACTTGACAAGCATAATATTTAGCTCATCAGCCGAGCAAGGATGCCCACCATCATAAAATCTTATCCATAATTTTAGACGACAAATGTATGGGTTTATCGATAAAATGTCGCGATAAATGCTTATCGTGGCGCGCATCTTAGGCCTACTGGAGGGGTTTACTAGGCTACTAATATTTGTGTAAACGAACTAAAGTCGCTGACATAGCCCGACGGATTAGCAAGCTGAAGTGGCAATGGGCAGGGCACATAGTACGCAGAACTGACGGCCGATGGGGCAGCAAGGTTCTGGAATGAAGGCCGCGTACCGGAAAACGCAGCGTGGGACGTCCACCCACAAGGTGGACCGATGGCATCATAAAGGTGGCACGGAAGCGCTGGACGCAGGCCGCTACCAATCGATCAACATGGAAAGCATTGGGGGAGGCCTAATGTTCAGCAGTGGGCGTCCTATGGCTGAAATGATGATGATGATGATGATGATGAATATTTGTGCGAAACAGTACAATATTTTCAAAAAACGTTTATTTTCCGATCCTCCAGTGTGGACAGCAGTTTACATTACTTTGTCACTTGTCGCGTGGCTGGACGACTCATTTCCCGTCGTACTAAGTATAGGGTCCTTCTGCCGCCGGAACAGGGAAACCGTGGAGTCGCACGATAGCATAATTTACTACTTCCTTTACTCACAAGGGGATAGCTTTCGTAGTGGAACTAGTTTGATTGAGATCGAACAATTTAGCATAGATAATTTAAATCGAAACAGCCAGCTAGCTAATAGACTATGAGCTATTAGTTTGTCACAGGATAGGCGTCGTGCTTCAACATATCGGCTTCGTCTTCGTCTTCGTTTCAGCCAAATGACGTCCACTGCTGGACAAAGGCCTCCCCCAAGGTTTTCCACAATGAACGGTCCTGCGCTGCCCGCATCCAGGCTCTTCCCGCGACCTTTACCAGATCGTCGGTCCACCTAGTAGGAGGCCTGCCCACGCTACGTCTTCCAGCCCGTGGTCGCCACTCGAGAACTTTCCTGCCCCAACGGCCATCGTCTCTACGAGCTATGTGCCCCGCCCACTGCCACTTGATTTCATTCAACATACATACAATTACAACATATCGGCTACCCAACATTTATTTCATATTGAGCGTCTGCCCGCGATAGTTATTTTTCACCAGAAATCATCAAGCAAGAATCAACTTTCATGTCTGTTAGCTAATCTAGGAGAGAATGCCTTTTAAATTTAAGATTCTAGCACTTGTAGTTTCTGAGATTTTGTGATAAGTGACAGAGTCAGTCACTTTTATAGTATTTTAGATTTTTTCTATCAAATATTTTTTTTATATCCTTGGACATTTTACACTGCGTTTCTAGTCCCAAACTAAGCAAAGCTTGTCTATGTGTGAAATGTTGTTTAGCTGTGTGTGAAATGGAGTTTTAAAATGCTTCTATCTTCAGCTTGATCATCCCTTACCATGAGATGCAGGCCAAGAGATTTTTCATTAGTAAACAAAATAAAAGTTGAAATGAATGTCCTCTCCACACAATCCCTGTCCCACTCGGGTCATCGCTCCCGACCAGTTGCATAACTGCTGACCTGTCCAGTTCTATGTTTATTCATATATTCTGCAAACGGCTCCAATAAGGCCTCCTAATTAGCAGGATCATATGATTTTATTACTTAATTCCTCGGTAATTTATTCCGCAATGAAACGACGAACGTAATCTCGGACTAGACTAGTCTAGTTGTTAGTTGTTACATATCATTAGTTGGATCTGGTTTGGGCTGGGTAATATGCTTCCGGCAAAAAGTTAAAAGAACACTCCCAGCCATCCCGTGAATGTCGTAAGAGGCGACTAAGGGACAAAATTTAATATGCGAGGTTCTGATACACTTGCACGAAAAGACATCATGAGCGCGAACGGACGTTTGCGCGAAAAAACATGAGCGCGAAAAACACTAGCGCGACAGACATGACTTCTGCGCTAGTGCAGTGGTTCTTAACCTTTATGTCACGAGGGACCATTTTACCAAATTTGTCAGGGACCACCATTTTTTTCAAAATCCTATGAAAGGGGAGGTTGATTTCTCGCCCATTGTGCGCCGTTTGCGTAAATCGACTCATCCATCACGTCACGTCACATGTTTATTACGATGTCTTCGTGGACCACTTGGAATGTCTCCAGGGACCACCAGTGGTCCGCGGACCACCGGTTAAGAACCACTGCGCTAGTGTCTTTCGCGCATGTGTCCCGATACGAACGAATATGTACTCGTATACGAATATCAGGCCTCCGCAACCCGTCTGGCGTGGAGAGTGTCTGTGTAAATCCAAATCCTCCATTTGCGGGGTTTCAAAAATTGTTTCGATCAAAAACAATTTTGTCTCAACTTAACGTAACACCACGTTAACGTGGTGGTTAGTACGTACCCCGTTTCCGTCTGGTAAATTACTGGTAAACTAAGCTAGCGACGACCGATACGCGTAAGATGCGATGTTTATTACCAATTTCATACTTAATTATGTTGCAATCATATTATTATGATAAGTAACATGCATAATGCAAAGCTAGAGCTAAAACTGTATCGATTGCATAATTTAGAAATTCGCATTGATGGGCTGTCGATGTCGACTTTTCGATTTGCGATGCAAATATCGTATCGGTCTAGTAAGGTTTGGTGGCACGTTCACCGGCTCCTAATTATATGACTGATAGCAAATTATTTTCTTTAATCCTTTCTTTCTTTTAATTACCTATTTACAAAAATATTAGTAAAGTCACAGAATAATAAATAAATAATTGTATTGCTACACATATTATGCGAAAACATGTAAATGGTGTATAGTTTTTTAAGCAGTGGTTAATCTATTATTGTTTCACTGTATTTTTTCCAAACAAAATAAAATAAAATAAATAAATAAGTAATAGTGGTATCCTTCCGTTTGGTCAAATTACTTTTCGCCAAATTTCACTTCGCAAACAACTTATCGCCAAAGTTTCATTTCCCAAATGAATTTTTAGCAACTGTACTTTTTGCAACTAATTCATTTGGCCAAATTATCATTTGGTAAAATTTTACTTGGTTTATATAGCAAATGTTTTATTTTGCCAAATATTATATACCAAATAATTTGTTTGGTCAAATTGACACTTCACATACTTACCCACCGTTACCTACGTCGTCGCCGTCGGCCGTTTGGTGTAGTGGTTCAGAACGGACTACTATGCCGAGAGGTTCCGGGTTCGATTCCCGGCCGGGCGGAAATTGAAATGATGAATTTTAATTTCTGTGACGGGTCTGGGTGTTACTATGTATAATATGTATGTATTAAAAAAAAAAAAAAAAGTATACAGGGTGTTAGGTAAATGGGTATATGAGCCGACACTAGCCCATGTTAACGTGGTCATATAAATGGTATGGTGAAGTCAGAAATTTGATATCATCATTTTAATTTTTTTAATTTTCATACAAAATAAATTTTATAAAATCCGATTTGTATGAAAATTAAAATAATTAAAATGAAGATATCAATTTTCTGACTTCACCATACCATTTATATGACCATGTTAACATGGGCTAGTCTAGTCGGCTCATATACCCATTTACCTAACACCCTGTATAAGTAGGTAGTATATCCGTTAAGCTAGCACCCATAACACAAGCATATTAATTGCTTACTTTGGGGCTAGATGGCGCTGTGTGAGATTGTCCAAAAGATATTTATTTACCTACAAATCAAAGCATAAGGCTATAGCTGATGATCATGTATCATGGTTTTCACAAGAATTTTATGTTAAACAAAGAGATTGCAGAAAATGGTATGGTTGCAAAAAGTAGGTATTGCAGAAAATAGTAGGTTAGGTTAGGTTAGAACAGTGACCCTTGCCGCCGAGCGCTAGAATCACCTATATTGTTAATTTATCATTTGGAAATTTCGATAAAAAGAATGAAATAAGAAAATTAATTTAGAACAAATTTTATATTAACTATCCACTAAACAAAATAATAGCCACAAGCTAATTTGTATTTCATTCTATGCACCAATCAAATTATTTTGTAAATAGTTTATCGTGAAATATTTTTGCCAAATGAAACATTTGGCAAAACATACTTTGCCAAATAATAATTTGCTAAACAATAACACTGCGGAACAAAAAAAATAAAAAAATCTGCGGCATCTATTTTGTTAATGGATTTTGTAAATACTTGTATTAGACATAAATGGTGTGCATTTACTTTCTTTGGATTGACTCTGGTTCTTGAGATAAACGAGACACAAGAAATCAATGAAAAAAATTAAACGACCCTCCCTAAACTTATATTAATTTGATTATACCCACTAAGTTTTATGTGGTTTTATTTTCTACTCATGTATTAGTGTAGTTGTAGTTACAACAATTTAGATCAGCTACTAGACCTTGAAATTAACAGTTTGTGTCTTTTAAATTAATTTTTAAAGAGCTTTTTTGTCTCAAAAATATGAGTTCATTACGAAAACCTTGCGTTTACAATCCCAACAGTTTTTGTTAATATGTGGCTTCTAAACTTACAAAAGCAAAGAAATAAGATCACGG
Organism: Ostrinia nubilalis; assembly: GCF_963855985.1. Taxonomy (NCBI): domain Eukaryota; kingdom Metazoa; phylum Arthropoda; class Insecta; order Lepidoptera; family Crambidae; genus Ostrinia; species Ostrinia nubilalis. The sequence goes on along the minus strand of NC_087109.1, from coordinate 9,240,329 downwards.
AGGTAGTGATAAAAACCTACCAAGCACACTGTCTTATAAAACTTCCATAAAATAATAAATATTGGGGGTCCAATATCGTCTGCAAGACTCGTGAAGACTCTTTGCCATACTGGAGTCAAGCTGGACGTAAAAGACTTCAATTTGGAAAGCCAAAGATATGAACTGAGCTTTCTAATCACTAAAATGATCAAAAGTCAGCCAAATTAAATTCCTTTACGTCCTGAAACGTCCGTTTGAATACGGAAAAATAAATTCGATTGACCGCAAATCCGTACTCTTATTAAGACACTGTATTTGTAAACCACATAACACAAATTGAATCTGAAGCATGGCTAAGCTTTGTATTAGTAATCAAACAATATTTGGGGAGTCATAGAGCACCAGACTTTTCAAAATTGGTTGTTTGAAAAATTTAACACATAAGGATCTAATTTGAGTATTTTTTTTTTTAACAATAGCCATTTGGACACGTTCTCCCATAATCTGGGTGATTACAGTGAGGAATAAGCAGAACGGTTCTACCAGAACATCAGGATAGTGGAAGAATGATATCTACGGTCAATGGGACCGCCAGATGATGGCTGATTACTGTTGCCATAATTATGGAATTTTCCTGACCAAAACCATAACATAAAAGCTTACAGAAAAAGCTTTTTGTAGTTTTTTTTCTATTATTTGACGAAAAGCAAATATATTTTTAATTTTTATATCGTTCTTAAATAGGATCTTAGTGTAAATATTTTTTTTTATACAGATTGGTATTTTAATTTTGTTTTTTTTCATAAAAATAGTTAATAGTATTTATCTCAAGATCTAGAGTCAATTTGACAAATCTAATATTTTTCTAGTATTCAGCACACTAGTCGCATACAGAATTGACTCTAAACTACCATGCCGCAAAATGACTGTTCCCCAGTGTAATATGCCAAAAACGACATTTGCGAACTAAAAGTTTGCAATAAGTTGTTTTGCCAAATGAGAATTTGCCAAATGAAAATTTGCGAAACGTTGTTTGCGATGTGATAATTTGGGAAACGTTTTTTGGCCAAACATTAGTAATCCAAGTAATAGTAGGTACCAAGGTATTGCACAAATTACTGGGACTGTTAGTTAACCCCTCGTACGTACTAAGCTAAATTTTTTCCTTCGTGATTTTGTCTCTTGACACCAGAAGCCGTAATTTTGAAGGATTCAAATTCTAATAGTCATTCCGTACAATTTTTAAGAGTTTGAGTGGTTTTACATGCAAAATGGAATTGAAATACTTCAAAATCATAATCATCATCATCAAGTTTATTTAGTCTCCACTGCATGAGTATGATCCTCTTTAAATTACCCTTAGATTAATAAAACCTAGATGAATAGTCTTCATACAAACGCTTCGTCAAGAGTGAGGCAAAAATCTTATGTCATTAGTGTCAATTTTGTTGGGGAGTGTAGACAGTGAAGGCGATTTTCCCGAAAGTAGGGAAATTTTTAATACGTTTTTAATTATTTTATAATTAACAAAGACAAAACGCATCATGTACTTACTTATTTATTGAATTCAAAGTACCTACCTACCTAATTACAATAAGATAAATCGACTTAAAAGTCTCGATTTCATAAAAAAGGAAGTGTATTTGTACGGCGAACAATTGGGAAATAAATTTTCTTGTTACTGGTATCATTCCCGTATTTAATTTTTGAAAGCCAAATTCAAGCAAAATACGCGTCGAATCGTAGTACTTACTTATGAAATGTAACACTGGTCACTTTCTTTCGTTTTTCTGATGTATTTAGACACCCTTTCTTTCACATCACAAACCATCTTAATTAATTAAAAGTCGTCGGACGTGTTTACCAATTTTTCACTTTGACAGTTCATATGACGTTTACGAGTGAGCCATTCAGGCTCACTAAAATCTGCCTCACCTTTTGTGCACTGACTATCTATCTAGGTTTTATTAATTTAAGAAATTACCAGAGACGAATGGATTAGCCTACATAAAAAGTCAGCTGCTGAATTTATTATTCAGTTCTAAAAGCTCACAATTTCCCTACTTCGCGGTATTGGCCACCGTAACTCCGACCAATTTTATGATTTAATTTTAGTACTTTATTTCCATTCGGCCTTCAAAGTTACAACATTTTATTATTAACACCATTAATTAGTGCCGTGTCACGTCGCTTTGACACGCCGATATCTTTATGGTGTCTATAATAATTTGCATATTTGTTATGGTTTCGTGTTACTTCACCAGCCCATTGGCGGTACTTTTAGGGTATTTTATGGTTTGAATCTTGCCTTATAAGGTTTCTAATATTGCTGTGAAAACGGTCCTAAAACGGTTACTAAGAACCGCGGTTGCTGGAACAGCTAGGGACTGGAATTCACTTCCTGCTGCTTTTTCCCGAGCATTATAATCCAGGTCTCTTCAAGACGAGAGTGAATAGGCACTTACAGGGCTATGTATACCATCCTAGATTGCAACTCACTTATCATCTGGAGTGATTGCAGTCAAATACCTGCTTTAATTGAAGCCACGATAGCCGAACGTTGAAGGGGTCGGACTGGCTGACTCGTGATCCGGAGACGCGGGTTCGGTCCCCGCCGCCGCTCGACTATTGTGGTGAGCTCACTCGTGATACAAGCATATAGCTTAGAACGAGGGACTAATGGGATTAAGGTACAAGTCCAAGATGGACTGCAGACCGCAGACTGCAACCGCAAGCTGCAAAACTCTATCTGCAGCGCGGCGCGCGGCGTAGCTGCAAGGCCTGCAAGCCGCGGTGGGGATTTTTATAGAGATTTGTTGTTGGACTTGTACCTTTAGTAATTTCTGTAGTAACAAATTACTAATAATCTTTAAAAAAGATGCGGTCTGCGGTCAGGTCAAAGTAAATGTCGCAGGCCGCATCCAGTGTGACATGTCCTTAAGCCACGATCCAATCACCAGTCGATGTTGCTAATTGCCATTCAGGAAGCCATGTTATCATTTAATTTTATCGTAATTCCACGTCTGTACTGGAAGTGGACCCCGACAAACTTGTTCTTAGTTAATCTAAGACCTAAGTCTATGCTTCCGATTCCAATCTGCTAATCACTGAGTGCTTGTATCATTTCTCTTTTGCCTTAGAAGTTAATATTTGAAGATTTAACAGAAGCAGTTTTTTTATTGCACACATTACTCTATTTTATCCATAACGAGGAAGCTCTTGGCCTATATCTCACCTGATGGTAAGTGATGATCATGCCGAAGGTAGAAGCGAGCTTCACCCGGAATCCTCAACCACGGAGGAACTGGCTCTTACCTCTAACTGCCGGAACACAACAATGCTGTTAACATTGTTGCTATGGCGACAGACTTAGGTAAGATGGTGGATGAACTAAATAGTCCCGTTAGCCCCACGTAGGTACTAAACTAAATATGCTTGTGTTACGAGTGGGCTCACCACAATAGTCGAGCGGCGGCAGGGATCGAACCCGCGTTCCTTGGATGTCAATTCGCCAGTCCGACTCCTTCACTTTTCGGCTATCGTGGCTTCAAAGTTTAGTATTCTTACGAGTAAGTTTTGTGTCCTCAACCCGTATGGCCAGCTTAGGGAATGTAGGTCATATTCTCCCATTTTCCTTCTGGGAAATCAAAGTGGGCGTGCGTAACTACTCCTGTAGGACTAAATAACCAGATAATGATTTTTTTTTTAGAAATAACCTGCCTGTTTTCTATTGCCAGTCTAGGGTGACTTAAGTTTTGACCAAACAGTTTGGTATTGATTTTTGAAATGAATTCTTTTTGATTGCCTGTAAGTTCTTAACAAAAACAAAAATAAACATTAAAAATAAAGTTGCTGCAACACTTTCGCGACAACGAATCAAGATAAGACCAGTTTCTGATGACCCAAATCTGATGGTACCGTAAGCGTCGCTTCCGACCGCCGCGTGCGCAGCGATCGGATGCTACGTTCATTGGATATTGACAGGCCGATGATAGTTGAAGTTGAACTAATCTATATCTATACTAATATTATAAATGCGAAAGTAACTCTGTCTGTCTTGCTTTCACGCCTAAACCACTGAACCGATTTTGATGAAACTTGGCATAGAGATAGTTTGAGTCCCGGGAAAGGACATAGGATAGTTTTTATCCCGGTATTTGAAATAGGGACGCGCGCGATAAAGTTTTTCTGTGACAGACAAAATTACACGCAGGCGAAGCCGCGGACGGAAAGCTAGTAAACCCATAAAACTCATATTTTTGCAAGTTTAAAAAGCACTTTTACACAGCCCAGTATTAACCCTACCACTGCTTCGGGACAACAAATGGGTCAATGCTGAGAAGAAGCAGCAGTAAAGAGTCATAACATGTTTTTTTCAACCGAAGAACTAGCTTTCCCTAGTTGGTGGGGTTGCTGCACACAACCTGCACCGATTGGACCAAGCTAATATAACTATCCTGGATAAACAGGTGGGAAAGAGAGCTGGGATTAGTTTTCAAACCGAAAATGTCCTTGTGGACAAATGTCTGGATTTAACAATGATCGTTCCAGCGCTGTACCTACAGAAGTTTTTCGCAACCTCTACTCATTGGTTCACCGAGATTTCGAGAAGGTGTTTGTCCCAATTCCCAACGGCCTGTTCTGCTAAAACTGTAAAATAGATCTGGGGACAAAAAATGAACACCGACATACCTACATCATAAATTCTTACAATATGAATGTGATGATTCATCATAATTACTTAATGAAGAGTAAAGTAAAAACAGCTGCATCATAGTGTGCCATTCTCCCAAACATGTTCTTTAAATCATTTACATAATGATTATTAATATTGGCTTAAAGACTATCTAAATTATTTAATTTTCGTAACAACTCATCTATTTGTTATGTGCCATCCAACATATTGCTGCGTTAGTTATGGACATTGAATAAAGTTCATTTATTAAAACAAATATTAATGGTATTACTGTGTTATATGGGGGTAAAAACAATGTGGTAAATGCAAAAAACTAACTTTTAACTGATGACTATTTTCTTTGTTACAGGTATGTTTCGATACGCATTTTTATTTTAATAATAACGTCATACGTATCATCAATTAATCGGTAAGTACTTAGGTGCCTATCTTTTTCGTTACTTGTGAACCCTTATTTTAAAAAGCATGATCGCTGTAATCTCAAATTTAACAAACTATTCAAATTAACATACTTCTTTACCGTCCCTAGTCAGATGTATGTGTCAACGCGAAATTGTGAACTCTGCCAGTTTATAATATAACGCGTTAGATTGTAAACTAACAGTGGGTTTGGTTAGGTTAGATTGTAATTTAACTACCTACGTCAGATTACAATCTGACGGAATTTACAATTTTACGGTGACATATGCATTGCGTGCATCTAAGATATAAATTAGTCAATTTTCAAATTTCTCTGCATTAACGAACATTCTTGCATCCTCTCATAAACAGTTATCAAACGCAATGGCATTGCAATGAGGGCTATCATTTTTATACTTAACAGTTGGCACCCCTGGCGATTGACAGGACCTTACTCTACAGTGGCGCCATCTTGATGAGTGCAAATGCGATAGTCCTCCTACCACTTTAGCGCTCACCAGTTGGTGCCACTGTCTTTGCTACTACCAAGTGACAGGACCTTACTCTACAGTGGCGCCAACTGGTGAGTACTAAAACGATAGCCCTCATTGCAACGATGGGAACGAGTATGCTGCGATACGTCATCTCAAAAATGAGGAAGTGTGAAGTGACGTCACAGCTAGGTTTATGTCTGTTGCAGAGCAGATCCCTCAAAAACAGTAAATAAATTAATATGTAATTAAATTAATGTAATACTTAAATTATAGTCTCCCATCCCATCCCATAACTATGACTCCCATGAGCATGAGAGCTTGCTCCTTAGCACGCCTTAATGTCATTTAGGTTATATTATAACCATCAACATTATAACCGTTATAATGTTGATGACCTAGTGAAATAATATATCGTATGCGTGTAGTTTCTTCTATGACCTTATCGTGCACATATTCTAATGCTTATTTACGTCATTAAGCTCGGAGAAATTTGATTTGCAGCGCCATAGAAATGATGGCTTTTGACAGCTTTTACAGCTTGATTGACGGTAACTACTCGTAGTTCGTTCGTTATGGAAATCCTTGGAGGCCTTTGTCCAGCAGTGGACGTCATTTGGTTGAAAGTGAAAAAATACATTTTGGCAATCGATTTACGAGAAATCTTTATGAATGAAATTTTATTATTCATTAAAACGATACAAACATTCTCACTGTCTCTTATACTCCTCCAACCGGAACATAACAATGAAATCATGTTTAAATAACATTGTTTTTACAAAGTACTAAAGTAACTTTTTTAGTTAGTTCATAAATAATAATTATAAGTAAACATAATTTCCAAAATAATACTTTTTGTTGTTCGAAGAGATGGGTTTTGTAACAGCATGAGAAAACAGATAAGTTTGAATTTAATTTAACAATCGGGTTCCGCATAATGCTACTAGGTACATATAATTATTTTTCCAACGAAATGATAATACATCTTTTAATTACTGTAATCAATAATATCATTATTTGTTTGATAAAACATGACACTGGGAAAAAATCGGACTGAGATTTATGTTAACAAAGCATTGGAATTTGGAGTAAAATATTGCAAAAGATACGAACATCAACTCCTCCTAATCCGTCTGGCTAGAGTGTGAAATCCTGCAATTGAGGACCATTTCCTCTTTTGCAAATTATAGTTTTTCCAGCTCCTGCAGTGGAGACTAAGTGGTCTGATGATAATTGATTTTTTAACCACATCGAGGAAACTCTTGGTCTGCAACTCACCTGATGAAAAGTGATGCCTAGGTAGGTGGAAGCGAGCTTCACCCGGAATCCTCAACCACAGAGGAACTACTAGTATCATAATCATAGAAGAATGTGATCACAATTTCAACTGCAGCTTATGATTTTTATTTTTAAAGTGGCACATCTTTCTTCGGTCCCATAATGGAGATGACACTTGTGCTCGAGGACTAATGGTCAGTTTTCGTTTTCGGAACCGCCGCGGCGCCGTGCGGAACCCTAGCGTTTAGCGACGCGGTCTGTTTGCCTCTACGGAATTCGGCCGCGCGGCGCCGGGGGGAAAGCCTCTCTCTTTGATAGAGATCATGGTGGTAGACCACATTGTTGTTATTACACTAAACTGTAAAGCTGATGTATCTCTTTAGACCACATTGTAGTTATTAGGCTAAACTGATGAATGGGCGTACCCAGCCAAGTCACAGTATCTGATCTAAAAAATCTGACGACCATGAACTGCTGTATTTTCATTATGTGATCCTCTATCTCATCTTGCTTAACTGTGTAAATATTCAATAATTTACCTAGTACTACTACTGTTATTTCTATTTACTTATTTATAAATATTAACCGGCAGACAGTGGTGACTGAGTTTGTTGCGGCGCTTCTTCTCAGCACTTGCCAAATTTTGGTCTCGAAGCGCTGGTAGGGTAACAAGATTATGAGACATGTAAAGGCTCTTTAAGAGCAAAATATTTGATGATTTGTAAGTACTATTTTATTAGTCTAACTAAACGAATAAAGAAATTTTGACTTTGACTTTGTGAACTTCGTGGTTTCGGACGTCACAGAATGTGTCCATAATAGTACAGAATATCAATAAAATAGCAACTTCAGAGAAACTTGATCCTCATATTTATTATTGTACTAGCACATTATTAGATTTATATCATCTTTCGCGGTACCTACTATTTCCTAACGCATATTGTCAAATCACGCTAGCACAATGCATATTTTATATGCTTTCACAAATTCGCTTCATTCCAAAAAACATGATCTTAATAATGCCGGCGCGTATAATGTTATAAATTCATAAATTGTATAAATTCTTGAGCTGTGTTCATGATTTATTGTTAATCTGATGTAGTTGTTCAGATTTTATGAAACATAACTTATTTCAGCGATAACTTTTTATCTGTCGGACATACATATTGGAATTCGAAGAGATGTTCGCAAAACTGACACGTATTTCTAATGAGCTAAAATTTAAATTGAAATACGCGACTACGATATACAATTTTGTATTAAATTCAATTATTATTTGTGATACAAAGAAAAAATGTGAAGATTGACTAAAATAATATACGAGTAGGTACGTGCAGAAAGTTCCACAGGTTCAACTGTGTATGAACCAACCACATATTATTATGAACTATGAACATTCACTTAACCAATTAGATGACGAAACTGAGGGCTTATTAAATAAAGTTTATTTATCTATGTATTACAAAAGTTTTGTTACTTTATTCAATAAACTAACAAAGCTGTTGTAATACATTATAATATTCATGGGTATTTTAATATCAGTAAAAAACATAAAAGACATATTCCGTGTAGGTACGTATGACGTGATATACATACTTTTCACGTTGAAGAAGAAAAACATAAGTATTATAATTTTTAATTGAATGTTAGATTCATGTAAGTACAAAGCAATAAAATATAATTACTTATTACAATAGGTATTGGCAAAGAACTCAAATCGTAAATCCGATGTGAAATACTAGCTCTAAGTCCGTTATAAATAATGCATTTTGAAATAATATGTTCAATATTAATTAATATTTTACTAATACGCCTAATTAGTTTGAAATAAAGTCACTGGCCTGTTGCAGAATAACGGCAAACCAATGCCGAATAGCAAGTTAACAAAAAACTTATTTTGATTTGCAATTTTATTTGAAATTATTTTTAACCGACTTCAATAAAAGAGGAGTTTTTCAATTCAGTTGGTTTTTTTTCTACGTGGGAGACAAAATGTATTGAATTGAATTTCCTTGCAACAAGACAAATATCTCTTGTAGTCTTGTTCTCTTCATTCCATTTTTGTTTCATTTAATGATTAAATCGATTTGAAATAAAATATAAATCGATCGAGTAAAGTATTATGTAAAGAAAAAAAAGAAAAAGAAAGAAAAAATGTTATGTGAGGTTGTAACTTAAATAAAGCGCTTTTAGATAAACTTAATACCCTAATAATATGTTTTTGGAGAGTGTTCAATAACTATTAATACAACAATTTACCTCACATAATGATATTCTTTGATGTTACAATATACAAAAAATTTAAAGCAATATACATATACAAAAAAAATACAAACGCGTGATTGGTAAATTAATATTTTCAACTACTTGTTATACTGCTAAAATATTCAACAATTAGTACCTTAATATACCTACCAAATTGCAATAGAAACTGCACGCATCCGACAAATCCTTCAATGTCAACGCATTTACGTTTTTTAAATCTTACGTAACTCGTTTTCTAATCACTTGAAACATAGCGTGTGCTACACTAATTTTATAATATTGCATCTTTATTTCGTAACTATAGAGCACAAAATCGGTGTGTTTATGTTTGGTTATTTCACAGATTACTGTTAAAACTGCGATTGCAAAACGTTGCTTTTTTGTAATCACCACACAACAAATCTATAATAAAGGGTGATCCAATTTAAGTTTTCTGTATATTTCTATGTAGGTTTGAGTTAATTCTACAGTAAGATTATGTTCACGTCTTACGAACGAATGCCCATTCAAGCACTAGTAGGTATACATATTTTTGATTCCCACTTTAGGCAATTTTTTTTTTTCGAGTTATTTATTCTTAATTAGCTTTATGTTTAGCAAAGCTGTAAGGTTTAACATGATTAAATAATAATTATGTGCATTTCACATTACTAATAAGTACTCTGTACAGAAAACAACCAAAATAAAGTTTAATAAGTACAATTACTTACGATGTAGCACGTGCAGTGTGAACGTCGCGTGCGTAATTTTATTCGTATAATATTAGGTTTTGATTAGTATTGTAATTTATTGGTGTTGTTATGTTTGTCGGCCCGGCCGTCAAGTGGTTTGTTCCGGGTGCATAGCATTTAAAATATTCGCGGTTTTTCTAAAACATAAATGAAACGTGCAATATAATTAATTGCCAATTACATGAATGCTAAAATAATTCGGTAAGCAATGAGATAAAAAATATTAAGAAACTATTTTTATACGAGTTCATAAGAATTTAGGTAGGTATCTGTTTTCTTTGCTACAAAAATGATTTTTTTTAATTCATATTTGCAGTATCTTTTTATCTTTTTTGTTTTAAAATGTTGTACCATTACATTATTTTTTTAATTAACATGGTAAAGTTGAATAATAAACGATAAACTCAAATACTAATATTGTGTAATACGCGTATAAATGTCGAACACAAACTTACAAACACTACTTATTTTTTATACCGCGAAACTAGAATAAATATAAAATGTATTTTCCAAGAGTCACGGCCCCACGGGTGACCCACGCGGCGTCTAACGTGTTAATTCAGTACGCAAATGATTCTTTGACAATTTGACAGTACAAATATTCGTAATAATATAGTATTTTATAAAGCAACTTCAAAAAGGTTCTCAGTATGGTATGTTTTTTATGTAACACAACTTCAAGGCATAAATCTTTCGATATCAAATCCGGTTATTATCAGATAAAAACTGTAACTTTTACCGGACCAGTCTTGGCAAGAGTAATTATTAACAATTCGCAGAGAAAGTGCGGTAAGATGGCCACTTGGTTTGCAAATAGAAACTGCTTTCTAACATGGTCATAGAGGCACTTGAAGGGACGATACTAATGAAGGCATCTTTTGTGCCTTGCCCAGTTTGTAGGGTTGCCACCATAGAGATATAGAGAGATGCCAACTAATGCGCTGAGTTCGAACTGCCATGCCACTTGCCAAATCGAATGACTCTATTGACACTACTTTGTCTCGTAGCATATACATACAACGTACCTACTTACTCGTGTTTTACAGCTCATAAGAATGACAGTTGACTGTGGTGACTGGTGCCACAGTCAATTGTCACATTTATGAGCTGTCACAGCGCGGCTTCCATTTCCGATTTTGTACTAAAGGGCATATGACGTCACTAGTTGGAGAAGTCAATTGACTAATTTATTGATTTCAAAGCTGCAAATTGAATATTTATTGAAAACTCACTATTTTCAGGGCTAGAATGTTTTTTATAAAGAAGTTGTGCCTTGGTTAATGGTGTCAGTCAACTACCCATAATTTTTAAAAGCCCTCGGACGCAATACAACCTCATCTGTAAAGTCCAAAATGGCCGAATGTATAGAATAAAGAATTCCAACCATTGTCCAGTGTTGCGCAGTATTGCCACACCTATTGTGTTTGTTAAACCGTTGGCATCAGGGAAAATAGGAATCGTTGCTATTTATGAAAAAACTAGGGTTTTAGCGCAACTGTCATTAGGCTTTAAATGTGCATTAAATGACATGCACTGTCTGTCACAACGAAACTACTCAGCATGAGTTAAGGGCCTTTAATAGCACACTTTTTATTTTGCTTACCTTGTACCATTTCTGGCCATACCTGCGACTTCGTATGCGTGAAAATATTTTTTCCCGTTTTCGCAACATTTTTCATTGACGCTTAGCTCCTATTGGTCGTAGCGTGATGGTATATATCCTATAGCCTTCGTCGATAAATGGGCCATGAAACACAAAAAGATTTGTTTATGATTTACAAGATTTTTTTTAAATTTACAAAAACGTTTTTTCAAATCGGACCACTTTAAGTAGTTCCTGAGATTAGCGCGTTCAACCAAACACTCTGTTGCTTTATAATATTAGTAAAAGTAAGGATACAAAATATCTTTTAAATACTTACGCGTACAAGTTCTCTTGGCGGCTCGTCAAGCGTGACATTTTCACAGCAAAAGTCGCTCTTATTTCGAGCTGAATAAAGGCAACCTCAAGGTCAACGTGTTACGTCTGTTGTGCTGTTATAATATGGTCATTGGTCAAGGTTCCGCTTCTGGCTCCGAAATGGATCTTTAAATTAATTTGGTTAATTTGTTAATTCATCTTTAGGTTGAGCCGCTTCTCAAAATCTGCTGGTTTTGGAACTGGGCTTTTTCAGACTTACTGCGCCGACAATAAGACTCAATCTTATTATTCTATTGTTCTAACCAATCTGGGAACAGTTATCCAAATATTTTCTTGATTTTTGTGTCACAGCATGTGGGACTTCAAGCTTTTAGCATCAGCTTGAGATATTCCTAGATTACGATGATGTGGTGTGGTTATTGAAGAATTTAACACAAAATACTACAAGAACGTCACACATAATTATTAATACTAATGTAGGTAAAAAAGACAACACTTCGAACTTTACACTACTGCATCATAAATTGTTGTATTAATTGATATATACACACAATTGATAACACAAAAAAAATACTCGCATGTTCTGCAATCTGCACAATTTTCAAATCATCATCATCATTTCAGCCATAGGACGTCCACTGCTGAACATAGGCCTCCCCCAATGCTTTCCATGTTGATCGATTGGTCCGGAAAACGCAGCGTGGGACGTCCACCTAGAAGGTGGACCGACGACATCGTAAAGGTAGCAGGGAAGCGCTGGACGCAGGCCGCTACCAATCGATCAACAATTTTCAAATAAACAATGGAAACTGTCCATAGGTTTTATGAAACGAGTGACTTATCCTTTCAACTATTATAATAGCCCTCAGGCCAGTCACCAGTATTCAATAAAGCGGTGCCATCTTGCCACCTTTAACAAGCTCCCATCGATTCTGAGAAGCCCGTATGACTTTAGAAAGCTATTCGAAACCACAACTTGATGCGCCCGCATCTTTACTATCCAGTCCTCTTACCATTTAATATAAGTACGAGGCAATAAATAGATTGTGAACGCAAAATATGGGATCTCAGTTTTCTTCAGACCAATCTATCTATCGGCCGACAAAAAATCTGCAGTCTGCGGGGTGTCTCTAAGGCTCCAGATTCGAGGCATAAAATATAGTTTGTGCACGCAAAATATGGGATTTCGGTTTTCAGACCGACAAAAAGTCCCTGCGAGCTGCGGGGTGTCTCTAAGACTGCAGATTAGCTCTCACTCAACCTCAAAAGTTAGGTACTAATAAAAAAAGGTAACTTAATTTAATTTAAGACTGACTTGACATTTTAGGCTGATTTGCACCACCTAACTTTGACCGTAACTATATCGGTAGCCGGTGCTTTTTGTATGGAGTTTGCCAGATTTTTGACGTTTGTCAAAGTTAAAGTAAGATGGTGCAACCCAGAGTTCTAGGTCCCACGATACAGTATGGAAATTCTCACAAAACGCCTCTTTTATTTTATTTCCATATTTTATAAAAGCATTGACAGCGCATGAGATATTAGTGATAAAAACCTTATTTCAAGTATAACAAGTAATATAATTATAATCTAGATTTTATAAGCGGCTGAGCGTGTTATTATTTAAAAATTAATGTTAACTAATTCAAATTGAATGCATCCGAAATTCCAGGCTAAGTTTGCACATAATAAGACCTTGATGCTGCAAAATGCCAATTACTAGAGGATGTTATGAAATATTTTCGTTTTATTCGGAATTTAATTAAATTAGTTTTACTTTTATTGCTCGCAATAAATCAAGGCTTTGAAAGTGAAAGAATTTGGGTTCAAATAATAAAGTAACAGAATGCGAAATTGCTAATTATTCTAATGCCAAGTGCGGACGAATCCAGGAAGACTTAGGTCTAAGATGGAGCACACTCATTCTAAAAATAAATACTAATATGTATTATACAGGGTGTCCCAAAAAGTAGTGTCAAGCCGAAACCCAGAGGTTAGAGCATCACTAGGGCTAGGGAAGAAACAAAAGACTGTGAGTTGTCTCCCTTTGTCTTACTATGACCAGGAAATCTATATATTTCACCTAGAATCATCAATTACGTATTTTGTTTGAACCCTAATTTAAAATTCGTCTTTAATGGCATTAGGCAGTCTGCTTTTTTGGCTGTCGTTGATTTATCTAATGACATTTTAAACCTAATGTGAATTTGAATGTCCTTAACCTCGTAAGCCCGGATGTGCATCAGAAGGAACTAAAACTTTGTAGTCAGTAACGCCGAGACATTTTCGGAGGTGATTTCGAAGTATCGCCGGATGTGCCTTCAGAGGAACTAAAACTTCAGCGATAAATTTAAGTTCAAATATTCGCGCCTATCGAAAAAAAAGAGTGATAGTCTATGGCTTAAAGTATTCAAAATCAGGTATCCAAACTTATTAATGTAAAAAAAACAAAACGTCACTGTCAAATTATCATTTTCCTTTGACAAGGTGGTTCGTCCGAGAAGACGTGATGTGCGATTAATTTTTTTTCTTCGCGTTAACGTAGTTTAATTGCAAAACTGATCAGTATAATTTAAGTTAAAATACTGCTAAAGAAGCAAAAAAATTATTTTTCCCAATTTGAAGTAGTTTTGTAAGATTTTTTTTCGTTTGAAAATAATAGTTCTTTGCAAGGAACATTCGGTCTTGATGGTGAAAGTTTTATTTTTGTATATTTTTTCTATTGAGATGGAATTGAGTATTGGACTTTTAAAATTATGATATCATTGAGAAAATTTACCATGAGAACGTTCTGATTTTTAGTTTAGTAAATATTATAATTAACATGAATTTTCACTTTACTTCTTATACATTCTAACCTATCATTAGTGTATGTTATAAAACCGATAGTACTTTTAAAAGTACTAATTATGAAACATTAAATAAAATAAAAACCGTTGTACCTTTTCGGTTAAATTTATTAATATCATTATTGTATCTTTATGTAGTATTAATTTATTAAGAAGGTTACATTTATGTTTTACTTTAAAGCATAAAATACAATTTATTTACTTTTCCTTTTTAAAGTCTGTAATACCGAATGTTCTTTTAAGAGAAAACATTTTTTTATTATTTTTCACCTAAAATAAGCTCTATGCACTATTATATAGGGCCCCTGAAAATATGAATGCAAAAGAAAATCTCTAACGTAGAAATTTTTTTACTCGAAGTGCTCGGCGTTTACTACTTCAAATTATTCGTTCTTCTGAAAGCACATTCGGCGATACTTAGAAGTCGACAAAATTTACTCTTCGGTCTTACGAGGTTATATAAGCGGCAAATAAAATGGCCGTTCACTTTGTCCATTATTCCTAAAATTAGAATACAAAATACAATCAGTCAAATTATTGATTACCACAGGACATCCACTGCTGAACATAGGCCTTCCCCAATTATTTCCACATCGCCCGGTTGACGGCGGCCTGCATCAGGCGCCTTCCTGCTACCTTTATGAGGTCGTCGGTCTACCTTGTAGGTGGACGCTGTTTACGTACAAACAAAACTTTCACTCATACCGTATTTATCTCAATATTATTCTAGCTACTCTAATTATTCTATATGACGAATGAATCTATCTGTAAACGTAATAATTAAGATTCGCACCGGCCAGGTCGGGACGTTACGTAATTAAGTCGGGTCAATTGCGCAAACGCAGCCAATCGACGATTCGATTCCGGTGTATTGACGGTCCGTAGTGCAGATATAACGGCCGTTCATCCCAGACCCCGTTTCTTTGGGGGTCCCAGCTAGTGTTCCCGAGGCCTATAGGCTTTTAGGCTTTTTTTTAAGGCTAGCCTATGAATTAGGGGCTATAGCGGGAAAAAAGCCTAAAAAGTCTTTTAGGCCTTTAGGCTAGGCCTTTTTCATAGCCTTTTTTTTGTCCACCCAATTACTATAGGCTTTTAGCCTTTTTGTAGGCTAGGCGCATATTTAAAAGGCTTGAAAGGCTAAAAAGCCTATAAAGGTTTTTAGTCCTTTAGGCTAGGTCTATTTTATTTAGGAAGAGGTTATATTCGACTGTATGTATTTTTTTTTCTATGTATGTTCACCGATTACTCCGTCAATTTTGTGGACCAATTTTGAAAATTATTTTTTTGTTCGATATGGTACACTTGTCTTCTGAGGTGGTCCCATTGTCACCAAGTCAGGATCTGATGATGGGATCCTAGGGAAATCGAGGACAACCCTCAAATTTTATAGGCACGTATATCGTTTTTTAAACTTTTTAAGTTATTCAAGTATTCGCTCCTGGAATTAATCATGATCTCATAATTTATTGATGAGCTGATGATAGAAGGTAAAACTACTTAATGCTTAGGAGTTGGAGGATAATTATTTACCTATAATAAGGTACAAATAGACCAATAGTTGTATTCTTTCATGTTTTTAAGGTGGGCTGACGGTTTAAGGTCTTTTTAGGTTGCCGATCTGGTAACCTGTATTTTGTAGGGAATATTATTTTACACTAGACATGAAGAATATGGTCTCAATGTACTGCCTACCTTCGGTGGTAACATCAAGGTAATAATTAGTTAACTAAAAAGCAAGAAATAAGTTAAATTTTATAAAAAAAAATATATAAAAAAAGAAATTATATATTTTGGAAACAATGTATAACGTTTTTATTTAATTAGAAAATAAATGCAATACAAAAATACTTGTTTAATTCATACGAAGCCATAGCCTGAATAATGGCTATAGCCTTATAATAAGCCTACTACTCGAAAAAGACTTTAGTCGGAAATAAAGCCTAAAAGGCTATTTTAGGCCTACAGGTTCTTTTAAAACCTATAGGCTTTTTATAATGAGTAGCCTTTTAAAAGCCTAGTAGTCTATCATGGCCAAAAAAAGAACTAAATAGGCTTAATTTTAGGCCTAAAAGCCTATAGGCCCCGGGAACACTAGTCCCAGCAAATTGACGACACTGTAGCAGACGAGGCAAAGAAAATCCGCAAGACTTGGAGCGAGATCAAACGCGAAGCTCAAGAC
Organism: Ostrinia nubilalis; assembly: GCF_963855985.1. NCBI lineage: Eukaryota > Metazoa > Arthropoda > Insecta > Lepidoptera > Crambidae > Ostrinia > Ostrinia nubilalis. The sequence continues at coordinate 9,223,544 of NC_087109.1, read as the reverse complement.
CGATTGCGATGGTGGGCAGTTGTGGACGCCCTCTGCCCCATCTAGCGGACGACTTTAAGGTCCTACACCTTAAGGCAAAGTCAAGTCTTCCTAGACCCCAGAGCGAACCTTAGCCTGAGACAGAGCCGTCGACGAGTGTCCAGGTTAGAAATATAACTCGCGGCTCCGTTTCATTGGGCTCCGAAAGACACCGTCGGCCAAAAAGGGGTTGGATAACATACTGATTATTCTTTTTTCTTTGTAGCTCTTTAAGTACTGAGAAAATTGTTACTATAGGTACTCGTACCCCTTTTGTTCAAGAAAAAGTAACCTCGTGATTCAATTTTGCAAGAGCTTCGCTTTACTTAAAAAAAGTCAGAGCATAGGTAGTGAAATTGACAGACGACAACCTAAACACTCTAGCATTTACTTTTGTTACACCAGGAGCTATTTGGCTAATCTAATTCTGCTGTCAATTATACCTTAACGAGGATTGATGTATTTCACTCATTTGCAAATCAATTTCGTAAAATCTAATGAATAAATAAATGGTCTAGCTAGCGTGTAACAATTTATTAACTAAGCAGGCATGTCGCATGTCCAATCAGTCATACATCAGAGTGACTCAATGTAATGAGACAAAATTTTTGTGACGTTTTTATGCTTTCTTAACTTGTTCAGGTCAGTCCCTCATCAGCATCACTGTATAATGTTATAAATGCAAAAGTAATTATTGCCACTCTGAAGTTTTGCTATTTTTATATGTTGGATTCACTGGAGATTTCTGTTCAATGTCGCACCTCATGTTAAGTGAGATGCACTTTAGAATGGTACATACCATGCCCTATAACTATTCACTCTCGCCTGCCTGGATTATAATGCTCGGAAAAGATAGAAGCAGGCAGTGAATTCCAGTCCCCTTTCTTTTCTCATGATAAGTGTTAGCGAAACGCTTAGGGAGCTGGTGGAATATCTAAAATGTTATGGATTCAAAAATGTATGTTTCTTTCCGCCGGGCCCTACTTATGGCCGGTTTCTTTGGGATATGTCAGGGGCGACCATCCGTGACTGCTTCCGATTGGACGCATCGATTGTCGCGTGACCTTACCGATTTGGATCGATGATTCCGATTGTCCGATTCACTGGAGGGAGATAGAAATGTTTACAAATAAAACTAGTGTGGGTCGTGCTTGCACAGTGGAGACTCAGACTAAGTGACCTGATTGGTGATAATGATTTTTGAGGCTATGGGAAAGGAATAACAAGAAATCAACAATGTAGCTAGCTCCAGCAGCAAGCATTTGGAACGTATGATACACTAAAATCACCAAAAAATACACTTTTTTGTGTGCGTATGTCATCATCATCATCATTTCAGCCACAGGACGTCCAGTGCTGAACATAGGCCTTCCCCAATGATTTCCACATAGCCCGGTTGCTAGCGGCCTGCATCCAGCGCCTTCCTGCCACCTTTATAAGGTTGTCGTTCCACCTTCTGGGTGGACATCGCACGCTGCGTTTTTCGGTACGTGGCCTCCACTCCAGAACCTTGCTGCCCCACACATCATCATCATCTCAGCCATAGGACGTCCACTGCTGAACATAGGCCTCCTCCCCCAATGCTTTCCATGTTACCCGGTTGGTAGCTGCGTCCAGCGCTTTCCTGCTACCTTTATGAAGTCGTCGATCCACCTTGTGCTGCCCCACACACTATGGTTGAAACCAATTCCGTTCTTCCAAATTTGCCCAATGCCTAAACATCTTGCAACTAGCATTTATGATCAAAAATCATAGAGCGTATCAAATAGCATTTCTTCATCGAAACAATACATCTGCCAATTTAACTTTAACGATGCAAGACTGAGGATTTGGACAGCAAATTGCAGTGTTGAAACTTTAACAAGATCAATGAAAAAGTTACATTTTCTTAAATTGCCTCGTTATATTTTGTTCCCAGTTTGGTTAGTTAGGATATTGCAAGTTTCAGTCAACCTGTTTGAAGTATTTTCAGACATCTCCCTTTCTAGTTCTTAGCCCCATAAACGGTTATTATTATCATCATCATCATCAACAGCCCTTTACAATCCACTGCTGGACTATGAGCCTCCTCCACTATAGTGGAGGGTTTTGCCATAATCTCCACGCATGGCAGGCGGGTTGGAGATCGCAGTTTAAAAGATTGATGTTTTTCAGAGAGCGCTGCGGTACGGATATTATAGCAAGTCAAATTTTGAATTATTACACCTGACTGCACGAATAGTATACCTACAACACAGCAACCTTGTGCTGGCTGCTTGTGTATTTGTTGACAGGTCGTTTTCATCCAAAAATTACCAGCGCAATCTGCGCAATATCGTACATAATATAAAAAATTGTGAAAGTGACAGTGAGTTTTATGGCACTATATTATTTTTAAAAACCTTGTCTAGCACATTCATACAAGGCTGACCACTGGCCTATTAATCGCTATTACTAAAAATATCATCATTAGGTTAATTATTATAAAAATATTACATGAAAACCAGTTTTGTCTATAACAGATTTATAACGGCGCACTAGTTTCATTAACATTTGATAGAACGGACACTTATGACGTAATGGTATTTTCTATATTACCGGAATGATTACCGGTTATGATATCCAGGTCACAAGGATATTATAACTGGATTTGACCGGATAACACCGGTGTGGGAAGTGCGGGTAATTTGGTATAACGTTATTTTCGCAGTAAGTACAGTTAACTGGTTCGTGGGATGAGTTTATGGGATAATTATACTGTTGGTTAATTATAGAGACGAAGTATCATAGGTGTATTGTCCGAGAGGCGAACACTTTATTGTTATTAAAAGTTCATTCTGTAAGGCAGTCGGGTTTTTATAATTTTATACTAGCTGTGCGTCAAGCTCTATTTTGAAGCTTGAATAATATTTCCCGTTTTTGCAACATTTCTCTTTACTGCTCCGACCCTATTGGCTGTAGGGCCCCCTACCCTATAGCCTAAAGCCTTCCTAGATTATTATAGATAATAATTTTCCCTGGATTTTTAACTATCTCTGCCAGTCCCAACCAAATTAATTTAAATCGGTTCAGTCGTTTAAGCGTGAAAAGATCTGACAGACAGAGTAATTTTCGCGCTTATAATATCAGTTACTAATGACCGTTTTCACCATCAATCGCAAATTTTTAAGTGACCCCTATGAAAACAGTTCCTGTTACGTATTACCATAGGGATCACTTAAAAATAGGAATTGATGGAGAAAACGGGCATAAATTACTTTACATAGACCATGGGTAACGCTTTCTGCAATAACATTTCCAGTCCATAAAAGCCCTTTGCTAACCACCATTCTATATAATACCTTAATTAAGTTACCAATGAATCCGTATTAACACCATCGATGCCATGGAGGATTGGCTAAGTAATAAAACATGCAGTATGTATGAGGCAGCGGGCAGCCATATAAATCATAGAGCGAATAGTAGGAAGTCTAGTAAACCGTAACATATAGTCTTGTGTTAGGGATGGGATATAGGTCATATCGAGACATCGATAGACCATGGAAAAAGTTTAAGGAAAAAGCTAAGCGCTGGATGCAGGCCGCCACCAACCGCCCTTTGAGAAAATCATTGGGGGAGGCCTATGTTCAGAATGGACGTCCTATGGCAGAAATGATGATGATGATGGAAAATGTTTGAATTGAAGGCGACCAGCAGTAATGAGACGCAGCAAATCGAATTAAACTTTTGTCTTGCATAAGCGTAGCTAATAAAATCTTTCTCATAATAATGTCCAAGACTGCAAATTACTTTTCATAGAGGCAGTGGCAAATTACACAATCTAGTCTAAAATGTTTCATAGATACAGGCATGTGTCGTACCATACCATTTATCGCGAATTCTGCAAAAGAAAGGCACAAGGAAATGCTTTTATCCAATAAAATACATGCTTTATAGTAAGTACCGTTAACGGAATCCTCCAAAAGACAGCAACTTTCTCATCGTTACACCGCATTTTTATGACATGTTTCCTTCAAAACATCGACATTGCTATGACATCTCTACAGTCGCGGGCGCAATCAGTATCCTCAATTTTTCCAAATAATGCCAACTTTCTCATAGATTCATAGTTGCACTGCATTTTTATGACGTGTTTCCTCCAAAACATCGTCATTGCTATGACATCACTACAATTAGAATCCTAAATTTTTCCAAATACTTGAAGCCAACTTTCTCATACTTGTACTGCATTTTTATGACGTGTTTCCTCCAAAACATCGACATTGTTATGACATCACTACAGTCGCGGGCGCAGCGTAAAAATTAATTGCTTCTCAAAGCGAGCGGCTATCGACCGGCCGCTAGGGCAACATAACGGTGCGCTGCGCGTACGCACGGCATTGTAGCTGTGTTGCAGCATTGGCATTTGGTTTGTGCTAGGAGAAAATGTACTGTGAGTCTGGGAGTCAACTTTGATGCTTTGATATATGGTGATAGATGTGATTTGCCTTAAAAGCCTAAGATGGATTCTTCATACCAGCGCTTTGTCTAAAATGAGGCAAAAATCTTATGTCATCTGCTAATGTTACGTTGTTATCACTAGTGTGACTTCTTCAACTGGAAAAAAAAATAAAGAAAAATACTAAGCCAGTGGTTTAACTAGGCTTTAATCTAAGCTTAACAAATTGTGAAAAGAGCAGAATGTTAAAACCGCACAATATTAAAGGTCCAAAATAATACTTTAATTGGTTAAATAATTACTGGCCTAATGTCACACAGTATTTCTGATCCTATTTATTATGAGCAAGCTAGGCAGGTAGATATTCGGTTTGCATGGACCTAGTGTAATCCTAGACATCTTTTTGAGTCTTCCAGTGACTTGGCCCACTTTTAGCTTGGTCCACGGGCCAAGTCACGGGATTGAATTTTTAAATACTTCTTCCTGTATCTGGGCCTAAAAGTAGGCCACGTCACTTGAAGACTCCTCATTGAATTTTCTAACGCTATTTTATTTAATGGACGAATGCAAAACAAAAACAAAAAACCAACTTGCTGCCCTCTCTCTTGTATGTATCACCCGCACCATACATGCCCAAATGTGAAAGCCTTTCACTCTTATGTCTCATTACATAAGTACTTACCTTGAACACTAAATTATTCATCAACACAGTCTAGGGCATTGTTTCCCAAACTTATTTGAGACGCGCCCCCTTTCGACCATACAAAAAATTCCGCGCCCCTCCTCCAGTCAAGATTATTTATAGGTCGTATCGAGCAGTCTGGAATGCATCTCTCAGCGGTCGCAGGTTTTTTATACTTAAGCACACAGATGGCTCGCGCCCCCCTTTAAGCTGGTTTTAGAATCGCGCTGACCGCTCGCTGATCGTCGGCGCTGACAGATATGTATATAATTGAAGGGAACGTTCCTGAGTGACGCTGATCGCTCGGCGCCGACGCTTCATACATTTCGGCTGTCAGCGCTGACGGTCAGCATGCGTCAACGTGACTCTAAAACCAGCCTTAAAGGTCTTTGCGCCCCCCACATTGGGAACCAGTGGTCTAGGGCAATAAGAATTCGTACCGTACCGTAGATTTCTAAGAGAAATGTGGTGAAATGAGCCACCGTGCATACAAATTATATGGTAAATGTCCTTAATAGACATTTACAAGGTTTATTGTTGCACTTACACGGTTTTAATGGATTTTAATGGTTATTCGTTTGGAATTAGTGTAAAAGTTTTATTAATAACACGTACTTACTTCATTAATAAAAGTAGAATGTAATCCAAATTTTTCACTTGTAGGTAAACGTTGTGTGAATTTTTGACATAATATAACATAGTAACACACTTTATTGTACGCCTACCCTACAATTTAGGCGGTCTTCGCTCTATAGCGATCTCTTTCAGATAACCTAAAGGACATTTGTTTAGAACATAATTAGTAGGGTGAGTGTAATTAATTATATTATACATTGTATAAGTTTTAACTTTAACGTTATTATACAATCTTTATTGCGTCATTTTGGTATTTAGAATTTTAGATCATATTAAATATGTACCTGCTATATCATCATTAAACTTGTTAGAATCGTTTGTCACCAAAAGTTTACGTCTCACCATTAAGTAGTTACTTTTATGGTGAGACATAAACTTATGTTGAGTTCTGTGGGCGTCACAACACCATAACTGTGTGATAGCCCAGTTAGTTAACATTTAGATACTTAGGGTTGTCACTTACGTTCATAAAATAGGTAATGGTCTCTCTCTGAAATAAAATGAGATAATGCCCTAGAATCATAATTTTACCCAATTCCATATCGGAAACAACCTAGGTAATGTAATACTTACATTGTAAATATTATTTTTTGCATTTCAAATAAAGTAGAGTAAGTTTCAAAGCAAGTGAAGAGTTTTCGACACCTGCCTTTTTATGATTAATGAGTCCTATGCTTATATCGATACCTCTGGGCTCAAAGGTCGTAAAGGACAAAGTACGACTTTTCAGGAGAAGCAAAAAACGCGTTTTTTTATTTTTTTGTTCGACAGTAACTTTTTTGTTTTTTGAGCTTATAAATGTAATATGGTAATTGGAATTATTTATGATATGAAAAAATACACAAATAACAAGCTTAGTACGAGGGGCTAACGGGACTTATAATACAAATAACTAACATTCCTTAAAAAAGTAATTTTGTATAACCCTACGACCACATCAGGCGACATAGTCTCGCGGTGAAATTACTATAATCAGTACTAGAGATGTGCCGCTGAGAAAGTTCTCGTTCCCGGCAATATTCCCAGTGAGAATATTCTCGAGAACCGAGAACGCTCCCGGGAATATTCTCAGTGTTCTCGACAGAATACATTTAGTTTTAATTTTAATTTTGTTGTTTATATGTGATATTATTTGTAATGTTTCGATGTTTTATTAACTGGGCGTTAAGACTAGTCGTTATAAACAAGACATGAAACGTGTGAGTGAGATATTGCTGTCTTGCTCACTCTTTTCGTGGCGAACGCGTACCGCGGCTTTAGGACTCGGCTACGGTATTTGAACATCAGTGTGCCTCTGAGTTTTAAGGCCCTTGCCACCCTGGCGGATTGCAAGCGGATTCAAAGCGGATTCAAAGTGGATTTAAAGCGGAGTGGCGACGCGACGGAGAAGCCGCGTGAAAATATCGTAAAGCTTCCCAAAGGCTGCCCAGCCGAGCTGGATTCGATGATCGACCTTTTTTTTCGAAATTGGACCTACCTAACTGGACTATTTGTCCCAGGTATACATTATTGTCAACAACCTCATTTTTAAATCTTGTCCATGTTCATTTTGAGACCCACTTGTCGAGAGACATATTTATGCTGAATCCGCTCCAGCCCAGAAGCTTGAAAACATCTTCCAGGGCGGTGGTGATGACGTCTCCCTGTCTCATCCCTCGCTGCAACTGGATAGGTTTCGGGTCCTGATCTTCAAACGGACTGTCACTGTGGCGTGTTTGTACTTTGCCTTTAGCTTAGCCTTTCAACACTTTAATGTATCAATAGTCAATTTGGCACAGTTGAAGAGACTGAAGCACTGCACCCATGTTTCAAACGAATCGAAGGCTTTCTCATAGTTTACAAACGCAAAGTGGCTGATTATACTCCTTGATCTTCCGTATAATCTGCCGTTGCGTATATTATTATGGTATATGGTACTAAAGCATTTTCGGAAACCGGCTTTTTCGGGGGGCTGAAAGTCGTCGAGCCTGCTAGTGTGACAATTCGTAATGACTATCGAAAACAGCTTGTAGACATGGCTCAGAAGCAAAATGGGTCTATAATATTCTTCAACAAGGTTTTGTCACCTTTTTTAAAGAGGAGTATTACCATTCTTCTAAGTGTCTGATCAATCTAGATAGCACGTATTTTCTATAAAAATGTGTCAAATGATCCGTCAGACAGGCTATCCACAACTTATCCAGAAGTGGCGAAACAGGCCCTTACTAACTTGACTTATGGTCCTATGTCCCCTAGATGGGGCAGAGGGCGTCAGGCCCTTACTAAGCGATTGTGAAATATGCCCTTAATGTCAAATAAGAATAGTTTAAAAAACTAAAAACACGCTTTTATTACTAACAGCACTAAAAAGCCAAAAAATCATCAGGACCCTGGACATCATCTAGCATTAAAGTGCTCGAAAAGACAAATTCAACGAACCCAAACTCGATTAGTTTCCGCCGTTTCGTTTAGGAGTTCCTATGGCTACCTTCTGACTCCATTATTAGGACCCTGGACATTATCTAGCACTTAAAGATCTCGAAAAGACATCCAATGAACCCAAACTCGATGTGATTCCGCCGTTTCGTTTAGGAGTTCTTTTGGCCACCTTCCAGTCCCATCATCAGACCAGCTGGTACCACAATATTGTATTGTCATTTCTAATCTACATATAATTGTCAAGTTTCATGATGATACAAGACTTAGAAGTGCGTGTAATTCAGATTCTAAGATTCCATTGCATAGTTAGTTACATACACGATGACCTAATAAGAGCGTGTTAAAAACGAAAAAATGGGCAGTTACATTATTTAATTACGTGTAAAAAGAAATTTCTGTCATCTTACATATCATTAAAACGACATTTCACGACGAAAAAAATAAAATATAATCAAGGTGCAGTTGCCAAGAATATTGCCGAGAAAGTTCCCGAGAATATTCTCGGGAACACTGAGAATATAGCCTTTCACTGCAAATAAAGTGTATTGTTTAATATACACTTATCTGTTGACTTAATTTAATACTATTTTACTTAAGAAAGTTCGTTTATTTCCATTTGATAAACATGATTCTCAACCTTTCTCACTTAGGAGAACGCTCCCGGGAACGCTCCCGAGAATATTCTCAGTCGAGAGAGCGTTCTCGGGAACGGCACATCAATAATCAGTACGCATGCGCGGATCAACTGACCTTATTCCCCACCTGGACTTAATAGCTTTATTTTTAGTTTCGTAATAATAGAACTGAAGTATTAATAATATCTAATAGCAGGGCAATTTGAAGACTACCCTTTAGTTCATCTTTGGAACGTGCCATCTAGTCTATGGTCTAGTAAGTCTATGGCATAAGCGCCATTTTGTTCTTTTCGCATTTTTAACATTGTTTCCTTGTCTTATGGTTCAGAATACAATGGAATTTGAATTTTCTATGCCTGTTAAATGGTTTAGTTTATTTTGGGCATAAATGCCATGAATAATATTCATATTCATATTCATTTATTTATTGCATCACATATGTATGTATGTACAGTAAGGTCTTATAAAATATGTAAGGTAAACATATGGGCCCTGCAAGGGCATTGCAATTTTACTCGTATTTACAATAGCAATCAAATAAATTATAGATGTCTTTGATAGGAAGTACATAAAGCATTTGGAATATAATGTCTATTATTGTATAAAAAATATATTTGAAAAATTACGCATACTGGGCCGACACTTTTTTTTTTATAAAGTCTCTCCAGGGAATAGGAAAAAATAATTCTAATAATTATTATAATGAGTATAGTAGGTAACTGAATAACTGAATGTCATATAATGGGTGATACAATATGTAGATAATAGTTAAATGTATGTATTGCATAGTACTGTATATGTGGGCTTATCATTATAATATTCATTTAAATCATAGTAACACTTGCTTAGTAGAAATTTTTTTAGCAAATTAATAAATTTATTTGTATTTGGTTCAGATTTTATGTATGTAGGTAGTTTATTATAGACTTTTATCGTCATTGCGTATGGTCCTGTAGCAGCCATGCCTAGTTTGAATAGAGGTAATATTAAATCATTAGGGTATCGAGATCTTGCATTTACATTTCCCTTTTTTGTGTATAGATTTGGATATTTGCGCACAAACTTACATAATTCCAAGATATAAATACATTTTAGTGGTAGTATTTTATATTTCATAAAGTATGGCTTACAGCTTTCAGTATTCTTTATTTGTGCCAGGATACGTATACACTTTTTTTGGAGAATAAATATGTCATCTGAGTCCGTGCTGTTGCCCCATAGTATGATCCCGTAAGAGATCCAAGCGTAGCTGTAGGCATAATAAGCAGCGAGTGTAGTTTTTAGGTCGGAGTTTCTTTTTAGTTGCCTTAGGGCGTAAGTAAATTTAGATATTTTCTGTTTAATTTTAATAATATGCTGTTTCCAATTTAAATTACAATCTAAGTCAAGTCCGAGCAATGTAGCAAAATTTACGCATTCAATACTTTTACCATTGAATGAGTAGTTAATGTTTAATGGAGTTTTTTGATAGGGCCTAAATTGTATTAATTTCGTTTTTGAGTAATTTATTTCCAAGTTGTGGTCGTCCATCCATGCTTGTATGTTATTAAGGTTTTCCGTCAATTTTTGGTTAAGATCAATATTAGATCGGCATGAGGTCACCACCGATACGTCATCCGCGAACATAACACAGGGGATGTTAACGTATTTAGGAAGGTCATTAATATATAACAAAAATAGGACACATCCTAGGACGCTGCCTTGAGGTATTGAGCTGGTCGTGGCGATCTCGTCCGATCTTACCGACTCGATCATTCCCGTTTTATAATTTGAAAATTGTATGTCTACGACCTGTTTACGATTTGACAGATATGATTTAAACCAATCGTGAACCACTCCCCTGATCCCGATATCATAAAGTTTGTTTAATAGGATCCCGAATTGGACCTTATCGTATGCTTTAGTCATATCGAGTAATATTCCTACTGCGTATTGTTTGTTTTCCAAAATACTTAACACTTCCTGTACATAATTATAAACTGCAAGTGTCGTAGATCGATCACGCCTAAATCCATTTTGACTACTGTCAAATATATTATATTTTTCGCAGAAGGAGTACAGCCTATTGCACATAGCTTTCTCATATATCTTAGCTGATGTAGGTAAGAGGGCAATTGGTCGGTAATTACTCGGGTCACGCTTAGAGTTCTTTTTGTGGATGGGTTTAACAATCGATTTTTTTAGGTCGTCGGGAAACACTCCTTCTAGGAATGATTGGTTTATTAATAGATAGAATGGTAATGTTAGTTCGTCTGCGCATTGTTTAAAAATCGCGGGTGGTATTTCATCAACTCCGCAGCTATACTTAGTGGTGAGGCTTCGTATAAGGCGATACACCTCTCGCGGGCTTACGGGACTCAAGAACATAGTGTCGCTGTGCGCGTGCTGCACAGGGCGGCCGGCCGCCGCGGCCGCTCCAGGCGCACTGGTGCTCGTGCTGCCCACTGTCGCGAAATATTTGTTGAATGCATTCGAAACTAGCTTAGGATCGCGCGTAGGAGTATTATTGATAAGAAGTTCGAAGTCTTGTTGCTTAATTTTGTTATTGGTTTTATTCATATTTTCGTTTATTATTTTCCACATGCATTTTATTTTATTTGATGATTTTTTCATACGATCAATATTAGCTAATTTTTTAGACTTTTTTATTGCGTGTTTTAGGATTTTAGAGTAAGTTTTAAAGTAATTTCGTAAGGTTTTATTTTTTGAGTATGTTACTAGTATTTTAATTAGTCTTTTATTTTTACAAGAATTTTTTATTCCTTTAGTTAGCCAAAGTGTTTTATAATTTTGTTTTAGATTTACAAGTTTTTTGGGTATAGTTTTATTTAATATTACAATAAGCAAGTCTATGAAGGTTTTATAATTGTCATTGGCACTTTTATCATTACACAAGATATATTCCCAGTTAATTTTTTTAAGTTCCGTTTTAAATTTATGTATGTTTTGGTTGTTAAATAATCTTTTTACATTTTTCCATTGTATATTTTTAGGTTTAGGCGTATCAAGTATGAGAACAGTAGCTTTATGGTCTGAGAAACCGAAGTCTTCGACACAAGCAGTTATGTAGATATTTGGAACATTTGTAAAAATCAGGTCTAAACAAGTGGAACTAGTATTAGTGACTCGAGTAGGGTCTTTTATATGTTGGATTAGATTACATTCCAACATAGTGCTTATTAGAGTTTGGGATTGTTTATTATTTTCTAATAAGTCAGTATTTAAATCTCCACCTAAAACAATATCATACCCATTATACAGTGTGAGTCACGTTAAAGTGTACATATGAAAATAGATGAAACTAGACCTATTTTTATCGACAAAAAAGAGGTCAAAAAATTTTTGAGATTTTTTTTAAATTTTTTATAGAATTTTTTTTCTTCCAATTACTTATTGTAAACAAAACGTAATAACTTTTCAACTAAGCGGTATATCCTGATAAAATAAAAACAGTAATAATGCTAAATAACAGACGATACCGAAAAAATACATAAAATACCCAGAAAATGCCAACAAATAATAAAAAATGATACTTTTTAAAAAAAATCTGCTTAAAAATTCGTATTTTTTTGGTTATTTGATAAATTTCTCAAAAAAATGCCCCTATAACAAGTGGTTTTTATTGCTCTGTATTATTCTCTATCGTATTATCTTTGTTAAACCAAAAATCGCATGTCTCTATCCATATCACAACATTTGCTATGATCGTTTGAACAAAGGCCTGCCACAACATTATTCTCCGCTACAGGTAGAGACAATTTTAATTGTAACTAAAATGCTTATTTTACTTCGAAATCTTTTGTTTTTATTTGAAATCTAACTTGTCTTTATCAAAATTACAAATCTAGACCCAGTTTCAGTTTCGTTGTTAACGAAGCGTTGAATGGCGCGCCCGGAGAGGCTTAGTTCAAACGATAATTGCAAACGTTGTGATAGGGATAAAGACATTCGATTTTTGGTTTTACGAAGGTAATACGATAGAGAATAATACAAAGTAATAAAAACCCCCAGTTATATGGGCATTTTTTGGAGAAATTTATCAAATAACCAAAAAAAACACGAATTTTTAAGCAGATTTTTTTCAAAAAGTATATTTTTTTATTATTTGTTGGCCTTTTTTGTGTATTTTATGTATTTTTTTAGTATCGCCTGTTATTTAGCATTATTACTGTTTTTATTTTATCAGGATATACCGCTTAATTTAAAAGTTATTACGTTTTCTTTACAATAAGTAATTGGAAGAAAAAAAATTCTATAAAAAATTTAAAAAAAATCTCAAAAATTTTTTGACCTCTTTTTTGTCGATAAAAATAGGTCTAGTTTCATCTATTTTCATATGTACACTTTAACGTGACTCACACTGTATTTGACAGTCAACAAATTTAAAAGTTTATCAAGTTGATTAAAAAAAATGTCGGACTGTTTTCCATTCCAGTAAAGAGTTATTAATAATATATTAGGTTTTAGAATTTCAATAGAGCATATTTCGATAACATATTCAACGGTCAGGTCCACAATATCCTTTCTCTCAGTAAATTGCACGTTATCTTGCAGTAGGATACAGACGCCGCCGCCCGCGTGATTCTTTCGGCAGTAGGATGACGCGATCTGATAGCCATGGACGTGTAGCAGGTCCCTCTTTTCTTCATTTAACCAGCTCTCAGTTATACATATGGCTTGGTATTCGCTTTGGTTATTATCTAGGAAGTCCTGCAAAATATGTGTTTTGTTGTTTAGACTCTGCATATTCTGGAAAAGGATTTTAAATCTATTATTTATTTCGAAAGGAACTGTTGTCGTGTTTCTCTAGTGGTTCGGTGGATATATTCAGTGAGTCGCTGTTTATTTGTGATGTGCGTCGAGTAGTGTCGGCCTTATTAGTTGTGAGTTGGGTCTCAACCGTTTTTCCGTTTACGATCAGTTTGTTGTTGCGGATGATTGCATGGTGACCGCTTTGTCTCGCTGTTTTTAGACCGTCGCGTAGGTTTTTTCTTATCTGGAGTGATCGTTTATCTAGGTATTCAGAGACTCCCAGCCCTGTGCCTCTGAAGTATTTTGCGTTCTGAGTGATATATTTAGTCATTTTCTTGCTAATTAATTCGATTATGAGTGGCCTTTGTTGTCTTGGGCGGTAATTTCCTATTCTTTTTACGTCTTCTATGTATCCAAACAAATTTATATTCAATATTTCATTAAATACTTGTGTCACTCGATTATATAGATCATGTTCCGGCTCTCTGTGGTATTCTGCGAGGCCATATAAGACAATTTTCTTGTTGTTATTTTGTTCCATGTCTGAGTACTTTTCCTGATTATTTTGCTGGTTTTTTATTTCTTGTAGTTGCAGTTTTAATTTTTCATTTTCTTGTTCTAAATTTTCTATTTTTCCATTGATTTTTGTTATATCTTTTTTAATGCTTTCCTGTCCTGTTTTTAATTCATTGTTGTGTAGATAAACTTCCTGTTTTAATTTGTATATAGCCTTATTTATTTCACTTTCAATTGTGCTTTTTAGGTCAGTTAGTATAGACTTTTTATTGTTTTCCAGTTTAATGTCTAGGAGTCTACTGAATTCTTCCAAAGTTGGGTAGTTTCCTTGCCTCGTTGGGATGTTGGAGGCTTCAGTCGGGCTCAAGCTCTTAGGTTGAGGGTTGTCGTCTATAGACATTGTGGTGTCATCTAGGTTGAGTTGAAACTGTTTTCTTGTGGGAGTGTTATCATTTCTAGTGCGCCGGGTTATGTTTTCGCAAGCGTGGCATCGCCAGGTCCTAGCTAGTTCGGTTTTGTGGTTTAGATAATAAGCAGAGGTCATGTTTATTAAACAATGTTTGTTAATGGCAGTTTATTAAACAAATAATTACACAGTAGCTACATTTTCATTTAAAATTTAATTTTAAAGCTTACTTATTCTTATATAAAAATCCTAAAACTTCCTAAAACCTATTATCTCAACAAAATAAACTGGCATTTAGAAAGAGAAAATACTTAATTAATAAAGTACCTACCGACTAATCTCTATTAAAATAAATAAGTAATGTAGTTTACACATAGAAGGTCCCATAATAAAACAGAAAAGTTTATAAAACCTCTTTTCTTTCAGGTTTCCCGCGTTAATTATGTGTAATCAAAAATGGCGGCTGCTGTCAACATAACTTTTTTACCTGCCTGCCAGTTACGCAACGGCCAATTTTATAAGAGCCCTTACATTCTAACTTTTTTGCTCGGCGAATGAAAAGGTCATGCGACGCTAACCGAGAAACTTTTAAATATCGAATTTTATAAGGCCTGTTCTATTTCTTTTTTTTTTGTGTTTACAACCTAGTTCATAATGACTATTTTTCTTTTATGTGCACAATCTTTGAATATTTTTAGGATGTTAAACTAACTAAAAATTAATAATTTAGATTAGCGGATTTGATTTATCTAGTATGGAAGCATTTTTCGACGTTTCCTTTTTTTTCATTGCTAGAGATCAAGAGACTACATAGACTACATAATAAAATTATTATGTATTTAGTTAAAAAAAAAACGGACCCAGTATTTATATTTGCGTCAGATTATTAGATTTATCCAGTGAATTAAAATCATCTTCGTTTGTAATTAAGTTATTGTTGTTTTGTTTTAAAAATCTTGCAAGTGTGCATAGGCCCTTCAATAAAAGTGCGAAAACTTATCATCCTGCCCTATTATTATTGAATTACAGAACACGAGGCAATTTATTATGATAATAAGTAAAAGCTTTGTCATTTTTTGTTGAATAAAATTGCATTGTGTTTTTTGCTTAATATTAATAACATCAGATTCAGAAGTTATATTAAAGCAAAAACTTTTGATGAAATTTAAAACCATTTATAAAGGGGCAAACTTAATACTGTTACATTCTCTTCTAAGTAGTAAAATTCTGGACCAAATAAAAGTTAGGCAAAAACTTTAACTTAAAGCAAAAAATAATTAACAAGTATGTATCAGTTATCTTGCGGTAAAACCTCCTAAATTCTGCATCTATTCTCTATTTCTGTTATTTTTTTACTTAATCCTTTTTAACACTTCTCCATTCTTAAGACTTACCTACAAATTGAGCAGAAATTTTTTATCTTATTTTAAATTTGAATATGTAATGTTTCCAAAAAGTGGTAATTGAGCACCTGATTTCTGATCATACAGGTTTTTAACATGCTGTATGATGCCATACAAATGAATGAATGTTTCCCAAAAATAGGTCGTTGTCATTGATATGAACTACAAAGAAATAATGGCCCATAAAAATACGAGCGACCCATTCACTGAAGTCAAAACACTCATTCACTGTCATTAACGGCAGTTATCGTACCGATCTGGTTACGATTAATCGTTTATCGATTCTGGCAACGCGATATCTCGGATACCTGTCCGAATAGGATTTCTATCCTTGATCGTGTGACTCAGAAAACTGTAATGTGAAACATTTTATAACCTTAAATTAACGTATTTGAGTTCATTTTACTTTGTAAAACTAATTTATTAGACCAAAAGGCGCGAAGGACCGCGGATGTCTTGCATCCCTCAACCAACAAATTTGCTAAATCAGTAGTTTGAACTTCGACGACGTCTATTTGTGGTGAATCCACAAATTACTAATATCTAAATAAAATATATAAAAGGAGAAACTGACTGACTGACATATCAACGCACACTACGCACAGCCTAAACGGCTAAACATAGGCACTTGACATTTGGAAGGGACGTAAC
The DNA here is from genome assembly GCF_963855985.1 of Ostrinia nubilalis. Taxonomy (NCBI): domain Eukaryota; kingdom Metazoa; phylum Arthropoda; class Insecta; order Lepidoptera; family Crambidae; genus Ostrinia; species Ostrinia nubilalis. Next base: position 9,207,010 of record NC_087109.1, on the reverse strand, counting down.
TTAGATACCGTAGAGGTGCACTAAGAAAGGAATTCCCGAAATTCCCACGGGAACGGGTCCCTAAGGGGGTAAAACGGGATCCACGCGTACGAACTACGAAGTCGCGGGCGGCCGCTAGTTATTTTATAAATCGGTTAGTAGTACCTACTAACCTCTAACTAACTACTAACTAACGTTTTGATAACCTCCTCCTTTTGTTGAAATCGATTAAAAATACTGCAATAGATAAAAAATATTTAAAAATAGGTAGGTATGTAGGTATAATGTATGTCCCATTAGATGCAAGATATCGATAGATCGATTCCATCAATAGTCAATACTGAGAATCTACCGATGAATACCAAATACTTCGGGGAAAGCAAATGTTTGTTTAAATAACATTGAAGAATGTGGGAATGTTGAACGAAGTAACGAAGAAATAATTTACTGTGTAAAAAATGATAATGTGATCTTAAAGTTTTATGATTAATAAAAAATATAGTTTTAAAATAAACAAAGTTTCAGCCTTTCAGACTTTGCCCCAGATCCTTCAAAACTGTAATCCCAGGCGCAGATTACAGACTTTGAGTCGGCCGATAGTTGGGCTCGATTCTAATTTGTATGAAGAATCGGCCATACTCATACATCTCCATACTGATTAATAGCCTAAAAGTCGGTGGTCGGCGTCTAGGCTAACTAAGAGTGCCTGTCTACTTCTGGGACAGCTTTGTTATCCGTATTTTCGAGTCTACCTATTCATCCTTTTCACTCGAACCGCGATACCGTGACGAGCGATAGAGTCAGATAGCTCTGAAAATAACCAAACACGCTACTTACCTTGTTCTAGATATTTGTGATAGTCATTAATATAATTTGACTTGATTTGAGAAACCACTGATTAAAAAATCTGCAAATTGTCGATGCGTTGGTAAAGTCGGTTTCTAGGTCGTAGATGCATTTAATGCAATTTATTCAACACATCTGCGAGTTGACATTAATGTATGGCTCTGAAAACCGTCAGTTATGCTCTATAAATGCCGAAATGAACGATGCAAGTGGTCTTACATGTCGATATCGCATTTTACAACAGTATATCGACAGAGGTTGCGGGCGTAGGGTTCTCAACTCTATTTTTTTTTTTAAATAGTATTGTACTTTTTAACCGACTTCAAAAAAGGAGGAGGTTATATGTTCGACTGTATGTATTTTTTTTTCTATGTATGTTCACCGATTACTCCGTCAATTGTGGACCGATTTTCGATTTAAAAAAAAAAACCGACTCCAAAAAACCCACACTAAAAAGTAGAAAAATAATTACTAATTTCCTACTTATTTATTAGAACGAATTAATATTTATGTAGGTATACCATGATTGATACTTTTGGAGTCGGTGCAGGCAAACTTTACATGTTTCATAATTTTGGCACCGACTCCAGAAGTATCAATCATGGTATACCTACATAAATATTAATTCGTCCTAATAAATAAGTAGGAAATTAGTAATTATTTTTCTACTTTTTAGTGTAGGTTTTTTGGAGTCGGTTTTTTTTTTTTATAAAATTTTTTAATTATCATGAGGCAGTTTTATTTCGTCTCCACTCCAGAAATGCAGAAGCACGACCCTCTCTACAATAAAATTACCCGAGGCAAATGCAGCATTTGGCTTACACTCCCCTCGCTGGCCAAACGGTTTGGGTTGGGAAGGCCTGATGTTCGCATATTTTTATACCTTCATCCACGGGAAGAGTACGGATCATAATTTTATGTCTCTGTCGGATTCGGAACCACATGATTATAGTTATTTATCACTCATTCATTAGTCAAAGTCAATCAGAAATTAAATAAGAAACAAAAAGTACTGTAGACTTTAGGCGATGTTACCTTATTTCAGAACAAAACTATGTCAAACAAGAAGCTCCGAAAAATATCATTTAAAAGTCATAAAAATAATATACTATTCGTCATTATATTTCAGTATAATAATATGTATAAAGTCGGTAATTTAAGATAAGTTTTAGGATAAGTTCCATACTTTTTCGTCGTAGGTACCAAAAGTTGAGAACCCTACGCGCCGCTACGAAATTCTTGCAGTTGCGCTAACTTTATGAAACTATTTATTACTTATAATTCATTGCAAATAATTACTCATGTGGAGAAGCAAAATAACGAGGTATGAAATAGTCGTTGCCATTTTGTTTGAGGTTATTTATTTTGCAATAGATTATTTGAATACTTCGTTAAAAACCATCGTAGATAATTTTTAGAGTTACGTGTGTATTTATTTGTCGAAAAAATGGAGCTACGTGCTTAGTCTTGTGATTACAATGCCATGTCACTTGTGGTTGTGGATTCGAATACCGCTGGGGTCAAACAGTGTGATAAGAACATGACTTCAATGTTCAAAATGTCACGATTTGTCTCAGATCTAAAATCATGGTCATTCAGTCCAAATAGATTCATTTTATGCGGCACTGTAGATATAAGTACAAGTGTCTATGCATAAGACGGTAGTAGATCAAGCAAAGCATAGTAGTTGCTTCAAAGCAACCCATTACAATAAATAAATAATAATAAATATCCTTAGACATTTTACACTGCGCTTCTAGTCCCAAACTAAGCAAAGCTTGTACTATGGGTACTAGACAACGGATATAAACATACTTAAATACTTTTTTTTTGTAAATACATACTTATTATACATAGAAAACACCCAGTCCAATACAAACAAATATGTTCATGCACACAAATGTTTGTACTGTGCGGGAATCGAACCCGCTACCTCCGGAAAAGTAGTCCGTTTCGAACCACTCACAGTTTTGGGACTAAAATTAACACACACAGCCACGAACAATTAAAAACTTTAAGAACATAGTTTAAGAAGTAGGTACATGTATGTATTTTTTTCTCTATTCTCATACATAGCTATCCCTGCTGACCGCTATGCGCTATGCAGTGCACTTGAACCATTTCCATTGCAAATGTCGAGATTGCAGTGGTGTGGCAACACCAGTAATTATTGATGCATCATGCATTTTTCATGACCACGTCGCAGTTGGCAACTATGTTTTTACTGACATTTTCATAAAGGTGTGCCAGTATTGGCAATGTGACGAAATTACTTGTCAAGAAATGAAATGATGATTTTAACACGATGTTAGACTGACAGTTTAACTTTCCCCCGGGAGAAACTTGACCTTCATTGGTTGGGTTTTTGTGGCGGTCAAGCTGTAGATCCTGGCTACACAGGAGTTGCAGTGGTGGGAACGAGAGGTGGGAATAGTCCCGATGTTAGACTGTCTTAGAGCGCTTTCACATGGGTGTTAGAAGCGCAACTACAGCACGGCAGTGGCGTTTTTATAATGTGTAGGGAGGGATGCATCCGCTGTCATATCCTACCTATAGTCCGATTTTTAATTCGACGGAATTCTGACAGCTGTCATTTTTTGACAATTCAGATGTAATAAGCCTTTTTTGCTTTGAATTATTAATAATTAATAAGAAATGAAATTTCATCTGGTACAACTTACAAGAATGAACTATTGTTTGTTTTGTGAATTCAAAGTACACTAATTTTATTATGTACATTTTAGAGATTAAATAGAAAAAAACGTGTTTTTAACACAGTAAAACAACATATTATCATAAACGAAAATATGTATTGATCATCAATCATCATAATCGTCATCATAATCAATTTGGATTATAAAATTGGCATCTTGTTAAATTGGTTATTTTATGAAGCTAAGATTTTATTAACAAAAGGATTTTCATAAAAAGGGTTTGTTTGTAACCCATGGATTATTGGCCAGGGAGTCCAGTAATAGAAAAATAATTTCCCAATTTTTTTTTGTAACTTCAAAAATATGATAATAAAAATTCAAATAACCATTTTGAAATGATCAGTACATTTTTAAGCCTTAGTTTTTCAAGCAAAACCTTAAATTCAAGAAAGGATTATTTTTTCATTTGTGAAAATGCTCTCCATTCTTAGTGGGAACGTTTCAATGTTGGCAACACTTCTGAAATGTCAAAATTCCGTCGAATTAAAAATCAGAGTTTAGTATGAAATTTTCGGCAGCGTGTCTGTCGCGCGTTTGACGCGCTGCTAAATCTGAAAGCGCTCTTAGGTATGATTGTGGTTGTTAGCCACTCTTTAAACATGCTCTTCCACCAACCCTCACTTGGAATTAAATCCGGGACCTCTTACCCGCCTTACCATTTGACCATAGAGGTGGTTAGACCGTAATCTACATAGTACCTGCCTTCCGCCGATCTTGAAATGAACTTGCCCGAAAATGAAATCGAAACCCGCTGTCAGAAGCTAGTTTACTCAAAAAATTGTCAATGACATCGAACCCAAAGCTAATAAAAAGTCCCACACACATTCCTTCCAAACCCCAGTCACGTAGAGCCGTGGTTTACTGCCTTCGGTGCATTCGATCGGATCTTACATTCCGACGGCCTTTCGTATTCTGGAGGGTACTTGAAGACGCGTGTTTGGTGATTTATTGTATGGACAGGTTACCAAGGTTAAGGGGTGCGTCATTGAGAAAAGATGGAGTCGTGGAGAAAAGATGCGCTTCTGAATTGGTGGGAACCACCATTCACTAGTCTAGGAACGAGCTTTTATCCACAAGGATCAACGTGTCACCTAGTTAAAAAAACGTTGATGCCATAGACCTGAAAAAATTATAATAAATTACAGAATACAGTATATGGGACTATTCTCACCTCTCGTTCCCACTGCTGCAACTCCTGTGTAGCCAGGATCTACAGCTTGACCGCCAACAAAAACCCAACCAGTGAAGGTCAAGTTTGTGCCGAAGGAAAGTTAGAATACCAATGCAGTATAGTAAACAAACTGATTACCAAAGATTCACTGTTTAAATAGTAAGTTAAAATATGTGAAACCTAAATATCAGACTACAAGATTTATGACATTTAACTTTAATGTTAGACTTTTAAAATGAAGTAAAGAAGTTTGCTGTAAACTATCCACTTTCACCATCTCCCTTCATCTTTTAATCAGATGTACTATTCAAAACCTTTCTATTACAATGTCACGACAATGAAATCGGTTTCACTTGCATTTTACTTTATCGTATAAGTAATCCAGCGCGTGCACAGAGTTCGTTCATTCGCGTGCTGTGAATCTGTGAGCGTCACCAAATGTCGATTAGCATTCGATTTTGTATCGATACATTTCGAATAATTAAGTCATGTATTTTAATAGTTTGTTATGTAAATAACTGTCAAACTTAAAAACTTTTGGCGCTAATTCACTCAACTTTCGTTTGTTTTACGCAAAATGTGACATGGGAACTTTATGAACTTGCCTATTGCCTCGTTCACTTGCGACGACAGTGTGACAACTCGAATTACTCGAATTGTGTTAGGTATACTATATAATAGTACACTCTGACTCTGTCGTGGCAAGTGGACGATATGTCAAGACAGTCGTCCTAGTACTTCCCGAATACTACGAGTATACAAAGATATTAAGGCAAGGATCTCAATTTCGTCGATCCCTGAATTATTATACAAGAAATTGTGGGCATATATCACATATTTTATAATAAAAAAAATAGTTACAGAGATGCAAAAATGACAGGCTTTCGAATTTATTTTGTACAAAATTTATTTCCTCTTAAACAAAGTTGAGCTCAAATCTGTCTAATATTTATGCAATATCCATATTAAAGCAGTTAAACTACTTTTGGCATTGACGATCGGTGATTTAAATTATTTTAACTGTCTACGCGGTCCCGATAATATGCCGTTCTCTATGTCTAGTATTTTAACCTTTATTAGTTTAATTTATTAGCAGATAAACTAAAAACAATAAAAATATAACGCTGTATCTTTATTACCCATTATTCACCAAGTTACAGAATTTCAAATCAAAACCCCGTTCTCGATACAAAAAATATCGTATTCTAGCATCGATATATTATTATCACACCGTATCTCACTCGGCTTGTCAAGAATTTCAGATCGTCTTCATAGCTTTCTATTTAATAATAACAATACATTACAAATACTTGCCAATTAGCTGTGTGTTGACCTAATTATTGGCTGATTTTTTTATACACTTCAAAACTGGACGAGCAATTAGAAATATTAAATAATGACATTCGTCAGGCAATGAAAAACCAGTCAGGTGCGAGTCAGACTCGCGCACGAGGGGTTCTGTATGGATTTTTTTTTGTTGTATGGGAAAGCCCTCCTTTAATATTTGTATTTTAATTTAATTATTTATTTTAGAAGTGAATATTACAACTAAATATTATGTGAAGATTTCAAGCGTCTACCTGTCGCCGTTATTAATATCGAGCAAAAAACGGCAAAAAAACTACGTTTATTGTATGGGAGTCCCCCTTTTAAATATTTACTTTATTTTATTTTTAGTATTTTGTTTAGCGGCAATTGAAATACATCATCTGTAAAAATTTCAACTGTATAGCTATCATGGTTCATGAGATACAGCCTGGTAAGCAAAAACGGCAAAAAAACGTTTTTTTTATTTTATTGAGGTCCCATTTGGTTTATTCTGTTTTTGGTCCCGTTTTCACCCTTTGGGTACGGACGGAACCCTAAAAACGCAAACTAAAAATAGGAAATATTGTCCACATTGATTATATTTCTTCTGTCGGACATGTCCATTAAAATAATCAATTTAATTATAAATTATAATTCATTATTGGGACTGTCTCTGAGCGTAATGTAAATTACTTATCTGAAGGTAATCAAAATCAAGTTTGATGCAATTAAAAAAAATCTTTATTAAGTTACAGCTACTCGTATAGGTGACTTTAGTATATTTTCTTTTATCATTGAGTAGGTACTTCTGTCAGTTTGTTCATTAATTACACAATTATTTTTCTATATTTTATGATATTTCATGACGAAATATTTATTTGGTTCTATCATTTTAAAGGAGCTAATAAAACAACCGTTCTTTGTGTAATTTATTGATGAAGAACTTACTTTAATATACAATCACTAGCGGCCGCCCGCGACTTCGTACGCGTGGATCCCGTTTTACCCCCTTCATCTATCTTACGCGGTTTAGATTTTTTCATACAAATGTTTTTTCCCGCTAACTCCCGTTCCCGTGGGAATTTTGCAATATCCTGTTGTAACTAAGCTTGAAGTTTACTAAGGTACCTACATGCCAAATTTCAAGCGTCTAACTTAAGCGGTTTAGATTTTTCATACAAAAGGATTTTCCCGCTAATTAAAGTTACCGTGGGAATTTCGGGAATTCCTTTCTTAGTGCACCTCTACGGTACCTAAGCTACGTCCCTTTCAAATTTCAAGTGCCTACGTTTAGCCGTTCAGGCTGTGCGTTAATATGTCAGTCAGTCAGTCAGTTTCTCCTTTTATATACCTATTTAGATTTAGATAAAGTAAAGTAGGTATTTTACCCATTCATAACTACGACGTAAAATTAGCTAGTAGAGCTGATGATCATTGGGTCAGAAGACGTTGTGTGGGTAAGTCTCCCACTAGAACTAGATGAATAGACGATCAGGTAAAAGTCACGGGATGACGTCCTCTGCTGAACAAAGTCCCTTCACCATGGATTTCCACGGGTCCTGCGCTGGGCGCATCCAGCTTCCCGCGACCTTCACAGTCGTCCATCCACCGAGTCCATAACTCCAGGCATCCAAAAAGACAGTCTTTTGTAATAGCCGCACTTTTAAGGTATCACTGAATTCTGATTGCGTTCATAGTTGGGTCGTCCGTACGCATAACACGTACGTTATGGCTCTGTTTCGTAACTTCACAATTAATGCGACGAATGTTATGAAGTACAGAATAATTTATTTCGTATGATTTTTATTATGCAACTTAAAAATTTAGAATATTATTATAATATTTTGACAGCGAATCATTAATTGGCATACCTATTAGCACACAACGTGTTACCTATTTTCACAACTTTCCTATTTTATTGTTTTTAAATTTTTTTGAAGCAGTGTTGTTGTAGGTACCTACGTAATTTACTGCCGTATTTTATTTAATTTGTGGCACAGATTATTAATGGTTACTTAATTGTATCGTTATCTGCAAATCAAAGGTATTTAAGGCTACGAATGAACCCTAGGGCCTATTGTTTATCGGCAAAGAATTCTGCATTAACTTCAGACTATTGCTTGCAAATCGGACAATGTCATGAATTCTGACCACTGCGAGTCAACTGACGTTGCCAGTATTGCCACATAATGCATTTTGTACACTCGGACCCTTGCGTGAAAACGTACCGCGGTCTGACCACTGCATGTATAAAATTCTGACGGTGACACAAATTCTGACCGTTGCGTGTATATTTGCAGGGCTCATACCCTCGCATGGCAGTGCCGCGGTCTGACCATTTCATGTATAAAATTCTGACCTTTGCGTGTATTGTTGCAGGGCTCGGACCCTCGCGTGGCGACGTGCCGCGGCCGCCTGCAGACGCGCCGGTGCCAACTCAACCAGGAGATCAACAAGGAGTTGCGTCTCCGAGCTGGTGCAGAGAACCTATTTAAGGTGAGTTTTTCAACGCTATACCTGCCTCTGCGTGACGTCACCCGAAACCAGTGCTAGTGCGAGAGAAAACGTGATATGCACTGTCTTAATTACACCGCCTGCCACGAGTCTGCGTCGAGCATAGAGTGAGTTTTTTTTAATTGACATAGGTAGGTGTACTTTTAAAGAGCTGGCAGTACGAACATAGCATTACGAACCTATGACGTCAATTGTAGGCCCTTTTTAATTCACTTATACATACTCGTCTCAATATAGCTTGATCTATCACCACTTCGGTACAACATGTAGGCTGGTGCTGATATGAAGTGGCGGAAGAAACTCATGCCCGTTTTCACCATCAATCCCTAATTTTTAAGTGACCCATATGAAAACAAAATTCCTGTTATGTGTTACCATAGGAGTCGCATAAAAATTAGGGATTGGTGGTGAAAACGGGCATCGGTCACCTTTTCTTCGGGCAATAAGGGTAATTATCCACCGCACTGAATCCGAGAAATGTCGGTCCGAAGTCGGATGCAATAACTCTTAAACCGCACGAGTCGTACATCATAGATAATTCGCGTCGATCGATAAAAGGCAAAACCACTACAGACCGCAATCCTGCAATTCCACACGGAATGCCATCACACCTCGGCAAATCGGTGAAACCACTGCAAATAGACTGAAGATTGTCGCCGCAGCCATAGCCTGGATATAACGAACAGGTCACTTTGATCACCTAGGTGATCTTATCCATGGTCAAAGGGAAGACCCTCAAAATGGGTGCGCGCTCCTCCCAACAACGTCATTCAATTATAAGAATATTTCCATCCTTCTCACTTAAATTGAGATGCCAGGATTAGTAACAGTGACAGATAGACCTAAAATTACGAAGATAGATGTGCAGCCATTTATTTTCATTCCGCAGCTATAAATTCTCCCCAAGGATCTTCAGCTTGGTCACCTATTAAAACTTTACTTAAAACCCAAACTTACCCAAGTACGCATGACGGCTATAACACTGTTAGCATAAAGGCCTAAAGAAATATTGTACGCTAACCTCCTACTACCACTAGGTTGACCGACGATCTGATGAATGTCGCGGAAAGTACCTGGATGCAGGTAGCCCGTGACCGGTCGTTCTAGAAATCCTTGGGGGAGGCCTTTGTCCAGCTGTGGACGTCATTTGGCTGAAACGAACGAGCGTGCTACACAAAAACGAACATGACCTGTAGGCCTAGGATGCGCGCCGCGATAAGCGTTTATCACGTCATTTTATCGATTTTACGCGATAAGCCCATACATTTGTCGCCTAAAATTATCGATTAGATTTTATCACGGCGCGCATCCTAGCTCGGCTGTTCGTTCTATTTGACCCATCCGATAGACTGATCGTCGCCACGTAACATTGTTGCTTAACACTTTCACCGCCACTTAGTCATAACTCAACTAATCGAGACCAGCTTTAGGCTATAAAAACTGAAATAATGTGGGCAGCTTTCTTCCAACTTGTTCTTTAGGCTTAACCTTTAATAATGCTTGTTTTATGAAGAGGTTTGCAATTTGAATCTCTTCATAAAGTTTCCTGAATTGCCATCATGTTTTGAACCTTATGCCCTTGTGTTAAGGTCTAACAATAAATAAAATTTTCTGCTTGCTGCGCCTGTTAATAAAGTTATTAACTAATCCTTTCACACAGCTGTTATAAGCCTAGTAATTTTTAGTTTATTACCTTGTTTGTCTTAGGACGTAAACAATATAAACTCATATATTATTTAACTTCCTAGGCCTAGTAAACTATAAAGTTTAAGGGCCTTTTTAAGGCGAGAGTGTTTAGGCACTTACAGGGCAGAATCATAATTTTTACCCGACTGCGCCAAAAGGATGGTTGTGTTTTTCGAGTGTATGTATTTGGACGTATTATGGACAAAGTAAAAATTTAGTAGTCTGTAAATTTAGGCTGTATTATGTACTTAGTTATTGTTTTCTAACGATAATTATAAGAATCTCATCTCAACGCTATCTGAATTTATTTTTTTAGCACATCAGTCTCCCCTTTTTGTTGAAATATAGCACCTATTACAACTACATAAGACCCCACAATGTTACTGTTCATTAGGTAATACATCAAAAAGCTTCTACCCTACACATGTAAACATACTCTCATAGTCCATTTCTAAGCAACAGTCCAAAAAGACCAGCGAAGACAAAGGACTATGTAAATTAGGTTCTCACCAAGGTCAGGGTTCAGAGACCGAGCGAGAAAGGGTGTCACGCACACTTGCGCGCGCGTTTCGACCGTCGCGCGTTTATGTTATGATGGCTAACGTATCTGGCATAGTGTAGAGAAGCGGTAGGTGAAATTTAAAAAATATATTTTGAGAAAATGATGGAACAGTCAGTTCTGTATTACGCATTTAATAAAATAATTTGAAAATCGAACAGTCTTGGAACAGAAGATTTTAGTATCTCTGTAAGCGATCTAGCACAGATGAAATAAGAGAGGAAAGTTCCAAGTAGGAAGATAGAGTAAAGGCAGTAAATAATAGTGATTGAGTTGAGAGAGAGTTGGAGAGCTGCAGTCTAGGGAAATGTTATCGTACAATTTTTTTATTGCCGACCTGGAACGCGATAAATTCTTCCAACGTTTTCATGGTTCAGAAAAGTACCTAATGGATTTTTTCTATTTATTCAGATAGGACTGATATTCCTTAAAATATTTTTTCTTATATCACTAACTGCTGTTTAGGTACTATGGCCGGTCAAATCACTTCTGTCCAAAACGTACAACAATCATCGAACCCATGTCGTCCGGTCAACGCACCGAAGAAAGGTGATTTTCTTAATGGTTTCCCATTCACGGTGACGTCAGCAGCGCCCGCGCAGGATGTTACGCCGCCATTGTTCTATGGTTACGCGTGAAATTGCACAAATCCATTTAGACGGATTACTGAGATAGGGAATATCCTATGAAGACATTGTTGGGGAGTATGGGCGTGAATGGGTTAATAAAACTTCTATGGTATTTGACTTTATTCAAATAAAAAAGTTTACAATAAGTATAGCAGTGGGCTCGTAGAGACGATGGCCGTTGGGGCAGAAAAGTTCTCGAGTGGCGACCACGGGCTGGAAGACGTAGCGTGGGCAGGCCTCCTACTAGGTGGACCGACGATCTGGTAAAGGTCGCGGGAAGAGCCTGGATGCGGGCAGCGCAGAACCGTTCATTGTGGAAAACTTTGGGGGAGGCCTTCGTCCAGCAGTGGACGTCATTTGGCTGAAAGGAACGAATGAACGAACAATAAGTATACCAAAGTAGTGTTCGTGACAGTTCTAATTTCTAAATCGCTTCTCGGCGCGAAATAACTACCTACGCCAGAGCGAAGCGATTCCGGAATTATTACAAACGATGTGTCCTTTTCAACCGACTTCAAAAAAGGAGGTTCTCAATTCGACCCGTATGTTTTTTTTTTTTTTTTTTTTTTTTTTTCTATGTTTGTTACGCGATAACTCCGCCAATTATGAACCGATTTGAACAAATCTTTTTTCGGCGTATAGGTAATACCTCAAGGGTGGTCCCATTTAAATTTAATAATAAAAAAAACAACCCCCAAGGGTGGAAAATTGGGGATGAACTTTTTTATACGCAATATTTCCGCCGATTATAAACCAATTTGAACGATTATTTTTTTGTTGAATAGGTATTATCAAAAGGGTGGTTTCATGCGAATTTGAAGAAAATATTTCACCCCCAAGGGTGGAAAATTGGGGATGAACTTTTTTATACGCAATATCTCCGCCGATTATGAACCAATTTTTTTTGGTCTCATTGTACTGCCTACCTTCAGTGGTAACATCAAGGTAATAATTAGTTAACTAAAAAGCAAAAAATAAGTAAAATTTTATAAAAAAAAATAAAACCGACTCCAAAAAACCTACACTAAAACGTAGAAAAATAATTACTAATTACCTACTTATTTATTAGGACGAATTATTAATATTTATGTAGGTATACCATGATTGATACTTTTGGAGTCGGTGCAGGCAAACTTTACATGTTTCATAATCTTGGCACCGACTCCAGAAGTATCAATCATGGTATACCTACATAAATATTAATAATTCGTCCTAATAAATAAGTAGGTAATTAGTAATTATTTTTCTACGTTTTAGTGTAGGTTTTTTGGAGTCGGTTTTATTTTTTTTTATAAAATTTTGTAGTTTTGTCTACGGGGACTGTAAAAAAGTTTACTGGCTATTTGGAATTTCCAAAAATCTAAAACACAGCTTTACAATATAAAGAAAAACTCAAGAAATAGTAAGAAGCGAACTAGCGACCATGGACTGAGTGTAGGTAGGGCTCCCTTTCAATGGACCTATGATCTAGTGCAGGACGCGGAAAACGCAGACGCCTGGCAGTTCAGTAGTTCCTCTTTTGAAACGAACAAGAAATATTATAGAAAGTACTACTATTCTATTATTTATAATATTTTTTTCTTTTGTTTCCAGGCTACAACGAACAGAAAGCTCAGGGAGACGGTGGCACTCGAGCTCAGTTTCGTGAACTCAAACCTCCAGCTCTTGAAGGAGCAGCTGGCTGAGCTCAACTCCTCGGTTGAGCTGTACCAAAGTGACAGGTAAGAACTGATTCTGAACCTTATAGATATTAAGGCTATGGTCTTGTATTAAACGCTAAAGTTAGCGTCAAACGTTCCTATAGACGCCATTTGCCGACGTCAACGTCTGAAAGCAACCACAAAGTACATTATTTTTTTAGTAAGCATGATGACGCAGGATGCAGGCAGCTACCTACCAACCGGGCGATGTGGAAAGCATTAGGGGAGGCCTATGTTCAGCAGTGGACGTCCTGTGGCTGAAATGATGATGATGATAAATTGTGCAGCCGTTTATAGGAGACACACAGTCTAAATTAATAACATTACCATAGAATAAGTAATAGTACCAACATTACGCTTTACAACCTCTATCGCTTCAAAAATTCCTCTCTCCCTAACGTCGTAACTTCTCGTCGTGTCTTTGAACTTCATTTATGGTATCAACCACATATAAAAAAGGCAAACAAAATCGCTATGATGAGCTGAGCTACCTCATAAAGGTCATAAAGGTAGCAGAAAGGCGCTGGATGCAATCCGCTACCAATCGGGCGATGTGGTAATCATTGGGGGAGGCCTACTCGTATGTTCAGCAGTGGACGTCCTGTGGCTGAAATGATGATAATGATGGACGGACTACTATTCCGGAGGTTGCGGGTTCGATTCCCGCACAGTACAAACATTTGTGTGCATGAACATATTTGTTTGTATTGGACTGGTTGTTTTCTAAGTATATTATGTACTACTACAAAACTGTATTTACAAAAAAAAAGTATTTAAGTATGTTTATATCCGTTGTCTAGTACCTACCCATAGTACAAGCTTTGCTTAGTTTGGAACTAGAAGCACAGTGTAAAATGTCCAAGAATATTTATTTATTTATTACATGTGCGAAAAAATCTTCCTGTGACACAGAAATTCTTGCGAACGAAGCCGTGGGCAAAAACTAGTCTATAAAACCGTAATCATACCAATAAGACTTGTGCGGCGACACCTGATTTTAAGAAGTGATTCTAACCCAGTTTGCTCAAGTAAATACACGTACGTATATCAAAGTAAGTTGAAGAATGTGAAAGTATGTCTGTAGTGTAGATTGATAGTCGATGAAATGTCGAAACATAAATATCGGCTATGTTTTGCCGGCGGCGCGTCGCGCTTGTTTATGTAACTGGCAAATTGCATGTTTTCGAGTTTTATGTGTGTCCGCTAAACTAGTGTATTTACTGTGTCCACTTGTGTAGCTAAGTGATAGGTAGATGGTACATAAATGTATATGTTACGGTTAATGTGATAAATTGAAAATTATTAATAATAACCGGTTATTATGAATAATTACCGACAGTCGCGGTAAAAGTGATAAATGAATCACATTTAACAGTGATTATTTAATAATTCAAGCTTAGTACTAACAAATTTCATAAAAGAGAACAACATCTTGTGTACGTGCTCGTGTACAGCCAACCTTTTGAACGTTTTGATATCATATATTAATATAATTTGGCATAATGAGTTTGGAGTGTTTCTTGCATAATATTACTTTTCCATGATGCCTATAACATAATGTTTTGACTTAAAGTGAAAAATAGGTTAAGGTGCGGCGGGGGTGGCCCTTGGGCCACCCCTAAGCCGCCTATTTAGTTTTATACACACATAAATGACCTCATATTAATCACATTTACCAAATCATGCGGTAATTATTCATAATAACCGGCGATTATTCATAATTTTTACATTTATCACTTTGACCGTAACATATACATACTTACTGTACCGTAGACACGGTCATTACACTCGGAAAGCTAGTCATCCTCTAAGTGAAATTGAGAAATTACTCATGATGTCCTTACAAAAAAGTTTTATTTTTATTTTATAGTACATTTAAAAAAACAACATAAATACGTAATATGTTTAAATCCGTTGTCTGATACTCATAGGCAACTTATATGTATATGTAGGTAATCTGTGCCCATAAATTGTACTTTTGTACTGTAATCTGTGCCCATAAATTGTGCTAGGTAAACAGTACATGACGTAGGTATATACTTTGCTTTAATTTGAGACTAGATAACGCAGTGTAAAATGTCCAAGGACCGCTAAAGCTGTTGAAACTGCCCAAAGCTTTCAGCGATAGCCTCTTTAAAAAAGAAACCGTAATAATTATTTACTAAATATTTCTAAGACATAAAACAAAAATGTACCTAGGCCTAAAGCCCGGTCTATAAGCACGTAGAATTTTGTCCAATGACCCCAAGCTACCCATCCTTATCGCTCGCGCGTAATTATGTTGCTGTCGCGACTACGTGCTCACAGACCAGACCAGACTATAGTATAAACATTTACAGGGTACCTAAGTCCTCAAAATAAATAAATAAATAATACTTCTCGATATACAGGTTTGAAAAATTACATTGAAAAATATTTTTAAACTCACTTGTTCAACATGAAAGGGAAAATCCTCTTGGATGCGTAATCATGGTACTCATTTTAGTATTCTGAAATTTACATACCTAATAAGGACGATTACGGAAAAAATCAACCAAAACTACGTTAGGGTTGTGAATGGTGTCACTTGGAACAGGTACAAAAGTAACTGTGACAATTGAAAGTATTCAATGTTTTAAAAAGCAATATTATACACGATACTTCACGTTTTTCTCTCTCATCTTCTTATCATGAAAAACTTCTTTATTTTGGCCTGAACATAACTTTCCATCAGATGAGATGCAGGCCAAGAGCTTACTTAATTCTAAGAAAAAAAGAACTTAAAAAAATATATGGCTTGTCAGTTTCTTGATGCCTTAAAAAGAAGCTTTGATGTATAAATATCACTCGCCCGTAATACATCCTGTCCTGTGTGTAACAATGATAACATACACTCACTCGCAAAACACAAATATCCATCCACAGTTATGCAATTATTTCTAACGACTCATTCACCCACATTTCCTATATGGCGAAAAGCTATTTTCTGTTGAAACAGGGAAATCCATTTGCCCACTTGTCTTTATCGCTTCCGAGGCTATTAATGATTGATAAGTGATATAAGCTTGTATTGACTTTAGTAAGCACTAGCTTTCCGCCCGCGGCTTCGCCCGCGTGGAATTTTGTCTGTCACAGAAAAACTTTATCGCGCGCGTCCCTGTTTCAAAAACCGGGATAAAAACTATCCTATGTTCTTTCCCGGGACTCAAACTATCTCTATGCCAAATTTCATCAAAATCGGTTGCGAGGTTTAAGCGGGAAAGCGTAACAGACAGACAGACAGACAGACAGACAGACAGACAGACAGACAGACAGACAGACAGAGTTACTTTCGCATTTATAATATTAGTTGGGATTATGTTTCTTATATGGCAAATTGCCATTATATTCATGCAATCATTGGTTTCTAACGCCCGTATTCACAAACGGTGCATGCTTAAGTGAAGCAGCAAATCGAACGCACAGCGTTGAATAGAACTCTGTGATTGGTTCGTGTGTCACCCTGTGCGTTCACGCGCACTGTGAGACCTCATAGTAATTTTTGTGAATACGGGCGTAAACATGTTTTAAAATTTTCTGTAAAGAAACGAACTCAGAAACTTGCTTATTTATATTAATTAAATAAGGCCTAAAATCTGTGAAATTAAATAAATAAAATATAAATATTATGTAATAGACCAATGCCAAGATATCAAGTGACACGCACCCCTCACTACAAGCCACTGTGGCGGGCTTACAAAAACGAAATGGCACATAATGGGCAGCAGCGTTTAAAGCGCAGTCCTTGCCTTGTAACTGTTGATGTCGTCGTCGTCGTTATAGCCGAATGATGCCTTTGTCCACTGCTGGACGAAGGCCTCGCCCAAGGATTTCCATAAAGACCGGTCCTGCGCCGCCTGCATCCAGGCGCCCCTCCTGCTGTTATTGTTGATGTAGGTAACTTAAATAAATTAATATCAAGTGACACGCACCCCTCACTGCAATCTTCTGTGGCGGGCTTACAAAAACGAAATGGCACATAATGGGCCGAAGCGTTTAAGAAACAGCCCTTGCCTTGTAACTTTTGCTGTTATGTACAGTCGCGGAATGAAAAGGTTCGTCACCTTAGTGTCGGTTTTCGCTTGTACTAAGTAGGTACTGTAAGAGTCAAACCTGCCAACATAACAGTGCAAGAAACAGTGCTACTAACATTTAAATAAATATGACGTTTGCTAACGAATAAGGTTTTGCTTGTTTATTTTTCTATCCCATCAGTGCAATGCAATGATGACATTGACCAATTGACAATAGTTTTTGAAATAATAATGGCAGATTGAACCAACAAGAAGGTTTTAGTTTATCAATCATAATAACCTTCTTGACAAGATAAATCGTCAAACAACATTGATCTGAATAATTTTGAACTTTACTAACGAACAGTTAAAGATTATTTTCTCTAACTCGAGATTATTCTGTAACATAGTTTCAAAAGGTAATATGTGCTCGCGATTCGTTGAAGGAATCAATTTGAAAACTGACGAACCTTTTCATTCCGTGACTGTACTTTAATTAATAAATATCAAGTGACACGCACCCTTCACTACAATCTCCTGTGGCGGGCTTACAAAAACTCGAAATGGCACATAATGGGCCGCAGCGTTTAAGAAGCCCTTGCCCTTGGCTGCCCGACACATTCGCGCCAATGTGGTAATAGGCATAATAATAATGCCACAGGTAATGCGTCCGTCAGTCAGTGTTGCCAATTTAATTTTACTATGTTGCGGGACTTAATTTTGGTTTCAGGCAATATTTTCGTTGTTTTATTGGTTTGATTGATATTATGTAGCTTTTGCCTGCGGCTTTGCCTTCGTGGATTTAAAAAGGCTATAGTGAGTACTATACTAGTACTAAATGTACTAATACTACCACAGACAATATGATATACCTACTACTAAAGTATTTATTTAGTAATCGCTCAAAAATAATGTTCCTTTCTATTGAAATAAATGCATATGTATGTATACTTACATTAAACCTACGACATAACACTGCACTTACTTATTTATATTAAAGAGACAAATGCTTACATATTTTTGTGCCTGTATTCTTCATAATTTACTTCGCAGTGCGTAATTATGTCGTTTCTTTAAAAAATCCACCAACAGAATTCTTCGCATAGCCCAGTATTGTTGCCATGAAAAATTAATCTCTGCAAGAAATCGTATTTATTTAATTAATCCGTTCACGGAGGCAATTACAATTAAGAAAGAGCGTGTAAAAAGTTCTATTTCCGCCATTGTTGTGGTTTCCCGCGCTCGCCGCCGCCATATTGTATTTGTGAACAGTGGGACCGGTCTTGCCAAAGTATGAAAAATAATTTAAGATCATTACAGTATTTAACTTGATAATAGGCCTCGGTCCATGGGCGTGCCCAGCCTCTGACCACATTGTGATCGGACCGGCAAGCCATACCCAGTCGTTTGACTTAGCTCCTTCAAAGGGACTGTAGCGCTATTAGGCGAGTTCATAAATTTTCTGCGAGATTTCCATGGGCAGGGAAGGGCAGCTGGGTACGCCCATGCCTCGGCCACAGATACGAGGATGTCTGGTGGAGGCTGAAGGGTGCTGAAGGCGTAACGACTTGGTTGGGGCCCCACACTAAACGAGCCGAATTCCGAACAGGAACGAACGAATTCTTGGGGCAAACTTCTTAGGGCCGATAGTGATGTCCCGCGTTTTCGGCTCATGGCTCACCGAGGGCAGCGTTAGGTTTTTAGTGGGTAGTCCCTGCCCTTCTGGCAGAGACAGCCCCACATAATCCACTAGCTGCCCCCGTGACCGGTGGGTATTCAGTATGTATTTTCCTGACGATAAAAAAAGTTTTTAGCTTGATGGACTGTCGTCTGTGCCTACTTAGCAAAGTAAAGTAAATTAGTAGTAGACCTTCTGTGCCGATGCTGTGGGTATGACTGGTATGACATACGCGGGAATTCCATTTGTTCCATTCAATGAAAGTTCAGTTTTTGGATTATATTTTCTCTAAACAAACCTTATGTGTATAAGTAAATCATTTTGGCACCTATTTTTCTCAAAGGCTGTTAATATTTTACTAAAGACCGATACGATAGTAGAGATGAGACGTATTTACTAGAACAGATCCACACACTAGGTATTTTACAGTACTAGGCGGCACCTATTCCATTTTAAAAAATACTTGATCCACCTAGTATTTTATAAATTACACGATTTCCGACCCTACCCTGAAAGTAATAGAGGTTATTAATATTGCGTAATCCGTAGTCGTGTATTACGCGCACCTAGTATTTCTCGCTAAGCTTATGTGCGAACGTAGAGATTCACTCCGTCTCTGTCTAACCCTCAGGTCTAACCAAACAAATTTGAGCGCGACGAAGCAAACGCACACAAACGTAGTCAAACCATATTCATGTAAATACGAAAAAAGTATGTAAATATTTTTATGAAATTGATATCTTTTAAATACGCCAACTTTTAAGTTGACAGTCCAAAGCCTGTTGAAGTATGAAGGGAGGAATTATATTATTATTCAATTTCAAATTGCATTATTCATACTACGGTTGTATCTTTTCAAAGAAAATTGTATTTTAAAGTCATATTACTTGGATTAGTCCGCACTAGTCGCGTCAAGTATGCTAAATTACTACGTACTAGGTGGAACAGGTATTTGGATCGAGTATTAATAAATACTTGGAATAGGTGCACCTAGTATCAAATTTACCTAGTATAACCCATCTCTATACGATAGTATAATCATTCAAAGTACGGGATGATGGTATGAAAATCACGAGGGAAAAAATGCTTCAATCGTCATAGAAATAAGATCCAATTTTCAATCGCACCCTTAGCTAGCGTACGTCGTACATACAACGTACTGTTTTTTAATACTGCCTCTTAATTAGAAGCGGCTCTTTTGTACACATTTCCCTCAATTATCAACTTGCCTTTTTGTAAGAAAAAAACTACAGTATTAAAGTGAAGCTTTTACATGAAGAGATCTGTCGGTTGTACGGACGACAGCACATCAAGGTAAACACTGTGGCATTTTAAGTGGATGTAATAGGGTCTATTTTTGATCGATGTGCTGTTGACTGTACTAGGGGTGTTCAAAAAGTAATGGATGAGAATGGGATATTTCTAGCCATCACAAAAATCTAAAAAAAAAATGGGTAGGTAAAAAATAATTTAAGTTCACCATGCGTTTAAGTCACCTGAACACGACCACAGCATTTTAATACACGAACACTGCATTTTATACTAAAGAGCGATAAGGATGGGCAGCTTGGGGTCATTGGACAAAATTCTACGTCCTCACGGACCAGGCTTTAGTTATTGTATAGAATACCTGAATTATACAAATTACCGGTAACATAGACAAACTTGAAAATTATCTAGTTTTCCCCTTATTTTTTTTTTTGTTAATAGATCTTATGACTTACATATGTTTAACCTTTGTCTGCAGCAAAGAATGCGTGATGCCGATGATCCCCCTGGGCCTGAAGGAGACCAAGGAGGTGGACTTCAGGGAGCCGTTCAAGGACTTCATCATGGAGCACTACAGCGAGGACCCGGCCACGTATGAGGATGCCATATCAGACTTCATGGATATGAGACAGGTAAAGATGCCAACTTTAATTTTAATCAAGAAGACGCTGGATGCGTTGCTACCAACCGGCCAATGAGGAAATTATTGAGGTAGGCCTATGTTCAGCAGTGGACATGGCTGTGGACCCTGGACACTTTGCTGGAAAGGCCTTCCCCAAGGGTTTCTACGACAATCAGTTATGCGCTGTCAGCTTCCAAGCGCCATCCAAAGTTTCCTTAACAGACTTGATGGAATGGATATGATGAATCTTTTTAACTTCTTCTCTCCTCTTCTTCTTTTTTGATTTACGTAAAGAAATCTTTTTTTTTTTTTCATATTTAATTAGAGGAATTCCTCTATGGCAGCGCGCGGTTTCAAAATGGGTACACGTGGATAATTTACTTCGTTCATAGAAAAATACGTATACACAGCTGCTAACTGTAAAGCATAATAGACATAATGGTGCGCGAAAATAAGCCTTAACCTTTAAAAATTAAGATATGGGCTTGGGCACCCACCCGCGAATTAGATTTTCATTTTTTTTTCGCGAAAAATACTGAAGAATATAAAAATAATGAAGATAAAGTATTGTTTTAAATTGTTCTATAGAGCTTATTTAAAAAAAATGGATAATGTTTTTGTAGTCAATCTGTATAATATACCTACATCCGAATAGGTTCAGTGGTTTAAAGCATGAAAAGCTCTTGCATTTATGATAATTCTTCTTCTTAGTCGGGCACTCTTGTCAGAGTGGTCGTGGTTGAGCTGACGAGGTACATGGTGGGGTGACGTTATCTCCGAGGGTAGCTCTCCTGGCGATGTGCTTCCATTTCTGACGGTTAGAGGCGTCGCGAGTACATTGGACCATGGTGGACTCAGTGGGCTTTTATGATACTTAGTATGGTTTTATTCCAGGCTATGCGAACGCCAGTCCGCTCCACCGCGGGTGTGGCGTTGCTGTTCAAGTACTACAACCAGCTGTACTACATCGAGAGGCGGTTCTTCCCCCCGGACCGATCCCTCGGCGTCTACTTCGAGTGGTTCGATTCGTTAACAGGTATATTTTATTGTTATTTTATTAATTTTCCTTTATTATTGAATTTTTTTTTTATTCCTGTAAGTAGGTATTCCTTTTTATATTTATTTTTTGTATATTTTTTTGTGTTCTGTGTTCTAAACTTGTGAATGTGGAACCAATAGTACATTTTGTGGAAATGTTTAAGAAAACGTAGAAAATTATGCTAACAGACGTATTACGACGACGTGTTCCTTAAAAAGGGATAATAATACAAATGAAAAATCTTAATTATACTCGTACCTAGTTAACATATTTTATGCTTTTATGTCAATAAAGTTTTTACATAATGTATTTCTATTTCTTTTTACCAGGAGTCCCATCGTGTCAAAGAACAGTGGCTTTCGAGAAAGCTTGTGTCCTGTTCAACATGGCTGGAATCTACACACAAATTGGCGCTAAACAGGTAAACATTTATTTCAAATTAAATGTCTAGTACTTATTATTATTCTGTGGTTAAGTATAGTTTTCAAATTCAATGCACAATAGTAGCGTACCTATACCATGGTTCTTCGATGTGATCTAAAAATCTGCGAAAGTAAAACTGTTAAAGCCTGTCACGTAGAATCCCGTCCAATGACCCCAAGCTACCCATCCTTATCGTTCGCGCGTAATTATATTGCTGTCGCGACTGTGCAACGCGCGCCCGCAGTGAGTGTGCAAGTGCGACAGCAACATAATTACGTGCGAGCGACAAGGATGGGCAGCTTGGGGTCATTGGACGGGATTCTACGTGCTCACGGACCAGGCTTTAGTTGACTTACAGCAGAGATAGTATCTCGACTCGAAGAAGGATACTTGCAAAAAACCCGGTCGAGTTAACTGCGCACCTGGTACCCGTGAGGTCACATCGACGTTCTGGTACGATGTGCGAATAAGTCGGAGGGAGAGCCGCATTCCAGCGCGGTGCGTAGGTTGGTTGGTTTGTACAGGATCAAAATCCTAGCGCACAATATCGCAGATAAAAGCGTTTCTGAATAATTACTATCCATTACCGTTTTTGCTCTCGCTCTCATCAAATGGTGATTCTTTGCGATAGAACGAGACGACATGACCGGCAAGGGGCAGTTAACACTGTTGCTGAACCTTAATTTCGAGTTTCCGATATTTCAGCACTGTTGCAAGCGCCATAATCACGAAATTTCTCATAAACTTTGATGGTTACAGGACCGAAACACATGTGCAGGCCTGGACGGCGCGGTGGATGCGCTGCTCCGCGCCGCCGGCACGCTGCGGTATATCCACGAGAACTTCACCAACGCGCCGTCTGTGGACCTGGCTGCGGACACCTTGCTGGTACTGGGGGCGCTCATGACGGTAAGAGACTCCTCATCATACTTAGGGGCTCCCTTTGGACCATAACACAAGCCTAGACGGTGTGGTAGACGCACTACTCCTTGAGTTACATACACGAGAACTTCACCAACGCGCCGTCTGTGGACCTGGCTGCGGACACCTTGCTGGTACTGGGGGCGCTCATGACGGTAAGAGTCTCCTCATTATACTTAAGGGCTCCCCTAGAACCAAAACACAGGCCTAGACGGCGTGGTAGACGCGCTACACCTTGAGTTACATCCACGAGAACTTCACCAACGCGCCGTCTGTGGACCTGGCTGCGGACACCTTGCTGGTACTGGGGGCGCTCATGACGGTTAGAGACTCCTCATCATACTTAGGGGCTTCCCTAGAACCAAAACTAGCCTGGACGGTGCGGTAGACGCGCTACACCTTGAGTTACATACACGAGAACTTCACCAACGCACCGTCTGTAGACCTGGCGCGTACTGGAGGCGCCCATAAGGGTAAGAGTCTCCTCATCATACTTAGGGGCTTCCCTAGGATCGAACACAGGCCTGGACGGCGCGGTAGACGCGCTACACTCCTTGAGTTACATCCACGAGAACTTCACCAACGCGCCGTCTGTGGACCTGGCTGCGGACACCTTGTTGGTACTGGGGGCGCTCATGACGGTAAGAGTCTCCTCATCATACTTAGGGGCTCCCCTAGACTGTGACAGACATGATGATGATGAGATACATGGACCTTGTTGGTACTGAGGACCCTCATGACGGTAAGAGTCTCCTCATCATACTTAGGGGCTCCCTTTGAACCAAAACAAGCCTGGACGACGTGGTAGACGCACTACTCCTTGAGTTACATACACGAGAACTTCACCAACGCGCCGTCTGTGGACCTGGCTGCGGACACCTTGCTGGTACTGGGGGCGCTCATGACGGTAAGAGATTCCCGATCTTATCTATGGACACCCTGAGATACATAGGGGCACATAACTCGTAGAGCTGATAACCGTTGGGGCAGAAAAGTTCTCGAGTGGCAAGTGGTCCTTGACAGGCCTGACCGACGATCTGGTGAAGGTCGTGGGAAGTACCTGGATGCAGGAAGCGCAGGAGCAGCTGTTGTTAAAATCCTTGGGTAAAACCTTTATCCAGTGGACGTAATTTTTCTGTAACAGACGAACGAAGTTCAATCTGGAAATAATAATCGGAGGAGACCTACGAGTATGTTCAGTTGAGGAAGTCTTGTGGCTGAAATGATGATGATAAGAACCTTTATGAGAACTTAACCAAAGTACCGTCTATGGACCTGGCTGTGGACGCCTAGTTGGTACTGGTTGCACTTATAACGAATCTTCTCATCTTGTTAATATCTTTACTGGATCTTGTCCAGTTCTCGCTACTCTTACTAAAGCGGCACATTTGAAGCGATCTTATCGTAGTAAATCCCGGCTTTCTGTGTTAAAATTATTATCTATATGTTCCAGGCCCAAGCCCGCGAGTGCCTGTTCGAGAAGCTGCAACTACAAGCGCGCGAGGCGTGCGGGCGCGAGCGCGAGCTGCGCGACGACCTCGACATGTGCCTCGACCTGGCGCAGGAGAGCGCGCAGCTGGCGCACACCTACACGCAGCTCTACGAGAAGGTAGGACCCTCCCCTCTCATGTATAGGCAGAACCCTCTCCCAACATAGGCAGAACCATCTCCCCTCGAAGATAGACGACGACTTTGATATGTGCCTCGACCTCGCGCATTAGAGCGCGCAGCTGGCGCACACCTACACCTCATGTAGGCAGAACCCTTACCCACTCTATATGGGTGCATTTAGAGGCAAGAACCCTTCCCCATATAGGCAGAATCCTCCCCCACACAGGTAGAACCCCCGTAATAGCAGAACCCTCCCCCAAAATAGGACAAATGGCAGAACCCTACGCCACAAAGGCAGAATCTTCCCCAAATAGACAGAACCCTAACTCTCTCCCGCATAGGAACCCTGTCCCCACATGGAAATCTTCTCCTACATAGGCAGAACACTCCTCTATAGATAGTAAGTAGCGCGAGGCGTGCGCGAGCTGCGCGACGACCTCGACATGTGCCTCGACCTGGCGCAGGAGAGCGCGCAGCTGGCGCACACTTACACGCAGCTCTACGAGAAGGTAGGATAGGCAACCACCCCCTAAAATAGAAACCCCCTAGGCAAAAGAACCTCCCACGTAGACACCCCCCATTAGCAGAATCCTCCCTCAACTAGGCAGAACCATCCTCCCTCAAAGAACCCTGCCCTCCATAGAAAGAACCGTCCTAAATACGAATCGCGACATAAGCCTCCCCTCATAAAGCGAGAGCTGCGCGACGACCACGACATGTGCCTCGACCTGGCGCAGGAGAGCGCGCAGCTGGCGCACACCTACACGCAGCTCTACGAGAAGGTAGGACCCTCCTCGTTCCCCCTACATAAACTCCCCCCCTAGGCAAAAGAACCTCCCATAAGCATAATCTTCCCCCCACAAAAATGCAGAACCCTCATCTAACTAGGCATAACCATCCCACTTTCATAGACAGTACCCTCCCTCCATAAATACGAAGCGTGCGACGACCTCGACATGTGCCTCGACCTGGCGCAGGAGAGCGCGCAGCTGGCGCACACCTACACGCAGCTATATGAGAAGGTAGAAAAGGCAGAACCTTCCCCGCAAGATAGACACTCCCTTTAGGCAAAAGAACCTCCCATATAGACACCCTTCACAAAAAATCAGAAACAACACACAACAAAAAGGCAGAACCCTCCCGTAACTAAGCAGAACCATCCCCCCCTCAAAGATAGAACCCTCTCCTTCATAGACATAACCCTCCCTTAACTAGGCAGAACCATCCACCCTCAAAGACAGAACCTTCCCCACAAAGACAGAACCGTAACCCTCATCGAACATAGAAAAGCTCACCCCACATAGAAACCTTTTCCTACATAGACAGAACACTCCTCTATAGATACTAAGTAGGGCGGGAGCGCGAGCTGCGCGACGACCTCGACATGTGCCTCGACCTGGCGCAGGAGAGCGCGCAGCTGGCGCACACCTACACGCAGCTCTACGAGAAGGTAGGACCCTCCCCCTTCCCCCCACATATAAGGAAAGCCTTTCCCCATGCGTAAGCAGAATTCTTCCCCCACATAAAGCAGAACCCTCCCCCCATATAGGCAGAACCCTCCCCCACCTAGCCAGAACCCTCCCTCCCCCACCTAGCCAGAACCCTCCCTCCCCCACCTAGCCAGAACCCTCCCTCCCCCACCTAGCCAGAACCCTCCCTCCCCCACCTAGCCAGAACCCTCCCTCCCCCACCTAGCCAGAACCCTCTCTCCCCCACCTAGACAGAATCTTCTTTCCCCCATCTAAACAGAATCCTCCCTCCCCCATCTAGCCAGAACCCTCCCTCCCCCAACTAGACAGAATCCTCCCTCCCCCACCTAGACAGAATCCTCCCTCCTCCATCTAGACAGAATCCTCCCTCCCCCATCTCGACAGAATCCTCCCTCCCCCACCTAGACAGAATCCTCCCTCCCCCATCTAGACAGAATCCTCCCTCCCCCACCTAGACAGAATCCTCCCTCCCCCATCTAGACAGAATCCTCCCTCCCCCAGCTAGACAAATCCTCTCTCTCCTCACATAGGCAGAATTCTCCCTTCACTAGGTAAACCCCTTAATCTACATTGACAGAACCCCCAAATTGGCAAAACTCTCTCTCTGCCACATAGACAGAACCTTAACCATCTCCCCATAAAGGAACCCTCACCCCACATAGGAACCTTCTCCTACATAGGCAGAACACTCCTCTATAGATAGTAAGTAGGGCGCAAGCGCAAGCTGCACGACGACCTCGACATGTGCCTCGACCTGGCGCAGGAGAGCGCGCAGCTGGCGCACACCTACACGCAGCTCTACGAGAAGGTAGGACCATAAGCAGGACCCTCCCCCAAACAGAGGCAGAACCTTCCCCCTTATATAGGGTCCTTCTAAATCAGCTACGTTCCGTTTAATGGGAGCATGTATACGTCACACTGAATACGTTCCCAAAGTTTGAGCCAAAAATTCAGGCTAGTTTCCGAGATAATTAAGGAAACAACTTCATTTCTTATCAACCCAATACAACACCCTGTTCAGCTGATTCACTACTACACTGACAAAAATCCGCACGCACACGAGCTTACGTAATGGCCGCCATTGCGCTTGTGCTGCCGTTGGGCCACTGGCCGCGAACACAAGAGTGCCGCCGGACGACGGACCGGGCGCCACACAAGCTATTCTAGGGCTACTACTAGTTATTTAAGGAATTAAATTAAGCAGAAAATTAAAGTTTATTTATTTTTGGTAACATAAAAAAATCTTATGTGGTAAGTACTTATTTAGTGGCCTTAATGGAATGATGTTTATTCAAAAGTTCGTTAAAATACTTTTGCGCTTGTAAAAATCTTTTATTTCAGACGTAGCAACGAAACGAAGCAAAAAAGTTAGTTGCCGAAATCAATGACTTATTTTTATGCCATACACAAATGGGATAGTTACCATGACTATGAAATTTAGAATTACGGTTATTATTACGATAAAGCAGGCACATTTTTCATGTTAATTTTAATCGCTTAATATCCCCTTAGCAAATTAAAAATGTGATTCGTAATTGACTCGATCATAGCAGAAACTAAACGCTATCGAATTATCTACCTGTGATTATCGGCAGGCTTTAGTATTCCGAAGTAAATAAGTAAATAATTGTTCCCAACTATCAATTTTAAACTGAAATAATAATCATTAAAATCATCGTAGAAACAAAAAAAAAATTATAAAAGTAAATAATGATAGTTTTATTATTATTAAGATTAGAAAGAATTTTGGAGTTGACATCCTTATTTATGCGTGGCGGAGTCGGTGGTATCAAAGACAGCCGTCCCTCACAATAGCCGACCGCGCTAGTGTTGTAAGTAAGAACCTCGAGTCTTTAAAGTCTTTATTTTGAGACTTGAGTTTATTTTTAAGACTAGGACTCGTTAGTCACATGAATAAGGGAATAATTGAGTCTTCCGAGTCCTTTCGAGTATTTTAAGTTCTTTGAGCTAGACTGAATCATGACATGAACTTAGTTGGTGTATACTAATAGGCAATAATGAGTGATTTCATATCATCATCCGTATGTTATATCCTTACTAATTGAAAATAAAATAAATCGCACAATACAAATGTAATATCAATAAAATTGCATTAAACGCAAATAATCGAATCAGAAGTATCCATCTAAAGACTGACGATTTTCGTAATCAAAAAGTTAAAACGGTCCAATAAAATAATAAACACACAGTCTTAATTCATAGCTATTTTATTTTCTTCAAACTTTTAATAAGTAAGATTCCAAGACTCGAGTGTCGTATCGTACAACACTAGCCGGCGCGCAGCAAACGAACTTTTAGACACGTGCCGCCGCCTTTTGACACGTGCCGCCGGCCGCCGGCTAGCGCAATGTACACTCACCAAAATAAAATTAAGAAATGCAACAAACTTTTTTTTACTATTCAAATTAAAATTGTGTTTATTGTTAAATCACAGGTACATAAGATAGGTCATAAATAAATACCAAGTTGGAACGGAAATGATTCGGAAATTTTATTTAACTAATTAGGTACCTACCTACCTCATCTACTTTTCTATTGTAATAGAAATGATGACATTAACGATTAATTTAAGAATGGACTTTGATTTAGGATAAATGGAATATCAATACAAACAAATTGAAGAGTTTTATTTGCTTCAATAGTCTAATTTCATGTTTCTAAATATTTGACTAGGCCATTGAATTACCTTCACAAAACAATAAGTTCGATTAATTTTTAATTATTATCTGTTATAGGATATTTTACCATGAAATACTCAACACCATAATTTAGATTCGAATCAATTGAAATCGAAAGCAAGCAGATAAAATAATAAACAAATAAGTTTCTTTTTTGTCGACTGTACGCTTATGCCAACTTTTCGGCTCTTGC
This sequence comes from Ostrinia nubilalis, assembly GCF_963855985.1. Lineage (NCBI taxonomy): Eukaryota > Metazoa > Arthropoda > Insecta > Lepidoptera > Crambidae > Ostrinia > Ostrinia nubilalis. The sequence goes on along the minus strand of NC_087109.1, from coordinate 9,177,928 downwards.
TTTGGCGGCGTCGGCGTCTTTGTGTCAACAAAAGGCGTGCGGCTTGTCGGCATTTGTCGGCGCGTGCGCTTTGATTTAATTCAGTTTTTGACTAGCTTTCTTGTGTGAAGGTGCGTTTTGTAGTGCTCGTGAAGTGAACTATGACGCACAGATGCACAAATGCAAATAAATTTACTAAAACGCGCCTTAAAAATCATGGCCTTTGCTGGTTGATTTTTCGATGGTATCGTGAGTTCGTTTTACTGTGATTAACATAAGATAATAAGGATAGACAACGATATGAGAGTAGGCCTGCAACATTGAAGTGATAGCTCGCCCAATCAGTCGATCAGCTTAATCGGCTATCAGCTGTGACGACTGCTGTGAGTTGTTATGACGTGAGTGTAAACAACAAAAAAGTGTGCAGTGGTAGTGAGCGTTGTGTGTGTTGTGTCTCGTGTTCCTGTGCAGAATGAATACACTACAGCTTTGTTGTGTGAGTAAAAAATACAGCATGTTCCATTATGTAAGACGAAATGAATTTTTATTTTTGTTAGAAAATGTAACTTTGTAAAATCATTATAAAACACATACTCAAATTTGGTGAACTTGTTCAGTGTACCGTATAGATGCCCCCATTAAAAGGAATGTAGCTAGTTTAGAAGGACCCTGTATAGTGACATCGCCCTAGGCAAAAGAACCTCCCACATAGGCAAAAAGGCAGAACCATCCACCCTCAAAGAAAGAACCCTCCCCTTCATAGAAAGAACCCTCCTTCCATAATTACGAAGCGAGACATAAGACGACCTCGACATGTGCCTCGACCTGGCGCAGGAGAGCGCGCAGCTGGCGCACACCTACACGCAGCTCTACGAGAAGGTAGAAACATAGAAAGAAACCTTGCATAAAGGCAGAAACCTTGACACCTCCACCTAGACAGAATCCTCCCTCCCCCACATAGGCAGAATTCTCCCCCCACTAGGTAGAACCCTTAGGGCCTTGCCAGTTGGCACACTGGCGGATTACAAGCGGTTTCAAAGCTGAGCGGAGACTCGCGAAAACGTTGCGCATCCGCGGCGCATCGCCGCTCCGCTTTGAAACCGCATGTAATTCGCCAGTGTGGCATCTACATAGACAGAACCCCCACTTTGGCAAAACCCTCCCTCTTCCATAGACAGAATACCCCATATAGGCAGATCCCCCCCCCCCCCCCTTATACAGACTGCAGACTACTACGTAGCAACCTCCATCTCACAGAGTCGAGCGTTAATATCTATACGCTCCCAATTTTACAATGTCCAAGAATATTAAAAGTTTTCCAATCCAATTTGACGTCTTTATTTATTATGCTTTCCAGATGCAATCCGAGGGTGTGTTCAACTACGTGCCATACTCGTGGGTCTCCCTGGTCCACGTCAAGACTGAATATTATAAAGGTACCTACATAATATTTCTAAAGATTTATTTTTATATTTCTCTTCTATATTCAAAACAGCCGGTACAGCCGTGTGATTCCATTAGTGTAGATAGAACCACCCCGGTCATCCCGTGGATTTCACTGGAGGCGACTGAGGGAGAAATATGCGAACACCAGGTCTCCCCAACCCGGTCATGCCTAAACCTTTTTTTTGTGACCGGTCATCCGTTTTCCACAGGTGGGAATTCGATCCTCAACTTCGAAGTCGTCCTGTGTTCTTCGATTAATTTCGTTGGACATTACATGCCCTGATAATGATGACCCAGATATTTTTTTAGTCAGTAAATAAATGATTTATTATTCTTATTTCAGCGCTAGCACACCAATACTGTGCAACTGGTTTGCTGAACGCGCCATCTGGTGTCAGGGCGCGGGAACGGCTCGCGGCTCTGTACTCGCCAGGCGGGGATAGAAACGTCGACAACGGTGAGTGAAAACTAACGCTGAGTTGCACCACCTAACTTTCAAAGTCAAAGTCAAAGTCAAAATTTCAAAAGTCAAAGTCAAAGTCAAAATTTCTTTATTTGTTTAGACTAATAAATAGTTCTTACAAATCGTCATATTGCTCTTAAGGAGCCTCTACATGTCTCATAATCTTTTTACCCTACCAGCGCTTCGAGACCAACATTTGGCAAGTGCTGAGAAGAAGCTTTGACCGTAACTATAACGATAACCGGTGTTTTTATATGGATTATGACATATTATTGACCTTTGTTAAGGTTAAAGTAAGATGGTGCAACCCAGCCTAATAATATATTAAAAGATTCAAGACAAAACACCCGACATTTCTTTGTAGGCGCCGAAAACAAATGTCGGGTGTTTTCCAAATTTTGAAAAAAAAAAAAACGTTTCGGATCTCGCTCGCCGATTGGCGCAGTTACACTATGCGCGAACTTGATAGAAACTTGCGCAAAAACGTGCACAAAAGTACGGGCAACGCACGGCAAAACGAACTGAACGTGTTTACACTATCTGATTCGATCAAGTTCGGCAAAGTGTACTACGCCATAGGAGTAACTATAACGCTATCCACATCAATTGTCGGTTGTCGGGGCCATTATCGCAAATTCAAATTATAATATTTTGCTAAAATGGATTTACATCAGTAGGTGTTACAATTCAACAAGAGATTCGTCGACGTCCATCGTATATAGTCGCTTCCGTGAAAATGGCACCAACCAGCTCGACTGGAGTGGTGTGAACAGAACCGCCGATGCCTGGTTAAGATCCGGCCCGTCACCTGACAAGTATGAACAAGCTCTTAGGGCTCAAACCATAGAGAAATACTATGCTTTCTAGGCTGGTTGTAATATTTATTTCAACATTCCAGGCTCAGCCAACCCTCCCTCGCTGAAGGACCAGGAGTTGGACTACATGGCGCTGGGACGAGCTCACCTGGTGGAAGCACTGGCCTTGTATGAGGAAGCGCTGAGGCTGCAGAGAATGTGCAGGTAATTCAACACTATCCATCTTTTATAATGCGAAAAACTAGGGACTGGAATTTGTTGCTACTGTCTTTCCCGAGCACTATAATCAGGCCTCTTCAAGGCGAGAGTGAATAGGGCAGAATGCACCCTACCATCCTAGACTGCATCTCACTGAACATCAGGTTCCATTTCAGTCACATACCTGCCTTGTTCTGGATAAGAAGAACTTTCATCCACAATGGAGTGTACGTGTACACTGCTTCAGAAATAATGGATAGTGAATGGACTTTGCCTGGCTAGTTCACACTTATTGCATAACTTTTTTTAAATTCTTCTCAACCCGATCCTGTATGTTGTCCCGAAGTGGTTGTTTACCACTTTGCCCTGTAAAGGACCTATAATGATAGTAAAGAAAAATTAAATTTTTATCTGTTGTGAATTGTGATACACTGTACTCATCAACGAAACTGTAATCCAAAATCTGCGCTGTCTTTTGGAATAACAAAGTCGTATAACTTTCCTAAAACATTTCTGTAAAGTGGATGTAAACGCTACTAATAACCGGTCATTATGTAAATCATTGGGGGAGACCTTTGTTCAGCAGTGGACGTCCTATGGCTGAAATGATGATGATGATGATGATTAATCTATCTGCTTTCAGGGAACTCCGCGGCAAAGAGGCGTTATCACGAGCGGTGCGGGCGGCGTTGGAACGCGCGGCGGCGGCGCGGGCGCTGGACGGCCGCGAGCCAGACTTCGCGGAGCTCATCGACGCGCCGCACATACTGCGTAAGTGTACCTTATCGTTTCAGCCAAATGACGTCCACTGCTGGACAAAGGCCTCCCCCAAGGTTTTCCACAATGAACGGTCCTGCGCTGCCCGCATCCAGGCTCTTCCCGCGACCTTTACCAGATCGTCGGTCCACCTAGTAGGAGATTCCCTGCGTGATCGAATCAGAAATGAGGAGATCCGCAGGAGAACCAAAGTAACCGACATAGCTCGCAGAATTGCTAAAATCAAGTGGCAGTGGGCGGGGCACATAGCTCATAGAGACGATGGCCGTTGGGGCAGAAAAGTTCTCGAGTGGCGACCACGGGCTGGAAGACGTAGCGTGGGCAGGCCTCCTACTAGGTGGACCGAAGTGTACCTTATGTGTATGAGAATAGAGTCGAATTTTGAATGACAAACTTTAACCTCGCCGAGATGTCAGTCGCGCCGCACTGCGTTAGTAGTCTTATACGTATGAGGATAGAGTAGAGTCGTTATTTGAATGACCGGTATAGATCTTCTTCACGAAGATGTTGAATCGTCGGAATAATGCGTTGTACAGTCACGGAATGAAAAGGTTCGTCAGTTTTAAAATTGATTCCTTCAACGAATTGCGAGCACATATTACCTTTTGAAACTATGTTACAGAATAATCTCGAGTTAGAGAAAATAATCTTTAACTGTTCGTCAGTAAAGTTCAAAATTATTCAGATCAAAGTTGTTTGATGATGTATCTTGTCAAGAAGATTATTATGATTGATAAACTAAAACCTTCTTGTTGGTTCAACCTGCCATTATTATTTCTATTAAATTAAAAAAAAACTACATTTTGTAACATTGCATGGGATAGAAAATTAAACAAGCAAAACCTTATTCGTTATCAAACGTCATATTTATTTCAATGTTAGCAGCACTGTTTCTTGCACTGTTAGGTTGGCAGGTTTGACTCTTACAGTACCTAGTGCAAGCGAAAACCGACACTAAGGTGACGAACCTTTTCATTCCGCGACTGTACCTTAACCTTATGCATAAGAGGATAAAGTCGCTATTTGAATGACCGCCTTCTCTAACTGACCGACAATCCTCGATTATTTGTAAATAGTGTCGATCACCTCAATAAATATGGCAGGGAATGAAATCAGTGGGCCTATAAAAAGTAACAGTCGCGACAGTTTTTATTTCGAAATCGCTTCACAATACTTACAAAAATAACGCCAGAGCGAAATGATGTCTAAATCACAAGTTCTGTCACTTTTTTAACTTTGTCCAGTGCTCTTATTTAACCACAACATTATTATATTGTTTTAAGACTGCGAAAGAGGGTAGATCGACATCATTTGTACTAAGCATTGCTGTGGCGAGGTAGTATGTAGTAACTCTGGTGCAAAGGCTCACTAATTTTTTAAATTGTTTTTTTCCTGTGGGAACCTATAAGTGGTTTACTTGTTGCCTATCTTATGTCATTATTACACACTGTAAAACCCTTGTTTTCCTGAATAAATAAATGTCTGCCCGCCAGTTTCCACAGTTGTCATGGCGCTTGCAACAGTGCCGAAATATCAGAAACTCATAATTAAGGTACTAGCAATCCCATCAATAATTACAACATTATTATTTTCCTCCGCAGCATCATCGAAGTTCCAGCTAGCGCTGACTCCTCCGGACTTCGCCCAGCACCGCGTGGACGAGCTGTTCCGGCCGCTCGGGCCCATCGCGGTGTTCTCGGCCAAGCGGCACTGGAGCGCGCCGCGGCTGCTGCAGCTGCAGAAGCAGGACAAGCGAGGTAACTACAACACTCACGCCCGTATTCACAAACATTACTATGAGGTCTCACAGTGCGCGTGGACGCACAGGGGGACACATGAACCAATCACAGACCTCTATCCAACACTGTGCGTTCGATTTGCTGCTTCACATAAACAAGCATCGAATATGAGCGTCATACAGTTTCGTGTTTGTACCGCTAACACTCATCTACACTCATACAATGGGTCGTACTCCCGGTTGGTTCTACTCCAGAAGCAAGATTAGCGAGGTAACCATACTAAAACACTCATCTACGTTTGATAATAGCGTTGCTAACGCTCACACTTCCGACTGCGTTCACCCCTGCCGACTGCGTTCACCTCTGCCGACTGCGTTCACTCCCGACTGCGTTTACCCCTCTCAACTGCTTTCACCTTTACCGACTGCGTTCACCCTTTCGAACTGCGTTCACTCCTCCCGCCTGCGTTCACCCTCCCGACTGCGTTCACCCCACCCAACTGCGTTTACCCCTCCTGACTGCGTTCACCCTCCAACTGCGTTCACCCCTCGACTGCGTTCACACCCTCCCGACTGCGTTCACCCCTTTCAACTGCGTTCATCCCTCCCGACTGCGTTTACCCCTTCGACTGCGTTCACCCCTCCCTTCTGTTACCTGCGTGTTGTAGTTACAAGCGAGGTAACTACAACACGCAGGTAACAGAAGCAGGACAAGCGAGGTAACCACAACACTTAGGTAACAGAAGCAGGACAAGCGAGGTAACTACAACACGCAGGTAACAGAAGCAGGACAAGCGAGGTAACTACAACACTTAGGTAACAGAAGCAGGACAAGCGAGGTAACTACAACACGCAGGTAACAGAAGCAGGACAAGCGAGGTAACTACAACACGCAGGTAACAGAAGCAGGACAAGCGAGGTAACTACAACACTTAGGTAACAGAAGCAGGACAAGCGAGGTAACTACAACACGCAGGTAACAGAAGCAGGACAAGCGAGGTAACTACAACACTTAGGTAACAGAAGCAAGACAAGCGAGGTAACTACAACACGCAGGTAACAGAAGCAGGACAAGCGAGGTAACTACAACACTTAGGTAACAGAAGCAGGACAAGCGAGGTAACTACAACACTTAGGTAACAGAAGCAGGACAAGCGAGGTAACTACAACACTTAGGTAACAGAAGCAGGACAAGCGAGGTAACTACAACATTTAGGTAACAGAAGCAGGACAAGCGAGGTAACTACAACACTTAGGTAACAGAAGCAGGACAAGCGAGGTAACTACAACACGCAGGTAACAGAAGCAGGACAAGCGAGGTAACTACAACACGCAGGTAACAGAAGCAGGACAAGCGAGGTAACTACAACACGCAGGTAACAGAAGCAGGACAAGCGAGGTAACTACAACACTTAGGTAACAGAAGCAGGACAAGCGAGGTAACTACAACATTTAGGTAACAGAAGCAGGACAAGCGAGGTAACTACAACACTTAGGTAACAGAAGCAGGACAAGCGAGGTAACTACAACACGCAGGTAACAGAAGCAGGACAAGCGAGGTAACTACAACACGCAGGTAACAGAAGCAGGACAAGCGAGGTAACTACAACACTTAGGTAACAGAAGCAGGACAAGCGAGGTAACTACAACACGCAGGTAACAGAAGCAGGACAAGCGAGGTAACTACAACACGCAGGTAACAGAAGCAGGACAAGCGAGGTAACTACAACACGCAGGTAACAGAAGCAGGACAAGCGAGGTAACTACAACACGCAGGTAACAGAAGCAGGACAAGCGAGGTAACCACAACACTTAGCTAACAGAAGCAGGACAAGCGAGGTAACTACAACACGCAGGTAACAGAAGCAGGACAAGCGAGGTAACTACAACACTTAGGTAACAGAAGCAGGACAAGCGAGGTAACTACAACACGCAGGTAACAGAAGCAGGACAAGCGAGGTAACTACAACACTTAGGTAACAGAAGCAGGACAAGCGAGGTAACTACAACACGCAGGTAACAGAAGCAGGACAAGCGAGGTAACCATACTAAAAACACTCATCTACGCTCAATTGTAGCGTTCACCCCCGACTGCGTTCACCGGACTGCGTCACCGGACTGCGTTCAAACGATTGCGTTCACCCGACTGCGTTCACATCTCCCGACTGCGTTCACCTTTACTGATTTCATTCACCCCTCCCCACTGCGTTCACCTTTCTCGACTGCGTTAACCCCTCACGACTGCGTTCACTCCTCTCGACTGCATTCACCCCTGCCGACTGCGTTCACTCCCGACTGCGTTCGCTCCCGACTGCGTTCACCCCCTTACTGCGTTCGCTCCCGACTGCGCTCATCCCTGCCGACTGCGTTCACGCCCGACTGTATTCACTCCCGACTGCGTTCACCCCTGCCGACTGCGTTCACACCTCCCGACTGCGCTCACCCCTCCTGACTGCGTTCACACCTCCGAACTTCGTTTACCCCTCTCAACTGCTGTTACCTTTACCGACTGCGTTCACCCCTCCGGACTGCGTTCACTCCTCCCGACTGCGTTGACCTCTTCCGACTGCGTTCACCCCGACTGCGTTCACATCTCCCAACTGCGTTCACCCCTCCCAACTGCGTACGACCTTCCCGACTGGGTTCACCCCTCCCGACTGCACTCACCCCTCCCGACTGCACTCACTCCTCCCGACTGCACTCACTCCTCCCGACTTCGCCCAGCACCTAGGACGACCTGTTCAAAAGCAAGATAAGCGAGGTAACCATACTAAAAACACTCATCTAAGTGCTGCAACTCCTGTGTAGCCAGGATCTACAGCTTGACCGCGATAATTAGATTGTGTTGTAACACGACTTTACTCATGGTACTCGTGACTAACCAGTTTTTCATACATTTTGAAAGAAAGAAAAAAAGAAACTTACATTTATTACGATGAACATCACTTTCCTAATTATGAATAATATTACAAGGAAAAAAAAGTGAACTGAGCAGTTTCACCCTGTCGCAACAGCGATGCCCATCGCAATGGGACCACAGTATTTAAATGTATTTACTGTGATGGAACCGTACTCAGCATATGCCGTGGCCCTCGGCGAGGAAGGCCACGACGCTGGTTTTCAGTGTGCCCCATGCCGAGTGGATTTTTGACTTCATAAAATATCGTGAAATGTCTTTGTATTTTTTACATAAACTTTTAATTTCAGGATCCAGAAGAATACGGAACGGCCGCGACGAATACACAGAAGACAAATCAAGAAAGAGCGAGAAACGGGATAGATCAGAAGACAATAGCACGTACTACAACCAAATAATCAGAAGCGACGAGAAATACACAGAAGAATACGACAAGAAGAAACTGCACAGGGTGATGAAACAAAACGGGGTTTATATCAACAGTTACAATAACAATAATAATTACGAGTATCATCCGAAAGTGCTGGATTACGAGTCCAATTCGTATAGGAATAATGTGAATGATACCTTCGTTAAGGAGAACGGTGTGAAGAATGGCGATGTTAATGGCAAGGTAAGTGTAATTCAGAGCAATTTTTACGCTCTTTTGTTTGACTGTAATGTTTTAAAAAAAGGATTCTTTAAATACACGTTTTAAGAGCATTCCTGTGTACCTATTTTTTCCCTTAAAATGATTCAAGAGAAATCGACCTACACTCCCCATAACTTAATTATCAGGTAATTTAGAGTCTTGACGGACCGCAATCTTCTTAATTTTACGAGTTGCTAATGAAGGATTTGGCCTGCATTAGACAGACGTGTAGACGGTTTGAGTAGAGTCTTCAATTCTTTAATACCTCAGCTACACTACTCGCGAAGTTGGCCGAAGTAAGATAGTGTAGGTAGACACGCATTTCACTTCGCCTCGAGCAAACTCAACATCCGATAACAGATTGCTGTCGCCGAGTCAAAGGGCTTACTCTCGGCTAACTTCAATAATTTTCGTATAAAACCTATCTCTTTCCAGCCTACCAAAAATGGGAGGGAGAGGCGAAAAGGCGACCTGCGTCGGGTGGCCAGCGAATACAACGTGTCGAACTCGAAGACGGACGACGAGGGCTTCGGATTCTCAGTGAGGGGCGACGCGCCCGTCGTCATAGCAGCCGTGGAGCCCAACTCCTTGGCTGATGTAAGTAGTTACTTCTCTTCGTCGCTACATTCTTGCTAGAGTGGTCGTGGTCGTCACACCAGGTCCGGTGACAAGCCTCACAATCCGTCGCCATTCCTCATCTTTGACATCTACTTACCCTATGAATCACTATGCTTGCAAAATGCATCTTACGACTTTGCTGAAAACTTGGAGCTATGACAAGACTGAAACATGTTTGCATGAAATAAACTAAGGTAAAGTTAAAAAATTAAATCTAATATAATTTACAATATAGGCTTCCCTAAACGAAATTAACCTAAAATTAATATTAATTAAATAATATGCAATCACATAACTTAACTTAACTTTTCATTAAATAAATTAGCAAAATTACTACTACATAATAACCACACACACACATACACACACACACACACACACGCGCGCACACATACGCACGCACACACACACACATACACACACACACATACTTTTTTTCAGTTCCTACTAAAATAAGTCAATAGATATGCAATGGTATTTCCTAGCTGTATAATTTCATAATGTAAATCATTGGAGAGCGGGGTTTTCTAACACAAGTATCTACTTATACTTAAAAGAAAACCCCAATCGAAACCCTGTTTTTTTAAACCTGATTCTGAATCAACAATTTTGTATTTTTGTATTGTATCCTCCCGCACTGCAGCCTTTCTTGTGCACTCGTAGAGTGGACTATTGAGTGCGGTTTTGAACTGGTCAGTCCAGCGCATGGGCGACCTGCCGCGCGCAATATAAGTAGTAGACCCAAAGCCTCACCCCTCAATACAATAGGGCACCAAAACGCAAACTTGGCGGCGCACTGTAGCAGATAAGAAGAAGAAAATCGGCAAGACTTAAGGCTAATTTACACGTAACTTTATTTTACGCGATTAAATTGCATGTAAACAGTACTTACTACTTATTTAGTTGCCAACTACCTAACTTGCAATTTACTACTAAATTGTGTGTTTACACGCAATTAATCACTTAAAATTAAGTTAAAGTTACCTACTTAGCTACTTAATACGTGTAAATCCAGCCTTTAGAGCAAGCGAGATCAAACGCGAAGCTCAATTCCGAACGCGATGGAGGACTGTTGTGGACGTCTGCCCCATCTAGGGGACATAGGACATTAATGCCCGTTTTTACCATCAATCCCATATTTTTAAGTGACCCTATGAATATACCTACCATAGGGGTCACTTAAAAATTAGGAATTGATGGTGAAAACGGGCATAAGTCAAGTAAAGGGCAGCTTGATACCAATAAATAAAAAAATCCCTTAAGACAACTTTTTCGCCATGGCGGCGGTGGAGCCCAACTCTTTGGCTGATGTACGAGTCAGTAGTTTCAATCTGGCTAGATAAAATCTTATCGACCATACGACAAATGTATGGGTTTATCGCGCAATATCGATAAAATGCCTCAATAAACGTTTATCGCAGCACGCATCCTAGGCCTACAGGAATGATTTTTGTTTAGTTTTTGCTCTCATGAAATTCAGTTTGATAAAGATCGTTAAGTATAAATTATAGCTTACAATGTTGCATCGTGTATGAACGGGTGTTAGTCAATTTGCCCAAAAAATTAAGCAATAATAAAAACAAAACTGCATTGTGATAATAGATGGAAAACTGGAAAGGCAGTTAAGTATTGGCAGCAAATTACATTCCTTTACAATGCAGAAATCAAACCGTTCTTGGTTTGACAAGAAATCTAAATATATGTGACTGACTGACTGACTGACATAGTGATCTATCAACGCACAGCCCAAACCACTGGACGGATCGGACTGAATTTTACGAAACTCCACCCCTAAGGGGGTAAAACGGGATCCACGCGTACGAAGTCGCGGGCGGCCGCTAGTGTATAACTACTAAGGCTTAGCACCTTCACACATGTTTCTAAATTATTTTTTTAAACAAATCTGTACCTTATTAAGAGCTAATAAAGACTTTCGTTCCAGATTGGCGGTATGCGTGAAGGCGACTTCATAATCTCCATAGGCGAAAAGGATGTCAAGTGGAGCTCCCATGAGGAGGTGGTGCGACTCATACAGCAGGCTGGAGACACCCTCACCATGCGGCTCGCGACGCCCATGGATAAGAGCTTGTTGAAGGTAACATCATCATAAAAAAATATTTTTGGACAATTCCACACAGCGCCATCTACTTAGCCCCAAAGTAAGCAACTTATGTTGTGTTATGGGTGCTAGGTTGTAAAGGTCTTAAACAATCAGCGAGACTGATTTGTATGCTCTATCACAGCGGTTCCCGAAAGGTGGTCCGCGGAACCCTGGGGTTCCGTGGAAAGGCCGCAAGGGTTCCGTATAAAATATTATCCCACGTTTAGTGACCGACGTTGTTCGCGCGCACCGACTTGTTTACGCACAAGGGAGGGGCAGGGCGTGCGGGCGGAGTAGTACGGGGGTTCCGCTAGGAAAAGTATAATAAATTAGGGTTCCTTGGCAAAAAAAAATTGGGAAACCCTGCTCTATCACGTCATAATTATGTCAACATCACCCCTCCCGTGCCGCTCCCATCCTATTCCTCAGGCACTGACTGACGCCCGTATTCACAAACAATTCTTGCTTAAGTGAAGCAGCAATTCGAACGCACAGCGATGAATAGAGCTCTGTGATTGTTTCATGTGTCACCCTGTGCGTCCACGTGCACTGTGAGACCTCATAGTAATGTTTGTGAATACGGGCGTGAGATAAGCGCTACACCTAAAAAACTAATATAGTCGGTAAAGAGCCCATGACAGATGATGCCTGCCTTCACATTATAAAAAAGCTGCTGTCGCGCTTCTGACATCTAAATGTGAAAGCGCTCTAATACTTGTATTTCAAACGTTTTCCAGGCGTCCCCAGAGACCCCTCGGCAGTCGAACTCCAACCAGGGATCCGTATCAGCAGCGTCGACAGCGTCCAGCGGTTCCACAGCGGTCACCGCGCGCTCTTCGGCGAGACGGGCGCCATCTTGGAACCCGTTCCGACGTCACACAGCGCGCGACAACAGCTCGCATCGCGGATCGCATACCAGCAACGTCATTTTCAGATAATGTTTTTAGGGAGCTTATGGATCGTTTCATCCACGAAGTCGCGCCCCACCATTCTTCCGCTAATGTTCGAGTGTTATCGGTACACGCTAAATTATCCATGAGTGCACACGCACACTACAATAATGACGCTCGGATTGCTCGGATTAAATTCCCCGCACCCCGCGTTCCTTCGACCAAAAATTGGTGGGGCGCGTCTTCGTGGATGAAACGGTTACACATTGCAGCGGTATAAACGCGCGTTTTACAGTCGCGTGTGTGTAAAGACATGTTTTGCGACTGTATCGATGCTGTAAAAAGTCGCAATGTAAAAGGACCTCTATCGGTGCACAGTGGGTTAGCAGAGATGTCGGGCGAAAAAAGTCTTCTAAGGGCTGATTTTTCGATCGTCAGATATCTATGTATTAACTAAAGAATAAATCTTGTCCTTTTGACATATTTCCCAAACTGTCAATGTACCAAACTTCTTCAGTTAAAAGTTATCCGACGATTGAAAAATCGGCACTAAGTTCTCTAGACAAACTTTTCCAATAAAAATTAAATAAGATTCTAGTACTGAAATTTAATTCAGTTACTTAATTGAACTAAGTTTCAGTGATAGAATTTACTTTACGAACGTTATCAAGGTAGGCAGTAGGTACTTACAGATTTCAAACCACAGATTTTCAACAAAAAGTCGAGGCAATGTCTAACAGAGCACAGACAAGCTTTAAATGCATGAATAACAGCATTTTTTTAGGCTATGTAAATAATATTAATATTTCTTGACTTGGTCTGTCTTTTTAATAATTTTACAAGAAGACAGATTACAGGACAAGGACAACGTTATCTGTGCTGTTTGATTTTCCCGCGTAAAAAGTCGGTGCGCCATAGACTAAAATACTTTTTATTTTTAAATCAAACTAAAGTTGCTGCCTACTGCATTGGATTGAGAAGAAATGTTATTGATGACATAATATTCGCCGAATCGCTTGCATCTCAGCTTATAGTAAATGTGATGTAGATACGAATCTTTACATAGATAGCTAATGGATAGACTGCCTTTATCCGTAGTATTTAGGTAGGTAAGAACACTATCTTTTATTAACGAAATCTTACCATCACGTTATCAATCACTGTGCATACGTTAAAAATTCATTCCCGCCAGCTTTCAACAGATGGCGTTAGTCATACGATAGCCATTGAGCTTTGTTTTTTGTTTTTAGCTATTTTAATACTTACAACGCCATCTGTTATCTAGATTGCGTATTAGTGTTAAAGATTCAATCCCAAACACGTTATAGATTATATTCCGTCTCTATTTAGTATTAAACTGCTGAAAGTGTGAAAAAGATCATGATTCCACAACAAGGAAAACGTTTTTGTTATTATAAAGTAAAATTAAGAAAATAATTTGGATTAAAACGATTTTTTCATGTCGCGTGTCGTGGATTCTGAACAGAAGCTGTGCTCTGGCATACGCAACTATTATATATTTAGGTTCCTAAATATATATTTAGATTATGGGGACCTAATCTCGGCTATGATGTTCCAAAGGGTTATAATATATCTTATCTATATCTTTATTGTTACTGTTTTTAAGTTTATCTCTCTTTTTTCGTTGCAAAGTTAATAATATATCTTGGAGCACGTACTTAATACCTTAGTTTTACTTGTAAAAAATACCTTTCATTATTTCCGTAGAAATTAAGTTATTTTAATGAATTATATCTAATGATGTTACGGCCATTCCTTATTTTTCTCATGTAATTCACTTATCTACACTAGAACTATTGTTTGTTTATATTAAGAAAGACATACATTTTAATAAATTACTTCGTCTCTTACATACCTAAGTATGCATATGAAACTATTTAAAAAAACTCCTCATCTTTGCCTGCTTTCCATAATCAAACCCAATCCAAATCCGTCAACTTTCAAATTGCAATCTGTTTTTGGTCAAAATATCCACATTTTCAATGCTTTTACATTTTCATATAGTTTTTACGACTATGTAAGTCGATGAAGCACATTATGTCGTACCCTGAGTGTCCGAGCAACTGCACTCAGGATTTAATGAATGCTGCTGACAACGCCACTCTTGTATCGGAGTTTTGGGCTGACACTATGTAGGTTTTTTGTCGACACTTTAAGAAGAAGAAGAATGTAAGTGTAAGTAAAAGCATCGAAAATTGTGGATATTTGATCGAAAACGGATTGGAATTGCCAGTTGATGACGGATTTTGATTAGGATTAATTATGGCAAGCGGGCAATAACGTTCTTGTGATGGTAAACGATGCAACCATTGCTTTCATATTATCTTTTCTCCACACTTACCTACTTGGTTTACGGAGACTGTCGCTTCTTTATTTAATTTTAAAAGACGTGCACAGTTATGTTTTGTTTGAAGGGTTGGTTTTATTTCACTATTTTTTATTTTATAAACGAGGCAGGTTCTTCAACATATCATTTTATTATTATAGTAAATATCTACTAAACACAATCGCTAGCATTATTAACTAAAGACTAAAAATAATGCTTAAAACCACAATTTAGTTTGGTTGTTGTTTTGGAGATAGTACGTATTTGAGTTTCGATGTCACAATATATTCTTGTTAAGTGTCTAACAGTATTTTAATTATTATACGAAATTGTCATGAACTGGTTGCGATTGAATAAAAAAGCTATCGATCCTTTTTTTAATTGATTGATCGCAACCAAAAAACGATTATAGTTTGTAGGTTAATTGAATACTATAAGACTATGGAAATTGTAAAAAGTAAATAAGAGTGAATAAAATTAAAAGAGTGTATCTATGTAAAAAATATACTACAGTTATGATTGTATAAATTGTTGTAATGTAATCTTGGTAATCAATAAAGGTTATTTAAAGGCTTTTTTGTTTAATTGCGTCTAAATAAGCAAGGGGGCTTAGGTAATAATTTTAAAAAATCTGGCATGTACGATTACTTAAACATGAAAATAATTCATACTTGACTTCACTAGAAACACAAGTATGTATTTAGCTTACTACGACAAGTATGACGAAAAGGTATTACTGGGACTAAGTCCTAATTTTTGCAATACGAATATTTCTGATGTGCTGTTCAGTTCTTATGGTCATGTCGTGGACATTATTTTTTGCTAATATGATTTCTTTTGTTTCCCCTACTGTTTCATAAAATATTTTAAGAGTAGGCGCACACCGTTGATTTTTCGTCGGCCGATAGTTTAGTCGGGCAGTTGATCAGTATGGGCATGTATGGGAGTGCGCACACTATGCCGATTCGATTTGGCCGATTCTTCATACAAATTAAAATCGGGCACAACTATCGGCAAACTAAAAAAACCGGCCAAGTGCGTGTCGGACTCACGCACAAAGGGTTCCGTACCATTGATTTATGATTTTTTTTTTATTTATTTGTAAGAAAGATTAAGCGGTAATAAGCGGTTTACGATTTACGAAGTATTAAAAAAAACTACTTACTAGATCTCTTTCAAAACAATTTTCGTTGGTAGTTTTTATAGTAATGTACATCATGTTTTTTTTAGATTTTTCATTTTCTTATTTTAGAAGTTAGAGGGGGGAGGGACCAACTTTTTTCCACTTTGGAAGCGTCTGTCACGCAAACTATTCGGTTTAGAAAAAAAATATTTTAGAAACCTCGATATAATTTAAGACCTATCCATAGATACCCCATACCTAGAGATGGGTTTGTAGCCAGCTAGTTTGGATAATAACTGATTATTATCTATTAATAGCCATTAATAGCCATCCATTGGCTAGTAACCCTGCTATTAATAGTTTCTTACGTTTTTTCTTCCACCTTTAAAATCAAATCAATATTAAAATCAAATATTACTCAAAGAAACAAAAAAGAACTAAAAAAACATCAATGTAATTTATATAAACGATATTGTAGTTAAAAAAGAATCTAAATATATAAAAGGAGAAACTGACTGGCTTAGTGACAGATCAACGCACAGCCTAAACGGCTAAACGTAGGCACTCGAAAGGAAGGGACGTAGCTTAAATACCGTAGAGGTGCACTAAGAAAGGAATTACCGAAATTCCCAAGGGAACGGGAATTAGCGGGAAAATCCTTTTGTATGAAAAATCTAAACCGCTTAAGTCAGACGCTTGAAATTTGGCATGTAGGTACATTGGTAAACTTAAAGCTTAGTTACAACAAGGAATTCCTGAAATTCCCACGGGAACGGGAATTAGCTGGAAAATACTTTTGTATGAAAAAAGTATACCGCTTAAGTTAGACGCTTCAAATTTGCCATGTAGGTACCTTAGTAAACTTAAAGCTTAGTTACAACAAGGAATTCCCGAAATTACTACGGGAACGGGAATTAGCGGGAAACTCCTTTTGTATGAAAAATCTAAACCGCTTAAGTTAGACGCTTGAAATTTGGCATGGAGGTACCTTAGTAAACTTAAAGCTTAGTTACAACAGGATTTTCCAAAATTCCCACGGGAACGGGAGTTAGCGGGAAAAACCATTTGTATGAAAAAATCTAAACCGCGTAAGATAGATGAAGGGGTAAAACGGGATCCACGCGTACGAAGTCGCGGGCGGCCGTTAGTGCTTAATAACAGGCGACACTAAAAAAATAGGTACATAAAATACCCAGAAAATGTCCATAAATAGTAAAAACTCACATATTTTTTTACTTTTTTTGTCGATAAAAATAGGTTTAGTAGTTTCGCCTATTTTCGTATGTGCACTTTCTTAAGACTCACAATGTACTAGCGGCCGCCCGCGACTTCGTACGCGAGGATCCCGTTTTACCCCCTTCATCTATCTTACGCGGTTTAGATTTTTTCATACAAATGTTTTTTACCGCTAACTCCCGTTCCCGTGGGAATTTTGCAATATCCTGTTGTAACTAAGCTTTAAGTTTACTAAGGTACCTGCATGCCAAATTTCAAGCGTCTAACTTAAGCGGTTTAGATTTTTCATACAAAAGGATTTTCCCGATAATTCCCGTTGCCGTGGGAATTTCGGGAATTCCTTGTTGTACCTAAGCTTTCAGTTTACTAAGGTACCTACATGCCAAATTTCAAGCGTCTAACTTAAGCGGTTTAGATTTTTCATACCAAGGGATTTCCCGCTAATTCCCGTTCCCGTGGGAATTTCGGGAATTCCTTTCTTAGTGCACCTTTACGGTACCTAAGCTACGTCCCTTCCAAATTTCAAGTGCATACGTTTAGCCGTTTAGGCTGTGCGTTGATATGTCACTAAGTCAGTCAGTTTCTCCTTTTAACGTGGTTTAGATTTTTTCATACAAATGTTTTTTCCCGCTAACTCCCGTTCTCGTGGGAATTTTGCAATATCCTCTTGTAACTAAGCTTTGAGTTTACTAAGGTACCTGCATGCCAAATTTCAAGCGTCTATCTTACGTGGTTTAGATTTTTTCATACAACTGTTTTTTCCCGCTAACTCCTGTTCTCGTGGGAATTTTTCAATATCCTCTTATAATTAAGCTTTGAGTTTACTAAGGTACCTGCATGCCAAATTCCAAGCGTCTATCTTACGTGGTTTAGATTTTTTCATACAAATGTTTTTTCCCGCTAACTCCCGTTCCCGTGGGAAGTTTGCAATATTCTCTTGTAACTAAGCTTTGAGTTTACTAAGGTACCTGCATGCCAAATTTCGAGCGTCTATCTTACATGGTTTAGATTTTTCATACAAAAGGATTTTCCGGCTGATTCCCGTGCCCGTGGGAATTTCGGGTATTCCTTTCTTAATGCACCTCTACGGTACCTAAGCTACGTCCCTTCCAAATTTCAAGTGTTAAATTTGTAAACTATGAAGGGATATGTTTAATCATTAGTATAACATTAATAGCAGGGTTACCATCTGAAATCGGCTATTATTGGCTATTAATGGCTAATAACTGCTTTTAATCCGTTATTAGCCAATTGCTATTAATCGGATTATTAGCACTTACCCATCTCTACCCATACCCCATACGTATGTGTTTGATGAAAAAAATTTTTTTGAGTTTCAGTTCTAAGTATGGGGAGCCCTCAATATTTATTATTATTTTTTTATTTTTGCATCAAAATCTTAATGCGGTTCACAGAATACATCTACTTACCAAGTTTCAACAGTATAGCTCTTATAGTTTCGGAAAAAAATGGCTGTGACATACGGACGGACGGACAGACAGACATGACGAATCTATAAGGGTTCAGTTTTTTGCCATTTGGCTACGGAACCCTAAAAATCAACGGTGTGCGCCTACTATAACGGAAATTATTGGAACCCACAGACAAGGTAGACTATGGACGGAAACGGATCTCTATTTTTTTTACTGAAAGTGATACCAACGCACAATTTCACTCCCAAAAATATGGGAAAATAAATACCTTGTTAATAATTTTTAGTCCTATAAAGTCGATTAGCAAAGTAAGCTCTGTCCTACTTTGGTCCTATTTGAATTTTAATTATTCAAACATTTTACAAATAATCAATTATTTATATTCTAACTTATGTCAAAACCAGATTCTTATACTTAGCAAGATTAAATTAGTATAATAATACTTAATCAATAAAGTTAAATTAACGATTAAACTATACCGACCGGCTACGCATCCCTTAATCCAAGTTCTTTGAGCAACCAAAAATTAGTACTCAAATACGTCATGAGAGGGCGCTGCTTCGTTCAGTCAAAATCCTCCATCCAGTGTAAAGACCTGCTGTGTTCAATAAATATACTGTGAATTGTGAGTTGTGAGTGAATAGGTATTTGTGAGTGCAGAAAGACCTAATAAAGCTATTGGATGTAAGCCCCGGCCGAGCAATTTGAAAAAAACCCGACTGCAAGTAAGCGACGCGTCGCCCGGCAGCGTTGGCCAAGTAAGTCCCAAAACTTCCCTACTTGTAGCAAGCCAGACAATGTAGAAACTCCCCTACCTAGGTTCAATATTTCTTCAGATGCAAAATCGGATGTTGGGAGTGCAAGTCATGTAATGAGGCAACACTGCTAATGTCAAAAAACCGGCCGGCTCGGCTCCTGGCTCGCTCAGACATCATTCATTCATTGTAGAGATGTTCAATCCGGTAACCTTATATCGATATTCTGGATGACAATGAATCATAAAAAAACTGCATCAGTCCACTTTAATTAAACCATGTCGTTTATTGACATTGCATTGCTATGAAGAGGTGGGGAATTAAATACTTTTTGTTATAAATATGCCAAAGTTATATGCTAAAGTAACTCTCGTGAAAATACGGTCGGTACCTACGTTTACGCTTGATATAAAATTAATTAATGTTCTTTCCTCGACCTAAACATTCTTGTTTATCCACACGTTTATCGATCCACCAACGAATCGAATATACTACTGTATCGGACAATGGTACAAAAATCGAGTTGAATCGATCCATTTCGACACATATTGAACATCCTTAATTCATTGCACGTTGCTTGTCATTGCTATTAATCATTCATTCAATTTCAATTTCATTCGTTCATTTTCATACTTGCTTCATCAACGTTGGCTTGTGTTTTTGTTGTTTTTCTCCCAATATTTCTTGATTTTTGAAAGATTTGTCTGAATTATTGACTGAATTTACAGCCTCACTGGTCTTAGTTTAGGTTATCATTGTTGTGGAAAAGTGATCATAATGAGAGTCGACGATTCCAAACCCTGGTCGCGTGGTTTGTTTATTTCTTGCTGTAATTTTTGCAGTATTAACGTTGTTATCTCATATCACAAAAATTACACATGATTTTGTGTTCAAATGGGCATTTTAATAGCTTTGTCTAGATCTATGATGAGGTGACAGTTACACGGTGCACATGATGGAGTTTGACACCTTTCGTATACTGTAAAATACAATGACATGCTATTTTATGTGCATTGCCATGAATACTAACTGTGTCTGCCTGATGG
This sequence comes from Ostrinia nubilalis, assembly GCF_963855985.1. Classification (NCBI taxonomy): domain Eukaryota; kingdom Metazoa; phylum Arthropoda; class Insecta; order Lepidoptera; family Crambidae; genus Ostrinia; species Ostrinia nubilalis. The sequence continues at coordinate 9,157,415 of NC_087109.1, read as the reverse complement.
TTATTGATTTTCATCTGAAATTGAGTTGACCTTGTGACACAGAGCTGGCGTTTTTAATTTGGTCTAAATAAGTATTCAGTGGTTTACACTTTACATTTCTATCATTTACTTGTGAAGTGTCTGTCGTTGGTTGATTTTGTCCTAATTATTTACTGTACTAAGAAGGAGAGAAAAGGGTGGATTTTTTTGCATTTCAAATGTCAGGTAGGTTGGTGGTTTTAAAGTTTTGTAACATGGTGGTCAGAGGTTAGGGCAGCAGGTAGTCAAAATGTCTTGGATGTCTTTTAATACGGTAGTTGTGTCAAAAATTCATTTAACAACAACACAATATTAAGGTCATTGATCGATAATGGATGTTTTTCAAGTTAGCATCATAAAATTAGGTAAACCTTATTAAATCTGTGATTTTACCACAAGAGAAATGTGTGTGGTTTTAAATTGTAATAAATAAAAAAATGTAATGGTTTTTCAGCACAAATTACTTTCAAATTATTATGTACGTAGATATCTGGGAATTTCGGGAGAGCATGCATGCTTACTCACCTAATATGTACCAGACTGGTTTTTTCTAGATTTACCTTCAAGTGAGGTACATGACACAAAGTCAGCAAAACATCATATTTAAAGAAAGCTTTGAAACGTAAATGAGATATTATGGTTGGAGTAACTTAAGGTTCTTGAATGTTCTATAAAATGGTTGATATTTCTTTGGTTTTGTTTTGGCATTTCAGCATATTGGTAATATGAATATCCGAATAAGGAAAAGATGATTTAAATCTTATGTGCGTAGTATTCTCTGCATAATAATTCGATGGGTGCCTGGAATAAAGCCGCAATCGATAAAACACAATTTTACAGGAGAAGAGATTTAGTGAAATTTTTGAATAATAACTAAACTACGAGGCGTATCCAAATGGTTTGTATATCAAACGATGCGTTATTTTTTCTGGAGTAACATATAATGTGCATAAGGTTATAGTGCTTAGAATATACCTTAAAAAAGGTAGAAATACATATTGCCGCTTCATACATTGAAAGTCGGTTCCGTAAGAGTCCATTGTGGTTTTATTCCGGTAAAAAGTGCAAAAGTAATCATACAGCAATAGTGCATTGCAGCGTTGTGCGCTGATCTGAAGGATGTATGGCGAATACAGTAATAGCGGTTTGCTTGAATTTAATGATCGACTTGGAAAATGTACTGGTGAATGCTGTGTACATTATATGTTCATATGGTCCGTATCGAAATGAGTACAAAGTTGAATATCTAGAGTGTTTCGTTAATCCCAACTAATATTATAAATGCGAAAGTAACTCTGTCTGTCTGTCTGTCTGTCTGTCTGTCTGTCTGTCTGTCTGTCTGTCTGTCTGTTACGCTTTCCCGCTTAAACCTCGCAACCGATTTTGATGAAATTTGGCATAGAGATAGTTTGAGTCCCGGGAAAGAACATAGGATAGTTTTTATCCCGGTTTTTGAAACAGGGACGCGCGCGATAAAGTTTTTCTGTGACAGACAAAATTCCACGCGGGCGAAGCCGCGGGCGGAACGCTAGTATCTTTATATAAAGTAGTGGAATTCATTAGTACATAATGATAATATTATAATATTACACGCTTTTGCCCGCGGCTTTTTCGTAGTTTAGAAGTTATCAATAATTTTGTAACTTTTTTTCAATTTCATGACCTAGTAGGCTTTAAGAAAACTTATCTTTATTTCGGGTAGACTTATCTCAGATTTCTTTATTTTGACAATATCGCTATTAATTGCAAATGTTTGAAAAAAATATTCACCTTCCTATCTTTGATGCAAGATTCAAAATTTTTGCTAGTAACATAAAAAAAATGCTTTTAGCAGAACATTCTCAAAATTTCAACTTAAATGTTTAAATAATAAAAAATTAGAACTTTCATAGGTCTAAAATAATTTTAAAAACTGCGCAGTTTTCTGGACATTCATAATAATACAAAAAAAACATGTACTTAATAGGCCACTATTTTTGTAATCGCTCCACTAAAGTGGTAAGTCGCTAAATGTTTTTGACTTTCTTAAAGTGAATTAATATGGGCAATCTTCTAAGTTTACATTACGTAGGTAGAACAGATTTAGAGACAATAACTGAACAGAACATGTTTTTATTCTCAGCAAGGAAGCTTTTGCCCTTTATCACACCTGGTGGAAACTGTGATCAGGCTCAAGGTAGAAGGAAACTTCAACTACAGAGAAACTATGGCTTCCTACCTCCAATGCCGAAACATATTGTTATTATAAATAAGCTTTAATGAACATAAACCAAATATCCCTCCTTCTTCTCTTCCTAAGTCCCCATTATCTTCCTAAGTCTGTCGCCATAACAATAATGTTGACAGCATTACTGTGTTCCAGCAGTTGTCAGGTAGGTACACAGCATTGCTTGATGTAAATTCAATCAACATATTTTTATTGCATAGAAGAACACCATGAAGTATTATTACTTAAGAAAGTTTAAAGAAATTGTACAAGTAGGTAATGTTTATTGTGACTTGGTACACATAGTTTGTTTCAGGGAACAAAGCCGCAATGGCCGTTACTTGTAGAAGTTTGAAATAAAACTTTTAACATTGAACATGCCACGATTATTCTGGTAAACAAATTTCCGGGAATAACGATTCAATATCCATAGTGCTTTTGGTAAATCAGCCAGTTTCAAAGATAAAATTCTGAAAAAAAATCACAAGGTGTATAGGGACCCCCAGATTACGAAAATCGCTTAATCGGAAAACTGCTGCTATGGCTATTGCGGCTTTATTCCAGGCACCCATCGAATTGTATTTCATACATAATTAAATTGTATTTACAAAGATGTTCCATTGTCTGCTCTGTCCAATATTGAAATAGCTACCATAGTGTTGTACATCCTTCATCATATCTTTTTATTTTCTGACATAGGTATAAACTGTGAGACATTTGTTTGGTGTATTCATTGACTTATTTATTGGAGGTGGAGGGTTCTAAAGTGAAGATGAGCATGTTCATATAATATAGACTTGCTTTCAGATTCATATTATTAAATTTTGTGTTTTTAAATACATTTTTTTGAAAAATAGTAGTAAGTAAATTGAATAGTCAATTGTTGGTCCTACCATAGATATTGTGTAACCACAGAAAATAGTCCTATTTTTTCTTGACACAAAGTTCACCTCAATGGTGCATCACATACCTCAAAGACTAATGCTTTAGCATTCAGCTTCTTACTTGTTAATAAACATAGACTTTCCGTAGGATAAACGAAGTCCTGTTTCTATCAATTATGTTGCTCTTATCTAATGATAGTAAAAACATGTTACACTGTTCAGTATTAAAGTGTATTTTGTCATCAATTAAAAGATAAAAATTGATAGTACCTATTTTCAATAATATTGAAGTTACTTATACATCTGGCAACATCATACGGATATAAAACGTATCTAGAACGATATAAATACATGTGCTGAAGCAGGTGTCAATATTTGTTAGTTAATGCTAAAAATAAATTACTACCTACTGTCTTGCAACGTTGCAACACACCTGGTTTAATAAGGTGTATTAATAATATAATACACTGATATTTCATATATTCAAACACCATATTTAAGTACAATTTCTCTCTTTTGTGTGCTGGTGTTTTTATTTGGTTTGAATTCAGTGATTATAGTTTTTACAATTCCGTCTATTAATTATTTTGCTAATCTAAATAAATTTTTACAATAGGGATGATGACTGGGTGATTAAATTGAAATTCTATTTAGTCCGTCAGATAATTAACTCATATTTTTAATTTTTTTCCATAATCCAATCTACTAATTTAGTTGGGTTTTATTAAAATTGATTAACTTTTCAATAATCATTATTTAAAACTAGGTAAACTAAATTAATCAGTTACTCTGTTTAACAATAGCATCACAGATAAAATTACTCAGTCATTATGTAAGTACTACTGTTATGAACATAAAGTAGGAGGTAGGCACCTTCATACAAATATTGAATCAGTCAAATCAAAGTAGGTATAATCTGGGGTTACATCATTCATCATCGTCGTTCATTAATTCTTTAAGAATATCATCATCATTTTTGTAGTAGGATTTTCGCCGAGCTCGGATATTTTGTAAACCACTTGGACCAGGACCATCCATATTACTACATATCAGTAGTCTTCGTAAAAAGTTAAAGCCGCGAATTTAAATTTATTTTTTCTCACTTATTCAAAGTAACTTTTTCCATAGTTTTAATGTCTGATATCTTTTCATCCATATTACTACATATCAGTAGTCTTCGTAAAAAGTTAAAGCCGCGAATTTAAATTTATTTTTTCTCACTTATTCAAAGTAACTTTTTCCATAGTTTTAATGTCTGATATCTTTTCATTAGACAAAATTTTCAGTTTATTTGCTTTATTTTCCGTTGTATTTTTTTGTTGACTCGTTATTTTTGTAACGGTTTCATTCTGCATCTCGTTTATTTGTATGTCATTAATAACAATTTCATTTTCACACAGTAACATGTCGTCAAATATGATAGGCATTGTTTTTATTGAATTACTTGCTATAAAATCAAAGTCATTTAGTGTGTCAAGTAATATTTTTTCAGTGTTTTCTCCGTTTTCTTCTTTATTTTCTTTTACAGCTATATTTTGATCATTGAATGTGTTAAGTAGGAGTATTTTTTCACTGCCTTGTCCGTTTTCTTCTTTATTTTCGTTTTCAGCAGTATTTTGATTTTGTGTTTTAGTTTTTTTCCCTACACCTTTTCCTTTGTATTTTTTATTATTTTTGCTATTATTAGTAATCTTCTATGGAACATGACAGGAAAGTAGAACATTTCATTTTAAATAAATATTTGGACTATTTTAAAACTTCTCACGTGAGAATGAATCTGAAATGGATGTTTGGTATATTTTAATAATTAGAAAGAAAAAAATATATTTGGCAACAAATTAAATCATCTCTACGTCCATGTTTCATACATTCATTGATATGAATTTTTAAATTTTTTACACATAAAAGCAAATTCAGAACAATTTTTTGTTGTTATTCTTATTTCTAGGTATTAAAGCAATAAAAATGAGCCATGCATAACCCGTGCGCAAAAATACTGTAGACAGTTGTAATTGAAGAGGATTTTTTGAAATAAAAATCAAATTGGTGAGGGGAAAATGGCCTTTAATTAGAAAACAAAATTCCTTGATTTGATTTCAAAAAGCCGTGACAAATCATCAAAATCATCATAAAATAAAAAAAAAATATTAATTAAATTTTCAAAATGGCCCCCACCCTCCTGTAAACACACAATGGCCCTCATGGCAACACTTTGTGTTATTCGACGCAATTCTGCAGGATTTTCTTTTATTTCTGCTGCAGCTGTGAAAATTCTAGCCGTCAATTGCTCGCGGCTTTCTATGGGCACAGCGTACACTTTCTGTTTCATGTACCCCCAAAAATAAAAATCTAATGGTGTAAGATCCGGAGATCTTGGCGGCCAGGCAATAAATAGGTCCTCCTCTACCGATCCACTGGACCCACTTTTCATTTAAATAATCACGAACTGTACGTGCAAAATGTGCTGGAGCTCCATCTAACTGCAACACCATTCGCCTTCTCGTCGCTAATGGAACGTCACCCAAAAGCAAGGGCAACGTATTTGTTAAGAAGTCCAAATACGAGAATTGAGTCTGGAAAGATGTCTCTCTAATTACGTGAGGGTTTTCAGCGGCCCAGACATGTAAATTTCGATGGTTGGTGATACCCGCTCTGGTGAATGTGGCTTCGTCTGTCCACAAAATGTTTTTCATAAAATGTGTAAAATGGGTTGTTTCGTTGCTGTGTAATTATCCAGCCAGAAAAGACAGATCTCGCACGGTAATCGACAACCCCCAGATGTTGAGCACGCCGGAAATGATACGGATGCAGACCTTCTCTTTTCAATATTCTCCAGACGCGTATTCTTGGTATACCGACTCTTATCGACAGGAGACTGATACTGGTGTTTTAAAACAGTCTATCTTAATCATACTTTTATCGAAATCATCTATATCTTTCACTGGACGTGGCAAAATGCTTTCGTTGATGCATTGTTTGGTGCTCCCTACAATTTCCAAACTGAATACACAAATCTTGGCTGTAAGGTCATACTTGACTGAAATTGGTCGTCTTACATTTTTTGGGATCATTTAATTCCGCTAATTAGCACATTGTTGATGACAATGCGCGCTTGAGGTTGAATGTTTGTTCCAACGAGTTTAATATTGTTGTCGAAAAATGCGTCCATATTAAAATAAAAAGCTTTGAAGCTTTAAGTTTCTATGGTACAGTGGTAAGAAGTTGCTTGTGAAAAGAAATCAAATACATTGAACGTTTCAGAGTTGCTCGGTACTTCCTTTTCGTTTTTCTTTCGTCTGAACCAGCGCCGCCGCTCGCCTACTCTCCGCTAGATAGTGGCTTAACCTGTCCGCCCCAAATACCTGGAAAGAAATAACCTGTTAATACTTTTCCAAAGCCAGTTCTATTCGGAACTAGTGCCGGCGCTCGTCGTACTCTTCGCTAGCGCCAGTACCTGCTGGGTGGCGTAAAGATAGTGGCTTAACCTGTCCGCCCAACTTCCTGGAAAGAAATAACCTGTTAAATACATTTTCAAAGCCAGTTCTATTCGGCACTAGCGCCGGCGGTCGTCGTACTCTTCGCTAGCGCCAATACCGGCTGGGATCTTGCACAAGGCGTTACCCAGGACATTCGAATATCCGAAGGTATTATGCTTCGCGGTCAGGATTTTTTTATTTTTTTTTAGGTCCTTCAGAACCTTGCTATAAATAAAAACTACTGCTGTACTGCTTCCAGCAATTACAATAATATTGTTGTTGTACTGCACTGCATCCCTTCGCCATTTGTTAAAGTATGAGGCATTCATATCATGGTGGTAGTCTACCATTTTCGATTTAGTGCTAAAGACCAACAATGAGTTGGGCACAGGACCTGTCTCTGACCTGTTTCTTACCTTATTCCGTTCTCGTCTATAGGCAGCTCTGAGATGTTCTATTTTTTTCTTAATTTCGGTAATAGTCGCAAGGGGGTAATATGACTTCCATTTTTCTTAAAGTATTTGAAATGCTTGATTGCGTGCATCTTTATTACAATAAAGGCTATGTGCGGTATTCCTCAAACATGGAAGGTCTTTATACAACTCCAACAGCTCTATAACAGCTTTTTTCTCGGTACTAACGATGTCTTCATGGCGTCGTGCCGAATTTATGTCTGTGAACACGTTACGTGTTGCGTGTACGGAGGCTCAATTGCGACTAAACTGACATTTGGTTCGGTGCGCCGTCCACACGATCGAATCGGTTCGGAACGCACCGCGTTCGATATGCAAGCGCTCCGAACCAGCCGTACCGATATTAATAATAATAATGTCCGGCGGACCGTGCGCCACACGATCGAATTTGGTTCAGAGCGCAATATGTTCGTGGTCCGTTCCGAACCAAGTTCGATCGTCTGTGAATACTTTTAGCCCTGTGTTTTCCGTTGCAGCAAGAAAAACAGGGCAAGTTAGACTACAAAAGAAGGGTGAAATTACCACCTTGTCACCACTACAACAACGTTGCGGACGTCAATTTATTCCTTATCTTGCAACAGGCGGTACCCAGGACATTCGATTCTCCGAAGGTATTATGCTTCGCGGTCAGGATTTTTTTATTTTTTTTAGGTCCTTTAGAACCTTGCTTTTTTAGTTTTTTTTCTATCATTGCATGCATGCTGTCTACCTCCATCTGGGTATGGCCTACTTCTAAATATTTTTGCTCAATTGTTACATTATACAGCATGGCTGTGTTGAAGAGAGCATTACTTAAGATGACGTTTCGGTTTTGGTATGTACACCCATCTGTGTACAATATTATGTGTCTGTTATTTCCATGCAACGGACCCATGTGTGTTAGAAAACCCGTATAGATTTGTCGAAATTCTCGCTGCAGTTGTGGTGTAATAAATCTTATAGTTTTACTACTTTTGCGCCTTATGATTGTATTTCAATCGTTAAAGTCTGGATATCAGGTTTGTTTAAATAGTTTTAATAGTTTATTCATTAAAAAAAATAAGAGCGTTATGAGAACTTATTATGCTAGATTTTACATTAGTTTATAGTCTTTTTAGCCTGAGCTAGGTTAAAACCTGTGTTTCAGGTTTAATCGCTTGTATCTTATAATATGTTGGGATTATAGAACAGTTCCCTTTGTTAAATTTCTAAAGTAAAAATGTTGTGCTTTCGTTAAATCTGCTTCAATCAAAAAACTCAATCCGTTAGCACTCCATTCTATTCTATGAGACTGGACACGAGGACTCGCTCGCTGTGTTTTGTGCTTTTCCTTTGACTACTGTACTACTTTAACTTTGACAAACATTAAAAATCTGTCAAACTCCATACAAAAAACACCGGTTATCGTTATAGTTAGTCTTCGTCCTGGCGCTCATGAGCTCGTGTATGGCTTTCACGTCTACTGTATCTGGGAACTCTTTGGTTACTGCGGCTTTTAAATCGTCCCAGCTTTTGAATGGACGTTCAGCTCGAAGCCATAGTTGCGCAGTGTCCGTAAACGATCGTCGTGCCACCAGTAATTGTTGTAACGGGGACCAGCCAAATATCACCAGAGGAAAAATATTCACCTCTGGGAGATTACCATCAATGGTGGTAAAGCACCCTTACTCGGAATCCTTTATTTTTTCAACGGTCGCGAATTCGTACAGTTTTGTTGCGGCTTGTTTTCAAAAGGCCTTTATGTCTGCATGGATTAAACTTGCAAAGTTCAATAATAAACTGTCGCAATCCATATTGGTATATCTCCGTTCACGCCCTAGTTAAAGATGTTAACTCGCTAATTGATGTCTTTATTCCCTCAAAGTTCCTCTCTTAATCGTCGTATTATGTGAGCTTTGTAATTTCTCGTTCTGCCGCGCCGGTCAGGCTTCTGAGTTCTAGCCCAGCGCTGTAGGATATTGCACCCGATATGGGCTTCTTCATTTGTGTCCATTTGATATGTGATGAAAATAGTTTATTTACAAAATTAAACCAGTCATTCTGTATATCTCCATGTATGGTGTATAGTTGGTAGGCAACATTTAAAAGTGCCGTCACCGAAATAGTGTTGAATTTGGACATAAACTATTTTTAGCTGGGCGTTTCAAACCGATGTTGGGTAACTTTTTTCCTATTTCGTCACACACTTGGATGAAGTATTTATCAAAATGTGGATCGAAATCTTCTTCAACTACTTCACAGTTTTCAATTAACATATTGTCAAAATATGAACAATCTAAGTCATTTTCATTATCATGAAATGATGAAAAAAATACACTGACACACTGGTTATTGCTCATTATTAGAGAAGTTGGAAGTTCACCACAAATTATTTTTTTCTAGAGAACAGTTAGTTGTGATGTTATACTTCTCAAAAATACCAAATAAAAATAATTTGAGTGTCGGTGTTGATATCAAACAATACTTCTACATGAAGTACGCACTTGTAGTGCCTTTACCTTTTGAGCATAATCCACTTAATTTTAATTTTAAATCCTCCTTAGAATCTTTATTTGTAATTTGCTTTTCAGTCTTCCAAATCATTGAGATTTTTTATTTTTTAAACCCTAAGGGTTCTTACACACGAACAGCATTTTGCTGTCGACGCATGTAACTGCAGTCGACGTCAGAAGGCGACGGCTAGCTGTCGACATGCTGCCGACGTGCTGTCGACGCGTTCGCGGCCGCCGCCGGCAGGTGGCGACAGCTAGCCGCCTCCGCCATTTTGAAGGTCAACTGTCAGTCAGTAGTCCAGGAGCTTACACGCACACCTAATGAGTTCCGAACAAATTGATTCGGAATTGCTAAAAAATTAGTGCTGTCAAAAACAATGAAATAATATGGAACTCGAATACCATAAGACTACCATAATAAAACATTAAAAAATAGAGCATGGGCGTCGGTGTGTGTAGTCTCGTTCTCTATTCAATAACATTTCTTAAACCCACAATGACCGGTTCTTTCTCTTTCGTCGACGACGACGGAGTAAATGCAACAACAGTGTTTCTTCAATGAAATCCATTTTCAACTGGCTGGCTCCTGTACAAAGACGTACGCCGACACGGTCGTCGCAGCAAGCTGTCGACTCGTCGACGGCAGACGTCGACGTGTCGACAGCTTGCTGCGGGCACGTCGACGGCTAGCTGCCGACAAGTGACGGCGACTGCGGTCGCCTTTGCTGTCGTCAATGTGCTGCTCGTGTGTAAGAGCTCTAATGAATCAACTGTGTTAAAAATAGCAAAGCTGGTGGAAAATGTATTTTTTTTCGCCGCACGGCTATGACCCTGGTTCCTCGACCTACCAGAGAAAGTTCTTATAACCTGTTGCTATTTTGTTTGCGTTTAAATTATAAAATAAAATTCAACTAAGTCGTTTTGTCATCATGTTCTTTATAGTGTGATGGTGTTGGTTACAACTCCACCAATTAAAATTAATTTCTACTAGCATGACGGTATAGTAGAGCATGTCCCGAACATGTTCATGTAATAAATGTACATTACTTTTGCAAGCAATGCTTCTTCGGTAGTGCGACATAAGTTAATTGACTGATATGTCAATGAGCGTTTGTTTAACTTTCTACCAAGATGTACACTTGTTAATTTTATTAATGTTACCTATAAAGGTCACAGCACGTTGTACATTATGCACGTTAATATTACAGCTTCAGAAATTGAGAGGATAAGTTACGAGAATAAATCAACCCAGAACTTCACTCGATCAAGTTTTGACTGATCAACAAACATCACTTTCATTTTGACAGATCAACAGGCAGAAGTACGGAAGGCGGGAGAGGTGGAAACTGTCAAATTAGATATGTGAACGTAATGTTTGGACATAGACTATTTTTAGCTCGGCATTTCAAACCGATGCTGTTGTGTAACTTTTCTATTTCTTCACACACTTGCCAAAATATGGAATCTTCTTCACCATTAGTTGTTTCTTAAACTTTTACATGTTTCAATTTAAAAATTGACAATATCATGTGGTTTAAAATCCATCTACGCCCATTGTCAGCTTCAGAGTAAGCAAACTAAGTATAGGCAAATATTTGCATAATACTGCTGAAGTGGCTTACCCTGCCGATTCCAGTTCCACGAATCAGTTGATCACGTGGAACGTGGAGTTCCATCTTGTAGGCATGTCCTGTTTCAGCTCATTTTCATTTTTCTGATATTTCCGAAGCTTTTCGGTAGCTTGATGGCTTTTCTTAAAGAATCGGACAATGCCGGACCTTCTTTATAATGTCTTGCTTGCTTTTAGCTGGGCGTTTCAAACCGATGTATTTGTCAAAATATGGATCGAAATCTTCTTCCCCATTATTAGCTGCTTCAACTTTTTCACATGTTTCAATTAAAATATTATCAAAATATGGACAATCTAAGTCATTTTCATTATCATGAGATGATGAAAAAAATACACTGACACACTGGTTATTGCTCATTATCAGAGAAGTTAGAAGTTCACCTCAAAAATATTTTTTCTATTTTTTCATCAAGAATACTTTTGTGAATTTTCTGAATGTATTTATACTAGTATGCATAAAACGGTAATACTAATGGAATGATTTACTTAAATTATTAGGTTTGATATGTTACGGGAATTAATTCAAATTCTTCTGCTGAGGGTTGAAGAACAGCGTTGATTGTTTGAACCATACCATCAAAACATGGGGGCTGGGTCATTTATCTTGGATTCCTGCGATCCTTAGTGATCCTCTGTATAATAATAAAAAATACATCCCTCCTCTAAGACTGTAAATCCCAAAAAAATTTTCAATCACATCTTGATTCAATCGGTAAGTTAATAGCGCTTCCTGCTCCATAATTTACTTTTCTCGCTACGGTGGAAGTCCGCTGACATCATCGAGACGACTAAGAGACAGACTATTTCCTCTTAAGTCTATAAATCCCAAACAAATTTTCAATCACATCTTGATTCGATCGATAAGTTATTTAACGCCAGTGCCTTCTGAAAATTCTTCTGCTGAGAGTTGAAGAACAGCGTTATGTGTTTAAACCATACCGTCAAAGCATGGGGAAGTGGTCATTTATCGCGGATTCCTACGGTCCTTAGTGATCTTTATAATCATAAAACAATCGCTTCATCCCTCCAAATCAGTAAATCCCAAAAAAAAATTCAATCACATCTTGATTCAATCGGTAAGTTAATAGCGCTTCCTGCTCCATAATTTAATTTTCTCGCTACGGTGGAAGTCCGCTGACATCATCGAGACGACTGAGAAGTCAGGCTATTTCCTCTTAAGTCTATAAATCCCAAACAAATTTTCAATCACATCTTGATTCGATCGATAAGTTATTTAACGCCAGTGCCTTCTGAAAATTCTTCTGCTGAGAGTTGAAGAACAGCGTTATGTGTTTAAACCATACCGTCAAAGCATGGGTCATTTATCGCGCATTCCTACGATCCTTATTGATCCTCTTTATAATCATAAAACAATCGCTTCATCCCTCCAAATCAGTAAATCCCAAAAAAAAATTCAATCACATCTTGATTCAATCGATAAATTATTAGCGATTTCTTGTTCAGAATTTACTTTTCTAGCTACGATGGGAGTCTGCTGACTTTATCGAGACGAATGAGAAGTCAAACTATTTCCTATTAAGTCTATAAATCCCAAACAAATTTTCAATCACATCTTGATTCGATCGATAAGTTATTTAACGCCAGTGCCTTCTGAAAATTCTTCTGCTGAGAGTTGAAGAACAGCGTTATGTGTTTAAACCATACAGTCAAAGCATGGGGAACTGGTCATTTATCGCGGATTCCTACGATCCTTAGTGTTTCAATCACATCGTGATTCAGTCGAGCGATTTCTTGTCCAGAATTTATTTTTCTCGCTACGGTGGAATTCTGCTGACATCATCGAGACGACTGAGAAGTCATACTTTAGAAGAGATATCTTAAGTCAAATTCAAATGATTAGAAATTTAACCCCAGTGCCTTTCATAACATTCTGGCTTCTGCATATAGATTAATTCTTCTAAATTTCCATTTAAAAATGCGGTTTTCACATCTTAATTTGTCACATTTAGTTTTAACTGAACTGCAAGATCAAATAATGAGAGTTGTATGAATAACGTACAACAGGTGAAAATGTCTCAGTATAATCGATAGTTCGATACCTTGCTTTTGGGAGTATCCTTTAGTCACAAGCCTCGAACGATACCTCACCTTATTGTCACTATCGAGTTTTTTCTTCAACACCCACTTGCACTGAACTGAAAAATAAGTGTTTACCATAATATCGCACCCTTAGAATGAAAGTGACCGAATCCAAAAAATGCAATTTGTGGTAAATGAACAAGAAAGTCTTCAAAAAAGTGTAGTCTTGAATACATTTTACTATATCTCTTTCGTGTTCCGTCGCATTTTATTGATTTTAAGTAGATTTATTGATTAACCTTTTGAGTTAACATTGGCAGAGAATTTTTTGTAATTATACTTTATTTAGTATATATTTTGACATAAAATATAAAGTACTTCTAAATTAGGTCACTTTATTACAAAATACTTTTGAAACTGATGAGATTTTTTATTAATTAAGTCTGTTTATGACGCATATTGCAAATGAATCTGTTGACATAAGTCATTACTATACTTAATGTTATGTGAATATAAGGTAGTGAACATGGGCGTAGCCACGGTGGGGCAGGGTGGGGCAAGTGCTCTAACCTGTCAGGTACCTAACCAAACCTAAAAAAATAATTATCTAGGTACTAACTATAATACGATGTACACTACCAACTACTTTTTGGGTGAAAGATTTCTTGGTGTAGGTAGGTGAGCAGAGCAATAAGACAGTGTTGGATAATTCGGATAATTCGAATTACACATTCAGATATTGGGTGCTATAAGGTAGCCTTTTTGTATGAAAAAAACTAACCGAGGTATAGCCCAAGGGTATAGTTTGCTTCTTAGTCGTTCGTTTCAGCCGAATGACGTTTACTTATTGCTGGACAAAGGCCTACTCCAAATATTTCGAAAACGACCGGTCCTGCGCCGCCCGCATAGGCACCTCCCGCGACCTTCACCAGATCGTCGATCCACCTAGTGGAGGGCCTGCCACTACGTCTTCCAACTCGTGGTCGCCACTCCAGAACTTTTTTGCCCCAGCGGCCCATCAACTCTGTGAGCTATGTACCCCGCCCACTGCCACATGATTTTAGCGATTCTGCGTGCTATGTCACTTTGGTTCTACTGCGGATCTTCTCATTTCTCTCATTGCTCCATCGCCCTCGGGCCTTCTTATGAGGCCCATAGAAAGCGACCACGTCTCAGATCCTTAAGTTGTCACTGGCAACACACACTGGGCAAAGACTTTTGTTTTGAGACACTGCGGCATTTCGGACGTGAGAATGTTGCGAAGCTTCCCGAACGCAGCACAGCCGAGATGAATTCGACGGTTGACCTCTTTCTCGAAGTTGGACCTACCTAACTGGATTGTCCCAGGTACACTTAATTGTCAACAACTTCGAGTGTAGTCTCTAACTTTCAGAGGTGTGGGTTACAACACGGATATATTTTGACATGATTTTTGTCTTGTCCATGTTCATTTTAAGAACCATTTGTTGAGAAGCTCTTCATACATCGAGAAGCCATATCTTCCGCGAATCCAATGAAGGTGATGAAGTCTTCGCTCTGCCTAGCGCTCATCCAGCTCCAAAACCCCGAAAGGTTTTATCTCGAATTGCAAAATCTTTTCAAATGCCTAGGAGACTACGGAAATGTGGACGAATGCAATGACAGGTTCGTAGGAATTGTCCAAACGACTGGGTCTAAGTTCATGAAAACCCGTCGTTCAAAAAAAACCAAAAAGATCTCTGACCTCACCAACTTATGGAAGAGAGAAGAAACTTGGTTCTGCAAGTATACTCAACTCGCGACCTACGCCAATTTGATACAGACCCAATTAAAGAGGCGACTGAGCGTAACAAGGGCTCTATAGCAAGAGATCTGTCTGTTGGCCAAAGCCAACTGACCAAGCTGAAGACCGAGGATGGCAGAGTCATCTCGTCGGGGCCTGAGATATTGGAAGAGGTTGAGGTTCTACGGAAAATTATCACGAGTGTACGCACACCTGATCACAAATCTAGCCGAAAACCCAAGAGCTAGATTGACCCGACACTATAAGATATCTCGGACGTCAGTCTGTGCGAGATTAGAATGGCTCTCAAACACCTGAAAAACAACAAGGTACAGGGTGATGATGGAATCACGGCTGAGCTTCTGAAAGCAGGTGGAGCGCCGGCTTTAAAGGCTCTTCAGAAGCTGTTTGACTCCGTCATCCCCGAGGGAAAAAAAGCTCCCTGTCTTTGTTTTCATTATCAGTTTGCATGTTTGGAGGTGTTATTACCATCAAACTAAACATATCTTGAACTAACTCGTCTTGATGTTATTTTGACTATAGAGTAAGAGCTAGTGAACGCCAGACCTACGTCATTTTATTAAAGCTGAAAGTTTGTCAGCGTATGCTCCCAATATAGGATATACTATAAAATCTGATTTTTTTTGTTTAATATTTTGGCAATAATTAGAAATATTTTCCCCAACACTCACACAGTTTTGACAGTTCCAACTCCTTGCCAGACAGTTTTTTAGGGTAGCTCTAAAGCTCCCAAAGTCACGATGACCCAAACTTCATAATTCAGCAACATTATAACCTATATTGGGAGCATACGCTGACAAACTTTCAGCTTTTATAAATTGACGTAGGTCTGGCGTTCACTAGCTCTTAGTTTACTAGTAAACTTGTGAAGTAAAGTCTGAAACAACACAACTTATGAAACTCTTAAGTACATAAATTTATACATATCTTAAACAAATTTTATATTAAAGCGACATATTCCAAAAATATTTTAATCGGTCCTTTTTATTTTTTCTTCTACACAGGCGCAACATCAAAAATATCAAAACTAACTTAGGTTAGTTCAGTCATAAATAGTCCTATTCGTAAAAGTGACGTGTATCCTTCATTTATATTTTTAACTAAACAGACCGAATCCATAAATGAACACTGAATACTCTAACATATTTAGTTTAAATACAGACCTATTTATTAAAAGGTCACTTTATGACAAAAAAATCATGAACTTACCTTTACAGTATTTTTGTAATAAACAGATACAATTCGAGATCCGCCGATATTTTACACGTACACTCGCAAGCACCGCCGACGTAAAACTAGTTCTGCCTCTTTCACACAATATGCATACATGAAAAGCGGGACTAGTGAAAGAGACCGAAGTATGCGTTGCTCTGCCTTTACTAAGAGATAGGTCACTTTATCTATACAGGGATATAGAGCATGCTTTATAAGGTCAGTTTATGGTGAAATCGAGAGTAACAGGAATTTTGAGTTAGGTCACTTTCATTCTAAGGGTGCGATATGATCGTGCTTGACGAATTTAGTACGTGCCTTTAGTATGGGCGGTAATTTGAATTTGTTGGCGTGCTCGTATTGCTCCCCCTCTCGTCCATTCTAAGCGACTGAAGAAGTAGCTTCTTCCATTTTCCTACTTTTCTCTTGATCTTTTTGGCTTTATCCTCGCTATGTTTCCTTTTTACCATCGCAAATGAATCAATATACATAGTAATTCACGCCTGGTGTTTTTCCGAGCGTACATACGCGCATAACTTACCAACATTTCCAAGTATTTATCTTTATTTTGTATTGTGTAATGTAATGTTATTGACATGATCATTGCGTTTAGTATTTGATATACACACAAGAGTTTAACCATGCCTTGGGTTTTCTTCATTGTTATACGTATTACACTGAATTTACACAAATCATTGTGACACAAATTATAGAGGTCACAGCCGAAGGCTCCAAAAGAAAAACCAAAATGATTTTATAAAATTTAATTTAAAATAAAACTTATTTCAATTAGTTGCTAAGCCTAGTTGACCCTATCAATGTAAGATGAAAAGTAAGTTTAATAAAGATGAAATATTAAAGGAAAACGCGCCGATGACGCGGTAAGTTGCGGTGTCAGCGGTGGCGTGATCGTGCGGCGTCGCCTGACGCTGCTATTCTCTAACTTGACTCACATTTGGACATTGCTCTTCGGTATGCTTGAATGTAGTAATACTATGACACACACGAAAACATTGTGACACCACCGCGGCCGCGTGTCTCGAGAGGCGTTGGAAAGACTGGGGTCCTCAATATTTTTTTTTCAGTATGCATGATAATGCGCTTTCTAGTCTCCAATGGAGTAAATGCTGCCTTTCTTTTGTTTTGTTCTGATTCTATTGTTTTGTTTATCATCTAGATCGGGGATGGGGAAACTTTTTCCTTCGCTTGCCAAGTTGCCAATATTTACTATCGAATTTTTTCAATGCGTATGACATTTACTTGTACAAGTCATTCCGTGCATGTTGAGTGCGAGTGCACCAGATAGCGTCGCGTTGGTAGGTAATTCGGGCAAGTGAATTACTGGTACATGTTCCACGGTGTCCGATGAAATGCAGCAATGATTCGAGACGCGGCATTTTCTGTCAGGTGGCTAGTGATCGCGTGATAAACGTACAAATCCTGCTCTACACCACCTGTATACCTGGATATAACATATTCGCATTTAAGGAACAAAGTTGCCATCAAAAATGAAATTAGTAATGATAGGTACCAAAGAGCATAAAAGAGTAAGAGACGGCACTCCATAGATATTTTTTGAGCTCACGCACACATATGCATTTTAGAGAACGACCCGCAAATCTTTACCAACCGCACAAACTACAGGCGGAGCTACCAACATAATGCCTTATTTTCTGACAGTATTAGTGACGTTCGTAATAACTTATCGATTATCGATACTTTGCTAGGGTTGTAATTGCATATCGATATCTAGTATAGGAACCTTCAATATTTTAATGATTACTATTTTTATTTTATACTATGTGTAAGTAAAACGAAGTTTTGTAACGTAAATTATTTATTTCGAAATAAAATAGGTATATTACAATAAGTATTGAACATGACATAGCAGTTGTAGGCATGAGGAATTATTGAAAATTATAACAAAGTACAGAAATGATAATTTTGTAAACTTTTATTTTCACAACTTTTTCTAAGAAAAAATAGGATTTTTATTTATAAACATCTTTAATTTTCTTATCAGCTGATCGAACCTCAGCCTCAAGATTACTTTTCAATGCTTTGTTGCTGTGCTTTTTTACTTTTGTCAGCAAAATTGTTTTCACTTTTTATGAAGCTGTCATTAATGATTTTACAACTTTTTCTTAGAAAAAGGTAACTTAATATTTTAAACATCTTATCATAAATTTCTTTATTATGTTGTTGACATTTAAACCAACTAAAATTACAATTTGTACTCAACATTAAGAAAATGAATTTTCCAACATTTTCCATATATATCTGGTCGGCAATATGGTCATGATAAAATTGTTTAGCTTCATTTACGGTGGTACATAATTGAATTGTTGGATAAACGAGACTTTTTTTATCATGCCACCATTCGCGAAGAGATATATATGCATACAAATCATTGTCAACAGGAGTTTTCACGCTCAAACACTCTTCACAAATTAAACAAGAACTGTTCTGTAATAGTTTGGCAGCTAAATACCCGCTTACATATACTACTGGTTGGTTTTCAAGGCTACACAAATTTTCAATGGGCTGTTCTAAGTTTTCAGGGTCCGGGATAGACAACACAGGATAAAATTCAGTGTCTGTGGAATCTTGAACATTAATTTTTATTTCTGTTGTTTTTAAATTAGTTTTTAAAATGTCTTTATATTCCAGCATATGTTTATTGTTGTCTGCTTCACAATTAGCACTTCTGCTATGAGGCACTTTCAGCCCAGTAACCATGCTTGTTTTAAGCGCTGCAGTAAAGTGCGTGATAGTGGGATTTCTATTGGTTACACTGTGTTGCCTAATGATTCCAAATAAGTTTTCCAGAGAGTCTTGGTTAAACTGTCTAAGGTTCATATATTTAAACCCTTCATTCTTTAACTTTTCCCAAATATCGTTTAAGGATTTGATAGATATTTGATATCCCTTTACGCATTTAACATTTTTTAGTATCGTGTTTTCTGCTGTTATAAATTTTATGGTTTTTAACTTATCAGTATAAAAGGTCCAAGACTCAATGTGATTACTTGATGTAGAAACATTTTCCCGGATCCCTTTCTTTACGTCATTTAAAGATGATGGACCATTTGTACAATCAAATAGTTTATCTAACTGTTCAATCACAAATGCTGTATCATTGCAATCAGAAACTTCTTTCCATGCCATCATTTTTAAAATAGCTGCCACGGCATTACTCAGAGCATGCGCAGCATACTTCACCCTCATCTTAGTTTTGAATGTTGGATTTACAATGGTACTATTCAGTTTTTTAAAATTTAAAAAATTTCTGTTGTGTTCTTCTGCAACTACCAAATGCCTCCATTGTGCAATTTTTCCATCGAAAGACATATTTCCACTTTTAAAGAAATTGTTTCGTAATGATTTGAACAAGTGAGGGATGTCATAGATTATAAAAATTTTGTCATTATTTACAGAGAAAAAGTTGCTATCTATGCCTTGTCCACAGTTTCTTTTTAACATGTTAAGAGCTCCTATATTTGTAGATCCCTGATCACAAACTGTTGTTAGAACCATAAATCCGATTTCTTTTAATTTTTTGATGATGTCCGATATAATTTTTGCCAGTTTTGCTGTTGATATTGTGCCTTCCACAAAATAGTGCGCAATATATTGTTTGTATTTATGTTTAGCACCCTGTATCATAAACACTAACGCATGGTCTGCAATTTTCTTTTCTCGTCCCATGTTCTCGCCCTCACCATAATCCACGTAGCCATCCACTTTATCAGCAATTTCGTTATAAATTATCCGTTTCTTTAACGCCATCTCGTCAAATATTAACGAGCAATATTTATTTTCCTTTGGCATACTTGATGCTTTTGCCTCTAACATATCAATTATATTTTTATTTATACCAGGCTCCATTGGTATATTTTTTAAAATCCTTTGGAGCGTTTTAGTGCTTGGTAGCGTAAACAGCTTTTGCATATAGCGGTATGCTTTAGGGGACCGTTTAAATATAGCCAAAGCATATATTTTGTTGGCTAAAGTCCACCTTTTTCCTTGTGACTTTTTTTTGTTATTCTGCACTACATCCTTTACTAACGATGTCAGCACTTCCGAATCTAACTTGTCTAAATTCACTCTTGACTTCGCTATATTCCTTATTGTTTTTTTTGCATTTTGTAACTGTCGCCAAAGCCTCTTCTCTTTAATTGTAAATGTTGATGAAGTGTCTGTAATAAAAACATTTCCATTAGTAAAAAAAACAACATTAAAGCAAATTGAATTGAATATTGGTTAATTAATCAGCAATTTTACTTAGTTTTTTAAATTAGGATGTTTTATCTTACCTTTCATTTCAATGTTTTTCTTAGGTCTTTTATAACTGTGGACTAATATTTCTGCCTGTGCATCTTGATGGCAAATGTTTTTATCATCTGAAATATTATAAATATGCAAATTAGTTTAAAATTTATTTTGTTGTTTTATGAAACATATTATTTCCAAATCAATCAATCATTATCAAGTTTTAAAAAAATGCAAAGACAGGATAATGATAGCTCTTCTCATAAAATATGAAGCGTGGGCCCACCTTCAATAACAATGACATAATATTAAATTAAAGGCATTTAGAGGTTTTAATGTTCTGCATTCTGGATGCGGTCTGCGGGTATGTCAAGACAATCTGTAAGTGGTCGTGATAAGGCAATCAGTCACGTGTGCTTTGCGTTCTTTGTTCGTATCCGCACGGTCAAATAGCATTAATATAAAATGTACAGAAACCTAGAATGTTGTACATATAAGTTCATTTTGACCTGACTGCAGACTGCAGAACGCATCCAGGGTGGCATTCTTTAGTTTGAGGGAAGGCATATTTTAGAAGGTAAATAATTAGTTTGTACACTTACCATGAGTAATGGGTTTATAGGTCATATGTTCTGGTGCATTGGAAGTAGAAGGAAGAGGTTCAAAAGTTGTTTTCGCAGAAATACCAGAATCTGGTATATCCACAGCTCCCAAACATGTTGAATTTAGTTGTTTGGTTGTAGTTGTAAGGGGAACTGAAAGCAGATAATGAAATGTGAATTGGGTAATAAAATGTCATGTTCTTACCCAACTTTAGGGTACAATCAGTCTAGTACATGTCTTGCTCACATTAAAAATTACTAGCTTATAAATATTATTAAACTAGCTGACCTGGCTAATTAATGTAGATTGCCTAAAATTTTTCAAATTGGTCCGGTACTTTTTTTGAAGAATTTGTATTACACAAATTACTAAAGTCCCTCTAACTCAACACACATTCTAAGCTAAATTGTGTTACGAGTGGGTTTACTACAATATTCAAGCTGTGGGGTTCTAACCCGCACTTTAGGCTATCTTGGCTTCGAGTTACGGAGCCGATCAAATACAAACAAACAATTAAATATTTCCTTTTTATATTATTAGTATAATTTTAGATAAACATACCTCGTTCAACTGGATTTGACTTCTTTGGAATGCAATATGAATGATCATAAAGAACTGTAACAAAGTATAGATATAATTAATAATTGAAATTATATATTATTTATTGATAAGCATACAACACATGTTTGTGGTTACAAAGAAAGAACCTTGTTAAATTGCATTCGGTTGGTTTGTTTTGGAAACCAAAGAAAATTAATTAAGACATCTAAATAATTCAGAAAAATTGATAGTAAATTAAATTTAAAAAAAATAATTGAAGTCATCATCATACCTGTCTTGAGGTTTTCTTTATTGGAGTCTTTTACATGAAGAGGAAACTCTGTCAAAACTTCATCTGGCAAGATGGGATTGCTCAATTCCAGTGTTGGAATAGCTGAGTTCTTCAGCCGAGTTCCTTTGGCATTGAAGGATTCAGGAGTGAAGTGCCCACCACAAACAAACTTCAGTTGGTGTAACTTTTCAATAGGTACATATGCTAAGTCTTCTATGCCAGCATTTTTAACCCACATTCGACAACTGAAATAAGAAATACCTATTAGAAAAGAAAAAGAATAACAAACTGAAATTTATTCATCAACTAATTTCTTTTAGTATTGTTATGCAATTCATTTACAGAGTACGAAACAAAATACTGAAATTAAAAATTGGTTATGGTTATTTACTGTATGATTAAAAATATTAATCCCAGCCTTTAAGTTTACACAATCAGTAAAATTATCTTGTAATAAATGAGTGTTATTAGAAACTTACCGGTCAGAATCCAGAGGAAACCTACTCAAAAGTAAGGGTGATCCACCACGACTTCGCCTCTTATTACAAATAACGCACTTCTTGTTGTTTCTACTCTCCATTATCAGTAGAAGCCTAAAATGAAATAGGTATTAATTAAACAAAGCCTATAATTTCTCTCCAACCAGTGTCAATGCCCTGGTTCATGCATTTACCAGTTTTGAAAGTACATTTACATTTTCATCACATAGGGTTGTTTTTAATGAATAATAGATTTGTAATAGATCTAATATTTCAAGTAAGTAGATAACATACCCATGAAACAGAAAAGTAAATAAGAGTTTAAACTTCTGTAGAAGTTGAAACACAGCTTATTTAAAAGAGTCTCTATCTCACAAAAAACATAACACTGAACAGCAAACTTTATCACGCCCGATACGGAGGAACTTAATCAACTCAACGTAAACGACAGAAAAGTTTATTTACAGTAATATTGCACCAAATCTGAGAAAATAACTTCACACGAATCAATTCGCCGGTTAAAAACTCAAACTCAATTGACAGACATTTTTTTTCATTTGTCAAACTAACAATACTACCAACATAAGGACACTAACAATTATTTTTAGTATGGTGGTATTGATCCGCGGGTTCCCCTGCTGTAGTGAAATCAATCCAAAATGCACTTTATTGCTTAAGGGATAAGGTTGTATATCAATTGCTACATATAGAGACTAGTTTTTGAATGAGAAGTGTCTACCCACTGATAGGTACACTCAAAACTCAAATATTTTTATAGTTATATTTTTTTGTTTTTTTTTTTATTTAATTTGGGCTTAGACTCTTATACATTAATTGAAGGGTATCCTTTCCTATTGATGTACAATTGACCCCCATCGGCGCTCACTTTTTTTATTCTTATATGAGTGCAATCTATTGCACCTATTACCATAGGAAAGCCAGCTATGCTTCGGAATTTCCTCATACTCTCTTCTTGATCTATCAATGTTGCAGGCATTTTGATAAATCTTCGGGAAATTCTTGAGAGGCATTCTGCCACCTTTTTGCATGTCTTGCTGATAACTGGTTGTGATACACCATGCAAATCAGCTGTATCATCTTGAATCTATGAACAAAATCACAAGACAAGACTGTAATTTAAGTTTCTCGACTAAAATATCTATCAATATTAAAGTTTGAATAGCACTTACTTCGTGGCGAGCCCAGTTGCGTAAGGCGCAAACCACCTGCAGCTCAGGGCTTAAGGGGCAGCCTCGAGGATCGTGTGCCAAATCCTCTCGTAACAAATCCACCAATTTTTGCCCAAAACGTTTCGAAAAACGGTATTTACTTTTGAAGTCAGGTTCTTCTAGTAAAAACGGATTTGCTCGGCGACGGTATCGTATGGTTTGCCGAGACGGTTCAATAGAATCCATGTCCTCAAAATCCATCAGATCCATGTCATTTATATCCATTTTAGATCAAAATTGGAAACGAATTAACCCACAAATTAACCAATTCACAAAAGCGATTTGACATTTGACATAAGATAAAGACGTCAAAATCAAATGTTCACAGATTACTAAAATTTGGTCCAAGCTTAAACTAGGGGTCTTGCGGTTTTATCTTTAGTACCACACATAGTTCCAGAATTAGTGATAAAACTTGTTTTGTAATAAGAATTTTTCTAGTCCATAGTTAGGACCAGGTTTAAAACCAGTTTTAAACTTAGTCTACGTTTTGTAATAAGATGGTTAGACTTTATAGACTTTGTATTTGAGTTTTGATTTACAGATTTCTGAAAGAAACCAGCGAATTAAATCTGGTGCATTATGTAACACTAAATAAAATTAACGCTTAGTTGGATACAAAATTGGGCGAACGTTGCGATAGTCTTCTTTTATGCATGATACCAACTGGGTAACACTTCCACTTTGGGGTTTTCTCGTCGACAGCTGATTTAAAGTTGATCAGAGAATGCTGTCAGCAATCGGCTAATGGAATAGCCTCCAGCTCTCGAAAGTTAGAGATGCGGAACTCGATGTAATATTCTCCTCGCTTCGTAGGCTCGCTCTGGTGCGTATATCCTGAACCAGTTCGGCGTGATAAGTAGCTTTTTAAAATCCCCGCTCGGATAGGTTCAGACTCCTCATCTTGGAAACAATAAAATACTATCTTAACTAAGCATACAGATAAGCAATGAACGACAGTTATGTTCCCTCCTCTCCACATAATATTACTAATTGAGCATCTTGAATAAATTCGTCAGTAAGAATGAACTTATTAGATCCTTTTTTTAAGAGGTTCTGTTTTATTCATGTGAAGAATAACACAGGATGTCGTCATTTAAAATTTCAAGATTCTTCTTACTGACTGCTCGGTTTAATTTTGAGTGCCACGCCTCTAGTCTAGACTCTAGAGTATTGGTAGTAACGGTCACAGGTAAGTAATTCTTGTGTCTTGGAATAGTGGTACGGCTGTTAATGACCTGTTTTTGGCCGAAGTTTCGACCGGGTTGCCGGATTGCTGTGTCCCGCTTCCGTGTCCGGTATTTTAGTTCACGCCAATACTGAAAAATTTAGATACATCTTAGACGCTGTTGTGTAAGTATGTTGATCAGTTTACTGGTTAATGTCAGTAAAAAAACAGGCCTAACCGTTTTCCAGGCTTGGGCCTCTTTAAACGTGTTTAGTGTCCGCGCCGTGTTGCGCCGGAACTCATCGACGCCACACTGACTGGCCAAGGCACCCCCATCACACGAACACACGCTATTTCACTGTTAGCCTCCAAGAGACTTAGCAGGGTCTCCACTTGGGCATGTGATACTATTCTTGCCGTTGGCACTGAAAATGAAATTTATTTTTTTATAGTTACCATTAGATTACAGGAATATTATAGTGAAGCTTGGGTTGTTAATGTAGCCTTAATGTAGTGTAATCATTTATACTTACTTGTGTTTTTGAACAAATTCAAAAGGTTTTTCACATTTGACAGTTAATTAACACTTGTCATTCACATAACATTTCATGAAGAATTGGTCTGGGAAATAAAATGTTGAAAAAATTGCTCTACTAAGAATTTGGCTTACGGAACTTACGGTGTTCGCCGTAAGCATTGCCGGTGTTATGGTGGCGAAGGCATTGTGAATAAGAATGCGCATTTCATCTTCATTGGCGGATTCCACTGCGTAGACTTCATTCTTGACATGACCTCTCAAGAAAAAATCAAGTAGAGTGATGTCAGGTGAACGCGCAGGCCACGGTACTGGGACACCACGTCTGATCCAAGTGCCCAATCGCTGATTTAAGTATTACCGGCATCCAATTGAGTAATGGGCGGGAGCCCCGTCGTGCTGGAACATGAGCCCTCTGTATGTGGCCAACAGTAGCTCCTCTAGCATTTCCTCCAAATTGAGTTGCAGAAAATTTTATCAGTTAGTGGCCATATAAGCTCGTGGCAAAAAGAATGGCCCCAAAACGCGATCGTCAATCATTCCCGCCCAAACTTTCGCTACACCGGTAGCGATTAAACGTTCAGCACCGGCTGAAAGCTGGAGTCTTTGGATGCCCGAGGGAAAAATGTGCATTGTGGCAATTAAATAGCCCTGATCTTGTGAAGGACGCTTCGTCCGTCCAAAAAATTTTGTTTTTAAAGTCGCTATCGAATGCCGTCTTGTCTGTGTACCACTCGGAAAATTGTACATTGTAGTAAAATGTCTGGATAAGATAGAGAAAAGACCCCGAAATGGTGCAAGCCGCCCTAAGCTGGTGCGCAAGCATCAGCATTGCGAACGAGGAGTTCCATCTAGTAGGTACTTTCTGGATCAATCTTAGGTACGCTACCGGTCTGCTCTTGGTATTTTTTAAGCTTTTCCCAGGCGACGTTGCTCTCCTTGAAATTTCGGACGATCATTTTTACCTTGCTTAAAATGTCGGTAAAATCTTTGTCTTTGTTAACTACTTCGATAACTTATCCGAATATGAGTTCCCCAGTGTCGTCCAGGCACAACACAATCAACAAAACACAGAAACAATCGAACAGGTACCTTGTCTGCCGCCGCGCTGCTGGTAGGTACTCTGTAGGACGCCGCCGGCCGGTAGTTAGGGCTTCGCCCGGTGCCTTCGGTGATTCACTTGAGTCACTAACGTCAAGCACAGTATGGTGGAGGCCTCACACACAAAACATTTCCAAAAAGTCACCAAATTTCACATTTCCGTTGGAGCACACAATAAGCGTGGCACTCGCGATGCCGGTCCAAACGCGAGAGAACGCGTTGCGTAGTTTTCGTTCGTTTGCCGTCGTGGAGCGCGGCGCTGCTGTAGTAGCGCGCGCTCGCCGTGTAAGTTTTGGCGGGACGGAGTTGGCGGCAGATTTAAATAGGTTCCGCGCAATCGTACCGTGCTCATTGAAAGCATGTGTACCTGAACAGTCTTTTAGTGCGTCATTTACCACTAAATTTAGGGTATGTGTGTAACATGAGAAATGCTGCCAACCAAGTTCTTTTTCTAAAGCACTTTTGATATTTGCCCCCAATCGTCAAATACCTTTTAATACACGCGGAAGATATTTGTCTATGTGACTTCAATCAATGGAACGCAATCCATTAGAACAAACTTAAGTTCAAATCCCTCTTCTTTGATGTAATGGCCAGTAACTGCCATCATTGAGTCATGACATACAGATGACCAATTATTCACTGTTATGCATATGGACTGCACTTCTTGGCTTATTATTGCGTATAAGTGACAGTTTTCTTAAAAAAATCTTTGTGTGGACTGTTCACCGTCAAATTGGTTTTTAAGGTTTTCCCTCTTGCCTGTCTAGTGCATCTGCATTGAGATAACTAGTATATTGTATGTTATAGTATGCTAACAGATATTTAAATTATGTCTTATGTTATACACCAGCTGTATCACTAACGCATCTTTGAAAAGAATCACAAGCATAGTATTAAGCGATAAGTATTTGCTGCGCTGGAGCTACTGATATTTAATTAACTATTTTATTTATTTAACATTTAATACCATGTAAACAGATATTTAAATTATGTCGGCCCTGTGGGTTGGCATAAAGTTAGTTGGCATGAAGCACTCGGGGGACCGTTTGGCAATCCAGAAAGCTCGATTAATTATTTATTTATGATCTATAAAAAACACTTAAATATGTTATTTATTGCACTAAAAATCTGAAATTTAAAACTAAGGTGTCTAAAATCTAGATGCAGCTCGCCGCGGCGACCGATTTGCGAAAAACTGAAAATTTACTATTTTATAAAAAAATATTTTTTGGTGTGCAGACTGCTAGGCCTAAAATTTTTCTAATTAGTCATACGGTTAGGCTGAGCTAGCGCGCACAAAATAGCAGTTGCAGATTTTTAAAATATTGCTTTTGTAAAAAGTTATTACGGTGCAAAAATTGAAATTTTAAAATCAATTTACTCTAAATGTCTGTAATGTGGGGACCAAGGAGATGGAATGAAAGATGTTAATTGGTAGACGATCGGTTTAATACTAGTCTCAAAATTACTTACAGTTAACTTATAAGTATAAATGCCTTGCACTAAGTCAGTACTGAGGAGAAGTGCGTCATACACTACATGTCTAAATATCGTGTGTTACATGATCTCCACGTGCGAGTCTTTTTTTGCCCTTCACCGCCAAACCGCTGAAGTTTCAGCAGTTTTGATGTCGCCAGATGGGTAGGGGACAATCACACCAACCCGGAAAATTTTGTTGCTCGCCGATTCTTCGTCGGATGCGCCTTCCAGAGGCGTTTTAGTGAGTTTTTAAACATAACCTCTAAAAAACATGGTTTTTAGGGTTTTACTTGTAGGTCGGTGCACTTTGACTTTTGCACTTCGCTGTCCCGGGTGGAGGCAAAAATTACACGTCTTTTGATCCCAAAGATTTTCGACTGGATTAAGATTTAGGGATCGTGAAAGCCAACGCACTGTGCGAATGGCAGGCTGTGCCTGGAGCCATCCCTGCACCACACACGGATTGGACGATTATCTTGCATGAATATAAATTCCGGCACTTCGGTCTCCGGATGACACCAATCGCACAGTGGGGTGTAGTAACGGGATCGTGTAGATGAATAAATGTTGTCTTGATTATAGTCGTGTAATAATTGGATTAAAAAGTGCATTACAAAATATTATATTCTAACTTAAACTACGTCACACGCTGAGGTCGTGTATGTCATCGACCTACATGCATTCATGCGGTGTACACTAAACTATGCTATTATATTCTTATAATTACTTACATACTATATTACAAGGGATCATCGTCTCCTGGAGGAGCTCGAGGTAAGACTGCCCGTGCCCAGTGGTTCTGCCAGATATTTCTACGAGCTCCCCGGGTCCAGCGGTACTCATCCATTCCCACATGTTTACGCATATTCTGCCTGAGTTATTGTTGGAATACACATTACGCGGCTCATAGCGAGTGTTGTCAACACGCCATAAATGCCGACGTCCTATTTGGTTTGATTTAAAACTTTTTTCGTCGGCAAATATAGCTTGCGAGAAATCAAAGTCCCTGTATTCTCGCGCGAATTGGACTCTCATCGCCTTATTTTCTTCACTTAGTATTATTTTCCTCGCAGGTTTCCTATGGTGCACCCTGGCTCAGTGCAGATCCTCACATTTTTAAGGAGCATTCAAATTCTTCCGTAAATACTCTCGTGGGTGTAATAATTTTACCATCCCACAGACCATATAAACTTTTTGGATGGATGGGTCCAAAACTCTACCAAGTAGCCACTTCGCTGGAGGCAATCTTTCATCTTTATTATTATGTATTAGCTTAAGTTATAATAAGGTTATTAGCTTGTTCTATATCTGATGAGCTGTTTCGCAGTTTTGTACTTGTAGCATCACATTTGGGGATAATCTGGTTACAATCACACCTTGCGCCATTGCGTCTAGCTTTTGCCAATCAGAATAATATGCTTATATGTCCTCTGTTGTGTGGGGGCATGGACGTGAGCCATCCACTACGTCGTAAGCACATAACGCCTTCAGGATTACAACTTGGAATTTCCAGCTTGTCCAATTTCAGCTCCTAGGCTCAGCCCTTTGGCTATTTGAAGTAATTGTAGTACAAAATGAGTCAGCGTGAATTTTTACCATGCCGCCAATACCGGTGTTTTAAGAAGAACCTTTTACTTTTGAAATTATTTATTTGCACCGTAATGAACAGAGACAATTTACATAGAAGTAGGCCATATTGCTAGTCATTGCTACCAACCTCATAATATTGATATTACTACCAACATAAAATTCTGAATGTTGCTATTTTCAAAAATTAACACAATGTCATTTACAGCTATATTTTCTTGAACTCCAGTTCATTTATGTCTGTTTTTGTAAGGTCCTCTTGACTCCAGCGTTTACAAAACTATTGTAACTTTTGTTGTAAATAAGGTTTCTTTCTTTTTAATTTCTGTTAAATCCTCATCTGGTGTTAAGATAGGCGTCTCGCCAAATAAAAAATGACCTGGTCCATGTCATGTACCATTAAACGCGGTCAATGGACGTGAGCTCAAGCAAAATTGTACCGTTTAGGCGCGATTGGTCCAATTCGCAATTGGTCCAAAATCGTGAAACAAATTCGCGATTTGTCCAATTCGCTATTGGTCCAATTCTTTAAAGACTTAATATTAGCTTCCCACAATCTGTACTTACTAAACTTGCCATAACAACGCTTGAATCATCATTTTCTTGATTTCGATTCCCTGCACCATCACAAGTCCCCATTTTGACAGCACAGCACTTCGAGTCCAATATTAAAAGGCAAATGCTAAGAAAAAGCGACCAATATCTGCCGGTTGAAATAAAATAAATAGAAATAGCAGTAGTAGGTAAGTTGTTGATTCAGGAACAGTTCTCTGATTTTACCACGCATTTTTGTATGGTGTATATTATTCGATAAGTGGGTGTTTTCTGTGTATAATAAGTATGTATGTATGTATTTACAAAAAAAAAGTATGTAAGTATGTTTATATCTGTTGTCTAGTACCCATAGTACAAGCTTTGCTTAGTTTGGGACTAAACGCGCAGTGTAAAATGTCCAAGTGTTGAAATACTCCAGGATATGTATTGAAACCACGTACTTTGAACTCAATATTCTTATTTCGAATAATCACATTTTACAATCGCATCAAAACGTAATCCACCATCGTATGCTCGAGCGTCAGTGTCGTCATCCACGTATTTACTTTTCCCACTAATTTTGGGGTTGCCCGCTCGAACATGCGATTTACAAAGCAAATAAGATTTACAGAATAATTATATCACATTTAATGCTAACACAAGGAAAGGAAAGGATAAGTATTTTCTTCAGCAGGATACAGAGTTTATTTTCACTGGATACAGAGGATGTAGAAGTCTGTATGACAATGCACTTGATCACGATTTTGAACTTTGGTTCCTGTACATCATCTATGCCTGCACCAGATTTGTGCAACTGTTCAACCTTCTTTTTTCCCGAAAATAATGAGAGTTTAAATTTTTTTACTTTCTTTCTACTTCGTCTTTATCAATGTCAAATACACTTGCAATTATGTTCAATGCGTTCGTTCGTTTTTTCCTATTCTCATAGTCTGCATTTCAGGAATTCCGTAATATGTTATTTTCATGAAATTTTTCAATTAATAGCAACACAGTTTCGTCATCCCAATGAAACGAAATTTGATTAATTCCTGCCACCAGCACTGTGTGTAGGAGCCTTATGAATGGGTGGGTATACAAAATTGTAATTGTTCAAGATTTAATTGGATTTATTAAAACAATGTTGACCGGCAAAAATAGTCCATGTTTATTTTGATTACCACAAACAGTATAGACTTTTTTTTAATCATAGAAATTATTGGCATAGGTGATGTGCTGCTGATATCTAGACATACAAATAGATACTACAATACTAATAGTAATGACAAGCATAGAAATATAAGTTAGACTGACCAGTCTCCAAAAGCAGCGCCTATGCATAGATATGATGAGTGCACCAAGCATAATTAATTGAAATAATTGTCAATTATTAAATTTTGTTTGGCTCGTGCCTGATTAAAAAAAAATCTTGAAGTTTCACCATCTCTAGATGGTGGTTGTTGTGGAATAAAATCCGAGATCCTCATCCGGAGGCATGCCAGGATCAGGGACATTGTGTGCAATGCCCATATTGTGCAGTACACAACATGCATTGATTATTTTGGTTGCCTTATTTGGCTTGTAATGTAACTCTCTCTTTATGGAGGCACCTAAATCTCCCTTTAAGTACTCCATTGCATCTTTCAATTAAAGAACGTGCTTTTCTTAAAGCCTCCGAATATCTGTATTTTGCAGATCCATCTTCGGCATGTAAAATTGGCGTCAGACACCAAGGTCGTAGAGCATATCCACTATCTCCTGAAATAAATTGTCTTTAGCCTTTTAAAGGGTACGTGGCTTAATGAAACTCACGTAATCACTTTATAAAATATATTGTAAAATATCGTATTTTACTCCTTGACGTAGACTATACTCGGCGCAAAGAGTTACCGCTTACCGCTACACCATTAAAACATAAAGAAGAAAAGTATGCTCTATGGGAGCTACCCACGGAGTCCCGTACATCAAAAGCCATCAATCAAGCAATTACATTCAACACGCCCCTTCAAAAATTAATTCTTACCTTTATCTGGTAACTAAAGCATACATTCTTAAACAATGTACTAATGTAATAAGGTTAAGTATAACATTATGTACATTTGCATAAATAAATATGTTAATCAATAAACGGAACGTATAAACTTCGAAGTGTGTTCTGGGAGAAATTACATAATCATGGTCCAACATTAATATTTGTTGCAGAGGATTAGGAAAAACCCAGAAAAACCTAATCAGACCACTTTATTAAATAACTAACTCAATAACCTTGGAGCTTAAATATCAACAAAACAAAAATTATATCATAAAATAATAAATGTATGTATTCCAAACCAATTTCGCTTCGCATAACTTTAAAAGTGACG
Organism: Ostrinia nubilalis; assembly: GCF_963855985.1. Classification (NCBI taxonomy): domain Eukaryota; kingdom Metazoa; phylum Arthropoda; class Insecta; order Lepidoptera; family Crambidae; genus Ostrinia; species Ostrinia nubilalis. The sequence goes on along the minus strand of NC_087109.1, from coordinate 9,125,040 downwards.
GCTGGTAATGGTTTTGTTAGTACATCCGCCAGCTGCTGACCTGTAGGAACATAAACCAATTTAAATATTATTTTCTATTTGTTCCCTTGAAAAATAGTATTTTATATCTATATGCTTTGTTCTCTTGTGATGAATGGGATTATTAGCAATGCTAATGCAGCCATGAATTCGAGCCATTGAGCTTGTAAAAACTCGATGTCTCTCTGACGTATTCTTTCTCTCTCCAATTCATAATAACGCCTCTCACCCTCTATGAAGTATTCACTAGTTCTATCCGCCTTAGTGACCACCTTCTTCTTCTTTGACGGTGCCAACGGTGGTGCCGATTTTGAAGGTGCCTCCCTCGTAGGCTCTTGACTCGTGCCCGGAGTATTCCAAGTTTCGTCTGTATTAAATAGAATAAAAATTACTTAAGAACACTACAATTTATGCAATGAAAGCATATTTGCTGTTAGATTCATTGCATTGCAAGTTCTAGGGTATAGTGTAGGTCTCCTTAGCGTGGGAGGTCCGGCAAAGGCTGGGCCATGCGTGGGTCTGGAATTGGAATCGCAAGCAACTGGCGTCGTACCACTAATACGCAGAGGGTGCATCGCAAGTTTTTAGTGGGTATACTTGTCGGTTGGCAGCCGCTATTGCTGCCACCTGACAAGGTAGTCCCACATAACTCGCCGCCTCTCCCGGGGCGGTGAGTATACATACAAAAAGTATTTTGTAAAAATGGTGTAATTAAAAGCCAATTTGAACAATCAAAGATTTAATATGTAAGGCTTATAGATTTATACAAACAAAAATAGCGTCATCGATTGCGTCATCTTCGACTTCGACTACTTCTAATGACGTTGAAGCTGATGGTTCCAATGCAGAAGTGGATGATGTTGAAGCATAAACCAATTTAATTTTTTCCTGCTCAAAAAAAGGTACTTTATCTTTCTATCACTATCACATTTTGACAGATGACATGATAATTTTCGGGGTGCCATGTTAGCACCGGTAGATGAAGCGATACAGAGACGTCAAAATCGATAAAACGCCGCCAAAATCGATAAAACGCCGCGATAACAGTAGCCCTGCAGATCACAGATTTTCCCGATGTTTTCTTCAGTCATAGACGTAGACGTCGTAGGCCTGCCGGATATTCAATACTCTTGTCGTCCGCGTTAAAATTCTGCATCCCAATTTTTCAAAATCTTATACGATGGAGCAGATTCCTACAATGTTGTTAACATATCTTCGACAATTCGTGAATCTCGTTTAGAGTTAATTTTTTTAAACAGGTATTTGATGACCTCACGTTGCTCAATTTTCTCCATTCTTTAAAAACGTAGCGGTTTTGTGTAGTCAATCCAGATGACGCTTTTTCAAGAATATTAACCAGAAGTCTGCAGTTTTTCGTCAAGCTCTCTCATATTTTGTCTGCTGTATTCCGCTGCTCTGCGTATTTCCACTGCTGTGTCGAGATTTAACTCCTTTTCTCTTAATAACCTTTCTTTAACATTCGAATCTCTCAAGCCTATAACTAACATGTCTCGAACCATTCCTCTTCTTTAAAATTACAACATTTTGCTGCTGTTTTCAACCTCATCACAAATCTGTCCACCGGCTCCTCCAGCTCCTGTTTGTTTCAGCTCATATTGACAACTTTCAAAAGCTGCCTGTATTTTCTCCATCCATCAGCATCTTCTATTTTATAGCAGGGATGTTATGGATATCCGTAACCGTGACCGATTCAAAAGTGTCGGATGTTTTTCTCTGGGCTGTCATCAGCCTGTTTTACCAATAGCCATCTTGTATCAGTTTTTTTTATTCGATGGCCAATGGACAAAGTTCTAGGCCAGGAGAGATACAAAAAAAAAATCAACCGAGCTGTCACTTGTCTGTCACAAAAGCCGCGCTTGTCGTTGTTTGTTCGATTTGTTGTTGATGTACGATCTTTGAGTACGATTTTTTAATTTGTGAATATAATAGGCTAGTTGCCTAAAAAAATTTTTTTAGTCCGTAATGTTTAATATAAAAAATATTGGACACGTATAATTTTATTTGTCAATCTAACAAATAGTTATGGTGCGTTGAAGTTGCGCACGACGTCACAACGTGCGGCATTTTTAAGCAAGCGTTGACGTCACGGGCCTCTTCTTATGAACTTTGGGGCGCTTTATCTCTTTAAATTTTCATTAGTTTGAAAAAGTGAAAAATACGAGTAGAGTATTTTTTGATAAGTTAACTGACGGACTAATTAAAACTCTTGCTTTTTGACCCAGGCAACATCCCCATTGTGGGTGTACAGTTGTACAAAGCAAACGCAAACTAAAATGCGTCTTACGTCAAGCATAATATGGTGGTGTTGGTTTTGCAAAATGCAAAAATTGTGGCAAAACGTTTTCTCGCAAAGGAGGTGGCACCACCTCCTTAAAAATACACTTAAAGTCGAAACACATACTCGAATATCAACAGCTGTTGTCACTCGGAAAAAAACGAAAGCAAGTACAAAAACGCCAAGAACCACCAAGTTTAACAACTTTACAACAATGCAAGAAACAGCTTTGGGTATTATTAGTTATAAGTCCTTCTCATTTCATTGGCCGCATTATTTATCCTGTCTCTCAATACTTCAACTGACGAAATTGGGTTGGTCTCACTGTACACGAGAATCTTCATGTGCCCCCACACATAAAAATCCATGGGGGTTAGGTCTGAACTTCCGGCTGGCCAGGGTAAAGGCCCACCTTGTCCGATCCATTTGTTCGGATAATTTGTGTCCATCCATTCTCTGACACTTCTTCTGAAATGTGCAGGGCAGCCATCATGCTGAAATCACATGTCTCGAATCAGATTAAGTGGCAAATCGGGAGAAGTAACAGAATGGATGGACACAAATTATCCGAACAAATCGATTGAATGATTTTCTGTGAACTGATGTTGCTTCCTGGTAGTTTCAATTTGCAGCTGTACAAGTTACAATCGGGCTGCACTTAATTTATCCAGTCTGCCAGTTACACTTGCTTAGAAAACTTTATCTATTTTTATTACATTTGACACCTTTGTTTTTAGATCCTTTGGATGCCAATTTACCCATTTGTTTTCTGAAAGCATGTCGATGAGATAACAGCCGAAAATTCGAAAATCCGTTCCGTAGGGCCGCGCGGTCATGTTGTCGACCATCCCCGATCGCATCCAAAAAAAAGGAGAACAACCAAAAAAATAAAGACTTGTACATTGGTAGGTTTTTGATATATTATATTACGCATAAATAGGAATATTATGAGGTATAAAATGAGAAACGAACCTAGCAGGATAAGTCTTAAATAGTGATTAATAATAATAATAAATTAATCGATGATACCGTAAAAGGAACGCTAAAAGTGAATTTTTTCAAATTGTTTTAATTAAAAAAGGTTTAAATTTTATTTAAAAAATTGAATTTATCAATAATTCGTATAAAAGTTGTCCAAAACTGAGCCGTCCCAGCAGCAGGAAGGCGCTACTATCAATACTGAACTATTAGCTCCGATTTTTGCCTCGTTGGACAGCCATATAATTATGATGACATTTACAGCAAGGTGCTACTAACAACTGGGTTAGTAATCCAATTTTTGCGACTTGACGTTTTAGAAATTGTTTGACTGTATTTTGAATTTTTCACTTCTTCTTCAATATTTTCTTCTGTAATATTTACTTGTAATAGTTCCCTAGTTTCCTTTTTTTTGCGGTAATACGCTCTCGAATTTTCGCGTCATTTCTGCCTTTGTTTTATTTGTTCGTCTATACTTGTTATTTTAATATGACTGATTCAAATTGTATTCATTTTCTATTCCATCGTCGGATTGTGAATCAGTATGACTTTCTTCGTCAGATTCATTATCAGGCACTTTTACATGTCCCAACATAACTTTATCCTACCACTGCTTCTGAACTATTGTGGGTTAGTACTGAGAAGAAGCAGCGTTTGTAATCGTTATCGAGCGCTTATCTGTAGTTGTGCCGGTCCCTCCACAATCTTTCCACCAACCCTCGTGAAGTGGCCCCATCTCCAACATAGACTGGCTGCGCTGGTTGTCTTCTGCCGTCCCTTCTCAAATCATACCCGTCCAGTGTGGGAACTTTAATGCGTGCACGGTTGCAGATGTTGTGCAATACGATACACGCATTGACAATTTTCCCAGCTTTGACTGGATCATAGTGGAGAGTTCGGTGCGCTAGAAGACAGTGCCACCTAGCCTTCAATACTCCAATGCACCGTTCTACAGTGTTGCGGGTGCTACAGTGAAGATCTGTGTAGTGTACTTCTGGAGAATCCGGAGCTGCTTGCAGAATAGGAGTCATCAGCCACTCCCGCTGGGCGTATCCAATATCCAGAATCCTCTATAAGGTAAAAATAAGTTACTTAGGTATGCTGCACGATAAAGGCATAGCACAATTCTAGTAGAAAATCAGTCTTAGAACATAAAAGGTGAAATATTATTCCATGTATTACCTAATAGCCAGCACACTTCACCGGCTTCAGTCAGACTTCGCATGTGAGCCTCCAAAGCGCTCCTATTCCACACATGCGAGTCATGGCTGGCACCTCCATAAGAGGCATCCACATGAAGTACATTGAGATCTGCATCACATATCTAGAAAATTATAAAATTTAAAAAACTATAAATAACCCATCTCATTTTTCTACAATAAATAGTCAGAAGTGCCGCAGCAAACTAAGGTAGATACTAATAAAAACTTACAATCATTGCATTTAAGGAGTGGTAATGCTTCCTATTAAAGAAAGCCTCCTCATAATCATGGGGCCGTATGATGGCAATGTTTGTGCCATCAATACAGCCCACAACACCAGGGAAGCCAAAGACATCCATGAATCTGCAAAAAAAGTTGGATTATGTCCCTTTCTATTCTTGAGCCATAATAACAGCTTGAAATGAGTACCTACCCTCTCATAACCGCCATTCTCTCCTCACGGTTACCAGGGAAGGCGATGTGCCGTTAGAGAATTGCTGGTTCATTTAAGGCATCTGTGACTTCAGCCACACACTTGTGGACAGCAGTCTGGCAGAGCCTTAAATTATAATCTTTTCCAACCCGCCTCTTAGCTGCCCCCGGCGTAAAAGTCTAAGGCAGCCATGATCTATAATATTAAAAGTAACATTTAAAAAACGGACGGATTCGCTTTAAGTAATCACATTTGCAAAGAAGGTACTTACATTGAACTCCGCAGAGATCCCTGTTGATCTAAGCTAAGCCTTTGGGGCATGAACGGCGCGAGATCATCAACAAGCTGTTGAAATAACGGCAACGACAGCCTGTAATTGCTGATGAACTCCACATCCGGCATATCCCAGGACATCGATGCTCTCCGCAGCGCTTGTCTCCTCATCTGAGAGCGTCTCATGCGACGCTCACGTTCAATCATGCCCATCATGCAGGTGTGCGCTATTATATTCTAAAAAAAACACTCGGATTAACAATAAATTGTGCCGAAAAAGAACTCTTGTGGTTCACTAAATTTTATTTCCATTAACACCAAACACTCACCGCTTTATCTTTCAAAGAAAATATTATAACAATTTGCGTACGAGGACTAAGATAAAATTTACACCTCCATGAGAATTAACGTCAACGTTATCTATGTCTTAGGTAGTTTGTTATAAAAAAGTGTGCTCCTTCAAAGATAATACTTTTTTTTCTAAGTTAGTACGCATCTTTGGCAATACGAGCAAACTAGGTCGACGAAGACTGCGTTTGGAGATTTGCGATTTTTTGATGAAAGTCAAATTTGTTTGAACGGTTTTACTAATGATCTTCCTAATCAGAATGCAGTTGCTATGTACCTACCTAATACCTATGTAGAGTTGTCGAATATTCATTATTTTAGCCTCACTGAAATTTTTTTTAGTTGGTGTTAGTATGAATAGCAGAAGTTAAAAACAACAAAGGTAATTTGGTAAGGAGAAATGAAAAGCATATTGAACCCAGTAGAAGTAGTATAACTTCATAATAATTACATGCTGGACTTTCCTTTACAAAATTTATTTCTTGCAGTTTTTCATCAAGCTTTCTCATATTTTGTCTGCTGTATTCCGCTGCTCTGCATATTTCCACTGCTGTGTCGAGATTCAACTCCTTTTCTCTTAATAACCTTTCTTTAACATTCGAATCTCTCAAGCCTATAACTAACATGTCTCGAACCATTCCTCTTCTTTAAAATTACAACATTTTGCTGCTGTTTTCAACCTCATCACAAATCTGTCCACCGGCTCCTCCAGCTCCTGTTTAAGTGTTTCAGCTCATAATGACAACTTTCAAAAGCTGCCTGTATTTTCTCCATCCATCAGCATCTTCTATTTTATAGCAGGGATGTTATGGATATCCGTAACCGTGACCGATTCAAAAGTGTCGGATGTTTTTCTCTGGGCTGTCATCAGCCTGTTTTACCAATAGCCATCTTGTATCAGTTTTTTTTTATTCGATGGCCAATGGACAAAGTTCTAGGCCAGGAGAGATACAAAAAAAAAATCAACCGAGCTGTCACTTGTCTGTCACAAAAGCCGCGCTTGTCGTTGTTTGTTCGATTTTTTGTTGATGTACGATTTTTGAGTACGATTTTTTAATTTGTGAATGTGATTGTGGGTGTACAGTTGTACAAAGCAAACGCAAACTAAAATGCGTCTTACGTCAAGCATAATATGGTCATTTTTTGAAGAATTAGGTGTGGATTTTGCAAAAAGCAAAAATTGTGGCAAAACATTTTCTCGCAAAGGAGGTGGCACCACCTCCTTAAAAATACACTTAAAGTCGAAACACATAGTCGAATATCAAAAGCTGTTGTCACTCGAAAAAGCAAGTACAACAACGTCAAGAACCACCAAGTTTAACACCTTTACAACAATGCAAGAAACAGTTCTCTATAACAGAGTCATTAAATAATAAGGGTTCATGGTATGATAGTAACTAGGGATGGGCAAACGGAAAAAAATATCGATATTTATCGTATGGATATTTTTCAAATATATCGATATACAGGGTCCTTCTAAACTAGCTACATTCCTTTTAATGGGGGCATCTATACGGTACACTGAACAAGTTCACCAAATTTGAGTATGTGTTTTATAATGATTTTACAAAGTTACATTTTCTAACAAAAATAAAAATTCATTTCGTCTTACATAATGGAACATGCTGTATTTTTTACTCACACAACAAAGCTGTAGTGTATTCATTCTGCACAGGAACACGAGACACAACACACACAACGCTCACTACCACTGCACACTTTTTTGTTGTTTACACTCACGTCATAACAACTCACAGCAGTCGTCACAGCTGATAGCCGATTAGCTGATCGACTGATTGGGCGAGCTATCACTTTAATGTTGCAGGCCTACTCTCATATCGTTGTCTATCCTTATTATCTTATGTTAATCACAGTAAAACGGACTCACGATACCATCGAAAAATCAACCAGCAAAGGCCATGATTTTTAAGGCGCGTCTTAGTAAATTTATTTGCATTTCTGCATCTGTGCGTCATAGTTCACTTCACGAGCACTACAAAACGCACCTTCACACAAGAAAGCTAATCAAAAACTGAATTAAATCAAAGCGCACGCGCCGACAAATGCCGACAAGCCGCACGCCTTTTGTTGACACAAAGACGCCGACGCCGCCAAAGCAAGAGCCGAAAAGTTGGCATAAGCGTACAGTCGACGACAAAAAAGAAACTTATTTGTTTATTATTTTATCTGCTTGCTTTCGATTTCAATTGATTCGAATCTAAATTATGGTGTTGAGTATTTCATGGTAAAATATCCTATAACAGATAATAATTAAAAATTAATCGAACTTATTGTTTTGTGAAGGTAATTCAATGGCCTAGTCAATTATTTAGAAACATTAAATTAGACTATTGAAGCAAATAAAACTCTTCAATTTGTTTGTATTGATATTCCATTTATCCTAAATCAAAGTCCATTCTTAAATTAATCGTTAATGTCATCATTTCTATTACAATAGAAAAGTAGATGAGGTAGGTAGGTACCTAATTAGTTAAATAAAATTTCCGAATCATTTCCGTTCCAACTTGGTATTTATTTATGACCTATCTTATGTACCTGTGATTTAACAATAAACACAATTTTAATTTGAATAGTAAAAAAAAGTTTGTTGCATTTCTTAATTTTATTTTGGTGAGTGTACATTGCGCTAGCCGGCGGCCGGCGGCACGTGTCTAAAGGCGGCGGCAAGTTCGTTTGCTGCGCCGGCTAGTGTTGTACGATACGACACTCGAGTCTTGGAATCTTACTTATTAAAAGTTTGAAGAAAATAAAATAGCTATGAATTAAGACTGTGTGTTTATTATTTTATTGGACCGTTTTAACTTTTTGATTACGAAAATCGTCAGTCTTTAGATGGATACTTCTGATTCGATTATTTGCGTTTAATGCAATTTTATTGATATTACATTTGTATTGTGCGATTTATTTTATTTTCAATTAGGATATAACATACGGATGATGATATGAAATCACTCATTATTGCCTATTAGTATACACCAACTCAAGTTCATGTCATGATTCAGTCTAGCTTAAAGAACTTAAAATACTCGAAAGGACTCGGAAGACTCAATTATTCCCTTATTCATGTGACTAACGAGTCCTAGTCTTAAAAATAAACTCAAGTCTCAAAATAAAGACTTTAAAGACTCGAGGTTCTTACAACACTAGCGCGGTCGGCTATTGTGAGGGACGGCTGTCTTTGATACCACCGACTCCGCCACGCATAAATAAGGATGTCAACTCCAAAATTCTTTCTAATCTTAATAATAATAAAACTATCATTATTTACTTTTATAATTTTTTTTGTTTCTACGATGATTTTAATGATTATTATTTCAGTTTAAAATTGATAGTTGGTAACAATTATTTACTTATTTACTTCGGAATACTAAAGACTGCCGATAATCACAGGTAGATAATTCGATAGCGTTTAGTTTCTGCTATGATCGAGTCAATTACGAATCACATTTTTATTTAATTTGCTAAGGGGATATTAAGCGATTAAAATTAACATGAAAAATGTGCCTGCTTTATCGTAATAATAACCGTAATTCTAAATTTCATAGTCATGGTAACTATCCCATTTGTGTATGGCATAAAAATAAGTCATTGATTTCGGCAACTAACTTTTTTGCTTCGTTTCGTTGCTACGTTTGAAATGAAAGATTTTTACAAGCACAAAAGTATTTTAACGAACTTTTGAATAAACATCATTCCATTAAGGCCACTAAATAAGTACTTACCACATAAGATTTTTTTATGTTACCAAAAATAAATAAACTTTAATTTTCTGCTTAATTTAATTCCTTAAATAACTAGTAGTAGCCCTAGAATAGCTTGTGTGGCGCCCGGTCCGTCGTCCGGCGGCACTCTTGTGTTCGCGGCCAGTGGCCCAACGGCAGCACAAGCGCAATGGCGGCCATTACGTAAGCTCGTGTGCGTGCGGATTTTTGTCAGTGTAGTAGTGAATCAGCTGAACAGGGTGTTGTATTGGGTTGATAAGAAATGAAGTTGTTTCCTTAATTATCTCGGAAACTAGCCTGAATTTTTGGCTCAAACTTTGGGAACGTATTCAGTGTGACGTATACATGCTCCCATTAAACGGAACGTAGCTGATTTAGAAGGACCCTATATATCGCCCAAGAAATATCGATATTTTATGCCCAATTTGCAATTATTTATAAAAATGGCCAAAATTATCTAAATTTTAAAGAAAACACATGTCGCTGTTTCAACTCAAGTTGTAATATTTCAATTTATTTTTGAATGAGCAATTAAACATTGACAAAAAAACATTATTCAAACCAGTATTTGTCTGATATTGACATCAGGAGCACTCTTTGTTTGATGTGTTCTCCTGTAAGTCTGCTCCTATCATTTGGCACAGCCAAATTTACCACTGAAGCTACCCTTTCAGATGACACTGAAGATGCCTGACATATCAAATATTTAAGAGCAATAGCAGAGCTTTAAAAATATTAAAATATATCGATTTTGTAGAATACATTTGTCACCAACCCCTACTCTTCCCGCGGGTGTCGTAAGAGGCGACTTAGGGACTACACATCAAACAGAGAATGGGCAGCAGCGCTCTCTGAAAAACATCAATCTTTTAAACTGCGATCTCCAACCCGCCTGCCTAGCGTGGAGATTATGGCAAAACCCTCCACTATAGTGGAGGAGGCTCATAGTCCAGCAGTGGACTGTAAAGGGCTGTTGATGATGATGATGATGATCGATTTTGATATCTGAAAATAAATATCGAAAATTGATATATCGCCGGAAAAAATATCGCTAATTTATATCGATATTTTTTACCCAATCCTAATAGTAACTAATCAAAAAGAGGTAGATCAATTGGTGGCAGAAATGTTGGCTCTGCAAAATTTGCCTTTCAATTTTGTAGAGGGCCTTGGCTACAGAAATATATAATGTATAAATAAGCATGGGTATCCCTGTATATAATGTCATTTGAAAGTGGTCCGCTATTTTTTGCTTTCTTGTCTTGTCATTAGCAAGATGCAACATTTTCAGTTTGTGTTCATCTTCTGTGAACTAATGTTGCTTCCTGGTAGTTTCCATTTGCAGCTGTACAAGTTCCAATCGGGCTGCACTTAATTTATCCAGTCTGCCAGTTACACTTGCTTTGGAGACTTTATCTATTTTTATTACATTTGACACCTTTGTTTTTAGATCCTTTGGATGCCAATTTACCCATTTGTTTTCTGAAAGCACAAGTTTTAAAGCCGGGGGCAGGGAGATTCCTAGGAGGTCGTCCAGGATCAGGTTCCACAGCGCTTGGCCGCAGGCTGAGCCCTGGACGCGCCCCTTTTGCATTCCCTTCGAGGCAACTGCCCCGGCGTAGTATAGGATGACGATCCGGTCTCTGAGGTAGCTGGCGATCAGCCCAAAGATCTTCAGAGGGCAGCCGATGACCCTCAGTCGATCAAGAATGGCCGGCCATCACGCCCGATTGAACGCCGACTGAATGTCGATCGAGACCGCCACACAGGGCAGTCCAGCCCGATGGTTGTCCTTGATGTGTCCTACTGCATCGCTGAGAGCGTGCAAAGTCGACGTGTTTCTTTTTTTTCTGCTACCATTTTAGCCACAACAGGGATTTTTATTTAAGGATTTGACATTCTCTTACGAACAATTTAACTAATTTATGCTAGTTAAATAAGTGGTTCCGACGGGCGTGCCACAGCCGAGAATGGAGTTACCCGTCGGATTCGGTTCGGACCCACCGAGGCGGTAAGGGATTCCTGCTCACGGTGGGTCGGGGGTGTCAGGTTTCCGCCACACTTTGAAATCGTTTCGGCGACCCGGCATACCGCCGCTGTGATGTTAAGCACGGCGGCGTCCAGCTCGGCCGCAAAAAAGCCAGCGATTCTGTCCAGGTCTACGTCCGCCCGAGCGATAGTAATCACCAGGGCGTCCTTGAAGACCCGCCAGTCAGGTGTCGGGGATGTTTGGTATCTGCATAGAGTACTTTATATACAGGGTGGAAACGATAAGTGATCTCACTCGATTATTTCTAAACTATACTAGATATCCAAAAACTGGTTACTGATCCTGAAAGTGCTTCACGAGCTCTATCCAATGGTACCAATAATAGGTTATAAAATAAACTGGATCTATCTCAAAATTCAATGTTTCCAGCCTCCATACATTTAGTAAAACCACATTATATTAAAAACTATACAAGATATCCAAAAACTGGTTACTGATCCTGAAAGTGCTTCTCGAGTTCTATCCAACGATACCAATAATAAGTTATAAAATAAACTGGACCTATCCGAAAATTCAATGTTACCAGCTGTAAATAAGAAATTTTTGCCGGAGCAAAATAAAAAAATAGATTTTTGAATTGACAACAATTTATTGCGGGTGAGACAATAAAACTAAATAAAAAAAGAAGGGATGGGTTGTTGGGCCGTTTGGTTGGTACAGATTAAAAATACTTAAGATTAGCGCGCTACTATCCACCACTCGGCTCAACCCCCTCCGCACCCGTCGGGCGCAGCAAGCGTCTGGCACTGCGGGACAGCCGGTGCCAAACACCTCCTTCAACGGAGGAAAAAATCCGGCGACAGCCGCTATAGCAGGACACAGCGCAGAGCTCGCCACCGAGCACTGCCCAACCAAAATCTCGATCAAGTGTGGGTCCAAGTGTAGCACGTGGCAGTGGGTCCGCAAAATTACGGGGCTTTCGGATTTATTCCAGAATTCCCTTTTTTCGCTGAGGATGACGATGCGTGCCCTGCCCGTTTATTAGGGAATGGCACGGTTCAGACCTCTTGGAATCGGGACACTATGACACCACGTACACCAGAACTTCCATTCGCGAGCACGGCCAACAAAGCAAAGGGGCCACTCAAAAGTCGTCAGTCATCACCCTGTGACTCGAGGTCCGAATCCAACCCAACAACAACAAACAATAAAAAATGTTTCTTCATTTTTATTTTTTATTTCTATTTCCAATAAGTTCTATTTGAGTCAACCAGCCTCTTATTGAATAATTTCGATATGAGGACTCACAAAACTGCTCCACTGATTTAAATTTAATTAATTTATTAAACTTTTAGAAATACAAGAAACTCCACTAGCAGTATTCGGACCGTCTCCCGCGCGTTTCGTTTCACGTTTATTGTCTCACGTTCCGAATCCATGATCGATCAAGATACATTACAATATTATTTTAATATAAACATTGAGGAAAGTACTAGAGATAGCTAGAATTTAAATTAAAGAGCCTAAATATTAAGTTTTTAAAAATTTAGTGTTGAATATTTAATTTCGTTATACACTTCTTCTTTACTAAAAGAATGAAACGTAACGCATTGATCTGTCAAACGGAGACATTCGAAAAGTGAGGTTATTTATTGCTCTGTGTACCAAAACAATGTAATTAATTTTAATAGAAGTTAATCCAAATTCAGTGAATCACTAACAACGACACAATCGAGTGACAAAGGAAATACTGTACACTTTGTAAGATGTGACCTTACGGTCCGTTGGAATGTTTGTTTGTGGAAATCGGTAAGTATTTAATCTCGCCAAGAAAAAAAAGTGTTATTACACAGCTTCCATACATTTAGTACTGCCACAGTCATGGCACTCATGTCTTGATAATATTATAGCAAGTAAAGCCAAAAACCAATGTTTTCCATGAATAATTTTAAATAAGAATGCAATTTACAAGTTAATTTTAAGTGTTTATTATTTAAAATAAAAAAATTAGCACTTCTAACATTGTGTGGCTGGCATAGTGGCATACATTTAGTATGGAGGCTAAAAACATTGAATTTTCGGATGGATCCAGTTCATTCTGTAACCTATTACTGATATCGTTTGAAAGAGCTCGTGAAGCACTTTCAGGATCAGTAATCAGTTTTTCGATATCTTGTATAGTTAAGAAATAATCGAATGAGATCTCTTATCGTTTCCACCCTGTATAGGGAATAGAGACTTATCTCAGCCGTCAAAACTGGAAACGACAGCGTCGCCCTGCGACTAGCTGTTTTGGCAACTTTACGATGCCTACATGTTTGTAGGACCTCACTTTAGACTTTTTATTTTAGCATATTTTATATTCCAAATTTTAACACATGTGCAGTATGTATTATCGTACACATGTGTTAATTTGAAATATATGCCTTTTTATTAAAGGGTGTATTAATAAAACACATTTTATTAATTAAGATTTATTTATTTTTTCTTTTAAAACATTTGGGAGAATATTTCTTGGCCTTAATTTTAAATAAATCATTTTAATTAAATAACAAATTTAATATTTTATTGATTTCTTTACAATAATTATAAATAAAAAACCGGCAAGATATTTTTAAAATAAAATTTATAATATCATCTTTATGAATCTCACAAGTTTTAATTAACTCTCCAAGATTATGTTTTTCAAAATGTTCTTTTATTATTACATAATATACAGGGTTACAGGTTAAGTCGACCTATTCCCGTTAAGGGCGTGTAGTTCACAACGTCCCCTACTGATTTGACTATGAACACCCTATTATAAACCTAACTATTTTCGTAAAAACAATTTTAATTGTTTTTTTATAAAAATCCCCGATTTTTGGCTATCAGCTTAGATATTTTGAAATGTGTAAGTCTTATTATTACTATTACTTGATTTTTACAAGTAAAATAAGATGCTTTATGACCTCAGTAACCAACATTGTACGTGAAATGAATACATAAGTCCGTGTAGACGATTAAAACTTTAAAAAATAAATAAATAGTTAGAAAGTTTATTTTTCTTTAAAGAATAATAAAAAAAAAGCTATGGGCGCCTGTTTTGCAGATGTGCCTACAAATATCTACGTTTCATCAGCTATCCAACGAGGTATAATAATTTACGATTTTATCAAAAATTTGTAGAAAAAACTTAGTTTCATAGGCTACATAGGGGAGGCAAAAAAGCTAAATAAAACAATAGATGAGTAAAAGATACTAAAGGACAATGGGCAAAATGGTACCCGGCTCCAATAGATATGTGTCTAGTATCGTTTAAAAGGTCTTACCAAGATGAACAACTTTTACTATGACCACCAGCCTCAGATCTGGTTGTGTACGAAGATATACATACTTTTTTGCAGAATTGTACCCGGCTCCAATAGTTATGTTTGTAGTGTCATTTGAAAGGTCTTACCAAGACGAACAACATTTACTATGGCCACCAGCCTCAGATCTTTTTGCGTTCGAAGATAAAGATACTTTTTGTGTAACCTAAGTATCATACAGTATGAAGGGGGACGCGCTCGGGGCAGGGCACCGACGAGATGGTCGGACGCGGTGAGGAAGACGGTGGGCGGGAGTTTGCATCGTGCGGTCCACACAGCTTATGACCGCAGTCTGTGGAGAAACACTATCTGTGGTCGCGATCCTCATCAGTGAGGGACCGAGGAAGAAGAAGAAGAAGTATCATACGTGTCCATCGTATGGTACTTATATTATGCGAGGCAGGAAGGGTTTACTGCTCCAGCATCCTTCCTTAACTCTATAATTATTGATGGGGATAATTGTGAAATAAATATTTTTATTTAAAGAAGTACTACACCATTATTAATAAAAAGTTACACCTAGGAAGAGCCTTGGATTAAAATGACATTTCCAAACCAAACGACAATTTAAGCCAGAGTTCAACTAGGGTGTAACTTTTATTAATAAAGGGGTTAAAGTTTTATTACTTCTTAAGGGTTTTATTATGGGTTGCTAAAGCAAATAAACCCACAAAACCCAATAAGTCCACCCACAAGATGGACCGACGACCTCATAAAGGTAGCGGTAAGGCGCTGGATGCAGGCCGCCACCAACCGGCCATTGTGGAAATCATTGGGGGAGGCCTATGTTCAACTGGATGTCCTATGGCTAAAATTATCATGATGATGATGATGAAAGCGAATAAAGGGCTAATAGCTTGGGTAGTTCATCGTAGGTATAATCCTTTCCTTTTCAATGCTTCTTTTAGTTATATTATTAGAATGTAGTCATAATACATACTCGTATACATGGATGATTGTGTTATACTTTCATTATAATACTTAGTGGAATTACTGCTTTCAAAACGTGAATTAGAACTGGCCCCATAGCAGAAATTTTCCTACATCTAAAGGCCTTTTAAAATATATATTGGTTATGGCTATTGGAGCGGGTACCACTTTCCATACATTTGTGCCCATCATCCTTTAATAAAATTTTAAGTTCTGACATCTCATCGTATTCTAAAGTTGATGTTCAACATGCCCGCCTCTGTTTTGCACACATCTTCGCATTCTCTTTCGAAGTCCACTTTTTACTACACCAGTACTCAAAGTCCTTCGCATTTCATTTGCCGCATTAATAATTCTGTCTCTTAATACTTCTATTGATGTTATTGGGTTGGGCTCACTGTAGACGAGACTCTTCATATGCCTCCAAACATAAAAATCCATGGGGGTTAGGTCCGGACTTCTGGCTGGCCAGGGTAAAGGCCCACCTTGTCCAATCCATTTGTTCGGATAATTTGTGTCCATCCATTCTCCGACACTTCTTCTGAAATGTGCAGGGCAGCCATCATGCTGAAATCACATGTCTCGAATCAGATTAAGTGGCAAATCAGGAGAAGTAACAGAATGGATGGACACAAATTATCCGGACAAATTGATTGAATGATTTTCTGTGAACTGATGTTGCTTCCTGGTAGTTTCCATTTGCAGCTGTACAAGTTCCAATCGGGCAGCACTTAATTTATCTAGTCTATCAGTTACACTTACTTTGGAGACTTTATTTATTTTTATTACATTTGACACCTTCGTTTTTTGATCCTTTGGATGCCAATTTACCCATTTGTTTTCTGAAAGCATGTCGATGAGATAACAGCCGAGTGATGGAGAAGCCGGCTGACAAATAGCTTTCCTAGGACCTTGCCGAATACGTTGATAAAGCCGATGGGCCTGTGCGATTTGATGGAATCGGCACCCGAGGACCCAGGCTTGGGGATGATTCACCACCGCGGTCTTCCAGCTCCTGGTAAAATGACCCAGGGCCAGGTACCGGTTATAAATCGCCCCAAAGTACTCTGGGAACGTCTTGGCCGCCACCAGACAAATGTCCGATGTAAGCCCGTCCATTCCCGGAGCCTTTTTAAGTGAAATGGGCCCAGGGCCTCGAGCACCCTCGTCCATAGTGAAAGGCAGGTCGTCACGGGTACCTGGTGGGTCGTAACTGGCCCTCCTCATCGCCGCCTGGAGCGAGGTGCCCTCCGCCCCCGGGTCATCAGGATAAATGTGGCTCAGCAGAAATTCTGCCGACTCCTCCGCCGATAGAGTTGGAAGAGGTAATGAGTGAGGACGGGAGTTTGCTGGGTTAGCGCGTATCACCGGGTTAAGTGATAGCCCAGACCTTGTCGAGTGTCTGGTCCTGGCAGAACTTCCGAAAGTGTTCCGATGAGGCCCGTGCGATGGCCCGCGTGTACTCAGCTTTGCGGCGAGCGTACTCCTCGAAGAAGAGTTCGGGGGTAGACGGAGTTGTCGTCGAGTACGAGCCGAGCGCGCCTGGCCATTCTCCCGACCCGGCGGCCAAGACCAGTCAACTGGGCCTTCATGGCCGCCAGTTCGGAGGACCAGAACGGCGCCCTCGGGGGTGCCAGGTTTCCGCCACACTTTGGAATCGTTTCGGCGACCTGGCATACCGCCGCTGTGATATTAAGCACGGCGGCGTCCAGCTCGGCCGCAAAAAAGCCAGCGATTCTGTCCGGGTCTACGTCCTCCCGAGCGATAGTAATCGCCAGGGCGTCCTTGAAGACCCGCCAGTCAGGTGTCGGGGATGTTTGGTATCTGTACGTTGATTGACGTGGTGGCGGAGGCACATAGCTAGAGCAGGTCCACAGTTTACACAGGTGGGAGCCAGGTCGGCCCTGTCGCAGTTGCTAGCCGTGTGCCCCGAGGCAGCGCAGTGCTCGCAGGTGGAATCGCGGGCCGGGCAGCGCGCCTGGGTGTGTCCGAAGTCCATGCACCGGCGGCACAAAATAGAATGAATGTACCATCATCATCAACAACAGACTTCAGTCATCACATTGCAAAGCTATACGCCTTCCTTCAAGTGAAGAGACTTCGCTACAATCTACAGAACGAAGTATCGGAGTCATTTAAAAATGAAACAAAGAATAGGAAAATCTTGCATATTTTTATAAAACTAACATAAACATTAAAAATAAAAATGTACATACGAGTACTTGTTGTACTGATTAGGAAGCGTGTTTAAATATTAACCCTTCTAATTTTTTTAGATACAAAATCGTATTGTTGACCGGAGACAATTTTTTATTAATTTTAATTTAGAAAAATTTCGTTCTCCTTTTGCGTTCGTAATCATAAGACTTCTGTAAATTCGCAGTGCCGTCATCACATTTGGGAATGCCGATTGTGCCATGTTACCATCAATCAGCTTGTAAGATTTTTTGGCAGGTATATTTTCTCTTTATTTATAAGTTGTATTTGAAGTGGACCATCTCGTCTATGAATTCGGGTTCGATATCATTGGACGTCTTTCGGGTAAAAACGAACGAACGAACCTGAGATGATCCAGAAAAGAGTAATATGGAAGGAAGTCCCTTCCACCGGAGCGCGCTCACGCACCGTAGCTCTCAGCCCATGCCCAGCCCGCCGAGCAAGTCATGGAACCACTGGAAGTGGTGGCCACTTCAGAACTCCAGAACTGGATGTAAAGCATCGAGCAGTGCCTGAATGAGATGTGCATAATCTCATCGGAAGGAAAACAACATTTACTTTTATTATTTATTTTATTTAATCAGGTTTTTATTGTTTGGCTGAATTGCTGTGCTCTTTAATTGACGCCATTCGAGGCAAAAGTTGTGTGTTTACAGGCTTTGATAGTGAATGATTTTTAGTTTTTAGGTATTTAAACTATTATTTTTTATTTATAAATAAAAAATCGAAATTACCAAAATAAATGTAATTTAATTCATTCCGTCGTTCTCTCCATAATCTCTGAATGAGGGTTCTGCAACATTTTTCCTCTATGGAGGTCAGGGTTGACGCGTCGATTTGGTTCTTATAGTCCCTGTGCTGACGGTGATGCTGCTATTTCAGTTTCAATCTGAGAAAATATTTTTTAACAGTATATTGGATTCAAATGTAAATACAGTAATCGCATGGGAATAAAGAAACCTTGTGTAGTTACTTCATGCTGTCGTACCCTCTCTACATGGGCTTCCTCAGGTGTGAGAGGTGTTACCGGTTGTCACCGTCATCTAACTCAACGTAATTCACTTTCGTACACATTCTACGTAAATGCCCTTTCACGTGACAGTTTCGGCATTTATAATTAGAAAATCTACATTCTGAAGATTTGTGGTTAGTAAGACCACAAACACTGCACTTCACTTTGGCCACTTTTCACTCTTTTTGCCGCTGCTCGAGATGTTGAATACTTGGTTGCCGCACAGCACAGCACCAGCTCTTCGCAAGTTCCAGGGCTTTGGCCAACGTGAGGCCGGAGAGGACCTGCGCATACAGCTTCTCCTTCTCCAGTCCCGGCCGCATTCCCATGACGAACTTGTCTCTTAGCGTTTCTTCAATGTTAAAAAATACGCAATGCGCTGTCAATCTTTTTTTTTTTATGCATAACAAGGCAGGTAATTGATCACAATCGCACCTGATGTATGATCTTCGTAATCTAGCGGCCCATTGCGTGTGCGATTCGCCCGGCTGCTGCGCGTCGGCGTAGAAATTATGACTCGGCAAACCCCACACGCTTCGGAGTGAAACGGTTGTCCAGATGGAGCAGTAGGTACGTCTTCGTAGGGCACTTCTGCGATGTTCTTGGGCAGTGCTAGGTCCCCTACGAGATCATATGTGCCCTCTGCGAGTGCGCTGAGTAATATTGCCTTCCGTTTTCTGCCCGTCGAATCCGTCTCACCGCCAATGTCGTTTGCCACAAAATATTGGCATAACCGACCTTTATACGTCCCCCAGCTTTGCAGATTGTGGTCAAAGGTGGTTAACTCCGTACTAGTGATGTTCATGTTAAAAAAATATCGATATTATTTTCGATATAATATATCGTAATGTTCTATCGATACTTTGCGATATATCGAACATATATATCGATATTTTTGAAATATCGTAAGTAATTTCCTACTTACTCGTATTAAACTAGTTTCTAATATTAAATAGGGAAGGTTGATATTATTAATATGAGTCACAACATCTAGAACAAATCAACTTTATTTATACAGTGTGAGTCACGTTAAAGTTCATTGCAAATGTTGTGATAGGGATAGAGACATGCGATTTTTGGTTTACGAAGGTAATACGATAGAGAATAATACAAAGTAGTAAAAACCACCGGTTATAGGGGCATTTTTTGGAGAAATTTATCAAATAACCAAAAAAACACGAATTTAAAAGCAGATTTTTTTCAAAAAGTATAATTTTTTATTATTTTTGGCCTTTTTTGTGTATTTTATGTATTTTTTTAGTATCGCCTGTTATTTAGCATTATTACTGTTTTTATTTTATTAGGATATACAGCTTAGTTTAAAAGTTGTTACGTTTTCTTTACAATAAGTAATTGGAAGAAAAAAAATTATATAAAAAATTAAAAAAAAATCTCAAAAATTTTTTGACCTCTTTTTTGTCGATAAAAATAGGTCTAGTTTCATCTATTTTCATATGTACACTTTAACGTGACTCACACTGTATATCATGCAAATGAAATCAATGGCCATACGACCCAAAAGTGAAAGATTTATAAATCCCAGTATTTCTTCTCTAAGCTTTGCAAAAACAAAATTTTAATGACCCTTTTGGCTTGCAATCTGCTTCTCTGCTGTGTAAGAACCTGTGCGGCTTTTGAGAAAAGTCGTTCAGATGGAACTGAGCTAGCCACCATGGTTAAATATTTAAAAGCCACATTGTATAACGTTGGGAACTGTATTTTATAGTCTGCCCACACTTCTAATGGGTTTTCGTCAATCTACTCACTGGAGTCCTCAAATAAAGCGATAACTCATCTGAAAGACTTTCATTGGTATTATTTGTTTTCCAATTCGTTGAACCAGTTTATTTAAAGGAATAAGCAATTCGATTTTTGGTATATCGGATGAAATATATCGATATTCAATTCGATACTAGGCGTTTCGATAATATCGGATGGAAGCGATATTATCGCGTAATGTATCGATATTTTTTTAGTATCGATTTATATCGCCCACTACTACTCCGTACTGTGCACCTAACATTGTATCGTAGGTATGTTTGCACGCGAATCGGTACTACTCGCAGCACCGTCCCAAAGACTTCGGGAGGACACCGTCAGGTTTTAGTAAGTAGGCCCTGCCCATCTGGCAGGGAGAGCCTTACATAACCCACTGGTTCCCCCGGGCCAGTGGGTATGCAATTTCATGCATTTCCTGACGAAAAAAAAAAAAAAAAAAGCTACAGATACACATGCTCGAAAGTAGCACACTACTAAGCATGCTTGACAGCATGCTAATATTGAGTATGCTGTCGTACTGGGTACTCATGCTAGGTATTGGCATGCTAGTTTTGAGTATGCCGTTGTATTAGCATGCTCAAAGCAAACATCCCAGTCACACTTGCTACAGAACTCTTGTTGGTAGTACAAGCGCTGCCTTGAAATGAATAATCAATTAGATATTCGTACTGAACTCAATAAAATTGTGTTTTTGCTCGCGGTGAAATGTACTAAAAAATTGTTGCTGAAAAACACCAAAAAAACAAGAAATAGAACGATTTGGGTTCGTGATTGGATAGCAAGAAGAGCCAATCTTGGAGCGAGCACTCGTTTGTTGGCAGAAATGCGAGACGAAGATACCGAGGGCTATAAAAACCATTTACGCATGTTGCCTCATCAATTTGATACGTTACTTTCAAAAGTTGAAGCCTCTATACAAAAGCGGGACACACATCTGCGAGATGCTATTCCTGCTAGAGTTAAATTAGAAATCACTTTGAGATTTCTAGCTGTTGGAGATTCTTTGCACACATTAGAGGCACTTCACCGAGTGGCAAGATCTACTATATCTCAATTTATACCCGAAGTTTGTGCTGCTATAACCATGTCTTTAAAGGAATATAATAAGGTAAGAAAAACAAACATTATTTTTTTAAATGTTTATTAATTAAAAAATCAACATTTATAGCATCAATCAAAATCAAATTGAGAAATATTTCACTCAAGACATATCCCAAGCTTTGCTTAGGACATCAGCTGTTCCTTCTGAAGTGCCTTGCATAGATGTCCGTCTAAGTAACGAAAAAGAGTCTTGATTTTGTATGTTAGATGAATACTTTGTGCATTCTGAAGTACCTTGAATAGATGCCTGTCCAAATGATGGCAACGGTTGCACATTTTGTGAGTTAGCTGGATTCTCTTGAATCACAATTGGTTGATTTGGGGTGTACATAGTAGGAATGGATACGCTACCAATATTTGGATACAACTGTCGACGTCTAGCTGATAGTAAACTTGCTTGAATTTCAGCTTGCACATCCAATGCTAAATGTAATGGCAGTGCGCGTAGTTGCGAAGCTACATTAAGACCAAAATAATGAAATTCATCAAAATGTGGTGGATTATTTATATTAGAGGATATTTGTTCTAGGCGCTCTAAAGCAGCAGTTACTGAATCATTTGTTGTCGTAGACACTGCGTTTCTTTCTCTGCGAGTGAATCTCTGATATGTTACATTTCGGCTAGAATGACTCGTGGTAGATTCTTCATCAGTAGGTCCAATTTCTACTTGTGACCGAGGTCTAGTTTCCATTTCCGATTGTGTAGTGCTTCGAGAGTCAGGTCTATCTTCGCTCATTAATGACTGCGAAGCACTTCTAGGCCGCTGGGTGTCGTCATTATTTGGTGATCCCGGGTCATCCTGAAAAATAAAAAAATACTCATAAGACATAAATGTTATTAATTTGAGTAATGTGTGTTTTGCAGATGCCATCCTATGATGAATGGAAGTTAATCAAATACGGATTTCGAACTAAATGGAATTTTCCTAATTGTATTGGAGCTCTGGATGGTAAACATGTAAATATTTTTGCTCCGGGCGATAATTCAGATTATTTTAATTACAAAGGGGACCACAGCATTGTGATGCTGGCTTTAGTTGATGATAAGTACTGTTTTTCATATGTGAACATTGGAACAAATGGAAGAGCTTCTGATGGAGGCATTTTCGCAAGATCATCTTTGGGACAAGCATTAGAAAGCCAATCTTTAAGTATACCAGAGCAATCTGTTATCGTTGGAGACGCCGCATTTCCCTTAAAGCCATATCTAATGAAGCCATATGCAATAACACCTACCCAGAGAGAAAAGATATTTAATTATCGCTTATCCAGAGCCAGAAGGATCGCAGAAAACGCTTTTGGGATTTTAGTAACTAGATTTCGAGTGTTTCTAAAAACAATACAAATGACATCAAGTAAAGTTGATGATATTACATGGGCAGCTATATCCTTATACAATTGGTTAATTAAAACTTCTGATATGTATATCACACAACGGTGTGTTGATTTTGAAGATTTACAACAACGCCGTGTAGTACCAGGAACATGGCGGCAGCAAATGCGCTCAGCTTTGGAAAATATACCACCGACACGTAATAACCACGCTTCTCGACAAGCAGTTGCCATTAGAAATACATACGCACAACTTTTTGAAACAACAGAAGCGGTACCCTGTCAAAATTATATGATCAACATTTAGATATTTATATTAGCAAGCTTCATGTTGAAGCGCGGCGCTTCTCTTTCTTTCACAAGTTTGTAATTTCAAATGCCATTAAATTAAAAAGAGAGGTCACATGCCATCATTAACGGTGTTGGATATAACTATACATATAATTTATATATAAGAAGAAGCAAATAATACTTACATGAGAAACTTCAGTACTTGTAGTTGGACGATACTCATTCGAGTCTTTCAAAAATGAGTGCATTTCTTCAAACCAACAAATAGTGGGCTTATATACATTGGACGCACCAGAACCAGATTGCTTTGAACTTTCTATTTTTTTAGACTCTGTATGATATACCGATCTTAAATTTTTAATTTTACTTTTCAACATTTTTAATGTAAATTTTGGCTCGTCAATAGTACTTAATAAATCTGCGTAAGCATTATTTCGAGCAATGTTGTTTTTATACAGAGGTGAACGTGGATTCCACAAATACTCATGGTTACGGTAATATAATTAATAACAAAATTTTGCGTCTTCTCGTCTCCCCAACGCGCCATTTTACGCACAACCAACAGTGAACTGACTAAACTCACTGCTTGCTACTAACAAGCATGCTACAAAGCAAACACGTTCACACATGCTTTAAACGCAGCCCCCACTACCCCGCTCCTCAGGTAGCGTGCTCAAAAATCAACAGTTGGTCGATTTACTAGCAAACTACTAACTAGCATGCTATTTTCCAGCAAGGCCCAATACACACGTGCTACTTGATAGCATTTGCTCAAAAATAGCATGCTTTCGTGCTACTTTCGAGCATGTGTATCTGTAGCTTAACAAAAGCCAAATTCGAACAGCTCTATTCGGAACTACCAAGACTTGATTGTTCGGTGGTGTCGATCGTAAACCAATTGTTATAATTGATGGAACATACTTATTTGTTCAAAAAAGTTCTAATTATATGTATCAAAAAGATACTTACTCTTTACACAAGTATACCTTATGAAGCCTTTTATAATCGTATGTACCGATGGATACATTGTCGATGTGTTGGGCCCCTATCCAGCTACAACATCTGATGCGACTATTATGTCCAATGAATTTAGCGATAAGACAAAGCCATTGAGGCTGTATTTTTAACAAGGAGATGTTTTTATAGTGGATAGGGGCTTCAGAGATTCTGTGCCGCTGTTAAGGAACTGTAATTATTCTGTCCACATGCCATCAACAATTGCAAATCGAGATCTGTCACAGTATGTACATGGATGATTGAAGCCGTGAATAGTATGTTCAAACAATGTTTCAAATTGCTTAGGCATGAATTTTTCAACCGCGCATCTAAACATGCTATGACAGATTTTCGCGTTGCTGCAGCAATTATAAACAGGTTTCACCAGAGTTTTACTGATCGAGAGGATGCAGGTATAATACTGGACATAATAAATCAAAAAATGTACACTGACAATGTATTATCTGATTTTGCTAAACAATATAATTTAAATAGACGGCGGGCAGACTTTCGCATTATAAATGTGAACATCGAAAATGTGTCACTCCCTAGAATGGAATTTAGTGAACTTATTTTAATAGCATGTGGTACATACCAGCTAAAACAGGCTCGATCATATTATGGGGAACATATCAGAGGCAACGGTTCCTATACTATTGAAGTATGTAGAGACACAGCCAGCAACCTACTGAACGATTACCCTACACTTTCGACCAGTAGCAGCCGTAAAATATATTATGGTTTATTTATGAAAATAATTTTAATGGGCGGGAAGCATTAAAACAATACTGCTGCAATTGTATGGTTGGCCGATGCGTGTCTCCGCGATGGACAACTTTTGTATGAAACCGCGTGGGTCCCCGCTTAACACAGTTTAGCCCCTTAGGCCCCAACTCATGGAGTGGCCTTTAGTAGTAGTTTATCCCATCAAAAACAATACTTGTCAAAAAAACCAAGTCTCGCAACTCAGTTGTTCTACGGTAAAAAGTTGTGAGATCCATGTAATACCCAGGCCAGGAAATCTTTAACGTTTTACATAAATTATTGACTTGGCCATCGCACTAAATAATTTAATTTACACGTGTTTTCATGCGATGGCCAAGTCAATATATTTATGTAAAACGTTAAAGATTTCCTGGCCTGGGTATTACATGGATCTCACAACTTTTTACCGTAGAACAACTGAGTTGCGAGACTTGGTTTTTTTGACAAGTATTGTTTTTGATGGGATCTCATTTCTTTTTGTATTTTGTAGACAGCAGTTATGTATCTAGAAAACTGGACCGAAATTGAAAAATTTTACTCGACTTGGCGGTTGCACTACCGTGCCCCCAAATCTCATTTCTTTTTGTATTTTGTAGACAGCAGTTATGTATCTAGAAAACTGGACCGAAATTGAAAAATTTTACTCGACTTGGCGGTTGCACTACCGTGCCCCCAAATATTTTAGTTTTTCCTTGATTCATACACCAAACACTACTTATATTCCAAATTTGAAGCTTCTAGGTCTGCTAGAAGTGCCTTAGAATTTTGATGATCGGTGAGTCAGTCAGTGAGTCAGTGAGTCAGTGAGTGACAAAATTAAGTAACTTTGACCCGTTATAATTCTTAAACTACTGGTTCAAATTGAATGAAATTTTAAATATACCGTGTCTTTACAATGCCTGCATAGCTAATGAAAATTCAGCCTTCTAGTTTTATCCACAACGAAGTTACAGGCGGTCGAAAATGGCCTGAATTGCTTCGAGAAAAGGATGGTACGGCCGTGCCGCTTTTTTGCTCGACTTGGTGGGGGCACTGCCGTGCCCCCAGATTATTTTAGTTGATTCTTACTTCAGTTTAAGGCGCTACCTCGTAAAATTTGTTTTCAACAAACTCCGCCCATTCTGACTCACTCACTCACCCACCCGACCCACCCACTCCGACTGATTTTTGCAGTCAAAAGTGGTTTTGACCAAGCGCGTAGTCAAAATCACTTTTGAGTGCAAAAATCCGTCAATAAGTGGTTTCACCTGATATAAAATTTTACCAATCAGTCAAAATTCATACAAAGTGTTAGGATTAGTGAAAATTACTTAGAAATCATAAAAATGTGTTATAAAATCATTTTAAAGTGTAACATTTTTCTGATATGTGCATACAAAATGAACACACCTACCTTAGGTACTACTTTTAAGAAATCTGGATATTCTCAGGTAAAAGTTAAGTAGATTATCAATTTGTTCGGCCGGATAAATACATTTTTGCACTCAAAAGTGGTTTTGACTAACGCACTTGGTCAAAACCACTTTTGACTGGAAAAATCAGTCAAAAGCAATATTGACCAAGGGCATCTGGCGACTTTTTTTTACAATCGAAAGTGGCTTTGACCGATTATCAGTTTTGACTGTAACATATACAATGACATGTTTGATACCTATAAACCTTCCTCTTGAGTCAAAAAAACCTCATCAAAATCCGTTGCGTAGTTCTAAAAAGCATACAATAGAGACAGACAGCGGAAAGCGATTTTGTTTTATACTATGTAGTGATGACATACAGCACCATTTTTGGCTGGTTATTTAGAATTTATAAACAAACTATACTTGGCTAGAGTGGAAACACGAATGAACGTGTAAAAACGACGCCGCAGAGCGTTTGCAGCGAGATCAAAGGGTGTCGCTGCGGTATGGTCCTCGCCGCCACGCAACACAACAAACAGCGATTTAATTTCTATATACAGGGTCCTTCTAAACTAGCTACATTCCTTTTAATGGGGGCATCTATACGGTACACTGAACAAGTTCACCAAATTTGAGTATGTGTTTTATAATGATTTTACAACGTTACATTTTCTAACAAAAATAAAAATTCATTTCGTCTTACATAATGGAACATGCTGTATTTTTTACTCACACAACAAAGCTGTAGTGTATTCATTCTGCACAGGAACACGAGACACAACACACACAACGCTCACTACCACTGCCAGCGTTGCCAGTTTTTTTTTTCGCCAAGTCGGGACTTTGGTACTTTTTGAGTGAAAATAGCGGGATTCTTCCGTCAGAAGCGGGACATAGTAAAAAAACGTATATAATCAAAGGTTTTCAAATATTTATCCTTTTATTTGACTTAAAATTACGTTTACGTGACAATAGATAGCAAAAGTAGCCATAGAAAATGTATTTTAACAAAAAAATAAT
The DNA here is from genome assembly GCF_963855985.1 of Ostrinia nubilalis. NCBI lineage: Eukaryota > Metazoa > Arthropoda > Insecta > Lepidoptera > Crambidae > Ostrinia > Ostrinia nubilalis. Next base: position 9,097,570 of record NC_087109.1, on the reverse strand, counting down.
ATTTTAAATCAGATTTACTCTATCGTTAAATTCGTCTTTACAATAAAAAAACAAAAATCGAAATAAAAAAATTATTCTTTAGAATAATATGGAGTTTCAAACAATAGTCTGGTGAAGTGAGTGTCTCTCTCCGAAAAGCGGGACAGAGCCTGTCCCGCGCGGGACATTTAAATTTGATTTAAAAATCGGGACGTCCCGCCAAAATCGGGACGTCTGGCAACGCTGACCACTGCACACTTTTTTGTTGTTTACACTCACGTCATAACAACTCACAGCAGTCGTCACAGCTGATAGCCGATTAGCTGATCGACTGATTGGGCGAGCTATCACTTCAATGTTGCAGGCCTACTCTCATATCGTTGTTTATCCTTATTATCTTATGTTAATCACAGTAAAACGGACTCACGATACCATCGAAAAATCAACCAGCAAAGGCCATGATTTTTAAGGCGCGTCTTAGTAAATTTATTTGCATTTGTGCACCTGTGCGTCATAGTTCACTTCACGAGCACTACAAAACGCACCTTCACACAAGAAAGCTAGTCAAAAACTGAATTAAATCAAAGCGCACGCGCCGACAAATGCCGACAAGCCGCACGCCTTTTGTTGACACAAAGACGCCGACGCCGCCAAAGCAAGAGCCGAAAAGTTGGCATAAGCGTACAGTCGACAAAAAAGAAACTTATTTGTTTATTATTTTATCTGCTTGCTTTCGATTTCAATTGATTCGAATCTAAATTATGGTGTTGAGTATTTCATGGTAAAATATCCTATAACAGATAATAATTAAAAATTAATCAAACTTATTGTTTAGTGAAGGTAATTCAAAGGCCTAGTCAATTATTTAGAAACATTAAATTAGACTATTGAAGCAAATAAAACTCTTCAATTTGTTTGTATTGATATTCCATTTATCCTAAATCACAGTCCATTCTTAAATTAATCGTTAATGTCATCATTTCTATCACAATAGAAAAGTAGATGAGGTAGGTAGGTACCTAATTAGTTAAATAAAATTTCCGAATCATTTCCGTTCCAACTTGGTATTTATTTATGACCTATCTTATGTACCTGTGATTTAACAATAAACACAATTTTAATTTGAATAGTAAAAAAAAGTTTGTTGCATTTCTTAATTTTATTTTGGTGAGTGTACATTGCGCTAGCCGGCGGCCGGCGGCACGTGTCTAAAGGCGGCGGCAAGTTCGTTTGCTGCGCCGGCTAGTGTTGTACGATACGACACTCGAGTCTTGGAATCTTACTTATTAAAAGTTTGAAGAAAATAAAATAGCAATGAATTAAGACTGTGTGTTTATTATTTTATTGGACCGTTTTAACTTTTTGATTACGAAAATCGTCAGTCTTTAGATGGATACTTCTGATTCGATTATTTGCGTTTAATGCAATTTTATTGATATTACATTTGTATTGTGCGATTTATTTTATTTTCAATTAGGATATAACATAAGATGATGATATGAAATCACTCATTATTGCCTATTAGTATACACCAACTCAAGTTCATGTCATGATTCAGTCTAGCTCAAAGAACTTAAAATACTCGAAAGGACTCGGAAGACTCAATTATTCCCTTATTCATGTGACTAACGAGTCCTAGTCTTAAAAATAAACTCAAGTCTCGAAATAAGGACTTTAAAGACTCGAGGTTCTTACAACACTAGCGCGGTCGGCTATTGTGAGGGACGGCTGTCTTTGATGATACCACCGACTCCGCCACGCATAAATAAGGATGTCAACTCCAAAATTCTTCCTAATCTTAACAATAATAAAACTATCTTTATTTACTTTTATAATTTTTTTTTGTTTCTACGATGATTTTAATGATTATTATTTCAGTTTAAAATTGATAGTTGGGAACAATTATTTACTTCGGAATACTAAAGACCGCCGATAATCACAGGTAGATAATTCGATAGCGTTTAGTTTCTGCTATGATCGAGTCAATTACGAATCACATTTTTAATTTGCTAAGGGGATATTAAGCGATTAAAATTAACATGAAAGATGTGCCTGCTTTAACCGTAATTCTAAATTTCGTAGTCATGGTAACTATCCCATTTGTGTATGGCATAAAAATAAGTCATTGATTTCGGCAACTAACTTTTTTGCTTCGTCTCGTTGCTTCGTTTCGTTGCTACGTTTGAAATAAAAGATTTTTGCAAGCGCAAAGGTATTTTAACGAACTTTTGAATAAACATCATTCCATTAAGGCCACTAAATAAGTACTTACCACATAAGATTTTTTTATGTTACCAAAAATAAATAAACTTTAATTTTCTGCTTCATTTAATTCCTTAAATAACTAGTAGTAGCCCTAGAATAGCTTGTGTGGCGCCGCCCGCCGGTCCGTCGTCCGGCGGCACTCTTGTGTTCGCGGCCAGTGGCCCAACGGCAGCACAAGCGCAATGGCGGCCATTACGTAAGCTCGTGTGCGTGCGGATTTTTGTCAGTGTAGTAGTGAATCAGCTGAACAGGGTGTTGTATTGGGTTGATAAGAAATGAAGTTGTTTCCTTAATTATCTCGGAAACTAGCCTGAATTTTTGGCTCAAACTTTGGGAACGTATTCAGTGTGACGTATACATGCTCCCATTAAACGGAACGTAGCTGATTTAGAAGGACCCTATATGTATATGATTTCTCGAGTTCTCGACTTTTCTCGAGATTGATTTCCCGGGAACAGAGGCTAACGATTTCCCGGGAATTCTCGGCTCAAAGTTAGATAGGTACTTCGAGAAAGAGGTCAATCGTCGAATCCAACTCGGCTGGGCAGCGTTCGGGAAGCTTCTCGATATACTCACGTCCGAAATACCGCAGTGTCTCAAGACAAAAGTCTTTGACCAGTGTGTGTTGCCAGTGATAGTATATGGATCTGAAACGTGGTCTCTCACTATGGCCCTCATAAGAAGGCTCAAGGTCACCCAAAGGGCAATGGAGTGGGCTATGTTCGGAGTTTCCCTGCGTATTCAAATCAGAAATGAGGAGATTCGCAGGATAACCAAATTCACCGACATAGCTCGCAGAATTGCTAAAATCAAGAGGCAGTAGGCAGAGCACATAGCTCGTAGCTCATAGAACTTTTCTGCCCCAACGGCCCTCGTTGGGGCAGAAAAGTTCTCGAGTGGCGACCACGGGCTGGAAGACGTAGCGTGGGCAGGCCTTCTACTAGGTGGACCGATGATCTGGTGAAGGTCGCGGGAAGAGACTGGATGCGGGCAACGCAGGACCGTTCATTGTGGAAAACCTTGGAGGCCTTTGTCCAGCAGTGGACGTCATTTGGCTGAAACGAACGAACGAACGTATGTTATTTTTTTAACGTATTATTTCAGGTTTTTTAGGTGAGCTGATGATGAAAGGTCAAACTTCGTAAGTTAGGAGTTATATGATACTTTTTAGTTGCCAATATTTAAAGTAGGTAGCCTGTATTTTGTAGGGAAGATTATTTACACTTAAAATGGAAAACTATTAGTCTCAATCTTATTAAACATAGGCACTGTCCATAGTGTCCATCTTCAGTGACAATAACAAGGACTAATCAACTAAAAAGTATGAAATAAATAAATATTAACAAAAAAAAATTTAAACTGACTCCAAAAAACCTGCACTAAAAGTAGAAAAAAAATTACGTTATTTATTTATTAGGACAAAAATATAAACCATTAGCTTTCCGCCCGCGGCTTCGCCCGCGTTGAATTTTGTCTGTCACAGAAAACTTTATCGCGCGCGCTTCCCTGTTTCATACACCGGGATTAAAACTATCCTATGTCCTTTCCCGGGACTCAAACTATCTCTATGCCAAATTTCATCAAAATCCTTTTAGTGGTTTAGGCGTGAAAGCGAGACAGACAGAGTTACTTTCGCATTTATAATATGTCAGCCCGTAGTCTTTACATGATATGCGAGCTGTCTCCAGTGCAGTCGAGTAGGCTCTTTGAAGAGTGGGTGCTGATCGGCAAGTTGAAGAGTCTAGAAGATGGGTGAGACCCCAGCTGAGGAACCCACTGGATGGTAAAACAGTGAGATCATTGTCGGCGATAATGTCCGAGCATCTTGGTATGGTGAGGTCTAAGAGCCTGTTGTACAGTTCATGAGCTTTGTTGCAGGATAAAATGGTATCTATTAACACATCATACGGGGTCTTCCTACTTGTCACAAGGATATTGTCGAGTAGTGATGCACCTTCCCTGATGAAGTCTCTGTTGTATAACATCATGTAGAAGACCATGCAAGGGAGCATGATGTCTAACCTGCAATGTTGGAATTCTGTGAGGTTAACAAAAGAGGCTCGATATGTTTCCTCTAAGGCCCGGTTCTCTAAGCTTGTGATGAATTCTTCTTTGGAGAGGTTGAGAATCCAGGCAGTAAACTTATGCGCCATATGGACAGAGTAGCTCACAATCGGGTCGGTGACGTCCTTGGGATCCACGAGATAATGGTCTTCCGTAGGAGTCAAATGACTTATGAAGGATGTGTGGCATAACGGTATGTAGCCACTGTGACGCATTTCAAAAGTTTTGGGTGGTAACTCCCAAACACAACACTTGGAGTGGATTAGAATCGCGCTGCGTTGGGGCAGGTACTTTTGGCTATGATATATGTTGGCTATTCTCGCTACACCAGTTAAGAATATCTCCTGCCAACATAAATTATAGTTGGTGGCCTGCTTGGCGTACTGGAGGGCAGTGTCGGAAATTACCCGTAACCAGGAACACAGTGTCGAGTTCATGTTAATCATTCCTCCTCGACGCAAAGCAGGGCACGGGAGGCGATGTGTAAGCAAACCGGAATATACTTTGTTGGTAAACCGATCTAGTGTTTCCTTTGGCAAGTTTGTTTTCTCCCCTATGAGCTTGTCGACAAGCTCAAGCATTGCGGTGTTACCTTTCAACCAACTCCTAAGTTCCATAAGGGTCTTAACTGATTCTACGAGGGAGCCAATCTCAGCTACCTGGAGAGCAGATCTTCTTGCCCTTAGTCTTGTTTGAGACCCTATGTACGGGGTGTTAGGTCCCCTTTGTTTGACAAGATCAACATCAGTGGGTGCAGTACATTCGACGTAGATGGCAGTAGTTGTGAGAGACTCCGGGACTGAATTCCAAGGCACGACAGTGATTAACTCTTGCATAGGGGCCATGGTTATACCCTCTAGATCTAGCTGCCATAGATGTTCCCTTAAGGCTTGGGTGAAACGAGTAACGCACGGTGTGTTTCTGAGCTTATCAAGTATATCCTGTGCTCGAGCGGGAGGGGCCCGCCTGAAGAAGTCCTCTTGTCTTTTTTCCAATGCTTGGATAGTTATTAGCATGTCCCGCTCACTAATCCAATTGTCCAAAGCCGCCTTTTGTATCGACCGCGAGGATGAGAATTTCCCGAGGACCTTCTCTTGTTGTCCGAGGTTTGACAACTGCCACAGCTTGTTCATTAATTTGGGGTGGTGCGGCTCTATGGACAGTATGTCATCCCTGAGCGTCTCTTCACTCTCTGTAGAGTCTCTTGAGAATAAGTAGGCGACTTGAACATTCTTAATGATAGAGGGCAATCCTTCTTTGATGCGGTTGCGTACCATGTTTTCGGGTTGGGGTGGGTGGTTGAGGGGTATGCTTGGTGGATCTTTAATCAGTGCCATGTGGTCAACATTGGATGGACGGGACAAATTCAGGAGGGCTCTAACCTGTTGGGAGTATGTGGGGTCTCGCAATAAGGTGCGCATAAGATGGAGATTGGTAGATAATGGGTCCTGGACAGAACGGGTCACAAACTGATGAAATAGTGAGATGGGGTATCCCCCTATGGTTCTGCTCATACAGAGCAGCACTGTCATCCATTCCTTTGGTTGGCTTCTGGTCCATGGGAATCGTGAGTAAAGAAGCAACACAGCTTCAGCAACTGTGGTTGTGTAGGCTGGGATGGGACTATAATCCTCCCCGGCGCAAGATGCTCCGCAAGCAAAGATGCCTGACAACACGGTGTTCAAAGTGGGGAGGGTTTGATTTGCCTCGCTGGTCAGCCTCGAGACACGTTTTAGACCACAGCTGACTTGTGCCCCCTCGTAGTAATATTTCCTCCCATATTCAAGAAGTTTTCTGGAGTACCACGATTCTTGAGTCTTGATTACAATCCCTGCTGCATCACAAAGGTTGTTCAAATGTTTTAAGAAACTGGCTATGTAAGCATCTACGTCTTCCCCACGCTGCTCTAGGATCTTCGCCGAGGGTAATTTCAACAAGATTACTTGATTATCCCCCTGTCCTAGGAGGGAGGCTGTTGTCCCACACTGCCACGAGGCCAGTAAAATCAGGATCACGGTGGCAAGAGTCCATCCTTTTTGACGCAAACCCTCTAACCAGGCCTCAGGCCCAAATACGCAATGGCTTCCTTCACATGGATCACCATCATCGCCTTGCCGAGGAGGACGAAATCGGTCCTGGAAGATTAAGTGACATAGATGAGGAAATGTCTGAGTGAACCTATATACATTATCAAACCCAAACAAGTCGTCGAGACTCCTGAACAGGTCCTCCAGGAGTTCTTTCCTGAAGTGAGTGCACCAAGAGGAAAAGTCCAACACGATAAACATGTAATCTCCTGTGCTTGAGGGAGCACTCATTCGGAGCAGTGTACGCACCAGCTCTTCCTCAGAAAGGGTCATTGACTGATGTCTTACATATCTGAAAATTATCTTTGCTGTGTTTTTCTCTGTAATCACTTGATATAGCCTCATCTCTGGCGTAAGCTTACCGTAGCTCCTGGCGTCTTTCTGCTTGAATTCACGCTCTTTGTACACGGCCACCATCACTCGCCAGTCCTCCGGGATGATACCTCTGTCAATAGTTCGTATGATCTCTTCGCAAGAAACGGTTTCCTGGTTTAGATAATGAAGGATGACGCTCTTAGTAGTTGATGGGGATCCTGCGGGCATCCTCCCATGAAGAGTCCTGTGGGCTTTCCAGTCAATCTCGTATATCCACTCCTCTTTCTTTGGTATTATTGACTTATCAGCAATAACATCGATTGCATCCGCCTGATAATCAAACTGAAATGTCTTCTCGAACCTCACCCCTGAGAACATCTCTGGATACCATCGCCTGGTGGGGCATTCACCCCAGATTCTTGTTAGATAACATCTCCTAAGCTCAGGATCTGTTATTGAGGCCAGACTGAGATTGGGCCATTTTCCGTGCTGTTTGTAGTACTGCCGTGCAAACTCAAGCTTAAACCCATTGTCTAGGAGCCTGCCAGCATCCTCGAGCCCAGTTTTCATCACCAGACCTTTCCGCATCCAAGCTTGGGCGCTTGCTATGCTATCTATGATCGGATGTCCAAATATCTTCCATAGACCTGACATTTCCAGCGCACACATCACATCGTCCCGAGTGGCCACTGTTTGCGTCATATAATAATAGAGGGGCGTGGATCTGAGTTCTTCCGAGATGGACTCATGCAATGTATTCCAGAACAATAAATTTCTTTCTTTATCGCGGAGGATTACGCTTATGACGAGAGATGGCCACATCTTAAGGAGAGCATATGTGCCCTCATGCAGCATATGCAGGGTCTGATAGCCCGATGTAATCACTCTCCAGGTCTCTTCGTATAGATCGTGCCCTGAGTATTTGTCCCGGTACATGTGCGAATATAACAGGGTGCTGAACCAGCTATTTGTGATGTCTCGAAGACATAGCAGTAAAGTATAAGGCACCACATAACATGTCCTTGAACTCACTTGGAGCATTATTATGTCTCCATAGCAAGTTATTGGACATCCCGACAAGACGCACTCTAATTCTTGCTGATCTGACATAGATACTGATTCCACCCATGAGTCCATGGCTGTCTTCATCTGAAAGACTTGGATGACGGTCTGTGGTAGCAATTCTATTAGCGGGGGAACATAATATGTCAGCCCGTAGTCTTTACATGATATGCGAGCTGTCTCCAGTGCAGTCGAGTAGGCTCTTTGAAGAGTGGGTGCTGATCGGCAAGTTGAAGAGTCTAGAAGATGGGTGAGACCCCAGCTGAGGAACCCACTGGATGGTAAAACAGTGAGATCATTGTCGGCGATAATGTCCGAGCATCTTGGTATGGTGAGGTCTAAGAGCCTGTTGTACAGTTCATGAGCTTTGTTGCAGGATAAAATGGTATCTATTAACACATCATACGGGGTCTTCCTACTTGTCACAAGGATATTGTCGAGTAGTGATGCACCTTCCCTGATGAAGTCTCTGTTGTATAACATCATGTAGAAGACCATGCAAGGGAGCATGATGTCTAACCTGCAATGTTGGAATTCTGTGAGGTTAACAAAAGAGGCTCGATATGTTTCCTCTAAGGCCCGGTTCTCTAAGCTTGTGATGAATTCTTCTTTGGAGAGGTTGAGAATCCAGGCAGTAAACTTATGCGCCATATGGACAGAGTAGCTCACAATCGGGTCGGTGACGTCCTTGGGATCCACGAGATAATGGTCTTCCGTAGGAGTCAAATGACTTATGAAGGATGTGTGGCATAACGGTATGTAGCCACTGTGACGCATTTCAAAAGTTTTGGGTGGTAACTCCCAAACACAACACTTGGAGTGGATTAGAATCGCGCTGCGTTGGGGCAGGTACTTTTGGCTATGATATATGTTGGCTATTCTCGCTACACCAGTTAAGAATATCTCCTGCCAACATAAATTATAGTTGGTGGCCTGCTTGGCGTACTGGAGGGCAGTGTCGGAAATTACCCGTAACCAGGAACACAGTGTCGAGTTCATGTTAATCATTCCTCCTCGACGCAAAGCAGGGCACGGGAGGCGATGTGTAAGCAAACCGGAATATACTTTGTTGGTAAACCGATCTAGTGTTTCCTTTGGCAAGTTTGTTTTCTCCCCTATGAGCTTGTCGACAAGCTCAAGCATTGCGGTGTTACCTTTCAACCAACTCCTAAGTTCCATAAGGGTCTTAACTGATTCTACGAGGGAGCCAATCTCAGCTACCTGGAGAGCAGATCTTCTTGCCCTTAGTCTTGTTTGAGACCCTATGTACGGGGTGTTAGGTCCCCTTTGTTTGACAAGATCAACATCAGTGGGTGCAGTACATTCGACGTAGATGGCAGTAGTTGTGAGAGACTCCGGGACTGAATTCCAAGGCACGACAGTGATTAACTCTTGCATAGGGGCCATGGTTATACCCTCTAGATCTAGCTGCCATAGATGTTCCCTTAAGGCTTGGGTGAAACGAGTAACGCACGGTGTGTTTCTGAGCTTATCAAGTATATCCTGTGCTCGAGCGGGAGGGGCCCGCCTGAAGAAGTCCTCTTGTCTTTTTTCCAATGCTTGGATAGTTATTAGCATGTCCCGCTCACTAATCCAATTGTCCAAAGCCGCCTTTTGTATCGACCGCGAGGATGAGAATTTCCCGAGGACCTTCTCTTGTTGTCCGAGGTTTGACAACTGCCACAGCTTGTTCATTAATTTGGGGTGGTGCGGCTCTATGGACAGTATGTCATCCCTGAGCGTCTCTTCACTCTCTGTAGAGTCTCTTGAGAATAAGTAGGCGACTTGAACATTCTTAATGATAGAGGGCAATCCTTCTTTGATGCGGTTGCGTACCATGTTTTCGGGTTGGGGTGGGTGGTTGAGGGGTATGCTTGGTGGATCTTTAATCAGTGCCATGTGGTCAACATTGGATGGACGGGACAAATTCAGGAGGGCTCTAACCTGTTGGGAGTATGTGGGGTCTCGCAATAAGGTGCGCATAAGATGGAGATTGGTAGATAATGGGTCCTGGACAGAACGGGTCACAAACTGATGAAATAGTGAGATGGGGTATCCCCCTATGGTTCTGCTCATACAGAGCAGCACTGTCATCCATTCCTTTGGTTGGCTTCTGGTCCATGGGAATCGTGAGTAAAGAAGCAACACAGCTTCAGCAACTGTGGTTGTGTAGGCTGGGATGGGACTATAATCCTCCCCGGCGCAAGATGCTCCGCAAGCAAAGATGCCTGACAACACGGTGTTCAAAGTGGGGAGGGTTTGATTTGCCTCGCTGGTCAGCCTCGAGACACGTTTTAGACCACAGCTGACTTGTGCCCCCTCGTAGTAATATTTCCTCCCATATTCAAGAAGTTTTCTGGAGTACCACGATTCTTGAGTCTTGATTACAATCCCTGCTGCATCACAAAGGTTGTTCAAATGTTTTAAGAAACTGGCTATGTAAGCATCTACGTCTTCCCCACGCTGCTCTAGGATCTTCGCCGAGGGTAATTTCAACAAGATTACTTGATTATCCCCCTGTCCTAGGAGGGAGGCTGTTGTCCCACACTGCCACGAGGCCAGTAAAATCAGGATCACGGTGGCAAGAGTCCATCCTTTTTGACGCAAACCCTCTAACCAGGCCTCAGGCCCAAATACGCAATGGCTTCCTTCACATGGATCACCATCATCGCCTTGCCGAGGAGGACGAAATCGGTCCTGGAAGATTAAGTGACATAGATGAGGAAATGTCTGAGTGAACCTATATACATTATCAAACCCAAACAAGTCGTCGAGACTCCTGAACAGGTCCTCCAGGAGTTCTTTCCTGAAGTGAGTGCACCAAGAGGAAAAGTCCAACACGATAAACATGTAATCTCCTGTGCTTGAGGGAGCACTCATTCGGAGCAGTGTACGCACCAGCTCTTCCTCAGAAAGGGTCATTGACTGATGTCTTACATATCTGAAAATTATCTTTGCTGTGTTTTTCTCTGTAATCACTTGATATAGCCTCATCTCTGGCGTAAGCTTACCGTAGCTCCTGGCGTCTTTCTGCTTGAATTCACGCTCTTTGTACACGGCCACCATCACTCGCCAGTCCTCCGGGATGATACCTCTGTCAATAGTTCGTATGATCTCTTCGCAAGAAACGGTTTCCTGGTTTAGATAATGAAGGATGACGCTCTTAGTAGTTGATGGGGATCCTGCGGGCATCCTCCCATGAAGAGTCCTGTGGGCTTTCCAGTCAATCTCGTATATCCACTCCTCTTTCTTTGGTATTATTGACTTATCAGCAATAACATCGATTGCATCCGCCTGATAATCAAACTGAAATGTCTTCTCGAACCTCACCCCTGAGAACATCTCTGGATACCATCGCCTGGTGGGGCATTCACCCCAGATTCTTGTTAGATAACATCTCCTAAGCTCAGGATCTGTTATTGAGGCCAGACTGAGATTGGGCCATTTTCCGTGCTGTTTGTAGTACTGCCGTGCAAACTCAAGCTTAAACCCATTGTCTAGGAGCCTGCCAGCATCCTCGAGCCCAGTTTTCATCACCAGACCTTTCCGCATCCAAGCTTGGGCGCTTGCTATGCTATCTATGATCGGATGTCCAAATATCTTCCATAGACCTGACATTTCCAGCGCACACATCACATCGTCCCGAGTGGCCACTGTTTGCGTCATATAATAATAGAGGGGCGTGGATCTGAGTTCTTCCGAGATGGACTCATGCAATGTATTCCAGAACAATAAATTTCTTTCTTTATCGCGGAGGATTACGCTTATGACGAGAGATGGCCACATCTTAAGGAGAGCATATGTGCCCTCATGCAGCATATGCAGGGTCTGATAGCCCGATGTAATCACTCTCCAGGTCTCTTCGTATAGATCGTGCCCTGAGTATTTGTCCCGGTACATGTGCGAATATAACAGGGTGCTGAACCAGCTATTTGTGATGTCTCGAAGACATAGCAGTAAAGTATAAGGCACCACATAACATGTCCTTGAACTCACTTGGAGCATTATTATGTCTCCATAGCAAGTTATTGGACATCCCGACAAGACGCACTCTAATTCTTGCTGATCTGACATAGATACTGATTCCACCCATGAGTCCATGGCTGTCTTCATCTGAAAGACTTGGATGACGGTCTGTGGTAGCAATTCTATTAGCGGGGGAACATATTAGTCTATACTAATAAATTTACCGGCACCGACTCCAAAAATATCAATAAATATAGAAAAAATTTTGACCTTGGCACTGAGCAGGCTGGCACCGACTCCGAGAATATCAATCATAGTGTATAATATATTTGTCCTAATAAATAAATAACGTAATTATTTTGTACTTTTTTAGTGCAGGTTTTTTGGAGTCGGTTTAAATTTTTTTATTTATCTGCTATTAATAGTCATTTTAATTCTTACGATGGCTTGGAACAAATAGGATAGAGAGTGTAGGTATTATAATTTTTTAAATAATATGAAGGTCTACATAGCAGGGTTCGAAAATACGGAAAATGTTTATTATAAATATCAATAATATATCGGATATTTGTGATATTATATCAACTTTGATATTAATTTATATATTTCATAATTTTAATTTTTACCCTTTTTTATTTAGTTATAGTTTAGTTTAGTAGTTATTTGTTAACATTTTGTTGTTATATGTATAGATTATTGTTAGATTTGAATAAAAACCTATACTTTGATATGTAATATCAATTTTGTATGAAAGGCTACTATTATTTTAATGTATTTTATTTATGATAAAAAAGAAAATACTTTGAATGTTTTTAAAACTTAAAATCAGACAAAGCAAAAGCATAAAATCTTATGTCAAAAAAGTAAAAATACAGTAAAATTAAAAAAATATATAATTTATTGATATATCGTCAAAACCGCTTGATATTATACCCATTGATATTATATATCTTTGAACCCTACATAGGTTAGGTTACAGGTTTTGATTTAGATAAATATGTAAACATTAAAACAATCATTAAAATAAAAAATCAAGTTTTATTTGTATAAGATAGTAAAGTAATTATTTTATTTACATTTAAGTTTTTTTAATTTTCATAATCACATAGTCTGGATTACGAATAGGCATATTCCTTGGATGCCGAGGGTCTATCAACTCTGGTAATATGCAATCAAAATAAAAAGATAACAACTGTGACTCCATGTTGTCCAACCAAAACTCGTCATCTTTTTTTATTATTTCGGTTTTTATTTTGTTTTGACCATACCACACAGCTAATAAGCATTTCTCTTTTTTACAAACATGTAATTGGCCTTGGATTTGAAAATACCAGTCTGATTTTTTATTTACATAAATATTGCCTGTTTTTTTATCTTTCTTTTAGAAATGCATTTTATTATTATTTATTGCATCGTCTATTCCAGTTTTAAATGCTGCCACGGGACATTTTATTTCTATAATCATGTCATCTGTAACTCCATCTGGTGTTGCCCCTAAAAATTGATGCTGATCATCAATGAAAAGTCCACATGGTTGAATATCAATATTTTGGAGTTTTGAAAGTTGGTCCAGAGCAACACTTTCATATTTTTTCCCGTGATGTATAGAGGAAACATGATCGATGTTTGGTTTATATAGCATATTTTTAACAATATTATTGCATGGACTGGTTTTTTTTCTTTTAACTATCTTTCCAAAGTTAGAGGCCGTCAAAAGATTTCTTCGCAGCTCTAACCATTCCCCACTTTCACTCTGTAGAATGGTTCTTTGCTTTATCTCATGACGTTCAGCTTCCGTCTTTTTCAAACTGTCCAGAAATATTGTTTTTGCAAGCTCGTACGTTTCTGCGGCCATGTCTGGTTTACTGGCGTTTTCCCCGTATTCAAAGTTTATCTTCTTGGGAAACAATTTTCTGTTTTTCTTACGCTGAAGACTTTGGTTGTATGCTCTCTTTCTCTCTACATCCATTTCAAATTTTTTATTCGTGAATGAGGACTCTCACTATGAATGGTCTTATGGACTGCAGTGAGAATTCGCCCTGTATTAAATGATACAACCGCACCAGCACATCTGGCTTGATATGCACGTTTAAGGGCATAATTGACCCTCTTACCTCCGACAAATTTTGACTTCTTTGCTCTATCTCATGACGTTCAACTTCCTATAGTCGATAACAACCCTCCATTTTCTTCTGCCCTGGGAATCTAATTTTTCCCTTCGGCCGTTAAGGAAACCGAAGTTAGGAAACTAGTTTCCTAAAAGCCTTTTTTATACTTCTACGTAACTGGTTTCCTAAAAGGCTTTTTTTATACTTCTACGTAACTGGTTTCCTAAAAGTACTATGTTTCTGTTATTTCAGCCGCCTATGAAACTATAACCGGATTTACCCTCCATCCAGTACCCTTTGGCCGTTAAAGTAATAACTATGTATGTGACATTAATTAATAATAAGTATTACCAATCTATTCAAGAATAATAACAAATTCATTAGTCTAGTAGGCACTAGGCACGTATGCAGCCAGTGCATTCCCAGTATTAGACGAATAATAGGTACAGATAGAGATATGTCAATTGTCAATAATTGTCAATAATTAGGTATTACAAAGATAGATGCAAGTATCACAGGATCCGCCGAGCCAAATGGTGGATCAGTGAACTTCAGCGTGCTATTAAATCCACTGATGGATCGAGATAGTAGATCCTACTGGACAGAGGGCGGATTTAACTACTCGACCAATTTTGAAATATTTGGATATAATCAAAACACTTAAAACATAAATACTCTTTTTGACATGAAATAAAACTAAAATAAAATATTAATCAACTTAAAATAAAAATGCATATGGAGCAATAACTTCTATACAGTGCCCCACAGTTATTAGTCCCTTTTCCAAATCATTTAATGCATTATTAATTTCAGTATCTATTTCTTGGTAGGCTATACTTTTTTTCGTATTACTTTTAAAAATATTAGTAATTTTAGTCTCTTTAATCAAAATTTCTAGCAAGTGAGCTACTGTAACATTTTTCTTGGCAATGTATCTGTTGATCCGGCTATGAAAGCCTTCCAAGTTGTTGGTTGTTCGGATCTGTTCCGTAGCACAACAACAAATTTTCTCAATGACACTATTGGTTTGCCACTCTTTTTTAAAATATGTATTGAATTTATTTATGTCTTCACCGGCGGGCGACTTTAGCATCACATACTGAATACCACTTTTTATGAAATCTCGTGGCAATCGTGCTATTCCGGCACAACGTGATACATGGCGTTTCTTGGCAGGGGTTGATATTTTCAACCTTTTACTCTTTCTGAATAGGCATCTGTTAAAGTGGAAATAACAGCCTTTGATTTCGATTCCTCTAAAAACTTTACCTACTGCTTTCATAGCAGCCTTTTCGAAATCCATCGTAACTTTTAACGGCCTCCAATCTTTAAAAATCGATTCGATAAGTCGGAAAAGGACTTCATAAGTTTGCTGCTTCTTATCTGGGAGTAGACAATATATTAATGGTGTTACTGATCTATGTTCTTCATTATAACCGTGTATTGAGTATAATTGTTTAAAAACTTTTGGACAGGACTTGAACGTCCCATCGCATAATATATGTTTGAAGTTTTTTACTAAGTGCCGGACATTTTTGTTACAGAATATAAGAATACGTTTATCACCTTCTTCATTGATGTAGTCCGCTAAAAGGAATTTTTCTTCAAACTTTTTTGGCACTACTACAGCACATGAAGTTGGAAATCACAATTTAGGTACACCCAAGACTTTATTCCGATTATTAACTAATCCTGTTTTCTTATTTTCATATGAAGGAATGTCAGCCATCAAATGTATTCCTTCACATTCTAATTTATACACCATCTCGTCGTACTGTTTTTGTATGGACTCAAAATTAGATCCTGTTGCGTCTTTTAGATTATCGAGTTGCTTCAAAACTAAATTTTGTTCATTGTTTGCCATACACTCAAAATGTGGATTACATTTTACGACTTCGTTTTTTTCATTCAATGTTATACTGCCATGGCACCCTCGGTTATAATTGCTACAAAGCCAGAACGAGTTACCGTTTTCATATTTTTTTTTTCTGTGATATTTGTGTCCCTCATGTAGGACGGCAACTCCTCCTTTTTTCGTTGATATGAATTCCACATCTCTTAATTCCATTGTAAATAATTTATATTAATGAATCCGAGCAATAATACATAAGCCAAACTACAAAATTATCTGTTGACATATAATCAATGTCAAGTGCATCATAGGTAATTAACTGATAGATGACGTCTTCTAAAACGATAACTGGCCAGACATACAAAAGAGGTTGATAAGTAATTCAGTTACGTAGAAGTATAAAAAAAGACTTTTAGGAAACCAGTTACGTAAAAGTATAAAAAAAGCCTTTTAGGAAACCAGTTACGTAGAAGTATAAAAAAAGGCTTTTTCGGTTTCCTTAACGGCCGAAGGGTAATTTTTTGGGAACAATCCAGATGGGAGAGCTCCACGGTAACGAAGAGGGCTCGATAATATTCTGGTACAGCATTTGGGTAATTTGTGACTCTACTTCCTGTTTGTGGCACTCTGGGAACCTGTAGGATTTAGTATGAACGGGTTCGTCGACTGTGGTTTTGATTTTATGATCGAGAGCGGTGGTGAAGGTTAGCTGATCCCCTGGAAGGTGGAAGATATCTGAATACTGGGAGCAGAGATCTATAAGAGCATCTCTCTCTTCATGGTTCAAGTGATTAGATTTGCTCTGATTGAATTAATTACTTCTTCTGTTCTTTAGATGTCGTTTGCATACTTGTATTGACTGGATACGCAGAGGTATGAAGAGGTTTGACATTATTTTATTGGTTGCTCTGAAATATTGGCGACCGTTATGTTGATTTTATCATTTTCTTTGACCTTTACTAGGCAGTTTGATACTAGTAGGTTCTCGGACATATGCTGATCTAGGATGACACCTTCTTTAAGATCATGATTAGAAACTGAACACTGTATGAGCGTACTGGAATGGTGTAATAAGGATCTATGAAAAAAAAAATTTGATAATATTTTATGTTTTCCAAGCTTCAGGACTTCGCGCGTGAAGTCGATGCTGCCATTGAATTGGTTAAGGAGGTCGTTACCCACTATGCCGTCGTAGGGGAAATCAATGTCTCCCACTTCGTGGAACTTGTGTTTGATGAAAATTTTGGATTTGTCTTTTAGGTATAATGCTAAATTGAGTGAGCCCAACGTTGGGACGTATTCGTCAGCAGAGTTAAAGCTTTTAGGTTTGAGCTTTTCCTCGTTCAGCGGAGTTTGGGGTTTGTGTGTCGATTAAAAGCGACAGTGGCATTTCGGAAACGGCTGTGTTAATTACAACGTGTGGTAACAATTTGATTGAGGGATCAAATGATATTTCGTATATTTGTTTTTTTCAGCTAGTGGAGTCGTCAGGGAAGGCCTGCGCTTGGGTGTAGTAGATTTTGTATTGGGTACAGTGATTGACTTTGATGCAGTGGATACAGTGGTTGCCTTTAGTTTGGCGGATACAGTGGTCGCCTTTGGTTCGGCAGATACAGTGGTTGCCTTTGGTTTGGCGGATACAGTGGTCGCCTTTGGTTCGGCGGATACAGTGGTTGCCTTTGGTTCGGCGGTTACAGTGGATACAGTGGTTGCCTTTGGTTTGGCGAATACAGTGGTTGCCTTTCGTTTGGCGGATACAGTGGTTGCCTTTGGTTCGGCGGATACAGTGGATGCAGTAGGTGCCTTTTCATTTGGAAATAGGATTGGTTTGCGTTTTGGACTTGCGGGACACCGCCGGGAGTCCATTACTCGTTTAAATTTTCTGAGGGATTGAAGTCAACTTCGTCATGACCTGCGTCGTCCTCCTGTTTGTCCTGGTTGAAGTTGACCCTACGGAACTGAGGATTTGGGGTGTTGACTGGAGGCCTTTGACCCCTCATTCTGTTATTATGTTCCCATTTCCGAGAGACGTCGATAGTGTGCCCAGGGGCTTTGCAGTACCGACATACGACAGTGGAATTGGAACCCGAAGGTTGGGGTTGAGATTGAGTTGAGCCTTGCTGTTGGTTATTGAAATTCAGACGGGGTTTCGTGAATCGATTTATTATTGTTAGCTCTTTGGTCGGGTACAGGTTTTTTATACAAGGTCTGCTGTATCCTTTCTTCGGATACGGCGAGATTTACAGCTTCGTTAAGAGTTGACGATGAGCGACACCTCACTATGTTGGATATACGGGGATGTAATCCCCAGCGTTGCCATTATGTTACTTTTGTAACATTTTACGTTACTTTTGGCCCTCCAATGTTACTTCCATGTTACACCACACTCAATGTTACTTTTATGTTACTTTTGAGAATTTCGAACAAAATCGTGTATCGGAACGCACCTATGAATATAAAATTTTAAGTCATGTTGGCACGCTTGGTAGAAAACAACATGGCGTTGTTGGACAGACTGACCCTGGACTGACCAACCCTCGGAACAATAACTAAAGCATGGAAGCCAGGCTAAAATAGCAATTAAAAACGTATACCTGATGCACTCGCTCTTTACACGATTTTGCGTAGGAGAGAATGAGACCGCAAACTGAACATAGTTCTCATAATTTGCAGGTTGTCATTAGCATTCAGTGGACTCATTACAATTTTATGTCATTGGACTTATTCAGCATACTACCAAATTCAAAATCACGTTTTGACGTTCTATGTTTCAGTTTCACTCAACTTGCTCACTGGCCGAATTAAAGTACTGATGTGTCACCGTGGTTGTGTTTACGGCTCGTGTTATTAAAAAAATATTTTCGAAGGAATTTGCGCAAAAAAATGCGCGAAGAAGAGTGTAATTATGGTCGTTCTTTATGATGTGTTTTATATCATAAAAATATGTCTTGTGTGATTGACGGCTGCCATTCACATTCGGGAAGAAAAGAAAACAGTGGTGAAAAAATTTACTTTCATTCGTAAGTTTTTGATCTTTTTTTTAATAAATTATACTGGAAATACCGGTAAACTATGTATAAATGTTAGTTATTTCTTGTCGTACTTTTTAATTGAAAGCCTAAACAGTTTTTGTCCACCTTTTCTTAAAAATCATAAATCAATTTTCTAGGTTAGTTTTTCATCTAGTCTAGTGATGTGGTCACATTAGATATCGATAATTTAGTTAGGCTTTGAAGTTCTTTATAGTATAGACGTCGTTACTTTTCTAAGGTTTGACCCACGATAGACGATAATGTAGAAAATATATTCTATATTGGTTTAAGATACATCTCTCTTTATTTTTGTGTGGTACTAGTGTTAATTTTTATTTCATTGTATTTTTTAAGTATATGTTACGGTTAATGTAATAAATTGAAAATTATGAATAATTACCGACAGTCGCGGTAAAAGTGATAAATGAATAACATTTAACAGTGATTATCATCTTGTGTACGTGCTCTTGTACAGCCAAAATTTTTGAACGTTTTGATATCATTTATTAATATAATTTGACATAATGAGTTTGGAATGTTTCTTGCATAATATTACTTTTCCATGATGCCCATAATATAATGTTTTGTTTTAAGTGAAAAATAGGTTAAGGTGCGGCGGGGGTGGCCCTTGGGCCACCCCTAAGCCGCCTATTTAGTTTTATACACACATAAATGACCTCATATTAATCACATTTACCAAATCATGAGGTAATTATTCATAATAACCGGCGATTATTCATAATTTTCACATTTATCACATTAACCCTTCATTTGGCAACGACATAAAACATGGAAATACATGAGTTTGATGAATGTAAGGCATCAAGGGTATGCTAAAAACTTTAAAAAAAATATGAAAAAAAATCCTGCATTTCCCAGAGTTGGGAAAATTCGTGTCCGTCACAGCGGACACTGCCAAAGACGTCACAAATAACGAGTAGATTTGGATGTTCGCCGTGGCGGACATTGCTAAATAGGGGATAAAATAAAAAAGCTTCATTATAAACTTATTTTATTAAGAATTTTAATAATATTAAGAACAAAACACCTTAGAAATTGCTTTTTGGCAAGAAAAATTAAGTAATTAAGCTTAACATTAAGAACTATCATAAAACAATCATTTAGTATGGAAATCTAAAAAACAGTTTCTTGCATTTTTGCCCGTCACAAAGCAAAGGCGCGTTTGACACTTTATGCAGAACACCACTGTCTTCTTTTGACAATACCTGCAACGTCCTTCCTCCATCGTATCTGGGAAATGACCCAAATTATCGTACTTTACAGGGCTGGAAGGGCGTTTTATAAGAGGCTTACCAACTTTAGGAGCTGTCTTTTTGGTCCGTTTAGCACAGCGGTTTTCAGA
Source organism: Ostrinia nubilalis (assembly GCF_963855985.1). Lineage (NCBI taxonomy): Eukaryota > Metazoa > Arthropoda > Insecta > Lepidoptera > Crambidae > Ostrinia > Ostrinia nubilalis. The sequence goes on along the minus strand of NC_087109.1, from coordinate 9,077,477 downwards.
TAACAGATTTTCATATACGGCATATCTGAATGCTTTTAGAGCCATCTTCTTTTTATTGCCTTCATTATTCTTCCTATGGACTAGCCAAGCATTATTTACGCAAATGTCCACCAATTGCGCGAAAATACCCATGTACCATCTTCTGGATTTAAATGGTGTCTTATACAGTGCTACCAGCATATCGGCTAAATCTACGCCACCCATATGCTTATTATACTGGCGTACAATTTGTGGGCACTGCACTTCAACTTTCTTCTTCTCATCTTTTGAGTAACGCAGAATTTTTTCCACAGGCTCACTTGCAACAAATGAACTTATAAATGTCACAACCTTATTATCGTTCCAGCGAACAACGGCTAAGCGATTTTTGTCACATGTTACTTCAGCAAAAGATCCCCTTTGTTTCTTCTTGAAAACTTTTTCAGTGGGTAATAATTTCTCCGCGCCCCTGATGCGATTGTTTCGTATTGTGCCTAAAGCGAAAATCCCATAATTCTCCCGCAATATGTAGAATAACTCTGGAGATGAAAAGAAGTTGTCACAATAGATAAATGCAGGCTTCCGGACGATACTCTGGCATAGAGCAATCACTATTTGAGCGCCAAAACCAAGAGATTCTTCTTTTTCAGAAAATGTATGATTGCGGAATGTATCTGGACCTGCGTAAAGTAAAAAGTCATAAATAATCCCTGAAACTCCGGCCCTTACATAATTTTTGAAACCCCACTTGTTTGGCTTATCTTTCATGTATTGCTTCCTTTTTCCCGCCTTTGTTCCTTTGTAAGCTATCATCATTTCATCGATGCTGTATCTTTTTTCATTTCCTTGCTGTTTCAAACAATTCTGTCTCACTTTTTCTAGTACAGGTCTAACTTTGTGATATCGGTCTCCATCTTCCATGTTATTATTTGCAAAATGCAGCCAACGTCTTATTTGCTGATACCGCTTCAAGGACATAATCTCCGCTACCTTGGCATACTGAAATTTTTGTGACCAATAATCGAGATACGAGGGCATGCTGACTATACCCATAATAATGTGAATTGCAAGAAAATCTTTCAACTCCTCTTTAGTCAATTGAATTGATTTTCCCAACTCTTGGACTGAATAAAAATTCGTCTGGTCCACAATATCTGTCAATATATCTTTAGAAAAAAACATATAGAAGTAAGATAAAGGTGAGTCAGATGCATCTGGCAAATCAACGAAATCGCTATCTTCATTTCCTTCAATTGCGATCAGTCTATGGCGAAATGATGCGGCTTTCCAGTTATAAGCTAGCTGAACTGGTTTTTTTTTCTTGGCTCTCTTTGTAGCTGGCGCTTTAGGCTGTTTAGACTTTGCAACTCTTTTCCTGGATCTAGTCAGGGGTGTGGCGGGGGTAGCTGGAAGTGAAATAATTCCCGATAGCGAAGGTATATTTCTGTAATTTGACTCATCTATATCTTGCAGAATCGGGGTTAGTGGCACAGAATCCGGTAAAGTTATTAATGATGGACTACTAGGTGGTGGTGGTTCGTTTTCATCGTCATCAGAGAAGCTTATATTTATATTAGCGAGAGAAGAAGTGATAGATGGTGCAGGTGAAGAATAGTATGAGTTAGTAGAAGCACATTCATCAAGCTTTTCAGAATCGGTGTCAGATTTCTCACTTGCGTCTGAGGAAGCGTGTTCTTTAGGGACTAAAGCTAATATTCTTGACGCACGCGCATGCTGCAGACAAGCAAAAAACAAAAAAACTTTAGAAAACGTCCGTAACCGCAAAACAAACCAAATTTGACAATGTCCGCCACAGCGGACAAAGTTTTTTTTATTAATATCAGTGAGTAATTGGCAATGTCCGCTGTGCCGGACAAAGAGATCAAGCGAGTAAAAAAACACCAAAACACGTATAAAAAGTGATGAATTTCAGCTAAACATTATCATACACGTATATTGTAAAACAAATTGCAAAAACAATGAGCTTTTAGCAGCAAAACACTGAAAAAATAATTAATTTACCTTATCGAAAACAGATGACCGCCTCTTCGCCGACATTTTGTTCGCGACTGACAGATACAGTGTTGCCAACGTCAAAGTTCACTTTCTACTAAATTTTTAAGAGGTTACAAAAAATTAATTTTGTAGAATAAAATAAAAATAACGTTTCCAACACCCCCACTTGGTTTTTAAAGTTGGCGTCCGCCCTACCGGACAAAATCAAATTAAGGGTTAACCGTAACCACAGAATAAGTAATAGTACAGGTACAGAAGGATTACTCCGCAAGACGATTTAAATAAATGCGAGTCTTGCTACGACGCGATACAGTGGAATTCAGCTCGCACAGCACTACGTACCTACAATTTTATTCACCTACAAGTTTGAACATGGGAAACCGTGAACTACACTCAACATCAAATAAACCGCACCTTCCGCGACGCAAACTTTAAAGATTTTCTTCTGACACAATCATGGTACCCCAACAATATTGGTGTTATTTGCAAGCCCAATAAATATCCTTAAAGAAAAAAAAATTCATTTCTAAATAAATGATTAACATATACCATAAATGTGACTTGAAAATAGACCTCACTTTGGGCTCACCTCTGGGATCAATTAGACCAATTTTTATGGTTATAAAACCAAATAAAGAACTCACGTGTCCTCTTTAACAGATGGATAGCGATTAATCCCAACTTGACAGTTTTATAGTCATAAAAAATGGCTGTAGCGTAACTACCTATTTTTTGAAGAAGTGAGTCTGGATCCTTGTAACGACACATTTTTGGGGTAAAAACCTTTCCTTTAATGAAATGAAGTTTAGAACTAGGCTTTCAAATGGTACCAATGTTGGTGGAAAGTGGGGATGCATACGTTTGATAAGTGCTTGTCGCGGGAGGTGCGATTTATTTGATGCCGAGTGTAGTAGTGTCATTGGAGCGAATTGAGTGAGCCAGGCCTGCCGTAACATATACATTGTTACTAGTTAATTTAAGAAAAGTAAAAATTGAATTTTTTTTTTATGTGTTGTAATATTTACTTGCAATATGATAAATAAAAGTTTATAATATTACAGATTCCCAAAGGATGAAAAGATCAAAGTAGAGTGGATAAGACGAGTCGGGAGACCTGACTGGAAGTGGAAGACCTACAGCAGGATCTATCTGTTCCAAGCACTTCTCGCCCGACAATTATTTGCACAGTGAATATTGTACTAAAAGGCGGTTAAAATTTCATGCTGTGCCTTCAATTAATTTGTCTGAAGCTGATTCAATTGTAATTATCTGATTTTAATACACTAAAATAAAGATAATAACACAAAATAGAAACATTTCCAATATTTTCATAATTTTCAGAGTTCAGAACGAGGACTCATTCACAGTATTCCATGTGCTGTACAAGGACAAGGAATTAATACGGTAGTATGTAAAATTTTTACAATTCTTTGCTACAATGAATTATTAAGTTTATACCATCAGGTGATCCGTCTGCTCGTTTGCCTCCTGTCACATAAAAAAAAAGTATCTAATCACCGTCTGCTCGTTTGCCTCCTGTCACATAAAAAAAAGTATCTAATAGCAACCTTATTCAATTTTGTTTAATAAAATGTCATTTTCAGACTTCTGAGCATGGACACGTTCAATGTATTCCATCTGCTGTAACCCAAAGAGCTCTTCAAGCATTAGAAGGACAAGAAAATAGAGTACGTATCTACAATTCATTTTATTACTCGACGCTTTGACCGCGTTGTATTGATTAGTTTATCGCGAGCCACATGCTCATTTCTAAATACCTGCTTCTTAAAAGTCACCCTCGGCGGCAACTTATTCTAATCACTTTTTTAAATTGTTTTAGAAACCACTAATGGAAATTAACACTGGGATAGTGTCAATAGTAAAACGAAAATGTTCGTCTTCAGATTGTGCTACATCTTTTGATAGAGATGAATCATCCGCTGAAAAAAAGATAAAACTATTAGAGAAACGAGTTCAAGACTTAAAAAATGTTTCGGATCGCCGTCTACGTAAAATAAACACGTTAACAAAACGAATTTGTCGACTTTAAAAAAAAAATGAAGACCTTTACACAATCGTAATAGACAAATTGAGACAGGACAATATCGAAACCGAGTATATTAATATGTTAGATAGCTTAAATAAGAATGATGTAATCAAAAGATTTCTTCAGAAACAATGCGACGAAGTTCTTACCAGACAGTATGGTTTTGAAATTAAAAAATGTCAAAACCATATTTCACTTTTTATAGTTTTTATTTATTTAGTTTAAGTTGAAAATGACCTTCGGTCTGGGTTGGTTCATCGTGGGAATCTATACCCTTGAGTTTAATTAATTCTTTGACGAGTTTAAGATTCTTTCGTATACTGGAATCTTTTACTAAACATAATAGCAGAACCGGAGTCGACCAACAAGGATAATGGGATGTCTGAGGCTTGTGAATCTAGTAGCACATGCGGTAACAATCTTTTAGTTGTGTCTATGTTTACTTCGTATACTTTACTGATTTCTGTGGATACGATAGGGATTTTAGGATTTTTGGAATTAACAGGATTTGTTGATGAAATGATTTGATCGTTAGTTTGGGGCTGGTTACCCGATTGGTACCTGGATTTAGAGGATAGGGCGCTTGTTGGGGGCTGGTTACCCGAGTGGTCCCTGGATTTAGAGGATAGGGCGCTTGTTGGGGGCTGGTTACCCGAGTGGTCCCTGGATTTAGAGGATAGGGCGCTTGTTGGCGCTTGTTGGGGGCTGGTTACCCGAGTGGTCCCTGGATTTAGAGGATAGGGCGCTTGTTGGGGGCTGGTTACCCGAGTGGTCCCTGGATTTAGAGAATAGGGCGCTTGTTGGGGGCTGGTTACCCGAGTGGTCCCTGGATTTGGGAGATAGGGCGCTTGTTGGGGGCTGGTTACCCGTGTGGTCCCTGGATTTGGAAACGGTGTCATTCGATGCATATGGCTGGATTGGATTTGTGAGACTGGGTCTCGCGAGACACCGCCGCGAGCCCACTATTCGTTTAAAGGCTCAACCAAGGAGGTGGCTTCGTCATGGCCATCCTCTTCTTCAGGTTGTTCGAGAAAATTCACACGTGGGGATTGATGAGTGTTATGAGTGGGGTTCTGATGGACCTTGAAACGGTTATTATTATATTCGCGTTTCCTGCACACCGAGATGTCGTGACCAGGTATTTTGCAATAACGACAGATAACGTTGGAGGCCCCTTGTGATGAGGGGTTGGAAGGTCTTTGTGAGGAAAAAGATGAATTTTGATTTGGTTTGGAAGGCCCGGCCCTAAACCTGTTATTAGTATTATTATTGTTTGGCTTTTGATCCGATTGTGGACGCCTGTACAGCGTTTGTTGTATACGCTCTTCTGAAATAGCGTAATTGATGGCCTCCTTTAGTGATTTAGGAGATTTGCATCTAATGATATTGGAGATTCGGGGATGAAGTCCCATTACAAAGTGGTGCAGGGCAAGGTCTTCCATAGCCGCGGTGCGGCCGGCTAATTCCTTGGCCTTGATGTTGGACAACGATATCTCGGTCAAAAGTTGTGACAGGCAGGTCTCGGTTCGGAGGGCATACTGGCTAACAGTGTCCTGAGGACCTTGTTTGTTCTCTTTTAATTCCGTTAATAGATGGGAATAGTGTTTTCGTTCACTAAACTGAGTCTTTAAAAACTCTTTCAGTTGGTCCCAAGATGTGAATTCTTTTATTGAGCAGGCAATCTCTGCTTTACCATGCAGCTGACTTAGGATAAATTTAAACAGAATGGATTTTTGTGCGTCCGACGCGAGCCCGAAAGCAATGTCACAATTAACAAGGAATGAATTAAGAGTTTCTCTACTTCCGTCATAGGGTTTGATAAATTTGAAGAGTATGTTTAACTCTAGTTCGGACATTGTGATTGCGAGAGCTGCAGCTGTTTTTCTTGTCACGCGAGGGGAAACCAGTGGCGATTTCACGTCTGAACTACTTAAAGTAGGTTCCGTATCAGGAATCTCGATAGTAAGTTTTTCGTCTTCGGGTTTTGAGCCTTTACGCATAATTAATTTAAAACACGAACTCAAGAAATGCAGATGCAGCTGTTAAATATCGGGTAACATTTACAGTGAACAATTTATAAGACGTCTAACAAAATAAATTTATCAATTAAAAGAACTGAACTCTGATTTAAACTTAGTCTAGACAATGACCAAAGACTTACAGTATGAAGACTGCGTGGGCGACCGATAAGAACACGACGGCGGCGACCGGGAACATTCCTGAGCGATAAGCACACTGCGGCTCGAGGTCACGGGTCTTCGAATAACTTGAGTGATGGCTTGGATATTTATTTGCAGGTTCAAGGACACGGCGAGCAGTCACGGCGGAGCACGACGGAAAAAGGTAAGTTTCACTAGGATTTTCTTTTTGCAGCTTGGAGCTTGGAGAACTTCGTAGAACAGGTAAAGGATTGCGGTTCACGGGTCACGATGCAGTTGGATTCTTCTTTGAGCACAAAACGATCTTCTGAAGGTTCTAGGTAGGACTTGTAGCACGGCACTTCGACGATATCACGGTAAGTTTTTTGCGTTTATGCTCAGAATGCCAACTTCTCAAAATGCCAACCGCTCGCAAAATGACAACTTCGCAGAATGCCAACTTCTCGAAATGACAACTTCTCAAAATGACAACTTCTCGAAATGACAACTTCTCGAAATGACAACTTCTCATAATGACAACTTACAATAATGAATGCAGGAGCAGTGAATGCTACCACAAATAATAAAAATAATTAAAAAGTCCATATATTTACATTATCTCAATATCTTTATTTTTTACTATACAATCAATCAATACACTAGGGTCGTATCGCATCAATCTCTCATCTCAAATGTCGATTGAATGACATACACCTATATAATTGTTACAATCATTGTCAAAATCGGATAAACAAAAGCCAGATAAGGTCACAGTACACTTTAAATCATAAAATAGTGTATGGCGAAAATAATGTTACGTTATGAGGGTAGTTTTAAAAAATGCACAAGTTATACTTGTCAAAATTATATCGCTCTTGTAATGTGTTAATTTATGTAGTAAAATAATTGTTTTGCTGTTACAGACCGTACCTGGTTTTTGTTTATCTCATTTTATGTGTATGTCAATCAATAGACATTTGAGATGAGAGATTGATGCGATACGACCCTAGTGTATTGATTGATTGTATAGTAACAAATAAAGATATTGAGATATTGTAAATATATGGACTTTTTAATTATTTTTATTATTTGTGGTAGCATTCACTGCTCCTGCATTCATTATAATTGTAAGTTGTCATTATGAGAAGTTGTCATTTCGAGAAGTTGGCATTTCGAGAAGTTGGCATTTCGAGAAGTTGGCATTTCGCGAAGTTGGCATTTCGAGAAGTTGGCATTCTGAGAAGTTGTCTTTTTGCGAGCGGTTGGCATTTTGAGAAGTTGGCATTCTGAGCATAAACGGTATGTTCGTTTTTTGTTATACTTGTCACATTCACTGGCACAAGGTAAGTTTTCAAGGATAACGTTTTTATTTATTTCAGGATAGGAATCCGGAGCGAGTCCGTGGGGCGGTGCTTGGGCACTGGAGATTTCCGGATCCCACCGCTGCCACCAAAATGTTACGCGGGGAATTGAAATTAAGTTTTTAAAAAACAACTTTTAATTCGAACTTGAATTAGAATAGATTTTTGGATTATTTATCCGAGAGCAACCGCCGGTTTCGAGATCTGTACACGGACTGAAGACTCGAACGGCTAAGGGACAGGGCTTTGGATGCCAAACTGCTGACATGGCGGGATGGGCAGCCAGGGCAGCAATAAGGGATACATATACCGGATATAACAGTTCCGTGGTCGATCTTGCTTATAATTCTATTGCGCATCGCGCGCAGTCTTGGGCAGGCTGGGTCAGTAGGAGAATGTTTGGTGTCGGTCTCGGTTTGGTCCTTGATTTTTTTAATATGATGACTATCAGCACCCGGTAGATTGATGACGGCACTCAGGCTGTCACTGATGATCACCAACGTCCAGTTTTATGAGTAAACTAGTGAGTAAATTAGAAGCACACCAACTCCATGTAGTAATTTCACGATTATGATGGTTAGATCTCGGCAGATTGATGATGGCACTGAGCAGCACTGAGTCAGATTTTCACCAACCAATGTTCACTTTTGTGGTGAACTGCAGTGGACTGTATGTTTATGTGTGTTCGACAGCGCTGACCGGACGATGATGACTGCCGTTGAGAGCTTGCCCTTACTATGTCAGGCGTAGTAGGTGCTACTTGCAGGAATAAAACCACTATTCCACTTGCTGAGAGTTCTCGCGTTTATTATTCGCTTCCTTTTCTCAGTTCTTGCTTCTTTAGATCACTTGTTGCTTGGAACATTTGTTCTCTGAACTAAACTTACAATTAAACTTAACTCAAACTTAACTATCTCCCGGAGCGCCTCGCTCTGTATTTATAGGGCCCCGGGCTATATCCATCCATTTCTCTCCCGATATTCCTGTCTCTGTCTCTCATGTTCTGGACCATAAGTTCTGGAATGTTCGAAGCGAGAGGTCCGATGTTGCCGTCCTGTTTATTTTTCTCTCGAATATTCCAGAAGTGTGTGGAAGAGTAATTGATGTGCAAGCGAGATGACAGATAATGTGAGAATGAGAGATGGAATGTTATATATCTAATCGACTCTAATTTATTATTTTAGTACATTTTCTGACTGTTAACGTTGCTAATCAATTCTAATTAAAATAATAAATTAGCGTATTTTCTTGGTCGACGTCGCCAACAACTTTCATGAATATCACTAACTCCGACGGTAGCAGTGCCTCGCTGAATTCATCTTTTCGGATAAAAATTCTGCCGTTGCGCACCCATGTGAATTTGTATTTGCATTCCTTGGCTTTCAGTCGTGTGGCAGCGTGCAAAGCTTTGTTTGTTGGAGATAGATGTTCTGAGACAAAAACCGGTTTGCGAGCGCCTGATAGGCCAAGATGTTGGGTACTTAATTTGTTCTTGGTGTTCTTTTTGTTAAAGGCTGAGACAGAAGCGAGCACAGCATCACGTTGCCTGGGGGCACGCAGCTTCACTATTACCGCACGGGGTCTGTTGCTGTCTTTGCTTAGCTTGGCTACCCGTGTTACGTGAAGGATCTCCTCAGCAGGCACTGGAGCATCCACGGTCTTCACGAGTTGTTCGATAACTTTGGTCAGGTTTTCCTGTCTATGTTCTGGAATGCCATTTATTTCGATTTTACTGTCTCTCATATTTTGTTCAGCCAAGTGGATTCTGTGCGTCAAGTCGCTAACCGTCATCTTCAATCTGTCATTGTCCTTCTTCAAGCTGTCAACCACTGCGTTTCTTTCGTGTATAGCCAATTTTAAATCGTCGTACTGTCTGTTAAAGAACGTTAGGGATTCCTTCAGTTCCCTAATTTGCTCAGACATACTTTTTATTTCCGCTGTCACAAGCTCTTTGATCGTAGACTGAAGAGTACCAGCAAGTTCTTGTTGTAGTATGCTTCTGAGTTTAGTTTCTGTGATGCAGTCGTTATCATGCTTAGTTGCCTTTGGCGAGTGCTCGATGGGACTAGCCGATGGCCCTGAACCGCGTTTGGTTCTAAGAGTGTCATTTTCGGAGTCTGAGTACAGCAGGGCTAAGATGCGCGCCGTGATAAACTGCTTATATCGATTTTGACGTCACTTTATCGTTTTATCTACCGGCGCTAACATGGCACCCCGAAAATTATCATGTCATCTGTCAAAATGTGATAGTGATAGATTTGTTTTTTTTTGTGATAAACCTGGCAAGCCCTAACATGAAGCGCTAACTATATCATATTTTGACATCACGATAGGATAGGATGTGGTGTTTTTATCGTCCTCGATCCTTGCCCACGATAGCAAGACGATAGGAGATTAACTTTTTTGCAAGCTACTTTAACTCTATTTATTTATCATTTACAATGGTAAATGACATTTTACGATTAATTTGAGGCTAGAAAAATTCAAAGAAAGGAATTTAGCACCTTTGTGATACTTTTACTTCTAGGTGGAGATTGAGTTTTAGTTCAAGAGTTTATCAGAAGCAGCATTTTGTAATTATTGCAATGGATGTGAGGCGAATCTTGCGACAGTTTATAATCATCTAAGTGCTCCCACAGTCCCACCCACATTTAATTATTACATTACCTACCTTGTAAAATAACCATTACTTACTTACCTACTTAGGTAGGCAGTCAACAACAGTACAGTCACGGAACGAAAAGGTTCGTCAGTTTTCAAATTGATTCCTTCAACGAATCGCGAGCACATATTACCTTTTGAAACTATGTTACAGAATAATCTCGAGTTAGTGAAAATGAAATTTAACTGTTCGTCAGTAAAGTTCAAAATTATTCAGATCAAAGTTGTTTGACGATTCATCTTGTCAAGAAGATTATTATGATTGATAAACTAAAACCTTCTTGTTGGTTCAACAGGCCATTATTATTTCTATTAAATAAAAAATAACTACATTTTGTGACATTGCACTGATGGGATAGAAAAATAAACAAGCAAAAACCTTATTCGTTAGCAAACGTCATAGTTATTTATTTCAATGTTAGCAGCATTGTTTCTTGCACGGTTATGTTGGCAGGTTTGATTCTTACAGTACCTAGTGCAAACGAAAACCGACACTAAGGTGACGAACCTTTTCATTCCGCGACTGTACATCAGACAAATATTAAGTTGCAAATGACGTGAGATACCCCATAGTGTTTAGCTTGATTTAAGTACCTACTGTCATCTGTACATAATCTTGTAAAAAATATTGAAAATGGGGCGGAATGTGGTGACCGAGCTTCTTATGTCTACATTATTTTCAAACAGTGGCAAGGTCATTGTCAGAAATTAGCATTGGGTGGGATATGTAATCAATAAAAAATGGCTATAATAACAATGAGAATAAATGAATTTTACTAATTTTATAACTTGACGGTGATACCATACATACATTCCACATTACTATAAATCTAATTCCTCCGTTTGGACTTTTTTAAGGGCTTTAATGTGACAGGATGATAATCTTGCACAATTCTAAGAATATTGTAGGCATGGCACCCAAGATTATAAATAAATTGCCAAAAGACATTAGATTAATTGAACATCTAAATTCATTTAAAAAAACTTTACTGACTTATTTAAATAATAAATGTTATTATAATATATCTGAATTCTTTGACGATAAATCTAATTAGTTTATGTAACTGCCAAATTTTATTGTTGTCTGACAAATTGTATGCTCTTTGAGCGGAACATAGTGATACTACCTAATGTAACATGTCACCATTTTACCTATGATTCACAATAAATGATTTTGTATTTTAATTTATTCCATTATAATAAATTCATTCATCATCATCTCAGCCATAGGACGTCCACTGCTGTAATGCTTTCCATGTTGCCCGATGGGGCAGCAAGGTTCTGGAGTGGAGGCCGGGTACTGGAATACGCAGCGTGGCACGTCCACCCACAAGGTGGACCGACAACATCACGCAGGCCGCTACCAACCAGGCAATAAATTCATTATTGCAGTGTAATTTCAAAATAATTCAACCATTATTTACAAAATCTTTATTTGGAAAACTTTTGTTTTACAATAGCTATTGATAATTTCAAACACTAACAGAATTCCATGAATTGGTTAGCCTAGCCAGTATCCTTGCAGTTTTTTGCTGATTGTTATTGTGAATTTTCATGACAGTGAGCGAGACTTGCTTATGTCTGCTTTAGAATGAAATAATCACTCATAATCCCACACTTCTTCATCCACTGTCTGAAAAAAGAAAGAATATTACACTCGACAGCAAATAAATCGCACCACCCGCGACAAGCATTTTCAAACGTATGCATCCCTATTTCCCACCAATATTGGCACCATTTAAAAGCCTAGTTCTAAACTTCATTTTATTAAAGGAAAGGTTTTTACCTCAAAAATGTGTCTTTACAAGGATCCAGAGTCACTTCTTCAAAAAATAGGTAGTTACGCTATAGCCATTTTTTATGACTATAAAACTGTTAAGTTGGGATTAATCGCTATCCATCTGTTAAAGAGGACACGTGTGATCATTATTTGGTTTTATAACCATAAAATTTGGTCTAATTGATCCCAGAGGTGAGCCCAAAGTGAGGTCTTTTTTCAAGTCACATTTATGGTATATGTTAATCATTTATTAAGAAATTAAATGTGTTTTTCTTTAAGGATATTTATTGGGCTTTCAAATAACACCAATATTGTTGGGGCACCATTATTGTGTCAAAAGAAAATCTTTAAAGTTCGCGTCGCGGGTAGTGCGATTTATTTGCTGTCGAGTGTATTTAAACACAATTATTACAATTAGATAAACAGTTCATAAATAGAAACATTTACTTAATCCTATTTGTATTTTAAGTTTACATACAAAATGTTGATCATCAATATTATTACACAGTGAAAGAACTATGTGAAAAAAATATAGGAAAGAAGGTGAAAGCTTATTTGTAGGAATAAAGATATTTTTCCTTTTATCAGATGCTATTACTTATGAAAATCAAGATGTGCGGAGTATAGCTAATATTTTAGACTAGGTACTTACTTTGCTACTTATGAGTGTAACTTTATTTCTCAAATCTCAATAAACTTTCTGACTGCTTCATGTACGTTGAATAATTACTGTAAACCTCGCATTATGGGGTAGGTAGTGGAGTTCGGTTATTCTGTTAATTTTGAAGACTTCATTCTTTAATACTACTTCCAAAATACTGAACTGGTCCTATGCATGACATTGACAGTGGGGCGCCACCGTCAATACCGGATCGCTGGTTCCGATTTTTGCCATGTTGGAAACCATATAGTTGAACGATGGTAGCGCCCCCCTGTCATTGAGTTTGGTGGGACAGTTCAGCTTGGGTCATCTATACAATCAAGCAGTCATGTAATGTCAACAAAATTGACATAACTTTTTTTTAATGACGTTCTCACTGTTTTAAGATATGTGTTTTAGCCGAATTAATAGCAGAAATGAACGAGATTGAACGAATGAGCTAAAATATTTCAAGGTTGGCCAACTTAATAACGCAAATTTTTCTTAATATGGCAACAATGAGGATCAGTACTGTTGTAGAAAATTCAATAAAACTAGTATCTACGTTAATCTTTAAGACATAAGAAAGATATATCTTTTTGAATTATCCAAATCGGACCATTACTTACGAAGATATTAAGTAATAAACATAGGCCGTTTTTGCCGCTAAAAGTCAACGTACGCAAGGCCGCGTGACGTCACTATATCCGAATCGAGCGCAGCCGGCGTACTATTGGGATGGAAAATATATTTTTCCGGCTAAAGTATCAGTTTTAGAAAAAAACTTTTAATAACATTTATTCTTCAAAATAAAGTAACCTATCGACCAGTAATTTTTAAAAATAAAAATTGTGAAAAATAAGTATTGCTATGTCCAAAAACCACATTTTCATAGGATTCGATGCAATGCGGAGACGCGATTGGGGTGAGTGTAACTTAATGATTGTTTGTATTGAACATAATAATACATAATATGATGCGAATACCCAGTTTCTGGCCGGGGGGGGGGGAGGCAAGTCATACCCAGTTTCTGGCCTGGGGGGGGGGGGGTAAGTAATACCGCGTCTTTCCATTCTATACATAGCCAGAACGCAAGGGTGTGAAACTAATCGAGTATAGTTTGGATATGACTTTTTTTACTAAGCTCCTCCAAACTATACACGACCAGTACGCATACGCTGCGTACTGCTCGCGTATACTTTGTAGTGACTTAGGTCAATTATCTTCCTCCAAAATATACATCGCCAGTACGCATACGGACTAATCATGTATGTATTGTAATAAGTGCGTGATTACAATTTATACGCGAGTAGTTGCATGCTAGTCATTTTTGACTTATTGACCTCTCTTTCTATTACATACTAGCTTTCCGCCCGCGGCTTCGCTCGCGTGGAATTTTGTCTGTTACAGAAAAACAATATCGCGCGCGTATTTGCTCACCGTTTAGACCTACCCTGGACTACGACAAACATTTTAAAACCAAAATCAGCTCAATCGGCCCAGCCGTTCTCGAGTTTTAATCAGACTAACGAACATCAATTCATTTTTATTTATATAGATAGATTAATTCATATCTGCGTGTCTACTTTAAACATTGAATCATCTTACGACACGTGTCATTGTTTTGATAAAGGATTTTTTGGTGTTTCTTATTCTGCCATAGAAAAGATATTTGTTTTGGGGCTGATATTTCACCAATTGTAGGTATGGAAATATGTCAAAATGATTTTGTTCTTGAGATAAAAGTTAATAAATAAAATAAATAATAAATAAATATCCTTAGACATTTTACACTGCGCTTCTAGTCCCAAACTAAGCAAAGCTTGTACTATGGGTACTAGACAACGGATATAAACATAATTAAATACTTTTTTTTGTAAATACATACTTATTATACATAGAAAACACCCAGTCCAATACAAACAAATATGTTCATGCACACAAATGTTTGTACTGTGCGGGAATCGAACCCGCTACCACTTCGAACCACTACACCAAACGGCCGACAATACAAACCTATCATTTAAAGTCTCGCATATTATTGTATTTAATGCGCGTTGAACTTTCTTCTCTCACTCTCTCTCATATTAATTAAATTGTTATTTAATTTGAAATCTACCTAATCAATTTAATTTCAAAAACCACTTACAATAGTTTTAAAAATCTAGATCTATTATAGATTCAGTAAAATAATAATATTTTATGTAATAATATCAAATAAATGTAATTTTAAATATAGTTCCATATTTTACTGAATTTTACTAAATCAATATCAACTAAACACACTCTAGTCAAGTGTAAGTGGTGTAGTAGAAACTAATCGAGTATAGTTTGAAGATGACTTTTTTTACTAAGCTCCTCCAAACTATACACGATCAGTACGCAAAATTCGTGTATAGTTTGGAGTCACAGATTTACAAACAGGCACTCCGAAATACAACGTGTCCCAAAATTCAAGGATAAGCCGGCGCCGCAGGGTGGACATAGTCATGACTGCTTTAGGAAAAATAAGAAAAAAAATCTATCTCAATTATTTTTTAAGTTACACAATAAATTATGAAATTCGTCGAAAATTGACACCCCTTATGATATTTTACATTACCACGACCACAATTTTTCAAATACTTAAGTTTTTTTGTTTGTATCGGCAACTTAAGTAGTGCTGCTGTCCACCCCAATTCGTAAAACCCTCAGAATCCTTGCAGTTTTTACACAAAAGTGAATCAAAATATGATATTTCCTTAAAATTTTGAACGATTTTTACTTACACTCCACTTTGACTCGTCGTTTTGTAAAAAAACAGTATGAACACTACTGCGGCAAGTTTTTTATAAAGTTGACGCAACTATCCAAGATTCCGAAATGGTATAATACTCTAAGAAAACTAGTCGCAAAAAAGATATGCGTACCATTTTTACAAGCATTTCGCTTGTAAGTTAGTATGAGATAAATCTTGCAACTGAATTTAAAACCAGTTCTCCTTAACCAATTGAGCTGAAATTTGGTATACTTGTGTAAGTACGATGACAATGCAATATTATGGTACCATTGAGCTGGATGGAGTATGGAGGTGGCCATAGGAACTCTTAACGAAACGGCGGAATTACATCTAGTTTGGGTTCGTTGGACTTGTCTTTTCGAGCACTTTAGTGCTAGACGATGTTCAGGGTCCTGATGATGAAGTCAAGAGGTGGCAGGAGCTGGCCATAGGAACTCCTAAACGAAACGGCGGAAGCTTATCGAGTTTGGGTTCGTTGGATTTGTCTTTTCGAGCACTTTAGTGCTAGATGATGTCCAGGGTCCTGATGATGAAGTCAATTATAATTTTCAAACGAAGTCAAGCTTGTTTTTAAATAAGTTTTTTTTATTACAACTTTATTTTAAGCTTTTTAGTTGTTTCTTAATCTCATGGCCTAAGTGCTCGGGAAGACAAATCCAACGAACCCAAACTCGATAAGCTTCCGCCGTTTCGTTTAGGAGTTCCTATGGCCAGCTCCTGCCACCTCTTGACTTCATCATCAGGACCCTGAACATCATCTAGCACTAAAGTGCTCGAAAAGACAAGTCCAACGAACCCAAACTAGATGTAATTCCACCGTTTCGTTAAGAGTTCTTATGGCCACCTCCATACTCCATCCAGCTCAATGGTACCATAATATTGCATTGTCATTGTACTTACACAAGTATACCAAATTTCAGCTCAATTGGTTAAGGAGAACTGGTTTTAAATTCAGTTGCAAGATTTATCCCATACTAACTAACAAGCGAAGTGCTTGTAAAAATGGTACGCATATCTTTTTTGCGACTAGTTTTCTTAGTGTATTATACCATTTCGGAATCTTGGATAGTTGCGTCAACTTTATAAAAAACTTGCCGCAGTAGTGTTCATACTATTTTTTTACAAAACGACGAGTCAAAGTGGAGTGTAAGTAAAAATCGTTCAAAATTTTAAGGAAATATCATATTTTGATTCACTTTTGTGTAAAAACTGCAAGGATTCTGAGGGTTTTAAGAATTGGGGTGGACAGCAGCACTACTTAAGTTGCCGATACAAACAAAAAAACTGAAGTATTTGTAAAATTGTAGTCGTGGTAATGTAAAATATCATAAGGGGTGTCAATTTTCGACGAATTTCATAATTTATTGTGTAACTTAAAAAATAATTGAGATAGATTTTTTTTCTTATTTTTCCTAAAGCAGTCATGACTAGGTCCACCCTGCGGCGCCGGCTTATCCTTGAATTTTGGGACACGTTGTATACACGAGCAGTTTCCTATGGGTGCGTTCTGGCCATGTATAGAACGGAAAGACGCAGTAATACCCAGCTTCCGGCCGAGGGGGAGTCATACCTAGCTTATGCTTATGGACTGGGGGAAGGGGCTAGCCTTACCCAGCTTCTGGCTTGGGGAGGGGGGGGGGAGGGGTCAAGTCATAACCAGTTTCTATGGGCTAGGGGGAGGGGCTAGCCTTACCCAGCTTATGGCCTGGGGGAGGGGGGGGGGGGGGTCATGTCATACCCAGTTTCTGGCATTTCTGGCATGGGGGGGGTGTCATACCCAGCTTCTGGCCGAAGGGGAGTCATATCCAGCTTATGCTTATGGCCTGGGGGTAGGGGCAAGCCTTACCTAGCTTCTGGCCTGGGGGGAGGGGGAGGGGTCAAGTCATACCCAGTTTCGGGCCGGGGGGGGGGGGTAAATCATACCCAACTTCTGGCCGAGGGGGAAGTCATGCCCAGCTTATGACCTGGGGAGAGGAGGGGGGCGGGGGAGTCATACCCAGCTTCTAGGCTAAGATTAAATAGATTTCCAGGAGGGAGCAGATGTCCTTTCCTGCAGCAGCTGGTCCGCCCATGGGAACGGCGAATAGATAGGTAGGTGCGTAGGTTTAACTCAGAAAAACTAAATAACAGGTAGGTATTGCGTGTACATCGAAATGATTTTCATAGCAATGTCTTGTAGCCTAGGCAGAGTGTATCTGCCTCAGCTATACCTTATTGTTAGAAGTAAATAAATTAATACTTATACATTTTTATATTTTACTTGGAAGAAGATATGACTCTAACAACACTTATGAACACTTTATTTGAATAAATCGCCAAATATACCACCGCGGAGACCCCAATCGCGTCTCTGCGTGCCATTGAATCGTATGAGCGTATGGATTTATAGCGTTATTTTTCACAATTTCTATTTTTAAAAATTACCTATCGATAGCTTATTTTATTCTGATGAATAAATGTCATTACAAGTTTTTCTCTAAAACTGATAATTTGGCTAGAAAAAAATATTTTCTACCCACGCAGTACGCCGGCAGCGTTCGGATCGGATATAATGACGTCATCGTCCCCGCGCCGGGCGGTCAGTGAACTTTTTTAGTAATTTGGCCATAACTTCGTCAATTTTTGTCGTAGAACAAAAATTTTTGCACTGTGTATTAAGGATTTCTTAGCCCTATAAATCTGCATTCACAGCTAAAAATCGAAATGATCCTCATTGGGTTATCACGCGATAGCGGGTCGATAGACTTTTCTATCGATGGTCCCATGTTAGGGAAAATGATAAAATTATCTACGTGATCGAAAATTGTCTTATCATATCATGTCATTGTCGATGCGCGCATCTTAGGCCTACTGGCCTAAATCACCAGTACCACCGGTGATGCCAGTCTCTCCGGTGTCTTCTGAATCGTGGCGAGGACCAGATCGGATGGGGGTGTTAGTATTACCAGGCCTGTTCATCTCCGCGAGTTTACATCGAAAACAAAACACGCACGATTGCCCCCTACAAGAGTATTATTCGACAAGGCCTCACATACGAGCGAACATTGACTCACGCACGCGTATTCTTGTGTATGATGGAAAAAAATAAAGAAAATGGTGTACTAAATACTGTGCAGTATTTAACTGCCTAAATAATAATAAAAACACAGAATGTACTTTTTTAAGTTGCCTGAAGACACTGAGAGGTAAATAAGTAGTTAATATTATTCATGATAATTCATGCTAAATCATGTATTTCCTCCGCCATTTTCTGCAGATTGGCACCTCACGTCACATCATTTTACCGAAGTCAGCCCTATAGCTTCGGCGCAGTACCGATCACTGACGTTTGTCAACAAAACTTCTGACAAACTTGCTTGACTCTTGAGACAAGCTAAATTACACCATATTGTTAATGACATTGAGCATACATTTTTTTAAATACCTTCGCGAAGTAAAACTTCTGTACGTAGTACTTATTATTATTCTGTGGTATTACCCACTTTGGGTTGCTTACTGCAACATTCAGGACATTTCCAGTTCCGTTTACGATCTTTGTCATGCACGTAAAAGCTATTGAAGCGTTTTATTGATACGTTGGCGCAGCTTAGGTCGTACTTCATCCTGCATAAAGCGCATTCCAAGAATTCGGAGTTAGGTATATTGTTCCGGCAGCCGGAACATTTGCCATAATTGTTAGGTGCCATGGTGCAATTTTTGTTATTAGCAAAAAAAAAAAAAATATTAGCGTAGTTTTATAGAAAGCCGAAAGCAAAATGGGCGAAAGAAAAAGAAAAGAAAAAAAATGTTTTCTTTCCGCTGGATTCGAACCCAGGCGTCCAAGCTGAGTGCCGTGCGAGCGCCACAATACCAACAGTCTCGTTACGTAAGCCGGCGAAAATTCCGTAGCGCCAAAGCTGCAGCCAAAGCGACGAGCGGGTTACGGCTTAGCGTGGACTGCAACCCGACTGACCGCTCGGGCGGTCGCGCGCGCCATTATAACGTATTTTGCCAGTTTCCACAAAAAAAGGCAGTGTGTTTTATTTTCATTAAAAAAAATGCCATTATTTACGTATTTTGCCAGTTTCCACAAAAAAAAGGCAATGTTACTTTTTCTGACAAAATGTTACTTTTTGATCTGTCTCGTGTAACTTTTGACTATCGGCCACTGGCAACACTGGTAATCCCATTAAGAAGTGGTGGAGAGCGAGATCCTCCATAGCGGCTGTTCTACCGGGAATTTCTTTAATTTTGGTTTGTGATAATGATATCTCGGTCAGGAGTTGGGACAGGCAGGTCTCCACCCGAGCGCGTAGGTACTGGCTGACGTTCATGAGCAGGTGTGCGTAATATTTACGCTCGCTGAATTGTGTTTTTAGAAATTCCTCGAATTGTTCCCAAATTGTTCCAATTGCATGTGTTAATAATAAACACAATTTTGAATTCACCAAGTGTTTCCATAAACATTTGTTTTGGTCCATCGAGCTTCTCAACTTTCTATAAAATTGAAGAGGACAGTGAAGTGTAACCTAACGCACGTGTATTTTCGTGTGAATAAACTGAAAATTGGATTTACGCTATCGTCGGAGTTGGTGATATTCATGAAAGTTGTTGGCGACGTCGACCAAGAAAATACGCTAATTTATTAATTAGAATTGATTAGCAACGTTATCAGTCAGAAAATGTACTAAAATAATAAATTAGAGTCGATTAGATAAATAACATTCCATCTCTTTCTCACATTATCTGTCATCTCGCTTGCACATCAATTACTCTTCCACACACTTCTGGAATATTCGAGAGAAAAAGAAACAGGACGGCAACATCGGACCTCTCGCTTCGAACATTCCAGAACGTATGGTCCAGAACATGAGAGACAGAGACAGGAATATCGGGAGAGAAAGGGATGGATATAGCCCGGGGCCCTATAAATACAGAGCGAGGCGCTCCGGGAGATAGTTAAGTTTGAGTTAAGTTTAATTGTAAGTTTAGTTCAGAGAACAAGTGCTCCAAGCAACTAGTGATCTAAAGAAGCAAGAACTGAGAAAAGAAAGCGAATAATAAACGCGAGAACTCTCAGCAAGTGGAATAGTGGTTTTATTCCTGCAAGTAGCACCTTCTACGCCTGACATAGTAAGGGCAAGCTCTCAACGGCAGTCATCATCGTCAGGCCAGCGCTCCCGAACACACATAAACATACAGTCCACTGCAGTTCGCCACAAAAGTGAACATTGGTTGGTGAAAATCTGACTCAGTGCTGCTCTAACCATCATAATCGTGAAATTACTACATGGAGTTGGTGTGCTTCTAATTTACTCACTAGTTTACTCATAAAACTGGACGTTGGTGATCATCAGTGACAGCCTGAGTGCCGTCATCAATCTACCGGGTGCTGATAGTCATCATATCAAAAAAATCAAGTACCAAACCGAGACCGACACCAAACATTCTCCTACTGACCCAGCCTGCCCAAGACTGCGCGCGATGCGCAATAGAATTATAAGCAAGATCGACCACGGAACGCAATAGCGGTAATCACGACCTTCGTATTATGCAGATCAACCTGGATAGGAATATTGTCATATCTATCTTTAATCAATTTTAATGCTTTCTGATAGTTGTCACCAGTTAAAGTCAGGTTTTTGACAACATCCAAAGCTTCCCCTACCAAAAATGAGCGTAAATAGTATAGTTTTTCGCACGAAGTCAAACTTCGGTTACTATCACCGACATGAACATGTTCACAAAATTCACAAATGGATAATAATCCACAATATTGGAACCATTAAAAGGTTTGATATATTTTATTGGTGGAAGACGTTGATTGTACTCACCTTTTTCTTTTTGAATTCCATTATTTTGGTGGTTCAATCTGGCGTCCAACAACTCCATGCATTCATAATAGATATCCTCAACCTTGCCAACGTCCTCACTGTCATCGGCATTGGTATTCAGTATTCAGGATACTTTTATTTAACAGCTCATAATCTTTAAACAGATTGATCAAACGCTCTCTTTTTATGCGGAGAGCGTCGACACTTGCGGACTTGATAGAATTTATTTATTTAATTAAAATCTTTATTGCACACATAAAAAAAAACAGTGGTACAACAGGTGAGCTTAATGCCATGTGGCATTCGGTTTAAGAACTTTATTTCTCATAAGAATTAACAATAATTCACTTCCTGAGAAACATTTCAATTTAAATTATTTAAACATAATGAGTGTACAACTAATTACAAACAAAATCAAATCAACTATCAACATTAACCAAAAATAAAAATAATGTGACGGTACATAACAAAAAAACTTCGAGCCAAAGCATAACGAGTCGCCACACGCCAGTCAACCACGGATGTAATGCGCACTGAGCGAACTTTGTAAATTGGATGCGGCATATTAAATGGATTGTAAAAATAATATGGTTGTATGCAATAAATGTAATTTTAATTGTGTATAGAGAATTTGACGTATTTATATTAGATTAATTAATAAAATTTAATTGTTATAGATGTTTAATTTATTGTTAATAGTATATAATTAAAAATACAGATGTCTAATTTATTGTTATCTCATTTAGTACGTATATTTTTAATAATTTTTTAAAGGAAAACAATTCTCTTCCACCTTCCGAAAAACAAAAGTGTTTGAAGCGTGTGATTGATGCCTTCACGTACCCCCTTTCTGTTATCTTTTCGACCATGGCTTGGAATTTGAACCACGACTTTATACTTACTAAAATTTTATCTAAAATTTTGAAAAACAAATTCCTAACGACAAGTTACTCACAATGAAATGAATGAAAGACAGATAACAGGACGCTAACTAAAAACGCGGGAAGGAACGGAACGAATGAATGATGACCCTTCACCCTCGTGCACTCAGTGGCGAAAAAGATTAAGTCCATCGCCATCAACAAAGGAAGAAGAAAAAGAATGATGACCTCCGGAATTATCGCCTACGTTTACCTCGTTCCTTTGCTTCGTTTTTTAACCCGTTCAACGGCGGGGAGACGGCATACATTCAGCCATTTAGGAGTTTGTTGTTTTGTGATAACAAATAGATATTGCAAAATGGAGGCAGAGGACAATCATATGACAATGCTGCTAATACGAGCTAAAGCATATGCTGCTCGTATGTCAGGACGATACAAAGGGATGCAACAAAAAATTTTAGAGCATAATAAATAATTGCTGTATATTTATTATGCTCTAAAATGGTATAAAACCATGCGCTGCACATACTCTAAACTTGATTGGTCGCAGTGCTGTTGATTGTTGTACGATCGCAGTGAATTTTTTTCAATTGTGCAGTTGTTATGCAATTTTTTTTCGGCTTCTACTCATCGTTGGGCAGTTTTAAAAGAATTAATAGGCAACGATAGCGTTCTGAAGTCGCTGTCGGACATTCGTTGGGAAGCTCACGCTGTAGCTACGAGTGCAATATTACAATCCTATCCGAAAATTTTGGATGGAAATTGCTGATTACACAAACCAAAAAGGTGACATCACAAAATATTTCAAACAAAATGCAAGAGTTTGAGTTTATATTTATGCTCACTTTGTGGAATGATATTCTACAAGTTTTTCATCGCACCAGTAAAGGACTCCTAGAAGAAGGATTAGATCTTAAAACGTGTTCCAATTTGTATCATTCTTTATCTGGTCATCTCGTTAAAATGAGGAATCAATTTGAAAAATTTGAAGGCGAGGCAAGAAAAATTTTTCCTAATGGGGAATATAAGGAAACTTGAAGACGAATTAGGAAGAAACAAGTAAATGATTGAAATGCAGAGGAACTTGATTTGAATCCTAGAGACAAATTCCGCATTGAGACTTTCAATGTAATAATTGACACACTTAATGCTCAAAAGCAAAGAAGATGTGATGTATACCACGAAGTTTCACAAAAGTTTTCATTTCTTGCGGATCTAAATAAGTCATGTTCAGAATATGGAAAGATATCCAATTGCTCTTAGAATCTTACCCAGAAGACTTCAATGAAAACTTCCTCGGCGAATTTGAATCATTTTCACAAATATGTTCGAATAAAATTTGAATCTTTAGAAACAAAGGTCACCCATTCCGATCTATATGAAATGATTATTAAAGATAAAGTAAAGTGGCGTTTAGAATCTTTCCCAGCTTAATGATTACTAACTGCTCTGCTGAACGATCCTTCTCTCAACTAAAACGATTAAAAAACCCGCAAAGAACAAAAATCCATCCAGACAAGTTTAATTCTTTAGCATTAATGTGTACTGAGGCAGACATACTTCGTCAGATAAATTTCGACGATGTAATCTCGGAGTTTGCTCTGATTAATGCAAGGAAAAAAACGTTTTAAATTTTAAATTATACCTACTACACTTTCTATTTTGATGAACTTTCATTTTATACTTTCTACCTTCCATTCCATTCCTTCAATTTCTATTTAAGCAATAGAGGGCCTACACAGGCTCTGTGCTTAAGGCCTCGGATACTCTTAATCCGCCACTGGTTTTGATGTTATCTGCACATATTCTTACTCCGGAGCTCTCTATGGCCGTTTAGTGGACTAATTCGCTTTTTTTCTGCAATAGTAGTAAAAGTTGAATAACCTCCTTATTTCTTTCATTTTGGATATCATTTTATATTGGACCAATTGCGAATTGGACCAATCGCGCCTAAACGTCTATGACCATTACATGGGTTTGTACATGTCTGACAAACCCGCAAGCATTAATGTGCCCAGCCATTCGTCATCTATCGAAAATCCTATATTCCACAATTTATGAGCTGACGTCATAATCTTGTTTACGTAGTCTTCGACACTTTTGGAGGAATCCAAAGTTGTTGTAATTAGGTCTTTCAACAATGATACTATTCGTGACAATCCTTTATCGTCAAAGGCACGTTCCAGATTTGACAAGACTTACTTCGAAGTTCTCGCGTCCTGAATATGAATGTAGTTGAGGAGGTTAGGAACAAAAGGTGACATTTACGTATCAGCTTCATTTTTTTTTATGTTTTTTTTCTTACTTGGAAGGATAAATTCTATCATTATCTGCAAGACATTGGTTCTGAAGGTGCTTAATTTCATAGAAAAATCAACTTGAACTACTGCTTTTGAAACAAAAAGTTACATTTTAATTCAATCTCAATAGTGATTTGTACATAATAATCAAAAAGTGTCATTTCCTTTGTAAATATTTCTGAGGCTTTTAAGGTCGGATCAAAACGGGTACATTATTTCTTAAAAAATAACGATTTGCCCAAAATAAATTATGACGACAGGTCGAATCGATATGTTTAATCGAATAACCTTATTATATGGTGGCAACATTTTTTTTTACTTTTGTGGTGCGGCGCTCCTTGATGGCGCTGTCTGTCCTGTCAGTTGTCAAACAAAACACTGACAGACAGAGTGACTGGTGACATGACGATTTGGTTGCGCGCCTTTTCGATTTTCTTTCTGTGCAGCAGGATTTATTTATCAAATATTTATTATTTTGTGAATCGGCTTCTCAAAATGGAAGAAGAAGCAGTAGACGTGGCCAGTATCAACCATGGTACACGAAAAAAGAAAAGACAGCAACAACGAAGCAAACAGCAAGTACAAAACGACAAGTAAGTACATGGAAATGAAAAGTTCTACTGTTACTTTCGTAAGTTCGTTTGCACAACTTCAACATTGTTTTTGATTTTGTTTCAGATATAAAGATAAGGACCCCTTGTGTACCAATTTTTTTGTCCCTTGTGTGCACAAAGCTTCGTCACTTTTCAAATGCCAAAAACTTAAAGAGCAAGATATCGTAAGAAACCGAAAACTGTTTTATGAGAACAAAGGGAAAGTAAGCCAAGATATTTACCTTTGTCGACTGATAGCATCTTTTAAACCTCAAAGGAAGAAGGTTGATAAAAACAGCAATAAACCTAAACCACGAAAGTTTTCTACTAACTTTTATTTAATGAATAAAAATAAAAAGGCAGTCAGAGTGTGCAAATTATTTTTCATGAAAGCTTTGAGTTTGGGTCGCAAAAGAATAAACACTTTGTGCAAAACCATAAAAAATGGCAATATTCCTAAAGAATCTAGGGGTGGAGACAGAAAGTCCAAAAAATCTTTAGAAAAAAGGAAGAGTGTTTGCAACTTTATAAAAGCCTTACCAGCCAGGGAAAGTCACTACAGCAGGAGCAAGTCTAGCAGAATTTATTTGTCATGTGAATTAAACATAACAAAGTTGTGGAAATTATACAATAATTCTGTTGAAGAAGCACTACAGGTAAAAAAATGGTTTTTTAGACACATTTTTGTTACACAATTTAACATTGGTTTTTCATCTCCAGCAAGTGATGCTTGCACGACATGTACATTACTGTCCCATAAAATTAAATCTGAGCAGGATCCACAAAAGAAACAGTATCATATGACTGAAAAAAGAGTACACAAGCTGAGAGCTAACGCTTTTTACCAATTAGTAAGACAAGAAGTGGACAATTCTTATTCTTTTTGTTTTGACTTGCAACAAGTTATGCCTTTACCAAAAACACCAATTCAAGACAGTTTCTATGCTCGACAAATAAGTTTTTATAATTTGTGTATTGTGAATGTGGATGGAAAGGACCCAGATTTTTATTGTTGGACTGAGGACATGGCTGGTAGGGGCTCAATGGAAGTAGGTTCTGCTTTATTTAGTCATCTGAACACACTCAAGCAGAATGGGTCTTTAAATGATGTACACATAATCCGCATGTTTTGTGATGGGTGTGGAGGACAAAACAAAAATTCATTTATTATTGACACACTTATATACTGGTTAATAAAAGAGTCTCCAGCAACTTTAAAAGAAATTCAGATTGTTTTTCCTGTGCGTGGTCACTCCTTTTTACCTGCCGATCGTGTATTTGGTCGCGTAGAAAAAGATTTGAGAAAAAAAACAGTAATTACAAACAGAGAAGATTATCATGACCTATTATTACAGCATGGAAGAGTAAATATTTTAGGCAAAGATTGGAAGTATTATGACATCAAAAACCTTGATAAACATTTTAAAAAAGTAGAAGGTATAAGGGACATGAAACGCATATGCATAGAAAAGAAACAAATAAAAAAAAGAACTGAGGCAATAGTTAAATGTTTCAGAAACTTCAGATTTGAAAATGCTGGAGAATCAAAAGGAATAAATCCTTTAAAGAGAAATACAAACCTGTTGAGTATCAAACTTGTTGAGAAAGAACTGGGACATTTCATAAAAGGTGCAAAGAAAAAGGATGTAGAAAGTTTATTAACTAAACAGTTTGGAGAAAACTGGAAAAATGATCCTTCTTTAAAATGGTATTGTGATATCTTGTATGAAAATAATATAAGTGAAAATGACAATGAAAATGATGAAAATGGATGTGACTGCTTAGAACCTGATTGTGGAGAACTTCATGTATAAGAATTTAAAATAATAATAAACACATTTTTTGTATGGATATTGATTTGTTTTTGTTTCTAATAGTGACATTTTTCAGACAGTAAGTTTCAAAAGGTAACATTTTACAAAACTATTGAATCAAATGGTGACATTTACTTGTGACTTGATCAAAAGGTGACATCTGATTTGTTCTTTATTTAATTTTGTGTAAATTTTAAAACATACATGAAAACTTTTAATACCTTGTAATCTATGTCTTATTAACCCATAATATTAAAAACAAAAAAAAAACAAAACACATAAAGTTCAACAAAAATATTTATTTTCTTAATTTATTCATATAATTAAAAAGTGTAAATGTCACTTTCTGTTCCTAACCTCCTCAGTTGATAGCGTCCACTAATAAAATAAACTTTGATCTTGCTTTGACGTCTTTGGCGGGATCGACCAGGCTGGCGCCACTTCATACAAAATAAGTTAGGTTGACTTTAGTCATCAACATTGCAACAAAACATACAATCCTAAAAAATTAAAAAGTATCCGCTCTACACTAAATCTTACAGATATGATAACATTTTTATTTGTTCGCATTATACGAATGAACGAAAGTCGAATTTACTGTTGTTATGTTGGTATTCTTGCGATTTGTCAATTAGTTAGTGTGCGGAGCGTCTACGTATTTTCTACTAAAATTATGTTTATTTTAATTGTAAAGTTTTATTACATGATTTTTGGACAGTATATTTATAATGAAAAGATGTGAGACATGGAGGTGTAAAATTTGTGGCGTGAGAGTAAGTGGCGTGAGGGAAATGTACCTAATATGGCGTAACCATTCTCAGTCAAATTAGAGCATAAAAGGTTGGTAAATTGGCATGTTTACATCATAAATCTTAAGGTTCGGCCAAACCAACGCGATCACACGCGATCAGCCGGCGAGCAGCGATGTCTTTATAAGTATTAAATCCTGCAGCGTCTTGTATTTTAAGACATGACCCCAGAATTGTACAGTATCTGTACTAATCTGTAGTTAGGTCCCATTTTACAAAATTTATAGTGTGCCATTGTTTTAATATGTTTTCAATTTTGTCCTCCTCAAAACCAAATTCAACAGCTAGTTCAGCGATTGAATTATCTTTGATCTGTTTTTAAGTGTTATCTACAGACAATTGTGTAATTTTTTGTAAGGCCACGTAATTGCTGGGTAAACGGTTTTGAATTTCTTTTGCCAAACGAACGGTGAAATCAATACAACGTTTTCTAACAGTTGCAACTGTTTCAGATGGTAAATTGGCTTTAGCAACGTGGGACTCAAACAGATATCCTAGATGAGGTACTGGACTTAGGTGGTTATCAATTTTAATGGTCAAATAATCTTTTTCAGTTGTTGCGGAATTTGGTATCAATATTCTGTTGCAGACTGATCGCAATAAATTCATAAGTGAGGTTAATAATTTAACAGGATCTGTATGCTCTCCTTCGAAGATCTTGATTCCCATTTGTACGTCATTTAGAATACTTTTCAGGTATATGAAATACAAGCGATTAGTTTCGTCTTTATACATTTGACTCAATAAATCAGCAGTGTAGCATTTATCTTTAGTAACTGAAAAATGTAACTTCAGCTCTTCCCACTGAGTTAAAATTCTGACAACAGTCGGTTCTATCGACAGCCAGCGAGTATCACAAACTTAGAGAATTTTAAGAGGTTCGTCACCGCAGTTAATGAGGCCGTATAGCTCCTTGTACTCATGCTGGCGTTTTGATGAGATTGAAAACCACTTGTAGGTTTCTCTTAACATAAATTCAACATGTTTTGGAATAGAGTTCTGTGATGCGTGACTGACGGCTAACTGTAGGGAATGGCAGATACCTACGTCTTATAAGGATTTTGAGTCTGCGAACGCATCTTTGCACACTTCTGTCAAATGGTCTATTTGAGAAATTGCACAGTGTTCAGTTATGTATAAAGCAAGCTTACCTTCAGCTTTTTGGGAATGTCTGCTTGTTTTAGAAGCAGGAGCAAAACATATTTTCTGATTTTTGGAAATTGATTCACATTTTTGTTTGTGTTTTTTGGTATCGGCATGTTTTCTTAAATCATTTAATTTTGCAAATATTTCACTGTGACAGAACGAGCAAAAAGCTTTAGTAGGATCAGTTAGGACAGGTTTTAACCACATTTTAAACTCTTCTTGTTGCTCCCATTCTGGTCTATACTTTTGAGCATATGTCTTCTTTTTTAAAGGAATTTCCATATCCACAATATGTTTCGAATATTAATTACGAAAATTGAACAAAGACACTATGTAAAACAGGTTTGTTCTGCGAAAAAGTAACAATAGTCCGCTATTCCTTCCTTTCCTTTGACTAATGAAAGTAATGAATGAATGACAAATGAACAGCTATAATTTGTGATTGAATGCACCTTGAGACCAAACAAAATTCTGGAAGGGAATTCCCCAAAAAACCGAATGGCATGTCCGTAGTGTTGCTAGCAGGTACACTTAAATTTGTACTAAAAAACTTTCTTTTTCTGTTAACATTTCTTCATTAATTTCAATTTCTTCAGGAATATCTTTTACACTACTTTCTGAATTTTCTTTTAAAAAGAAATCAAATGTTTGCAGACATTTGTTTTCATACTTCTCACAATTTGCATTAATAGCATGGGGCGAGTTATAATTATTTAAAAGAAGGGCTTTAAATGCACCTTCCAATGCTACAACATTTGGTGAATTATTTCTCGCCCCATAGCTAAGAAAAGGAGAGATGGCGCTGCCGTCACGGTTCACATCGAGCTCCACAAAAAATATACTTAAAAATAGATAATTACGCTAAGTTAGGTGTTTGATAAGTGAATTGTGTGTACAAACGGACAATGACTGTGTGTGAGTGTTATATTGATAAACAAACTGAGCTTTCTGCAAAAAAAAACGAGTGCAAAATAACGACTTTCAATTGACAAATATCAGTGGAATTAACAGTAAAACCAAGTGAACTCAAAAACGTTATGATAGTGACCCAATGACTGTGTACAATACCGCAAATATTTATCGGGATACAGTGAGAATAAATGATTTAAATTCAAGAAAACACAAACGTAAACAAAAGTGGACGGTTGATTATTTCAAACTCGAACTAGTGTGACACGATATTGACTCTTACTGCTATAATATTAGAAGTTGAAATCGTATGACCAGAGCAACTATTTTACTCGATCACGCCATCTATTGGCGAGTAGTCAAGTTGTGCTGTCAGTTGTCACAGCATTTTTATAGTCAAGAATTTACAGTGCCATCTAGTGCTGAGTGGCAGAACTTTTACAAACGCCCTATAACTTGACGTTACTCTTAAATTCACCCAACATCTCAAGTGCTCGCTGGCGCAATAGCACGGAGTGGGGTCTGATATCAACAGACCTGTGGATCGAATCTCACTACAGAAAATATTTTTGTTTTAAAAATGGCAAGCACATCGAAACAAACGACATCAAATAACAAAAAGATATCTTCGGCGCATACAGTACTTTGTAATAAGTGTAAATCTTACGTCGGCAGGAAAGATACAGTTCTATGTACTGTATGTAATAATCACTACGAATTTGACTGCCTGGGGCTATCTGAGAAACTATACCGCTTAATGGACTCGGCGAAAAAGCAAACCTGGAAATGTCCGCCATGTACCAAGTCGAAAAAAAATACTACAATAAATCCAACGGAGCAGCAAAACATTACATATAGAAAAAACAAATCACTAACAAGTAAACAAGGACAACAAAATGCTACAAAAAACATTTCACCAAAGCCTGAATTGATTAATGTGTTCTCACCGCTACCAGTTATATCAGAAAACAATTCCATTGTCCTTGATAATACTAGCACTCCAATAGAAAGTGATTTATCAGAAAACTCATATTTGATTACGGAAAGACTGTCAAGGAGCGCTGAACACACAGTGCTTAGTGACAAAACTACAGAAAATGAGTTACAAGAAGTACGAGAAAAAGTTGAGCTCCTAACAACAGAACTGACATCTACTCGATTTGAATTAGAAAACACTATTCTGGAAAATGTTGAACTGAAGAGGTGTGCAGCTAAATTGACCAAAGAAGTACAAATGCTCAAGAATATATGTAAAACTCCTCAAAAAGAAGAAAGCTACACTCGAAAAAAGAGACATTCTCTTACGTCTTTTGACTTCTTCACACCGCAAAGACCTAATATTACAATAGAAAATCAAGCAATCCATAACTCAGAAATCGCAACACTTGAAACTAAAATTAGCGACTTGCAACAAACTCTAGAAAAAGCCAATAAGGAGATAAATGGCTTGAATCTACAAATAAAGGATCTTCAGCAGAAAGTAATAGCTAACAACTACTGTTCAAATAAAGAAGTACTCAAGAATAAAGAGGATGACGCATCTATTACTATCCAACTTATAGAAAAGAGTCGAAGAAAACCACAGATCCACATATTTGGTGGTGAACTAGTACGTGGAATAAGTCAGAAGATCATACGAACCAGACGTGATAAATGGAACGACATCTACGCTGTGCAAAGCTTTATCAAACCGTATGCTTCTACTACACAGATATTAAAGGGATACGATCAACTTAAACTACATAAAAATGATATTATTGTGTTGTCTGTAGGTGCTAACGACAAAAATCCATATAAATTAATAACAGAACTGTGTAATGCACTATCTTACCTTAAAGAATATAAACTATTCCTGTTAAGTGTGCATGAAAATCCCTACTTAAATGTCTCTAAATTAAATTATGACCTCGAAATGATTGTAAAAAATTATTCTAACTGTAAGTTTGTAAATATTAGAAATCAGCAAATAAAAGATACTTCATTACATGACATAATCTGCATGAAACTTAACATTGAAATTGACTATATTAAATATGACGAGGAATTTATTAAAAACTTGACTAGAACGCGAAAACGTTACTGTCAAATGGGACAAAATAATAACGCTACGATAAAGCAAACTGATACTAATACAGGAAAGGTCCGTAGGTACAGAATAACAGACTTTTTTCCTAAAAAAAAACAAATTAAAGTCTTAAATACAAGTCCAACTGTAGAAATAAACACTAGTCTTTCGAAAACCAATATGATTTCACCTCTCCAATCAAATAATAAGCAGTTTTTTCGGTCATAAAAATGATAAATTAATCCTACTACATCAAAACATAGCTGGAATACTAGGCAAACGTGATCTCTTTCTAGTGACTTTAGAAGAATTAGAAAAAAGTTATAATAAAGTTGATATTATATGCCTCTCTGAAACTTTCATGAGACTGGGTCATGAAAGTAACTTACATTTGCCAAACTATGAACTCGCTGAAACATATTGTAGGAAAAATCAAAAGCGTGGTGGAGTTTGCATTCTCTGTAGAAATGGATTAGAATATAAAAAACTATCTTATGTGAAAGACATGTCTGAAGAAAAACATTTTGAATGTTGTGGAATAGAAATCCCAATACACAAATGCATAGTCATTTGTTTGTATAGAGTTCCTGATAACACTAAGGCGATCTTGGATGAATTTCTTTACAATCTGAATAGACTTCTTAGCAAACTCAAAACAAAAGTTAAAAAAAAAGTTATACTAACAGGGGATTTCAATATTAACATGATAAAGGACAGCCAAATCTGTAGGGATTTCATGAGTCTGCTGCAAAACTATGGCTATATATCACACGTAACTGAACCAACTAGGCAACTTTCTTGTATAGATTTGATAATTAGCAACATACCTGATGCTTACTGTAAAATACACCATCTTGGGTTATCAGATCATAACACAGCCCAATCGTTAGAGGTTCCAATAAATGGCAAATTCAATCAAATTAGTCATTACTTTATCTATAAACGAGACCTCAGTCCTGAAAATATCACTAAACTTAATGAATGCCTACAAAGTCTATCCTGGTCCGAGATCTATACAGAAATGGATATAAATAAGGCATTTGATAGTTTCCATGACCTCCTTACTTTGTTTTATAATTTATGCATTCCAATTAGAAGGATAAGAGTAAACTTAGGGCAGAGAAAGAGTCGCTGGATAACTAAAGGTATACGTTTATCGTGTAAAACGAAGCGACTACTTAGATTCTCCTACTATAAAAAGCGAACTATTAACCTCAAATTTCGATACCAAAATTATGCGTCCGTTTTGAAAAAATGCATAAATAGGGCACAGAAAAATAATAACACTAAACATATTAGAAACAGTACCAACACTTGTAAAGCATCTTGGGCCTTAATAAAAAATACGAAGAACTCAAAATTGAACCACATAAAACAGGTAAAACACGACGGCAAAATGATCTCTAACCCAAAAGACATAGCAAACTGTTTCAATGATTACTTTGTGAAATTGGGTGAAAATATTAATAATATGACAAAGGTGTTAAGGAAGACTAACGACTATATCCAGCATGTAAATGACACTTTTTTTCTATATCCAACTGACACTGACGAAATAAAGACTATAATTGGCAAACTAAAAAATAGAAATTCGGTAGGATTTGATGAAATCCCTACAAACATAATTAAAGATACCAAAACCACTATCTCGCCTGTGTTAAGTTATCTAATTAACTTATCCTTCTCACAGGGAATTTTTCCGGAAAAATTAAAAACAACAATTATTAAACCTATCCATAAAACTGACGAAACTGATATCATAGACAACTATAGACCGATTGCCTTAGTTTCTGTCTTATCTAAAATAATAGAAAAAGCCATGTCTTCTAGATTGACTAACTTTATCCATAAACAAAAAATTCTGAGTACAAATCAAAACGGCTTTCAAAAAGGTAAGTCTACAGTGCTGGCTACTTTCAATCTTTTAACCACAATTATGGATCATGTGGATAAATCTAAGGAAGTAACGACAATCTTTTTCGATATGAGTAAAGCATTCGATTATGTATCTCATGAGCTACTTCTATCAAAATGTGAGGAATATGGTTTTAGAGGAAACATGCACAATTGGCTAAAAACATACCTGAGTGCAAGATTGCAATATGTAGAAATTAAAAAACTCGACAAATACCTCAACGAAACGACGTATAGGTCAAATTTACAAGCAAGGAACTCCGGAGTCCCACAAGGTAGTATATTGGGACCGCTGTTGTTTATTTTGTATATAAACGACCTCCCAAAAGCTACTCGACACTTCTGCACATTGTATGCGGACGATGTATCAGTGGTGGTGCCAAATGCATATGACTCTTTGACTGAATACAATAATGAAATCAATAAAACAATTGACGATATTATCCACTTTCTAAATGACAATAATCTAAAGGTCAATGTAAAAAAGACAAAATATATTCAATTTCACAATCAAAGAAATAGTAGAAGTTGTAATTTGTCAGTTCAGCATGAAGGTCATACTATAAATGAAAGTAATGAAATTATCTTTTTAGGCATAACCTTAGATAGCATATGTACATGGAAGCCACACATACAAAGTGTATGTAACAAAGTTAATAAATTCTCATACGCATTATGGCGACTAGTAAATATCTCAGATGAAAAAACGGCCCTATTAGCTTACCATGGATATGTGGCTTCCATCCTAAGGTACGGGATCATACTGTGGGGCAATGCAGTAGACATGGACAGAGCTTTCATAGCCCAAAAACAATGCATACGCGCTATTTGTAAAATAGATATAAGAACAAGTTGTAAACCATACTTTGAAAGGCTACGGTTATTGACATTACCATGTATATATATCTACGAGATGTGCAACTTTGTGAGAGATCACTCTTACCTTTTTAAAAGTAACAGTGATGTAGTTACAAACTACCGTGGTCGTTATCCTAGGAGGTTAGTACTGCCAAGTATGTCTACAACTCTGCAAAGTAAAAGCTGTTATCCCATGGCAGTCCGAATTTTTAATAAGCTGCCAAATGACATCAAGAACCTCCCAATTAATATATTTAAGAACCGTGTATTAAATCTTTTACTTTGCAAATGCTACTACACCGTACAGGAATATTTGACGGACAAAACTTTATAACCGAATTGACATTTTATCTTGCTGAATTTTGTATGGCCTGACTTATTATGTGAATTTATTCTCTTAGACATGGTAAATAATTGTAATTTAATTTCTCTTTGACATATACTAACTATAATTTTATATGACATCTAATACTTAATATTTAATTGATTCTTGTTAACTCTCAATTCTATGAAATTTGTTTCTGAATTGTATTTAAATTTGCATGTCTGAAAGGACTAAAAGTGCGATTATAATATTGTTCATGTTTTCATCCTTTGTTACCACTTTTTAAGCAAATAAATTATTTCTATTCTATTCTATTCTATTCTACGGATGTAAAGAAAAATATAATTTTCTTTAACTATTTCAAGTTTCTTGCGGGCAAACATCTTTAAGCCAGACCGTGACATTTAAAAAATGAATTTGTAATCTATGGTAGGAAAAGTCTATGGCCATAACCTAAAAGCGTCTCGTACCTCTGAAAAAACAATATTTAATTTTATAGAATTGAAATACCAATTACCATTGGATATTCTAATTGTGGTTTTGGAACCGACATTGTAATTGATAACATTAAATGTAGTTTCTTTCTTACAGGTACGTAAGAATTAAAATTCTGTTACTAAAGATATTATTATCCATTTCATGTGTAATTTGTAAACTAAAGAATCAATTCTTTCTTACAGAGAAACTCAATTGTGTTATTTTGACTGTGTCGTCCAAATCACAAAGTATATTGGAAATCATCTTATAAAACGACATTTATTGTCAAAAATATGGAAAAGTTGAAATTTACATTCGAAGTGAAACCATCAACAGACGGAAAATCCAACTATATTGCTGTAACCTCAATTACGACACAAGATGACAAAGTCTTCCTTATTCCTGAAGAGTATCAAACAGTATCACTACACAAACACATCCAAACTTCGAAAACCTTCACTACAGTGAAAAATACGTTGAAAAAAAGATATCAATCCAGAGGTGTTTGGATAAAAATGACAGAGGGTATATTACAAACCTACATGGATGAGGATGATAACATGATTTTTCAAGACCAGCTTCTAGAGGAAACTACCCAAGAACAATTGGCTATTGCTAGTAAAAAGTGTTCAGAAGATCCTATTGTGAAAATTCTGGAAAAATTAGTGGAAGGTCAACAAAACAGAGAAAAGCAAAGTATAAAAAAGTTAGCAGACAGGTTTGTAATAGAAAAGTTTGACGGGAAAAACTCAAGTGCATATCAGTGGATGTCCGTATTTGAAAAAGAATGTGAAAGATTCAATATTACACAAGATGAAGAAAAAATTGAAATCTTCAGATTATTTCTAGAGAAATCATGCAATGATTGGTATTCTTCTATGATGATCAAGCTTGGTTTACAGTCCGAATGGTCAGAATGGAAATCGAGTTTTTTGCAAACCTACGCCATTAAAGGTTGGACTACTAGCAAGTATGCTTTATCTTTCAAGTATCAATCAGGATCTTTATTAGAATATGCAGTAAAAAAAGAGAAACTTTTACTAGAGGTAAGAAAGACAATAGATGAAGGGACCCTTATCGATATAATTGCTGCCGGCTTACCAGATTTTATCACAGATAGAATTAACAAAGAAGAAATTGAACACACAAAACACTTGTTTAATGCACTGGGCAGATTGGAACATTTGGTTACAAGGAAAAAAATTATTAAAAAAAGAGAAGATACGAAACCGATTAAAGAAAAATG
The DNA here is from genome assembly GCF_963855985.1 of Ostrinia nubilalis. NCBI lineage: Eukaryota > Metazoa > Arthropoda > Insecta > Lepidoptera > Crambidae > Ostrinia > Ostrinia nubilalis. The sequence continues at coordinate 9,040,926 of NC_087109.1, read as the reverse complement.
TGGTATTTGTGAAAAATTAAAGAAAGGCATACGCTATCTTTCAGAAGATTCCTGCTGGTTTAAAACCAAAATGAATACTGAAAAGGATAAAAAGCAAATAAAGCTCATTATTCCCGAAGAAATTTTCTATAGGGTCTTGGTTAAAGTGCCGCGTCAACATACAGTCAAAACTATATTTTTTTAATAAAATATTCCATACGACTCCAAAGCCCTCAATAGTTTTGACAAAGTTATTGGTACTTGGTACTGTGGTTTCTACTAATCGAACTTTATCACCAGTTTTTTTCTTTGCTATGAATTTAACTGATTTAAGAAGCTGTTTAGCTTTAATCCAGAGCCGATGATGGGGTGATGATTTTCTTACGCATCCTTTATACATTTTACCATTGGGTATATGAAATGTGTTACTATTTAATGAATCAAATAGTTTATCTATTGTTAAAACAAAATTAATCAAATTGCGACACTCTTCGTTTATTATACCTCTAGCTGTCAAATGTTCCGCCACAACCGCAACACTATGGCTGAATATTTGAGCTGCTGTCTTAACACGCATTTTTTTAATTTTGTCAATATTTATATGTTCCTCGGTTATTTTATTCAATAAACGAAGTTCCCCAAATGTTTTGTCGGCTTCGTAAATTTCTTGAAAATATTTCCATTTAACAATTTTTTCTTTATTCCCATCGTCCATATCAAAATAAATCATGTCTTTAGTTAATAAATTATTTCTAAGCCCTTTCAACAAGTGGGGAACATAAAATATAAAGGTACGATCTTTTTACAATTTATTTCATAGAAATCGTGTCGCCATTCTTTTCCTTTCTTTAACATCTTATTTTTTGTTTCTTGTATAAGTAGTGAAATAGCTCCTAAATTAATAGTACTTTGATCGCATACTGAGCATAAAATAATTAAACCAGTGGCTTGTACTTATTTATTACTTATTTTGACCTAGAGTTATTACAATTTAGCTGGGCTTCCTCAAACCAAAGGCTCTTGTCGAAATGGACACATTATTTTGACAGGTGGGATTATCTCCGGTCCTCGTCAATTGTTGTCACATTAAATAGTGCACTTATATTTACGCGCATGTTCGAGCACTCTTATTTTAACCTACGCAGTAGGCTAATTGTTAAGATTGGCCGCTGGGTTTTAAATTTTTATCTGACAACATGGACCTTTAATAGGTCCATGTCTGACAATGCTACTCTCAAATTAGAAATAGTAACCTGTATAAACAAAGATAATAGTAAAAGTTAAAGTAAAACCTGTAAATTTTAATGCAAAGATAACTTACCACTTGAGCATCCTAAATAGCAGCCGGGAGGCATTTTAAAACACGTAAAACTAAAAAGCGTCCAAATCGCAACAACCAACATCACAATCAAAAGAGTCCTGTCTCTGATTTGAGATTACGGAGGAACTCGAGTTCAACTCAAAGTAACTCGTCGCACTTTTCACAATGAAGAATGTTCACTAATTTTGTTTTTTAGCTTTCTGTATTCTCTGTTAAAAATAAAAAATACACGTGAAAGAATTATTTCGATACGTCAATTAGTTTCCAAGATATTGAATTTTAAAAGTGCGGGCGGCGGCCAGCCCGCCATTTTATGCGCGTGACGTCATATTACAGTGACTGGCTCATATTTGTATGGGTGGAATCTTGCAAGCTGAATTAAGACCCACTTCCAGGCAACCGATTAAGCTGAAATTTCGCAAACACATGTGATTTGGATGACCATGCAATATTATGATGACATGGAGCTGATCTGATGATGGAGCTGGAAGGTGGCCATAGGAACTCTATAATAAAACGACTTAAATCCATCGAGTTTGGGCTCGTTCGTTTTGTATTGATGAGTACTTTAATTCTATTCGCTGGGTGCGAAGTACTAGGTGGGGGGGACATAATCTATCGCAGCGCTCATGGTGGTCAAAAGTAGAAATAATGTAAGCTCTGTCATCAGATGTATCTGTCAATGACAAAGCGATTCTACATAATACATTTTAATATCATTAATTAATCGCATGAAAAGGGTCCTACTGGGAACTTAAATAAAAGAGTGGACTGTATTTCGATAGGGCTGTTTTAATAGCCGTTTACAATTTGGAAATAACTAAACTATACAACGTGGTAGTACAAAAATGAGTCACAGTAGTTGTTGTGCACAGATGTTTGCCTTATGATGAGAGCGTGAATTATTGAACTCTGCCCTTGTTTTGTTCTTAATTCTTCTACATCTCGGACTTGTCCAGCCAATACCAACAACTTTCCTTTAAATACGGTTTGTGGTTGGAATTTGATATTGTAACTCTCACAAACCCGGTCTTCAAAACGATACTCATTTCGATCTGAAAACGATATTTAATTTATTACTAGCGATACAGAAACATTAAAATATATTTACTGTTATATAATGAAACCGTTAAAGTAGCTTTTTCTTTTTGTTTTACTGTAAAACTACAACTATAAAAGAAGTAAACAAACCCTGACACAATCAAAATTAAACACACTTTTTGGACTTACCTCATTTGATTTGAATGACCAAAATGATTTCAAAACCTTTTTTCCACCCAAATCGTGGTATCACAACAATTTATTAGTTGAAAATATTTGTTATTTTTTCATTTCGATATTTTTTCACAAATATACGACCTAAATGTCAATGTGACAGAACCCACAAAGTTGTGGACGCTAGTTGGCGCTGTAATCGTGCACGGAGCCAATATAGTAATCAGGGTCTAATGATGGAGCTGGAAGGTAATTCGCAATAAAACGACACAATCGCAACAAGTTTGGGTTTGGTTCAATTTTAATTTCTGTGATGTGTCTGGGTGTTAATATGTATAATAAGTTTGTATTTACAAAAAAAATGTATTTAAGTATGTTTATATCCGTTTTCTAGTGAGCGGACACTGTGAATGTACGTCACGCGGGGTCACGTGACCGTCGGCGGGACTCAATATTTAAGCGAACTTTGAATGCCTATAAAATCATAACTACTGGGTATTTTTGAATGAAATAAAAACTAATGTATTTTTAAATGTAAAAGCTTCACTGTAACATAGGTTTCAAGTGATTTTGCATACCTAGTAACATTCTCAATTGTAGATTACAGATGTAAATCACAAATGGAAAGCAAGATAAACAGAACGAAGGAACGCAAGCGCACACGCTACGAATCCAATAATCCGCCATTTTCATTTTCAAATCAAATCGTACATTTGTGACATTTGCGTTTCGTTTTCGATAATGACACAACATAAAATTATTAATTTATAACAATTATTCATCGAAATCACTTGTTTATGAAGTAGTTTAATTCATTATATATTTTTTTTTGTAATAATCGTTACCATGTAAACTTTATATGTATGTATTTTTTAGTAATTAGTAGAAAGTCATAAATAATTTTAGAACTGCTATTTTGTGCCATCTAGTGAGAGTTATTGACACTTTTGAAACAACTTACTTTTTTGTACATAATAATAGGTGGCGCTACGTGCGCTCAAAAGTACCCATAATCTAAGCGTAATCCCCCTGAGAAATTCATAATTATACGTTATTAAAACATAGTTAAATATTTATTATAATGATTTAAGTAAACTCAAATCAATCTTTATTCAATGAGACAATTTACACAACATTTTGATTCATCAAATAGAAGGTAAGTACAATATCAAACTAAAATACAATAATTTTAATGATTGGGGGCTATTTAATTCTATGATAAATAGAGAAAATCTGTTACTACAGAATAATGCATTTTTGGCGGCAATTTTTATTGATCCCAGACGGAAGATGATTTTATCAGAACAAGAAATAGAGATTGCAAGAAACTAGATTAAGGATGTCCATAGACCAGTCTTTCCCAAAGTGGGCGATAACGCCCCCTTGTGGGCGCTGCAGGCTTAAAGGGGGGCGGTAAGAGACCCAGAAAAAAAATCGGGACGTTGTGTAGAGGCTTGGGAGGCGTCATCTACTAGGAGGACTCTTAGACATCGACTGAGCTCGACTCTTCGACTACAAAAATGGGGGGCGCTAAAAATAATTTATTCTCAAAGTGGGCAGTAGACTAAATAAGTTTGGGAACCACTGCCATAGACAGATGTGTCTCATACATCAAGAGCGGGAAAAAATAGCCCAGAAATCCAAGAGAGTTCTAGTATTTGTCTAAATCAAGCAAGTACTTCTCGGGATCTCATAAGCGGACAAAATTCAGTACCCGGTAATAATTTTCAAACTGACCTCTTTGGAATCAATTTTATATGAAACACAATGAGTGACGTCATTCAGCCGACTCCGTAAGATTGAATTTTGACTATTACTGGCTGAATATGCGACAACTCCAAGACTTGCCATTACGGAAGACGTGATGTTTTGGTTTGGTTCAAGTTCATTCAACTCTTCATTTTCATCTGCGTAGTTTCATTCACCTCATTCAAATGCAGACGTAGAGCGTGTATTTAGTCAAGTCAATTTGGTAAAAACTAAACTAAGGAACAGTTTAGTAACTTCAACCTTAAATGCTTTTTCTATTTATTTATATTAACCGGCAGACAGTAATTACATACGTCAAGCAAGCCAATTATGCTTATGCAGAATTTCATCATTTCGGCTGCTTAGCGATGACCTCAAATCACGCGCCTGCACACGCCACCGAGTCAGCATATTTCGCCCTACGTGACGTCAAGCCGCCAGCGCCGTTTCCTTGAGCTGCCCTTTCATTCACTTGCGTTCACACTTCGAACCTAGGCACTACTTCTAGTTTTAGTACTTTATATTGTGTCTACTCACGGACATTGCCCGCGGGCGGCGTGACCGGAGGGAGCGGCGAGCGTTCGGCGAACGAACGAGCAATGTTCGGTTCGCGAGCGAACATCGAAGAAGACGATCCTGACGCACTCTCTTCAACGACTTTGCACAAAACGGTCTCGATAATCTTGTAAATCTATACCGAATAGACAATTATTTTAATACAGTCCACTCTTTTCATTTATAACTTCCACTACACTCACTATCGAAGTAACATATTGTAATTTTTATTTTATTAATTAAATTAGTTTGAAATTAAAATAGTTTTTTTTAGATCCTACGGCTGTAGCTTACGTAATTGGCGCAGTCGGTATGATACTCGCGGCCGATTCGCGGGAAGGTTTCTAAAATCGAAATTCGGTATCGCGGGTCGCCCGGGCGGCTATCAAGCTCCACGTCGAGTATCCTGAATCTACGAGCGCTGCAGCCACGGGAACACCAGTATCCGGCCATCGGTACGACCACTACTAACCAGAGACATGAGATTGTAAGTACACAGAATCTTTCTACTGTTGCTTTCCTTGTGTCCCTTTATCTTTAGTACTTCCTTTTATCTTTAATCATTTTCCGTCCCAGCACCTCGGGTCCCAGCGAGTTTGCGCTATTGCAGTCTCGTCGGCAACTTAATATAGATCGTACTAGAAATATTAATTTGTTAGATTCTTTTAGTGACCTAGATATAGATAACCTATTTAGTAACACGATGCCGTACGATCCTGACACCATTTACAAGGCCTTACGCCCGGTGCCCGATTTCGATGGCAATCCAAATGTATTGACCAGATTTATTAGCATCTGCGATCAAATAGTAGCAACTAAAGGGCTTATTACACTACGCGGTATTCAGACAGTCTTACTAAGATTTAGCATAATGTAATAAGAGTTAGCAAGTTAGCCTGTCTAATTAGACCGACCGAATGGGTTCGACCATGCTTACTTGCTTGCTTGCTGAATACCGCGTAGTGTAATAAGACTTAGCACGCTTAGACCGTTCAGTCAGCGCGCGGCAGCCGCTGAGCAAAGTCGCTCGTATGCAGTGGCGGCCCTAGGGCGGTGCGAGCGGTGCGACTGCACCGGGCGCCGGTTATGGGGGGCGCCGAAATCAATCGAAACGCGCCCGCTTTCGCCACACGTCACCGAAACGATTATTAAAAAAAATCGTTATTGACCGACGATCCATCTGGAGCGCAAACGGGCGGCGGCAGCGTGCAGGGCGGCTTTCTTTGATAACAGAAGCAGGCAGGCGACGTGCGAGGGAGAGAGGTGAAATTTCTTTCGTCCGTCGGTCGTCCGTCTCGTCACTTCAGTTGTGTGCGCCGCAGTGTTGTTCTTGATACGGCAATTGCCGTAATATACGGCATTCAGGCATCTTAGGCACCATAAATACGGTATACGGCAGCACTTTGATTACCGTATCAAAATATACGGCAATTGAGTAAAGTAGAGTTTTATGAGTTTTTCATGAGTTTTTAGTAAACAAAAAATAAATATTTCGTCTAATGGAACGAAAAAACTTGTAAACCATAGATGAAGTAGAAGCGCCACGAAAAGAAACGCCAAAAATGCAACCTTATCTCTGAGATTTTAATGTCTAAAATCGTTATTTTCTCATTTTGGTAGATTCTTCACTTTTGTTCGGGTAGGTTCTTGGACTAAATTATTCAAAACCTTAAAAAGTGAAGAATAAAAAAAGTAAGTTTAAAAGTAGTATACGCATAGTACATAATACATCACTTGTATTTTTTTTTAAATTTAAACTTTCCAAATAAAGATTTTATACAATACGGCAATTTTCTTAGTTTTCCTTAAAAATCCGGCAATTTTAGAATTAGAATACGGCAACCCTAAATTTGTCAGGAACAACACTGGTGCGCCGCGCCAGTGTCAGTCAACTGTTAGTTGCTGATGCTTCGCCAGCCTGTTGTCATTGTTTATTCTCGCGCAAGTGTATTTATTGTGTATTTAGCGCAAAGTTACTTGTATTATTGCTATTCTATAGATTAAACTCAAGGTAAGTACTGTTGCAGCAGGTCGTGTTCGTGTTCATGTAAGTATAATGAATGTATAGTCTTTTTCACGTAAGATGATCCGTATGACACTTCAAGGTTATCCATATTACGCATACTACATATGCAGAATATTTTTGAAAAAATATTTGTATTTTATTAGCAATATAATAAAAAAAAATTAACTACTTGTCTTGAAATATATAGTAAAATCTGAGTCTATTGATTATATTTTAATTAAATACGATGTAAAAATATTTTTTATTTAATGTACGCAATGTGTGAAACGGAATAGATTTAGTGCTGGGGTATTTCTTGTATAATAAAATCGATTATTTCCGCGGTTCATTAATCGATTGCAGTGAATACTTAGTTATTAAAAACATCACAAAAATCAACTATATTTTTCGATTGTTGACTTTAATAAACGCATTGAAAATAAATCAATAGTTTTTAATTTAAAGAAACAGAATCAGTACTTTTTAGGAATCGTTTTTTTGAACACGAACCATGAAATTTGAATATTATCAATAAAAAATTGTTACAATAATATTTGTAATTAAAAATACATGTTTTTTGTTAAATAACACCTATACAAAATATTTCTCTAAAAGTAGGTTTTACTAACTCTTCGAAAAAAATCGATAGATAAATCGCTATGGTTTAGTTATGTGACATCTCTAAATCTGTCAAACTCGAAACGTCATACGGATCATCTTAGGTGAAAAAGACTATAGGTACATAAGTCTACGTCATTTAGCGATATTAGATCTTGGATGTATGTAGGTACTTAATTATTTGTTTTTATATATTACCCGACTGCGATGAACCCTAAAGGAGTGTTATGTTTTCAGCTCGTATCTTAAGGGTATTGCAATTTGCAATGCATTCTAACAGTAGTAAGCGATTGTTAGGGCAGGGTGGCATACGACCACGGCTTTCCTCTGAACATCATTACATATATATCTGTGTATAAAAATAAAAATTGTATGTAAGTTGTCTACTTAATAGATGATAAATATTAAATAGTTTGTTGAGAAGAATGTCTGTCAAGAATATTTTCTTTTTCTATACTTTTTAGAGCGCGACGCGAGCTTTCCATAGTCGGGGTGTTTTTTTTTTGTTTTAGTTATTAATATTTTTTTCTTTTTGTAAAGCGAACCTAACTCTGTGATTTGTTACCGTGGAAGAAATGGACTTTATGTAATCGCAGCATATAATAGGTGTATTGTATTACATTTAATAAATTTATCTTTTACAGAAAAAAATCATGTCACTGCCTCCAAAAAAATTATCTGGTGCTCAAAACTTAAAAAGAAAACGGAAAAAGCAAGAAGAATCTGAGAAGGCAGCTAAATTATTATCGAAATTTTTGAGACCTGAGAAATCATCTGAATCGTTATCATCAGAACTAGTTCAACTCCACCACGCAACGGAAGAAGACCTACTTAATAAAAGTTCTTCAGGCGAAGCTCATGAAGATGAAAAACAACACATTCAAGAAGATTTACCTGGTTCTCTATATTTTCGTTGTTGCTAAATTTTCATTCACTTTCCAAAAAAATACCTATTGGTGTTATTAGACTAGCAGCTTCAAGCGTAATTTCATTTTCCAACTAGTTCAGTGGCCAAAATCATAAACATGCTTAATTTAATTTGGCGTATATTCATTTGTCACTGCTAGATATAGGTCTCCCCCAAAGCATCCGACAACGTCCCGTCTTGCGCTACCGCGACCTTCACCAGGTCATCGGTTGACCCTGAGGAGAACCTGCCCGCGCTGCGTCTTCCGGTAGGGACATGGGCCGCCCATGGATGGCCGAGAATGGAATTGGAATTCTTGAGTGGCGCCCATGATGGGCGCCACTCAAGAATTCCAATTCCATTCTATCCTATCCTGAAGCTTAAAGACGTCCTCCAATTCGGTCTACAAACGCCAAGCACAGTAGCAAGTGAACTATGTAGTTGGAATATGAAATTACGCTTGAAGCTTTTAATACAAATTATTCCCTCACCTCGTTCGTTTCAGTTAGCGAAATGTTCATAATTCATAATTTTTTCGTCTGGACTTACTTTTTCTGTATTTATTTAGGTATTCCAGGAACCTCTTCTGGATTTCAAAATATTTCGGAAGAAATTATATCCGATGTACAATCATCATCATCTCCTTTTAGAAAAAAAAAATATGATGATATTTCAGAATGGCCATTCATTGACTCTGCGACAAGAGATGAAATAATTACTGAAGGCCCTGTAAGTAATCAAATGAGTAACGAAAACTACCCAAGGAAACTTGACGGTCGTCATTTTTCAAATATGCATTTTGAAAGAGTAATGCCAAATGGGGAAACTTTCAAAAGAAGATGGCTCGTGTACTCTAAATCTGCAGATAAAGTACATTGTTTTTGCTGCCGTTTATTTAATACAAATCCCCAGTCTAGATTGGGAAAAGAAGGATTTGACGACTGGAGGCACTTATCAACGCGTCTCAAAATTCACGAAACATCCTCAGATCATCGACGTGCTGTGAACAATTGGATAGAAGCGTCAATTAGATTAAAGAACTTCAGTGGAATAGACAAGCACTTGCAAAAGCAGATTGAGAGTGAGAAAACACGATGGGTTGCTATCCTCGAACGAATGATGTCAATAGTATTTTTCTTAGCAAGCAATAATTTATCGTTTAGAGGGAGTTCTGGAGCGGAAACTTTATACACTCCTAATAATGGTAATTTCCTGGGTTTAGTGCAGTTACTGGGAAAATTTGATATTGTAATGATGGAGCACCTTCGTCGTGTTGTAAATAAGGAGACTAATGTCCATTATTTTGGCAAACGTATTCAAAACGAGTTAATTGGCTTACTTGCAAGTGAAGTCCGAAATAATATTTTGTCTATGGTAAAATCAGCTAAATACTTCTCTATCATACTGGACTGTACTCCTGATGTAAGCCACGTTGAACAATTATCAGTAACATTCCGTTTTGTCGATACTAATGAAGAAGTCGAAGTACGTGAGTGTTTTGTTGCTTACAAGCCGGTAAGTGACTCTTCGGGAGCAGGACTTACTGGAATCTTTCTAGATACAATTGTGCAAGAGTTTGACTTGGACATGAACGATTGTCGCGGCCAAGGGTATGATAATGGAGCGAATATGGTAGGAATAAATAAAGGTGTCCAAACCAGAATTTTGAATCAATATCCTCGAGCATTTTTCAATCCATGTGGTTGTCACAGTTTGAATTTAGTGATAGCTGATGCAGCGAAAACTTCCGTTAAATCAGTTTCTTTATTTGGATTTCTCCAAAGACTGTTTGTTTTATTTTCCGGATCAACAAAGCGATGGGAAGTGGTATCCAAGCACATTGAAGGGTTATCCCTGAAAAAAGTTTGCGAAACTCGCTGGGAGAGTAGAATTTCTAGCCTTGCTGCTGTTCGCTATCACTACTCTTCAGTTCGTGATGCCCTTCTGAATCTTCATGAAGAAACAAATGACTCAGTCGCTGCATCAGAGGCCTTGTCTCTAATTCAATACATGGAGCAATTTGAGTTCATAGTTACAATGGTGGCTTGGTATGATATATTGTTTCAAGTAAACATTGTAAGTAAGGCTATGCAGTCTGAATCTATGGATTTACCAAATGCGTCGCAATTGCTGAAAAACTGCTCAGAATTTGTGAAACAGTACCGAGACTCTTCATCTGCTCTAATAACAGCTAAGGAAATAGCATCTCAGGCTGAGATAGACCCAATTTTTAAGGCTGCCCGATCCCGAAGAAAGAAACGATTATTTGAGTATGAAGCCGTAGATGAGACACCATCTGATCCTGAAGAATTGTTTAAAATGAACGTTTTCTACCCTATGATTGATACAATTGAGAATGCCTTAGTCACTCGATTTAAACAACTATCAATATTCAATGATACATGGTCATTTTTATACAACATGAAAATAATTCCTGAAAGATCCATATTGGAAAAAGCCTGTAGTGATTTGCAAATCAGTTTAACAGATGGGGAAAAATGTGACGTGTCTGGTTGTGAATTGGTTGAGGAACTTATGAGCTTGAACCCATTAATAAAAGATCTTCAATCAGCAGAGCCACTTAAAGTTCTCCAACTTATTAAAAAGAATGATTGGCAGGATATTTTCCCAAATGTGTGGACAGCACTTCGCATCTTGCTGACTATACCTGTAACTGTCGCTAAAGGGGAACGAAGCTTCAGTAAATTGAAACTTATAAAAACTTACCTACGTTCTACTATGTGTCAGGAAAGACTGTCAGATCTTGGAATCTTGTCCATAGAAAATGCTATTGCTCAGAAGCTAAATTATTCCGAATTAATAAAAAAATTTGCAAGCGCAAAAGCCAGAAAGGTAGCCATTTAAGTTTTTCATTAAAGTGGTTGTTGGAAGTTTTTTTTTTTAAGACTGTATGTAGCCTATCAGTTTGAATAAAAGTTGTGAAACAAAATTATTACTTAACTGTTTTTATTTCTCATCTGTACAATTTGCCTCAGCAGAGCATGAGGGTAATACAAGCGGGATTGACGTCATTTTTTTTATTGCGAATGAGCAGAACAACTGCTATGACAAGCACGATAGTCATCATTGTACTTGCCTCATATATCTATAGTAATTTGGCAGATCTAATACTAGTAGGTAATCACGGATAAAGTAACTACATAGTATAGGAACAACTCGGGGCGCCATTTTGAGATTTTGCACCACCTAAAACTTTTGCTAGGGCCGCCACTGCTCGTATGTTTGTTTGCTGTGGCCGCGTGCACCATGGCTTGTTCGAAAGAGAAAGAAGTGCTTTTTAATGTACTCGATTTGTACCGAGACATGCCATATTTATGGCAGAAAAGTCATAAAGATTATTCTAATCAACCACTACGTACTGAAGGATTCCGGGTGTTGTTGGAAATTTATAAAAACTTTGATGAAAAAGCTACAGTCAAAACAATAAAAAAGAAGTTGATGAATATGCGCACCAATTACAATAAAGAATTGGCTAAGGTATGTACCTACTTAATTCCTTTGTTATGTCTTTTGTTCGTCCCAATAAATACGTAGGTACCTCCATATACCTACGACAAAGCGCACCTGCGGGGCTATTACACTATTTTGCCGAAATGAAATTTGACCGTTATTTCAAAAACTTTGACGTACATTGCCTAATTCGATTTTCTTTGTATGGCGTCATCTGTCAAACGATTTCGATTCACGCAATGTACATCGACTGTGTGTCCTGTCAAAATAGTGTAATAACCCCCTTTATAACTTTTGATTTGAATTGAACTGGGCCTAAATCGTTTCAAGCTTCGAAATGCGGTGTTTTTACAGGTAAATGCTTCCAAACAAACTGGTGCAGGGACAGATGACGCGTATGTACCAACTTTATGGTATTACGACGCCTTAAACTTTCTTGGGTCAAGGAGTAAACCGTGTCGCATAACACCAGAGAGTATCGAAGATGAGGAGGTAAATTGTATTCAATTCATTATACCAACTTCGAAATCACGAATAAAAAACAGGTTTCATAGAAATATTCAAAATTCAAGACCAATCACCCGATATGTATGGAACAGCTGTTTTTTTTCGTGATTTCGAAGTTGGATGGTAAAAGTTGTTCGTAGGTACATAAGTGCAGTACATTGACCCCTTTCATTTTTTAGGATATTATGAAACAACCTGTATTTTATTTTTTACTAAGCATTATTTAATCAGATAAAATGGTAGGTACAACAAATATTATGGTGGTACAACATCAATCATTCGGTCTTGGAAACTAACACGTCCAACAGAATTGAAATAGTCCATGAATTTATTGCGAACAATGTTGCCATCTTCATTACGCTGCCTATTTGATGAACGCTGTAATGAAACTAAGGGTGCAGAGGTTTGTCTCCAATCTCCTTCGCGAAACGTACCCAGTCTTATATTTTCTGAGTCAATATTAGAATGAGATATATAAGTTGGTACTCGTTTCCTCAGAAAGTTATGCAGAGCGCAACATGCCAACACTACAGCATCCACATTGTCCAGATCTAGATCAAGTGGTCTACGCAGTATTCTGAAACGGGAACTTAATATGCCAAAGGCATTTTCAACCACTCTTCTGGCTCGCGATAATCGATAATTAAAAATCCTTTGTGAACGATTAATATTTTTAAAAGGAAACGGTTTCATTAAATTTTTATTTAATGCGAATGCACTATCCCCCAGAAACACGTATGGTACAATTTCGTTTGTGCCTGGTAGTGGAGATGGAGATGGCAAATTTAAAGAATTGTTCATCATTTTCTTATAAAATTTTGTACATTTTAAAATTGCTCCATCTGCAACGGATCCATTGGTGCCTGTGTGTATATACATGAATTCGTAGTTAGCGTTTACAACAGCAAACAGCACTATACTGAAGAATCCCTTATAATTATAGAACAAAGAGCCACTTCCGGGGGGTTTTTCGATGGCGATATGCTTCCCATCACATGATCCAATACAGTGACTGAAATTCCATTTTGTTTCGAATTCCTCAGCAATTTCTGTCCATTCTGTCTCATTTTCAGGTATCTGGAACAAAAAAATTAATTTGATTGTATTTTTAGGGCTCAAACTCATCTGACGAAGACATTTCAAGCCAGCAAATTCAAGGATCAATTCCTTCAACGTCTAGAGGACATAGCGTTAAAAAAAAGAAAGAAACACTTCTACAAAAACAAGAAAAAATTATCAAATCTGCTGAAGTAATGTTATCAAATAAAGAAGAAGAAGACTGGGAAGTATTTGGAAAGTCTGTAGGCTTGCAGTTAAAGGATATAAATGGAACACAACTGATATTTACTCAAAAAATTATATCCGATGTAATTTTTAATGCTAAACTTGGACGACTTTCTGAAGATTCTTGTCTACTCGTCACGCCATCGGAAATAAGACATACATTGAACAGATACAACTATCAGATACCCTTCATCCAATCACCAGCATCAAGTTATTCATCCCCGTCACCATACAACCGACAGTCCCCTAAGTTGCCTCACAAACGTCCATCATCACGCAATTATTTATCACCCACACCGAGTCCTCCATCGTCATCTACTACACAGTATCATCCGCCTCATCCAATTCAGTTTCCACAACAAGCATTCCAGTCGTCACAACAAGCAATCCAATCGCCACAACAGACAATTCAGTTACCAAAACACACAATCCAGTCGTCACAACACATAATTCAATCACCACAACCAGCAATCCAGTCACCACAACATTCATTTCCCTCGAGAATCACTGTCAACAATCCTGACGATTTTTCAGAATACATTGGAAATGAATCAGTGTCTACTATTTCCCCTAAGTTGCCACACAAACGTCCATCATCACGCAATTATTCATCACCCACACCGAGTCCTCCATCATCATCTACTACACAGTATCATCCGCCTCATCCAATTCAGTTTCCACAACCATTCCAGTCTTCACAGCAAGCAATCCAATCGCCACAACAAACAATTCAGTTACCACAACACACAATCCAGTCGTCACAACACACAATCCAGTCGTCACAACACATAATTCAATCACCACAACCAGCAATCCAGTCACCACAACATTCATTTCCCTCGAGAATCACTGTCAACAATCCTGAAGATTTTTTAGAATACATTGAAAATGAATCAGGGTCAACTGTTTCCCCGTCTATAGTAGAAGGGAGTGCCAATGTAATGAAAGATTTTTTGATTTTCAAGCCGAAAAAAGAATAATTTTCTGTTTAATTTACTGATTGTTTTTGTTATTGATTTGATTTGAAAAATAAATGTTAAATTGAACTTTGAATTTTGATTTGAAAAATAAATGTTAAATTGAAAAATAATATACAGTGGTTTTACTCACCTTGATCAAATGTTTTAAGCATTTGTAGATAGCCCGGCATGTTTCTGGTATAATTGACGATAAAAGAGGTTGCGATATCAAAGAGCTGAACCTTAGGTCTTGATAGGAGTTGCCCGTTGCCAGGAATCTTAAAGTAACTACCAATCTTTGTTTAGCACTGACACTTTGTCTAAGAATCGTATCTTCTTTTTGAATATACGGAGTAACTAATTTCAAAAGACATTCAAACTCGGCAACTCCTACTCTAAGGTAGTTTCTTAAGTCACATGGTTCCAGAACACTCAGTATTTGCATATTTGATAATTTTTCTCGTAAAAGTAAATACTCTTTCACCCATATTTTTCTTTTCTTTTTTGTATTTAAATTAATAGATGCGGCAAGAGCTATGGCGATTTTCTGGTGCTTTGAAAGTTTTCCCATCGCGCGACAACCGTCACCGACTACGTACGCCTTGCAAATGAGTTAGCATGCGATATTCAGCACAGTGTAATAGCGAGCTTGTCTAGTTAGATTTTAAGACAGTCTTAGTAAGACTGTCTGAATACCGCGTAGTGTAATAAGCACTTTATGTGAGCGCAGAGCCAGGCAGCGAACTACCTAACTTATGCCTGCTTAATGGAATATTAAATAAAATCACAGGTTCAGCCGCAACTATAATAAACTCAAATGGCATACCTGATAATTGGCTATCAATGACTGAATTAATTTTACTTTTTAAAGTAAGTAAATACAACATTAACACTTTAGCTAAAAACCTTTAACTTGCGCCCAGATCAATTATATTGCGTTATACTTATACTGGCAATGATACGGTGGCAAGCGGATGACAGTATGTCCCTGTTCTTTAGCCATCTCATCTATAACATAAATAGGGAAGATGTACTATTTTTATTTTTGTGTTTATTTTAAAGAACTCCATGTAGAATAGACCAGAAGTATATTAAAAAATGAAAAGACTGTAATTTACTGCAAAAAATGCGGTTTAAAATTGTCAATTTAAATTTTCGCGCCAAAAGGGTCCTATAAATAGTTCGTATGACGTCACTCCTATCTGTCACCAAGTAATCTGTGCTGTCACCTGTCACTGACCCACATCAGTGGGTCAGTGAAAGGCAGACAGACAGTGCAGACAGTCACAATCAAATAAACAGCAATCATGCTGTTTATTTGATTGCCTTGAAATAAAAATTGAAATTCCCAGTAATGCAGTGCACCAATCTCTGACCTGTTCCTCTTACAAGAAATGCAACACTCTAAAATATTTGATATCTTCAACACCTGACGGAGTTATAAATTTTGTCTCAGAAGGTTTTGGTGGCCGAACTTCGGACTTAAAAATTTTTGAAGAATCTGGATTTATGGACATTTTACCATCTGGAGCTTGTATCATGGCAGATAGATTCTCTTCAAGCACATCGAAGGAGTGTTGGCAAAAAAACAGTTTCAGTTGATTAGACCACCTAGCGTTAGCAACACCAAGAAAAGTTCAAGGGATGATGTACTAAGTTCAAAGAAAATTGCAAGCCTTCGAATTCATATTGAAAGAGTGATCAGAAGACTACGCGAATTTGCTTTTCTGAAGCCACATGCCGGTGTTGCTCACTTTCTAATTCCCAATTTAGACTATAGCATAATCATTTGCTGTGCGCTTGTCAATTTATTGCTTGCTAATCACCTTTAATTAAAATTGAATAAAAAACTGTATTTACAAAACATAGTTTTATTTACTAAAAGTTTTACAAAAAAATGTGCTTAAAAGTTATAATTATATCTTTTTTAATTTTGGAAATACAGCATCTATCCAGAATTTCTTTGCATCATTCATAACAGATAAAATTTTTCATCAAACGGCACATTATAAATATTTACTTTTTTAGATTTTTCGAAATCTGGATGTGCTATACAGAAAAGTGCCATTTTTCTATTGCTGAAAAACATTTGAAGTTGTACTTGTGCCCAAAATTTAGGTGTTGTTTTATTTTCTTTCACAGGAAGGTATGGTAACTTCTGTAAAAGGGCATTTCACCTCAGCCCGTCAGGTGTTGCACCAAAAATAGGATACTCAGCATTAAGAAGAACTCCAGCTTCTTCAATTTTAATCTGAAATGCAGAAACAATGATTATAAATTACTACACAAGTCTTGAACGTAACATTATAAATTCATGAAGAGTTGAACCAGTGTGATCCTTCCGTACCTACAAAAATGAAAACATTACAGTAAAATATGCCATTCAAGTGCTATATGTATATGAAAGTGAGTTTGATTGTCCAATATTTTACTGTGTTTCTGTAAATGATTCTGAAGATTTATGAAATTTTGTAATAAAATACATAAGTAAACTAAACTAGAAGTCTGACTACTTACCTCAACTCAAACCACAATGGTGAATCACTTTGTTGTTTGGTGGTGGAAAAAATCATGTTAATTTTATCAGGGGTCATTTGCTTTGATATAATATTTCAAGAAATTATTGTGGAGAGTCCAATTTTCCAATCAAGCTTGAACACAATTTATGAATGCTACCATGTCAACACTAACTTTTGGTAGATTCCTGGAGTCAGCTTTGACAATCCCAACTTCCATTTTTATTCGAAACGCAATTAATTTTCCTTTAAAATGTTAACTTCTACAACTACACTCGACATCAAATAAATCGCACCTCCCGCGACAAGCACTTTCAAACGTATGCATGCCCCACTTCCCACCAATATTGGCACCATTTAAAAGCCTGGTTCTACACTTGATTTCATTAGAGGAAAGGTTTTTACCCCAAAAATGTGTCTTTAGAAGGATACAGAGTCACTTCTTCAAAAAATAGGTAGTTACGCTTGAGCCAACTTTTATGGCTATAAAACTGTTAAGTTGGGATTAATCGCTATCCATCTGTTAAAGAGGATACGTGAGATCATTATTTGGTTTTATAACCATAAAAATTGGTCTAATTGATCCCAGAGGTGAGCCCAAAGTGAGGTCTTTTTTCAAGTCACATTTATGGTATACGTTAATCCATTATTAAGAAATTAAATGTGTTTTTCTTAAAGGATATTTATTGGACTTTCAAATAACACCAATATTGTTAGGGCACCATGATTGTGTCAGAAAAAAAACTTTAAAGTTCGCGTCGCGGAAGGTGCGGTTTATTTGATGTTGAGTATATAACCTCAGTTATAACCACTGTCATAACAGGACTGACGTCACTAAACGCTGATTGGTGTTTCAAATCCGTTACTTTAAATTGGTAATTATTGTTAAAAACAACATTATATTAAATATAAACCTTGCAGTGACCCTTCTTTTTTATATTTTTTTAACATTTTAATAACAAAATTTTCATAAATATAGTATTTGCATGTTCCCTATTGGAGTTCGGGGTTTGTGCAATGACCCTAATCGCAACAGTTCTCTTTTTAACATGGACTCGTCGGCTTGTACGCCAATGGAATGCAACCAAGTAATTATCTCGTCCTTTCGGTTATTCGTTGTTGGAGGTTTATTTACTTGAGTGATATGGCGCATTGTCCATCAGTATTACATGGGATTCATTTAAGTTACTTAGAAGAGTTATAAACAATTCCATGAATTTATCGAAATTCATCTCCTCGTGGTTATTCTGTGGTTTTCACAGATTTAAATGCTAGGAGAAAATTTGGCACAAAGCCAGATTCATTTAAGTTACTTAGAAGAGTTATAAACAATTCCATGAATTTATCGAAATTCATCTCCTCGTGGTTATTCTGTGGTTTTCACAGATTTAAATGCTAGGAGAAAATTTGGCACAAAGCCAGACGAGGTACCTGCATGGCAAATTATTAATCTCTGACCTTTTCCTTCGGGTACCTTAGTAGATGATTCGGGTTTGTCATAGTTATGTCCATCTTTTAGAAACGGTGTGGTTGGCATTGAGCCATGTTTCGTCGAGAAACACCACTTTTTCCCAGTCATCAATGTCTCACTTTTCGTAAAAAATCGATACGGGCCAGAGCAATGTCAGTACGTTCCATTATAATTTTTCTCTTATTACATTTTTTATAACAGAACCCAATATTTTTTAAAATAGTTGGCAAAGATGATCCGCCTCCATTGTACAGGATTGCGTCTTTCAACGAAACTGCTAATTTTGATAAAGTTGGCAGCTCGTTTCGTGTGTAGTATGCGTAAACATGATTGCGAATTGCTGCCGCGTGAAAATCGTCTATGTCCGTCACAGTGCAACAACTGCTTCCTCCTCTTTTTATTTGGAGTAGATAACTTTTTATCTTCCATTAATATCTCTCCATATTTTTTTTGCTGATTCTAGTTACAGTAGCTCTTCCAACACCTAGAGCGTCAGCAACTCTGTCACATATTTCCGACACTGGCAACAGTGGTCCGCCATTTTGGTATTCGCGTTCGAAATATTTACGTAAACGAACCACGAACTCACGGGATTCACTATTCAAAACAGTGTTTCTGGCCCTTTTTGGCATTATTGTAACAAAAGTTCAATAATAACATAAATACTAACAAAATATCAATAACAAAACAACGAAAAAACAATAATAAAGCTTATAACTTATAACTGGCCGCGTGAAAGTTTTTGCGTCGTCTAACTGCAGCCTTAAACAAAAACGAGGATATAAGGGTAAGAAACAAACTACCATTCATAATACTCTGTATTTATTGATCACCAGAAGTTCCCCATCTGGCAAAAATTTTTCCTATCAATTTTTGGATTATCAAAGCACAGGGTGTCTTATGTATTGTATAGATTGTGTAGATATCTCTGAAATATGCAGATAAAAGAAATTTCATACATAGCTTCATACAAAAGTTGAATTGCGTAGAATCGCAGTATTGCAAAAAGACAAAATCCGCTGAAAGAAAATATCTACCCTCAGAACTGAACATAAAAAAGCTATACGATATGTATGTAAAAAGTGAATATTTTTATCCTGGCACAAAACAATCCCAACTAATATTATAAATGCGAAAGTAACTCTGTCTGTCTGTCTGTCTGTCTGTCTGTCTGTCTGTCTGTCTGTCTGTCTGTCTGTTACGCTTTCCCGCTTAAACCTCGCAACCGATTTTGATGAAATTTGGCATAGAGATAGTTTGAGTCCCGGGAAAGAACATAGGATAGTTTTTATCCCGGTTTTTGAAACAGGGACGCGCGCGATAAAGTTTTTCTGTGACAGACAAAATTCCACGCGGGCGAAGCCGCGGGCGGAAAGCTAGTCTTTAATAACTGTTACAATATTGGATTCGACACTCCAAAAACTAGATTAAAGCTGAAACAGACACAGGAAAAAAGAATCAACTTATGACCGAAAAGAGAGTCCATTGCTTAAGAGAAAAAGCATTTTTAGAAAAACTTCGTGAAGAATGTGAGGGTCTTATAACAATCTCGTTTGACTGTCAAAAAAAATTTGCCGCTCCCTAAACTACCGAATCAAATCAGTTATTACAGTCGTCAGTTATACGTGGTTATACTTCATTAACCTCACAATGGTTGTGGGATAGTCAATTACTTCACTGGAGGCGAAAATTTTGAATGTCTTACATTTGATTTAGAAAAGACACTGCCACAGCCTCGTATCTCCACCAGCATAGTTTTTATAAACGCCAACTCTGGCTTTATAATTGTGGCATACATGCGGGTTCAGACGATAGTGCACACTGTTATGTATGGATTGAGGGTGAAGCAGGCCGAGGGGCACAAGAAGTTGGGTCGTGCTTGATAAAATATATAAAAAATAAACTTAATAAGGTGAATCGTCTGCCAAACAAATATTGGTGATGTTTAGTCACCCTGAAAAGAATCGCTAGAACTTCTTTGTCCAGTTGGCTGTAATTACGTTCAGATGCGTTGAGGGTACGCGATGAACACCTTACGGGGCGCTCGCTTCCATCCTCATACCGGTGTGCGAGCACAGCCCCTAGACCGTACGAATTGCTGTCAACTGATAAAATCAACTCACGTCCCTCTTCGTAGTGCGCCAGTACTCGATCGCTCATCAACGTGCTCAAGTTAGGTATGAAACGCCCATAATAATTAAGCATTCCTAGAAAGCTTTTGAGTTAAGATGCATCACGTGGTTTAAGTAAATTAGCTATTACGTCTAATTTAGTTTGGTCCGGTCGCACCCCGTCTTCATTGATTACAAACCCCAAGTATGAGACACTCTCCTGCAAGAATTTACACTTTCTGACTTTGATAGTAAGCCCCATTTTACGCAGCCTTCCCAGCACTGCTCTCAAGTTACTCACGTGAGTGGGCGTGTTAACCCCTGTGACGCAAATATCGTCGCAAAACACTACACAGCCCGGCACACCCCGCAGATAGGAATGTGAAGCAATAATCGATTATGGAAATAATCGATTAAAAATCGATAGTTATAAAGTAGAAATCGATTTTAAAATGTATTTTTTTTTTTATTTATAATCGATTTTTTATAATCATGCAATAAACGCACCCCGATATTACGTTTGGTCTTCTGGCTCGGAGCCCGGAACGCGAACTGCCAAAGAATACTATCATAGCTCTCTACTTGGCGTGTAAGCATCTATTGGCTTCTTCGGCTCCAGCAGAGAGATTGTTCTCGAAAGCTGGCGCCATATTAACAAAGACCAGGAGGCGAATATTATCCAAACGCTTACCTAAGCAGTTCTTTCTGAACTCGTTGCCTACGGATTTCTAGTTTTTTTTATTTGAATAATTTGATTTTGTTGATTTATTTTAATTTGATTATTCTAAATTTTTAATTTGTATTGATTTTATAAGAAGAGAGTGAGTTGCAAAAGATTACAACAAATTCATGGGCGGAGTAGATTTAAAGGATCAAAAACTTTCAATGTACCTCTTAGAAAGAAAGCGCGGTATGAAGTGGTACATTAAAGTATTTAAAAGATTATTAAATGTATCGATACTAAACTCTTATACATATAATATATTGCGCCAACATTGGCCAACGGAACAAAATGACTCACCGGCAGTTTAGACTCGCACTGGCATCAGGACTTGTAGAAAAAAATAATTTACCCGACATCCAACCACGCACACACAATATGAAATAGTACTACCAGTCAACGATTAGACAGATCTCTTGACCATTCCCCGGAGCAAACGACCTGTGAAGGTGATAGGACAAATAATAAACAAAATATTGAAGAACAATTGAAGAAATGCAAAAGTATAAAGTAGATCTGGCTCGAAAATACGAGCGAGATTTAAGCGCCGTTGAATTATGCTAGGAATTTTACGTTTACGCTGCTTTACGTTTTTAAAGAGCAAGCTCCGCTTTTATTTGGTGATGTAAAAAAGGCTAACGCTTTCTATATCATGCAACAGATCTATGCGCATGATTTGCAATATTAGTGAAATGGCTCTTACTGTAAGTGAATATCCTGTACGAAAACCATTAAGCAGCCAAGTGAAAGAAATTCTATGCAAATTGAATACTTATTTTAAAGGTATGAACGAAAAGGATGTGTCAAGTGTCGTTACATCGGCCCAATTGGTAGCAACATCGACGGGAATTCCGCTGTCAACTGAACACAGAGTTCTAGCAGAAGGTAAACGTGTTTTGGAACATGGAAGAAAATTTAAATCTTCGAAAAAAACAACATGTAGACAAAATACAGCAGCAGTAAGCAGTAATACGGAGAACAATCCACAACTTTCACGTCACTTAAAAACAGGTTCCCACCATGAAAATATTGCACGAAAAGTAAAAAACAGAAATTAATTATCCGGGTGGAATTATGACGCTGAGAAAAGAAGTGGCTCTGTTGGGATTTAAATGGAAAATGACAGAAGACAATTGCAGAATCCTTATGGAGAAGCACCAAATAAGATATCTGCGAATATTGTTCGTGATTAAAATAGCTGAATATCGTGCCCAGGGCCGTCCAATCGTGTATAATGACGAAACTTATATCGACACGTGTCACACTTCGTCGAAGTCTTATTCAGATGGAAGCACCTCTGGCTTAAAGAAACCAATTTCCAAGGGAAATTGGTTAATAATAGTTCATGCCGGCGGAAAGGACGGTTATATATCTAATGCCCTACTCATGTTCAAGGCAAACCAAAAAACTGGCGACTATCATCATAACATGAACACCGAGAATTACACCAAATGTTTGCAAACGCAGCTGATTCCAAATTTAGAACCGAATAGTGTTGTGGTGGTTAACAACGCTGCATAACATAATCCCGCCCCCAATTCAAACCATCGTAAACAAATTATGATTGATTGGCTAAAATATAGAAATATCGACCACTCTGCAGAGATGCTCAAACTGCAACTTTATCAGTTGATTCTACAAAACAAAGCAGATATAACATATAAAACAAATTGTCATGTGCTGAATCTTCTTCATCAATCATCATCCTCTGTTAACGAAATATGCCAGTTTTCTATATCGACTTTTTCATGATACCACCGGGGATATTTTAAATCTGTTTGTAGTTTTGGCCTGTTTGATCCGTCTTTGTTTTCTATTCCCCTCAAGCGATCTCCGGCGGCAGCCGCCGTACTACGTCACGAAGTTCTAAACTTTAGAATCACTTAAGAATCTAAAGTGCCGCAGAACACTTTAGAATCTGAAGTGATCTGCGCCGCCGATCGTCTTTTTAGTTTTGGTATACATTTTAATACCATTCAGAGAAATATAGTGTTTTTAACATCAGGAAACTTCTCCATTGAAATGCTGCAAGAGCAATTTATTTACAATAAAGATAAAGATAAAGATATTTTTATTTATCAGACCATGTGTGAGACAATACAGAAATATATTTTTGGTGTTAGTAGATTTTGTTAGTATCAACATGTCTTACCGATATTCGGCGTGTAAAAATTATAATTACTTAGTCTGTTTTTATCATTATAAGTCAATACATCGAAGTCAAATACAAATTAATTTAAAAATATATAATGTCAAAATTTATCATTAAGAAAGTCATTTATACAATAATAGCATTTTTCAATTAATAGTTTCTTAAATTTATTCTTGAAGAGATTATTATTAAGCGATTTATAGGCCTGGGGAATCTTATTATAAATTTTGGGAGCCATGCATACTACACTATTCAGCATCAGAGTTGTCTTTGCATTATGCAAGCATAATTTGCTACCATCGCGACGATTGCGGACAACTTTGTCAGCAAGCCGCGGAAACAGGTGACAGTTTGCTCTTACAAATAGTGCTATTTCCAATAAATATAATGACGGAAGTGTAAGAATTTTATGCTTTCTAAAGTATGGAATACAACTATCGGCTGTCTGAAGGCCAAACATAGTTCGGATACATCGTTTTTGACTTTTAAATGCTATTTCTTTATCCGTTGAGTTTCCCCAAAAAATGATACCATATCTAAGGACTGATTCCACCAGTCCATAATAAGCTGTGAGCAGAGCATCAGTACTTAATATAATTTAATACTCTTTAGAACAAGAAATGCGAGTGGAGTTCTTAGAATCGTTTTCTAGTTCTGAATGAAGTGATAAGTTAAAAATACGATGCATAATAAAATTAGTTACCTACTTAAAGTAATATACGATTTATTTATTTTTCAATACATTTTCCGATGTATAACAACATTCTTCATACACATACCTACCTAAAATGTACCTATATTCGTACTTCATGTTCATTAATATTAAAGTCATAAAAGTAAAAAATTAAACAGTATCAAGATCGTTTATTCGAATTTCCCCAGTATTGCTCTGGGAAGTTTATTTTCCCTATTTGCCATGAGATTCTGGTACACCTATAATTGGTATGCAAGGCATACTTAAAATAAATACTCGTAATAAAACTTCTTCACATTTAAATGATCGAAATATTGATTGTCCGTAAATATTTCTCTCTGCTGTCTAGTTAGTCTGTTTCGTCTAGTTTTAAATCCTCTTGCAAAATTGAATGCCTATCACAGTCAAGATCTTGGTCTCGGATTGATGAGGTCTGGTCTTCTTGGGTTGAATCCGTAACTTTTATAAATTGTTTTAATTTATTTTTCGCAGTCTCGCATCGTGATTCAGGGGAATCATATTTATTAAGACACAATATTATCATATCTCCAATTATGTCTTTAGTTTTCTCGTAATCAGTACAAGATTTTATTTGGAGTAAGCATGGGCAAAAAAAAAGTTTTATTCGAGTGTCAGAATTTTTAAAACAAGTTATATAGAATTTTGATGTAGTGGCTGGTGTCAATTCTAATGTAACATTCATCTGGTGTGTGATCTGCCTTTCTTCTAACTTTTTAAAGGATTCCTTCACATAATCATTTGTGTTATCAAACGCCGTAAATGCTCTCACAGATGCATTGATAATTGCAGCTGAATCATCGACTATAATTTCATTGGAAATTTGTTTTTTTTTTTGTATCCAAGCACATAGCCTTTGTATACTGTGTTTGTTGAATGGCTCTCGGAGAGCATTTGACAAGTTGGGACTAGTGACGTACAGGACTCGAGGCGTCGAGTCCTATTTTTGAAGCCTCGAGGCGGAATGGCAAGGCTCAGTGAGCTCGGTAGGCTCGGTGCCCCGAGCTTAGCCGAGCTGCGAGCTCTCTGAGCCATGCCTCGAGGCTTTAAAAGAGCTCTCTGAGCCATGCCTCGAGACTTTAAAAAAAACATCACCTACATTGATTTTTATTATAAGATTTTTAAAATGTATCGTATATTTTATTATGAAAAGTTATAATTCTCATTGTATGTAGTCATTATTTGATTTGTTTCCTTTGGTGAAAAACGTTTTTCAAATATGTATTTTATTGTAGGTATCAGAATTCCTGCAGTTTTATTTAATAGACCGATCTTAACACAAAAGTTAACTGGGCTTTCAAAAAGGCGCGAGCTCTGCGAAAGACTCCAAGCTTCATACAAACGAGGCCAGCCCCGAAAAGGCTCAAACTCTAAAAAAGACTTACGAGTCGTTGAGCTTCATACAAACGAGGTGAGCCCTGACTCTGAGCTCTCGGCAAAAGGACTCGGAAGCCTCGAGCCTTGTACATCACTAGTTGGACGCTACTTTCACTTGTCTCGGTTCATCGGTTGCTATAACACATTGATATAGGAATATATATTTTGTATAACTAACTCCAGGAGTCGGTCCGATACCCTTGACGATTGCTCGGGACTGCTATGACATCTTCTACATGTATCAGAAATATTTGGTTTCTTAAGATTGTATTTTTGATAGTTCTTAGTGTCAATCACTTGATCCTGAATGGCGATCATGAAAGCCTCTGTTTCAGGGAACAACTGTCCACTCTGCAACCATGCGTTCGACGCTGCCTTGTCGACATGAAGTTGGACATTATTATTATTAAAACGATATGACAACAGATACACCAATTAAAAAAGAAATTGAAGAAAAAGCACGATTAAAAGAAGAGAAAAAACTTATGAAGAAGGAGAAAGAAATTAAGAAAATAATTAAAAAAAAAGAAAAGAAAACTAAGCAAGAGAAACCAGAATCAAGTATGAAAGTAAAAAAAGTTACTAAAATACTTTTTTCGGATTCTAGCGATTCTGATGCATCTCTGTCTTCTGCTAATTTAGATGACATTCCGTTAACCTCCTATAATATAGCAAAGAAAAACGACTTTGTCATACCTAGTTCGGTTTCCGGGAAAACAACTAAAGCATTTTATTTGTTAACAGACTTAGACTGTGAAAGTAATGAATATGACATTAGTTACCTGAGAAAGAGTGTTAAATCGGAAGGATTTTGCTTTCCATTAGATCCAGATATGGCTGTGGTTTCCAAAGATGATATAGAAATTGTGGTGAAACCTTTGGACAAAAAATTGAATACAAAACGCCAGTCAGGTATCCATGAAGATATCCATCTTCAATCTTGAAGTGTTGTGCCTGATGGACATTTTAGGTTTATTAGTTTCCTTCTCAAGTGCAGTTTATTTATAACACTTTTTCTCTCTAGTAGATTTTGTAATGCTGTTAACATTTCCAAAGCGGTTTCACAGTTCTTAACAGTTTCTAAATAGTTGTTGCTTAGACATTGCACGACAATGGCGCATTTCGCCCTCGTGTCCTTCTGTGCGAAATCTTTAATCATCTTCCTTTCGGTATTTCACACTTATGGTGTTATGTATGTATCTTTCTTTGAGGATCATTTCCAGTCTGAATCTCCAATTTGAGAACGATTCTCCTTTCCACAGGATAGGTATTAGGTACATTATGCAGTTTCTCTATGTGGCGTCACTTGTAGAAACGTGTTGTTGGGATTTATACTTGCGAAGGACGAGTATTTTACTTAGTGTTTTGAACGTTTTCAGGAGCACAATGAAACAATACTTTTGACCGCAGCCATCTTCTTTATTAATGTTCATAGACAACAGAGTAACACCAAAATCTACACTTTGGCCATAGACAAAAACGTTCAGAAATAATTATACTTTAAATATTCAACAGACGAAATAAAATAAAATAGGTTAAAATATTTAAACTACATATTTAAACAGCAGAAAAATGAAAAAACGTCGAAGACAGTACTTATTTCAAATTAATCTTATTATAAAAACTGAAGGCTTAACAGAATATCAATGTCATTGCGTTTTCCTTCCTGCTGGGAAGCGCGGCCAGCAGCTTTTAAGTACCATTTGGTGGTGATAACAGTGATAATAACGATGAAGAAACTTAATATTAATAAATTAATATTAATGAAAAATTCCATAATAAAGGTTTTATACCTTTATGTATGTACATATATGGAAAAAAAATATTAATCAAAACCACTTTTGTGTTGAATAACAGAACGGTAATAAACCTAGCTAAATATTTATCAGGTCTGTCCTTTGAGCAATTGTCTTCAGGCCACCTTTCCACAATAATGTCCTCAGCTGGCACCTTTCTGAAGGAACTTCTTCAATTCTCATAATTCTGCAGATAGAGTTAGGCTTATTGACTGGGAAACGACGTTCCCAAACTTCAACTCTGAAATTAGAAAAACTCTAATAAGTAGTTATCAAAGCACATAGTACCTACATGGTTCGTATCAACCAAATGATGTCAACTGCTGGACAATTGCCTCCCCCAACGATTCCCCCGGTCCTGCGTTGCCCGCATCTAGGCACTTCCCGCGACCTTCACCAGATCGGCGGTCCACATAATGGGGTGCTTGCTTGCTCACACTACGTCCTTCCGGCCCGTGGTCACCGCTTGAAAACTTTTCTGCCACAGCGGCCATCAATTCTGCGAGCTATGTGCCTCGCCTACTGCCACTTGATTTTAGGAATTCTATGGGCTGTATGTATATGCCTGCGGATCTAATTATTAATTTTACGGAAGATCAAATATGGGAATCGGGCGTACAATAAAGATAAGGTCAGGTGGGGTAAGAGGGACGCTGGGGTAAGGGAAACAGTAACTAGTAAAAAGAAAACTATAATGCCCAGCTATATGGTCATTACGTCGGTAAAACAGTATTAGACGTAGTTCAAATATTCTTGGATAGATGGCGCTGCGACACGGTAACTAAGCCAGTAAAAGAGAAAAAAAAAACAGTTGTCAAACTAAAAAAAACCACGACCTACCGGCGCTCCTCATTTGTGTTCTTTTTAATATCAAAAACATCAGTGTTGTGATTGATTGTTATGGTAAGTGTAATTAATACATTGAATCTTTATTTTTCACGTATTATATTGTTTGTAGCGTGTGTTTCTAGTCCTTTTTCGATGTCATCAAAAACATAACCTTAAAAGTGTCAAGACGGGAAAGAGGAACGGCCATACCAGGTTAAGAGAAACATATGTTCCTCTTTTCCGATTTCAGCGGTTACAAACATTTTTTAAATCCGCCAAAATATAATACGTTCCGTAAATAACCGTGGTTTGCAAATCTATTTATTTGTTACAGACAAAGCAAAATGCCTCGAGCTTACGTAAGAAAGACCGATAGAAGTTCTTACCCGAAAGAAAAACTATTAGAAGCGGTTAGGACCGTTAAAAGTGGCGCCTTGTCAGGTTATGAAGCCTCAAAACATTATGGCATACCAAGAGCGACCATAATCAATCGGGTTTATGAGCGTAAAGGTATGAAATCAAATACTTTGGGGAGGGCCACGGTTTTGTCGAAAGATGTAGAAGAAAACCTTGTTAAAAATTTGCATGCGATGGAAAAATATGGCTTTGGCTTGACGAGAAAGGAATTGATGGAGACTGTGGGACATTATGTGACAGCGATAGCTGTGAATAATCCATTCAAAAACGGAGTTCCTGGAGAGGACTGTTTCCTTTTGTTTAAAAAACGGCATAATAAGTATCTGTAAAAGAACCGCAGCCGGTGGAGTACGCTCGAAAAACTGCGTGCAGGCCTAATGTCATATACCCTTATTTTGATTTGCTCGAAGAAACAGTCAACCAACTAGATCTTCACGACAAACCATCCCATGTTTGGAATGTTGATGAGACTAGCTTCAGCAAAGACCCCTCAAAGGCAAAGGTGGTTGGACTGAAAGGATTTACTTCCACACGAACAATATCATCTCCGGGAAAAGACAACACTACCGTCTTGTTGGGGTGTTATGCTCTTGGCGAAAAAACTCCACCGTTAATTATTTACAAGGGTAAAAACGTATGGGACGAGTGGACGTCACAAGAAGGGTACCCAGGTAACATTTACAGCACACAACACTTTTAAAATATTTGTATGTGCAATAAATAATATTTTTATTGTATTGTACCCAGGAACAGCGTATGCCGCAACAGCTAATGGGTGGATGGAAACAGCTGTTTTTGAGGCGTGGTTTGAGAAAGTTTTTCTGCCGACAGTAGGACAAAAGCGGCCCATACTTTTAATATATGACGGGCACTCCACCCATGTGGGAATAAATATTATTGAGAAGGCCCGAGCAGCACAAATAACGATTTTGAAGATTCCTCCTCATACCAGCGACGTGTTGCAACCATTAGATTTGGCTGTGAATAAACCTTTTAAGGATAGATGTTATGTAGCTTTGGTCAAATGGCAACGATCAAACATTGGTAAGACTCTGCCAAAAAAAGAGTTCACGAAAATTCTAGGCCAAATTTGGTCTGCGATAGATCCCAATGTGTGTGCAGCTGGGTTTAAAAAGGCGGGCATCTACCCATTGTTGAGATTGTTCCAGAATGTAAATTTAATCAATTGCTTTTGAAAGAGTGGAAACAAACAAAATTGTCACTCGTTAACAATTTTGTTGACGACAGAACAAAGTCTTTAGACATATGTCATTTAAAACAAGATCAAGATAATAGTCAGCCAATTAGAAGTTTAAGTCCAGACTTGTAATTTAACATAGCTTTGGCAAGGATTAATTCCTGTATACATCAGGCACACAGTAATTACAGCAAAGGCAGCAAAATAGGAATGATTTAGCAGGATCTCCAAAAAGTTTACCTAATACAGAAAATCCAAAGCCTAAGATACATATTGAGGACCGGGCGATCACGTTCGAAGATTTATTGCTCATGAACATAAAAGCAGGCACAAGTAATAAGATAAAAAGAAAAATAATTGCCCCTGGCGCTGAAGTAATTACGCACGACGATGTTTACAAAAGATGTAAGCAAATGGAATTAGAAAAAGCTGTAAAATTGAAGCAAAAACAAGAAAAGAAATCCAAAGTAAATATAAAACAAGAAATAAAGCAAAAATCTAAATCACAGTCTAAATCGACGTGTACTAAAAAAGAGAATAATAAGAAATTTTCGAAAAATAAAAAGTCAAGAATGCGAGTTGAATCATCCAGCGAAAATGAAATAGAAATGGATTTTAGGGATGAAAGTGAAGATGACGAAGACTTTGAACAGTATTGCAAAAACCTTTATATGCAAGATGATGTAGAAGAAGGAGAAGAAGAGATCAATGAAATAAATATGCAAACGGATGAAAAGAAAAACACATCAATTAGCTGATATGCGCAGTTTTCAGCTTTTCCTGGTTGGCACACAATACTGTATTTAATTTTATAATATTCTTTCATCTTGTCGTCGTATAATGTTGCCTCTAAATTGGATAGTTCTTCGATATTTCGTATAGGTTTTAAACAAATCGGCTATTATCAGTTGTTTCCTTTAATTTAGCAACTTGTGGTTCATATTTTCCAGTTATAAAGTATCCAATTTCACCGAAATATAAGCAATTGCCATCAATATGCTTTGCTTGTTTTCCATTACTTCTTTATAATTGTCTTTAAGTAATGTCATATCATTCAAAATTTCTTCTTGCTTTTTGTAGATCTCAAATTGGTTGTTTGTAATTCTCTCCACATCTGAAGGGTCAATAGCTATAACGGGAACAGAAGTAGTTTCCACTAGTTTCATTGTTAACAGTAACTACAGATGTATGTTCATTTAAAGTAATAGTATATAAAGCTGGGTACAGATAGGTGCAATGCAACAATAATACAACATGTAATGCAACATGCAATGCAAGAATTTGACGTCCACATTGCTGCAATATATCATGCAAGGTAACATACCCTGTAACAAATGCTCAAGTTTGGACGTCTCGCGCGCAGGAACTGCGCCTGGGTCGCGCACGCTCCGAGCAAATATGTATGTTGCCAAATGTTTACATTGCGAGTTTAGTTCATATTATTTCCTTTTGTTGGTAATGTTTGCACTTAAACGTTTTTCTAGCCCTGGGTCATGGGTAAAAAGCTTTTATTTTTACTATTCCAGTGTTTTCTTTGAAGAATGAAACCT
This sequence comes from Ostrinia nubilalis, assembly GCF_963855985.1. Taxonomy (NCBI): domain Eukaryota; kingdom Metazoa; phylum Arthropoda; class Insecta; order Lepidoptera; family Crambidae; genus Ostrinia; species Ostrinia nubilalis. Next base: position 9,009,507 of record NC_087109.1, on the reverse strand, counting down.
GCAGATATGGAAGCATATGTAGGGGTTCACATTCATTCACATTCGTTCTCATTCATTCATGTCATTCTGTTGTATGTACAATAAACAGTCGCATTTAGAACGCACTCGAAAACGGTTGTTTCATTCCCCCTCCTCACACTGGCTAATCACACACACACGCCCGCTCCTATACGTGGTGACCCGCGACACAGAGTACGCGATACAGTGCAGTGTGCTCAGAATTTGCGTGCAAAAAAACATTTACGCGACGATGCCGCCGTCAGCAAGTTCAGCTCAGGAACCACCTGAACACAAAACCGAAATCGCGACAGTATCGGTAACCCACGCCTGTGGTTTGTGCAAGTGGAGGCCATCCTGACACCCCAAAAAATGTCAGATATGAACAAATACTACATGGTCGTAGCAAAACTAAACAAGGAGGCGATACAGCAAGTGGCAGATATATTGACGAAACCACCGGAGCAAGACAAACTCGAAACATTAAAAAATAGACTATTGCAAATTTATGAGGAGTCAAAAGCTAGACAAATACAGAAGTTGATTTCAGAAGTGGAATTAGGAGACCAAAAGCCTAGTCAGCTATTGAGAAGAATGAAAGAATTGGCTAGAGGAAAAATAGAAGATGATACCCTGAATATACTCTGGCAAGGCCACTTACCTTCCTCGGTGAGAGCTGTCCTCACAGTAACATCGTCCCAGGACCTGCAGAATAAGATGCGCGCCGTGATAAACTGCTATCGCGGCGTTTTATCGATTTTGACGTCACTATATCGTTTTATCTACCGGCGCTAACATGGCACCCCGAAAATTATCATGTCATCTGTCAAAATGTGATAGTGATAGATTTGTTTTTTTTTTGTGATAAACCTGGCAAGCCCTAACATGAAGCGCTAACTATATCATATTTTGACATCACGATAGGATAGGATGTGGTGTTTTTATCGTCCTCGATCCTTGCCCACGATAGCAAGACGATAGGAGATTAACTTTTTTGCAAGCTACTTTAACTCTATTTATTTATCATTTACAATGGTAAATTACATTTTACGATTAATTTGAGGCTAGAAAAATTCAAAGAAAGGAATCTAGCACCTTTGTGATACTTTTACTTCTAGGTGGAGATTGAGTTTTAGTTCAAGAGTGTATCAGAAGCAGCATTTTGTAATTATTGCAATGGATGTGAGGTGAATCTTGTGACAGTTTATAATCATTAACTGCAAAATCTAAGTGCTCCCACAGTCCCACCCACATTTAATTATTACATTACCTACCTTGTAAAATAACCATTACTTACTTACCTACTTAGGTAGGCAGTCAACAACAGTACATCAGACAAATATTAAGTTGCAAATGACGTGAGATACCCCACAGTGTTTAGCTTGATTTAAGTACCTACTGTCATCTGTACATAATCTTGTAAAAATTATTGAAAATGGGGCGGAATGTGGTGACCGAGCTTCTTATGTCTACATTATTTTCAAACAATGGCAAGGTCATTGTCAGAAATTAGCATTGGGTGGGATATGTAATCAATAAAAAAATGCTATAATAACAATGAGAATAAATGAATTTTACTAATTTTATAACTTGACGGTGATACCATACATACATTCCACATTACTATAAATCTAATTCCTCCGTTTGGACTTTTTTAAGGGCTTTAATGTGACAGGATGATAATCTTGTACAATTTATTCCATTATAATAAATTCATTCATCATCATCTCAGCCATAGGACGTCCACTGCTGTAATGCTTTCCATGTTGCCCGATGGGGCAGCAAGGTTCTGGAGTGGAGGCCGGGTACTGGAATACGCAGCGTGGGACGTCCACCCACAAGGTGGACCGACAACATCACGCAGGCCGCTACCACAAAATATAACAGAAGGTAAACTCATGTATGTACTTCGCTTCGCTAGCCTGCGCTCGGCCGTCGCGCTAGGGTTGTCTTGTCATGTGTTGCGTTTATTTCGTTATGATAGAAAAATGTAACTCTTAATACTATGGAAGAAAGACAATAACAGATATCCACATATATTTATATTATTATTAGTTATGTTTAGTACGTTATTATTATAGTAATAGTTTGCAAACAAATACACGAGAAGGAAGTAGTATCACGTAGTATGTAGTTGGGTGGTTGACACTATTATCCAATAATTCCTAAAACTTCTTTAAACACTTCGATATTCCTAATAATTGAGTTGGATTTCAATTTGTCAACGTTAAACGAACTATTGAAATACAAATAAATACCTTACTTACCTCCCGGAATCAACTGGTAGTTTAAAAAACGAAAATTTAGTTTTTAATGTTGAGTGTTAGCAACCATCTACTTAACAAATGTTATAATACCTACCCCTTTTTTGTTGTTCACTCATTTTCGCACAAACAAAATAATTTCACAAACGCGTGAGCAGCGTCACTCAAGCAAACGCAGTCGCGCCTCGCATTCGTCCAAGACAGTCTTAATAACGCGTACGTGAGCGATGTCTATGTGTGCGTGGCTCGAGCGCGCTTAGTATGGAGTTTACCTTGTGTTATATTTTGTGCCGCTACCAACCAGGCAATAAATTCATTATTGCAGTGTAATTTCAAAATAATTCAACCATTATTTACAAAATCTTTATTTGGAAAACTTTTGTTTTACAATAGCTATTGATAATTTCAAACACTAACAGAATTCCATGAATTGGTTAGCCTAGCCAGTATCCTTGAAGTTTTTTGCTGATTGTTATTGTGAATTTTCATGACAGTGAGCAAGACTTGCTTATGTCTGCTTTAGAATGAAATAATCACTCATAATCCCACACTTCTTCATCCGCTGTCTGAAAAAAGAAAGAATATTATTTAAACACAATTATTACAATTACATAAACAGTTCATAAATAGAAACATTTACTTAATCCTATTTGTATTTTAAGTTTACATACAAAATGTTGATCATCAATATTATTACACAGTAAAAGAACTATGTGAAATAAATATAGGAAAGAAGGTGAAAGCTTATTTGTAGGAATAAAGGTATTTTTCCTTTTATCAGGTGCTATTACTTATGAAAATTAAGATGTGCGGATTCGTTCTATCGCTAATATTTTAGACTTTAGGTACCTACTTACTTTGCTACTTATGAGTGTAACTTTATTTCTCAAATCTCAATAAACTTTCTGACTGCTTCGTTAATTTTCTTGAATAATTACTGTAAACCTCGCATTATGGGATAGGTAGTGGAGTTCGGTTATTCTGTTAATTTTGAAGACTTCATTCTTTAATACTATCGGTATGATTAGGAATTCTTCATTGTTTTTCTTTAACTTGGTTATCTCTTCGTTTGATATTTTCCGTACTTTAGAAATATTAAAAATAGACTGGAAACATAAAAATACAATTTTAAAAACACAAACAAATACAATCAAGCAGTCATGTAATGTCAACAAAATTGACATAACTTTTTTTTAATGACGTTCTCACTGCTTTAAGATATGTGTTTTAGCCGAATTAATAGCAGAAATGAACGAGATTGAACGAATGAGCTAAAATATTTCAAGGTTGGCCAACATAATAACGCAAATTTTTCTTAATATGGCAACAATTGGGTTATCACGCGATAGCGGGTCGATAGACTTATCTATCGATGGTCCCATGTTAGGGAAAATGATAAAATTATCTACGTGATCGAATATTGTCTTATCATATCATGTCATTGTCGATGCGCGCATCTTAGGCCTACTGGACAGTTTAGCAAGTGTAGCAGACAAAATAATGAAGAAACTTACCAGCCGGCACGCATCAGCGAGGTTTCCCGTAGTCGACAAGAACCGGTAACAGCATTCGATGTGGCAGCAATCATGGCGGAAATATCTAAAATAAACATGAAAATGGAAGAGATGAATCAGGACAAGGAAATGTATAGAGGCAGGAGTAGGAGCAGAGGCAGAAACTGGAATTTTTCTCAGTCAGCTACCAGGAGCGGCAGAACGCCTGACAGTCCCAATTGGTTGTGTTCGTACCACTACAGATTTAGAGCGCGAGCCAGGAAGTGTGTACCGCCGTGCAACTGGAGGAAACCAGCAACACCATCGCAGGCCCCGCCATCAACGTCATCGGGAAACTAGATGAGGTGCAGCAGACGGCGGGAGGCTGCACGGTGAAGGACTACCGCCTGATAGTAAGTGACAGAATTTCTCGCATAAAATTTTTAATTGATTCAGGTGCGCATGTATCCGTTTTGCCCAAATCAGTAATTAAAAATAAACAGGAACTGTGTCTTAACTCTAACTTTAAATTGTTCGCAGCAAACGGCACTAAAATAAAAACCTACGGAACCAAAACACTCACGCTTGACCTAAATTTGAGGAGACCTTTCAAGTGGACTTTCATAATATGTGACGTCAAACAACCTATTTTAGGGGTAGATTTCCTTAACTATCATAGCGTAATCATTGATATTAATGGCCGTTGTTTATTAGATAAATTAACTAATTTTGCAGTGTATGGATCGATCGTAAACAATTCTGAGTTGGCTATTTCGACCTTGCGAAGCGACCACCCGGTATATGAGATATTAAAACGACATCCAGAGGTTCTCAAACCCAGTACCGGCGTTAGGGTAGGGCGCGGTTGGGCGACCGCCCAGGGGCGCCGGACTTTGAGGGGCGCCGTTAAGCGGCGCCCCTTTATATTCCCATCTCTGTAAGCGAAAAAAAAAAACGATGTGTTGGCAACACTAGAATGGAACGCAGTGCTCAATCCGTTCGGTCGTAGCACTACATACATACAGTTTATTTTACTGGGAATCCCCGACCACAGAGAAACACATTATCTATCTCTTTTTAACATTTTAGTTCAAAAGAGTTGGCGTTATTTTTGATGGAGCGGAACACAGCTCATTCTTATTCATTCAATCGGTGCACGCACTTAAAAACAGTTATCGCAATTACATATTTTAAAACAAACAGACGCAGTAATCTGGCGGTCCACGCTAAGTTACGAAGTGCATGTTTTTTTCTTTTTGTCGCCGACTACAGAGTGACATAGGTTTTATCCAAAAAGTTGAAATACAAATAGTGTTTAAGTAGGTATTTGCTTTATGACGGATTATTTCACTAATTAGGTAAGTACAATTTTATTTTAACTATCTTTACTTATTATACTAAAGAGGTAACATTTGTTTGTTTGTTTATGTTATGTTTGGAGTGGGGTAATCTATTTAAAGTAAATAAAATATCTCTGGAACTGACTATATAATGTTGATGAAATTTTAACACGGAGATAATAAATGAATGTCGAGGAGGTACGGTCAAGTGTAAAAGTGGATGAACACTGTTCATTCGTAAGCCTTTGTGTTAAAGGTGAAAAGTGTCCACCGACTTTTGCATCTGACTGTACATAGAAGTCATTTTTTCGGGAACGAGTGGATGATCGTGATTTTTTTCATACAAATCTAAGCACTATCACGTAACACAAGCTTTTAAATATAACATTTCACAATTATTCCGCTGCCATGACAATATTACCTTACCTAGATTTTTCGATCGTAGTTCACGTGTATGCTAACGCTTTCCTGAATATAAAGCGTTTTTGGTCGTCCTCACTCAATAGCGTTATATTTAATTAATTTATAGAAATGATCGGACTTACGCAGATTTAATTTGTTGCAGATTTGATTAGTACAAAATGTCTGAACACGTTGATCCTTTCAAAAGCAAACCATCTGGGTCAAAATATAGAAAACGAAAAGCAGAAAAAGAAAAGGAATTTGAAAAAACAAAAAAGTTTATGAATATAGGCAAATATATTATCACAACAAAAAATCAAGACCTTAATGTGGCATCTACATCTGAAATACAAGCGAATGCATCGGTAGTGGAGTCTCTGTCTGACAAGTCAGATCAGTTAGCTGTTGAAGAGATTGTGGACGAAGTTTCCCGAAGTGAGGAGACAAGTTGTGTTACAATTACAGATGCTGCTCAGGATGACACTATTGGTGATGTACAGTCGCAGAATGAAAAGGTTCGTCACCTTAGTGTCGGTTTTCGCTTGCATTAGGTACTGTAAGAGTCAAACCTGCCAACATAACAGTGCAAAAAACAGTGCTGCTAACATTTAAATAAATATGACGTTTGCAAACGAATAAGGTTTTGCTTGTTTATTTTTCTATTCCATCAGTGCAATGCAATGATGACATCACCAATTGACAATAGTTTTTTTTTATTTAATAGAAATAATAATGGCAGGTTGAACCAACAAGAAGGTTTTAGTATATCAATCATAATAATCTTCTTGACAAGATAAATGGTCAAACAACGTTGATCTGAATAATTTTGAACTTTACTGACGAACAGTTAAAGATTATTTTCTCTAACTCGAGATTATTCTGTAACATAGTTTCAAAAGGTAATATGTGCTCGCGATTCGTTGAAGGAATCAATTTGAAAACTGACGAACCTTTTCATTCCGTGACTGTACAACAAATACAAATTCTAGATGACGTTAGTTCTCTTGTTCCAAATATATCGGATCCAGCCACTTGGCCACTCACTCGAAATAGCAAAATTATTGATCATATAATAACTAATGGCCCAGTGCAAACTCACATTGATAATTATCCAAAGAATGATACAGGGCGACATTTCTCAAATTCTCATTTTACCAAAAAACTTGCAAACAATGAAATAATTCAGCGTCGTTGGTTAATATACTCAGTTTCTAAAAATCGAGTTTACTGTTTTTGTTGCCGGCTATTTGATAGCAGCTCAACGTCGAATTTAGTATCTGAAGGATATAACGACTGGAAACACTTATCAGAAATGTTAAAAGTTCATGAAAGTAGCACTTTTCATAAGAAGTTTTACCTCTCATGGATTGAGGCTGAACTAAGATTAAAAACGGGAAAAACAATAGATTGTCAAGAGCAACATTTGATTAGAAAGGAAACTACAAGGTGGAATAATATTTTGTCTAGATTAATGCATATTACACTGTATTTAGCTGAAAACAATATGGCGTTTAGAGGTACTTCCGACAAACTATATACGCCAAATAATGGAAAGTTCTTGGGTTTAGTACAACTACTAGCCAAATTTGATCCAGTTATGAAGGAGCACTTGCGATTAGCTGTAAAGGGTGATTTTTCTGACCACTACTGCGGAAAAGACATTCAAAATGAATTAATAGAGCTGATGGGTGAAAAAGTGAAGTCAGAAATCATATCACGTGCAAAGAAATCGAAATATTATTCTATTATAGCTGACTGTACTCCGGACATTAGTCATATAGAACAGCTTTCACTGACAATACGATTTGTTGATTTATCATCAGATGTCGATAAAATATCAGTAAAAGAGCATTTCATAGAATTTATACCTGTTAATGAGTCGACTGGTGAAAGGCTGACTGAAGTTATTATTGATATTTTAAATAAATACGGACTGGAATTGAACGATTGTAGAGGTCAGGGCTATGACAACGGAGCAAATATGAAAGGAAAAAATATTGGAGTTCAAAGGAGAATTCTGGACATAAATCCTTTAGCTGTATATGTACCGTGTGGCTGTCATAGCTACAATCTCGTACTATGCGATGCCGCTAAGTCATCTGTAAAATCTGTCACTTTGTTTGGAGTACTTCAGAGGTTGTTTACGTTGTTTTCAGCTTCTGTTCATCAATGGAAAATTCTGACCGATCACTTGGGATTGTACACTATAAAAAAACTCAGTGACACGCGTTGGGAAGCAAGAATTGGCAGTGTTAAAGCAGTCCGTTATCAAATTAGCGCCGTCCATGACGCTTTAATCACTTTGGCTATTGAAACTCAGAAAACTGATGTTCAAGTCTCTCATGAGGCTACTACTCTAGCCGAACAGCTAAAAGATTTCGGCTTCATAGTTTCATTAGTTGTCTGGTATGACATACTTTTTCAAATTAATGTCGTTAGTAAATCTCTACAATCAACAGACATGGATCTCGGTAAATGCACAGACATGTTGAAAAAATGCTGCAATTTCTTGGAAGAATATAGAAATACAGGCTTTAAAAGCGCCATTTCAACTGCGAAGGAATTGGCTGAAGAGTTAGAAATAGAACCTGTGTTTAGAGCGACAACAAGAATTCGACGTGTTAAGCGCCAAGCTGGTGAAACTGCCCAAGATGAGCCTATAACTTCTCCAGAAAAAAAATTTGAGGTTGAATTTTTCAACTGTCTTTTGGACACGACGTTAACTTCACTCAACGAAAGATTTGAACAGTTATGTGAGTACTCGGAATCTTGGTCTTTTTTGTACAATTTAAAACAGATTCCAGAAAAACACGACCTTATCAAACTCTGTAGTGATCTTCAATTGAAATTAAATGTAAATTCCAAATCAGATATAGATGGATGTATGTTGTGCGATGAACTCGTAAGTCTGAAATCGTTTTTGCCTGATCAGAAAGTGGTTACTCCTGTTTTTGTTTTAAATTTTATCAAAGACCGCAACTTACAAGAACTACACTCGCGAGCAAAAGTATGGAATCACTCACATGAAGTTGTTTCCACGCGATCTTGTGTACTAACGCATTTGTTAGTAACAAAAAAAGTAGCACCATTTTAAAGATTAAACTTTTAACTTTAAATTGATACCAAATTCATTTAAATCACACCAGTATTCAAAAAGATATCCCGGCTGATGTGAAGAAGTAAGGAAAAAGACATGTATCAACTGTTTGATACGTCGCGAGTTGCGGCCTATTTACCCCCTATAAATGCACGTGTTTTCGGATTTTTGCGTTCACACGTTGATCCATACACATCTCGGCTTCTTTTGACACTTTACTTGGGATTCTACACCTACAGAAGCAGCACAAATCGTTGCACTGTTGCAAGAAGGGCTCAGCCAGCGGGCTGTCGCACGTCAGCTCCACATAAGCCAGTCCTGGGTTTCGAAAGTTTTAAGACGCTTTTGGGAGACTGGTGGCTTTATCCCGAGACCAAGTTCTGAACAGCGCCGGTGCACATCGCAGAGCGATGACCGTTTTTTCATGTCAACCTCTCTATGAAATCGTCATTTGACTGGTATCGACGTCCAGCAAGAGCTCAGAAATGTTCGTAGGATAGCTGTTAGCGAGTGGACAGTTCGTCTAAGATATGAGCAATAAAATTTGACTCCAAAAAGGCCTACCACAGGCTGGAAACTGACGGCAGGTCACCGACAAGCACCCTTTCAATTAGCTCGCACTCGGAAGGCGAGTAATGGAGGCGAGTTTTGTTTTCCGATGAATGCATACTGTTTTTTCAGTGCAGCAGTCGAAGAGGTCGGGTCTATAGACGGCCTGGGCAGCGATTTGTGCAGTGCTGGTTCGCTAAAACATTTGCTTATGGGGGTGGCTTGCTCGACTTCCCATCGAGATGTGTAGGAGCAAATTGAAAGCGTGCTTATCGGTGACCTGCCGTCAGTTTCAAGCCTGTGGCAGGCCTTTTTGGAGTCAAATTCTATTGTTTATATCTTAGACGAACTGTCCACTTGCTAACAGCTATCCTACGAACATTTCTGAGCTCTTGCTGGACGTCGATACCAGTCAAATGACGATTTCGTAGAGAAGTTGACATGAAAAAACGGTTTTCCCTCTGCGATGTGCACCGGCAATGTTCAGAACTTGGTCTCGGGATAAAGCCACCAGTCTCCCGAAAGCGTCTTAAAACTTTCGAAACCCAGGACTGGCTTATGTGGAGCTGATGTGCGACAGCCCGCTGGCTGAGCCCTTCTTGCAATAGTGCAACGATTTGTGCTGCTTCTGAAGGTGTAAAATCCCAGGTAAAGTATCAAAAGAAGCGGAGATGTGTATGGATCAACGTGTGAAAGCAAAAATCCGAAAACACTTGCTTTTATGGGGGGTAAATAGGCCGCAACTCGCGACGTATCAAACAGTTGATACATGTCTTTTTCCTTACTTCTTCACATTAGGCGGGATATCTTTTTAAATACTGGTGTGATTGAAATGAATTTGGTATCTATTTAAAGTTAAAAGTTTAATCTTTATAATGGTGCTACTTTTTTTGTTACTAACAAATTGGTTAGTACACAAGATCGCGTGGAAACAACTTCATGTAAGTGATTCCATACTTTTGCTCGCAAGTGTATATCCAAATGTTTGGATAGCATTACGAATATTATTAACTATTCCCGTAACGGTTGCTAGTGGAGAGAGGAGTTTTTCTAAGCTCAAGCTGATAAAAACCTATCTGCGATCGAAAATATCTCAATCTAGATTGACAAACTTGGCAACTTTGTCAATCGAAAATGAAATTGCTGAAAACATCGACTTTGATAACTTAATAAAAGAGTTCGCCGATAGAAAGGCTAGAAAAGTAAAATTTTATTAGTTTTTTTAATAAATGTTTATTTCTTTTCATAAATGGTTATTTCATTATTATCCTTCGCCTTTTTTCGTATGGGTTTGAATTGCAGTTAGGGGGCGCCGTAGAAATCTCGCCCAGGGCGCTGGTAGTACTAAAACCGGCACTGCTCAAACCTTTGTCGTTTAAGGAGGCACCCAAGCATTCTGTTTATCACTATATAGAAACTACAGGTCCACCTGTATTTTGCAAACCTAGACCATTACCGCCGAATCGTTATGAATTAGCTAGAGAAGAATTCGAGAATATGTTAGAAGCAGGTATATGTAAACCCTCAAAATCGGCATGGGCCAGTCCCTTACATTTAGTTACCAAAAAAGATGGTCAAGTTCGCCCTTGTGGTGACTATAGAGCTTTGAATGCCATTACTAAGCCTGATAGGTATCCTATCCCGAGAGTTCAAGATTTTACATATTTACTTAATGGAAAAACAATCTTTTCTAAAATCGATATAAAAAAAGCATACCACAATATTTTAATTAATCCGGACGATGTACCCAAAACAGCCATTACGACACCGTTCTCGGACTTTACGAATTTGAACGCATGACCTTTGGTTTGAGAAACGCTTCCCAAACGTTCCAACGTTTTATGACTATAACAACGTTTTTTAACTCAGTATTATCAGGTTTAGACTTCGTGTACTGTTACTGCATATTTACTTACATATTTTGATTTTGGCTGCATTAGAAGCGGGTGAAATACCGAGGATGAGGAAGATATTGGAGATGAGAATGAAATAGAATATTACCCAAGCGCTCAAGAATTTTGAGGATGAAGATAGGAGAAGTTTAGACGAATTAGAAGAAGAAGAAGACAGTCATGATCCACCTTTGGTCGAGGAAGAATCTGATCCGCCGGTGATAATTGTAAGGGTTTTACACGTGTCGAGTGCACAAAGTGTAATGTGGCTCTATGCCACACTAAAATCAGGAACTGCTTAAGGGCTTATTACACTACGCGGTATTCAGACAGTCTTACTAAGATTTAGCATAATGTAATAAGAGTTAGCAAGTTAGCCTGTCTAATTAGACCGACCGAATGGGTTCGACCATGCTTACTTGCTTGCTTGCTGAATACCGCGTAGTGTAATAAGACTTAGCACGCTTAGACCGTTCAGTCAGCGCGCGGCAGCCGCTGAGCAAAGTCGCTCGTATGTTTGTTTGCTGTGGCCGCGTGCACCATGGCTTGTTCGAAAGAGAAAGAAGTGCTTTTTAATGTACTCGATTTGTACCGAGACATGCCATATTTATGGCAGAAAAGTCATAAAGATTATTCTAATCAACCACTACGTACTGAAGGATTCCGGGTGTTGTTGGAAATTTGTAAAAACTTTGATGAAAAAGCTACAGTCAAAACAATAAAAAAGAAGTTGATGAATATGCGCACCAATTACAATAAAGAATTGGCTAAGGTATGTACCTACTTAATTCCTTTGTTATGTCTTTTGTTCGTCCCAATAAATACGTAGGTACCTCCATATACCTACGACAAAGCGCACCTGCGGGGCTATTACACTATTTTGCCGAAATGAAATTTGACCGTTATTTCAAAAACTTTGACGTACATTGCCTAATTCGATTTTCTTTGTATGGCGTCATCTGTCAAACGATTTCGATTCACGCAATGTACATCGACTGTGTGTCCTGTCAAAATAGTGTAATAACCCCCTTTATAACTTTTGATTTGAATTGAACTGGGCCTAAATCGTTTCAAGCTTCGAAATGCGGTGTTTTTACAGGTAAATGCTTCCAAACAAACTGGTGCAGGGACAGATGACGCGTATGTACCAACTTTATGGTATTACGACGCCTTAAACTTTCTTGGGTCAAGGAGTAAACCGTGTCGCATAACACCAGAGAGTATCGAAGATGAGGAGGTAAATTGTATTCAATTCATTATACCAACTTCGAAATCACGAATAAAAAACAGGTTTCATAGAAATATTCAAAATTCAAGACCAATCACCCGATATGTATGGAACAGCTGTTTTTTTTCGTGATTTCGAAGTTGGATGGTAAAAGTTGTTCGTAGGTACATAAGTGCAGTACATTGACCCCTTTCATTTTTTAGGATATTATGAAACAACCTGTATTTTATTTTTTACTAAGCATTATTTAATCAGATAAAATGGTAGGTACAACAAATATTATGGTGGTACAACATCAATCATTCGGTCTTGGAAACTAACACGTCCAACAGAATTGAAATAGTCCATGAATTTATTGCGAACAATGTTGCCATCTTCATTACGCTGCCTATTTGATGAACGCTGTAATGAAACTAAGGGTGCAGAGGTTTGTCTCCAATCTCCTTCGCGAAACGTACCCAGTCTTATATTTTCTGAGTCAATATTAGAATGAGATATATAAGTTGGTACTCGTTTCCTCAGAAAGTTATGCAGAGCGCAACATGCCAACACTACAGCATCCACATTGTCCAGATCTAGATCAAGTGGTCTACGCAGTATTCTGAAACGGGAACTTAATATGCCAAAGGCATTTTCAACCACTCTTCTGGCTCGCGATAATCGATAATTAAAAATCCTTTGTGAACGATTAATATTTTTAAAAGGAAACGGTTTCATTAAATTTTTATTTAATGCGAATGCACTATCCCCCAGAAACACGTATGGTACAATTTCGTTTGTGCCTGGTAGTGGAGATGGAGATGGCAAATTTAAAGAATTGTTCATCATTTTCTTATAAAATTTTGTACATTTTAAAATTGCTCCATCTGCAACGGATCCATTGGTGCCTGTGTGTATGTATATACATGAATTCGTAGTTAGCGTTTACAACAGCAAACAGCACTATACTGAAGAATCCCTTATAATTATAGAACAAAGAGCCACTTCCGGGGGATTTTTCGATGGCGATATGCTTCCCATCACATGATCCAATACAGTGACTGAAATTCCATTTTGTTTCGAATTCCTCAGCAATTTCTGTCCATTCTGTCTCATTTTCAGGTATCTGGAACAAAAAAAATAATTTGATTGTATTTTTAGGGCTCAAACTCATCTGACGAAGACATTTCAAGCCAGCAAATTCAAGGATCAATTCCTTCAACGTCTAGAGGACATAGCGTTAAAAAAAAGAAAGAAACACTTCTACAAAAACAAGAAAAAATTATCAAATCTGCTGAAGTAATGTTATCAAATAAAGAAGAAGAAGACTGGGAAGTATTTGGAAAGTCTGTAGGCTTGCAGTTAAAGGATATAAATGGAACACAACTGATATTTACTCAAAAAATTATATCCGATGTAATTTTTAATGCTAAACTTGGACGACTTTCTGAAGATTCTTGTCTACTCGTCACGCCATCGGAAATAAGACATACATTGAACAGATACAACTATCAGATACCCTTCATCCAATCACCAGCATCAAGTTATTCATCCCCGTCACCATACAACCGACAGTCCCCTAAGTTGCCTCACAAACGTCCATCATCACGCAATTATTTATCACCCACACCGAGTCCTCCATCGTCATCTACTACACAGTATCATCCGCCTCATCCAATTCAGTTTCCACAACAAGCATTCCAGTCGTCACAACAAGCAATCCAATCGCCACAACAGACAATTCAGTTACCAAAACACACAATCCAGTCGTCACAACACATAATTCAATCACCACAACCAGCAATCCAGTCACCACAACATTCATTTCCCTCGAGAATCACTGTCAACAATCCTGACGATTTTTCAGAATACATTGGAAATGAATCAGTGTCTACTATTTCCCCTAAGTTGCCACACAAACGTCCATCATCACGCAATTATTCATCACCCACACCGAGTCCTCCATCATCATCTACTACACAGTATCATCCGCCTCATCCAATTCAGTTTCCACAACCATTCCAGTCTTCACAGCAAGCAATCCAATCGCCACAACAAACAATTCAGTTACCACAACACACAATCCAGTCGTCACAACACACAATCCAGTCGTCACAACACATAATTCAATCACCACAACCAGCAATCCAGTCACCACAACATTCATTTCCCTCGAGAATCACTGTCAACAATCCTGAAGATTTTTTAGAATACATTGAAAATGAATCAGGGTCAACTGTTTCCCCGTCTATAGTAGAAGGGAGTGCCAATGTAATGAAAGATTTTTTGATTTTCAAGCCGAAAAAAGAATAATTTTCTGTTTAATTTACTGATTGTTTTTGTTATTGATTTGATTTGAAAAATAAATGTTAAATTGAACTTTGAATTTTGATTTGAAAAATAAATGTTAAATTGAAAAATAATATACAGTGGTTTTACTCACCTTGATCAAATGTTTTAAGCATTTGTAGATAGCCCGGCATGTTTCTGGTATAATTGACGATAAAAGAGGTTGCGATATCAAAGAGCTGAACCTTAGGTCTTGATAGGAGTTGCCCGTTGCCAGGAATCTTAAAGTAACTACCAATCTTTGTTTAGCACTGACACTTTGTCTAAGAATCGTATCTTCTTTTTGAATATACGGAGTAACTAATTTCAAAAGACATTCAAACTCGGCAACTCCTACTCTAAGGTAGTTTCTTAAGTCACATGGTTCCAGAACACTCAGTATTTGCATATTTGATAATTTTTCTCGTAAAAGTAAATACTCTTTCACCCATATTTTTCTTTTCTTTTTTGTATTTAAATTAATAGATGCGGCAAGAGCTATGGCGATTTTCTGGTGCTTTGAAAGTTTTCCCATCGCGCGACAACCGTCACCGACTACGTACGCCTTGCAAATGAGTTAGCATGCGATATTCAGCACAGTGTAATAGCGAGCTTGTCTAGTTAGATTTTAAGACAGTCTTAGTAAGACCGCGTAGTGTAATAAGCACTTTAGGTGAATTTCATGGTTTGTAATTCATAATTACAAAAAACCTAATATATCATAACTTACTTTATATGCAGCTGTAGTAGGCTGGAACGCGCACTGTAGCCATTTGGCAACATACAGTTTTTTTAGATTTAATATATGAAATAATTATCAAATATTTTTTCATTATTTTTCCCTTAATATATGGCCCCAAATACACACGTAGTACTTTTTTCGTGTAACATTAAAAAGTCGCGCTAAAGGAAATGCTTTTATAATTTTAATCATCTATTACTATTTCTACTAGTGTAAATATTTGGTTATTATAGGAAATATTGCGTCAACTAATTGGTCAATCTGCGCATTTAAAATAAAAGACAAATCTACAAAAACTTCAGTAAATTTTCAAAAGATAAAGGAGTGGAAGAACATTTCAAATAAGTAAGTTAAGAATAATGTTTTGATACAATGATAGGTAGTATGAATTTTTAAAAAAACATTAACTTATTATTTTATTTTAGATTCAATGAAATAACTGGCAAGTTAAGGTCATGTGCAGAAATTAAATTAGCTTGGAAGAGGATGAAATTGTCTGCCAAATTAAATTTATCTTCGCACAGAAGGGAACAAACTAAAACCGGAGGTGGTCCAAAACCATCATCACCCTCTCCAGAGGACTTAGCAATAATGGCTATTGCTCCTCACTACTTCGTCATTGAATTAAACGACTATGATAGTGATGCAAATATTATCATCAAGATCAAAAATACTCTGATCTTGATGATAATATCATGCAAAAAACAAAACATGTAATTTTGATGATTTAGATTCCAGTTACCAAACCTACTGCTACCGCAACTACTGCAGAGATATTAATTGACACTCAATCTGGTTCTGGTATTGAAAGGAATGAAAACAGCATAATATTCATAAATGAGTATAATTCAGAACACACCATTGAAGAGGTTCAAGGTACAAAAATATGAATTAACTACAGGGTATTAATAAAATTGATAATCTTAATTTTGCTAAATGTTTTTAACTTTTTGAATTAATTTCAGTTAATAAACCTAAAAAACTTGCTCAGAAGACAGAAATTGATATTACTAATGACAACATGACAACATTTTTTGTAATACCTAGGTATTTATTATACATTTTTTTACTTAACTTACAGATATGATGGAATGCGCCAGTCTATTGTAGACAGCAATGTACATTTTAAAGAAAGACACTTGAAAATGATTGAAGTTGAACATGAATATAATATTAAAATAGAAAAGATGAAAATAAAAAAAACTTTAATTGGAAATAGAAAAAAACTGTGTATTTACACTGATTAACATCGATTACAATACTCCTTAACTGTGCGAAACCCCTACGACCGCCCTTCTTAGAGCGCGGTACCACTGTGCGCGGACGCTTTACGCCGAAAGGCATGGGCGCGATGTCCACATTCGCACCATACTTGGCGCAATTCAGCGCTTCAAGGAAAGCGGCAGACTGGCAGCTTCCGCCCACATCCCGAAGCGGGGAGGCCTCGACTCCCAGCGCGCTTCGAGGATGAAGTGTTAAACTTCGTCCACCAGCATCCATTAGCGAGCACCGCAGACGCAGCCCGTATGTTTAGCGTAAGACGATACGTGTGGCGGCTTCTACGCAGCGAAGGGCTCCATCCTTACCATTTCACGCGGGTGCAGTTGTTACCGCTGGACTTCGCGCCAAGGATGGAGTTCTGCCGCCGGCTGCTTCGAAACGCCACAAACAATATTATGTGGACGGACGAGTGCACGTTCGCGCGTGAGGGACTATTTAACATGCATAATGCACATTATTGGTGCGAGAACAACCCGCGCGTAATTCGACCGGACCACTTCCAACACAGATTTAAAATAGTCTAAATGTGTGGGGAGGTGTGTTGAACGGTCACTTGCTGGGACCCGTTTTTTTGGAACGCCTAAATGCGGACACATACCTGCAGTTTCTTCAGCGTGACCTTCCTGAGCTGCTGCTAGACGTGCCTGTCTGGAGCCGCCATTATCTGTACTTCCAGCAAGACGGTGCTCTCGCACACTTCAGTCTGCGTGTTCGCACCTATTTAAACGAGGCGTTTCAGGGACGGTGGATCGGTCGCGGTAGCGTTATTCGCTGGCCCTAATGGCTAGATAAAAGACCACACAGCTCGACAACAAAGGAAAATAAGAAAATGTTAGAGAGAAAATTTTAAGAAGTATTAAGTTGTGTTGTGACTTGCGATACTTTTTAGGGTTCCGCACCCAAAGGGTAAGCGGGACCAAACCCTTAACTCTGTAAGTTACAGTTTCTTCAAAAAATGTTTAAGGCAACTTTAACATCAAAGTTAAAATACTTAGCAAAGATACCTGCAATCTATGTGATAAATTCCGAATTGAATTACTAAATGCTGAAAAAAGGGAGATGACGTCAATTCTATAAAATAAACAAACAACAATCATCTTCAGCAGGCCGAAAGAGCAGGAACTCAATTAAAAATAGATATGGATTTAGCTAAAAATCAAGATGACGTCGAATGCATTGCGTTTGATATGCAAAAGACACTGCCATTACCCCGGATTCAGACAAATATATTTTTTTATAAAAGACAGATCTGGCTATACAACTTGGGTGTCCACAGTTCTAAAAACAGCCAAAGTTACTTTTATACATGGATCGGGTCAGGCTGGACGTGGCGCACAGGAAGTAGGATCATCTCTTCTGAAACACATTAATAATAATGTCTCTGATACTATAAAACAGTGTTTTTCAACCTGTGGGTGGGTCGCGACCCACTGGGGGGTCGCGAGAGGTCGTAAAAACGACTTCAGTTTTTTTCTCTTATATCCGTGGTCCCAGCGGCAATCTGTAGGGAACTACAATAATACACAGTAAAGGCATATCTTTTGGATTCTAGCTTTCTAATAATGTAACGATGCATGTAAATTGATATGTTGTTGGTAAATCTTCAACAATAAATAAATAAATAAATAAATAAATCCACTCCTGTGTCCGTTTGTACTGTAATGTTATACAACTGTTGTATGGATTGAAGTATTCGGTCGCTACAAACATCTTTTAAACATTATAAAATGCATGAAAAAAAAAAAGCGAACAGTCGGGGGGTCAACAAAAATTTTTGAAAGACTGAAGGTGGTCTTCCACCAAATGTGGAATGGACCGACACTTCAGTAGTTCAGTCTGTCTTTGTGTCACAGGTCGAGAGTAAGGCATTATTGGACGAAAGGGATCCTGAAATGCGAGTATTGCGAAAAATCATCTCGAGAAATCGATTTATGGCTATTACGCGATACTAGCATTTCGTGGATAATGAAAACGTGCAGAATGTATAGGCTTATGAAAAAAAAATTGGCAAAATCGTACCTATTCTCAAACATTGCAACAAAAAATTTGGGGAACTGTATGTTCCGAACAAACACCTTAGCCTGGATGAGTCACTGCTTCTCTGGAGGGGTCGCCTTAGCTGGGTACAGTGTATCCGCACTAAGGCGGCCCGGTTCGGGATAAAGTCCTACGAACTGTGTGAAGCAGTGACTGGATACCAGTTAAGGTGTTTGATATATGCAGGCAAAAACTCCTCCATGTCCGAAGAATCCATCCATGGGTTCCAGAACTGCACAGCGAAGGTAGTTCTGGAACTCATGGATGGGTATTTGGACGTAGGGCATACGCTGGTCATGGATTCTGAAAAGAAGGCGCACTGATGTCATCGGGACCATGAACCGTCGCCGGGTGCATGTTCCCGATGTCATCAAAAATGTCAATGAAAAGCGGATGACGAGGAGCCAGCAGGTGGCTCGGCATTGCGGTGACATCAGTTTGATCGCCTGGAAAGACGTCAAACTGGTCACCGCAATATCGACCTACCACTCGGACGAACAGGTGCCTGCGGCCCCTGCTGAGATGAATATCATAGCTTACCACAATTGTAATTTTTTAAATATTTATTTCTTGAACAGAGTTGAAACGTATCTTAACCCTTTCAGGACGACCTAACACGATCGTGCACGCTATTTCAAATAATTCCCGCGCCTTTTCTAATCAACTTTTCGGGCCCAAGACGCTCGGGCCAACGATCGTGCAATGTTTATGAATTAAACAGCAAATGTGGAATGGACCGACACAACATTCTCGAGAAATGTATCGGTATTTTGCCATGCTTATCTGGATGTCAATGTGTAAAGGCCCCAGTACACAATGGCCCATGCGTGCCCACTACAGGCCATCGCCATTGTGTACAGGGGGTAATGGTATATGATGGCGGACAATTGTCCATCGTGGCGCGCAATCGGGGAGTTGTCGGTTTTTTTGGGCACACTTCAAAGGAATCGTGGCGTAGCGTGGCCTGTGGTGTTTACACAATCGGCCATTGTTTAGTTCGTCACCGGCCGCTGACCGGGATAGTACACTTTTGTGTTGCGTGCTATTGGCGTGGCGTGCGATCGTCCAAAATGTCAACAGCGTGGAGCAATGAAGAAACTTTCAAGTTTATTGATTTATATCAATCTGAGCCCGCAATTTGGGACTCAAATAATGCACTGCACAAGGAGAAAAACAAGGTATGTTTATACTAATTTTATTTTGATAGATCCTACATTATCCCTGATGAAAATAGACGATAAAAGAGCCTCATCTGAAAATAATAAATGTAGTATTGTGGTGTTTTCAGGTGAATGATGCATGGAATCGCATTGCAGACTCCCTGCAAATTCCTGTTTCGGAACTTAAAAAAAAAGAAAGAGACATTGATGTCCGCATTTCGGATGCATTTCAAGAAAAAACAAGATTCGATCCGATCTGGTATGGGAGAAGATGAAATTTACAAGCCAATTTGGATTTTTTATGATGCCATGGAGGCATTTTTAAAAGGCAAATACACTGCTAAAAGTGTAATTTCAACAGATGAGCAAAGGGTAAGTAAAACAATTAATTAGTTTCAAAATTTTTTATTAATAAGTAACTAAGTATTTACTCATTTTGATTTCCACAAATTATAAACTAATTAAATTATGCATCATAGGCCCTACCATTGCATAGTCTTCTTTGATGGATGTAATTCATAAAATTTGATCTTATTTGCGTAGCATTAATAGGAGCCCGACGAGGTACAGATTGTAATGGTAATAGATTTTCTTCATGGTTTACTCTCATACCTACATGGATTAATTCACCATTCCTATCATAGCTGTCAGTACTGCCTGGTGGAGTATAAATATTGCGAGATGATTTGCTCTTTCTTAAAAAATTGTGTAGTAATAAACAGCTGTGGGTTATAATAAAAGTTTTAACGACATCTAATGGAATAGGTCTTTTAAATACTCTAAAAACTGACGATAATATCCCGAAAGTATTCTCTACGACCGCACGAGAACGTGATAGTTGTTGATTGAACATTCTTTCTGGGGTACCCAACTGATGATGTCCAGGAAAGGGCTTCATAATATGAGTACTAAGAGCAAAAGCGCCATCACCCAGAAAAACATAAGGCATATTAGTATTACTTCCAGGAAGTGAGCAACTAGGTGGTAAATTAAGGGTCCCATCGCATATTTTTTTCCACAAATTGCTTTGATTTAAAACACCTCCATCACTAATTCTCCCTTGGCTTCCTATGTCAGCAAACAAAAAACAGTAATCACTATCTACTAGGGCTAATAAAACGATGCTGAAACTTCCTTTGTAATTAAAGTATTCAGATCCGGTATGAGCTGGTGCTAATATGGTAATATGCTTCCCATCTATCGCGCCAAGACAATGTGGAAAGCTGAATCCTTCCGTTTTGGTCAGCCATTCTTCAGGACTTGTGGGAATCTGAAAAAATAAATATATTTTTTTCAGGCAGTCATTGGAGAACAGACAGAAGAAGAAACGGAAAATCCAAGTGATGCTAGAAACAACACAGAACCAAAGGACATGAATATAAAGATACCTGTACAGAGGAGACGTTCAGTTAAGCCACCTGAGTTAGAAAAAGCAGATAAGGAAATGTCAAAGGCTTTTAATACGTTAAACCAGGCTATTCTCAATAAAGACCAACAAAATAAAAAAGAGGACGACTGCGACTTGTATGGGAGGCTTCTTGCTAGCAAACTCAGAAAATATTCAGACAATGAGAGACAAGAAATAATGTACGAAATTGATGGATTACTATTAAAACGCCGTCGCAATTGTAGTCCTCAGTACGTGTCTTCACCTTCTCAAATCATTATAAGTAAACGTCCGTCTTCTTCAGCCACCAGCTATTCTTGTCCATCACCCGTCGTCATCTTGGATCAATCGCCCCTCATCGTCTTCAAATCATTATATTACTTCTCCTATACAAAGCCCATCACCTATTCCACCTGCGCAAACTCCATCCCCTTTTCCACTTACTGAACTCCCTAATGCCTCATACACACAAGAAGTAGTTTATCAATCCCCCAACATAATCCATACACCTGTCCCTACGATCCATATACCTGAGGGATCCATGCAAACAATTTGTAACGAATTGTATTCTCAGACACAGAGTCAGTCTCAAAACATTTTGGCTGATGCTTATGCAAAAGCTTTGAATGACGATTGTTAAAATAACCAATTAAAAAAATGTAATAGGGCAATAATTATTGATTAAAAAATTTAAAGTATATACAAATGTTTTACTAACTCACCTTAATCATGTCCTTTAGCACTTGGTTCAGAGCCAAACATACTTCAGGAATAATTCTAGATATGAGTGTACTTGATATTTTAAAATGGTAGTGCAGGCTCCTATAACTGTCTCCAGTCGCAAGAAATCGCAATGTCAATGCCAATCTTATTTTTGGAGGTATTGCTTCTCGCCAATATGTATCCTTTTTTGCAATAATTGGCGATATTTTTTGCAATATATACTCGAAATCACTAGATGACATACGAACAAAGTTATCGAATTCCCCTGATGGTTCTGCAACAAGGTCGCTTAACAGATTGTCCATGAATTGCCTGAAAATGGTAAAAAAAAAATCTTAGTCATGTTCTTTACGTTAACATTCTAAATATTAATATCATAACCTAAGTACCACATTAAAAAATCTACGTACCTTGTCCTGTTTCGATGAATGGTCAGCATCCACCATCGCCTTTTTCGCCATTTCTTTTTAATAACTTTGTGACGGTACACACTTCTGTAATACTTGTAAACAGTATACAAATAAATAGCTGCAGCCGTAATTACTTCGACGTCCATCGCAAGTGGTTTGCCAGGCAGCAATGAGCCATGCGCCATTGTGTGAACACCAAGTGATCGTGGCCTACCATTGTGCATTGCAAAGCGTGGCCCATCACAGGCCATTGTGTACTGGGGGCTTAACAGGTCGAGAGTCTCAACAGCGCCCATCTTATGAGAAGATTTTTTTTAATTCTTCCGATTCTCAACCATTGCAACAGAAAATTTAGTAAATATCTTATTTACCGCTATAAAAGTTTGTTATAAAATCCCGCGTTAAAAGTCTTAACACCACAAAGGGTTTATACAAATAAGAAGAGGATTTGGCTATTTGGCTGAAACGAACAAATCATTAAAACGTCAAATAATTAAAAACAAAAGTTTAAAGAATAAAAAGGTAATTGATTTATCAAAACATACTTTTAAGAGCGAATCCAGTAAATTACTAACCAACTTACAACTGAGATCAAAACAAAAACAATTTACGCAAGAGGAAAATAAATTCTGCATGTCTTTATAATATAAGGTCGCCCGCTGCTTACAAATTTATGGTTAAATCAGGCATAGTTTTATACTATACAACGATGGTTACAAGAAACCAATTGCTTGCCATTGCCAGGACTAAACAATTAAATAAGGTGAAGGTGACAAAGTGCGCCTACTGAGCAAGTGCGCCTACCACAAATATCTCGAAAACTACCGACTGGATACTAGTAGTGACACCTTACATCGATGCTACAAACTAAATTATAGTTCTTGGTGATAGTCACAGATGGCTCTAGTCATGTGAGTTTGAGACACGCGCTATTTTATTTTCACTGTCATTCAAAGTGTTTAGGAGAGATGACCATGTGGTGATCATCGTCCTAAATCTCAAGAAATTGAGTGTTTACCAACATACGAGTGAGGTAAGTGCACAATTTAAATATTTTGCTTTAAGATTCTGACTTTATACAGGGTGTTAGGTAAATGGGTATATGAGCCGACACTAGCCCATGTTAACATGGGCATATAAATGGTATGGTGAAGTCAGAAATTTGATATCATCATTTTAATTTTTTTCATTTTCATACAAAATAAATTTCATAAAATCTGATTTGTATGAAAATTAAAATCATTTAAACATGAGACAGAAAAAAAGATGGCAAAATGTTTGCATATAATGGAAAGGAATGGCTTCGGCCTGACTCGTACAGAATTTCTAGAGGTTGTTAAGGATTATGTCAAACAGAACGATCTAAAAACACCTTTCAATGATGATACTCCCGGCAAAGATTGGTTTTTAAGCTTTAAAAAGCGTTATGAGCTGTCAATTAAAAAACCGCAGGCTGTAGAGGTTGCTCGTAAGAAAGCCGCAGACCCATTTATTATCCAAGAATTTTATGATATGCTAGAAAGAGTGATTGACGAACTCGTTAGGGCTCGAGTACCGAAAAAAAAAGTGTCAAGGAAACATTATGTGCAAAAATACAGACAGGACTGGGAAAAAGATGAACTGTATAAAGAATGGATAGCACCAGTTCCGGCTAATGTTTATAAAGCTGCATGTAAGTTGTGTGACGTCAAACTGTCGTGTGAATTGACTAGGGGAGACCTAGGAGAGTTGTGACAGAGGTGAGTTGTGACAAGGACGATTTCTCCTTACTTAATATAGTTAGGAAGCTGGAAAAAACGCTTGTTTGTCGCTTTTAAGACGCTCTTCTTGACTAAGTACCTGCGGGCGGTGCTAGAGGCACGGTTACGTAAATATGAAGTATGTGTATATCATGTTTTAGTATATGTGCACTGTTGTATTATTTTTTCTCAAGTTGCATGGTTAGTCAGGTCTCAAAATGTAGCACTGATATTTTGTGTGCGCATCGTGTTTAGAAAATAAAAAATATTATTCGAACCAAGTCGTCATTTTAAACACCTAGGAGAGTTGTGACAGCCTGTCACAACTCTCCTAGCTTACTTAATTTTTCTGATGGGCCATTTCCACGATGTTTTTAGATGTTTTTTTTTGTGTGTTAGTAGGTTCATAATTTGTGTAATTGCCTGCTGCTACTTTTTTGATTCTGAATGCCTAATAACTATACATACATGAATGCCATATAGAGGAACTGCTTGCTGGAGTCGAAATATAGAACCTGGCTTATGAAGTGATGAGGTTAAAAAGGGTTAAAGTTTAAGATATGCTGCGACCTCTTACAATCTAAACTTGTCAAGATATATTAAGAAGAAAGAGGCATATCAAGTAGTACCCAGAAGGCGAAGCTCCGTCTATGGATTATACCACCGCGACTATTTTATTTTTACAGAAAAAGAAGAAAATAAAAGTGACTATAATTAGCTAAAAAATATTATTGAAAAAATCCAGTGTTGTGGGAGAAAAATAAAAGCTGGAGAAATGTGGCTCAATCTGTGTAACGACATCCTATAACTATTTGATTTATAATAATAATAATAATAATAAATACTCTTTATTGTACACCACATAAAAAGAAATAGAAAGAAAAGGAACACATAAGGTACAATTAGGCGGTCTTATCGCTATGAAGCGATCTCTTCCAGACAACCTATAGAGAGGACAGTTACTTAAAACAAATGAATGATTTAATTGTTACTAAAGGATGATTAAAGTACTTTTTTGCCAAAAAATCATATTTGATTGAGTATTATGGTATTTTTATATCTAATAGATGAAATACAGTTTGTCTATAAAGTCGTGACATAAAATGAGGGCGCTTTTTTTCTTCATGTAGCAACCCTATACAATTTGACCAAATGAGTTTGATACTAGGGCAATTTAGTTAAGGGTAGATTTTTCTATCCTTAGATATCTTTTGACTGATGAATAAACTTGTCATTTTGACATATTTTCCACACTGAAACTGTCTATGTGCCAATCTTATTCTTCAGTTAAAAGTTATCCGACGATTGAAAAATCAGCCCTTAACCAATTTAGACGACGATATTTTGTTTTTGTTTTTATACAGTAGGTACCTATGCTTATGAGAGGTTTTACCAAGCATTTTTGTTGAATCAGCATAATAAAAAACGCATTATACATAGTTAATAAGGACGTTTATTAATCACTTTCATCATCGGATTCCAAATTTTCGATGTTAAGAAAAGTTTCGTTGCCACTTTCATAAGCAGCGCTGTCATCATTCACATCATCATCTTCGCTGCTGTTATTATCGCCTAAGCAAAATAACCAATTGTCTTGGTACAGGTCCATAAATATAATGGAAGGCTCATGAAGATTTGGTATTAGTTTTTCTTTAATCCACTTCGTGAAGTTATGCGCATTCATTTCTGAATGGTAGTCTTCCAAATTATTTCTGCCAGTGAATATGAGGAGGCAGTTTGGCACAAACCCCTTTTCGCTTCCAGCATGGACTATGATGTAACGCTTTCCTTTGAAAATGTCTTTTGTGATGCCTTTGATGTTTAGAGATTGCGAACATTTTGTGACCTGGTGAAAAAATAAATAGATTCTTGTTAGTGAAAATTTTATAAAATTATACATCTATACTCATATTATTAAGAAGAAAGATTTCATTGTTGGTTTGTTTGGATGGGGGTTTGAGGGTGTATAAGAGGGAGGGGGAAGGTGCAATTAAAATTATTTCATCATTACAATCTAAAAAAAACTGCTTTACATAGGCTATAATATTATATTATAGGTTACCTTGTATGAAGAATGAATATAGCTCACATCAAACAAAAAACATGCAAAAGATGAAAAATGTTATTTACCTACCTCTTTTTGTACCGTGTAAAAAATTATATTTTTTGGCGCAGAGCACAAATATTAAAATTATCCATTTCTTTCTTTGGTCGGCCTTGCCTGTGTTTCCCAGGAGTTCTAAATTTTCCATTATTCTGAAAACCTTCATTGACTATGCGCTTAACCGTACTCTCTGATTTTCCTGAAAAAAAAAAGTTCAAAGTTTAAAGGGATGGAAAGAATAACTACAATACCTAACTAATATTATTTATTGTTAAAGATTTACCAAAAAGATATCATTTCACATGCATTTAAATAATAAGAGCTAAATCATAATCATAAAAAAATATTTCAACAAATTATTATTTTTGTAGACGGACAACTTGATGTGAAAGTGATGTCATACAGTTATCAATGGCCAAAGCGAACGGGTAATATAGATATGAAGCAATTAATTCAAATTCAAAATTCGTAGAAAACTTGACTGAATTAATATATCAAAAGAAATGGTCGTACTACAATATTACGTACTTACAATGAAAATTTAACCTAAAAATGTCCTATGTAAACAATGCCTGTTTTGGTCACCAAATCGCAAAATGCAGTAAATTTGTTACTTTAGGTAGATTATAAACAAGCAGTAATACGATTACGTACCCGTCAAAGATGCTGTTCGCCCATAAAAAACATCAAAATCCCACAAAATTTGACCAGCTTGGTACTCCGCGGAACATTGCTGGAAAACTTTAAAAATCACTTTCCGCGTGGCACTCCAATTTACTTTACTCATTGTTTATACTTTTCTTCGTAGCTGAGTAATAATTTACAGGAGATTAGTCAAACAATAAAAACCACAAAATGAAAATCGTTCCACAACTTGTTCTCGATGACAGCTGATGTACATATGTTTGGTGATCTTTGGTGTTGCCAGACACATGAATAATGTTAGTTCCTCAAACATTCATGTCACGACTTTATAGACAGACTGTACAATGCTGTCACAACTCACCTCGGTACCTGTCACAACTTACCTCGGTGCTAGGAGAGTTGTGACAGAGGGAGTTGTCTTAGATTTTGTTGATTTTCTCAGAAACCCTAACACTTTAGTTGAATTTGGTTATTGTTTTGAAAACAGAAGGAACGGCGCTACATTAATTTGTATGATTCATAGCTGTGGAATGATTTTTGAGCGAGATATGGCCCCTAAAGTAAAAATTGTCACAACTCTCCTAGGTCTCCCCTACTTTACGCCGTTATATTACAAGTACTCAGCACAAGAAGGGGAAGAACGTTAAGTCGACTGTCGAAGATTTGAAGCGATTTTTTTCAAAACCTTCTACCTACATCAAGCGAAAGAAATGTAGTTGCGGCTGAGTTTAAATTGTGTGCATTTGTCGCGGAACATAATATATCTTTTTTAGCTAAGGATCATTTAACCTTCTCGCTCGGGAAACGCGCAAATGTGCGCGCGACAATGCTACTATCCGTTGGCTCGGGGCGCGCACAATTATTGTTGATTTTTATCCTTTCAGTTACCAGCCCAATTAAATGAGTGTATAGAACAACAATTTGTTTCTCATATAACACTGGATGACAAGCCTCTCTGCAGCACTTCTACATAATATATAAAGATGTAAGTGTACTATTTTATTTATAATTATGTTTTTATGGATATTTTGGGCAACATATTATTATCTGGTAATTTAAAATAATTTTCGTCATAAAAACCTATACTCTAATTAAACGTTTTTTTTTTTAATTTCAGAATAAAGCTGTTCAAATGATTACGATGAAGCGAGAAGGCAGAGCAAGAAAATATTGCCGGTTTTATGTCTAGAAAGTTAGCTCGCTCTGTAAAATGCAATATTTGCGCTGTTATTTGGAGATACCAAAGCCTACCAAAAAAGTTTTATTACTGTGAAAAATAGGGGTGGGTTGGTTTACACGTCAATAGACGTGACAAGCAAAAGTACTGGCACTAAAGAAAATACTTTTTTTTTTTATATGACATTTTCTGTCATTTTGTTGTTGAAAATTGTGTAGTGAACAAATGTAAAATACACTGAAAATAAACATGGACCTTTTTACTCCCCAAGAACGTGGAATAATTGTGTCAATGTTCTTACGGAATAATTCATCAGTGATAAGAACACAACGTGAATTTCGTCGACGATTTCCCCACCGTCCGGCACCGATTGGTCGCACAATTCGACGCTTTGCCACACGCCTTGAAGCAACTGGCTCAACATTGGATAGACCTAAGTCTGGGAGACCAAGAACAGGCCGTTCAGCTGAAAATATCGATGCTGTGCGCGAAGATGTGGAAGAGTGTCCAGAAACATCAACGAGGCGACGTGCCACGCAATTGGGCATTTCCAGACGGACCCTGCAGCGTATTTTGGTGAAAGACTTAAAGATGTTCCCGTATAAAACTCAAATGACTCATCAGCTGCTGCCTGCTGACCACCGAGCTCGTCTAGATTACTGCCAGCGAGTCATAAACCTCAACCTTGAAGAGGATGATTTTCCTTCAAAATTGGTTATGAGTGACGAAGCGCATTTCCATCTCTCAGGGCATGTCAATAAGCAGAATACTCGGTTCTGGGGCACTGAAAATCCGCGCATTATTCAAGAAACACCTCTACACCCACTAAAAGTTACTGTATGGTGTGGCATCTGTGTTGACAGAGTGATCGGACCCTATTTTTTCGAAGACGCTGGAGGCAATGCGATAACTGTCACTGGAGAACGCTACAGAACCATGTTACGTGAGTTTTTGATACCCAGTTTGGACGAATTGGGGCTGGAGCACATCTGGTTTCAACAAGACGGCGCTACGGCACACACAGCGCGCGACACTATGGACTTAGTGAGGGACGCTTTTCCAGGCCGAGTTATCTCTCGTTTTGGCGATTTGCCTTGGCCTGCAAGATCACCCGATCTGACCAGTCCAGACTTCTTTCTTTGGGGTTTTTTGAAATCTCGGGTGTATGTGAACAAGCCACAGACTCTCGCAGCTCTAAAAGAAAACATTCGTCAAGAAATAACGAACATATCGCAGGAAGTGTTACGGCAAGTTATGCAAAATGTCATAAATAGGGCTCAAATGTGTATCAACTCTGGAGGTCACCATTTAAAAGACATCATCTTTAAATCCTAATGGTACGAAATTTAATGGCACAAATATACATTTAAAAAAACCTAAAATCTAGTTTTCTAATTTAGAAAAAATGTTATAGCTGAACCAAATAGGGTCTTTACTTTTGCGCCACCCAGTACATGCATTTCGATTTTTCTTAGAACATTTTGAGGAAACCAATTTGTTAAAATCGAACTGCGAACATGACACGACACACAGACACGCTTATTAAACCTATAGTACAAACGCATTTATGGACCTGAGGTTTAAATACTATGAAAAGAAGACAGCAGAAAAGATTTCGTTTCGAAATTACTTTAACAAAATCATTATTCCGTAACGAGTAAATGACTAGCAATTTTACTAAAGTTTGACATGTTTATTTGATTATTGTGCACCCATAATTTTATAAAGTTTGTATTAAACCACTTGACCGTTATTAGAAGCTTAAATTATAATGAGATAGGCATATTCGTTTCCGTTGTATTTGCGTCTCTTTCTACCCTATATCGCTATCCCTTTCGCACCTCCCTACCTTTTCACCAGCCGAGGTGGGGCAGCGCAGGCAACGGACCGCGCGCCCCTGCTCGCCATTGGCGTGACTTTTTCCGTTGAGTTAACTTGTGCTCCAAAAGTGCTGTTACTTTCCTAGGTAATACATACCTAGCCTACCTTAGTGCTATTTTCAACACACGTAAGTTGCACAAATATTTTATATTTCTATGTAACGGTGTTACCGTTCTTTAATTTCATAGTGTTTAAATGTCTTTCTACCCTCATTAAAATATTTTATTTTTATAAATATTTCTTGAAGTGATTTTACGCTATCAATTGTTTTACGTGTAATATTGACCTTTAGCAAACGTAATCGTTCGTTCTTTTTAGGACAGTGAAGTGATATTGTGAAACTGTAGCTCAGGTCATAATGGATAAGGATAGCGGTGTTCCTACGGAACCCACTGCGGGTACCTCTGGTATAAAATCGCAACGCAATAAATCGAGTGGACGTGATCAACGTGCTATGTCGACGGGTAGCAGTAGCGATTCTAATTCGAGCTCCTCGTCCAGTTCTTCCGAATCTTCGCGAGATTCGAGGAAAAAGAAACGTAAATCGCATCGTTATCGGTCCAAAAAGCAAAAGCGTGAGCGTCGCCTATTAGAGAAATTGTCGAAAGAAGTTAGTGAATTGCGGAAAAATATAGTTTTTAATGACAATACTTGTCGTGCTAATGATAATGAATCAATTATTTCCGACGTTAGTCGAGAACTTTACGATGATTGCTGTGCCTCGCAGGCATTTTCAGTCGCGACGGATCCAAATCCTGACCATGTACCTAGCCTAACGTTCGATTTTGAAACTAAAACGAAAGATCCCGCGGTACCCTCAACTCCTGAAGAATTTTTAAAAATTCTCAATGAGGTTCAACGTTTTGGAAGCAAAACGTGGTCCGATGTACGTTATTTTGAAACTCAAAAATTGTATAATCATTCGCCAGGATTTACTGATCTTGAATCAAACGAAGAGGTAAAAGCGTATGACAAAATACGCCACTTAGCATACTCAGATAAATCCTATGCCGCGATTACTTTTTGTATTCTAAAGCAAAAAGAAGTTTTCCTGAATAGTTGTCGTAAATTACTAGCTTGGTCGAAATCTACAGATGCCTCACTAAGTAGTCTCGATCAAAAAATTGAGGAACTTTTTCTAAAAGGAGACTTCCATAAGGTTTCCTCGGATCTATTGCAAATGGCTTGCGGTCACCGGGCTGAAACAATAGAAATGAGAAGGGATGGCATTCTTAAGTGCGTTCGCGACCCACTAGTTAAATGCAAATTGGGAAAAATCCCTCCATCTAATACCCACCTTTTTGACAATGACGCCCTCTCGGCTGCGATTGAGAGTGCTGGCGGAATAAGAAAAACTTTTTGGCCGACAAACCAGTCTAGTGGAAATGCTTCGCGAGCAAAGTCCACTAACTCTGCACGGCTCCCCTCGCAGGGGCAAGCCCGCTCTATTGCACCATCGCATGGTATCTCAGAGCACTTCTGTAATGTAGTGCACAGTGCACCTAACAGCTGTCATTATAGTCAGCCCTCGCAGGGCGTTTGGCAATCTCAGTGCCCCTCGAAGGGACATAATAATACAAATCGTGAGCAGCGTTACCACAATCCAAATAATACGACCTTTCGATCTCGCAGATCAGGTCAGAGACAGCCGGCACAAAGAGGCCAGAAACGTTCCTATTCGCCCTCTGGCAATAGGGGCGGAAAAAGACAGAGACAATGACTCGAACCTTTTTCAAGCCGGACGGTTAGCACAGGTTGTCGATCACTGGGAGAAAATGAGAGCTCCAGATTTCATTTTGAGAATCATAACAGGGTATCGCATACCCTTTCAAAGGAGACCACCTCTAAGGACACCAGATATAAAAAGTCATCGTCGTTGCACTTTAGTCTCGAACGAAATGACATTGGCTGTTCAACAAATGAAACGGCAAGGTGTTCTGGAACGGGTCATTCTCTCTCCGAGCTTCATTTCACCTCTGTTTTTGGTTCCAAAGAGCGACGGCTCGAATCGACCAGTTTTCAACCTGAAACTGCTAAACCGATACGTTCTTGCAGACCGTTTTCGGCTAATAAACATGCATCGTGTCCCGGACTTTCTTCAGAAAGAAGACTGGATGTGCAAGGTGGATTTGTCCCAGGCTTATTTCAACCTTCCAATAGCACAGTCCCACAGACGTTATCTACGTCTTATTTACAAGGAAGAATTACTCGAAATGACCTGCCTTCCGTTCGGTCTGAGTACGGCACCGAAGGTTTTCGCCTGTCTAACCAACTGGATAGCGCAAACACTTCGGGAAAAAGGTGTCAGGGTTATTGTCTACCTCGACGATTACCTCCTTGCACACCAAGATCAAAACATTTTGTCCAGCCATGTAAGCATGCTGTTGAAAACTCTGGAATACCTCGGATTCCAGGTAAACTACGAAAAATCTGTTCTTGTTCCACAAAGAAGCATCACCTATCTCGGAATAGTCTGGAACCCTTGGATAAATCACAAGTACCTACCACCAGTAAAAACTGCCAACCTTGTCAAAAAACTGACACAGGTTCTAAAAAGCGGCATGATAACGGTAAAGGAACTTCAAAGTCTGGTGGGCTTATTGAATTTTGCCAGCTTTGCGGTTCCTCGGGGAAGACTAAACCATCGAGCTTCCCTCAAGTTTCTAAATTCATTGCCCGAGCAGGCTACTCGGACAAAATACAACCTGCCGAGTCAGGTGATAGACGAAATACATTGGTGGCTTCAAAACTGCTATCTCGCTTCACGGATACACATGCCTCCAGTAACACATTTTCTGGCCACCGATGCTTCAGATATAGCTTGGGGGGCTCAGATCGACAATATCAGATTAACAGGCGAGTGGACCCAAGAGGAAAGACACCTGCATTGCAATCAGAAAGAATTGCTGGCGATATACAAAGTTCTCGAGTTTCATGCGCCGAAAATGGCTCAGAGTTCAGTGTTAATCCAGTCCGACAATCGCACTGCAGTGGCGTATCTGCGCAACGAAGGCGGAACAAAATCCCAAGTGCTTATGGACTTGACACACAAAATTTTTCGGGTCCTGGACATTTTTCAGATTTATCTGAAAATTCATTACATTCCCGGCAAGTTCAACAATCACGCGGATTGTCTATCTCGACACCGACGACCTCCGGAATGGCATTTACTGCCGATTTGTACCGAAATGATATTTACAAAGATGGGCATACCGGTGATCGACTTGTTTGCGTCCAAGACGGCTCGAGTAGTAGCCAATTATGCAACCCTGGATCTCAACGATCACGAAGCGATGTTTCACGATGCATTCAGCGTGACATGGAACTTCCCACTCGCATGGGTCTTTCCGCCACCTTTTCTCATCCCCAAAGTATTGATGCATCTCAACCAGGCCACAGGAATGTATCTGATTGTAGTCCCTCGGTGGGAGAAGGTGTTTTGGAGAGCAGATCTCAAGTCACGGGCGATAGCAGCCCCGTTCATCTTGAGGAATCTGAGCCGGTTTCTGGTCGACATGACAACAGGGTTACCACCTCCCCAAGTTCAAGACATAACTCTCGAAATCTGGAAATGTGGGGGTGGGAAGAGAAAATAAAGTCGTGGAATCCAAATCAAATAGATTTACTTAAATCTTCCTGGCGACCTTCTACGTGGCGGACATATAAAGTTGCCTGGAATCGTTGGAAAGTATGGGCTAATCAACATAATATAAGTCCAACACACCCTGAAGGGTCAGACTTGGCCCAGTTTCTATCAGATCTATTTTTAAAAGATAACTTTTCATATAACACTATTCTTCTACATAAGTCAGTGGTTTCCACGCTCTGTAATGCAGAGTTGTCTGGTAAATTAAGTGACGATATTTTGGTCAAACACATTCTAAAATCTATATCTTTAAAGAAGCCAAAAGTTTCAAAACCACCCATTTGGGACATAAACGTTCTGGCAGCATACCTGAACGATTACCCCGTAAATGATACAAATATTTTCCAAACTGTTCGACATACAGCGGCACTGTTAGCTCTGTGCTCAGGTCGCAGAATTCATGACCTTACACTTCTGAGTGTAGACGCAGAACATTGTATTTTACAAGATGATTTTATTATATTTTGGCCTCAGTTTGGTTCAAAAACAGACTGTAGTGAATTTAGGCAATCAGGGTGGAGACTGGTGAACAACCCACAAAATCAAAAGTTAAATCCTGTGTATTGGATCAATAAATGTATAGCGATCTTAAATGAAAGGCGCTGTAAATCTGGTACATCCAATTTGTTCATAACCCTACGTGGGTCACCTTCTCCGGCTTCCCGTACGGTGATAGCGGGGTGGATTAAATCGCTTATGACTCAGGCTGGCATTACTGCCACCCCAGGAAGTGTACGCTCGGCCGTAGCTTCCAGTAACTGGATTAATAACTTTCCTCTCGATGATATTTTGGCTAGAGGAAATTGGAGATCGGTTAAAACCTTCCAAAATTACTATCGCCGAGAGGTGTTGGTAACCGCGTCTAATCGTTCTACCGTCACTGATCTTTTCAATCCTGTGAATTAAATCAACTTGTAGTAATTGATTCATTATTTATTTTGGCAAAATGTAAAACAAATACCTATCCAAATGTTATTTTTATTTATCATAAAATAACAGGAGTGTGAATTTATTATTGTATTTATTTTGTTTTGATGTACATGCATAATGTGTTGTTATAATAAAGTATAACTCAATCAGATGCATATTTTATTTATTTTTCGCACACTTATAAATTTGTTAATCAACTTTTCACCAGGCGATAACAAACAGGTCTCATTATAATTTAAGCTTCTAATAACGGTCAAGTGGTTTAATAGACGCGTTTTACCTGAAATAAAACGCATATTAAACTACTTACCTTATTAGAAGCTTAGTTTTTACCTCTGCCTGGTGATATTGTCGACCCAATGGCGAGCAGGGGCGCGCGGTCCGTTGCCTGCGCTGCCCCACCTCGGCTGGTGAAAAGGTAGGGAGGTGCGAAAGGGATAGCGATATAGGGTAGAAAGAGACGCAAATACAACGGAAACGAATATGCCTATCTCATTATAATTTAAGCTTCTAATAAGGTAAGTAGTTTAATATGCGTTTTATTTCAGGTAAAACGCGTCTATTTTAAGAACTTGATTATAATATTAATAAATCTATGTAAAATGGTTAATTTCGTTTTCTTTTGTTTACTACTCCGCCCAATTGGCTCTAGGGTGTGATTGGTATCATTATAGCTGATTTGTATATCTTTCGGGCCACCAGACCTAACCATTCTGGGGTGCCGTAACCCCGAGCATGGGGTGGTGATCGCCCCGGGTGCCAAGCCATGCTACGCCACCACTGGGGACGTTGATAATGATGAAATAGATTTCTTTGTAAGTGATTTGTAGGTACTTCTTAATCGACTTCAAAAAAAAGAAGCGGTTTTAAATTCAGACATTATTTTATTTCTTTCTCATATTTATGTATTTTTTTAGCCGGACATGCCTGTATTTGTTCAGGAAACCGACGGGTCATTAGTGCCTCTGCCTCCCCCTGGCCTCGAGGCGGAGGATCCACCACTGTATGTATTTAGTGTGTTGTAACAATATATAGCTGATGTTTTATAAGCAATGTAATAAGTACTTATTACTTTTTTATTTCAGTATCAGTGATTCCGAGGATAAAGCTAAATGGATAGCGGCGCGTCGTCGCATGGAAGATGCAATTTTCATTTTACTATTTTGCGAACAAGTTTCACATATTTTTACTTATGTTATATATTTTATTACAGAACAGTGGGTAACTGCTCTCCTGCTTCAGGTCAATCCTCTGCACCAATCCATCCAATCAAAAAACCATGTAAAAAGCAAATAAATATTTCTGATTTCTGGGGACGAGGGCGTGGCCGAGGCCGAGGCCGTGGACGAGGCTGAGGTGAACGAGGATGGATGAGAGGTGAACCGATACAGCAACAATATGTTGACGATGCAGAGCTGCCTGAACAACTGAGGCAAGATATAAGTCGCATTTTGGCTGCTAGAGTGAGTGTACGAAGGAGATTGAACGTGGACGATGATATGAGAGTGATTATTATTGAGATAAAAGCGAAAGGTCTGACTCTGACTGACTCATCACGAAATCTCAGAAACTACAAGGGCTAGGAGTCTCAAATTTTGCATGGGGATTCCTTTTAGAACATCATTGTTGCTCACTAAGAACGGATTTTACGAAACTCCACCCCTAAAGCCGGGTACACATTGGTGCAATGTAACATGTAAAGTAACAGAATTCCCATAGTGTAGACGCCTTGAGCGCACGAACCGCGTCTACTACGCGCACGAACAGATTGTTGCAACTCTTGCGCGTAGCGACCCGAAATTTGTCGGTTTTTTCCCCGAACACAAAGAGGCGCGCAGTATGCGCGGAGCGTCAGTGTGGACAGGTTGTGTGGTGTGTACGGCTAGACGCGCGCGAACATGGAACACGACGACGAGTGAAGAAAAAGTGCTTCAATTAATTGAAGTGTACAGATCAAAGGAAATTTTGTGGAATCCACAACATGAGAATTTTTATAAAAAACATTTTAAAGAGGATGCATGGATGGAAATTGCTAATTTGATGGAAACAACACAAGAAAAATGTTACAGTAAAATGATTAGTATTTTATCATCCTACCGTCGTGAAAAAGCGAAGGAAAAGAAATCGAAAGGAACAGGAAAAGGTAAATAAATAATAATAATTTACTATTTATTATTTATTCATATACTTTATTCTTAGTACAATCGTAGGTTGGAAACCGCAAAAATGTTTGTGTATTGAAATGTAAATTGGCATAGCCGACTAATATTGAAATTGGCTTTTTTCTCTACAAAATGACAACTTTGACAACAACTACAATATTTTAATGGATTGAAATCACAAATTAATTATTAAATATTATTAATTATTATTAGTCAAGTTTACTTAAAAACAACTATGTTTAAAACTGACTGAATTATGTTTTTTATTTAATTTTTTTCATGATTATTATTTTATTTTTTCAGGTGCCTCGGAGACATACAAAAGTCGATGGTTTGCCTTTGATTCTTTGAAGTTCTTGGACAACCGTAACAAACCGAGAAAGAGAACGAACACGGTAAGTAAAACTGGATTGATTCTTTTACGAACATCTGTCTTGCCAATGAACCTTCCCTTCTTTCATAAAATAATCGGAGAGCTCATCTCTTAACGCATTCAAATGTGCAGGCGATCGTCGAGGAATATTTCTCATAGGTAGTAGTGATCTCATATCTTCATTATTTTGCCTACGTGTGTCTTCATTCGTAACTTCATCTTCAGTGTCATTCATATATGTATTTCTAGAGTGACGTCTCAAATAATTATGTAAAAGGACAATTGCCATAACCACTAGCTCAGCTTTATCAGGCTGTAAAAGCATTGGTTTTCTGAGAACTCTAAAGACAGACGATATGATACC
Source organism: Ostrinia nubilalis (assembly GCF_963855985.1). NCBI lineage: Eukaryota > Metazoa > Arthropoda > Insecta > Lepidoptera > Crambidae > Ostrinia > Ostrinia nubilalis. The sequence continues at coordinate 8,972,177 of NC_087109.1, read as the reverse complement.
AAATGCATTTTCAACAGTTCTTCTGGCTCTGCTTAGCCTGTAGTTGAATACTCTCTTTGAAGTGCCTTTTGGATGTGCCCCAGCATATGGTTTCATCAGATTTTCACTTAAAGCAAAGGCACTATCACCCACAAAGAAATATGGTATTGGAATATGTCTCCGTGGGAGTGAATCAGGTGATGGAAGGTTTATTGTACGATCTTCTATCATTTCACAGAGTTTTGTATCTTTAAAGATGCCACCATCTGAAATCCTTCCTTGGCATCCCACATCTACAAATAGAAAATTATAATCGGCGTCAACCAAAGCAAAAAGAACGATGCTAAAGAAGTTTTTATAGTTGTAGAATTCAGTTCCACTTTTGATAGGTGCCTCAAGCACAACATGTTTTCCGTCCAGTGCAGGGGCACTGGACGGAAAACATGTTTAGGGAAACAGTGTGGAAAATTCCACTTCTCTTCAAACTGTTTGCTTATGTTCAACCAAGTTTCTTCTGTCGTTGGAAGCTAAAACAAAAAACTTTTATTTAATTTATGGCTACGAGACAGTCATTGTACTTAGTAGCCCAACACTCGCTGGTGACAATTTTTGAGGTGCCATTATAGTGAGCATCTCTTGATTTTATTGCTAGCTATATTGAACTAGACTAAAAAACGAACTAAATATTTAGTCGTTTCGACATTTGTCCATCGGTGCCACGATACCTACCTTCCTGGAGAGTTATATCTACTATCTAGTAGTTTATATCAAGAGATGGGACCTACAGTTATAAATTATTTTTATGTTTTTCAGGAGGCGGTTCAACAACCGATTAATGAAGAAAATCTGCAGAACGAATTTGCTACTCCACGTACACGGTATGAACCTACGCGAGCTAAACAAGCAAAAAAAGATGAAAGCAGCAGTGTACTGGCCGATGTAGTGGGCATATTACAAACTACTGCCAATAAGTTGGGAAATTCAGGCGCTCCAGATTTAACTACAACTTTCGCTTCCTATATATCAGCTAAAATGAATACTTATTCCCTTCAAACCAGGAATTCGGTCGAACATGGAATTTTTGAAATTTTGATGAAGGCTGACAGAGGTTATTATGAATCATCATATCGACAGCAGGATAACTACCCCAGTTCATACCAAGAATCCTATTATGCATCACAGAAGAAAGGACAAGATTATGTGGATCTGACCGGATATGTTAATCGTCCTGGAACTTCCGGATTTAATCGTCCCTCGCCTTCCGCGCAAACTCCAGATACAAATCAAGCCGGACGCTATGGCTATACCACGGCAAGGAACGAAGAATATATGAACCAACAGCCATCGTCTGTAACGTCACTAGAATCTAACCAATCCTATGACGACTTTAATGATTTGATGTGATAATACTGTTCTTTAATTGACTTATTAAGAATAAAACTTACCTTGATATAATCTTTTAATTCCTCAATTATGGCGGAGCATACTTCTGTAATAATGCCACTTATGGCTTGTTTTGATACTCTGAAGGTATACTGTAAACTTGTGTAAGAGTCACCACTAGCTAAAAAACGAAGTGTTATTGCCAGTCTGTCTTGGATTGAAATTGGAGCCCTTAACTGTGTGCGATTCCGAAAAATTCTTGGTCCGACTAATCTGAGTAGATCTTCAAATGTCGTTGGACTCATCCTTAAGAAATTTTGAAATTGTCCAGTTAATCTCATATCGGCCATTAGTTTTGCACCAGCTCTCTGACTATACAACTCTGTACGCCACCAACGTCGATGTCTTCTGCGTTTTATCACATGATTCACTATTAATAATGAAGCACTGACTATCATCAGAGCCCGCAATTGGTCGTCACGATCCATTCCTTTGCGTGTTCTTTTGCAGACTGAGCGATCCGTTCGCGCGCATCTCGGAAACAGATGTGAGTAGGTACATGCGCGGTTCGTGCGCACGTTGTGCGCGCCCCGCGTCTACACTGATGCAATGCTCGTTTCGTGTTGCATTGCATGTTGCGTTGCAGCAGTCTGTACCCGCCTTAAGGGGGTAAAACGGGATCCACGCGTACGAAGTCGCTTTCGGTCGCTAGTAATATTATGAATGTAATAGAGAGATAGAGATTGTTTATTTGTTTATTTTCTAGTGTATGAACTGTAGTATTACTACTTACTATGTTTTGTATAATATTACAGGTAAACTTTTGCACCAACTGCGTAGGAAAACACCAATGTCGGACCAAAAGGCTGTCAATAAACTACAAATCAAAACAGTTATGCTAGAAGACCCGAAAAAGGCTTTGAATTTGTCTGAAAACAATAAGTTTCAAAACACTTTGAAAAAATTCACTGCCTTGGCTGCTATGTTCACCATAATGCAGTTTCGTGAGTCAGGAAAAAATAAAATGGGGAGGAGATTCACAGAGCCTGAAAAAATAATGGCACAGAGCCTTTATAAAAGGAGCCCTAGAACTTATAGGTGGCTACAAAAAAAATTTGTAGATTAAAATATATATAGGGTCCTTCTAAATCAGCTACGTTCCGTTTAATGGGAGCATGTATACGTCACACTGAATACGTTCCCAAAGTTTGAGCCAAAAATTCAGGCTAGTTTCCGAGATAATTAAGGAAACAACTTCATTTCTTATCAACCCAATACAACACCCTGTTCAGCTGATTCACTACTACACTGACAAAAATCCGCACGCACACGAGCTTACGTAATGGCCGCCATTGCGCTTGTGCTGCCGTTGGGCCACTGGCCGCGAACACAAGAGTGCCGCCGGACGACGGACCGGGCGCCACACAAGCTATTCTAGGGCTACTACTAGTTATTTAAGGAATTAAATTAAGCAGAAAATGAAAGTTTATTTATTTTTGGTAACATAAAAAAATCTTATGTGGTAAGTACTTATTTAGTGGCCTTAATGGAATTATGTTTATTCAAAAGTTCGTTAAAATACTTTTGCGCTTGTAAAAATCTTTTATTTCAAACGTAGCAACGAAACGAAGCAAAAAAGTTAGTTGCCGAAATCAATGACTTATTTTTATGCCATACACAAATGGGATAGTTACCATGACTATGAAATTTAGAATTACGGTTATTATTACGATAAAGCAGGCACATTTTTCATGTTAATTTTAATCGCTTAATATCCCCTTAGCAAATTAAATAAAAATGTGATTCGTAATTGACTCGATCATAGCAGAAACTAAACGCTATCGAATTATCTACCTGTGATTATCGGCAGTCTTTAGTATTCCGAAGTAAATAAGTAAATAATTGTTCCCAACTATCAATTTTAAACTGAAATAATAATCATTAAAATCATCGTAGAAACAAAAAAAATTATAAAAGTAAATAATGATAGTTTTATTATTATTAAGATTAGAAAGAATTTTGGAGTTGACATCCTTATTTATGCGTGGCAGAGTCGGTGGTATCAAAGACAGCCGTCCCTCACAATAGCCGACCGCGCTAGTGTTGTAAGAACCTCGAGTCTTTAAAGTCTTTATTTTGAGACTTGAGTTTATTTTTAAGACTAGGACTCGTTAGTCACATGAATAAGGGAATAATTGAGTCTTCCGAGTCCTTTCGAGTATTTTAAGTTCTTTGAGCTAGACTGAATCATGACATGAACTTGAGTTGGTGTATACTAATAGGCAATAATGAGTGATTTCATATCATCATCCGTATGTTATATCCTAATTGAAAATAAAATAAATCGCACAATACAAATGTAATAACAATAAAATTGCATTAAACGCAAATAATCGAATCAGAAGTATCCATCTAAAGACTGACGATTTTCGTAATCAAAAAGTTAAAACGGTCCAATCTATATATATAAAAGAAAGTCGTGTTAGTTACTCCACTTATAACTCAAGAACGGCTGAACCGATTTAGCTGAAAATTGTCAGGGAGGTAGTTTAGAGCCAGGAGAAGGACATAGGATACTTTTTATCCCGTTCGAAATAAAAAAAAAGTCTGCTTATTTATTGCCATTAAGGCGGAACAAAGTTCGCCGGGTCAGCTAGTAAAATAATAAACACACAGTCTTAATTCATAGCTATTTTATTTTCTTCAAACTTTTAATTAGTAAGATTCCAAGACTCGAGTGTCGTATCGTACAACACTAGCCGGCGCAGCAAACGAACTTGCCGCCGCCTTTAGACACGTGCCGCCGGCCGCCGGCTAGCGCAATGTACACTCACCAAAATAAAATTAAGAAATGCAACAAACTTTTTTTTACTATTCAAATTAAAATTGTGTTTATTGTTAAATCACAGGTACATAAGATAGGTCATAAATAAATACCAAGTAGGAACGGAAATGATTCGGAAATTTTATTTAACTAATTAGGTACCTACCTACCTCATCTACTTTTCTATTGTAATAGAAATGATGACATTAACGATTAATTTAAGAATGGACTTTGATTTAGGATAAATGGAATATCAATACAAACAAATTGAAGAGTTTTATTTGCTTCAATAGTCTAATTTAATGTTTCTAAATAATTGACTAGGCCATTGAATTACCTTCACAAAACAATAAGTTCGATTAATTTTTAATTATTATCTGTTATAGGATATTTTACCATGAAATACTCAACACCATAATTTAGATTCGAATCAATTGAAATCGAAAGCAAGCAGATAAAATAATAAACAAATAATCTGTCGGCCGTTTGGTGTAGTGGTTCGAAACGGACAACTATTCCGGAGGTAGCGGGTTCGATTCCCGCACAGTACAAACATTTGTGTGCATGAACATATTTGTTTGTATTGGACTGGGTGTTTTCTATGTATAATAAGTATGTATTTACAAAAAAAAAAGTATTTAAGTATGTTTATATCCGTTGTCTAGTACCCATAGTACAAGCTTTGCTTAGTTTGGGACTAGAAGCGCAGTGTAAAATGTCCAAGGATATTTATTATTATTATTTATTATTATTAAGTTTCTTTTTTGTCGTCGACTGTACGCTTATGCCAACTTTTCGGCTCTTGCTTTGGCGGCGTCGGCGTCTTTGTGTCAACAAAAGGCGTGCGGCTTGTCGGCATTTGTCGGCGCGTGCGCTTTGATTTAATTCAGTTTTTGATTAGCTTTCTTGTGTGAAGGTGCGTTTTGTAGTGCTCGTGAAGTGAACTATGACGCACAGATGCACAAATGCAAATAAATTTACTAAGACGCGCCTTAAAAATCATGGCCTTTGCTGGTTGATTTTTCGATGGTATCGTGAGTCCGTTTTACTGTGATTAACATAAGATAATAAGGATAGACAACGATATGAGAGTAGGCCTGCAACATTAAAGTGATAGCTCGCCCAATCAGTCGATCAGCTAATCGGCTATCAGCTGTGACGACTGCTGTGAGTTGTTATGACGTGAGTGTAAACAACAAAAAAGTGTGCAGTGGTAGTGAGCGTTGTGTGTGTTGTGTCTCGTGTTCCTGTGCAGAATGAATACACTACAGCTTTGTTGTGTGAGTAAAAAATACAGCATGTTCCATTATGTAAGACGAAATGAATTTTTATTTTTGTTAGAAAATGTAACTTTGTAAAATCATTATAAAACACATACTCAAATTTGGTGAACTTGTTCAGTGTACCGTATAGATGCCCCCATTAAAAGGAATGTAGCTAGTTTAGAAGGACCCTGTATAAATAAGATAGAAAGATTAATAGGACAAGCGAATTTAAAACCAGGATATAATGAAAATATTTTTGCCCAGCTAAAAAAAAGAGTTGATAAAATGAAAGCAGATGAGAAACTTTGTATTCTGTTATTTGATGAGATAACTATTGCACCACATTTTGATTATAACCAAAGAAAGGATAATATTTCTGGGTTTGTAAATAATGGCCAAACCCGACCAAACAAATTAGCTGACCATGCTCTAGTTTTTATGATAAGGGGTGTTCAAAATAATTATAAATAACCAATATCATACACCTTTTGTTCTGGCAGCACAAACTCTGCTGAGCTTGCCAGATAGATCAAAGATATAATAAGAAAACTACACGCTGTGGGACTACACGTTTTGGCAACAGTGTGTGACCAAGGAGCATCTAATGTGAGTGCTATAAATTTGTTAATACAAGACATAAAATCCATACATTTGAGAGAAAATAAAGAACTGCGAACATCTTTGAAGTAGATGGTAAGGAAGTCATCCCAATTTATGACCCACCTCACTTGATAAAGGAAAATATGCTACGCAAGTGTTAAGCCAAAAAGTTGCTGATGGTATTTTTAGCAGGTAATTTATTATAGTAAAATTATTTATACCATGTATACCAGTATTCGATTTTTTTTATGAATATTCACAGATTTAAAAGCTGTTTTGGATTTTTATTCCTGTTATTGCAATGATATCTATTTATTTTTTAGAAAGAATTTCGTTCCAGTGTGGCTCACGGTCTTCTGGAACGATTCTCTGTGAGTGAAGATAACAACCTGGTCTCTCCGGCGCACACACCACATCGAAAAGATTGCAAAACGATGCCCGGGAAAACAAGTCACTGGCAATTAAGATGTGTCCGATGCACTGCAGCAGGCCGGCGCTCAATGGTAACATTGAAGTGCTCTTTCTGCAATGTACCATTGTGCGTCGGCCCCTGCTGAGATGAATATCACAGCTTACCACATTTGTAATTTTTTAAATATTTATTTCTTGAACAGAGTTGAAACGTCGGGAGGGTAAATATCTTAACCCTTTCAGGACGACCTAACACGATCGTGCACGCTATTTCAAATAATTCCCGCGCCTTTTCTAATCAACTTTTCGGGCCCAAGACGCTCGGGCCAACGATCGTGCAATGTTTATGAATTAAACAGCAAATGTGGAATGGACCGACACAACATTCTCGAGAAATGTATCGGTATTTTGCCATGCTTATCTGGATGTCATTGTGTAACAGGTCGAGAGTAGGGAATGCAAAACCGGTTAATCGGAAACCGAAAAATCGGAAAAACCGCCCTTTTTCGACGAATTCTAAAACCGGTTTTAAAAATCGAAACCCGGATTTAAATCGGTTTTTCTATCTGTATACACGTAACAAATTCCATACATAAGCAATATCATTTTATTATAATATAACCTGGGTATTTTGATATTTGACGAATATTTGGTTATTTTACAATTTATAACTTGGCAACATTGTCACTTGGTTACTCCGTCGTTTACCTTTGAACGGGGAATCCCCGATAATTATTTAAGAAGACTCGTACCCGTACCGCCCGCGCCCGCCACCTGACATGACCCACCCCGCGATTCAGATAGTTGGTGATTATTGCAGTGAATAATAATTGACCTATGTGTGAGTGAATTGAACAGTTTATTTCTGAATTGTTGTGAACATTGAATCTCATTTATTTGCGATATCTGCAGAAGCTTATTACTGTAATACTTAGTGTATTGAATTTGACAGAAATACCACCTAACGTTCACAAATAAAGCTTTTTACATTGAAACCCACATTTGTAAAGGGAAAATGGCCAATCTCGGGACATTGTCGATTTTCGATCATAATTTCAGTGGAGTACGTACATAGGAATTAGTGGAAAACCTTGGGGGAGGCCGTTGTCCAGCAGTGGACGTCATTTGGCTGAAACGAACGAACGTACATAGAGCGTATAAAGCAATTTTACACCGCAAATGGTATCGACGGGCTCACGGATTCGGCGGGAACGCGGAGACGCGCCATGTTATTGAGTGCACTCAGTGAAAGTACATACAAGCTTGTACCTTGATTTGGCGTTGCTTAAAGAGCTACACTGAAAAAAGTAATTAACAAAACTAGTTAAGCTAACCGAGGAATAGTCAAACTTTGTTTACTAACAAATAAATTTAATTTACGTCTAAACAAATGCTACTGTTGCATTTTACATAATCATTTTAGTTAATTCAGTTTGGTTCTCGGCTACCAAAGTTTTTATTAATTACTTACTGTCAAACTCGGTTTCAGCACCTTGTATCATAACATTGTAAATTTATTTCTAGCTTTAAGTTGACTGCAGATACAATGTATCTGTCTAAAAAATTGAAGAATAAATTAGCCTTTTTGATTGCATACAATATTAAATGTAATCATATTCATAAAAATAATCATAATCGGGGTACTAATATTTTGATTTCTCACTATGTAAATAGTAATAATATTATGACTGTACCTACTACTAGTTTTTTAAACTGAGGCATTCGACAAAGGCGAAGCCCGGAGCATTCAAGATTGTTCATCCAATTCAATGAATACGCCAGGCAGTAGCTTAGGTCATATAGCCAACGTGGCCACTCAGGTCCTAAAAAATGAAAAAATAAAAATCTCCCCACCGCTGAAAATTCAACAAATTCACCAAAACATCTGGCTAGTCATTTGCAGAAACAGATTTTTTTTTATTTTATTGTTAAGAAAACAAACAGCATTCTATAACACATATAGAGTTACCAATTAAACTTCACATTTGCCAAAATAGTTTTCACAAATAGTTTATACATAGGTATCGTTTATAAAAATTGAGTAAACAGAAACAGAAAAAGAAAATAATTTTTTTTTTGATGTTCTGTTAAATACAGTATTATAACTTTGCAATTAATTAAAACTCGAAATATCGCATCGTTGTTAAAACAGTAAATAGTTAGGTAATTACTGTTTTAACAACGACCTAAATTTGTTTGGTTTTAGGCTGAAAATACTAAAAGTAAAATGTGGAAACGATGAAAAGTACCAGCGCATCCAGAACACCAATTTGCTCACCACAACGGAGGCCTGCAGATTAGAAATCAGCGGACAAGTTTTGCAAACACACCACAAAACATTGAATATAAGAGAAAGTACCATTACCACGGATACGTTTACCGGAGGGTAATGCTATTTGGAAAAGTATCCATTTAGAGCACATAAATTTGGATAAACTTCACGCTATTGCTGCATCAACATCCAATCAGCCGCGACAATTAGATGACGACTACGGGATTGCCACAAAACCCAGTTGGACATCGATTATATCATTATCACCATACTAGCCGCCGTAGCAGCCTACTACGCCCGTGAGAAACTTGGTATTATGCAGTGCTGACGCACCGAACGAAACGTCCGCCATACACCCGAAGAAATAGGACTTAACATAGCGCCGTGTACTCAGTCAACGCCGCTTCAGCAGTTGACAGCAGACCTGGTTCCTGCAGTCGCCGAGCAACCCCGAACTCGCGAACCAACCCCGACTGTACGCAGCCCTCTGGGAAGGGAGGAGTTATGTAGGATAAGTGCCTAGTTTTTAGCGAGTTCTCACGAACCCGAGTACTTAAGTGGTAGTTATAAGTTAGAGATAAGACCCTAGCTGCAAGATAAAAATGTATGTAGAATCAGTCTGAAATAAACGGCCGCTTGGTCAACACAATCACAAAACTAGATAGAAATTCTAAGTAGACAGATGTAATTAGAATGGGTACTGTAGGTGAGCAGCCCTATCGCATGTTGTCATACCGTGACGTACCGCGGGGCTGTTATAATAATAATAATAATAATATAATAAATAAATCTTTGGACAATTTCACACAGCGCCAGCTAGCCCCAAAGTAAGCAACTTAATGCTTGTGTTATGGGTGCTAGCTTGACGGATACACTACTTATATACTTTTTTTTTTAAATACATACATATTATACATAGTAACACCCAGACCCGTCACAGAAATTAAAATTCATCATTTCAATTTCTGCCCGGCCGGGAATCGAACCCGGGACCTCTCGGCATAGTAGTCCGTTCTGAACCACTACACCAAACGACATTTATTTCAAAAATATGGCCGAGTTGGAATACTGTATAGATAGTATTACCGTGGTTCCAATTAGTTACTTCCTAATTAACACTAATCAACAAGTAAAAGTAAGGAGAAATTTTTCTCAATTTCACATAAGAAAATAAAATTCCGATTAGCTCAACGGTTAAAAGATTGACTTGTGATAATCATTCATTCACATTCTATAAGTTAAGAAACGTTAAAATAAGACTTGCTAATAACCTCAAAATCTGATGTTAGTGTCATTTTCTCGTGGTGTTATTTTCTGTTCCGTTTGTGTGTAATTTTGTTATTTGTAAATTAACTAAATCCATCATGGATAAAATAAAAAGAGGAAGAAGTGCTAACTTTAGTTCAGATGAGAGAGATTTATTGGTGTCTCTTGTGCAAAAATACTGCGAAATCGTAGAAAATAAATTTAGTGACGGTGCTATGTGGAAAAAAAAGAGATGGCTTGGGAACAGATTGAAAAGGAATTCAATGCTCAATCTGGAGGAACATTCAGATCCATTAAAACTTTGTGAATCAAATACGAAGGCTTGAAACGAACCGTCCGTAAAAAGTCTGCGGCAATCCGATCGGAGTTATACCGTACTGGTGGTGGCCCAAATACAGCCATTCATTTGGATAATATAGAGGTACACATAAAATCTATGATAAGCCTAGATAGTGTTTATGACACCGATGTTTTACCTCCAGTCCAAAATGAAGGTAAGAATAATAAATTAACTATCTAATTTAGTTTAGTTTCAATCAATTCCTTTAGTTTAAAATTATGGTTTCTTACGATGATGAAGTTTTTAAAAAATATTATAATTTTCCGACACTCTCCAGTTACGCCACAGAGTGAAAAAGACCAAACATTGTCAGACTGGGTTGCCGAAAAAACCATCGAATGTATTCCCGAAGGGTAAGCTTTTTTTCAATGCCATTTCCCTTTACATAATATACCTCCTAAATAGGAACACAAAATTGACCTTAATATATTGCTCAAGTTCATAAAACCATTCAATGGCGACAGAGACAAACTAAATCCCTTTATTTACAATTGCCAAGGCGCATTCAATTTGGCAAACGAAGTACAAAAACCTATACTGTAAATACATGCCCAGCCAACTCGGAGGCAGAGTAGTTGTGGACAAACCTCCTTTTTAGTTATTTATGGTTTTGTCTATTTATTTTACTTTTTTACTTTTGTCTTTTGTTGCATTACAATGGCGTAACAAGATTGCTGTGTTTTAATTTCTATTCACATTTTACATAAGTTTTGCCCTTTCTTTAACATCTGGCGACCGTGCGAATGGTAAAAACACATTAGAAAATCACACGCACAGCAATATCAAAATAATGGCGTCAAAAGTAACCGACGATAGGACTTTTTTGAAAGCAAAATCCAACAGATCTTGCATAAGAACTATTATAACAAAGCTATGTAAGAAGATCTCGGAAGAATTGGAGGTAGTAAGCGAGGTGACGGACGAAATCGCGGCGGATTTCGAAAATGCTCAGGTGAAAGCAAGGCAGTTGGCCATTTTGGATGAGGCTATCATTGACTGGTACTTAGAGCAGAAAAAGGACGTCGAGGAGGAATACGACACGGCAGATAAGTACCAGCATGACTTTCGTCTGCTTAAGAAAAAATTTGACAGAGCCTGTGCAGCACAGAAATCTGCAGAAGACCGTGAGGATCGACAACCCAAACGCCAATTCAAACTACCCCAATTGGAATTAGTGAAGTTCGACGGAAATATTAAAAATTGGCTACCTTTTTGGGGTCAATTCGTCAAAATTCACAGTGATAGTTCTATCGATAACAGTGACAAATTTCAATATCTAGTTGCCGCCATCCCCAAGGGTACACCTGCGAGGGAATTGATTGATAGTTTTCCTCCTTCTAGCGACAGCTACCCAATGGCCATTGAACACTTGAAGCAGCGATTTGGTCGTGAAGACCTTTTAATCGAAGTGTATATTCGTGAGTTGCTAAACCTTATTCTTTCACAGGCAAAACATGAATATGAGCTGCCACTCAGTTCGTTGTACGACCAATTGACGACTCAGCTTCGGGCCTTGGAAACCATGGGACTTACCAGCGACAAGTACGCATTATTGTTGTTCCCATTGGTTGAGTCAGCATTGCCGTCGGATACACTAAAGGCATGGGAGCGTTCGCGAACAGGTACTCTGGCATATCAGGGCAATAATTTAAACAATTTGCTTTCATTTTTGAAACACGAAGTAGAGAGTAACCAGCGAATTGTGTTAGCTAGATCCGCGTTTAACAAAAGTGATGTTTTGGATTCAATTTCAAAAGAAGACGCGGTACCTACTACTTCATGTTTCGTCAGTAACGAGCAAAAGAGCGCGAAATCTAAAGAGAATTGCATTTGGTGTGATAAGGATTCTCATATAAGTGCTCATTGTGCCAAGGCAGTCACACTCAGCCTTGACGATAGGAGAAAACACATAAAAATGGTCAAGGGTTGTTCTAACTGTCTTAGACTAGGGCACAGTTCATTTAAGTGTAGAGCGTTTATTAAATGTGTAGCATGTCGTAGGCGTCATAACGTATTATTCTGCACTGAAATCAATAAACACATTCCAAAACATTCTGAGCAAGAATCAAAACCAAAACGTGACAGCCAACTGTCAACAAGTCATTTTAAAAGTGTCACTTTATTACAGACGTTGCTAATCAAAATAATTATAGACAGCAAAGAGGTGATAGTTCGTGCTTTAATTGACAGTGGCGCACAGAGGTCTTATGTTATGCGGAGTTTAGCTCAGAATTTGAATTTAACCCCTGTTAGGCAGGAGGAATTAGGACATGTTGTTTTTGGTGGTCTTGAAACCAAAAAGGAGATGCATGCCATGTATAACATAACGGTTTCGAATTTACAGGGTTCCTTTAAAATTTCCATGGAGGTATTAGATGAAGATCGGATTTGTGGTTATTTACCTAGGGCGCATGACCGTGCTTTATTGGAGCAACTTCGCGCTCTAGATATTAGCTTGACAGATGTCGGACATGACATTCCGGAAATAAGTTTGTTAATTGGTGCCGATTACAGTGGATTGCTGTTAACAAGTAAGCTAGTGCAGTTAAATAATAGGCTTACAGCAGTTCAGACCAAGCTAGGATGGACGTTACAAGGTGTAACTGATATTTTAGACACTAGTTCATTTACGACAAACCTTTTAATAAACGATATTAACGATTTATGGAACTTAGAGTCTTTAGGGATCAGGGATCCGGCGGAAACAAAGAGTATTAAACAAATAGAGGATGAGACACTTTTGAGGTTTGAAAAAACTGTCACTATTAATCAAGAGGGCAGGTATGAAGTTAATTTACCATGGAAAGATGAAGGTTTTTATCAGGATCCGCTAGGTAATAATCATGAATTGGCTTATAAGCGTTTAATATCAAATTCCAAACGTTTATTACGGTTAGATATTTATGAAGAGTATGGAAAAGTTTTACAAAATTGGCTTGAACTCGGGATAATTGAAGAAGTGCGCGATGATGGCAAAAGTGGCCATTATCTATGTCATCACGGTGTGGTAAAAAATACTAGCGCTACCACCAGACTTCGTCCGGTTTTTGATGCGTCCGCACGGGATAATTCAGGCAGGTCTCTTAACAGCTGTTTAGATAAGGGTGCTAATTTGATAGAAAAAATTCCAGAGCTTCTAATCCAATTCAGATTACGATCAGTAGGAATTTCTGCCGATATAGAGAAAGCTTTTTTGCAAGTATCACTAAAAGAAGATGATCGTCAGTATTTAAAATTTCTTTGGTGGAAAGATATTGCCAAAGAAGAGACTATAACATTTAGACATTGTCGAGTTGTGTTCGGTTTGACATGTAGTCCCTTTCTGCTTAGTGCTACTATTCGATACCATCTCAACAATTCACCACAGGAATTACGTCAAACAGCTGAGCAATTACTCAAAGCATTCTATGTTGATAACTGCATTCTTAGCCTAGAGGAAGGTGACGTAGATCGTTTTGTTAGTGAGTCTGTTTTATTAATGAAAGGAGGGAAATTCAATCTGCGAGAGTGGGTAGTTTCACCTTTGGCAGGATATGTTTCACAGAAGCCGATCGTTTCCGTTCTTGGCATGCTGTGGGATACACAGGCGGACCAAATTTTATGCAATTTGAATTTACCATCCGTTCAGAAAGAAAAAGTCACAAAGCGGTCATTGTTGTCAATAGCTCAAAAGGTTTTTGATCCTATCGGTTTCACGTGCCCTACATCTTTAGTTCCAAAGCAAATTTTGCAAGAGGCATGTGTGTTAAAATTGCGCTGGGATGACGAGTTACCTTGTGACATGGTGAAAAATTTTAACAATTGGTTAACTCATATACACCTTCTGAAAGATTATAGAATTCCTCGTAGATTAACGGAATTTCCTATAGATCAATGTGAAATTAGTTTACATACTTTTTGTGATGCAAGTCAGAAGTCTTTCGGCTGCTGTGTATTTCTGAGGACCGAGTTTGAAAATCACGTGACTGTACGATTGGTGTTAGCGAAAGCGAGAGTTGCACCATCGAAAGCAAAGGTTACAATTCCTCGGTTGGAGTTGATTGGGGGCGTAATAGCCACGCGTCTTTGTCGCCAAGTACTAGATTCTTTAGGATGTCACTGTTCAACTTATTTCTGGAGTGATTCTACAGTAGTTCTCACTTGGATTAAAAAACAAGCTCCGTGGGCTACCTTTGTGCAAAATAGAGTAAAAGAGATTCGTAACTCCACTAATGTAGATGATTGGTTCTACGTTCCGAGCCATCTTAATCCAGCCGATTTACCATCAAGGGGTTGTGACGCGAAGACTCTTCTTGAGTCGCAATGGTGGAGAGGTCCAGAGTGGTTAGGACTTCCTAAAGATCAATGGCCGAGGTGTGATACGGGAAGTATAGAAGACAAGGAAGCTTTCACAGAGTTAAAGCGCACAGCGGTCTGTTTAAATATATTAAGTACTTCGACCTTTTTACAGGATATTCTTTATTTTTCTAAATATTCCAAAATAGTGAGAATGGTTGCTTATATTTTACGGTTTATTCACAATGTAAGAAATGCTAACGTTCATAATAGGAGGGTTGGTGCTTTAAATGCTGAGGAATTGGATCAGGCAGAAATATTAATCATGAAGTTGATCCAGCAACAGAACTTAGAACAGATTAACAGTAAGAATTTAACGTTTTTAGAAGATAGCGAAAATATTTTGCGGCTTAAAACAAAATTGTTACTTTTAGATACGACACAAGGTGTTAAAATGCCAATTGTGTTACCGAGTAGTCCAATAGTTCGTAGACTTGTCGAAGAACGTCACATTTTATTGCAGCATGCAGGGTTGAATATCCTCATAACAGATCTTCGACAACGGTTTTGGATTATAGGTATTCGCAAACTAGTAAAATCAGTTTTAGCCAGTTGTGTAATATGTAGACGTTATTCTGGAAAACATGCGAATGCGCCGACTGCACCTTTGCCAGTTGATCGTTTAGAAGCGGCGGCTCCGTTTCAAATTACAGGCATTGATCTGGCAGGTCCTTTAATATTGCGAAATAATGAAAAGTGTTGGATAGTTTTATTTACTTGTGCCGTTTATAGAGCTGTGCACCTTGAATTGACCAAATCCTTATCCACCGAAGCATTTCTTATGTGTTTTCGTAGATTTATCGCTCGCCGGGGTCGCGTGTTAACTGTTTATTCTGATCACGGGACCAATTTTGTCGGGGCAAAAAATCTACTTGTTTCTTTAGACTGGGAGAATATTCAACGCGAGTCGTCAATTGGTCGCATCAATTGGAAGCTAAATATACCTACAGCCCCATGGTGGGGAGGTTTTTGGGAGCGTCTGATTCGCTTGATGAAGGATCTGTTGCGTAAAGTCTTAGGTAAATCTTGCGTGACATATGACGAGCTAGCTACGATCCTTTGTGACTGTGAGGCGACAATAAATGCCAGGCCATTAACGTATGTAGGAGATGACAGTTGTAAGGAGTTGGCTCCTCTCACTCCTGCAAATTTTTTAAGTCCACTTTCACATTCAGATGCGAATCCTGACCTGGATCAAATCGACGGCAATTATTTGGGCACACGGGTACAATATCTAGCCAAATTAAGGGCAGCTTTCAAACGTCGGTTTGTAGCGGAGTACCTCACTACTCTGATTCAAAGGGGGAACGACAAAACTACGTCTCCTAACATAAGGTTGGGAGACGTAGTTTTAATTGAAACGCAGGAAAAACGGGTGAAGTGGCCATTGGGTAGAGTCGTTGAAATAAGATGCGGCAGGGACGGAATCCCGAGGACCGCCATTGTAGAGACGGCCACGGGAAGAAGGGCACGTCCTTTCCAGCGGCTGTATCCTTTGGAGGTGTCGGCAACTACCCCTTTATAGGAAGTTTTAAGTTTAAGCAGTGTGTTCTTTTATTGTATGTTTTTATTTTTATTTTTTACACATGCAATAGAATGTAATTTGTTTTTTTCATTTATGTTTGTTTAAACTTAATTTTCGCATGCGGAAGATGTGGACAAACCTCCTTTTTAGTTATTTATGGTTTTGTCTATTTATTTTACTTTTTTACTTTTGTCTTTTGTTGCATTACAATGGCGTAACAAGATTGCTGTGTTTTAATTTCTATTCACATTTTACATAAGTTTTGCCCTTTCTTTAACAGTAGTATCAAGAAGTTCGAGACCTTCGACCAATTCGTCGAATTTTTAAAACATCAGTTTGGCGAGAGAAAACACTACTCGTACCTGTTGTCCGAACTCCAAGATTCACGCCAAAATTTTAGCGAAACATTACTCGTCGTACCTGCCTAGCCAAACTCCTTACAGAAATAAATATTTCAATACCAACAAAGCATCAGGGGTTCATCCGCCGGTGCCAAGCATCAGGGGGTGACAACTCAGTCGCGCAGATTATTAGTAGCCAGTAACCACTGGTGCATCTGCACGACAAGCACGGCGCAGGCGCAAGGATCTGCTATGTTAGAGTGTCTTGACAGATTTTACAAAAAACTACTTTTAAACATTCTGTATAGTGAAATTGCATAAGTGTGAGTACTGTGAACGTGCCAGCTTTAGTTAACTGACCTGTACGCAGCAGTCAAATCAAGTAGATAAGAATGATGCCCTGTCTCCCCCAGAAAAACAAAATAATAATAAATGTCAACAGTGTAATAATCTCGGAAATCCTCTCGACACAAGAAGAAAAGTGGTCGTCACAGAGTTGGATGTCCAAGTTAAGGACATGTACAGAGAATTCCTATTTTGTTTCATGGGCCGCAATTATGTCAACCAAACCGATTTAAATGCTATCAATCCAAATGACCATACAAAACAATTAATTAACGAACAGATGTATGCACCTCGGGATTGCAGTAGCAACAAAAATTAACTCGCCTGAAATTAAGGCAGATCTGCACCGACGAAAGGAGTTTATGGATAAAACTAAAGACTTTTTGGTGGAATCTGCATTACAAATCAAAAAAAGGTGGGATTTTGATAACGATGCTTTGATAAAAATTGCTTTACTAAGCCCAAAAAATGTTTTGGAGTCAAACCGTGCGAGAACAAAATCCAAGTATATTACCAATCACCTTGGCCTTCCCAAGAGTGGTTGATGTACAAAACTTCGGGCTTCAAAGTAGAGTCAATTCGGGTATCCAAATTAAATTTTGTGTTTAAAGTGAACGAATTTCGGTGAATAAAAATTGTTTTTTTAAAAGACATTTTATTATCCCGTCATAACAGTACGAATGTTACAAATCCTTTACGACCAGTGGCGCATGCTACCACTTGCCCAGTTTGAAGATGACAACACGTGTGTTTTTAAAAAGCTATTGCATATTGTTTCGTCAGACTCAATAGTGCTACTAAATAAGTGCAAGCGACATGTCAGCATCAAGTGTGATGAAGATGACAGCTGCGATGCGGAAATCATGCGTTTACAAAATGTAAGTTTATTTTGTTATATTCATAGAATTCATTTGCTAAAAAAATATTAACTTGAGAAGTGAATAGTTTTTTAAAAATATTATAATTTTCAGACACTCTCCAGTTACGCCACGGAGTGAAAAAGGCCAAACATTGTCAGACTGGGTTGCCGAAAAAAACATCGAGTGTATTCCCGAAGGGTAAGCTAATTTTTCAATGCCATTTCCGTTCCTTTACATAATACTCATATACCTCAATATTTGATTATTTTCATGAACTCTCAAGTTTTCATAGCATTATTAATCCTGTTTTTCGCTCCGTGCATCGCTGCTATCAACACGCCGTGTCACCGTCATTGCGCATCCCTGATTCATAGAACAATGCGCCCGATTGTCACATTCATCGCGTATCGGTAAGTCCTTGGTCATTGCTTAACAAATACAATAAGGGCCTCTTTCACCATCTCCGAGTAAAGTCCCAATTAGTTACTTCCTAATTAACACTAATCAACAAGTAAAAGTAAGAAGTAAATTTTCTCAATTTCACATAAGAAAATAAAGTTCCGATTAGCTACTCAACGGTTAAAAGATTGACTTGTGATAATCATTCATTCACATTCTATAAGTTAAGAAACGTTAAAATAAGACTTGCTAATAACCTTAAAATCTGACGTTAGTGTCATTTTCTCGTGGTGTTATTTTCTGTTCCGTCTGTGTGTAATTTTGTTATTTGTAAATAAACTATTAAAAATCCATCATGGATAAAATAAAAAGAGAAAGGAGTGCTAACTTTAGTTCGGATGAGAGAGATTTATTGGTGTCTCTTGTGCAAAAATACTGCGAAATCGTAGAAAATAAATTTAGTGACGGTGCTACGTGGAAAAAAAGAGATGGCTTGGGAACAGATTGAAAAGGAATTCAATGCTCAATCTGGAGGAACATTCAGATCCAATAAAACTTTGCGAATCAAATACGAAGGCTTGAACGAACCGTCCGTAAAAAGTCTGCGGCAATCCGATCGGAGTTATACCGTACTGGTGGTGGCCCAAATACAGCCATTCATTTGGATAATATAGAGGTACACATAAAATCTATGATAAGCCTAGATAGCGGACTAGATAGTGTTTATGACTCCGATGTTTTACCTCCCGTTCAAAATGAAGGTAAGAATAATAAATTAACTATCTAATTATATTGTTTCAATCAATTCCTTTAGTTTAAAATTATGGTTTCTTACAGATGATGAAGTTTTTTAAAAATATTATAATTTTCCGACACTCTCCAGTTACGCCACAGAGTGAAAAAGACCAAACATTGTCAGACTGGGTTGCCGAAAAAACCATGTAATGTATTTCCGAAGAGTAAGCTATTTTTTTCAATGCCATTTCCGTTCCTTTACATAATATACCTCCTAAATCGGAAGACAAAATTTGATTTGACCTTAATATATTGCTCAAGTTCATAAAACCATTCAATGGCGACAGAGACAAACTAAATCCCTTTATTTACAATTGCCAAAGCGCATTTAATTTGGCAAACGAAGTACAAAAACCTATTCTGTTCAAATACATGTTCAGCCAACTCGAAGGCAGAGCCGAAAGCATATGTAGTATCAAAAAGTTCGAGACCTTCGACCAATTCGTCGAATTTTTAAAACATCAGTTTGGTGAGAGAAAACACTACTCGCACCTGTTGTCCGAACTCTTAAATTCACGCCAAAATTTTAGCGAAACATTACTCGTCGTAACCTGCCTAGCCAAACTCCTTACAGAAATAAAATTATTAAATTCCAACAAAGCATCAGGGATTCATCCGCCGGTGCCAAGCATCAGGGGGTGACAATTCAGTCGCGCAGATTATTAGTAGCTAGTAACCACTGGTGCATCTGCACGACAAGCACGGCGTAGGCGACAGCTATGTTAGAGTGTCTTGACAGATTTTACAAAAAACTAGTTTCAAACATTCTGTATAGTGAAATTGCATAAGTGTGAGTACTGTGAACGTGCCAGCTTTAGTTAACTGACCTGTACGCAGCAGTCAAATCAAGTAGATAAGTATGATGCCCTGTCTCCTCCAGAAAAACAAAAAATAAATGTCAACAGTGTAATAATCTCGGAAATCCTCTCGACAAAAGAAGAAAAGTGGTCGTCACAGAGTTGGATGTCAAAGTTAAGGACATGTACAGAGAATTCTTATTTTGTTTCATTGGCCGCAATTACGTCAACCAAACCGATTTAAATGCTATCAATCCAAATGACCATACAAAACAATTAATTAACGAACAGATGTATGCACCTCGGGATTGCAGTAGCAACAAAAATTAACTCGCCTGAAATTAAGGCAGATCTGCACCGACGAAAGGAGTTTATGGATAAAACTAAAGACTTTTTGGTGGAATCTGCATTACAAATCAAAAAATGTGGGATTTTGATAACGATGCTTTGTTAAAAATTGCTTTACTAAGCCCAAAAAATGCTTTGGAGTCAAACCGTGCGAGAACAAAATCCAAGTATATTACCAATCACCTTGGCCTTCCCAAGAGTGGTTGATGTACAAAACTTCGGGCTTCAAAGTAGAGTCAATTCGGGTATCCAAATTAAATTTTGTGTTTAAAGTGAACGAATTTCGGTGAATAAAAATTAATTGTTTTTTTTAAAAAGACATTTTATTATCCCGTCATAACAGTACGAATGTTACAAATCCTTTACGACCAGTGGCGCATGCTACCACTTGCCCAGTTTAAAGATGACAACACGTGTGTTTTTAAAAAGCTATTGCATATTGTTTCGTCAGACTCAATAGTGCTACTAAATAAGTGCAAGCGACATGTCAGCATCAAGTGTGATGAAGATGACAGCTGCGATGCGGAAATCATGCGTTTACAAAATGTAAGTTTATTTTGTTATATTCATAGAATTCATTTGCTAAAAAAATATTAACTTGAGAAGTGAATAGTTTTTTAAAAATATTATAATTTTCAGACACTCTCCAGTTACGCCACGGAGTGAAAAAGGCCAAACATTGTCAGACTGGGTTGCCGAAAAAAACATCGAGTGTATTCCCGAAGGGTAAGCTAATTTTTCAATGCCATTTCCGTTCCTTTACATAATACTCATATACCTCAATATTTGATTATTTTCATGAACTCTCAAGTTTTCATAGCATTATTAATCCTGTTTTTCGCTCCGTGCATCGCTGCTATCAACACGCCGTGTCACCGTCATTGCGCATCCCTGATTCATAGAACAATGCGCCTGATTGTCACATTCATCGCGTATCGGTAAGTCCTTGGTCATTGCTTAACAAATACAATAAGGGCCTCTTTCACCATCTCCGAGTAAAGTTCCAATTAGTTACTTCCTAATTAACACTAATCAACAAGTAAAAGTAAGAAGTAAATTTTCTCAATTTCACATAAGAAAATAAAGTTCCGATTAGCTACTCAACGGTTAAAAGATTGACTTGTGATAATCATTCATTCACATTCTATAAGTTAAGAAACGTTAAAATAAGACTTGCTAATAACCTCAAAATCTGATGTTAGTGTCATTTTCTCGTGGTGTTATTTTCTGTTCCGTTTGTGTGTAATTTTGTTATTTGTAAATTAACTATTAAAAATCCATCATGGATAAAATAAAAAGAGGAAGAAGTGCTAACTTTAGTTCAGATGAGAGAGATTTATTGGTGTCTCTTGTGCAAAAATACTGCGAAATCGTAGAAAATAAATTTAGTGACGGTGCTATGTGGAAAAAAAAAGAGATGGCTTGGGAACAGATTGAAAAGGAATTCAATGCTCAATCTGGAGGAACACTCAGATCCATTAAAACTTTGTGAATCAAATACGAAGGCTTGAAACGAACCGTCCGTAAAAAGTCTGCGGCAATCCGATCGGAGTTATACCGTACTGGTGGTAGCCCAAATACAGCCATTCATTTGGATAATATAGAGGTACACATAAAATCTATGATAAGCCTAGATAGCGGACTAGATAGTGTTTATGACTCCGATGTTTTACCTCCCGTTCAAAATGAAGGTAAGAATAATAAATTAACTATCTAATTATATTGTTTCAATCAATTCCTTTAGTTTAAAATTATGGTTTCTTACAGATGATGAAGTTTTTTAAAAATATTATAATTTTCCGACACTCTCCAGTTACGCCACAGAGTGAAAAAGACCAAACATTGTCAGACTGGGTTGCCGAAAAAACCATGTAATGTATTTCCGAAGAGTAAGCTATTTTTTCAATGCCATTTCCATTCCTTTATATAATATACCTCCTAAATCGGAAGACAAAATTTGACCTTAATATATTGCTCAAGTTCATAAAACCATTCAATGGCGACAGAGACAAACTAAATCCCTTTATTTACAATTGCCAAAGCGCATTTAATTTGGCAAACGAAGTACAAAAACCTATACTGTTCAAATACATGTTCAGCCAACTCGAAGGCAGAGCCGAAAGCATTATGTAGTATCAAAAATTTCGAGACCTTCGACCAATTCTTCGAATTTTTAAAACACCAGTTTGGTGAGAGAAAACACTACTCGCACCTGTTGCCCGAACTCCAAGATTCACGCCAAAATTTTAGCGAATACTCGTCGTAACCTGCCTAGCCAAACTCCTTACAGAAATAAATATTTCATTCCAACAAAGCATCAGGGATTCATCCATCCGACGGTGCCAAGCATCAGGGGGTGACAACTCAGTCGCGCAGATTATTAGTAGCCAGTAACCACTGGTGCATCTGCACGACAAGCACGGCGCAGGCGCAAGAGACAGCTATGTTAGAATGTCTTGATAGATTTTACATCGAGAGCATCGTTACAGAACAATGGATGACATTTTAGTAACATTTTGTGTTGTTTTGTTCAGCCTAAAACTCTGCTTAGTCAAAGAACTTCGTGGTATAGTTCTAATCTAGTATAGTAATTCAATCACGTGCCAGACTTTAACTTAATAAACGACACTTGCTGTAACATAAACTAAACGATGTAAAGAATAATGTGTCCCCTATTCACCTGCGTGACAGATTGCTGCTAAGCCTTTCGATTCCTGAGTCCGTTCCAAACTTTCTACAAGGCCGCTTTCAGATAAACGGTTTTTTTAAACCAAATCTCAATTTCCTGCGTAACAGAACGAATGACTGCGCCTACTTTTAATCCGCCAGCATTTCTCTCCTAGAAGCGGTCCAATGGACTAACCTGGAGCTTCTGAAATTTATCGTAAAACTATTTTGCCCGCGACTTTGTACGCGTAGATGTCTAAAAGATAGGGGAGGGGGGACTGACGCTATCGTCGGCGATAATGTCCGCAGAAATACCTACATCTTGAGCGACGATGAGGGTACTCAAAGATTAGACATGCGGGGCCACAGCCGGCCGTCAACCATAGTGAACTGTGGACATTCCAGTCAATGAAAATGGAACGAAAAAGTCGCGGAAGGGCGCGTGCACAAGGTGGTCCTGGACGTGCTCGTCGCTCGCTGGATTTTTCTGTATTAGCAACTTGAATATTGTTATTTAAATTTCTAATATTATTTGGATGAAAGTAATTTTAACTTAATTCAGAACCATGAAGTGTTCAACTAGAGGGAGACGAAGGGCCAGCAGTGGGTGACTGTACCAGAGCAGCCGCAGATGCAACAAGAAGTGGCCCTACTGCAACAACAGCCTGAGGAAACACGTCCTAGACGAGTGCCAAGTCGACGCAGTAGGCGACAAGCTGCTTTGAGCCAACATATGGCCATTCAAATTTCTCGGCATAGAATGCTGGCAGAGCAGCAAAATTCGATGTACCTAGGCCAAATAGCAGAATCACAGAAGAGAAATGCCCAAACATTGGGAGAAATGTTGTTGAAATTAAATACAATAGCATCTGTTATTGACAAGTAAGTAAAAACATATTTTCATTAAAACTTCTGTCATACAGAGATAACAATAATGAACAAAATTTTTTTTTTTAAACAGAAATAATAATTGTAATGTTAAATAATATGCCACTACTTAATTTAGAAATCTTAATTTATAGTTGCATGGGATCGAGAGGACCACAGGCGAGAGACGAGGGTTCTCCTGACACTTAACCCTTCATTGAGCTCCCTGTTATCGGAGATGGCATAACGTTCTTGGTGAGTGTCATTGTCAGCTTGCCGAGCTGTCTCCAATAAAGACTTCATTGGTGAGTACTTGAGACTGGCCGCTATTCTCGCAGACCAGGAAGTGGAGGAGTACGTTGCACATCAGCACGCGATGACAGATTTATCGTGTTGGAAATCTTAAGGAATCGGTACCTTACAGCAGTTGAGATAAGACAGCGGCTCCAAATCGCAAGAGGCATCAATGTAAGCGAGCGTACGATAATAAGACGAATGGAGGAAGCAAATTTAAGAGCCCGTAGACCTGCACGAGGCTCTGAACTCCTCAGACAGCACCGAGTATCTCGACTGCGATTCGCAAAAGAACACGCTAACTGGACCCATGAGCAATGGGCCAGGGTTTTGTTCCCTGATGAGTGTAGGACAGCATTGCGAGCTCCAGACGGCCGAGAACGAATGTGGAGACGACAAGGAGAACGGCATTTACCCATAACCACAACACAGACTGTGAGTTTTCATGGAGGCTCGATACGTTGAGGAGGTTCTTCAGAATCACGTTATGCCTTATTCGGAGTTTATCGGACGAGTAGAACTTTTGCTAATGCACGTTAACGCGCGCCCGCGAGGTCGGTATTCAGAAACTGGAGTGGCCAGCTCGGTCACCGGATTTAAATCCGATCGAGCATATCTGGGACATGCTGAAAAGAAAGATACGATCCAGCTTGAACCCCCTACAAACTCTTGCGGAGCTAAAAATCGCGGCACTGCAGGCGTGGGATGACCTTAGTCAAGTGCAGATCAAAAATCTCATTCAGAGTATGCCAGATCGAATGCAGGCTATGATCAGAGCAAGAGGAGGTAATACTCGATATTAAAATTAAGAATCAATAAAAAATAAGTAAAATAGAGATTAGTTTTGGCCAGCTTTTTGGGTGAAATACCCCACGTGGCACGGTGCAGGTGTACATATTGCACCTGGTACCCTCGGAGTAGCTGCTTGTATAATATTTAATTAATAATTAATGAAGGACAGGAGCCCTATTAATATCAACTTTTTGAACCTTAGTTAAATTATAATTCAACTAAAAAAATGGTGAGATATTAACGAAAATACCTGTTCTCAGCTGCTGTGGGTGCAGGTGTACATACTGCACCTGGTACCTTCGGAGTAGGCGCTTATTCAATATTTACGAAGACTAGGAGCCCTATTAAGTTTTTGGATTTTAGTTAAATTATAACTAAACTAAAAAAATTGGTGAGATATTGAGGAATATACCAGTTCCCAAATGCTGTGGGTTCAGGTGTACATACTGCACCAGGTATCCTCGGAGTAGCCGCTTGTACAACATTTACGAAGGATAGGAGCCCTATTAACTTTTTGGATCTTAGTTAAATTATAACATAACTAAAAAAATGGTGAGATATTAAGGAATATACCAGTTCCCAACTGCTGCGGGTGCAGGTGTAAATATTGCACCTGGTATCCTCGGAGTAGCCGCTTGTACAACATTTACGAAGGATAGGAGCCCTATTAACTTTTTGGACCTTAGTTAAATTATAACTTAACTAAAAAAATGGTGAGATATTAAGGAATATACCTGTGTACATACCCTCGGAGTAGACTCCTTGGACGGCGGCCGCTGCAGTCGCTTTGAAAAGAGGGCGACCTAAAACTTGACATATATATAACCTACGCTCGAGAGAACCGATATTGCTGTCACGCTTCTTCTATGGGAGCGCGCGGGTACGCGCTGAAAAGTTTTGTTGTTTTCATGTCGTGTGCGACAGCCGTTAGGCTCCATAACTTCATAGAGAAACTTGAAATTACAAGAAGACGAGGGTTTACATATGGGAACAAAAATAACGAAAGACCATTATAATAATTTGCTAAACAAAAGATGAAGGTGCGATTGGCAACACAATGAGGATCATTTCGATTTTTAGCTGTGAATGCATATTTATAGGGCTAAGAAATCCTTAATACACAGTCCAAAAATTTTTGTTCTACGACAAAAATTGACGAAGTTATGGCCAAATTACTAAAAAAGTTCACTGACCGCCCGACGCGGGGACGATGACGTCACTATATCCGATCCGAACGCTGCCGGCGTACTGCGTGGATAGAAAATATATTTTTTTAGCCAAACTATCAGTTTTAGAGAAAACCTTGTAATGACATTTATTCATCAGAATAAAGTAAGCTATCGACAGGTAATTTTTAAAAATAGAAATTGTGAAAAATAACGCAAAAAATCCATACGCTCATACGATTCAATGGAACGCAGAGACGCGATTGGGGTCTCCGCGGTGGTATATTTGGCGAGTTATTCAAATAAAGTGTTCATAAGTGTTGTTAGAGTCATATCTTCTTCCAAGTAAAATATAAAAATGTATATGTATTAATTTATTTACTTCTAACAATAAGGTATAGCTGAGGCAGATGACTTATCCCCCCCCCCCAGGCCAGAAACTGGGTATTAGCATCAATTATGTAAAAATTACTGGTCGATAGGTTACTTTATTTTGATGAATAAATGTTATTAAAAGTTTTTTTCTAAAACTGATAGTTTAGCTGGAAAAAAATATTTTCCATCCCAATAGTACGCCGGCTGCGCTCGATTCGGATATAGTGACGTCACGCGGCCCTGCGTACGTTGACTTTTAGCGGCAAAAACGGCCTATGTTTATTACTTAATATCTTCGTAAGTAATGGTCCGATTTGGATAATTCAAAAAGATATATCTTTCTTATGTCTTAAAGATTAACGTAGATACTAGTTTTATTGAATTTTCTACAACAGTACTGATCCTCATTACTAAGTACTTCAGTAGCAGATGCTATTGAATTTTGTGGTGCAGAATTGAAGCTTAATAGCTTTGAAGATTGTGATGGGACATTCGAATTATGAATGACGTCTTTGATGTCCTTAACAGCTGTTCAATCAGACCCCCGGGGTGGAGCAAAGCCATTTGTCCAGAATATGTAGATCTGTTAAGTGCACTTTTTGAAGGGGCCATCGGCTATATTGAAAATTTAAAGTTTTAATCAGGAGAATTGGTCGTGGAATCTAAAAGAAAAACAGGATTTATAGACCTCATAATAAGTATGAGGAAGCTCATTAAATATTTTTCGGCAATTGACATAAGAAAGTCAACTTTTAAAATATCTGCCTGTGTATAAAATAAGTCAGGATCACATTGAGTTTTTTTTTTCAGCAATCAGGGGACGTACTGTACTGTGAGCACTGTCTGAAACCATGACCCCTAAAAGAATTGACAAAAAACCTATAAGAGGAGCAAGTTGGTAACTTTAATCTGGCATGGATGATATGCCAATTAAAATTTTCACCCTCCTATTGCAAACCGTAGTGATGCTCAAGAAATTATGCAGTTAATTAATCATTATATTCATATAGACATAAATAAAAACTGTTTAAATTGTTATGGATAATAAATAACAATTTAAACAGACGTAGGGCCCAATTTCAACCGATAGATGTCAATTAGGCACATAGCAAATAAAACAAGCTCGTTCCTATTATGGGGAGCATATAAGGGCAAATGGTCTTATGTCATTAAAGTGTGCAGAGAGGTGGACACTGGACAGTGACTTGCTGCATAAGCTGTCAACAACCGAGACAACCTGGCTATTAAATGGTAGAATAAAGTCCAGGTACATTAGTAACAGAACTTATTTTGTGTAAATTTTAGTTGACAGCTCTCTAAGTAAAAGAGATGCAATCAATGAATATTCCTGCAATTGCATAGTCGGAAGAACAGTAGGTTGCTGAACATAAAATAGCGCCTCCTGCACAACGTGATCCAGTCACCCCTAAAGAGCGTTCTTTAAACGCAGCAATGTGTACATTTTGAACACATTGCGCATTATGATGCATTGTTTTAGGCGGGATAAGGTGATCCAGGCGGCAATGGACGTAGGGGTGATCAGAAAACGGTGGTGTATTTGCGAGAGGTGTGTGAGGTAACCGAGGCCCACGAACGCCCACTATAGGGAAATGCCATCATGCGAAGCCATAAATATTCTGGACTGGCATAAATATCAATTCTGGCACTCCGAACAGTTTGCCTACTGGATGGAAAGTAAAATGACGTAGACGACCACTTTTAAACATCCTGCGGATGATTCTAATGTGGCTATATTCATAGAACCTATCTACATGTTTAAACTTGTACAAAATAACTGGGAATCTAAAAAAGTTATGTTATACAATATATATAAAAAGTTATGTTATATAATTTTGAATAGAGGATGTTAAACCTTTAAAAATTTCGATCCAACTGAACGTTTTCTAAGAAACATAAATCGTCTTTTTGATATATTTAACTCTCGAAACATGAAGCAATTTGATTATGTAACGTTTGAACAATCGTAACAAAGTTTTTATATACCTACTAGCTGACCCGGCGAACTTTGTTCCGCCTTAATGGCAATAAATAAGCAGAGTTTTTTGTTTATTTCGAACGGGATAAAAAGTATCCTATGTCCTTCTCTTGGCTCTAAACTACCTCCCTGACAATTTTCAGCTAAATCGGTTCAGCCGTTCTTGAGTTATAAGTGGAGTAACTAACACGACTTTCTTTTATATATATAGATTCCATTTTGTAAATTCAATAAAAAAAAACAAAATAGGAAATTAAAAATAAAACAAGTTCCACGTGTAATGATATTAGAATGTATATTGTATTTTATACAATTATTGTGTACTTATAAATACTTATAATAATAATAATAGTATTTGTATTGTATTTTTGAATAACATGAAAAACCATTATTAAATTAAAACACTTTATTTGATTATTTCCTGGGCATGATGCAGATATCAGAATGATTTTAGAATTGATTATTTCATATTTATTATTTAATGTAATAATAATAATTTTAGAATTTTTATTGTATATGGTAGTCTGTTTTGACGTTGTCAAAAGACAAGAATAGATGAGTTCTTTGGACCTGGCGTTCCGGCTTTTGGCAGGTGAACGTGGCCCCTGCTGATCGGGACAAGACGGCGTTTGTTTCGCCGGTAGGCACTTACCGTTTTATTCGCATGGTCTCAAGAATGCTCCAGCGACCTTCCAACGGCTAATAGACCGTTTTCGCACATTATTAATTTAGAGAATGTTAAATTGGTAACTATTTTCTTAGTGCGGAACGTCAAGATACGAAGTTAAACAGTCTTCAAGTGAGTTTCATTTCACACGTAATACGTAAAATAGACCAGGAAGGAAACTATGAAAGTTCAAACCAATCTTGGGTGTGTTAAGTGTAAAATAGGATTCCTAGGACTTCCCATAGGTATTGAAAGCTTACAATCATTGCATAAAAGTTTGATTAAGGAAGACATGCTTGTATTAGACAGTCTTACAAATACAGCTAGGATCATTTGGAGTTGCTTTTAGGGATGATTAGAATGCATGGAAGACAATATTAACCCTAATGCGAAACAATTCAAGGGAATAAATTATTTTCAGTTTGGAATCGGCGAGTGTAGAGCTTAGTGCTTAGAGGACATGGTAGCCAAAGGTTGGAAAGTGGAGATGGAGCCTCGTATCGTTTGCCTCTCGGGTACCGTCTGCAAGCCGGATATCATAGCCGTGAGGGACGACATCGGAGTCGTTGTGGACGCAAAAATAGTTTCGGGTCAGCGATCGCTGAATGACACCCATTGTGACAAACGTAACAAATACGGGCGTCGCGAAGGGTTTGCGAATCTATCAGACGAAATGCAGTCCACTTCACTTCTTACGCTGTCCTGGCGAGGTGTCTGGAGTGCAGCATCGTACAGGTTTTTAAAGCATGTTATCGGCATCAATGTGTCCCTATTAAGGTCCATTCCTGGGTTCGTGTTGAGAGGTAGCCACATAAACTGGACCAGATTTAACCAGATCACTAACAAACGTGTGGAGGGTGCGGAGGGGACGAAGCTCCCCCCGGACTAGGGATTCTGCCGGGTTCCGCCCCCTGGTTGTGCAAACTAGATAGTACAGGGCACGCCCACACACAATCATTATAGCGAACACCTGCCAGGGGTTTACCATCTTACTGGTACAATAGCCTCTATAGCGCGATAGTAGCGGTTGTGGGCCTACTGTTATGGTTCTAATCTCATTAATCTGTATTGATTAGGGGATCGTCACGATGAACGAATCTACATTACTTTTTTTTATTATAGAGAGCTTGAAATTCATCAAGTTTGGAATCAGGGCCATCAAGACGGTAATATTAACACGAAAAAGTTTAAAATATTGAACACGCGCCATTTTTAATCGGATTTCAAATACTTTTTCAGCTTGATGGACGAATCAAAATGTGCAAACGAACAAGATATGCTACAACTTAAAATTAGAATGTTGATGATTATTTAAATGGTGGCACAACAGAAAATGAAGTATCATCTGCTAAGTTTAACTCGAGAAAGTTTCAGTCAAATAGTACAAATATTCTTAAGGCACTTGGCCATGATGATTCTAATTCTCATGATATAGTATTTTTGCATGAAAACAGTGAATATCTTCCAACTAAGACCTTGGGCTTGCATTGGATAAGAAGTTCTGACTTTCTGTCATTTTCTATAAATATAGAATTACATGATAAAATTACGAAACGTCACATGCTGTCTGTGGTCAGCCAAAATGATCCACTTGGCTTGATAGGTCCCACTATAGTTGATGCCAAGATAATAATGCAAAGAATTGGACTTCCAACCTCCGCGAACCGCACCCTTGTAACACGTCTTCTAGCCTCTTCAGACCCTAGGTACACGCATGTGGACCTATTTAAATCACAGTTTTTGCTAACAGCGACATCTGTTTAAATAGTTTGGTACTATTTAGATGTGTTCTCTAAACATAAAAGTTCACAAAAAATCCGTTGACAAAGCGGTGCAAGAGCGACAAGTGTTTGTCATTTTTATTTGAATTTCAAATGTGCATCGTTTTTTTTGGAGATGAGGATGACCTCGAGTATTTGCCGTCTGATGCTAGTAGACCCTCGTCTTCTCAGTCGGAAGATGAGCAAGCGCTGTCAGACGAAGAGCAAGCGCAGTCAGACGATGAGCAATCAAATAATGAAGAATTCCCTTCATCGCGACAATTCTGGCTGACCAAAGAAATGGTTTCTCGCGGACCTGACATCAATGAAGATGTACTTCTCACCCAAGGTAGTTCTGACACCAGTTGTTTGTTCTCATTTTTTGAATATCTTGATGTAGACTTTTGGAAGGAAACAGCAGAGCAAACTAACTTATTTGAACGAAAATAAAAACAATGTTTACTTGACGGTATCATGAGCAATCGGTGTGGGGATGTATCCAAGAAACTGAAGACTGACAAACAGCTGAAACGTGGTGAATTTGATGAGAAAGTCCGAAATGACGAAAAAGTTTGTGTTGCAACGTTGGGCGTTGGGACGATTAAATAAGTAGACTGACTGCGTATTAAGAGCTATTATTCGTGCGTTTATTGACGTGCATTTCCTTATATACTATGTAAGGGATGTGAGTGTGTGCGTATTGACGCGCATACTACACCTCCCCCGTTTTTTTTGTTTTTTTTTTACATACAAAAAGATAATGAAAAAAAAATAAGACTACAAAATTATGACAATGATTTAAAGTGTTTACTTGCATACCAAATACAATTATTATTGTTTAAAATGTAAAGATGGTAATTACAGCGAAGTATTGTGTCGATACGCTAGAAAATACCTACAAGTCATCATAACGTGTGTGATGCTAAATCACGTTTTGCTGATTTGCAATAAGTCGTATGCGTCGAGTGCAATGACATGACTGAGTAACAAAATCATTGACCTACTTTTAGAAATTCAAATATTTTAAAATGAAATTGTTGTAATAATATTAATGTAAATAAATCCTAATCAAATAAAATGTAACAAAATGAGGCTGTAAAATATCACTGATGGTGTGATTGTGTAAAACTAAAAAATACTCAATTACTAGTTAATTCCTGTTAAAAAAAAATTACAATATCACTCGTATTTAACTTCTGCAAATAAAATATTATGCGAATTATTCAGTATTTTCATATTCATAATATTATGTGTAACAAACGTTATTATTAATAATTTTAACTTAAACATAAAAAAATATTCAAAATACATAATAAACATTTTACATGTTCAATAAAAATATCGAATTCCCTTATAATTATTTCCATAAAATATCTTAAATGCTTTGCAATTTTTTATAATAATAATATTTGTTCACAAAAGTACATTAATTTTTAAATTTTTAACAAATTAGAAAAAAAAATTAATTCGTATTTCAAATTAAACCCATAAATTAACAGTCAAAAATTAAATTATTCTCCAGAATTTAAATGATAATACTTAATGAATGACAAAAATATTTTACCGTAGAATGATGACCTAATTTTGAAGAGGACAAGAGGACTTTTCTTCATGGGGCACATGGGGACTGAGAATACTACTGCACGGGGACTTATCATGATGTAGGGTTCTCCCGGCTGCAACCACTTCCGACTCGAACACTCCCGGCACCCTGCATACTGCTGTTAACCTCATCTGGCTCCATCATGGCCCGGCACCCAGCACATGTTGTTACCTCATCTGACTCCATCATCGCCCGGCGCCCAGCTCATTCAGTTCTTCATCACCTCGGTCCGTTTTCTTACTTCTTGATCAGGATCAGGAAATTCTTGATTTTTGGCACTGTTTTATTTCTATTTCACGTACGCATTTATTTTAAGTTCGATAATTTTATTGAAGATTTATTAAGTCAAATTTTAGTCCATTTTTATTTGTTCACTTTGCGCTACATTTTCAAATTTATTTTATTTCACTTTTATAATTTTCCAAACCATCTGCTCAGCGCTGCGTGAGCAGCACTGGCAGGGTCGCCATGCAACGTTGGGCGTTGGGACGATTAAATAAGTAGACTGACTGCGTATTAAGAGCTATTATTCGTGCGTTTATTGACGTGCATTTCCTTATATACTATGTAAGGGATGTGAGTGTGTGCGTATTGACGCGCATACTACAGTGTCATAAAATGGAAAGACACTAAAGCCGTCACCATGCTTTCAACATGCACCGGGAGCTCACCCGTGACTACATGTAAACGTTGGTGTAAAATTCAGAAGAGAAAAATAGATGTATCACAACCTGCTGTAATCAAAAACTATAACACCTGCATGGGAGGTATTGATCTCTGTGATAGGCTCATAGCGTACTACCGAAGCGCTATGCGCACAAAAAAGTGGACAATTAGAGCTTTCAGTCACTTTGTAGATCTAGTCATTGTTAACTGCTGGTTAATGTACACATATGTATATAATGTTATTTAAAAAAATAAAAATTTTATTTCATTAATTTTTTTCCTTTATTTGAACCCTAACTAATCATATTTTAGCGTGAAATAACTTTGAACTTGCTTTTGTAAGACTCAGGTCTGAAGAGGCTAGAGCAATCACCACTAAACTATCACTAGTAGTAGTACACTATCTTCTATCCAACATTCTTGAAATAAATGAATAATAATAGTACAAAAAAAAATGTACTTTATCATGATTTTTTTTGTTGATAGTTCAGAGAAAATATTACCTGCACCTGAAGAACATGGGAATGCTCCAGCATTCACAAGTAGCAGCTAATAATATTCACTAAACCGAACCTAATTAACGACCCTGAATCCCTTGAGGTTGGCACTATTGATTCCATTATTAGTTATATCGTAATTGTAAGTTGTATACACAGCTAATAATATTTACCATCTTACGAACCTAAATAAATTGTGTCAATTGAGAGGGAACTATTTTATATTTATTTTATTTCAATCAAGGAACTGTAATTCTATAAATTTCTGCAAGCCGGACAAGCTCTTTCACGTGCAAAACATTTATCATCTTCTCCGTCTGCACCGGTGGCGGTTCAATTCAGTCACCAAGCCGCCAGGAAAAAATCCTTTCTTGCAGAGACATTAATACCAACAGTGGCAGGTACTACAGATCATTTATAAATTCCAATAATTGCTATCTTCTTTTATTCCTTATTTTTATCCACTTTTAGCGAATTTTTTTACGTTGCCATCCACAAAATCTTTAAAAAGACTTAACAAAAATAGAAGTGGAACCCCGACTGGGTTAAGCAAATGTATCTTCTTAAAAATGAGAGATACAGTCCAGGAGTTATGCCCGGAAGATCAGTTATGCAGCCAAATTTTTGATGAAATGTGAACATCCACCAAATACATTATAAATAATGCTACAAAAGACCAGCTTAGGGAGTTTACAATTGATGCCAAAAAAAAAAACAGACCACGTATTAGTATTCATGGTGAAAGGGCTAAAAAAAATTTTAAGCAACCCCTTGCTTAATGGTTTTATGGTTTTAGATATTTATTTTTCTAAAAGAATACAATTGACAACATTTCATATTTTTAACATGCATGTTTTATTCTTTTAAATGAAAGTAGATACAAAACTAGGACACCCATATTTTTTCATTTTTCAAAATAATGTACTTTTCATTATTAAATTCTATTTAGAAGTTCGGTACATTCCAAACAGACGTAAGCGCCAAATGACGTCATACATACGGTTGAACGCAGGTGATGCCTTTGCTATACTCTGACCGACAAAAAGAAAGTTGTGATATGTCATTGTCAATGTCATTCATGATTGGCTGTCAGACTCGTTACTTAGTCGTTGGCGTCTGAATTTTTCAATTTATTTTGATTATTTCCTATATTTCCAAGTGATATTATCCTCATTCTGTTTGTATTAAAACACAATGAGAGTTTCGGAGGAAGGAGCGAGACGCAAGACGCAACATCCGAGCAAGAGTGAATGGCGAACGCATCATCAACACTTCGTTCGTTTCGGCGTGCTTCGGTCGTCGCTTCGCGTTCATTCGCCATTTTTTCCGGTCACGTCACTTTAAGCTTCCATCTTTTTTATCAAATTTAATTTTGAAGTTAATGTTTTTAATATTTATGTTAAAGTACCAAATTGATCGTATAATAAGTTGTAATAACCAAATTCTTAGCTTCGTATTGTGAGCAATGTCTGAACTGAAAACATTCGTGGCCAATCGCGGTCACGCGAAGGCTTCAATATCTAGACTGAAAAATGCTTTCGAATACGAAGCATTCCTCAAACTGCCCATAGAAACCATCAAGGCGAAAAGGCAGCGCCTTGTAGAGGTATTTCAAGAGTATGAGCGTTTCTGTGTACGTATTGCCATCCTTGACCCGGAAGACGCGGAAGATATCGGTACGGTGGAAGATGTATACATAGGGTTATTGGGTAATTTGGACTCAATAATAAATAGATTGTCCTTGTTAACATCTGAGCCCACATCTTCAAATGGCTCGAAGCCGTCAATCGTAAAGTTGCCTCCAATGGATCTGCCAACTTTCACAGGCAAGTATACTGAATACCATCCATTTATTAATCTTTTTTCAGCTTTAATCCACAAGGATTGCTCACTGTCTCCTGTACAAAAATTGTATTACCTAAAAAGCACTCTCAGTGGTGAACCTCATGCACTCATCAATAATTATAATTTGCCGCTGCAAGATGAGAGTTATGCAGAAAGCTTTACAACTTCTCAAGAGTAGATACGACAATAAAAATCAGATCATACAGGGGCATGTGCAATCTCTCTTGGACATTTCAACCATCACAAGATCAAATTCGGTTAACTTACGATCATTCATTTCAGACATAAAGCAGAACTTAGCAGCCCTGAAGAACTTAGATGAGCCTGTGAACAGCTGGGACTCATTGCTCCTCTGTATATTGTATAAAAAACTAGATGTTTTGACTAATCGTGCATTCCAAATGGAGCGAGATAGCAGCGCTATGCCTACAATAGACGAATTTCTGAGCTTTTTAGAGCGCCGATCCCTCTCATTGGAGAACGCTGACAGTCAAAGGCCATCTCAGAGAGTGGTCAGCAATGTAGCAGCTACCACACCTACATCAACATGTTCATATTGTAAGTCTGCACAACATAAACTTTATAGATGCCCAACGTTTCAGCTTGCACCCATAAAAACCCGCTTGGAGTTTGCTACAACAAACAATGTCTGTTTTACTTGTTTGTCTAAACACAAGCGCAAATGCAAATTTCACTTCAGATGTACTATCTGCAAAAAAGAGCATAATACTTTATTGCATAATGATGATTTGCATATTTCTCCATCTGTTTCATTATCAGCTGCTACCCAGAGCCAAGTATTGTTACCCACTGCACGAATCAAGCTTATGGCTCAGTCGGGAACCATAATTTATGTCAGGGCCCTGCTGGACAGTGGTTCACAAGCATCTTTCATCACACAAAAAGTTGTTGATTTGTTACAAAAGGCTCCTACAACTTCCAATACTAAGATCATTGGCATCACCAAAAAGGAACAGATCATTGACAAAACTGTTAATGTAGATGTGCATTCTACAGTTTATCCATTCAAAGTAAATGTAAACTGTCACATTGTCAAAGCTATAACGACCAAATTGCCACATACTAAAATTGATTTGTCGTCCTTTAAATTTCCACCCAATTGTAAACTTGCCGACGAAAACTTTAGCACGCCTGGTGATGTGCATGTGTTACTTGGAGCTGACATTTTTTTCCAGGCCCTGCTAGCATCTGAGCCAGAGACTTCTGTCACAGGACAAGTACCTGCAACTTCTACATCGGTCAGCCCCGAGCAACCTTCTATTGTGAACACCGCCTTCGGGTATATCGTCGCAGGCAGCAGTAACTCAATTGTAAATCAAAAACAAAACCAGGTGATATCTTTATTTTGTAGAGAATGCGACAATTCAATTAGTAATCAACTGAATGCTTTCTGGGACTCTGAGAAGGTACCGGAGATCTTCCCAGAACAATTACCAGAGCATGATTATTGTCAAAATCTTTTTAGGGAAACAACAAAGCTTGAGAACCATAAGTATCAAGTCACAATGCCCATTAAGGTGCCACTAGAGAAGGTACCGGAGATCTTCCCAGAACAATTACCAGAGCATGATTATTGTCAAAATCTTTTTAGGGAAACAACAAAGCTTGAGAACCATAAGTATCAAGTCACAATGCCCATTAAGGTGCCACTAGAGCAAGTTAACTCTGAATTAGGACAATCGTTTCATTTAGCGCTCAATAGATTTCTGAATCTGGAAAAGAAACTACACAGAGATGAAGTTCTCTTTTGTGAGTACAAAAAGTTTATAGACCAATATGTTGATTTGTCACATGGTTCTTATGTAGATATAAGCAGTTATGACTTGTCCAGGGATCCTGTTTATTTTCTCCCTCACCATGCTGTCATTAATTTGGATAGTTGTACCACAAAACTTCGTGTAGTATTTGATGGTTCCATGCTAACTGAAAAGAAGGTGTCACTCAATAACATGTTGCTCAACGGCCCAGTAGTTCAGAGTGATTTGTTTGAAATTTTACTAGCTTTCAGATTAGAAAAGTTGTATTTTATATGCGATATTACAAAAATGTTTAGATGCATTAAAATAGATCCCAAGCAACGAACTTTGCAAAACATACTTTGGCGTGAGTCACGAGACGACCACATTAAATGTATACAGTTAAACACTGTTACCTATGGTCTCAAGTCATCCTCGTACCTGGCTACGCGTTGTCTCATAGATCTTGCTGATAAATATAAGGATTTATATCCACGTGCATCATCAATACTTAACAATACCTTCGTAGATGATATGCTCCCAACCACTAACACTGAAACTGAATTGTTGAAAATGCAGGAGGAAATTATAGATCTTCTCGCCCTGGGAGGTAGGCTCACACATAGTCGGGTAAATAAATTAATACTTGTTACTAAGGTGGAAACTGATACTGCTATCCTCCGCACCAGTGTCTCTTTAGTCACTATGGCGACACCTGGGCTTGAGTTGATGGTGATGCTTGTCCTTTATGGACTAGTAGGAGGTTTAAGAATTGACGAACTAGAATCTACGCTTCGTAAATCTCCCACAGTTTGGATGGAAGATTACTCTGAAACGACACGAACTCCCAGAACTATTGATGGGAATAACTGGAAATCAAACACAGCAGGCAAATTCTCTATGGAAAGTCGTTCTGGTCCTCATAGAGTCAACCCTCCAATGAGCTTATTGCTGCAGACTGGTGATGTAGGAGATCGTTCCATGGTTTCCAAATCAGGGGTTATCAGAAGCGGTCCAGAATTAGCAGCACTGTCAGACATGTCCCTTTCTAACAGAAAAGGTGTCCCTTCCTGCAATGCTGAACAAGTCCAAGACCGAATCATTTTCTCTCACTGCCCTGGTGAAATGACAGTAATCACTATAGCAGGATCCATGAAAATGACATGCTCACAAATTGAATCCAGGACATTCTTTGGACCCATCATACTCAAATCTCCATCATGCCAGCAATCCTTTGTATTTTCGAAAGAGTGTGATATTTTGCTAAGAAGTGGACTGTCCAATAGTAACTGCGAGCAATATAAACTAGGGGCCGTGATAATTGGACAGTGGGTTGCTATTGGTCTACTGATTCTAACTTTTGTGATTACGGTCCTATGGATGGTAAAGTTGCAGAAGGGTGTTATTGTGAACGGGAAGAAAGGTTTTTTGAAATATGCTAGCTGTCATTATGAGATGGATCTTGAGGAATACTATGGGGATGATGGGAATAAAGTAGTGTCTCTGATGGAAGATCAATCACACATAAATGCCAGCATAAGACAGGTAAGAATCAGCGTATTAAAGTTCTTCTTCCTTATATTACTATGCAGGCCTGTTTCGGTTGATTCCTACAGCCTAGGCTCTCAATATGACTCAACTCACCTCCGATTTGTGTACACCATAGAGATGGCTGATTCAGAGGTTATAGACCTTGGCTCTGTTGCTATTAGAAGAGAATCAGTCCTCTATAGTGCTCAGCTAGAGCCGCTATTCAAGACAGCACCCTGGACATTAAATCACAGGGATGATTATTATTGCCAGTGGAAATCCTGTGACAAGATTACTAGTTGTGGATTAACTGTGTTGCCATTCAAATCAAATGACACGGCTTTGGGATCAGCACTGGGTCTTAATACTAGTATCCCAAACTACTCCTCTTGTTTGAAGATCTATGGATACTGTACTTTTGGATGGGGTTGCAAAATGTTTGGATTCAATGTGGTTCACAAGGATGAAGAGGCAGTGATGGTTTACTCTGTATCCCATGGAGGTTCTCATGGAGGACACATAACTGTCCCTCCAGGCTGCTTGATGGACTCCTTAAATGATAAGTCCACTGGGATGCTGAAGGATTTTTATGCCCTATACTCTGACAGACGTGGCCTCTGGCTATGTCATGAGTCCTTATTCAGCTTGAAGCCAACTGCATCCATGCTAGGGGACTATCAAGTGTTTGCAGATGGGTCAGTGAACTTTATGTCCCAGGATGTATCCTGTGCACCTGATTGGGAGAGACCTAGCATATGTCGTTATCCCAAATCATTCATGAAATCATTATCCAACCTATGTCACAGGCCCTCAGAACTAGGTTACACTGTGTCTCTAGACCCCAAAAACTCAATGATCTCATGGAGACAATCAGGCAGTTCAACTATTAGGATTAGGTGTGACCGTGAGTTACCTTTACCATCCACAGTTCATATCTGCAATAATATGCAAATCATGGTCTGGGAAATCTCACACCTAAATGCACAGATTCTGCTCAGTTTTTCTGGCACCTCCCCATCATCTGATGCCACTTTTAGCTTCCCCCCAACTGTCCACATGAAGACTCACCTATTCAGATGTGATGGCCAGGTATATCATACTGAGCTATATGACCTTGTCTCTCTGAACACCACAGGACTGTCCTTCTCTAGAACTATTGTGCCGTATGAAAAACTTGACCTTATCCAAGAGGATCATTTCTCCGAGAGTGAACCGAACAGCCCTCTCACTTATGGGCTGTGGCACACCTTCATGAATTGGCTTCCTCTAATTGTCACAGTCCTCATCATCATGACTGCACTTTCCATTCTTAGCTGCCTCAGACACCTACTCACTTAGAATGGAAATGCAGTTGTGATCAGACCCTAGGCTCCACAACCAGTCCTCCTCATTGTACTCTATTTCTATTTCTTCCAAAATCTTCATCCGCTTCTACCCACACCTGGCTTGTGTGTCTGCAACAAACGTGTAATGTGCTATTACTTGTAAGTCGTCAATAAAAATTGTGAAATTCATCAGCGCCTATAATTTTAGAATAAAGAAGCCCTGCTCTTTACACTGAAGGATATTTAGTTGCCGATAGCAGGAATTTGCCGAAAGTCGATTATTTCATGCTATTGCAGTACATGCACGAGAATGAATGCTACAATGTTGCAGAGATACGTAGTGCTAAGGCATTACTAGCATCACGGGAAGCCTATGTCGACACAGCCGTAGGATATGTAGAAATCAAGAGAGAAGGAAACTCATGCACCGTTAAATGCAGGGTAACACCCGAACATAAAGTGAAAGCGAAGTTGTACCAAGTTTCAGCTGTCATTGACGAATCTGCCGAAAAGATAGTCACGGTAGAATGCAACGACTGCGCAGCTTCTGCAGGAGGATGCAAACATGCAATCTGTTTTGCCATTTGGCTTATAAAAAGGTCTGATGAACCTTCTACTACATCAACAACATGCTATTGGAGTAAACCAAAACTTGCTGGAGCTGTAGGTGACCAGCAGTTCATCTTAGCCAAAAACATAGGCAAAAAGAAAAAAAATCCGGACAATCTAAACATAAGTGTCAATCTGTCTATGTTCTCTGAAGAATGCAAGAGGCGAAAACTGACTACTGGAATGATTTTAAATTACTGTGGGAATCAACAGCCCACATTAAATGACTTTACGGTATTCAATTTGGTGCTGCAGTTTGTCCACCAATTTTATGATCACAGTTATGACAATTTAAAATCATTTTGTGCCAGTTGTGGCACAATTAACTGAAGATGTGGTTAAAAGCATTGCTGAAGCTACAAAAGCTCTAGACCACATTAAATGTACAGTTAAACACTGTTACCTATGGTCTCAAGTCATCCTCGTACCTGGCTACGCGTTGTCTCATAGATCTTTCTGATAAATATAAGGATTTATATCCACGTGCATCATCAATACTTAACAATACCTTCGTAGATGATATGCTCCCAACCACTAACACTGAAACTGAATTGTTGAAAATGCAGGAGGAAATTATAGATCTTCTCGCCCTGGGAGGTAGGCTCACACATAGTCGGGTAAATAAATTAATACTTGTTACTAAGGTGGAAACTGATACTGCTATCCTCCGCACCAGTGTCTCTTTAGTCACTATGGCGACACCTGGGCTTGAGTTGATGGTGATGCTTGTCCTTTATGGACTAGTAGGAGGTTTAAGAATTGACGAACTAGAATCTACGCTTCGTAAATCTCCCACAGTTTGGATGGAAGATTACTCTGAAACGACACGAACTCCCAGAACTATTGATGGGAATAACTGGAAATCAAACACAGCAGGCAAATTCTCTATGGAAAGTCGTTCTGGTCCACATAGAGTCAACCCTCCAATGAGCTTATTGCTGCAGACTGGTGATGTAGGAGATCGTTCCATGGTTTCCAAATCAGGGGTTATCAGAAGCGGTCCAGAATTAGCAGCACTGTCAGACATGTCCCTTTCTAACAGAAAAGGTGTCCCTTCCTGCAATGCTGAACAAGTCCAAGACCGAATCATTTTCTCTCACTGCCCTGGTGAAATGACAGTAATCACTATAGCAGGATCCATGAAAATGACATGCTCACAAATTGAATCCAGGACATTCTTTGGACCCATCATACTCAAATCTCCATCATGCCAGCAATCCTTTGTATTTTCGAAAGAGTGTGATATTTTGCTAAGAAGTGGACTGTCCAATAGTAACTGCGAGCAATATAAACTAGGGGCCGTGATAATTGGACAGTGGGTTGCTATTGGTCTACTGATTCTAACTTTTGTGATTACGGTCCTATGGATGGTAAAGTTGCAGAAGGGTGTTATTGTGAACGGGAAGAAAGGTTTTTTGAAATATGCTAGCTGTCATTATGAGATGGATCTTGAGGAATACTATGGGGATGATGGGAATAAAGTAGTGTCTCTGATGGAAGATCAATCACACATAAATGCCAGCATAAGACAGGTAAGAATCAGCGTATTAAAGTTCTTCTTCCTTATATTACTATTTTATTTTTATTTATTTTATTTTATTCGGATAACCAACAGCAATACAATACAAATAATGGGACCTTAAATTATGTATCTGCTTAGCCATTTATAGGTAATCGCAAATGGAAGTTAAGATGCAAATAGACCATATGCCATAGCAGACATTAAAAGAATTTACAAGTGAAAACTTAACAGTAAACAATGCTTTTTAAGCGCCGCTGGAGTGGGAGTCGAAAAAGTTTGAATTGAATAATTTATTTATGGTAGTGGGTTTCGTTCGAAATAATTCTAGATTCTATGCAGGCCTGTTTCGGTTGATTCCTACAGCCTAGGCTCTCAATATGACTCAACTCACCTCCGATTTGTGTACACCATAGAGATGGCTGATTCAGAGGTTATAGACCTTGGCTCTGTTGCTATTAGAAGAGAATCAGTCCTCTATAGTGCTCAGCTAGAGCCGCTATTCAAGACAGCACCCTGGACATTAAATCACAGGGATGATTATTATTGCCAGTGGAAATCCTGTGACAAGATTACTAGTTGTGGATTAACTGTGTTGCCATTCAAATCAAATGACACGGCTTTGGGATCAGCACTGGGTCTCAATACTAGTATCCCAAACTACTCCTCTTGTTTGAAGATCTATGGATACTGTACTTTTGGATGGGGTTGCAAAATGTTTGGATTCAATGTGGTTCACAAGGATGAAGAGGCAGTGATGGTTTACTCTGTATCCCATGGAGGTTCTCATGGAGGACACATAACTGTCCCTCCAGGCTGCTTGATGGACTCCTTAAATGATAAGTCCACTGGGATGCTGAAGGATTTTTATGCCCTATACTCTGACAGACGTGGCCTCTGGCTATGTCATGAGTCCTTATTCAGCTTGAAGCCAACTGCATCCATGCTAGGGGACTATCAAGTGTTTGCAGATGGGTCAGTGAACTTTATGTCCCAGGATGTATCCTGTGCACCTGATTGGGAGAGACCTAGCATATGTCGTTATCCCAAATCATTCATGAAATCATTATCCAACCTATGTCACAGGCCCTCAGAACTAGGTTACACTGTGTCTCTAGACCCCAAAAACTCAATGATCTCATGGAGACAATCAGGCAGTTCAACTATTAGGATTAGGTGTGACCGTGAGTTACCTTTACCTAGGGACACGAAAAAAGTATCGATACTTTATGGTATCGAGTAGGTTTCTTTTCGATACCGATACTTTTGTACTCGATAACTTGTATTCGATACTTTTACTTACCAAGTACTTTTGACAGATATCGTATCGAATAAATTACTTGTTTTTTTATTTATTCATAATTTATGGCAACATTTGCAACGCCATCTTGTTCAATCTTGCTGAAGCTTTCATTCATAGAGATAGTTCCGTTGCCGGTAGGTTGCCGGATTCACATTTCATTTGTTTAATTAGTCTATGGTTCATTGGCTGTACTGTAGCTGTATGGACTTAGATCCCTTTGCCTAACCTCACGAAAAAATCATACAAAAAAAACTCTGGTTCATTCGTTCGTTGTTGTTAACTGACAGTTGGTTGTTATTTATAACATGTTGATATTTAATGATTTTCTTGCATTATTGATAAATGATAATTGACTTATTGATATTTCAACCTATTCAGAACAGCACTCACAATTATTCTGTGTTTGTATCGGGATTTGAATCAGTGCAATATCCAAAGAATGCCGCCTACCAAGAGTGACGTTTGGCAGTATTTCGTCAAGATTAACAAAGATGAGGTGAAATGTAAGATTTGTTTCAAAACTTTAAAATCGTCAGGGAATACGTCAAACATGAATAAACATTTAAAGAAACACCCTAATTCTGATGCCTCAAGGTAATTTTTTTTAATGATTATATGGTCCTTATTTATATAACCTAAAATTTGTTTTGTAGTCATTTAATAGGCGCACGAAACTGATTATTTTATATTATTCTTTTTAGTGTAAAAGGAGATAAAAAACAAACGACGATGTCGACGATTCAGAAAAAGTTAGAACTGTCGAATTTAACGAGTCGTGATCACGAACCCCAACCATCAACAAGTACATCGAAAGCACCTGAATCAGATGCATTGCTAACAACTCCTTCACCATCTGATGTCGAGAGAATTCCAATAGTAATCAGTGGTGATGGTGAGTTAGAAGAAACCTATGCACCACCTCCAAAAAAAAGGCAACTTTCAATTGTACAATCAATGGAACGAAAATACTCTTATTTGGATGGAGGAAAAGATTATTTGAAACTCTGCAAATGTTTGCTTTATTTTATTTGCGTTGATAAAAGACCGTTTGACATTGTGAAAGGGCGTGGGTTTAAAAAATTGATGCATCAAGCATGTCCATCATTTAAAATTCCTCATGTAGATACCCTTAAAGCACAATTCGAACACTTTTATAGTGTAATGCGTTTGAAAATAGAAAATATATTTGACAATGTAGATCACGTGGCATTAACCTGCGATATTTGGAGTGAGATGATGACTGTTACCAGTTATTTAGGGGTTACTGCTCATTATTTGCAAGAAGACAAACTGGTGTCACGTTGCATAGCTACCGTTGCACTGGATCAGCGTCATACTGGTGATTTTATCGCTGAAAAATTAAAAGAAATTTGTGCAGGTATACACATCAGTTTGGATAAAATAACTGCAGTAGTTACAGACAATGGCTCGAACATGATAGCCGGCATAGCAAATTTTCTAGAAAAGAACAAACATTTATCTTGCTTTGCTCATACAATTAA
This sequence comes from Ostrinia nubilalis, assembly GCF_963855985.1. Taxonomy (NCBI): domain Eukaryota; kingdom Metazoa; phylum Arthropoda; class Insecta; order Lepidoptera; family Crambidae; genus Ostrinia; species Ostrinia nubilalis. The sequence continues at coordinate 8,927,352 of NC_087109.1, read as the reverse complement.
TCTAATTGCTGAATCTGCCATGTCAGTCAATGATTTAGGAGCATTAGTAAGCAAGGTACGAGACATTGTAAAATTTTTCAAGAGCAGTGTAATCCTCAGTGACTCTTTACGTCAAAAGCAAACTGGGTCTCAACCTCTCAAACTGATTTTAGACGTGAAGACTCGGTGGAATTCCGTCTATTATATGCTACAGAGATACATTGAATTAGCACCAATAGTTCATCAAATTTTGATGTTAAATACAAAAGCACCACCCACACCATCGGCTGTAGAAATGCAAAATATTAAAACATTGATTTGTATTTTGAAACCGCTGGAGTATGTAACCAAAGAGTTATCAGGTGAACAGTATGTAACCATTAGTAAAATAATTCCGATGGTGAACTGTTTGAAGACGCAGATTAATACTATACCTATGGCTGTAGGTGATGGTGATGATCCCCATGGAAAGGTAATAGATACAGTAAAAAAAGAAATCCTAAAACAGATAGAACGCCGATTCGGACATATTGAAGGTAATTATTTGATTGCAATGTCATGTTTGCTAGATCCGAGATTCAAGAATATCCATTTTCAGGACGCTAAAGCTTGTGCAAAGGCAATTTCTTCACTGAGAAGATATATAACAACGTCTCCTAGTGTTATCGGCAGCGATCATGACAGCGATTCCTCTCTTGAAACAACTTACGATTTTTGGAGTCACCACAAGAAATTAGCTCACACGAAAAAGCGAAGTAAAACCAGTGCTTCATCACAGTTTGAAAATAAGGATGAAATAAGCCATTATTTATCTACACAGGTTTCGCCACTCTCTTTGGATCCTCTGAAACAATGGGAAGACATGAAAGTTGTTTTCCCAAAATTATATAAATTGGCACGAGAATTTTTATCGATTCCTGCGACTTCAGTGCCCTCAGAAAGATTGTTTTCGAAAGCTGGAAGTACAATTACTAAAACCCGTAACCGCCTATCGCCAAAAAGGCTCGACAAACTTCTTTTCTTGAGCGATTGTACCGAGGAGGAATGGGATTTATAATATTTTAGATTAAAAAATTGTGGCTTTACTTACAGGTTGTTTTTATTTATCTTAGGGCTGATTTATCCATCGTAAGGTATAAGTTAACAAACCAATAAAGTATAACTCAGCGAATCAAAGTTGTCTACACCTTCATATTTATAATAAATGCATAACATAAAGTGACACTTACTTTTAATCATATTACACTTTATTGGTCTGTTAAGTGTTATCAGACGATGGAAAAATCAGCCCTTATAATTATATATGTACCATTTGTTACTTTTTCATTTTCTCTTACTGTATGAATGAAGGTACAGACGATACTTACTGAACTGACTAACATTGACAAACTAACGTATGGCGTAGGCCCTGCCTGAGAAAAGAACTCGATACTTTGAGGTATCGATACTTTTGTGTCGATTCTTTTACGAGTACGATACTTTTTTATCGATACTACTCATGAGTACAGTATCGATACTTTCTATTCGATACCGTGTCCCTACCTTTACCATCCACAGTTCATATCTGCAATAATATGCAAATCATGGTCTGGGAAATCTCACACCTAAATGCACAGATTCTGCTCAGTTTTTCTGGCACCTCCCCATCATCTGATGCCACTTTTAGCTTCCCCCCAACTGTCCACATGAAGACTCACCTATTCAGATGTGATGGCCAGGTATATCATACTGAGCTATATGACCTTGTCTCTCTGAACACCACAGGACTGTCCTTCTCTAGAACTATTGTGCCGTATGAAAAACTTGACCTTATCCAAGAGGATCATTTCTCCGAGAGTGAACCGAACAGCCCTCTCACTTATGGGCTGTGGCACACCTTCATGAATTGGCTTCCTCTAATTGTCACAGTCCTCATCATCATGACTGCACTTTCCATTCTTAGCTGCCTCAGACACCTACTCACTTAGAATGGAAATGCAGTTGTGATCAGACCCTAGGCTCCACAACCAGTCCTCCTCATTGTACTCTATTTCTATTTCTTCCAAAATCTTCATCCGCTTCTACCCACACCTGGCTTGTGTGTCTGCAACAAACGTGTAATGTGCTATTACTTGTAAGTCGTCAATAAAAATTGTGAAATTCATCAGCGCCTATAATTTTAGAATAAAGAAGCCCTGCTCTTTACACTGAAGGATATTTAGTTGCCGATAGCAGGAATTTGCCGAAAGTCGATTATTTCATGCTATTGCAGTACATGCACGAGAATGAATGCTACAATGTTGCAGAGATACGTAGTGCTAAGGCATTACTAGCATCACGGGAAGCCTATGTCGACACAGCCGTAGGATATGTAGAAATCAAGAGAGAAGGAAACTCATGCACCGTTAAATGCAGGGTAACACCCGAACATAAAGTGAAAGCGAAGTTGTACCAAGTTTCAGCTGTCATTGACGAATCTGCCGAAAAGATAGTCACGGTAGAATGCAACGACTGCGCAGCTTCTGCAGGAGGATGCAAACATGCAATCTGTTTTGCCATTTGGCTTATAAAAAGGTCTGATGAACCTTCTACTACATCAACAACATGCTATTGGAGTAAACCAAAACTTGCTGGAGCTGTAGGTGACCAGCAGTTCATCTTAGCCAAAAACATAGGCAAAAAGAAAAAAAATCCGGACAATCTAAACATAAGTGTCAATCTGTCTATGTTCTCTGAAGAATGCAAGAGGCGAAAACTGACTACTGGAATGATTTTAAATTACTGTGGGAATCAACAGCCCACATTAAATGACTTTACGGTATTCAATTTGGTGCTGCAGTTTGTCCACCAATTTTATGATCACAGTTATGACAATTTAAAATCATTTTGTGCCAGTTGTGGCACAATTAACTGAAGATGTGGTTAAAAGCATTGCTGAAGCTACAAAAGCTCAAGACCACATTAAATGTATACAGTTAAACACTGTTACCTATGGTCTCAAGTCATCCTCGTACCTGGCTACGCGTTGTCTCATAGATCTTTCTGATAAATATAAGGATTTATATCCACGTGCATCATCAATACTTAACAATACCTTCGTAGATGATATGCTCCCAACCACTAACACTGAAACTGAATTGTTGAAAATGCAGGAGGAAATTATAGATCTTCTCGCCCTGGGAGGTAGGCTCACACATAGTCGGGTAAATAAATTAATACTTGTTACTAAGGTGGAAACTGATACTGCTATCCTCCGCACCAGTGTCTCTTTAGTCACTATGGCGACACCTGGGCTTGAGTTGATGGTGATGCTTGTCCTTTATGGACTAGTAGGAGGTTTAAGAATTGACGAACTAGAATCTACGCTTCGTAAATCTCCCACAGTTTGGATGGAAGATTACTCTGAAACGACACGAACTCCCAGAACTATTGATGGGAATAACTGGAAATCAAACACAGCAGGCAAATTCTCTATGGAAAGTCGTTCTGGTCCACATAGAGTCAACCCTCCAATGAGCTTATTGCTGCAGACTGGTGATGTAGGAGATCGTTCCATGGTTTCCAAATCAGGGGTTATCAGAAGCGGTCCAGAATTAGCAGCACTGTCAGACATGTCCCTTTCTAACAGAAAAGGTGTCCCTTCCTGCAATGCTGAACAAGTCCAAGACCGAATCATTTTCTCTCACTGCCCTGGTGAAATGACAGTAATCACTATAGCAGGATCCATGAAAATGACATGCTCACAAATTGAATCCAGGACATTCTTTGGACCCATCATACTCAAATCTCCATCATGCCAGCAATCCTTTGTATTTTTGAAAGAGTGTGATATTTTGCTAAGAAGTGGACTGTCCAATAGTAACTGCGAGCAATATAAACTAGGGGCCGTGATAATTGGACAGTGGGTTGCTATTGGTCTACTGATTCTAACTTTTGTGATTACGGTCCTATGGATGGTAAAGTTGCAGAAGGGTGTTATTGTGAACGGGAAGAAAGGTTTTTTGAAATATGCTAGCTGTCATTATGAGATGGATCTTGAGGAATACTATGGGGATGATGGGAATAAAGTAGTGTCTCTGATGGAAGATCAATCACACATAAATGCCAGCATAAGACAGGTAAGAATCAGCGTATTAAAGTTCTTCTTCCTTATATTACTATGCAGGCCTGTTTCGGTTGATTCCTACAGCCTAGGCTCTCAATATGACTCAACTCACCTCCGATTTGTGTACACCATAGAGATGGCTGATTCAGAGGTTATAGACCTTGGCTCTGTTGCTATTAGAAGAGAATCAGTCCTCTATAGTGCTCAGCTAGAGCCGCTATTCAAGACAGCACCCTGGACATTAAATCACAGGGATGATTATTATTGCCAGTGGAAATCCTGTGACAAGATTACTAGTTGTGGATTAACTGTGTTGCCATTCAAATCAAATGACACGGCTTTGGGATCAGCACTGGGTCTCAATACTAGTATCCCAAACTACTCCTCTTGTTTGAAGATCTATGGATACTGTACTTTTGGATGGGGTTGCAAAATGTTTGGATTCAATGTGGTTCACAAGTATGAAGAGGCAGTGATGGTTTACTCTGTATCCCATGGAGGTTCTCATGGAGGACACATAACTGTCCCTCCAGGCTGCTTGATGGACTCCTTAAATGATAAGTCCACTGGGATGCTGAAGGATTTTTATGCCCTATACTCTGACAGACGTGGCCTCTGGCTATGTCATGAGTCCTTATTCAGCTTGAAGCCAACTGCATCCATGCTAGGGGACTATCAAGTGTTTGCAGATGGGTCAGTGAACTTTATGTCCCAGGATGTATCCTGTGCACCTGATTGGGAGAGACCTAGCATATGTCGTTATCCCAAATCATTCATGAAATCATTATCCAACCTATGTCACAGGCCCTCAGAACTAGGTTACACTGTGTCTCTAGACCCCAAAAACTCAATGATCTCATGGAGACAATCAGGCAGTTCAACTATTAGGATTAGGTGTGACCGTGAGTTACCTTTACCATCCACAGTTCATATCTGCAATAATATGCAAATCATGGTCTGGGAAATCTCACACCTAAATGCACAGATTCTGCTCAGTTTTTCTGGCACCTCCCCATCATCTGATGCCACTTTTAGCTTCCCCCCAACTGTCCACATGAAGACTCACCTATTCAGATGTGATGGCCAGGTATATCATACTGAGCTATATGACCTTGTCTCTCTGAACACCACAGGACTGTCCTTCTCTAGAACTATTGTGCCGTATGAAAAACTTGACCTTATCCAAGAGGATCATTTCTCCGAGAGTGAACCGAACAGCCCTCTCACTTATGGGCTGTGGCACACCTTCATGAATTGGCTTCCTCTAATTGTCACAGTCCTCATCATCATGACTGCACTTTCCATTCTTAGCTGCCTCAGACACCTACTCACTTAGAATGGAAATGCAGTTGTGATCAGACCCTAGGCTCCACAACCAGTCCTCCTCATTGTACTCTATTTCTATTTCTTCCAAAATCTTCATCCGCTTCTACCCACACCTGGCTTGTGTGTCTGCAACAAACGTGTAATGTGCTATTACTTGTAAGTCGTCAATAAAAATTGTGAAATTCATCAGCGCCTATAATTTTAGAATAAAGAAGCCCTGCTCTTTACACTGAAGGATATTTAGTTGCCGATAGCAGGAATTTGCCGAAAGTCGATTATTTCATGCTATTGCAGTACATGCACGAGAATGAATGCTACAATGTTGCAGAGATACGTAGTGCTAAGGCATTACTAGCATCACGGGAAGCCTATGTCGACACAGCCGTAGGATATGTAGAAATCAAGAGAGAAGGAAACTCATGCACCGTTAAATGCAGGGTAACACCCGAACATAAAGTGAAAGCGAAGTTGTACCAAGTTTCAGCTGTCATTGACGAATCTGCCGAAAAGATAGTCACGGTAGAATGCAACGACTGCGCAGCTTCTGCAGGAGGATGCAAACATGCAATCTGTTTTGCCATTTGGCTTATAAAAAGGTCTGATGAACCTTCTACTACATCAACAACATGCTATTGGAGTAAACCAAAACTTGCTGGAGCTGTAGGTGACCAGCAGTTCATCTTAGCCAAAAACATAGGCAAAAAGAAAAAAAATCCGGACAATCTAAACATAAGTGTCAATCTGTCTATGTTCTCTGAAGAATGCAAGAGGCGAAAACTGACTACTGGAATGATTTTAAATTACTGTGGGAATCAACAGCCCACATTAAATGACTTTACGGTATTCAATTTGGTGCTGCAGTTTGTCCACCAATTTTATGATCACAGTTATGACAATTTAAAATCATTTTGTGCCAGTTGTGGCACAATTAACTGAAGATGTGGTTAAAAGCATTGCTGAAGCTACAAAAGCTCAAGACCACATTAAATGTATACAGTTAAACACTGTTACCTATGGTCTCAAGTCATCCTCGTACCTGGCTACGCGTTGTCTCATAGATCTTTCTGATAAATATAAGGATTTATATCCACGTGCATCATCAATACTTAACAATACCTTCGTAGATGATATGCTCCCAACCACTAACACTGAAACTGAATTGTTGAAAATGCAGGAGGAAATTATAGATCTTCTCGCCCTGGGAGGTAGGCTCACACATAGTCGGGTAAATAAATTAATACTTGTTACTAAGGTGGAAACTGATACTGCTATCCTCCGCACCAGTGTCTCTTTAGTCACTATGGCGACACCTGGGCTTGAGTTGATGGTGATGCTTGTCCTTTATGGACTAGTAGGAGGTTTAAGAATTGACGAACTAGAATCTACGCTTCGTAAATCTCCCACAGTTTGGATGGAAGATTACTCTGAAACGACACGAACTCCCAGAACTATTGATGGGAATAACTGGAAATCAAACACAGCAGGCAAATTCTCTATGGAAAGTCGTTCTGGTCCACATAGAGTCAACCCTCCAATGAGCTTATTGCTGCAGACTGGTGATGTAGGAGATCGTTCCATGGTTTCCAAATCAGGGGTTATCAGAAGCGGTCCAGAATTAGCAGCACTGTCAGACATGTCCCTTTCTAACAGAAAAGGTGTCCCTTCCTGCAATGCTGAACAAGTCCAAGACCGAATCATTTTCTCTCACTGCCCTGGTGAAATGACAGTAATCACTATAGCAGGATCCATGAAAATGACATGCTCACAAATTGAATCCAGGACATTCTTTGGACCCATCATACTCAAATCTCCATCATGCCAGCAATCCTTTGTATTTTCGAAAGAGTGTGATATTTTGCTAAGAAGTGGACTGTCCAATAGTAACTGCGAGCAATATAAACTAGGGGCCGTGATAATTGGACAGTGGGTTGCTATTGGTCTACTGATTCTAACTTTTGTGATTACGGTCCTATGGATGGTAAAGTTGCAGAAGGGTGTTATTGTGAACGGGAAGAAAGGTTTTTTGAAATATGCTAGCTGTCATTATGAGATGGATCTTGAGGAATACTATGGGGATGATGGGAATAAAGTAGTGTCTCTGATGGAAGATCAATCACACATAAATGCCAGCATAAGACAGGTAAGAATCAGCGTATTAAAGTTCTTCTTCCTTATATTACTATTTTATTTTTATTTATTTTATTTTATTCGGATAACCAACAGCAATACAATACAAATAATGGGACCTTAAATTATGTATCTGCTTAGCCATTTATAGGTAATCGCAAATGGAAGTTAAGATGCAAATAGACCATATGCCATAGCAGACATTAAAAGAATTTACAAGTGAAAACTTAACAGTAAACAATGCTTTTTAAGCGCCGCTGGAGTGGGAGTCGAAAAAGTTTGAATTGAATAATTTATTTATGGTAGTGGGTTTCGTTCGAAATAATTCTAGATTCTATGCAGGCCTGTTTCGGTTGATTCCTACAGCCTAGGCTCTCAATATGACTCAACTCACCTCCGATTTGTGTACACCATAGAGATGGCTGATTCAGAGGTTATAGACCTTGGCTCTGTTGCTATTAGAAGAGAATCAGTCCTCTATAGTGCTCAGCTAGAGCCGCTATTCAAGACAGCACCCTGGACATTAAATCACAGGGATGATTATTATTGCCAGTGGAAATCCTGTGACAAGATTACTAGTTGTGGATTAACTGTGTTGCCATTCAAATCAAATGACACGGCTTTGGGATCAGCACTGGGTCTCAATACTAGTATCCCAAACTACTCCTCTTGTTTGAAGATCTATGGATACTGTACTTTTGGATGGGGTTGCAAAATGTTTGGATTCAATGTGGTTCACAAGGATGAAGAGGCAGTGATGGTTTACTCTGTATCCCATGGAGGTTCTCATGGAGGACACATAACTGTCCCTCCAGGCTGCTTGATGGACTCCTTAAATGATAAGTCCACTGGGATGCTGAAGGATTTTTATGCCCTATACTCTAACAGACGTGGCCTCTGGCTACTTATTCAGCTTGAAGCCAACTGCATCCATGCTAGGGGACTATCAAGTGTTTGCAGATGGGTCAGTGAACTTTATGTCCCAGGATGTATCCTGTGCACCTGATTGGGAGAGACCTAGCATATGTCGTTATCCCAAATCATTCATGAAATCATTATCCAACCTATGTCACAGGCCCTCAGAACTAGGTTACACTGTGTCTCTAGACCCCAAAAACTCAATGATCTCATGGAGACAATCAGGCAGTTCAACTATTAGGATTAGGTGTGACCGTGAGTTACCTTTACCATCCACAGTTCATATCTGCAATAATATGCAAATCATGGTCTGGGAAATCTCACACCTAAATGCACAGATTCTGCTCAGTTTTTCTGGCACCTCCCCATCATCTGATGCCACTTTTAGCTTCCCCCCAACTGTCCACATGAAGACTCACCTATTCAGATGTGATGGCCAGGTATATCATACTGAGCTATATGACCTTGTCTCTCTGAACACCACAGGACTGTCCTTCTCTAGAACTATTGTGCCGTATGAAAAACTTGACCTTATCCAAGAGGATCATTTCTCCGAGAGTGAACCGAACAGCCCTCTCACTTATGGGCTGTGGCACACCTTCATGAATTGGCTTCCTCTAATTGTCACAGTCCTCATCATCATGACTGCACTTTCCATTCTTAGCTGCCTCAGACACCTACTCACTTAGAATGGAAATGCAGTTGTGATCAGACCCTAGGCTCCACAACCAGTCCTCCTCATTGTACTCTATTTCTATTTCTTCCAAAATCTTCATCCGCTTCTACCCACACCTGGCTTGTGTGTCTGCAACAAACGTGTAATGTGCTATTACTTGTAAGTCGTCAATAAAAATTGTGAAATTCATCAGCGCCTATAATTTTAGAATAAAGAAGCCCTGCTCTTTACACTGAAGGATATTTAGTTGCCGATAGCAGGAATTTGCCGAAAGTCGATTATTTCATGCTATTGCAGTACATGCACGAGAATGAATGCTACAATGTTGCAGAGATACGTAGTGCTAAGGCATTACTAGCATCACGGGAAGCCTATGTCGACACAGCCGTAGGATATGTAGAAATCAAGAGAGAAGGAAACTCATGCACCGTTAAATGCAGGGTAACACCCGAACATAAAGTGAAAGCGAAGTTGTACCAAGTTTCAGCTGTCATTGACGAATCTGCCGAAAAGATAGTCACGGTAGAATGCAACGACTGCGCAGCTTCTGCAGGAGGATGCAAACATGCAATCTGTTTTGCCATTTGGCTTATAAAAAGGTCTGATGAACCTTCTACTACATCAACAACATGCTATTGGAGTAAACCAAAACTTGCTGGAGCTGTAGGTGACCAGCAGTTCATCTTAGCCAAAAACATAGGCAAAAAGAAAAAAAATCCGGACAATCTAAACATAAGTGTCAATCTGTCTATGTTCTCTGAAGAATGCAAGAGGCGAAAACTGACTACTGGAATGATTTTAAATTACTGTGGGAATCAACAGCCCACATTAAATGACTTTACGGTATTCAATTTGGTGCTGCAGTTTGTCCACCAATTTTATGATCACAGTTATGACAATTTAAAATCATTTTGTGCCAGTTGTGGCACAATTAACTGAAGATGTGGTTAAAAGCATTGCTGAAGCTACAAAAGCTCAAGACCACATTAAATGTATACAGTTAAACACTGTTACCTATGGTCTCAAGTCATCCTCGTACCTGGCTACGCGTTGTCTCATAGATCTTTCTGATAAATATAAGGATTTATATCCACGTGCATCATCAATACTTAACAATACCTTCGTAGATGATATGCTCCCAACCACTAACACTGAAACTGAATTGTTGAAAATGCAGGAGGAAATTATAGATCTTCTCGCCCTGGGAGGTAGGCTCACACATAGTCGGGTAAATAAATTAATACTTGTTACTAAGGTGGAAACTGATACTGCTATCCTCCGCACCAGTGTCTCTTTAGTCACTATGGCGACACCTGGGCTTGAGTTGATGGTGATGCTTGTCCTTTATGGACTAGTAGGAGGTTTAAGAATTGACGAACTAGAATCTACGCTTCGTAAATCTCCCACAGTTTGGATGGAAGATTACTCTGAAACGACACGAACTCCCAGAACTATTGATGGGAATAACTGGAAATCAAACACAGCAGGCAAATTCTCTATGGAAAGTCGTTCTGGTCCACATAGAGTCAACCCTCCAATGAGCTTATTGCTGCAGACTGGTGATGTAGGAGATCGTTCCATGGTTTCCAAATCAGGGGTTATCAGAAGCGGTCCAGAATTAGCAGCACTGTCAGACATGTCCCTTTCTAACAGAAAAGGTGTCCCTTCCTGCAATGCTGAACAAGTCCAAGACCGAATCATTTTCTCTCACTGCCCTGGTGAAATGACAGTAATCACTATAGCAGGATCCATGAAAATGACATGCTCACAAATTGAATCCAGGACATTCTTTGGACCCATCATACTCAAATCTCCATCATGCCAGCAATCCTTTGTATTTTCGAAAGAGTGTGATATTTTGCTAAGAAGTGGACTGTCCAATAGTAACTGCGAGCAATATAAACTAGGGGCCGTGATAATTGGACAGTGGGTTGCTATTGGTCTACTGATTCTAACTTTTGTGATTACGGTCCTATGGATGGTAAAGTTGCAGAAGGGTGTTATTGTGAACGGGAAGAAAGGTTTTTTGAAATATGCTAGCTGTCATTATGAGATGGATCTTGAGGAATACTATGGGGATGATGGGAATAAAGTAGTGTCTCTGATGGAAGATCAATCACACATAAATGTCAGCATAAGACAGGTAAGAATCAGCGTATTAAAGTTCTTCTTCCTTATATTACTATGCAGGCCTGTTTCGGTTGATTCCTACAGCCTAGGCTCTCAATATGACTCAACTCACCTCCGATTTGTGTACACCATAGAGATGGCTGATTCAGAGGTTATAGACCTTGGCTCTGTTGCTATTAGAAGAGAATCAGTCCTCTATAGTGCTCAGCTAGAGCCGCTATTCAAGACAGCACCCTGGACATTAAATCACAGGGATGATTATTATTGCCAGTGGAAATCCTGTGACAAGATTACTAGTTGTGGATTAACTGTGTTGCCATTCAAATCAAATGACACGGCTTTGGGATCAGCACTGGGTCTCAATACTAGTATCCCAAACTACTCCTCTTGTTTGAAGATCTATGGATACTGTACTTTTGGATGGGGTTGCAAAATGTTTGGATTCAATGTGGTTCACAAGGATGAAGAGGCAGTGATGGTTTACTCTGTATCCCATGGAGGTTCTCATGGAGGACACATAACTGTCCCTCCAGGCTGCTTGATGGACTCCTTAAATGATAAGTCCACTGGGATGCTGAAGGATTTTTATGCCCTATACTCTGACAGACGTGGCCTCTGGCTATGTCATGAGTCCTTATTCAGCTTGAAGCCAACTGCATCCATGCTAGGGGACTATCAAGTGTTTGCAGATGGGTCAGTGAACTTTATGTCCCAGGATGTATCCTGTGCACCTGATTGGGAGAGACCTAGCATATGTCGTTATCCCAAATCATTCATGAAATCATTATCCAACCTATGTCACAGGCCCTCAGAACTAGGTTACACTGTGTCTCTAGACCCCAAAAACTCAATGATCTCATGGAGACAATCAGGCAGTTCAACTATTAGGATTAGGTGTGACCGTGAGTTACCTTTACCATCCACAGTTCATATCTGCAATAATATGCAAATCATGGTCTGGGAAATCTCACACCTAAATGCACAGATTCTGCTCAGTTTTTCTGGCACCTCCCCATCATCTGATGCCACTTTTAGCTTCCCCCCAACTGTCCACATGAAGACTCACCTATTCAGATGTGATGGCCAGGTATATCATACTGAGCTATATGACCTTGTCTCTCTGAACACCACAGGACTGTCCTTCTCTAGAACTATTGTGCCGTATGAAAAACTTGACCTTATCCAAGAGGATCATTTCTCCGAGAGTGAACCGAACAGCCCTCTCACTTATGGGCTGTGGCACACCTTCATGAATTGGCTTCCTCTAATTGTCACAGTCCTCATCATCATGACTGCACTTTCCATTCTTAGCTGCCTCAGACACCTACTCACTTAGAATGGAAATGCAGTTGTGATCAGACCCTAGGCTCCACAACCAGTCCTCCTCATTGTACTCTATTTCTATTTCTTCCAAAATCTTCATCCGCTTCTACCCACACCTGGCTTGTGTGTCTGCAACAAACGTGTAATGTGCTATTACTTGTAAGTCGTCAATAAAAATTGTGAAATTCATCAGCGCCTATAATTTTAGAATAAAGAAGCCCTGCTCTTTACACTGAAGGATATTTAGTTGCCGATAGCAGGAATTTGCCGAAAGTCGATTATTTCATGCTATTGCAGTACATGCACGAGAATGAATGCTACAATGTTGCAGAGATACGTAGTGCTAAGGCATTACTAGCATCACGGGAAGCCTATGTCGACACAGCCGTAGGATATGTAGAAATCAAGAGAGAAGGAAACTCATGCACCGTTAAATGCAGGGTAACACCCGAACATAAAGTGAAAGCGAAGTTGTACCAAGTTTCAGCTGTCATTGACGAATCTGCCGAAAAGATAGTCACGGTAGAATGCAACGACTGCGCAGCTTCTGCAGGAGGATGCAAACATGCAATCTGTTTTGCCATTTGGCTTATAAAAAGGTCTGATGAACCATCTACTACATCAACAACATGCTATTGGAGTAAACCAAAACTTGCTGGAGCTGTAGGTGACCAGCAGTTCATCTTAGCCAAAAACATAGGCAAAAAGAAAAAAAATCCGGACAATCTAAACATAAGTGTCAATCTGTCTATGTTCTCTGAAGAATGCAAGAGGCGAAAACTGACTACTGGAATGATTTTAAATTACTGTGGGAATCAACAGCCCACATTAAATGACTTTACGGTATTCAATTTGGTGCTGCAGTTTGTCCACCAATTTTATGATCACAGTTATGACAATTTAAAATCATTTTGTGCCAGTTGTGGCACAATTAACTGAAGATGTGGTTAAAAGCATTGCTGAAGCTACAAAAGCTCAAGACCACATTAAATGTATACAGTTAAACACTGTTACCTATGGTCTCAAGTCATCCTCGTACCTGGCTACGCGTTGTCTCATAGATCTTTCTGATAAATATAAGGATTTATATCCACGTGCATCATCAATACTTAACAATACCTTCGTAGATGATATGCTCCCAACCACTAACACTGAAACTGAATTGTTGAAAATGCAGGAGGAAATTATAGATCTTCTCGCCCTGGGAGGTAGGCTCACACATAGTCGGGTAAATAAATTAATACTTGTTACTAAGGTGGAAACTGATACTGCTATCCTCCGCACCAGTGTCTCTTTAGTCACTATGGCGACACCTGGGCTTGAGTTGATGGTGATGCTTGTCCTTTATGGACTAGTAGGAGGTTTAAGAATTGACGAACTAGAATCTACGCTTCGTAAATCTCCCACAGTTTGGATGGAAGATTACTCTGAAACGACACGAACTCCCAGAACTATTGATGGGAATAACTGGAAATCAAACACAGCAGGCAAATTCTCTATGGAAAGTCGTTCTGGTCCACATAGAGTCAACCCTCCAATGAGCTTATTGCTGCAGACTGGTGATGTAGGAGATCGTTCCATGGTTTCCAAATCAGGGGTTATCAGAAGCGGTCCAGAATTAGCAGCACTGTCAGACATGTCCCTTTCTAACAGAAAAGGTGTCCCTTCCTGCAATGCTGAACAAGTCCAAGACCGAATCATTTTCTCTCACTGCCCTGGTGAAATGACAGTAATCACTATAGCAGGATCCATGAAAATGACATGCTCACAAATTGAATCCAGGACATTCTTTGGACCCATCATACTCAAATCTCCATCATGCCAGCAATCCTTTGTATTTTCGAAAGAGTGTGATATTTTGCTAAGAAGTGGACTGTCCAATAGTAACTGCGAGCAATATAAACTAGGGGCCGTGATAATTGGACAGTGGGTTGCTATTGGTCTACTGATTCTAACTTTTGTGATTACGGTCCTATGGATGGTAAAGTTGCAGAAGGGTGTTATTGTGAACGGGAAGAAAGGTTTTTTGAAATATGCTAGCTGTCATTATGAGATGGATCTTGAGGAATACTATGGGGATGATGGGAATAAAGTAGTGTCTCTGATGGAAGATCAATCACACATAAATGCCAGCATAAGACAGGTAAGAATCAGCGTATTAAAGTTCTTCTTCCTTATATTACTATTTTATTTTTATTTATTTTATTTTATTCGGATAACCAACAGCAATACAATACAAATAATGGGACCTTAAATTATGTATCTGCTTAGCCATTTATAGGTAATCGCAAATGGAAGTTAAGATGCAAATAGACCATATGCCATAGCAGACATTAAAAGAATTTACAAGTGAAAACTTAACAGTAAACAATGCTTTTTAAGCGCCGCTGGAGTGGGAGTCGAAAAAGTTTGAATTGAATAATTTATTTATGGTAGTGGGTTTCGTTCGAAATAATTCTAGATTCTATGCAGGCCTGTTTCGGTTGATTCCTACAGCCTAGGCTCTCAATATGACTCAACTCACCTCCGATTTGTGTACACCATAGAGATGGCTGATTCAGAGGTTATAGACCTTGGCTCTGTTGCTATTAGAAGAGAATCAGTCCTCTATAGTGCTCAGCTAGAGCCGCTATTCAAGACAGCACCCTGGACATTAAATCACAGGGATGATTATTATTGCCAGTGGAAATCCTGTGACAAGATTACTAGTTGTGGATTAACTGTGTTGCCATTCAAATCAAATGACACGGCTTTGGGATCAGCACTGGGTCTCAATACTAGTATCCCAAACTACTCCTCTTGTTTGAAGATCTATGGATACTGTACTTTTGGATGGGGTTGCAAAATGTTTGGATTCAATGTGGTTCACAAGGATGAAGAGGCAGTGATGGTTTACTCTGTATCCCATGGAGGTTCTCATGGAGGACACATAACTGTCCCTCCAGGCTGCTTGATGGACTCCTTAAATGATAAGTCCACTGGGATGCTGAAGGATTTTTATGCCCTATACTCTGACAGACGTGGCCTCTGGCTATGTCATGAGTCCTTATTCAGCTTGAAGCCAACTGCATCCATGCTAGGGGACTATCAAGTGTTTGCAGATGGGTCAGTGAACTTTATGTCCCAGGATGTATCCTGTGCACCTGATTGGGAGAGACCTAGCATATGTCGTTATCCCAAATCATTCATGAAATCATTATCCAACCTATGTCACAGGCCCTCAGAACTAGGTTACACTGTGTCTCTAGACCCCAAAAACTCAATGATCTCATGGAGACAATCAGGCAGTTCAACTATTAGGATTAGGTGTGACCGTGAGTTACCTTTACCATCCACAGTTCATATCTGCAATAATATGCAAATCATGGTCTGGGAAATCTCACACCTAAATGCACAGATTCTGCTCAGTTTTTCTGGCACCTCCCCATCATCTGATGCCACTTTTAGCTTCCCCCCAACTGTCCACATGAAGACTCACCTATTCAGATGTGATGGCCAGGTATATCATACTGAGCTATATGACCTTGTCTCTCTGAACACCACAGGACTGTCCTTCTCTAGAACTATTGTGCCGTATGAAAAACTTGACCTTATCCAAGAGGATCATTTCTCCGAGAGTGAACCGAACAGCCCTCTCACTTATGGGCTGTGGCACACCTTCATGAATTGGCTTCCTCTAATTGTCACAGTCCTCATCATCATGACTGCACTTTCCATTCTTAGCTGCCTCAGACACCTACTCACTTAGAATGGAAATGCAGTTGTGATCAGACCCTAGGCTCCACAACCAGTCCTCCTCATTGTACTCTATTTCTATTTCTTCCAAAATCTTCATCCGCTTCTACCCACACCTGGCTTGTGTGTCTGCAACAAACGTGTAATGTGCTATTACTTGTAAGTCGTCAATAAAAATTGTGAAATTCATCAGCGCCTATAATTTTAGAATAAAGAAGCCCTGCTCTTTACACTGAAGGATATTTAGTTGCCGATAGCAGGAATTTGCCGAAAGTCGATTATTTCATGCTATTGCAGTACATGCACGAGAATGAATGCTACAATGTTGCAGAGATACGTAGTGCTAAGGCATTACTAGCATCACGGGAAGCCTATGTCGACACAGCCGTAGGATATGTAGAAATCAAGAGAGAAGGAAACTCATGCACCGTTAAATGCAGGGTAACACCCGAACATAAAGTGAAAGCGAAGTTGTACCAAGTTTCAGCTGTCATTGACGAATCTGCCGAAAAGATAGTCACGGTAGAATGCAACGACTGCGCAGCTTCTGCAGGAGGATGCAAACATGCAATCTGTTTTGCCATTTGGCTTATAAAAAGGTCTGATGAACCTTCTACTACATCAACAACATGCTATTGGAGTAAACCAAAACTTGCTGGAGCTGTAGGTGACCAGCAGTTCATCTTAGCCAAAAACATAGGCAAAAAGAAAAAAAATCCGGACAATCTAAACATAAGTGTCAATCTGTCTATGTTCTCTGAAGAATGCAAGAGGCGAAAACTGACTACTGGAATGATTTTAAATTACTGTGGGAATCAACAGCCCACATTAAATGACTTTACGGTATTCAATTTGGTGGTGCAGTTTGTCCACCAATTTTATGATCACAGTTATGACAATTTAAAATCATTTTGTGCCAGTTGTGGCACAATTAACTGAAGATGTGGTTAAAAGCATTGCTGAAGCTACAAAAGCTCAAGACCACATTAAATGTATACAGTTAAACACTGTTACCTATGGTCTCAAGTCATCCTCGTACCTGGCTACGCGTTGTCTCATAGATCTTGCTGATAAATATAAGGATTTATATCCACGTGCATCATCAATACTTAACAATACCTTCGTAGATGATATGCTCCCAACCACTAACACTGAAACTGAATTGTTGAAAATGCAGGAGGAAATTATAGATCTTCTCGCCCTGGGAGGTAGGCTCACACATAGTCGGGTAAATAAATTAATACTTGTTACTAAGGTGGAAACTGATACTGCTATCCTCCGCACCAGTGTCTCTTTAGTCACTATGGCGACACCTGGGCTTGAGTTGATGGTGATGCTTGTCCTTTATGGACTAGTAGGAGGTTTAAGAATTGACGAACTAGAATCTACGCTTCGTAAATCTCCCACAGTTTGGATGGAAGATTACTCTGAAACGACACGAACTCCCAGAACTATTGATGGGAATAACTGGAAATCAAACACAGCAGGCAAATTCTCTATGGAAAGTCGTTCTGGTCCACATAGAGTCAACCCTCCAATGAGCTTATTGCTGCAGACTGGTGATGTAGGAGATCGTTCCATGGTTTCCAAATCAGGGGTTATCAGAAGCGGTCCAGAATTAGCAGCACTGTCAGACATGTCCCTTTCTAACAGAAAAGGTGTCCCTTCCTGCAATGCTGAACAAGTCCAAGACCGAATCATTTTCTCTCACTGCCCTGGTGAAATGACAGTAATCACTATAGCAGGATCCATGAAAATGACATGCTCACAAATTGAATCCAGGACATTCTTTGGACCCATCATACTCAAATCTCCATCATGCCAGCAATCCTTTGTATTTTCGAAAGAGTGTGATATTTTGCTAAGAAGTGGACTGTCCAATAGTAACTGCGAGCAATATAAACTAGGGGCCGTGATAATTGGACAGTGGGTTGCTATTGGTCTACTGATTCTAACTTTTGTGATTACGGTCCTATGGATGGTAAAGTTGCAGAAGGGTGTTATTGTGAACGGGAAGAAAGGTTTTTTGAAATATGCTAGCTGTCATTATGAGATGGATCTTGAGGAATACTATGGGGATGATGGGAATAAAGTAGTGTCTCTGATGGAAGATCAATCACACATAAATGCCAGCATAAGACAGGTAAGAATCAGCGTATTAAAGTTCTTCTTCCTTATATTACTATGCAGGCCTGTTTCGGTTGATTACTACAGCCTAGGCTCTCAATATGACTCAACTCACCTCCGATTTGTGTACACCATAGAGATGGCTGATTCAGAGGTTATAGACCTTGGCTCTGTTGCTATTAGAAGAGAATCAGTCCTCTATAGTGCTCAGCTAGAGCCGCTATTCAAGACAGCACCCTGGACATTAAATCACAGGGATGATTATTATTGCCAGTGGAAATCCTGTGACAAGATTACTAGTTGTGGATTAACTGTGTTGCCATTCAAATCAAATGACACGGCTTTGGGATCAGCACTGGGTCTCAATACTAGTATCCCAAACTACTCCTCTTGTTTGAAGATCTATGGATACTGTACTTTTGGATGGGGTTGCAAAATGTTTGGATTCAATGTGGTTCACAAGGATGAAGAGGCAGTGATGGTTTACTCTGTATCCCATGGAGGTTCTCATGGAGGACACATAACTGTCCCTCCAGGCTGCTTGATGGACTCCTTAAATGATAAGTCCACTGGGATGCTGAAGGATTTTTATGCCCTATACTCTGACAGACGTGGCCTCTGGCTATGTCATGAGTCCTTATTCAGCTTGAAGCCAACTGCATCCATGCTAGGGGACTATCAAGTGTTTGCAGATGGGTCAGTGAACTTTATGTCCCAGGATGTATCCTGTGCACCTGATTGGGAGAGACCTAGCATATGTCGTTATCCCAAATCATTCATGAAATCATTATCCAACCTATGTCACAGGCCCTCAGAACTAGGTTACACTGTGTCTCTAGACCCCAAAAACTCAATGATCTCATGGAGACAATCAGGCAGTTCAACTATTAGGATTAGGTGTGACCGTGAGTTACCTTTACCATCCACAGTTCATATCTGCAATAATATGCAAATCATGGTCTGGGAAATCTCACACCTAAATGCACAGATTCTGCTCAGTTTTTCTGGCACCTCCCCATCATCTGATGCCACTTTTAGCTTCCCCCCAACTGTCCACATGAAGACTCACCTATTCAGATGTGATGGCCAGGTATATCATACTGAGCTATATGACCTTGTCTCTCTGAACACCACAGGACTGTCCTTCTCTAGAACTATTGTGCCGTATGAAAAACTTGACCTTATCCAAGAGGATCATTTCTCCGAGAGTGAACCGAACAGCCCTCTCACTTATGGGCTGTGGCACACCTTCATGAATTGGCTTCCTCTAATTGTCACAGTCCTCATCATCATGACTGCACTTTCCATTCTTAGTTGCCTCAGACACCTACTCACTTAGAATGGAAATGCAGTTGTGATCAGACCCTAGGCTCCACAACCAGTCCTCCTCATTGTACTCTATTTCTATTTCTTCCAAAATCTTCATCCGCTTCTACCCACACCTGGCTTGTGTGTCTGCAACAAACGTGTAATGTGCTATTACTTGTAAGTCGTCAATAAAAATTGTGAAATTCATCAGCGCCTATAATTTTAGAATAAAGAAGCCCTGCTCTTTACACTGAAGGATATTTAGTTGCCGATAGCAGGAATTTGCCGAAAGTCGATTATTTCATGCTATTGCAGTACATGCACGAGAATGAATGCTACAATGTTGCAGAGATACGTAGTGCTAAGGCATTACTAGCATCACGGGAAGCCTATGTCGACACAGCCGTAGGATATGTAGAAATCAAGAGAGAAGGAAACTCATGCACCGTTAAATGCAGGGTAACACCCGAACATAAAGTGAAAGCGAAGTTGTACCAAGTTTCAGCTGTCATTGACGAATCTGCCGAAAAGATAGTCACGGTAGAATGCAACGACTGCGCAGCTTCTGCAGGAGGATGCAAACATGCAATCTGTTTTGCCATTTGGCTTATAAAAAGGTCTGATGAACCTTCTACTACATCAACAACATGCTATTGGAGTAAACCAAAACTTGCTGGAGCTGTAGGTGACCAGCAGTTCATCTTAGCCAAAAACATAGGCAAAAAGAAAAAAAATCCGGACAATCTAAACATAAGTGTCAATCTGTCTATGTTCTCTGAAGAATGCAAGAGGCGAAAACTGACTACTGGAATGATTTTAAATTACTGTGGGAATCAACAGCCCACATTAAATGACTTTACGGTATTCAATTTGGTGCTGCAGTTTGTCTACCAATTTTATGATCACAGTTATGACAATTTAAAATCATTTTGTGCCAGTTGTGGCACAATTAACTGAAGATGTGGTTAAAAGCATTGCTGAAGCTACAAAAGCTCAAGACCACATTAAATGTATACAGTTAAACACTGTTACCTATGGTCTCAAGTCATCCTCGTACCTGGCTACGCGTTGTCTCATAGATCTTGCTGATAAATATAAGGATTTATATCCACGTGCATCATCAATACTTAACAATACCTTCGTAGATGATATGCTCCCAACCACTAACACTGAAACTGAATTGTTGAAAATGCAGGAGGAAATTATAGATCTTCTCGCCCTGGGAGGTAGGCTCACACATAGTCGGGTAAATAAATTAATACTTGTTACTAAGGTGGAAACTGATACTGCTATCCTCCGCACCAGTGTCTCTTTAGTCACTATGGCGACACCTGGGCTTGAGTTGATGGTGATGCTTGTCCTTTATGGACTAGTAGGAGGTTTAAGAATTGACGAACTAGAATCTACGCTTCGTAAATCTCCCACAGTTTGGATGGAAGATTACTCTGAAACGACACGAACTCCCAGAACTATTGATGGGAATAACTGGAAATCAAACACAGCAGGCAAATTCTCTATGGAAAGTCGTTCTGGTCCACATAGAGTCAACCCTCCAATGAGCTTATTGCTGCAGACTGGTGATGTAGGAGATCGTTCCATGGTTTCCAAATCAGGGGTTATCAGAAGCGGTCCAGAATTAGCAGCACTGTCAGACATGTCCCTTTCTAACAGAAAAGGTGTCCCTTCCTGCAATGCTGAACAAGTCCAAGACCGAATCATTTTCTCTCACTGCCCTGGTGAAATGACAGTAATCACTATAGCAGGATCCATGAAAATGACATGCTCACAAATTGAATCCAGGACATTCTTTGGACCCATCATACTCAAATCTCCATCATGCCAGCAATCCTTTGTATTTTCGAAAGAGTGTGATATTTTGCTAAGAAGTGGACTGTCCAATAGTAACTGCGAGCAATATAAACTAGGGGCCGTGATAATTGGACAGTGGGTTGCTATTGGTCTACTGATTCTAACTTTTGTGATTACGGTCCTATGGATGGTAAAGTTGCAGAAGGGTGTTATTGTGAACGGGAAGAAAGGTTTTTTGAAATATGCTAGCTGTCATTATGAGATGGATCTTGAGGAATACTATGGGGATGATGGGAATAAAGTAGTGTCTCTGATGGAAGATCAATCACACATAAATGCCAGCATAAGACAGGTAAGAATCAGCGTATTAAAGTTCTTCTTCCTTATATTACTATGCAGACCTGTTTCGGTTGATTCCTACAGCCTAGGCTCTCAATATGACTCAACTCACCTCCGATTTGTGTACACCATAGAGATGGCTGATTCAGAGGTTATAGACCTTGGCTCTGTTGCTATTAGAAGAGAATCAGTCCTCTATAGTGCTCAGCTAGAGCCGCTATTCAAGACAGCACCCTGGACATTAAATCACAGGGATGATTATTATTGCCAGTGGAAATCCTGTGACAAGATTACTAGTTGTGGATTAACTGTGTTGCCATTCAAATCAAATGACACGGCTTTGGGATCAGCACTGGGTCTCAATACTAGTATCCCAAACTACTCCTCTTGTTTGAAGATCTATGGATACTGTACTTTTGGATGGGGTTGCAAAATGTTTGGATTCAATGTGGTTCACAAGGATGAAGAGGCAGTGATGGTTTACTCTGTATCCCATGGAGGTTCTCATGGAGGACACATAACTGTCCCTCCAGGCTGCTTGATGGACTCCTTAAATGATAAGTCCACTGGGATGCTGAAGGATTTTTATGCCCTATACTCTGACAGACGTGGCCTCTGGCTATGTCATGAGTCCTTATTCAGCTTGAAGCCAACTGCATCCATGCTAGGGGACTATCAAGTGTTTGCAGATGGGTCAGTGAACTTTATGTCCCAGGATGTATCCTGTGCACCTGATTGGGAGAGACCTAGCATATGTCGTTATCCCAAATCATTCATGAAATCATTATCCAACCTATGTCACAGGCCCTCAGAACTAGGTTACACTGTGTCTCTAGACCCCAAAAACTCAATGATCTCATGGAGACAATCAGGCAGTTCAACTATTAGGATTAGGTGTGACCGTGAGTTACCTTTACCATCCACAGTTCATATCTGCAATAATATGCAAATCATGGTCTGGGAAATCTCACACCTAAATGCACAGATTCTGCTCAGTTTTTCTGGCACCTCCCCATCATCTGATGCCACTTTTAGCTTCCCCCCAACTGTCCACATGAAGACTCACCTATTCAGATGTGATGGCCAGGTATATCATACTGAGCTATATGACCTTGTCTCTCTGAACACCACAGGACTGTCCTTCTCTAGAACTATTGTGCCGTATGAAAAACTTGACCTTATCCAAGAGGATCATTTCTCCGAGAGTGAACCGAACAGCCCTCTCACTTATGGGCTGTGGCACACCTTCATGAATTGGCTTCCTCTAATTGTCACAGTCCTCATCATCATGACTGCACTTTCCATTCTTAGTTGCCTCAGACACCTACTCACTTAGAATGGAAATGCAGTTGTGATCAGACCCTAGGCTCCACAACCAGTCCTCCTCATTGTACTCTATTTCTATTTCTTCCAAAATCTTCATCCGCTTCTACCCACACCTGGCTTGTGTGTCTGCAACAAACGTGTAATGTGCTATTACTTGTAAGTCGTCAATAAAAATTGTGAAATTCATCAGCGCCTATAATTTTAGAATAAAGAAGCCCTGCTCTTTACACTGAAGGATATTTAGTTGCCGATAGCAGGAATTTGCCGAAAGTCGATTATTTCATGCTATTGCAGTACATGCACGAGAATGAATGCTACAATGTTGCAGAGATACGTAGTGCTAAGGCATTACTAGCATCACGGGAAGCCTATGTCGACACAGCCGTAGGATATGTAGAAATCAAGAGAGAAGGAAACTCATGCACCGTTAAATGCAGGGTAACACCCGAACATAAAGTGAAAGCGAAGTTGTACCAAGTTTCAGCTGTCATTGACGAATCTGCCGAAAAGATAGTCACGGTAGAATGCAACGACTGCGCAGCTTCTGCAGGAGGATGCAAACATGCAATCTGTTTTGCCATTTGGCTTATAAAAAGGTCTGATGAACCTTCTACTACATCAACAACATGCTATTGGAGTAAACCAAAACTTGCTGGAGCTGTAGGTGACCAGCAGTTCATCTTAGCCAAAAACATAGGCAAAAAGAAAAAAAATCCGGACAATCTAAACATAAGTGTCAATCTGTCTATGTTCTCTGAAGAATGCAAGAGGCGAAAACTGACTACTGGAATGATTTTAAATTACTGTGGGAATCAACAGCCCACATTAAATGACTTTACGGTATTCAATTTGGTGCTGCAGTTTGTCCACCAATTTTATGATCACAGTTATGACAATTTAAAATCATTTTGTGCCAGTTGTGGCACAATTAACTGAAGATGTGGTTAAAAGCATTGCTGAAGCTACAAAAGCTCAAGACCACATTAAATGTATACAGTTAAACACTGTTACCTATGGTCTCAAGTCATCCTCGTACCTGGCTACGCGTTGTCTCATAGATCTTGCTGATAAATATAAGGATTTATATCCACTTGCATCATCAATACTTAACAATACCTTCGTAGATGATATGCTCCCAACCACTAACACTGAAACTGAATTGTTGAAAATGCAGGAGGAAATTATAGATCTTCTCGCCCTGGGAGGTAGGCTCACACATAGTCGGGTAAATAAATTAATACTTGTTACTAAGGTGGAAACTGATACTGCTATCCTCCGCACCAGTGTCTCTTTAGTCACTATGGCGACACCTGGGCTTGAGTTGATGGTGATGCTTGTCCTTTATGGACTAGTAGGAGGTTTAAGAATTGACGAACTAGAATCTACGCTTCGTAAATCTCCCACAGTTTGGATGGAAGATTACTCTGAAACGACACGAACTCCCAGAACTATTGATGGGAATAACTGGAAATCAAACACAGCAGGCAAATTCTCTATGGAAAGTCGTTCTGGTCCACATAGAGTCAACCCTCCAATGAGCTTATTGCTGCAGACTGGTGATGTAGGAGATCGTTCCATGGTTTCCAAATCAGGGGTTATCAGAAGCGGTCCAGAATTAGCAGCACTGTCAGACATGTCCCTTTCTAACAGAAAAGGTGTCCCTTCCTGCAATGCTGAACAAGTCCAAGACCGAATCATTTTCTCTCACTGCCCTGGTGAAATGACAGTAATCACTATAGCAGGATCCATGAAAATGACATGCTCACAAATTGAATCCAGGACATTCTTTGGACCCATCATACTCAAATCTCCATCATGCCAGCAATCCTTTGTATTTTCGAAAGAGTGTGATATTTTGCTAAGAAGTGGACTGTCCAATAGTAACTGCGAGCAATATAAACTAGGGGCCGTGATAATTGGACAGTGGGTTGCTATTGGTCTACTGATTCTAACTTTTGTGATTACGGTCCTATGGATGGTAAAGTTGCAGAAGGGTGTTATTGTGAACGGGAAGAAAGGTTTTTTGAAATATGCTAGCTGTCATTATGAGATGGATCTTGAGGAATACTATGGGGATGATGGGAATAAAGTAGTGTCTCTGATGGAAGATCAATCACACATAAATGCCAGCATAAGACAGGTAAGAATCAGCGTATTAAAGTTCTTCTTCCTTATATTACTATGCAGGCCTGTTTCGGTTGATTACTACAGCCTAGGCTCTCAATATGACTCAACTCACCTCCGATTTGTGTACACCATAGAGATGGCTGATTCAGAGGTTATAGACCTTGGCTCTGTTGCTATTAGAAGAGAATCAGTCCTCTATAGTGCTCAGCTAGAGCCGCTATTCAAGACAGCACCCTGGACATTAAATCACAGGGATGATTATTATTGCCAGTGGAAATCCTGTGACAAGATTACTAGTTGTGGATTAACTGTGTTGCCATTCAAATCAAATGACACGGCTTTGGGATCAGCACTGGGTCTCAATACTAGTATCCCAAACTACTCCTCTTGTTTGAAGATCTATGGATACTGTACTTTTGGATGGGGTTGCAAAATGTTTGGATTCAATGTGGTTCACAAGGATGAAGAGGCAGTGATGGTTTACTCTGTATCCCATGGAGGTTCTCATGGAGGACACATAACTGTCCCTCCAGGCTGCTTGATGGACTCCTTAAATGATAAGTCCACTGGGATGCTGAAGGATTTTTATGCCCTATACTCTGACAGACGTGGCCTCTGGCTATGTCATGAGTCCTTATTCAGCTTGAAGCCAACTGCATCCATGCTAGGGGACTATCAAGTGTTTGCAGATGGGTCAGTGAACTTTATGTCCCAGGATGTATCCTGTGCACCTGATTGGGAGAGACCTAGCATATGTCGTTATCCCAAATCATTCATGAAATCATTATCCAACCTATGTCACAGGCCCTCAGAACTAGGTTACACTGTGTCTCTAGACCCCAAAAACTCAATGATCTCATGGAGACAATCAGGCAGTTCAACTATTAGGATTAGGTGTGACCGTGAGTTACCTTTACCATCCACAGTTCATATCTGCAATAATATGCAAATCATGGTCTGGGAAATCTCACACCTAAATGCACAGATTCTGCTCAGTTTTTCTGGCACCTCCCCATCATCTGATGCCACTTTTAGCTTCCCCCCAACTGTCCACATGAAGACTCACCTATTCAGATGTGATGGCCAGGTATATCATACTGAGCTATATGACCTTGTCTCTCTGAACACCACAGGACTGTCCTTCTCTAGAACTATTGTGCCGTATGAAAAACTTGACCTTATCCAAGAGGATCATTTCTCCGAGAGTGAACCGAACAGCCCTCTCACTTATGGGCTGTGGCACACCTTCATGAATTGGCTTCCTCTAATTGTCACAGTCCTCATCATCATGACTGCACTTTCCATTCTTAGCTGCCTCAGACACCTACTCACTTAGAATGGAAATGCAGTTGTGATCAGACCCTAGGCTCCACAACCAGTCCTCCTCATTGTACTCTATTTCTATTTCTTCCAAAATCTTCATCCGCTTCTACCCACACCTGGCTTGTGTGTCTGCAACAAACGTGTAATGTGCTATTACTTGTAAGTCGTCAATAAAAATTGTGAAATTCATCAGCGCCTATAATTTTAGAATAAAGAAGCCCTGCTCTTTACACTGAAGGATATTTAGTTGCCGATAGCAGGAATTTGCCGAAAGTCGATTATTTCATGCTATTGCAGTACATGCACGAGAATGAATGCTACAATGTTGCAGAGATACGTAGTGCTAAGGCATTACTAGCATCACGGGAAGCCTATGTCGACACAGCCGTAGGATATGTAGAAATCAAGAGAGAAGGAAACTCATGCACCGTTAAATGCAGGGTAACACCCGAACATAAAGTGAAAGCGAAGTTGTACCAAGTTTCAGCTGTCATTGACGAATCTGCCGAAAAGATAGTCACGGTAGAATGCAACGACTGCGCAGCTTCTGCAGGAGGATGCAAACATGCAATCTGTTTTGCCATTTGGCTTATAAAAAGGTCTGATGAACCTTCTACTACATCAACAACATGCTATTGGAGTAAACCAAAACTTGCTGGAGCTGTAGGTGACCAGCAGTTCATCTTAGCCAAAAACATAGGCAAAAAGAAAAAAAATCCGGACAATCTAAACATAAGTGTCAATCTGTCTATGTTCTCTGAAGAATGCAAGAGGCGAAAACTGACTACTGGAATGATTTTAAATTACTGTGGGAATCAACAGCCCACATTAAATGACTTTACGGTATTCAATTTGGTGCTGCAGTTTGTCCACCAATTTTATGATCACAGTTATGACAATTTAAAATCATTTTGTGCCAGTTGTGGCACAATTAACTGAAGATGTGGTTAAAAGCATTGCTGAAGCTACAAAAGCTCAAGACCACATTAAATGTATACAGTTAAACACTGTTACCTATGGTCTCAAGTCATCCTCGTACCTGGCTACGCGTTGTCTCATAGATCTTGCTGATAAATATAAGGATTTATATCCACGTGCATCATCAATACTTAACAATACCTTCGTAGATGATATGCTCCCAACCACTAACACTGAAACTGAATTGTTGAAAATGCAGGAGGAAATTATAGATCTTCTCGCCCTGGGAGGTAGGCTCACACATAGTCGGGTAAATAAATTAATACTTGTTACTAAGGTGGAAACTGATACTGCTATCCTCCGCACCAGTGTCTCTTTAGTCACTATGGCGACACCTGGGCTTGAGTTGATGGTGATGCTTGTCCTTTATGGACTAGTAGGAGGTTTAAGAATTGACGAACTAGAATCTACGCTTCGTAAATCTCCCACAGTTTGGATGGAAGATTACTCTGAAACGACACGAACTCCCAGAACTATTGATGGGAATAACTGGAAATCAAACACAGCAGGCAAATTCTCTATGGAAAGTCGTTCTGGTCCACATAGAGTCAACCCTCCAATGAGCTTATTGCTGCAGACTGGTGATGTAGGAGATCGTTCCATGGTTTCCAAATCAGGGGTTATCAGAAGCGGTCCAGAATTAGCAGCACTGTCAGACATGTCCCTTTCTAACAGAAAAGGTGTCCCTTCCTGCAATGCTGAACAAGTCCAAGACCGAATCATTTTCTCTCACTGCCCTGGTGAAATGACAGTAATCACTATAGCAGGATCCATGAAAATGACATGCTCACAAATTGAATCCAGGACATTCTTTGGACCCATCATACTCAAATCTCCATCATGCCAGCAATCCTTTGTATTTTCGAAAGAGTGTGATATTTTGCTAAGAAGTGGACTGTCCAATAGTAACTGCGAGCAATATAAACTAGGGGCCGTGATAATTGGACAGTGGGTTGCTATTGGTCTACTGATTCTAACTTTTGTGATTACGGTCCTATGGATGGTAAAGTTGCAGAAGGGTGTTATTGTGAACGGGAAGAAAGGTTTTTTGAAATATGCTAGCTGTCATTATGAGATGGATCTTGAGGAATACTATGGGGATGATGGGAATAAAGTAGTGTCTCTGATGGAAGATCAATCACACATAAATGCCAGCATAAGACAGGTAAGAATCAGCGTATTAAAGTTCTTCTTCCTTATATTACTATGCAGGCCTGTTTCGGTTGATTCCTACAGCCTAGGCTCTCAATATGACTCAACTCACCTCCGATTTGTGTACACCATAGAGATGGCTGATTCAGAGGTTATAGACCTTGGCTCTGTTGCTATTAGAAGAGAATCAGTCCTCTATAGTGCTCAGCTAGAGCCGCTATTCAAGACAGCACCCTGGACATTAAATCACAGGGATGATTATTATTGCCAGTGGAAATCCTGTGACAAGATTACTAGTTGTGGATTAACTGTGTTGCCATTCAAATCAAATGACACGGCTTTGGGATCAGCACTGGGTCTCAATACTAGTATCCCAAACTACTCCTCTTGTTTGAAGATCTATGGATACTGTACTTTTGGATGGGGTTGCAAAATGTTTGGATTCAATGTGGTTCACAAGGATGAAGAGGCAGTGATGGTTTACTCTGTATCCCATGGAGGTTCTCATGGAGGACACATAACTGTCCCTCCAGGCTGCTTGATGGACTCCTTAAATGATAAGTCCACTGGGATGCTGAAGGATTTTTATGCCCTATACTCTGACAGACGTGGCCTCTGGCTATGTCATGAGTCCTTATTCAGCTTGAAGCCAACTGCATCCATGCTAGGGGACTATCAAGTGTTTGCAGATGGGTCAGTGAACTTTATGTCCCAGGATGTATCCTGTGCACCTGATTGGGAGAGACCTAGCATATGTCGTTATCCCAAATCATTCATGAAATCATTATCCAACCTATGTCACAGGCCCTCAGAACTAGGTTACACTGTGTCTCTAGACCCCAAAAACTCAATGATCTCATGGAGACAATCAGGCAGTTCAACTATTAGGATTAGGTGTGACCGTGAGTTACCTTTACCATCCACAGTTCATATCTGCAATAATATGCAAATCATGGTCTGGGAAATCTCACACCTAAATGCACAGATTCTGCTCAGTTTTTCTGGCACCTCCCCATCATCTGATGCCACTTTTAGCTTCCCCCCAACTGTCCACATGAAGACTCACCTATTCAGATGTGATGGCCAGGTATATCATACTGAGCTATATGACCTTGTCTCTCTGAACACCACAGGACTGTCCTTCTCTAGAACTATTGTGCCGTATGAAAAACTTGACCTTATCCAAGAGGATCATTTCTCCGAGAGTGAACCGAACAGCCCTCTCACTTATGGGCTGTGGCACACCTTCATGAATTGGCTTCCTCTAATTGTCACAGTCCTCATCATCATGACTGCACTTTCCATTCTTAGTTGCCTCAGACACCTACTCACTTAGAATGGAAATGCAGTTGTGATCAGACCCTTGGCTCCACAACCAGTCCTCCTCATTGTACTCTATTTCTATTTCTTCCAAAATCTTCATCCGCTTCTACCCACACCTGGCTTGTGTGTCTGCAACAAACGTGTAATGTGCTATTACTTGTAAGTCGTCAATAAAAATTGTGAAATTCATCAGCGCCTATAATTTTAGAATAAAGAAGCCCTGCTCTTTACACTGAAGGATATTTAGTTGCCGATAGCAGGAATTTGCCGAAAGTCGATTATTTCATGCTATTGCAGTACATGCACGAGAATGAATGCTACAATGTTGCAGAGATACGTAGTGCTAAGGCATTACTAGCATCACGGGAAGCCTATGTCGACACAGCCGTAGGATATGTAGAAATCAAGAGAGAAGGAAACTCATGCACCGTTAAATGCAGGGTAACACCCGAACATAAAGTGAAAGCGAAGTTGTACCAAGTTTCAGCTGTCATTGACGAATCTGCCGAAAAGATAGTCACGGTAGAATGCAACGACTGCGCAGCTTCTGCAGGAGGATGCAAACATGCAATCTGTTTTGCCATTTGGCTTATAAAAAGGTCTGATGAACCTTCTACTACATCAACAACATGCTATTGGAGTAAACCAAAACTTGCTGGAGCTGTAGGTGACCAGCAGTTCATCTTAGCCAAAAACATAGGCAAAAAGAAAAAAAATCCGGACAATCTAAACATAAGTGTCAATCTGTCTATGTTCTCTGAAGAATGCAAGAGGCGAAAACTGACTACTGGAATGATTTTAAATTACTGTGGGAATCAACAGCCCACATTAAATGACTTTACGGTATTCAATTTGGTGCTGCAGTTTGTCCACCAATTTTATGATCACAGTTATGACAATTTAAAATCATTTTGTGCCAGTTGTGGCACAATTAACTGAAGATGTGGTTAAAAGCCACTCAAGAACTTTTCTGCCCCAGCGGCCATCAGCTCTTCGAGCTATGTGCCCCGCCCACTGCCACTTGATTTTAGCGATTCTGCGGGCTATGTCAGTCACTCTGGTTCTCCTACGGATCTCCTCATTTCTGATTCGATCTGGTTCTTGAGTGGCGACCACGAGCTGGAAGACGTAGCGTGGGCAGGCCTCCCACTAGGTGGACCGACGATCTGGTGAAGGTCGCGGGAAGTACCTGGATGCAAGCGGCGCAGGACCGGTCTTTGTGGAAATCCTTGGGGGAGGCCTTTGTCCAGCAGTGGACGTCTTTCGGCTGAAACGAACGAACGAACGAACGTGGTTAAAAGCATTGCTGAAGCTAAAGACACATTAAATGACCACAATTAAATGTATACAGTTAAACACTGTTACCTATGGTCTCAAGTCATCCTCGTACCTGGCTACGCGTTGTCTCATAGATCTTGCTGATAAATATAAGGATTTATATCCACGTGCATCATCAATACTTAACAATACCTTCGTAGATGATATGCTCCCAACCACTAACACTGAAACTGAATTGTTGAAAATGCAGGAGGAAATTATAGATCTTCTCGCCCTGGGAGGTAGGCTCACACATAGTCGGGTAAATAAATTAATACTTGTTACTAAGGTGGAAACTGATACTGCTATCCTCCGCACCAGTGTCTCTTTAGTCACTATGGCGACACCTGGGCTTGAGTTGATGGTGATGCTTGTCCTTTATGGACTAGTAGGAGGTTTAAGAATTGACGAACTAGAATCTACGCTTCGTAAATCTCCCACAGTTTGGATGGAAGATTACTCTGAAACGACACGAACTCCCAGAACTATTGATGGGAATAACTGGAAATCAAACACAGCAGGCAAATTCTCTATGGAAAGTCGTTCTGGTCCACATAGAGTCAACCCTCCAATGAGCTTATTGCTGCAGACTGGTGATGTAGGAGATCGTTCCATGGTTTCCAAATCAGGGGTTATCAGAAGCGGTCCAGAATTAGCAGCACTGTCAGACATGTCCCTTTCTAACAGAAAAGGTGTCCCTTCCTGCAATGCTGAACAAGTCCAAGACCGAATCATTTTCTCTCACTGCCCTGGTGAAATGACAGTAATCACTATAGCAGGATCCATGAAAATGACATGCTCACAAATTGAATCCAGGACATTCTTTGGACCCATCATACTCAAATCTCCATCATGCCAGCAATCCTTTGTATTTTCGAAAGAGTGTGATATTTTGCTAAGAAGTGGACTGTCCAATAGTAACTGCGAGCAATATAAACTAGGGGCCGTGATAATTGGACAGTGGGTTGCTATTGGTCTACTGATTCTAACTTTTGTGATTACGGTCCTATGGATGGTAAAGTTGCAGAAGGGTGTTATTGTGAACGGGAAGAAAGGTTTTTTGAAATATGCTAGCTGTCATTATGAGATGGATCTTGAGGAATACTATGGGGATGATGGGAATAAAGTAGTGTCTCTGATGGAAGATCAATCACACATAAATGCCAGCATAAGACAGGTAAGAATCAGCGTATTAAAGTTCTTCTTCCTTATATTACTATGCAGGCCTGTTTCGGTTGATTACTACAGCCTAGGCTCTCAATATGACTCAACTCACCTCCGATTTGTGTACACCATAGAGATGGCTGATTCAGAGGTTATAGACCTTGGCTCTGTTGCTATTAGAAGAGAATCAGTCCTCTATAGTGCTCAGCTAGAGCCGCTATTCAAGACAGCACCCTGGACATTAAATCACAGGGATGATTATTATTGCCAGTGGAAATCCTGTGACAAGATTACTAGTTGTGGATTAACTGTGTTGCCATTCAAATCAAATGACACGGCTTTGGGATCAGCACTGGGTCTCAATACTAGTATCCCAAACTACTCCTCTTGTTTGAAGATCTATGGATACTGTACTTTTGGATGGGGTTGCAAAATGTTTGGATTCAATGTGGTTCACAAGGATGAAGAGGCAGTGATGGTTTACTCTGTATCCCATGGAGGTTCTCATGGAGGACACATAACTGTCCCTCCAGGCTGCTTGATGGACTCCTTAAATGATAAGTCCACTGGGATGCTGAAGGATTTTTATGCCCTATACTCTGACAGACGTGGCCTCTGGCTATGTCATGAGTCCTTATTCAGCTTGAAGCCAACTGCATCCATGCTAGGGGACTATCAAGTGTTTGCAGATGGGTCAGTGAACTTTATGTCCCAGGATGTATCCTGTGCACCTGATTGGGAGAGACCTAGCATATGTCGTTATCCCAAATCATTCATGAAATCATTATCCAACCTATGTCACAGGCCCTCAGAACTAGGTTACACTGTGTCTCTAGACCCCAAAAACTCAATGATCTCATGGAGACAATCAGGCAGTTCAACTATTAGGATTAGGTGTGACCGTGAGTTACCTTTACCATCCACAGTTCATATCTGCAATAATATGCAAATCATGGTCTGGGAAATCTCACACCTAAATGCACAGATTCTGCTCAGTTTTTCTGGCACCTCCCCATCATCTGATGCCACTTTTAGCTTCCCCCCAACTGTCCACATGAAGACTCACCTATTCAGATGTGATGGCCAGGTATATCATACTGAGCTATATGACCTTGTCTCTCTGAACACCACAGGACTGTCCTTCTCTAGAACTATTGTGCCGTATGAAAAACTTGACCTTATCCAAGAGGATCATTTCTCCGAGAGTGAACCGAACAGCCCTCTCACTTATGGGCTGTGGCACACCTTCATGAATTGGCTTCCTCTAATTGTCACAGTCCTCATCATCATGACTGCACTTTCCATTCTTAGTTGCCTCAGACACCTACTCACTTAGAATGGAAATGCAGTTGTGATCAGACCCTAGGCTCCACAACCAGTCCTCCTCATTGTACTCTATTTCTATTTCTTCCAAAATCTTCATCCGCTTCTACCCACACCTGGCTTGTGTGTCTGCAACAAACGTGTAATGTGCTATTACTTGTAAGTCGTCAATAAAAATTGTGAAATTCATCAGCGCCTATAATTTTAGAATAAAGAAGCCCTGCTCTTTACACTGAAGGATATTTAGTTGCCGATAGCAGGAATTTGCCGAAAGTCGATTATTTCATGCTATTGCAGTACATGCACGAGAATGAATGCTACAATGTTGCAGAGATACGTAGTGCTAAGGCATTACTAGCATCACGGGAAGCCTATGTCGACACAGCCGTAGGATATGTAGAAATCAAGAGAGAAGGAAACTCATGCACCGTTAAATGCAGGGTAACACCCGAACATAAAGTGAAAGCGAAGTTGTACCAAGTTTCAGCTGTCATTGACGAATCTGCCGAAAAGATAGTCACGGTAGAATGCAACGACTGCGCAGCTTCTGCAGGAGGATGCAAACATGCAATCTGTTTTGCCATTTGGCTTATAAAAAGGTCTGATGAACCTTCTACTACATCAACAACATGCTATTGGAGTAAACCAAAACTTGCTGGAGCTGTAGGTGACCAGCAGTTCATCTTAGCCAAAAACATAGGCAAAAAGAAAAAAAATCCGGACAATCTAAACATAAGTGTCAATCTGTCTATGTTCTCTGAAGAATGCAAGAGGCGAAAACTGACTACTGGAATGATTTTAAATTACTGTGGGAATCAACAGCCCACATTAAATGACTTTACGGTATTCAATTTGGTGCTGCAGTTTGTCTACCAATTTTATGATCACAGTTATGACAATTTAAAATCATTTTGTGCCAGTTGTGGCACAATTAACTGAAGATGTGGTTAAAAGCATTGCTGAAGCTACAAAAGCTCAAGACCACATTAAATGTATACAGTTAAACACTGTTACCTATGGTCTCAAGTCATCCTCGTACCTGGCTACGCGTTGTCTCATAGATCTTGCTGATAAATATAAGGATTTATATCCACGTGCATCATCAATACTTAACAATACCTTCGTAGATGATATGCTCCCAACCACTAACACTGAAACTGAATTGTTGAAAATGCAGGAGGAAATTATAGATCTTCTCGCCCTGGGAGGTAGGCTCACACATAGTCGGGTAAATAAATTAATACTTGTTACTAAGGTGGAAACTGATACTGCTATCCTCCGCACCAGTGTCTCTTTAGTCACTATGGCGACACCTGGGCTTGAGTTGATGGTGATGCTTGTCCTTTATGGACTAGTAGGAGGTTTAAGAATTGACGAACTAGAATCTACGCTTCGTAAATCTCCCACAGTTTGGATGGAAGATTACTCTGAAACGACACGAACTCCCAGAACTATTGATGGGAATAACTGGAAATCAAACACAGCAGGCAAATTCTCTATGGAAAGTCGTTCTGGTCCACATAGAGTCAACCCTCCAATGAGCTTATTGCTGCAGACTGGTGATGTAGGAGATCGTTCCATGGTTTCCAAATCAGGGGTTATCAGAAGCGGTCCAGAATTAGCAGCACTGTCAGACATGTCCCTTTCTAACAGAAAAGGTGTCCCTTCCTGCAATGCTGAACAAGTCCAAGACCGAATCATTTTCTCTCACTGCCCTGGTGAAATGACAGTAATCACTATAGCAGGATCCATGAAAATGACATGCTCACAAATTGAATCCAGGACATTCTTTGGACCCATCATACTCAAATCTCCATCATGCCAGCAATCCTTTGTATTTTCGAAAGAGTGTGATATTTTGCTAAGAAGTGGACTGTCCAATAGTAACTGCGAGCAATATAAACTAGGGGCCGTGATAATTGGACAGTGGGTTGCTATTGGTCTACTGATTCTAACTTTTGTGATTACGGTCCTATGGATGGTAAAGTTGCAGAAGGGTGTTATTGTGAACGGGAAGAAAGGTTTTTTGAAATATGCTAGCTGTCATTATGAGATGGATCTTGAGGAATACTATGGGGATGATGGGAATAAAGTAGTGTCTCTGATGGAAGATCAATCACACATAAATGCCAGCATAAGACAGGTAAGAATCAGCGTATTAAAGTTCTTCTTCCTTATATTACTATGCAGACCTGTTTCGGTTGATTCCTACAGCCTAGGCTCTCAATATGACTCAACTCACCTCCGATTTGTGTACACCATAGAGATGGCTGATTCAGAGGTTATAGACCTTGGCTCTGTTGCTATTAGAAGAGAATCAGTCCTCTATAGTGCTCAGCTAGAGCCGCTATTCAAGACAGCACCCTGGACATTAAATCACAGGGATGATTATTATTGCCAGTGGAAATCCTGTGACAAGATTACTAGTTGTGGATTAACTGTGTTGCCATTCAAATCAAATGACACGGCTTTGGGATCAGCACTGGGTCTCAATACTAGTATCCCAAACTACTCCTCTTGTTTGAAGATCTATGGATACTGTACTTTTGGATGGGGTTGCAAAATGTTTGGATTCAATGTGGTTCACAAGGATGAAGAGGCAGTGATGGTTTACTCTGTATCCCATGGAGGTTCTCATGGAGGACACATAACTGTCCCTCCAGGCTGCTTGATGGACTCCTTAAATGATAAGTCCACTGGGATGCTGAAGGATTTTTATGCCCTATACTCTGACAGACTTGGCCTCTGGCTATGTCATGAGTCCTTATTCAGCTTGAAGCCAACTGCATCCATGCTAGGGGACTATCAAGTGTTTGCAGATGGGTCAGTGAACTTTATGTCCCAGGATGTATCCTGTGCACCTGATTGGGAGAGACCTAGCATATGTCGTTATCCCAAATCATTCATGAAATCATTATCCAACCTATGTCACAGGCCCTCAGAACTAGGTTACACTGTGTCTCTAGACCCCAAAAACTCAATGATCTCATGGAGACAATCAGGCAGTTCAACTATTAGGATTAGGTGTGACCGTGAGTTACCTTTACCATCCACAGTTCATATCTGCAATAATATGCAAATCATGGTCTGGGAAATCTCACACCTAAATGCACAGATTCTGCTCAGTTTTTCTGGCACCTCCCCATCATCTGATGCCACTTTTAGCTTCCCCCCAACTGTCCACATGAAGACTCACCTATTCAGATGTGATGGCCAGGTATATCATACTGAGCTATATGACCTTGTCTCTCTGAACACCACAGGACTGTCCTTCTCTAGAACTATTGTGCCGTATGAAAAACTTGACCTTATCCAAGAGGATCATTTCTCCGAGAGTGAACCGAACAGCCCTCTCACTTATGGGCTGTGGCACACCTTCATGAATTGGCTTCCTCTAATTGTCACAGTCCTCATCATCATGACTGCACTTTCCATTCTTAGTTGCCTCAGACACCTACTCACTTAGAATGGAAATGCAGTTGTGATCAGACCCTAGGCTCCACAACCAGTCCTCCTCATTGTACTCTATTTCTATTTCTTCCAAAATCTTCATCCGCTTCTACCCACACCTGGCTTGTGTGTCTGCAACAAACGTGTAATGTGCTATTACTTGTAAGTCGTCAATAAAAATTGTGAAATTCATCAGCGCCTATAATTTTAGAATAAAGAAGCCCTGCTCTTTACACTGAA
The DNA here is from genome assembly GCF_963855985.1 of Ostrinia nubilalis. NCBI lineage: Eukaryota > Metazoa > Arthropoda > Insecta > Lepidoptera > Crambidae > Ostrinia > Ostrinia nubilalis. Next base: position 8,889,748 of record NC_087109.1, on the reverse strand, counting down.
GGATATTTAGTTGCCGATAGCAGGAATTTGCCGAAAGTCGATTATTTCATGCTATTGCAGTACATGCACGAGAATGAATGCTACAATGTTGCAGAGATACGTAGTGCTAAGGCATTACTAGCATCACGGGAAGCCTATGTCGACACAGCCGTAGGATATGTAGAAATCAAGAGAGAAGGAAACTCATGCACCGTTAAATGCAGGGTAACACCCGAACATAAAGTGAAAGCGAAGTTGTACCAAGTTTCAGCTGTCATTGACGAATCTGCCGAAAAGATAGTCACGGTAGAATGCAACGACTGCGCAGCTTCTGCAGGAGGATGCAAACATGCAATCTGTTTTGCCATTTGGCTTATAAAAAGGTCTGATGAACCTTCTACTACATCAACAACATGCTATTGGAGTAAACCAAAACTTGCTGGAGCTGTAGGTGACCAGCAGTTCATCTTAGCCAAAAACATAGGCAAAAAGAAAAAAAATCCGGACAATCTAAACATAAGTGTCAATCTGTCTATGTTCTCTGAAGAATGCAAGAGGCGAAAACTGACTACTGGAATGATTTTAAATTACTGTGGGAATCAACAGCCCACATTAAATGACTTTACGGTATTCAATTTGGTGCTGCAGTTTGTCCACCAATTTTATGATCACAGTTATGACAATTTAAAATCATTTTGTGCCAGTTGTGGCACAATTAACTGAAGATGTGGTTAAAAGCATTGCTGAAGCTACAAAAGCTCAAGACCACATTAAATGTATACAGTTAAACACTGTTACCTATGGTCTCAAGTCATCCTCGTACCTGGCTACGCGTTGTCTCATAGATCTTGCTGATAAATATAAGGATTTATATCCACGTGCATCATCAATACTTAACAATACCTTCGTAGATGATATGCTCCCAACCACTAACACTGAAACTGAATTGTTGAAAATGCAGGAGGAAATTATAGATCTTCTCGCCCTGGGAGGTAGGCTCACACATAGTCGGGTAAATAAATTAATACTTGTTACTAAGGTGGAAACTGATACTGCTATCCTCCGCACCAGTGTCTCTTTAGTCACTATGGCGACACCTGGGCTTGAGTTGATGGTGATGCTTGTCCTTTATGGACTAGTAGGAGGTTTAAGAATTGACGAACTAGAATCTACGCTTCGTAAATCTCCCACAGTTTGGATGGAAGATTACTCTGAAACGACACGAACTCCCAGAACTATTGATGGGAATAACTGGAAATCAAACACAGCAGGCAAATTCTCTATGGAAAGTCGTTCTGGTCCACATAGAGTCAACCCTCCAATGAGCTTATTGCTGCAGACTGGTGATGTAGGAGATCGTTCCATGGTTTCCAAATCAGGGGTTATCAGAAGCGGTCCAGAATTAGCAGCACTGTCAGACATGTCCCTTTCTAACAGAAAAGGTGTCCCTTCCTGCAATGCTGAACAAGTCCAAGACCGAATCATTTTCTCTCACTGCCCTGGTGAAATGACAGTAATCACTATAGCAGGATCCATGAAAATGACATGCTCACAAATTGAATCCAGGACATTCTTTGGACCCATCATACTCAAATCTCCATCATGCCAGCAATCCTTTGTATTTTCGAAAGAGTGTGATATTTTGCTAAGAAGTGGACTGTCCAATAGTAACTGCGAGCAATATAAACTAGGGGCCGTGATAATTGGACAGTGGGTTGCTATTGGTCTACTGATTCTAACTTTTGTGATTACGGTCCTATGGATGGTAAAGTTGCAGAAGGGTGTTATTGTGAACGGGAAGAAAGGTTTTTTGAAATATGCTAGCTGTCATTATGAGATGGATCTTGAGGAATACTATGGGGATGATGGGAATAAAGTAGTGTCTCTGATGGAAGATCAATCACACATAAATGCCAGCATAAGACAGGTAAGAATCAGCGTATTAAAGTTCTTCTTCCTTATATTACTATGCAGGCCTGTTTCGGTTGATTCCTACAGCCTAGGCTCTCAATATGACTCAACTCACCTCCGATTTGTGTACACCATAGAGATGGCTGATTCAGAGGTTATAGACCTTGGCTCTGTTGCTATTAGAAGAGAATCAGTCCTCTATAGTGCTCAGCTAGAGCCGCTATTCAAGACAGCACCCTGGACATTAAATCACAGGGATGATTATTATTGCCAGTGGAAATCCTGTGACAAGATTACTAGTTGTGGATTAACTGTGTTGCCATTCAAATCAAATGACACGGCTTTGGGATCAGCACTGGGTCTCAATACTAGTATCCCAAACTACTCCTCTTGTTTGAAGATCTATGGATACTGTACTTTTGGATGGGGTTGCAAAATGTTTGGATTCAATGTGGTTCACAAGGATGAAGAGGCAGTGATGGTTTACTCTGTATCCCATGGAGGTTCTCATGGAGGACACATAACTGTCCCTCCAGGCTGCTTGATGGACTCCTTAAATGATAAGTCCACTGGGATGCTGAAGGATTTTTATGCCCTATACTCTGACAGACGTGGCCTCTGGCTATGTCATGAGTCCTTATTCAGCTTGAAGCCAACTGCATCCATGCTAGGGGGACTATCAAGTGTTTGCAGATGGGTCAGTGAACTTTATGTCCCAGGATGTATCCTGTGCACCTGATTGGGAGAGACCTAGCATATGTCGTTATCCCAAATCATTCATGAAATCATTATCCAACCTATGTCACAGGCCCTCAGAACTAGGTTACACTGTGTCTCTAGACCCCAAAAACTCAATGATCTCATGGAGACAATCAGGCAGTTCAACTATTAGGATTAGGTGTGACCGTGAGTTACCTTTACCATCCACAGTTCATATCTGCAATAATATGCAAATCATGGTCTGGGAAATCTCACACCTAAATGCACAGATTCTGCTCAGTTTTTCTGGCACCTCCCCATCATCTGATGCCACTTTTAGCTTCCCCCCAACTGTCCACATGAAGACTCACCTATTCAGATGTGATGGCCAGGTATATCATACTGAGCTATATGACCTTGTCTCTCTGAACACCACAGGACTGTCCTTCTCTAGAACTATTGTGCCGTATGAAAAACTTGACCTTATCCAAGAGGATCATTTCTCCGAGAGTGAACCGAACAGCCCTCTCACTTATGGGCTGTGGCACACCTTCATGAATTGGCTTCCTCTAATTGTCACAGTCCTCATCATCATGACTGCACTTTCCATTCTTAGCTGCCTCAGACACCTACTCACTTAGAATGGAAATGCAGTTGTGATCAGACCCTAGGCTCCACAACCAGTCCTCCTCATTGTACTCTATTTCTATTTCTTCCAAAATCTTCATCCGCTTCTACCCACACCTGGCTTGTGTGTCTGCAACAAACGTGTAATGTGCTATTACTTGTAAGTCGTCAATAAAAATTGTGAAATTCATCAGCGCCTATAATTTTAGAATAAAGAAGCCCTGCTCTTTACACTGAAGGATATTTAGTTGCCGATAGCAGGAATTTGCCGAAAGTCGATTATTTCATGCTATTGCAGTACATGCACGAGAATGAATGCTACAATGTTGCAGAGATACGTAGTGCTAAGGCATTACTAGCATCACGGGAAGCCTATGTCGACACAGCCGTAGGATATGTAGAAATCAAGAGAGAAGGAAACTCATGCACCGTTAAATGCAGGGTAACACCCGAACATAAAGTGAAAGCGAAGTTGTACCAAGTTTCAGCTGTCATTGACGAATCTGCCGAAAAGATAGTCACGGTAGAATGCAACGACTGCGCAGCTTCTGCAGGAGGATGCAAACATGCAATCTGTTTTGCCATTTGGCTTATAAAAAGGTCTGATGAACCTTCTACTACATCAACAACATGCTATTGGAGTAAACCAAAACTTGCTGGAGCTGTAGGTGACCAGCAGTTCATCTTAGCCAAAAACATAGGCAAAAAGAAAAAAAATCCGGACAATCTAAACATAAGTGTCAATCTGTCTATGTTCTCTGAAGAATGCAAGAGGCGAAAACTGACTACTGGAATGATTTTAAATTACTGTGGGAATCAACAGCCCACATTAAATGACTTTACGGTATTCAATTTGGTGCTGCAGTTTGTCCACCAATTTTATGATCACAGTTATGACAATTTAAAATCATTTTGTGCCAGTTGTGGCACAATTAACTGAAGATGTGGTTAAAAGCATTGCTGAAGCTACAAAAGCTCAAGACCACATTAAATGTATACAGTTAAACACTGTTACCTATGGTCTCAAGTCATCCTCGTACCTGGCTACGCGTTGTCTCATAGATCTTGCTGATAAATATAAGGATTTATATCCACGTGCATCATCAATACTTAACAATACCTTCGTAGATGATATGCTCCCAACCACTAACACTGAAACTGAATTGTTGAAAATGCAGGAGGAAATTATAGATCTTCTCGCCCTGGGAGGTAGGCTCACACATAGTCGGGTAAATAAATTAATACTTGTTACTAAGGTGGAAACTGATACTGCTATCCTCCGCACCAGTGTCTCTTTAGTCACTATGGCGACACCTGGGCTTGAGTTGATGGTGATGCTTGTCCTTTATGGACTAGTAGGAGGTTTAAGAATTGACGAACTAGAATCTACGCTTCGTAAATCTCCCACAGTTTGGATGGAAGATTACTCTGAAACGACACGAACTCCCAGAACTATTGATGGGAATAACTGGAAATCAAACACAGCAGGCAAATTCTCTATGGAAAGTCGTTCTGGTCCACATAGAGTCAACCCTCCAATGAGCTTATTGCTGCAGACTGGTGATGTAGGAGATCGTTCCATGGTTTCCAAATCAGGGGTTATCAGAAGCGGTCCAGAATTAGCAGCACTGTCAGACATGTCCCTTTCTAACAGAAAAGGTGTCCCTTCCTGCAATGCTGAACAAGTCCAAGACCGAATCATTTTCTCTCACTGCCCTGGTGAAATGACAGTAATCACTATAGCAGGATCCATGAAAATGACATGCTCACAAATTGAATCCAGGACATTCTTTGGACCCATCATACTCAAATCTCCATCATGCCAGCAATCCTTTGTATTTTCGAAAGAGTGTGATATTTTGCTAAGAAGTGGACTGTCCAATAGTAACTGCGAGCAATATAAACTAGGGGCCGTGATAATTGGACAGTGGGTTGCTATTGGTCTACTGATTCTAACTTTTGTGATTACGGTCCTATGGATGGTAAAGTTGCAGAAGGGTGTTATTGTGAACGGGAAGAAAGGTTTTTTGAAATATGCTAGCTGTCATTATGAGATGGATCTTGAGGAATACTATGGGGATGATGGGAATAAAGTAGTGTCTCTGATGGAAGATCAATCACACATAAATGCCAGCATAAGACAGGTAAGAATCAGCGTATTAAAGTTCTTCTTCCTTATATTACTATGCAGGCCTGTTTCGGTTGATTCCTACAGCCTAGGCTCTCAATATGACTCAACTCACCTCCGATTTGTGTACACCATAGAGATGGCTGATTCAGAGGTTATAGACCTTGGCTCTGTTGCTATTAGAAGAGAATCAGTCCTCTATAGTGCTCAGCTAGAGCCGCTATTCAAGACAGCACCCTGGACATTAAATCACAGGGATGATTATTATTGCCAGTGGAAATCCTGTGACAAGATTACTAGTTGTGGATTAACTGTGTTGCCATTCAAATCAAATGACACGGCTTTGGGATCAGCACTGGGTCTCAATACTAGTATCCCAAACTACTCCTCTTGTTTGAAGATCTATGGATACTGTACTTTTGGATGGGGTTGCAAAATGTTTGGATTCAATGTGGTTCACAAGGATGAAGAGGCAGTGATGGTTTACTCTGTATCCCATGGAGGTTCTCATGGAGGACACATAACTGTCCCTCCAGGCTGCTTGATGGACTCCTTAAATGATAAGTCCACTGGGATGCTGAAGGATTTTTATGCCCTATACTCTGACAGACGTGGCCTCTGGCTATGTCATGAGTCCTTATTCAGCTTGAAGCCAACTGCATCCATGCTAGGGGGACTATCAAGTGTTTGCAGATGGGTCAGTGAACTTTATGTCCCAGGATGTATCCTGTGCACCTGATTGGGAGAGACCTAGCATATGTCGTTATCCCAAATCATTCATGAAATCATTATCCAACCTATGTCACAGGCCCTCAGAACTAGGTTACACTGTGTCTCTAGACCCCAAAAACTCAATGATCTCATGGAGACAATCAGGCAGTTCAACTATTAGGATTAGGTGTGACCGTGAGTTACCTTTACCATCCACAGTTCATATCTGCAATAATATGCAAATCATGGTCTGGGAAATCTCACACCTAAATGCACAGATTCTGCTCAGTTTTTCTGGCACCTCCCCATCATCTGATGCCACTTTTAGCTTCCCCCCAACTGTCCACATGAAGACTCACCTATTCAGATGTGATGGCCAGGTATATCATACTGAGCTATATGACCTTGTCTCTGTGAACACCACAGGACTGTCCTTCTCTAGAACTATTGTGCCGTATGAAAAACTTGACCTTATCCAAGAGGATCATTTCTCCGAGAGTGAACCGAACAGCCCTCTCACTTATGGGCTGTGGCACACCTTCATGAATTGGCTTCCTCTAATTGTCACAGTCCTCATCATCATGACTGCACTTTCCATTCTTAGCTGCCTCAGACACCTACTCACTTAGAATGGAAATGCAGTTGTGATCAGACCCTAGGCTCCACAACCAGTCCTCCTCATTGTACTCTATTTCTATTTCTTCCAAAATCTTCATCCGCTTCTACCCACACCTGGCTTGTGTGTCTGCAACAAACGTGTAATGTGCTATTACTTGTAAGTCGTCAATAAAAATTGTGAAATTCATCAGCGCCTATAATTTTAGAATAAAGAAGCCCTGCTCTTTACACTGAAGGATATTTAGTTGCCGATAGCAGGAATTTGCCGAAAGTCGATTATTTCATGCTATTGCAGTACATGCACGAGAATGAATGCTACAATGTTGCAGAGATACGTAGTGCTAAGGCATTACTAGCATCACGGGAAGCCTATGTCGACACAGCCGTAGGATATGTAGAAATCAAGAGAGAAGGAAACTCATGCACCGTTAAATGCAGGGTAACACCCGAACATAAAGTGAAAGCGAAGTTGTACCAAGTTTCAGCTGTCATTGACGAATCTGCCGAAAAGATAGTCACGGTAGAATGCAACGACTGCGCAGCTTCTGCAGGAGGATGCAAACATGCAATCTGTTTTGCCATTTGGCTTATAAAAAGGTCTGATGAACCTTCTACTACATCAACAACATGCTATTGGAGTAAACCAAAACTTGCTGGAGCTGTAGGTGACCAGCAGTTCATCTTAGCCAAAAACATAGGCAAAAAGAAAAAAAATCCGGACAATCTAAACATAAGTGTCAATCTGTCTATGTTCTCTGAAGAATGCAAGAGGCGAAAACTGACTACTGGAATGATTTTAAATTACTGTGGGAATCAACAGCCCACATTAAATGACTTTACGGTATTCAATATGGTGCTGCAGTTTGTCCACCAATTTTATGATCACAGTTATGACAATTTAAAATCATTTTGTTATTTTTTGGTTATTGGCAAATAACCCTTCATTATTATACGCTTGACAACCGCCTCACCTGGAAACCTCACATCGAAAAGACTCGTTCTAAATTAACATCCCTTATGTCTATTCTCCGTGGCAACGTTCGCTGCTTCCCCATGTCTGTTCGGTACACTATATACAACTCCGTAGTGAAACCCCACCTGGATTATTTGATCGAAGTTTACGGTAGCGCTCCCAAAACGAACTTGAAAAAACTACAAACATCGCAAAACAAAATTATAAAACTACTGTTCCAATTTCCCTACTTAACACCAACAACAGAAGTCTTCAAATCACATTTGTTGTTGACATTACTTGAGTACAAAGAATGCAATGAACCAGCTATTGGCAATTCTGGAATCACTAAGGACGAGACCAAATTTTATTATTTGGTTGCAGAGCTGGACCACCATGCCATCCAGGTGAAAGATATTATAATCACCAACCCACCTACAACAGACAAATACGAGAAACTGAAGTCCGAGCTCATAAAACGCCGTTCAGCTTCACAAAAAAAACGAATAAAAACCATGCCTTTGGTTTCATCCACAAAATCTTTAAAAAATTTGGAGCCAAACAAATGTATCTTCTTAAAAATGAGAGATACAGTCAAGGAGTTACGCCCGGAAGATCGGTTATGCAGCCTAATTTTTGATGAAATATCAACATCCCTCCAAATACATTAATTATAATGCTACAAAACACCAGCTTAGGGGGTTTACAAGTGATGGCAAAAAATAGCACACCATGTACTAGTTTTCATGGTGAAAGGGCTAAAAAGAGTTAGCAAACCATTGCTTATTATTTAGGGAACGCAATCAATAAGAGCCAATTTAAAGTCATTTTAATTAATGTTATAAATTATGTTCAAAGCACAGGACTGAACATTTTGTGTCTGTGATCATAGCACAGTAAATGTTGGTGTAATAGATGAACTAATAGAAGATAAAAAATCTATTAAAAAAAGGAATGGAAAAAGGAAATCATTGAAATAGGGAAATCAAAAATACCCCACTCTTTGATGTCCTACAGTTAATTAAGGGAGTAAGAAATAACCTACTTACAAAAGATTTGAAATACTACGATTTTGAAGAGAAGAGCGAAAAAAACAAATGGGAATATTACCAAAAAGTATAAGAAGCCGATAAATCCTATGGAGAATTGAAACTTCTACATAAACTTACTGATGAACACAGTCATATATGTTGAAAAAGATAGGAAAATGAATGTGAAAGCAGCTACACAAGTTTTTAGTCACAGCGTAACTGTAGTTACAGAATATCTCACAGCAAGAGAGAGACCTCCCCGAAGAATGCCGAAATTTAATCAAATTTACGAAACTAATCGATTAATAATTTATTTAACTCAAATGGTAATTTATAAAGGATTTGTTCGCAGGTCTACATCGCACCATTATTTGTTGAAAAAAAAAACAGAAACAGAACAGAAGCTGGTTTCTGCATTATAGCGATAAGGGATCTAGTGGAGGAACATAGAATTGAAATGCTGAGGCGACGTTTCCTATACTATTGAAGTATGTAGAGACACAGCCAGCAACCTACTTAACGATTAACATACACCTTCGGATAGTTGCAGATTATTAAGGGGAAAAATACATAGCAGGCACATAAGCCGAAAAAAATATTTTGTGCGAGCAATGTATGGACGGAGCGCCGGCACACATTAATGCTATTTATACGCCATGGATCGGACGAGGCGGTACGATCGCTTGGCCACCTCGTTCACCAGACTTAACACCTCTTGACTTCTTTCTTTGGGTCACAATGAAGCAGAAATATTAACGGGAAGTTCCAAACACCAAGGAGGAGCACCTTTAAAGGACTGGGCAAAACCCTTTACAGTAAAAACACGCAGTAGGCTCAAGCAAAATAATTTTTGAAGTGTTACCCGTAAGCTCGCGCTACGATTACACGACAAATATATGATTTGAACGTTTATGTCTGTTTAAGAAGGGGCTGATATTGTTTTCAGGTTACAAGCTACATTATGTAGAAACTATACAATAATAACTAACACACAACTCAGTTGCGGTGTTATTCGGTTTTCTTGACAGCATAGGTAACCATATTAGAATGCAGAATGCTTAAATAACGCAATCCACTATCCTCTCTCTTTGGAACCGGGTGAACACCAATTAAGCACAGTAAGGGCATATGAGTCGCGAAAAGTAAGTAAGTCCTCTCGTAAATTAAGAATAAACCATAAGAATAAGAATAAGAATAAGAAAAACTTTATTTGACACAAAAAAGGAAAAAAATAAAAAACAGAACAAAGGGACTTAAAACTATACACGCATATTTTTGTGCCAAAAAGGCGCCCGCTCAGCATTAATCGAGCCACGCGTGCATGCACGCGTGCCCCGACGCTGGTTTTCAGCGGGAGCCTCTCCAACCCACATTATAAATAAAAGTAAAAAAATAACATTAAACAAAACAAAACAAAAACAGAACATTGACAAAGACAAAACATTGACAAAGAGGGCGCCACTAGTACTATTTAGCACAATGGAATGACGATCACTACTTTGATAAAAGCACAATAAAAATATTATTTGCAAATCAATAAGAAAATCAATAATATAGAATGACGTTTACCGTTACAAAATTATATCGATCCACATTCCGACTGGCCATAAATTTATCAAAATATCAGTTTTATCGGAATTAATTAATTATCGAATCGAGTCACACGACATCACTCGATTACTTTGCGATTGCAGTACGATGATACGATTATTTTACGTTGCGGCAATCACTAAAATTCGCTAAAATGACACTAATGACGTTTAAAAGTGGCACGCTCGTCTTCATACAAATTTTTCACATGCTGCATCTATCAATATCTGTGACAATAAGCTATTTTTAAAAGTAAAATAAAAAAAAAAAGAACAAAAGGAAAACATAAAGATCCATTCGAAGAACTTTTGAATGTAATTAAATATGTGCATAATGTAGAATAAATTATATGAAGCAGTATTGTCTTTTTTTTACCTTGTTAATTATGAAATAAGTTATTCTTTGAATTGGGTCGTAAGAAGGGGGAGTCCTCTCCCCCATATCTCCCCCAATACAATAGCGACAGGTAATAATTATTTACTTTTTAATGCCTAATCTTACTTAATACTAATGTACAGACGACGGCACGTCAACGTTACCACTGTGGGTTCTTGAGAAGTTGTAATAGGGGCGAATTTGCAACAAAAATGGGTAGCCTGATGTGCTGTTGTGTGTACAAAAAATATCTTTTCACCTTTTTTTTCTAATTTCAGGTGACGAGCGCACACCGCCGCTATGCTGGCGCCTTGGACGAATATCCAGACTCCTCCCCGGCTTTGATGGAGACAGTCGCAGACGTCTCTACATCCTAAGGCATCATTCGAAGGGCCATGAACCGCCTATGTCTACTGCCGTCGCCGAATGAAGACACCGAAGAAATCCTGAAAGCTACCTAGCTTTCAAGCCCCGGAGGATGTCTATGACAGACAGGATGTCCACACGTCACTATCGTTCGATCTCATTCGGTCCGCGCGCGCGTTCACTCTTCCATTCACTGTATCCCTCTCTCGCCTATCAACCACCGAACCTCACTCCAATTTCAATGTGTTCTTTCATTAATTAGTTCTGCGTGAACAGGCAGATTTCGTAAGAATAATTGAACTCATTTCTGTAACTAGATTTTATAACATTCTATGTGTAAAACTGGTTGAGAGATGGTTCAATAAACACCTCTGAAGAAGATCAACATTTCATTTAATTCATCCTCAAGACTCAACATACCTCTAGGATATTTTCTGTTGCATGATTTAAAACTACTGAACAGAAAGTTAATTTAATCAACTTATGCCTGTTAAAATGTCATGATGCTGGTGTAAAAGTAGCACCCTTAACATTCGACGGATATTCAACTAATATAACAGAAATTATTGGATGGAAAGTAGATGACATTACCGAATTGAAGGCCATGCTTACTTTGAATTTGAAGGAGAAGAAATAATTACTTTGCCAGACCCTCCACATCTACTGAAGTGCTTCAGAAATTTATTTATGACATATGATGTGAAATTAACTATCTCTGTACAATCTACAACTATGGTAAATACAATAGCGACAGGTAATAATTATTTACTTTTTAATGCCTAATCTTACTTAATACTAATGTACAGACGACGGCACGTCAACGTTACCACTGTGGGTTCTTGAGAAGTTGTAATAGGGGCGAATTTGCAACAAAAATGGGTAGCCTGATGTGCTGTTGTGTGTACAAAAAATATCTTTTCACCTTTTTTTTCTAATTTCAGGTGACGAGCGCACACCGCCGCTATGCTGGCGCCTTGGACGAATATCCAGACTCCTCCCCGGCTTTGATGGAGTGCCGCGAGTCGCAGACGTCTCTACATCCTAAGGCATCATTCGAAGGGCCATGAACCGCCTATGTCTACTGCCGTCGCCGAATGAAGACACCGAAGAACTCCTAAAAGCTGCCTAGTTTTCAAGCCCCGGAGGATGTCTATGACAGACAGGATGTCCACACGTCACTATCGTTCGATCTCATTCGGTCCGCGCGCGCGTTCACTCTTCCATTCACTGTATCCCTCTCTCGCCTATCAACCACCGAACCTCACTCCAATTTCAATGTGTTCTTTCATTAATTAGTTCTGCGTGAACAGGCAAATTTCGTAAGAATAATTGAACTCATTTCTGTAACTAGATTTTATAACATTCTATGTGTAAAACTGGTTGAGAGATGGTTCAATAAACACCTCTGAAGAAGATCAACATTTCATTTAATTCATCCTCAAGACTCAACATACCTCTAGGATATTTTCTGTTGCATGATTTAAAACTACTGAACAGAAAGTTAATTTAATCAACTTATGCCTGTTAAAATGTCATGATGCTGGTGTAAAAGTAGCACCCTTAACATTCGACGGATATTCAACTAATATAACAGAAATTATTGGATCGAAAGTAGATGACGTAAGCGAATTGAAGGCCATGCTTACTTTGAATTTAAAGGAGAAGAAATAATTACTTTGCCAGACCCTCCACATCTACTGAAGTGCTTCAGAAATTTATTTATGACATATGAAGTGAAATTAACTATCCCTGTACAATCTACAACTATGGTAAATACAATAGTGACAGGTAATATTTACTTTTTAATGCCTAATCTTACTTAATACTAATGTCCAAAAATATATTTTCTCCTTTTTTTTCTAATTTCAGGTGTCGCGTCTTGGAAGCATATTTAACGAATTTTTGAACCCACTTTGTATTCTCCCCAAAACTTTCACAACATCACATCCAACCCAACGGAAAAGAGAAAATGAGGGTTAAGTTGGCTGCCCAGATATTTAGTCACTCCATGGCAATGGGCATTTATTCAATCAAAAGCATCTACTAATAAGTAAACCAAAAACACTTTTTACTGTCTATTAATACTATGACTAAATTTGACCATAATACTAACAAATGTTTTGATATCATAAACTAATATAATATGGCATGACGAGTTTGGAATGTTTTTGCATTATTACTTTGTCATAATGCCTAATACATTGTTTGGATATCTTGTCTATCAAATTATCTTTTTAGTTTCTTCTTCCTCTTCTTTATTTTAAGAAATGCTGTCAATATATCTGATTACTTACTAAAACTTATAATATTGTTTTAGATGAGCTGCAGGACCTGTTGCAACAACCATTTTTCTAGAGCATTTTAACAATTTATTTGATTTACTCAATGCGCATGCATGCGCCAGACAAGCAAGCAATCAGTATGTATGTATGTATAATATTAATTAAAAGATTTTGTTTAATACAGAACAGAAGATTCTCCACTGAATCTGCCAAGTAAAGGCTGGCAAAAAAAAATTGAAAATTCATAACTCCTTGTTTTATTGAAGCAGCTAGTTTTAGTTTTTCTAGAGGCCAATAAACACGCGCACGCTTTTAGTCGGCAGAGTTTATAGGATGGGATTGGGAAGAAAAATTGAGAATATGTTGACATGGGGACAGGAACTTCAGAAAATTGCCAAACACTTGCCTCTGAAGCATACCTACGTATTTTTAATAAAAGGTATCAATGAAAATTTCTAGTAACCTCTAGGATATTTTCTGTTGCATGATTTAAAACTTATGCCTGTTAAAATGTCATGATGCTGGTGTAAAAGTAGCATCCTTAACATTCGACGGATATTCAACTAATATAACAGAAATTATTGGATGGAAAGTAGATGACGTAGAAGAATTAAAGACCACTTTAAACATCCTGCAGTTAATTCTGATGTGGCTGTATTCTTAGAGCCTGTCTTGTACAAAATAACTGGCATTCTAAAAGTTATGTTACACAACAATAACAATAAAATTGACTGGGCTGATGTGAATTAAATAATCTTTAAGAAGATGAAGGCTTACACTTCGCTAACAAGCTGACACGAAGGCATATTATGAAAGTAAAATTTTCTTGTCAAGTCATGAAAAGGCGTGGTAACAGCGTTACAATTTTGAATAGAGGATGTTAAACCTTTAAAAATTTCGAACCAACTGAACGTTTTCTAATTTCTAAGAAACAAATCGTCTTTTTGATATATTTAACTCTCGAAACATGAAGCATTTTGATTATGCAACGTTTGAACAATCGTAACAAAGTTTTTATATTCCGAATGATGAATCGAGAAACGTCAATGTCAACGAATGAAGCTGACCGAATGATGAACCGAGAAACGTCAATGTCAGATTACTCAAGCGGTACTTCACTCATTCAGTGTCAAGATCGACGTAGTGTCATGAACATAAACACTTGCGATGTTTTCCACAATAAATCAATTAAAAATGCGAAATTATGCGGTCACGAGGTAAAGTGTTTAGTGGATACGGGCAGTGATTTAAATTTAATCAGTGATAAACTGTTTAATAACATAAAATGTCATGTTTCAGATTTCGAAGGAGAGAAAATGTCACTCATAGGATTGGGATCGTGTAAGGTGCACTTATTTGGTAGTTTAAACACAATAGTCATTTTTGAAAGAGGTGAAGTTGAGGTTAGGCCACAGTTTTATGACAGTTCATATCAGATGTGTAGCTGCGAGGAACAGAGTGAAATCCCAGTTATCCAAGAGATTATAGACAGTTACAAACCACTGAAAGTGAAAGAAGCACCAATCAAATTAAAGATAGTGTTGAAAGATAACATCCCAGTTTTACAACGATCACGAAGATTCGCTTTGGCCGAAGAAGCATTGGTGAAGGAGTTTGGAACGGCTTCATTAAGGTGACGGACGAGTGCGCTTTTGGCCTGGCGCTATTTGATGTTAAGGCGCCTCGCCCATGATGTACCAGTACCAGTGAAGAGTTCCTACAGAACAAAGATCCTGGCTTCGTAAACGATCAATGTCAATTGACAATCACGTAGAATTGACAATCACGTAGAATTGACAATCGCAATTAATCGTCTCGGGGCCACTTAACTCTGCTAGTGAGAAGAATATGTCGCCGCAATACAATTTGACCAGTCCATCCAACTCGACTATCGACGATTTGGATTTTTGCAGTTATAGACTACATAGCATAGGTAAGTACTTCGGAAGTAAATATATAATTATTAATCACTTGAACAAATATTTGCACTTATTTACTAACCTCAGTCTCACAACCAATCTTTCAGTAGGGGTAATACTATCTCGCATAACAGTGTCGTGATGCCTCAATTTATCATGTATCAAGCTTAGTAGTTTATGAAATGTTGTAATATTCATTCTGAAATAATTTACAAATTCTTCTTCACCTTCCCGCAAATCGTTATGTCAGCGTATGAAATTCTCCAAACTCTTCTCGTCGTGTTAAGATAGGGTGAATCCAAAATCTTCTGTTTCGCTTTTTTTTTCTTTGCATTGTCGGTACAAGTAATATGCAATCACCATTTTTACTTGTTTGTCCAGTAACTCATGACGAATACGTGTGTATTTAGAGAAGTACCAAAAGCAACTGAATGAGTCCAGGTCGCATTTGTAGCGTCAAGGGATTCTTTGATAAATTAATTTTAACTTTAAATGTAGTTATACTGAAGAGCTTATTTTACTATAACAGTCGACACTTGAAAACTCGTACGCGGTAGCCGCGCGGCAGCTACGCGCCCTTTTGGCGTACCAAAAAAAGGCCTATTCAGACCAGTATTCGCTACCGTCTGCGGCAGAGAAAACCCAGTGGGTATGCAGTAATAATACTGTTCTGACCTAAGCGGTATTCGCTACCGTCTACCTATGTACCTCTACCCACAGCGGCAGCGAATATCGCTCAGGTCGCTCTAGCCGCGATACTTGATACTAAATGCCTGAGCGAAACCCGCGCGGTATGTACCTCTAACCACAGCGGCAGCGAATATCGCTGAGGTTTGAATAGGCCTAAGCTATCGCCCGGCCTCTCAGCATCCCATATAAACGGGCCCTTAGGTGTTTTAAAGAATAATTAGGGGACTTCTTCGTCAAAAATACTTGTCTCCCATGTCAGATTCTTCTCTTCACAATAATTATTAATACCCTCATTAATGGTCTGAACGATTCTCTTAAATGTGTGGTCAACGACACTTTACAGAGGCACTGAAGCCTCAATCTTGGTTGCACAGATATCTTCTCCAAGGGATGGGTAGCATTGCTTTTTATATTCTAGGACTTTGTGGTAGGGTGGAAATGCGGGGAATCCTCTACTTAAAAGATCTGTTCTTAGAAAATTATACGTTTGGATGCTTAATTTTTTATCAATAATTAAAGATAAGGCCTCTTCTGGTGTGTAAGGTCTTGGTTTTGGCTCAGTAAGACTTCGTGTTAATTCTATAGACTTTTCCGGACTTTCAGTACAAGTATTTATTATAAACTCTAGATTCTGGGCAACTTTACTACGAGTTTGACTGTTTACCTCTTCGCTAGAGGCCATAATAGTTTCAGAGAAAACTTTTACTAATTTTTTTGGAGGCTCTTGTTTTAAACTTGTTTGTAATTTTTTTCTTGTTCGTAGTCGTTGGCGTTTACTCAATGATTCGTATTTGGCTGTTCTAGGGGTCAAAACGCCTACTTTGGCTTTTTCAGGCAAATCATCTAAAAATGACTTACTTAAAAAAACCTTTTCTTTTCTTTCAAAGATTTTTGAGTGCCGATGGCTACTTTTATATTTATTTTCGCACACAGTAACAAAATTTGCTATTGCGTTTTTTGTTTGAAGTAGTGTCTGTGCATCTAGCTGCGACATCGGCTTTATCATTCCGACAAGCAAAGACGTCACAACTTCCAATTTTTCATCAACGCTTAAATTAGACGGTCTTCCGTACTTTGATTTTTGTCTGCTTCTGTCAACTAAAGCTTTATACACAATCAAACGTGTTACATTTTCTCGTTGCCTATTTACGGACACCCCCAGAAAGGGAGGAGTGCCGGCTGTGGCGCGATACACAGCTTCACTTTCTCCTAAAATACTTGCGGACACTCCCGGAGAGGGAGGAGTGCCGGCTGTGGCGCGATCCACAGCTTCACTGTCTCCTAACATATTTGCGGTCACTCCCGGAGAGGGAGGAGTGCCGGCTGTGGCGCGATCCACAGCTTCACTGTCTCCTAACATACTTGCGGACACTCCCGGAGAGAAAGGAGTGCCGGCTGTGGCGCGATCCACAGCTTCACTGTCTCCTAACATACTTGCGGACACTCCCGGAGAGGGAGGAGTGCCGGCTGTGGCGCGATCCACAGCTTCACTGTCTCCTAACATACTTGCGGACACTCCCGGAGAGGGAGGAGTGCCGGCTGTGGCGCGATCCACAGCTTCACTGTCTCCTAACATACTTGCGGACACTCCCGGAGAGGGAGGAGTGCCGGCTGTGGCGCGATCCACAGCTTCGTCGGTGGCGCCATGGGTCTTGAACGGCAGCATGACGCCTCACCCCCGCTCCTCCGGCTTGTGAGTATCGGCACGGGGTTTTAGCAATCGCCTTACGAGGGTGGACCCCTTCCCGTGCTACACACAACCCTTCATCGGAGTATAGTTCACGCCAGATTATATTTTAATGCGTAGATGAAACATTGCTATTATTGTATCTTAAATTCACAAAGAAATAGAAGCTTCTACGATGGAAAATATACTAGATCAATGCCTACGATGGAAGCTTGATGATTTCACGCACACTACAAACTCTAGTAGACATTGTTTTGACCCTACTACACAAACCCTAAGAGGTACAGTGCTCCAGTAAGTCTTCGAAAGCGAATTTTAACATCGCAAAAAGTTTTTGTGACAGATAATGCAAGAGTTTATAATGCACATTATATATCATTGTATAATTGGACGTTTCTAGATTAGCACGAGTTCTCAAAAGTTTTAAAAAATTTCAGTATGTTGTTTTGTACTCTGAATATGAATTACTATAACAATTTTTATTTTCTAATATTTTTTGTTTCAGTTGTCGACTGTGGGTTAAAAATGCTGGCATAGAAGACTTAGAATAATATGTACCTATTGATAAGTTACACCAACTTAAGTTTGTTTGTGCTGCACACTTTACTCCTGAATCCTTCAATGCCAAAGGAAGGCTAATGAACTCATCTATTCCAACACTGAAATTGAGCAATCCCATCTTGCTAGATGATGTTTTACTACGAAAAAGTTGCAAAATTATCAATGACAGCTTCGTAAAAAATGAAAATAATTTTGTTTTTTTTTTTAAGTACTTCTAGACCCACCCCGTAACAACACCGCAAAGATCATGAAATAATGGAACACCTGTTCTATGGTAGCGAAGAAGAAACGGCCGACGAGGACGAGGGCACTGCCGTTGCCTATCCCGCGCACGGTAAGTTCCTCAAGGATGAGGACCGTGAGGACGAGGGAACCGCACCAGCTTCCCTGGATTTCTCATGAAGAATTTATCTAAAAGGATTTTTTAGAGAAGTTCGACTTCCAGAATAGTTGAGAACGGTCTTCCTGAACTGTTGGCGGATGTACCACTGGCTTCACGCTGAGGCATGTATCCACAGATGGATGGAAGCCTGGCCCATTACGAAGTGTTCGATTATTCGATTTATCAAATGGATCAGCAAGAATCTTTAGGTAACCTGCACGATCACCCGATATGACGCTTATTGATTACTTTTTATGGGGGACAATGAAACAGCGCGACTACAGTATACATAAATGATGAAGCAGACTTACATGATCGCATAAATAACTGCGCAAATGATTTTTCTTCTTGAATACCGGCAAATGACATTTTGCAAATTGGACATTCTGAGACTTAACCCTGATTAATAATCTAAGTAGTCTTCAATCTCCTGGGGCTAATTGTGAAAACGATAATTGTAAAATATTTAAAACATTGAATAGTTTGTTTTTTAAAAATCCAGAAATGTCAAGCTGTACAGTTGAAGTTGATTTCAATCATGTCAATGGTGACCTGTTTATACCATTACAAGAAAAAAGGAAAAATCCTTAAGTTAGGGCTAAACGGGAGTATGTAACAGGATATGTTCTTTGTATGAAACCGCGCGCAGTTTCTACCCTTATGCCTTACCATAAATAATAGGTAATGGAATGCCTGTTTTATGGCACCGAAGAAGAAACGGCCGACGAGGACACTGCCGTTGCCTATCCCGCGCACGGTACGTTCCTCGAGTATGAATGAGGACCGTGAGGACGAGGGAACCGCAAAGACCATGAAGTAATGGAACACCTGTTCTATGGTAGCGAAGAAGAAACGGCCGACGAGGACACTGCCGTTGCCTATCCCGCGCACGGCACGTTCCTCGAGTATGAATGAGGACCGTGAGGAAGAGGGAACCACAAATATCATGAAATAATGAAACACCTGTTCTATGATACCATCAATAATGAAACACCGGTTATATAGTAGCGAAGAAGAAACCGCCGACGAGGTCGAGGGCACTGCCGTTGCCTATCCCGCGCACAGTAAGTTCCTCGAGGATGACGACCGTGAGGACGAGGGAACCGCAAAGACCATGAATAATGAAACACCGGTTATATAGTAGCGAAGAAGAAACGGCCGACGAGGACGAGGGCACTGCCGTTGCCTATCCCGCGCACGGTACGTTCCTCAAGGATGAGGACCGTGAGGACGAGGGAACCGCAAAGACCGTGAAATAATGGAACATCTGTTCTATGGTAGCGAAGAATAAACTGCCGACGAGGACGAGGGCACTGCCGTTGCCTATCCCACGCACGGTACTTACCTCGAGTATGAGGACCGTGAGGACGAGGGAACCGCAAAGACCATGAATAATGAAACACCAGTTATATAGTAGCGAAGAAGAAACCGCCGACGAGGTCGAGGGCACTGCCGTTGCCTATCCCGCGCACAGTACGTTCCTCGAGGATGACGACCGTGAAATAATGGAACACCTGTTCTATGGTAGCGAAGAATAAACTGCCGACGAGGACGAGGGCACTGCCGTTGCCTATCCCGCGCACAGTACGTTCCTCGAAGAACAACTTGTTGTGATTTCTAAACGCATCTAAAATTTTTTTTGACATCTGTCACTGTCACTTCCTGTTCCGCTCTCTCTCTTGATTTATGGCTGTCTGTAGTTCATGTGTAAAATGTCTAAATCGAATAAAACCTCGGATAATATTTCATCATTCTTTTAATTATACCTATAACCGATCACAACTTAAGACCAGAGTCAAATAAAAAGGCATTATACCCAAACATGGGAATCTACCCAGTCTGGTTGATCGAGCACATCGTACATTCCCACTTAGCAGCACATTGGAATGAAAATCAAACACTGATTGATCGCCCTGAAGAACGTCAAAAGCGTCAAACCGAGTGACGGAAGCCCTTATAGGCAACAAAGACTTGAAGAAATTTATCTGTTCATAAAAATACTTGAATTACCACATACAATAAATTAATTGCATTATACCTCGAACATGGGAAAACTACCCAGACTGGTTGATCGAGCACATCGTAAATTCCCACTTATCAGAAAATTGGAATGAAAATCAAACACTGATTGATCGCCCTGAAGAACGTTAAAGGCGTAAAACCGAGGAACAGAAAGGCTTTTATACGCCGAAATAAGTAGCTAACTTAATAGTCCTGGTGCCGTTATGACCACCAAGCAGTGGCAGAAAAATACTTGACGAAATGGATCTGTTCATAAAAATACTTGAATTACGACATACATTTGCATTATATCTCGAACATAGGAATTCTACCCAGTCTGGTTGATCGAGAACATCGTACATTACTTAGCAGAAAATTGGAATGGAAATCAAACACTGATTGATCGCCCTGAAGAACGTCAAAGGCGTCAAACCGAGTGATGGAGGTCTTTTATAGGCCGAAATAACTAGCTAACTTAATAGCCCTGGTGCCGTTATGACCACCAAGCAGTGGCAGAAAAATACTTGACGAAATGGATCTGTTCATAAAAATACTTGAATTACGACATACAATTGCATTATACCTCGAACATGGGAATTCTACCCAGTCTGGTTGATCAAGCACATCGTAAATTCCCACTTATCAGAAAATTGGAATGAAAATCAAACACTGATTGATCGCCCTGAAGAACGTCAAAGGCGTAAAACCGAGTGACAGAAAACTCATTAAAATTCAAGGCTTTTATACGCCGAAATAAGTAGCTAACTTAATAGTCCTGGTGCCGTTAAGACCACCAAGCAGTGGCAGAAAAAATACTTGAATTACGACATACAATTGCATTATACCTCGAATATTCCCACTTAGCAGAACATTGGAATGAAAATCAAACACTGATTGATCGCCCTGAAGAACATCAAAGGCGTCAAACCAAGTGACGGAAGCCCTTATAGGCAACAAAGACTTGAAGAAATTTATCTGTTCATAAAAATACTTGAATTACCACATACAGGGTGACTGGAACTGAACCCGCCATAGCTAATACGCGTATAAAGGAGGTCATATGCTAATTATTGAACCTTACTTTCTATAACTAAAGTTTTATAGTTTAGGAGATATGTCAATTTTTATACTTTTTTCAGATTTTTCCGAAATTTGACCTAAAAACTGCTTCAATTTTTTTTCTCGCGTGATTTCAACAGTTTTTTTTATTTGTAATTAATATCGAATATGTCTTTATTCAAATAAAATAAATTTCTGATCCAAATAATGATTGAATAGCTAGTTACGAGCCGCCAAAGTCTAACAAAAGTACAAACCACTATAAAAAATTCTACTTCGAATTCCATTGAAACAAAAATTAATGGTGATAATGCATTGCCAATGATCTTAAAAATATCTCTAGCTTCTCTTCTTTCCAATGATATAATTATCACACGTTGTAATTAGATATTGAAATTTGTCAAAAATTCAAAGTTTATGAAAGAAAATGGAGTAATAATACAAAAATTATCCATACAAAGTTTACTTTGAATTTTTTTAAACTCTTTTCATCATAATTTGGTTATTGTTTTTAAATTCATTTTTAAAAAACACACAAAAATAGTTATGAAAAGGAGTATAGCAGAAAATATGAGATGTTTGAAGAAACTTTGTATGGATAATTTTCGTATTATTACTCCATTTTCTTCCATAAACTTTGAATTTTTAATCAATTTCAATATCTAATTACTACGTGTGATATATCATTGGAAAGAAGAGAAGGTAGAGATATTTTTAAGATCATTGGCAATCCATTATCATCATTAGTTTTTTTTTTAAATCGAATTCGAACTTGAATTTTTTATCGTGGTTTGTACTTTTGTTGAACTTTGACGGCTCGTAACTAGTTATTGAATCATTATCTAGATCTGAAATTTATTTTATTTGACTAAAGGTTTATACGATATTAGTATCAAATAAAAAAATCGGTTAAAATCATGCGAGAAAAAAAAATTAAGCAGTTTTTAGGTCAAATTTCGGAAAAATCTGAAAAAAGTATAAAAATTGACATATCTCCTAAACTATAAAACTTTAGTCATAGAAAGTAGGGTTCAATAATTAGCAAATGACCTCCTCTATACGCGTATTAGCTATGGCGGGTTCAGTTCCAGTCACCCTGTATAATAATTAATTGCATTATACGTGATTATACCTCGAACATGGGAAAACTACCCAGTCTAGTTGATTGAGCACATCGTACATTCCCACTTAGCAGAAAATTGGAATGAAAATCAAACACTGATTGATCGCCCTGAAGAACGTCAAAGGCGTAAAACCGAGTGACAGAAAGGCTTTTATATGCCGAAATAAGTAGCTAACTTAATAGTCCTGGTGCCGTTAAGACCACCAAGCAGTGGCAGAAAAAGTACTTGAATTACGACATACAATTGCATTATACCTCGAACATGGGAATTCTACCCAGTCTGGTTGATCGAGCACATCGTACATTCCCACTTAGCAGAACATTGGAATGAAAATCAAACACTGATTGATCGCCCTGAAGAAAGTTAAAGGCGTCGTAAAACCGAGTGACGGAAGCCCTTATAGGCAACAAAGACTTGAAGAAATTTATCTGTTCATAAAAATACTTGAATTACCACATACAATAAATTAATTGCATTATACCTCGAACATGGGAAAACTACCCAGACTGGTTGATCGAGCACATCGTAAATTCCCACTTATCAGAAAATTGGAATGAAAATCAAACACTGATTGATCGCCCTGAAGAACGTTAAAGGCGTAAAACCGAGTAACAGAAAGGCTTTTATACGCCGAAATAAGTAGCTAACTTAATAGTCCTGGTGCCGTTATGACCACCAAGCAGTGGCAGAAAAATACTTGACGAAATGGATCTGTTCATAAAAATACTTGAATTACGACATACATTTGCATTATATCTCGAACATAGGAATTCTACCCAGTCTGGTTGATCGAGCACATCGTACATTACTTAGCAGAAAATTGGAATGAAAATCAAACACTGATTGATCGCCCTGAAGAACGTCAAAGGCGTCAAACCGAGTGACGGAGGTCTTTTATAGGCCGAAATAACTAGCTAACTTAATAGCCCTGGTGCCGTTATGACCACCAAGCAGTGGCAGAAAAATACTTGACGAAATGGATCTGTTCATAAAAATACTTGAATTACGACATACAATTGCATTATACCTCGAACATGGGAATTCTACCCAGTCTGGTTGATCAAGCACATCGTAAATTCCCACTTATCAGAAAATTGGAATGAAAATCAAACACTGATTGATCGCTCTGAAGAATGTCAAAGGCGTAAAACCGAGTGACAGAAAACTCATTAAAATTCAAGGCTTTTATACGCCGAAATAAGTAGCTAACTTAATAGTCCTGGTGCCGTTAAGACCACCAAGCAGTGGCAGAAAAAATACTTGAATTACGACATACAATTGCATTATACCTCGAACATGGGAATTCTACCCAGTCTGGTTAATCGAGCACATCGTACATTCCCACTTAGCAGAACATTGGAATGAAAATCAAACACTGATTGATCGCCCTGAAGAACGTCAAAGGCGTCAAACCAAGTGACGGAAGCCCTTATAGGCAACAAAGACTTGAAGAAATTTATCTGTTCATAAAAATACTTGAATTACCACATACAATAAATTAATTGCATTATACCTCGAACATGGGAAAACTACCCAGACTGGTTGATCGAGCACATCGTAAATTCCCACTTATCAGAACATTGGAATGAAAATCAAACACTGATTGATCGCCCTGAAGAAAGTTAAAGGCGTCGTAAAACCGAGTGACGGAAGCCCTTATAGGCAACAAAGACTTGAAGAAATTTATCTGTTCATAAAAATACTTGAATTACCACATACAATAAATTAATTGCATTATACCTCGAACATGGGAAAACTACCCAGACTGGTTGATCGAGCACATCGTAAATTCCCACTTATCAGAACATTGGAATGAAAATCAAACACTGATTGATCGCCCTGAAGAACGTTAAAGGCGTAAAACCGAGTAACAGAAAGGCTTTTATACGCCGAAATAAGTAGCTAACTTAATAGTCCTGGTGCCGTTATGACCACCAAGCAGTGGCAGAAAAATACTTGACGAAATGGATCTGTTCATAAAAATACTTGAATTACGACATACATTTGCATTATATCTCGAACATAGGAATTCTACCCAGTCTGGTTGATCGAGCACATCGTACATTACTTAGCAGAAAATTGGAATGAAAATCAAACACTGATTGATCGCCCTGAAGAACGTCAAAGGCGTCAAACCGAGTGACGGAGGTCTTTTATAGGCCGAAATAACTAGCTAACTTAATAGCCCTGGTGCCGTTATGACCACCAAGCAGTGGCAGAAAAATACTTGACGAAATGGATCTGTTCATAAAAATACTTGAATTACGACATACAATTGCATTATACCTCGAACATGGGAATTCTACCCAGTCTGGTTGATCAAGCACATCGTAAATTCCCACTTATCAGAAAATTGGAATGAAAATCAAACACTGATTGATCGCTCTGAAGAATGTCAAAGGCGTAAAACCGAGTGACAGAAAACTCATTAAAATTCAAGGCTTTTATACGCCGAAATAAGTAGCTAACTTAATAGTCCTGGTGCCGTTAAGACCACCAAGCAGTGGCAGAAAAAATACTTGAATTACGACATACAATTGCATTATACCTCGAACATGGGAATTCTACCCAGTCTGGTTAATCGAGCACATCGTACATTCCCACTTAGCAGAACATTGGAATGAAAATCAAACACTGATTGATCGCCCTGAAGAACGTCAAAGGCGTCAAACCAAGTGACGGAAGCCCTTATAGGCAACAAAGACTTGAAGAAATTTATCTGTTCATAAAAATACTTGAATTACCACATACAATAAATTAATTGCATTATACCTCGAACATGGGAAAACTACCCAGACTGGTTGATCGAGCACATCGTAAATTCCCACTTATCAGAACATTGGAATGAAAATCAAACACTGATTGATCGCCCTGAAGAAAGTTAAAGGCGTCGTAAAACCGAGTGACGGAAGCCCTTATAGGCAACAAAGACTTGAAGAAATTTATCTGTTCATAAAAATACTTGAATTACCACATACAATAAATTAATTGCATTATACCTCGAACATGGGAAAACTACCCAGACTGGTTGATCGAGCACATCGTAAATTCCCACTTATCAGAACATTGGAATGAAAATCAAACACTGATTGATCGCCCTGAAGAACGTTAAAGGCGTAAAACCGAGTAACAGAAAGGCTTTTATACGCCGAAATAAGTAGCTAACTTAATAGTCCTGGTGCCGTTATGACCACCAAGCAGTGGCAGAAAAATACTTGACGAAATGGATCTGTTCATAAAAATACTTGAATTACGACATACATTTGCATTATATCTCGAACATAGGAATTCTACCCAGTCTGGTTGATCGAGCACATCGTACATTACTTAGCAGAAAATTGGAATGAAAATCAAACACTGATTGATCGCCCTGAAGAACGTCAAAGGCGTCAAACCGAGTGACGGAGGTCTTTTATAGGCCGAAATAACTAGCTAACTTAATAGCCCTGGTGCCGTTATGACCACCAAGCAGTGGCAGAAAAATACTTGACGAAATGGATCTGTTCATAAAAATACTTGAATTACGACACACAATTGCATTATACCTCGAACATGGGAATTCTACCCAGTCTGGTTGATCAAGCACATCGTAAATTCCCACTTATCAGAAAATTGGAATGAAAATCAAACACTGATTGATCGCTCTGAAGAATGTCAAAGGCGTAAAACCGAGTGACAGAAAACTCATTAAAATTCAAGGCTTTTATACGCCGAAATAAGTAGCTAACTTAATAGTCCTGGTGCCGTTAAGACCACCAAGCAGTGGCAGAAAAAATACTTGAATTACGACATACAATTGCATTATACCTCGAACATGGGAATTCTACCCAGTCTGGTTAATCGAGCACATCGTACATTCCCACTTAGCAGAACATTGGAATGAAAATCAAACACTGATTGATCGCCCTGAAGAACGTCAAAGGCGTCAAACCAAGTGACGGAAGCCCTTATAGGCAACAAAGACTTGAAGAAATTTATCTGTTCATAAAAATACTTGAATTACCACATACAATAAATTAATTGCATTATACCTCGAACATGGGAAAACTACCCAGACTGGTTGATCGAGCACATCGTAAATTCCCACTTATCAGAACATTGGAATGAAAATCAAACACTGATTGATCGCCCTGAAGAAAGTTAAAGGCGTCGTAAAACCGAGTGACGGAAGCCCTTATAGGCAACAAAGACTTGAAGAAATTTATCTGTTCATAAAAATACTTGAATTACCACATACAATAAATTAATTGCATTATACCTCGAACATGGGAAAACTACCCAGACTGGTTGATCGAGCACATCGTAAATTCCCACTTATCAGAACATTGGAATGAAAATCAAACACTGATTGATCGCCCTGAAGAACGTTAAAGGCGTAAAACCGAGTAACAGAAAGGCTTTTATACGCCGAAATAAGTAGCTAACTTAATAGTCCTGGTGCCGTTATGACCACCAAGCAGTGGCAGAAAAATACTTGACGAAATGGATCTGTTCATAAAAATACTTGAATTACGACATACATTTGCATTATATCTCGAACATAGGAATTCTACCCAGTCTGGTTGATCGAGCACATCGTACATTACTTAGCAGAAAATTGGAATGAAAATCAAACACTGATTGATCGCCCTGAAGAACGTCAAAGGCGTCAAACCGAGTGACGGAGGTCTTTTATAGGCCGAAATAACTAGCTAACTTAATAGCCCTGGTGCCGTTATGACCACCAAGCAGTGGCAGAAAAATACTTGACGAAATGGATCTGTTCATAAAAATACTTGAATTACGACATACAATTGCATTATACCTCGAACATGGGAATTCTACCCAGTCTGGTTGATCAAGCACATCGTAAATTCCCACTTATCAGAAAATTGGAATGAAAATCAAACACTGATTGATCGCTCTGAAGAATGTCAAAGGCGTAAAACCGAGTGACAGAAAACTCATTAAAATTCAAGGCTTTTATACGCCGAAATAAGTAGCTAACTTAATAGTCCTGGTGCCGTTAAGACCACCAAGCAGTGGCAGAAAAAATACTTGAATTACGACATACAATTGCATTATACCTCGAACATGGGAATTCTACCCAGTCTGGTTAATCGAGCACATCGTACATTCCCACTTAGCAGAACATTGGAATGAAAATCAAACACTGATTGATCGCCCTGAAGAACGTCAAAGGCGTCAAACCAAGTGACGGAAGCCCTTATAGGCAACAAAGACTTGAAGAAATTTATCTGTTCATAAAAATACTTGAATTACCACATACAATAAATTAATTGCATTATACCTCGAACATGGGAAAACTACCCAGACTGGTTGATCGAGCACATCGTAAATTCCCACTTATCAGAACATTGGAATGAAAATCAAACACTGATTGATCGCCCTGAAGAAAGTTAAAGGCGTCGTAAAACCGAGTGACGGAAGCCCTTATAGGCAACAAAGACTTGAAGAAATTTATCTGTTCATAAAAATACTTGAATTACCACATACAATAAATTAATTGCATTATACCTCGAACATGGGAAAACTACCCAGACTGGTTGATCGAGCACATCGTAAATTCCCACTTATCAGAAAATTGGAATGAAAATCAAACACTGATTGATCGCCCTGAAGAACGTTAAAGGCGTAAAACCGAGTAACAGAAAGGCTTTTATACGCCGAAATAAGTAGCTAACTTAATAGTCCTGGTGCCGTTATGACCACCAAGCAGTGACAGAAAAATACTTGACGAAATGGATCTGTTCATAAAAATACTTGAATTACGACATACATTTGCATTATATCTCGAACATAGGAATTCTACCCAGTCTGGTTGATCGAGCACATCGTACATTACTTAGCAGAAAATTGGAATGAAAATCAAACACTGATTGATCGCCCTGAAGAACGTCAAAGGCGTCAAACCGAGTGACGGAGGTCTTTTATAGGCCGAAATAACTAGCTAACTTAATAGCCCTGGTGCCGTTATGACCACCAAGCAGTGGCAGAAAAATACTTGACGAAATGGATCTGTTCATAAAAATACTTGAATTACGACATACAATTGCATTATACCTCGAACATGGGAATTCTACCCAGTCTGGTTGATCAAGCACATCGTAAATTCCCACTTATCAGAAAATTGGAATGAAAATCAAACACTGATTGATCGCTCTGAAGAATGTCAAAGGCGTAAAACCGAGTGACAGAAAACTCATTAAAATTCAAGGCTTTTATACGCCGAAATAAGTAGCTAACTTAATAGTCCTGGTGCCGTTAAGACCACCAAGCAGTGGCAGAAAAAATACTTGAATTACGACATACAATTGCATTATACCTCGAACATGGGAATTCTACCCAGTCTGGTTAATCGAGCACATCGTACATTCCCACTTAGCAGAACATTGGAATGAAAATCAAACACTGATTGATCGCCCTGAAGAACGTCAAAGGCGTCAAACCAAGTGACGGAAGCCCTTATAGGCAACAAAGACTTGAAGAAATTTATCTGTTCATAAAAATACTTGAATTACCACATACAATAAATTAATTGCATTATACCTCGAACATGGGAAAACTACCCAGACTGGTTGATCGAGCACATCGTAAATTCCCACTTATCAGAACATTGGAATGAAAATCAAACACTGATTGATCGCCCTGAAGAAAGTTAAAGGCGTCGTAAAACCGAGTGACGGAAGCCCTTATAGGCAACAAAGACTTGAAGAAATTTATCTGTTCATAAAAATACTTGAATTACCACATACAATAAATTAATTGCATTATACCTCGAACATGGGAAAACTACCCAGACTGGTTGATCGAGCACATCGTAAATTCCCACTTATCAGAAAATTGGAATGAAAATCAAACACTGATTGATCGCCCTGAAGAACGTTAAAGGCGTAAAACCGAGTAACAGAAAGGCTTTTATACGCCGAAATAAGTAGCTAACTTAATAGTCCTGGTGCCGTTATGACCACCAAGCAGTGGCAGAAAAATACTTGACGAAATGGATCTGTTCATAAAAATACTTGAATTACGACATGCATTTGCATTATATCTCGAACATAGGAATTCTACCCAGTCTGGTTGATCGAGCACATCGTACATTACTTAGCAGAAAATTGGAATGAAAATCAAACACTGATTGATCGCCCTGAAGAACGTCAAAGGCGTCAAACCGAGTGACGGAGGTCTTTTATAGGCCGAAATAACTAGCTAACTTAATAGCCCTGGTGCCGTTATGACCACCAAGCAGTGGCAGAAAAATACTTGACGAAATGGATCTGTTCATAAAAATACTTGAATTACGACATACAATTGCATTATACCTCGAACATGGGAATTCTACCCAGTCTGGTTGATCAAGCACATCGTAAATTCCCACTTATCAGAAAATTGGAATGAAAATCAAACACTGATTGATCGCTCTGAAGAATGTCAAAGGCGTAAAACCGAGTGACAGAAAACTCATTAAAATTCAAGGCTTTTATACGCCGAAATAAGTAGCTAACTTAATAGTCCTGGTGCCGTTAAGACCACCAAGCAGTGGCAGAAAAAATACTTGAATTACGACATACAATTGCATTATACCTCGAACATGGGAATTCTACCCAGTCTGGTTAATCGAGCACATCGTACATTCCCACTTAGCAGAACATTGGAATGAAAATCAAACACTGATTGATCGCCCTGAAGAACGTCAAAGGCGTCAAACCAAGTGACGGAAGCCCTTATAGGCAACAAAGACTTGAAGAAATTTATCTGTTCATAAAAATACTTGAATTACCACATACAATAAATTAATTGCATTATACCTCGAACATGGGAAAACTACCCAGACTGGTTGATCGAGCACATCGTAAATTCCCACTTATCAGAACATTGGAATGAAAATCAAACACTGATTGATCGCCCTGAAGAACATCAAAGGCGTCAAACCAAGTGACGGAGGGCTTTTATAGGCCGAAATAACTAGCTAACTTAATAGTGGACAGTGACGGAAGGACAATCAGATACCTCCTTGCTGAGGTCTAAAAAGTGGTACATGCGAATTTTTTTCATTTATTTGATCTTGCAGTAATAATTGCTTGAATTGTCTATAAAAAAAATGCTCAGAAAAGAGGTGAACCTAAAAATAGTCTGCTTACAATGAGCCAATTCAGAAATGAATTGGCCTTTGTGCTTTGCAACAAAGGAACCATCAAAGATGCTAAGAGGGCGTCCTAGCAGCAGTATCCTATAAGAATTGCTGACAAAAAAAAAAGAGTTCTCCAGCTCCTCCACCTCCAAAAGACATAAGGAGGGATGGTTCTGAACATTGGCCAAAAGTAGGTGGGTGACTCGCAGTCCGAAGGCCCAGAGGATCCCGCGGACGCGGCTCCGGCCGTGACAAACAAACATTTACTTTAGGTCGGTCACACTAAAGTAATTGTTTCTCGCGATGATTACGATCGGCGGTACTGCCAGTCCAATGGACACGGCAAGCACCATCCCAACTTCTCGCGCCCGAGGAAATTTTGCAGTCCGACGGCCCAGAGGATCCCGCGGACGCGGCTCCGGCCGTGGCAAACCCAACGATCGAACTTATAAATAAATAATAATTGTCCTGTAAAAATGTTAGCGCACCGAGATTTGTAGGTATCACATTATTTTCCTACATATGAAAAGAGGCCCACCGTGCACAGTATATTCTTCTCAACGTCTGAGAGCAACGGTGATGGCTGAGCGAGCATCTAACAATTACAAGCAAAATCTGGAAAATCGCGCACCATCGGAGAACAATACATTCCCAGGAAAATAAACTATAAAACCCTCAAACGCCAAGGTTTAAGGGGCCGAGATCCTTAGATAAAACTTGTGTTTTTCCCACCCAAAACTTCCAGTATAATGAAATTGCCCTGGTGACCACTCAAATTTTGACAATTGATGAAAGTGTTAGCAACGGACGCTAATTTGGCTATCAAATTACATCTGAGAAGCGCGGGGAGACAAAAATATATTCCTATGGAGCATTCGAATGTGGGCCGCGAGGTACAACGCCATGAGCCGAGAGCCTTCTAAAGTATCAGTGTGTTGTGTAGCTATGATTCATTGTTTGATTTGGCAAATTATGGTATTGGTGATCGTACCAATCTTGATGACGGAGGACGTTGCTTCCCCGTTCTACTTCAACATTTTTAACCTTCGGGAAACATTAATGCTGATCAATAGAGATCCAGATGCTTTCAACCACTTCATGGCTCCACTCAAATTTTGACAATTAATGAAAGGTTTGGGGGAAATATGGCTCTTACTAAAGGGATAACGCAGCGCCCAAAACAAAGTGGATGCGACCTGTTATATCCGGTATATGTATCCCTTATTGCTGCCCTGGCTGCCCATCCCGCCATGTCAGCAGTTTGGCATCCAAAGCCCTGTCCCTTAGCCGTTCGAGTCGACAGTCCGTGTACAGATCTAGAAACCGGCGGTTGCTCTCGGATAAATAATCCAAAAATCTATTCTAAATCAAGTTCGAATTAAAAGTTGTTTTTTAAAAACTTTATTTCAATTCCCCGCGTAACAGACCGAAGAAAATAGACGATCTATTCAGAACAAAAGGCACAATATGGCGTTAAATTATATGTCGTCACACTAAAAGGATGACGCAAAAAATGCACATGTATTGTGGATCACAGGACTTTGCCGTGCCTCCCCATCTGAACAAAAACCAACTTTGTCATATTCAGGTAATTAAACAGTGTCTTTGTATTTAAGACGTAGAAGACTCGTCCGGAAGACTTTCGGTGTAAGGGCCTCGTGCAAGAATTGCGCCTCGGCAAAGTACGGAGTGCAACGCCGGGACATACTGGCTAGATTGTCGGTAGCATATTGCTAAGGTGGTCACAGACGCAAACATTCCGTATCTAATTGCTAAGACAAGAGACTATAAAACCCTCCTAACGCAAAGGTTTGAGACCGAAATCCTAACTTGTGTTTTTCCAACCCAAGATTTCCCGTTGTACAAATACCATAAATATACAAAACCAATAATATACTTTTTGAAACTGAAAGTGCCCTGGTGACCACTCTTATTGATTCGACGATAGCAGTGTTGTTTTGTGGGCGGCCGAATAATTAGACAACTTATAAAGGGAAAAAGGCATAAATATGGCGTTAAATTCTGGTGCTCTTAAGACACCGACAATCTTTGCCTACATTAGACACCAGTCTCCCATAATCTTAGTTGTATTTTAATAATAATCTAGTTGTACCAAATACACTTTAAAATTTGTACTATGATAATTGTGGCGAGAAAATCGGACTATGGCTGCTTTTACCAATGAGGAATATGACGATATCATTTTCATCCAACGACCAGCACCAGAACAGTAGCTCGAAATCTGAACATTACGCAATAGAAGGTGTGGAAAATAATGAATGTAAATAACAAATACCCGTTCCACGGCACAGGTGTGCAAGGTCTGGAGGAACAAGATCCATTAAGAAGAATCCAATTTTGCCGTTTCCTTCTCAATGGAGACATTGAGGATGAGTGGTTTTTAAAATCAATCCTGTGGACAGATGAAAGCAAAATTTTAGAAGACTGATCTGTTTCTGAAGACACGTGTCATGTTCGAGCAAAACGCACCACAATGTCAAAATGTCAGAGAAATTAATTTAGTGATACTATTGAATAGAAGAAGGTCACAACCAAAAAACGCCGTCACCGGCATATTTCCTGTACTTTTCATACATTTTATATGGACTGGCCGCAAACGGTTGACGAAATCTTCGAACAGATCGTATCGGATAATGCGGAGCCGCAGACGAAACATTTTCAGGCGAAATAAACTGAAGTAAACAAAGTGTGATCCAGAAAATGATCTATTTGACGAAATCTTCGAACAGATCGTATCGGATAATGCGGAGCCGCAGACGAAACATTTTCAGGCGAAATAAACTGAAG
Source organism: Ostrinia nubilalis (assembly GCF_963855985.1). Classification (NCBI taxonomy): domain Eukaryota; kingdom Metazoa; phylum Arthropoda; class Insecta; order Lepidoptera; family Crambidae; genus Ostrinia; species Ostrinia nubilalis. Next base: position 8,856,117 of record NC_087109.1, on the reverse strand, counting down.
TAAACAAAGTATGATCCAGAAAATGATCTATTTGACAAAATCTTCGAACAGATCGTATCGGATAATGCGGAGCCGCAGACGAAACATTTTCAGGCGAAATAAACTGAAGTAAACAAAGTATGATCCAGAAAATGATCTATTTGACGAAATCTTCGAACAGATCGTATCGGATAATGCGGAGCCGCAGACGAAACATTTTCAGGCGAAATAAACTGAAGTAAACAAAGTGTGATCCAGAAAATGATCTATTTGACGAAATCTTCGAACAGATCGTATCGGATAATGCGGAGCCGCAGACGAAACTTTTTCAGGCGAAATAAACTGAAGTAAACAAAGTGTGATCCAGAAAATGATCTATTTGACGAAATCTTCGAACAGATCGTATCGGGTAATGCGGAGCCGCAGACGAAATAAACTGAAGTAAACAAAGTATGATCCAGAAAATGATCTATTTGACGAAATTTTCGAACAGATCGTATCGGATAATGCAGAGCTGCAGACGAAACATTTTCAGGCGAAATAAACTGAAGTAAACAAAGTGTGATCCAGAAAATGATCTATTTGAAGAAATCTTCGAACAGATCGTATCGGATAATGCGGAGCCGCAGACTAAATATTTTCAGGCGAAATAAACTGAAGTAAACAAAGTGTGATCCAGAAAATGATCTATTTGACGAAATTTTCGAACAGATCGTATCGGATAATGCGGAGTCGCAGAAGAAATATTTTCAGGCGAAATAAACCGAAGTAAACAAAGTGTGATCCGGAAAATGATCTATTTGACGAAATCTTCGAACAGATCGTATCGGATAATGCGGAGCCGCAGACGAAACATTTTCAGGCGAAATAAACTGAAGTAAACAAAGTGTGATCCAGAAAATGATCTATTTGACGAAATTTTCGAACAGATCGTATCGGATAATGCGGAGTCGCAGAAGAAATATTTTCAGGCGAAATAAACCGAAGTAAACAAAGTGTGATCCAGAAAATGATCTATTTGACGAAATCTTCGAACAGATCGTATCGGATAATGCGGAGCCGCAGACGAAACATTTTCAGGCGAAATAAACTGAAGTAAACAGTGTGATCCAGAAAATGATCTATTTGACGAAATTTTCGAACAGATCGTATCGGATAATGCGGAGTCGCAGAAGAAATATTTTCAGGCGAAATAAACCGAAGTAAACAAAGTGTGATCCAGAAAATGATCTATTTGACGAAATCTTCGAACAGATCGTATCGGATAATGCGGAGCCGCAGACGAAATAAACTGAAGTAAACAAAATATGATCCAGAAAATGATCTATTTGACGAAATTTTCGAACAGATCGTATCGGATAATGCGGAGCCGCAGACGAAACATTTTCAGGCGAAATAAACTGAAGTAAACAAAGTGTGATCCAGAAAATGATCTATTTGACGAAATCTTCGAACAGATCGTATCGGATAATGCGGAGCCGCAGACGAAACATTTTCAGGCGAAATAAACTGAAGTAAACAAAGTGTGATCCAGAAAATGATCTATTTGACGAAATCTTCGAACAGATCGTATCGGATAATGCGGAGTCGCAGAAGAAATATTTTCAGGCGAAATAAACCGAAGTAAACAAAGTGTGATCCAGAAAATGATCTATCTAACACCAACAAAAGAATGTGTTTGTATTAAAATAGGATTTTTTTTCTGACCGACTTGTCAAAGACAAAAGATATCTTTGTGGGAACAACTAAGGTCCAGTTTTTTTCAATCATAGTTTTTAACTAAACATTTTTTCGAATTCCGAATAGACGTGCGCGCCGCGCCGACTTCGGAACACGCCGCCGCCGAAGTTGGCGATGAAAGAAACACGAAGATTGGTGGTCCAGGGAGGATAGTTCAAATCGACGAATCGAAGTTTGGAAGCCGGAAATATAACAGAGGAAGAATGATTGACAGCCACTGGGTACTGGGAATGATAGAAGATAATAGCGAAGATTTCCGCCTTGAAGTGTGTCTTGATAATGATAGGTCTGCGGAAGCATTGGTGCCACTCATTCAGAAACATGTTCAGGAAGGCTCAATCATCCACACCGATTATTGGAGAGCCTACTTGAGTCTTCCTGAACATGGCTACATTCACAGAAGGGTAAACCACATTGATCCTCAAAATAGATTTGTGGCACCAGATGGGACACACACCCAGAGAATAGAATCCCAGTGGCGAGGACTTATAAAAGCGTTCAGGCGTGAACACAATAAAAAAGATTTTAGTGAATGGTTAATATAATATAAATAAGTTATACGCTTGGAGAAGGAAAAATAAAGTCCTCCACCTCGATCCTTGGGTATAGAATTTTAGTATATTTTTACTGGTACTATAACGATATTTTATATCAGTAAGCAGTCCCTGCCTGCTCGACTTAAGGTGCTAATATAACCTCAAATTTTAACCAATTAAACCTCAAAAACCATAAATACCCACATGGGGGTAACTGTAATAGGGGGTTAGTGGTAAAAGGGGGGGTTCCCACCCCCAAAAAACCATAAGTAAAATAGCAGCTTGTATAGTACAGTTTCACTGTTCGGGTACTGACATAACCTCAAACTTTCATCTCGAAACCTAGGGGTTTCCGCAGGGGGGAAGTGATAGGGGGACCCCCCTAACCCCTCAAAAAACCCCATATAGTACAGTTTTACCGGATGTTATCATCGTGAATCATTTTAAGCGAACTTGCAAGGGCTATGCTAGCAATTCCAGCCACCAGCACACCTAGCGAACGAGTGTTTTCCATTGCAGGACTTACTTTTGCAGTAACACTGCAAAAAGATCACGACTGAACCCAGGACGCGTGAATAAAATTATTTTTATTCATAATAATTACGAGTCATGTAAAGAACACACACAGTAGTTAGTAAGTGCCTAATAAAAGTTTTCATTCGGTAATACGCAATTATTTTTCTTCGGCGCGCCGCCGCGGCGCCGCTGCGTAGCAGTAGCGCGGCGCGCACGTCTAATTCCGAATTATTAGGATATAATAAATGATATTATAATAATGCAATAAATGATTTGATTTAATTTCATGATGCGCAGCGGAAAGTTTTATTGTCGTTGTCGGATCCTTATGCGCATAGTGGAAATGAGTGCAAAGTATGATTTTGAAAAAAAAAAAATGTTAGCTATTAAACTTTTTTGATCTTGTTTAAAACAACATAATGCATTGACAATTCTGTCTCGGTTGCTATACCATCATGACTAATAGTATTATGGTACTCTGGAATTAGGATAGCCATACGTTTATGGTCAAGGCCAAATTGTACGTTAATTGGGTCAAAGAAAAATCGGATATCAAAATGATAGTTTCACACGATAAAGTCCATGAAAACTGAAAAATGGAAATAATAAAAGTAGATCACTGGAAGGCAATTCCAGGTATACACATAAAAGAGCGATCAATCACAGCAATCCTGAACACAGATTTGTGGTACTCGATGATGAGACACACAAATATCGAAAGCCAGTGATGAGGATTATGAAAAAAGCCTTCACGGATTAGTGAATTGAACATTCATTCATGGAAAATAATATTTTTGAGAATTAATTACACAACAGAGAGATGATCGCCTGTTGATCAAATTCAGAACAAAAATCAGCCCATAGCATTACCTACAAGGTTATGCACAACAATAAACGCACTCTTAATTCACAGTCAGTTTTACTTATTTCATCATCCCAACGCCCAACATTACATAGCGACCCTGTCAGTTCTGTTCACACTGCACTGAGCAGATGGTTAACAATAAAAATAAAATAAACTAAAAAATTTGCACTTTTCATGATAACCTGCAGCAGGTAAGAGAAGTTAGGCCCTGCCCATCTGGCAGGAAGAGCCTCACATAACCCACTGGTCGTCCCACCGGACTAGTGGGTATGCACTTTAATTCATTTGTGACAGAAAAAAATACTAAAACCATAATCAAAAACATTTCAAATACATACAATTTCTGATTTTGTTTTGTCTTTCAGACAATGAGATGAACACCATGCCTAATAGAACTCAACGCTGGACTCAAGAGTCGCATACACTTTTTTTGTGCCTATATGGCAAAACGATGACCAGATTGACTCATCATTGTTGAAGGAGAAAAAGATCCAAAATAAAATTAAAACACACCAAGTGCCATCATGGCAGACAAAAGGCATTATTCAGGCTACTTCACCAAAAATTACCATACAAGAGGCGTTCCCGACCCCAAACGAAGGTCGTTTGGGTTGGGGACGGGACGACATTTTGCTGATGTCAACCACAACCAGTTTTAGGATGGGGACAGTTATGGTACATACAATGTACCGAAGAAATAAACCCGCTCATGGCATGGCGTGGCAGGTACAGTAACAAAATACTTGATAACAACCTACGCACTGCACAATAAAACGACAAGGTACAACGAAAAACCGTCACCGTCGAAAACATTATGTACACAACAAAATCGGATATACGAAACAAACTGTTAGGGAGGGAACGGAACAAAAAATATCTTCAATCCTATGATGAAGCGAATTTGCAAAATGAAATGAAATGTGCGTGCATGATCCATGCATGCGCAATGCAAAAACAAAAAGAAAGAAAGATTAGGAAAGCCACGGAGCGGCGCCCAAAACCAAAACCCAATCCTTGATTTTGACATTGACAATGACATCATTTGCCCATTCTCTTTAGTCTATGGGTTGATCATTGCCTGAAAAACCTTGTATTCATCTGAGGGTTGTGATATGTCGCTTCAAACTATACTCTGATTTTTAATTCGACGGAATTTTGACATTTCAGAAGTGTTGCTAACATTGAAACATTCCCACTAAGAATGGAGAGCATTTTCACAAATTAAAAAATAATCCTTTCTTGAATTTAAGGTTTCACTTGAAAAACTAAGGCTTAAAAATGTACTGATCATTTCAAAATGGTTATTTGAATTTTTATTATCATATTTTTGAAGTTACAAAAAAAATTGGGAAATTATTTTTCTATTACTGGACTCCCTGGCCAATAATCCATGGGTTACAAACCTTTTTTATGAAAATCCTTTTGTTAATAAAATCTTAGCTTCATAAAACAACCAATTTAACAAGATGCCAATTTTATAATCCAAGTTGATTATGATGACGATAATGATGGTTGATGATCAATACATATTTCCGTTTATGATAATATGTTGTTTTACCACAGAATACATAATAGTAGCAACAGAAATTGCACTCCTTTGTGTAGGATCAGAGGCCGGCATTTTAACGGTAATAATAATAATGCAAAATATCCAACGCACATGGTGCATTCGAAATCGCACCTTACTACTACGCTCACAAGAGCGCAATTTTTTTGTGTTCATAATTGATCTACCTCACAGCTCAAGCGTCAGGGTTGTTTAAGCAAAGTTAAATAAATAAAAACTTAATTTTAAGAAGTATTTATTGTATTTACGATTGGTAAACTTTAATCTAGTGGTGTTTGTATAATCGTACCTTCTCTAAAGTACCTATTAATAAACTTCAGTGTTGCGATAATTCGAAATTGGACAAACAGTTTTAAAAGGTGTAGTGTCGTAAAATAGACACGGTGAAGTAAGGTTAATGTTTTATTAGCTAAAATAATTTTTTTGCTACAGTTTTTAGTCATTAGTATTTCAAAATTATTTAAAAAGTGTAGTTTTTTAAATTATTTAAATCACTACAGTTAATTATCATTCCTAAATATTACGATTTTCCATTAAAGAAGAATAACAGTGCTGTTGGAACAATAAACCTTGATTGCGACGATGATCGACCGAGCGTGTATAGAAATACGCGTGTGCTCACAAGCGCGTGGCGGCCCTGACTGATTTGCAACTTGAAGTTGTCGCGCGCTGTAGGTAATTATCTCGGCCGGCATAGGCGAGTGACGGAGGCCTGGTTTTACTGTGTTAAAAACACGTTTTTTTCTATTTAATCTCTAAAATGTACATAATAATTAGTGTACATTGATTTCACAAAACAAACAATAGTTCATTCTTGTAAGTTGTACTTGATGAAATTTCATTTCATATTATTTATTAATAATTCAAAGCAAAAAAGGCTTATTACCTCTGAATTGTCAAAAAATGACAGCTGTCAGAATTCCGTCGAATTAAAAATCGGACTTTAGTTCCTAAAATCTTTGATAAAAGTATAAATAAATCCAAAGATTCAATAAATGTGTGGCTCTCACATATCTGTGATGAGCGATGCCACCACAGATATGGATAGATGCAGCATGTGTCAAAAATTGTATGAAGCCGAGCGTGCCACTTTTTAAACGTCATTAGTGTCATTTTAGCGAATTTTAGTGATTGCCGCAACGTAAAAGTAATCGTATCATCGTACTGCATTTGCAAAGTCATCGAATGATATCGTGTGACTCGATTCGAAAATTAATGAATTCCGATAAAACTGATAATTTGTTAAATACAAAACCAAAAACATCTTTATTTACCTTTTTAAAATAAATTAATTCTTACAAATCGTCAAAGCTCGTTATTTTTTTTACCCTACCAGCGTTTCAAGACATAAATTTGTCAAGTGCATGAATACATGCATCAGTGTGTGTCTTATTGTTATGAGTAAGTACGGTTCATTGGGATCGGTATGAGTGCACCACATACAGGGACCATGGTTTTAACTCTTAAGAGTACATCGCAGGATATGTATTAAAAACAATGCTACTTTATACTTCTTCTACTGCTACTTTATTCTAATTAATTATTTGTTACTTGTGCTGTTAATTATAATTCTCAATCCGTAAATAATTTCTTCTTTCTACCGTGTTCGTACTACTGTCCTCGTAAAATCATCGTAACCGATTGTTGTAATCGGATTACATGAACATCACTCGACCATGTATGTCCATTTGGACATATCGGAATGGCACGCTTTGACGATCAACTTGCTGTATCTACTCTAATCCATATCTGTGGATGCCACGATGGCTCCGTTAGGCTCGTAGATATAGTTCCAAAATACTGAACTGTCCTGTGCATGACATTGACAGTGGGGCGCCACCGTCAATACCGGATCGCTGGTTCCGATTTTTGCCATGTTGGAAACCATATAGTTGAACGATGGTAGCGCCCCCCTGTCATTGAGTTTGGCGGGACAGTTCAGCGTGGGTCATAGAGATTCACTGTCTCAGATTAAAAAGTTTTTACGGCTAGGCTAAAGGAATTGGCCGTATGGAACTATATCCAAAGCCGTAAAACGTCTATGAAAAAAATAAAAAGAACGCAGCTGTCATCATGTTCTGTCATTTGTTACAGCTGCTGTCAAAAAAAAAACCAACCGTTGCGGTCCTATCCTACGGCGTTTATTGCAAAAATAAACGTGTTTCACACTTTATAGTGTTATAATAACAGTCGTGCTTTAATAATATTATACTTTAGTTAAAATGGAGGTGACTGATGAAAATCTGGCCACGTTAGCCAATTATTTGCAGCAAACTTTGAGCCCAGATCCCAATGTCCGAAGACCCGGTAAGTACAAAGAAAATCCAAACGCACATATGATTTTACGTTTATTTTGTTGATTTCTTACCGTTTAGTAAATGATTAAATGAGTACACTATCAATAGTACTCATATTACGTCGATTAGTGCCAATATAAATGTTCTTGAATAACCTTCAATGGTTTCATACATAGAAAATATAGGACTATTATAATCGATCTTTACATCCATGTAACTGTCCTAGGACATTTGATCATTTAATACGTAGGGTATGTACTCGTTTACCTCTTTGTCTTATTATTCTTACACATTTATTGGTAATAATCCAACCCATCTGCCAGCATGGAGAGTGTAAGCCTAATTCTCCATTTCTCTCTAGTAAACTAATGAAGAGTAGTGCTCCTACAGCAGAACCTACATAAATCAAGAATGTTATTAATGAAATGAAATGAATGATTGATTTATTTCATTTCATTAATATCATGCATCCCAACTAATATTATAAATGCGAAAGTAACTCTGTCTGTCTGTCTGTCTGTCTGTCTGTTACGCTTTCCCGCTTAAACCTCGCAACCGATTTTGATGAAATTTGGCATAGAGATAGTTTGAGTCCCGGGAAAGAACATAGGATAGTTTTTATCCCGGTTTTTGAAACAGGGACGCACGCGATAAAGTTTTTCTGTGACAGACAAAATTCCACGCGGGCGAAGCCGCGGGCGGAAAGCTAGTTGATAATAAATAACTGTATTGACTGATAGAATTTAAAACTTTATTTAGTACTAGCTTTCCGCCCGCGGCTTCGCCCTCGTGGAATTTTGTCTGTCACAGAAAAACTTTATCGCGCGCGTCCCTGTTTCAAAAACCGGGATAAAAACTATCCTATGTTCTTTCCCGGGACTCAAACTATCTCTATGCCAAATTTCATCAAAATCGGTTGCGAGGTTTAAGCGGGAAAGCGTAACAGACAGACAGACAGACAGAGTTACTTTCGCATTTATAATATTAGTTGGGATTGGGATAAGGGGCACATAAACATGTTTATAGTGTGGTTGTGTCACATTAAAATTGGAATTTCTGGATATAGCTTACACTTACATTTTTGCGGCCAACACACCGTACGTAACAGCTCTAAAATAGTAGATTACCTAATATTAAGCAACAAAATTTTATCTACTAGTGGCCACCCTTAGGGGTTGAATTTCGCAAAATCCCGTCTTAGTAAGCACCTACGTTCTAAAAAGAACCCCCATGCAAAATTTGAGACTCCTAGCACTTGTAGTTTCTGAGATTTTGTGATGAGTGTGTGAGTCACTCAGTCAGTCAATCAGTGCCCTTTCGTTTTTATAAAATTTATAAATAATTAATTTATACTGATATTTAATATAGTATTATAGATTTATATTATAGATAGATAGATTTAGTTTAGTCATCCCAATGATAAGCAGAGCAGTGAACCTAATGAATCCTTACTTTTTGGCAGCTGAGAAGTTTCTGGAAGGCGTAGAGGTCAATCAGAACTATGCCATATTACTGCTGCACCTCATTGACAAAGATGGCGTAGACATGACCATCAGGGTGGCCGCTGCCATCGCTTTTAAGAACTACATCAAAAGGAATTGGGCAGTTGTAAGTATTTGACGTTATTTAGTATAAATATCATAGTACAGTAGAATCTCGATTATCCGGACTCAATCTTCATGGCTCGAATCAACTATTTAGGGCCTGGAACTATCAATACGGCACAGCGCTGCGTGTGATAACGAACACGATACAGACGTCTTCTTGGTTCATTGTTAATAGAAATTGGTTCACCCAATGGTCTAAATGATGTAAATGAACCATTTTCTATAAGTAAAAAGTTAATTATTGTTTGATTTTACTTTGAAATCGATTATCCCGATTTTCGATTATCCAGAATACCCCTGGTTTTAATTAATCCGGATAATCGGGATTCTACTGTAATAAAAATATTATTGTGCTAAAATATTGTATGTTTAAGTACAATTTGATTGTATTGTTTATAAGCATACAGATCCTGTAAATTTCAGCCTTTAACACATTATTTTTATATGCTTTACAGGACGAAGATGGTGCTGACAGAATCCACATGTCAGACCGGAACACTATAAAGACGCTCATCGTGTCTCTGATGCTGAAGTCCCCTGAAACGATACAGCGTCAGTTCTCGGATGCTGTCTCCATCATCGGCAAGTGTGACTTCCCGGAGAAATGGCCAAGCCTCATCCCGGAGATGGTTGAGAAGTTTGCTACTGGTAAGATCTTATTTATTTATTTATTACTAGTAGCTTTCCGCACGCGGCTTCGCCCGCGTAATATTTTGTCTGTCACAGAAAAACCTTATCGTGATCGTCCCTGTTTAAAAAACCGGGATATAAACTATCCTATGTCCTTTCCCGGGACTCAAACTATCTCTATGCCAAATTTCATCAAAATCGCTTCAGTGGTTTAGGCGTGAAAGCGTGACAGACAGACAGACAGAGTTACTTTCGCATTTATAATATTAGTATAGAAGTATAGATCTATTGTCTATTGTTTCTGAAAAAATACTTTACTTTAACTTAGGTCTTAGACCCAGTTTCCATCAAAGCGGAGCGGAGCGGATAAGTGTTTTGAACACAATAGCGTCGTTGTGTTATAACTGCCTAAGAAGTAACTAACTTTGCTTGTAGGCCGATTCCCACCTTAGGCAACCAAACTTTTTCAAGTTATTAAAAATGTAAGCAGGAGTCTTTGATTTCAAAATTGGTATTCTAAGGCTGGGTTGCACCATCTTACTCATAAGTGCCACTTGTGGTCTAAACTGATTAAATATTTTTTTTATTTGATTTACTTTAACAAACGTCAAAAGTCTGTCAAACACCATACAAAAAACACCGGTTATGGTTATAGTCACGGTTTAAATAAGATTGTGCAACTCAGCCTAAGTGTAGGCGCACACTAGGCGACACGCGACAGAGACAGCTCGGTGACTTGACACCTAGACAATTTCATTCCAGCTTGACGTCGCGACTCCGCGACTCTGAAGCCTAGTGTGCGAAGCTTTGAACAAAATTATATGAAATTATCGGCCGCAGCCTGTCGTCGCGTCTAAGGCGATAGTGTGTATTATCACGGGAACCCGATGCCTATAAATCTTGAATCATTCCAAATCAATCTCACTAGATGGCGACATAAGTATCGAATTTCTGAAGACGTTTGTAAAAAGTCACTAATGCTCAGTAAACTGTAATGAAAAAATGTTTTACACATTAATTTGTTCATTTAAACACAGTGAATGATTCAAATAAACAATATTTCTTCATATAATAAAATTTTATCTTTAGTAAAAACTGAAGTCTTAAACAATCGTTTTTGCAGCGCTGTAGAAGTAGCATTTAGTTACAAATGATGTAATAGATGGCGCTCATCGCTGCTGTTTTATTTCTTCACTTATAAAAATACTAAAATAGGTTTGGTTTTGCAACAAATTATTATTTTTATTAATTGTCATATTTCTTGTAAAATGCAAAAAAAAAACATCAACATTCAAATAAAAATTAAAGAAACACAAATTAGCATTACAAAAGTTTGGCTATAATTTGTCTAACATTGTGGCGCCTAAAATCGACAATTTAGATTTTTTTTTTAAGATTATTAGCAATTTGTATTCCAAATATTACTAATAGTCCCATTAGCCCCTCGTGTTAAACTAAATGAGCTTGTGTTACGAGTGGGCTCACCACAATAGTCGAGCGGCGGTGGGATTCGAACCCGCGTTCCCCGGATCTCGAGTCGGCCACTCCGACCCCTTCACCGTTCGGCTATCGTGGCTATAAAAAGTTCGATTGTTTTCCTTCCAATTATGATAACCTACCCAGTGTCACTCACAATAATAATTAAGACGAATCTTAATCTAAAGACCTACATACACTGGAAAAACATAACCCTTTTTCTGGTGTAGTCGGTTATAAACTGTACTGCCCATAATAATGTTTAAGGTCCACCTTTTGTGCATAATGTTAAGAGCATTATCCGCCAGTTAACCTTTCAGCCACGCAGAGAGCTGTTAGTAGGTAAGTGCGGTCCAGAGGTGCAGTTAATGTTTTTTTTACTCATTTAATTTATTTTAAGATATGTATAGCAAATAAAAAAAATCTTAACCTAGTACCTATTAAAGTGAACCCATTGTTAATCCCCTGTTTAATTCCATTGTTAATTATTAAATTCGGCCAAAACATAAACAAAGTGAGAGCATTGCTGTCTCACTCGCACGCTCCATAGCCGGCTACGCTATGCTACTCTGCGGCGACGCATCATAATTTACCTACCTACTAGCTGGCCACGCCGAGACGCGACCGCGCGGCCCATTGGATTGGCGTCATTGAAAGTAGAAGCAGGGTGCGCGAGCGGCAGGCAGCGAATGTTACGGTAGACAGTAGGTAATTATCCTTAAGCAAGTTCTCTCCCAAATACATGTCAGTCTGCATCAAGTTGTATTTCACTTATTTAAAATCAAAATGCAGATTCATTCGTGTGCGTTACCTCAGAGATATCGTCGCTTGCCTCTCTAAGTGACGTATCTGACATTTTTTTCGAAACTGAGTTATCTACACCATCTTAATTAATTTCGCAAGACGAATCGATCTATCTAATCGCCTGAGCAAAATGTCAGTTACGTCAGTTAGAGAGGCAAGCGACGATATGGTGACGCTGATCAAGATGTGCTTATGTCATGGAAAAGGTAGAGCCTTAAATCCTGTAAATGTGCCGAGAATCTAGCATTTTTGCCCAATAAGATTTCGGAGTAATTGAAGAAAATAAGATTCCGTTGCAGTAATGCTTGAAAACGTTACTGCAGCCACATGATTTTTACCCATTAGCCTTAGCCAGATTAATTTTTTTCAATAAGTAGCTTATATTTGTGCCTTTCCATGGTCAAGCAGCGACATTTGTGCCCAACCAACCAAGCCAATCTCTTTAAATTTATTTATTTAATGAAAGAAACATACAGCTTTTATATTACATATAGGTACAGGAAAACTTTAGTTTATTCATAAGCCAAAAAAGTTTCCAATGTTAATTTGTCAATAGCGAAGACATATTATAAAAAGCCAAATCGTAAGCCTTATCATGTTTAACGTTAAGGTAGGTACTTACGAAGAAAAGTTTTAGTGTGAAATTAAGGACCAACTTATACTTCAGTTAATAAGGTTATTTAGCGTCTTCAATAGAAAGTGATAATATTCTATATTTGTCTGATCAATTTTTTTATGAATGTTTACCAATTTCTCTGTCAAACAAAAACCGATTTAAAAAAAATATTTTTTGTTTGAAAGAAATCAAAACCACTTTTGACTGCAAAAATCTGTCCATCATTTACATTCATTTATATAATTTTTAATATTTTTACACATAAAAGCAAATTCAGATTTTTTTTTATTGTTATTCTTATTTCTACCTATTAAAGCAATGAAAAAATATTTTTTCTTTCTTTCTTTCTTTCTTAAAAATAAACTATGCGTAACCCGTGCGCAAAAATACTGTAGACGGTTGTAATCGGTTAATTACAAGGCGTAGAAAGTAAAAATTCAGTATGCATTTATTTGAATATAAAAGCACTGCAGATTGATTACCATAAAAAGCAGTTATCTTCTTAAATATTGCCTTATTTGAGGCTCGAAATAAGTAAGCCATTTTCAGTTGTAAAATGATTTATTTCATCGAAAATTAGGCATAGGTATTCAAAATTTTCTGACATCTGACACTGCAATCACAGAGCGCCCTTTTTATCCGGTTTAAGAGCTAGAAGGTATTTTCGATTTTCACAGTAACTCATCTAATTCATATGCCATGCGTTATTTTTTTTTTGGAATAATTACTATGGCACCCAATGGCACCAATCACATGCCACCTACCAACAAAAAATCGCATCTGTCCATCAAGTTTCATTCAAGTGTCATCGTCGGAGACCTGGGGGTGTACTTTGACGATGGTCTTTCATTTAGTTGTCATTACGACCATATTGTCACACGTTTTACAAGGGTCTTCAAGAACCAATCTACCCTTATATGCCTATACTACTCACTGATCGGAAGCATCTTAGATTATGGTTCTGTCATCTGGTCGCCATTCTACAATGTAGGTACACTCAGACCGAATTGAGGGAGACCAAAGAAATTTTCTGAATATTCTTTGCTTCAGATTGGGTTTGGGTCGCGAATATAAGTCATACAGGGCAAGACCGCTTCAAAATGACGTCTCTGGCCTCCAGACGTGAATGTCTTGAACTTGTCTGTCTGCATAAGATTTTGCATTCTGAACTTGATTCACCTAATCTTCTTTACCTTCTTAATTTTAACACTCGCTACAAATCCCGAAACCCTACCAAAAAAATATTTTCGCTCCAAATCTATAAAAATAATACCTCTTTTTACAACCCTATAACCAGAATGTGCAGACTTTTAATGACACTGTCACTGAACACTCTTCTTTGGTTATATTCTGTTCTAAGTTATACAAATTCAGGAGAGATATCCTGAATATAAAGTCAAGTTGTCCTTTGTAAACTTTAATAACACTTAATAACATTAAATACTAAGCATAAAATGAGTTAAACTAACACTATTTACCCTCTTTATTTCATAATTTTCAATTCATTCTGTGCACACGACATCATGTTAAGAAAGAGTTAAGAGTTGCGGTTTAGATTAATCTATGGATTATTATCTGTGCCTAAATATGACTGTAACTTGTTTTGTGAGCCTTAAATAAGTAAATAAATAAATAAAGTCGTTCGAAGAAATGGAAATCCCCAAAACGTTACCGCAGCGGCACCCGCAACCTTTCAAAACCACGGGGGGCTCAAACGTCGCTGCTTGACCATGGAAAGGCACAAATACAAGCCACCTATTGAAACACCTTAAATCTGGCCAAGGCTAATAGGCAATAATCATGTCGCTGCTGCAGTAACGTTTTCAAGTATCACCGCAGCGGAATCCCATTTTCACCAATTAAGTACTCCGCAACCTTACCGGGTACAAATGGTAGACTCTCGACACATTTACAGGATACAAGGCACCAACACCTCCACATAAGCACATCCCGACCAGCGTCACCATGTCGCTGATGTAACGCACACGATTAATTTATGAATTATTAATCTTATCTACCTACTTATTTAAAAAGACCAGTGTCGCGCGCTAAATGAAAACAAGCTTGGTAGGCAGGTACCCATCCATTGGGGCTACTCCCGATCCCAGTAACGTCAATATACTTAGTAGGTATGCATGCCAGCCATTCACGCAGCACGTGTAAGTGAATCGAAAATGATGCTATAGTCCGGTCGCCGAGCCCGTACGACGGGGACGGGCCGTCACAGTGAGTGAGCGAGCGCGACAGCAATACAATTACGCGCGAGTGATAAGGATGGGTAGCATGGTGTCATTGGACGAAATTCTACGTGTTCGACGACGATAAATAGAGAGAGAGAAGGAATAAAACATCAGTAAAATAATAATTAAATAAGTAAATAATATTTTGCCACCTAGGTATATTTTGTGCCAGCACGGTATTATTACTCGTAAATAAATAGGTATATAGGTAGGTAGGTGCTATTATTATCGCGAGTGACGCGCAAACGAATGCAACAAAAAACCTAAACCTAAATCACAGACAATCCTAAATCTTAAACCTGTATGTGCAAGTCGATTAAAATGTAGGCATATTTTTGAATAAACTACGATACGAGTACGAAAAACTAAAACTAGATTTTGTATTTTTTACGAACAGTTCATTTGATATTTACTTGACTGCTCCAGAAGGAGGGTTATGTTTTTTTTTACATAATAATTATTTCTGAATATTTTTATGGAAAAAATAAGTTTTTTATTGATATCTACCTTTATTACTGCATGTTTCGATATTGTCCTGTTTTATATACCTAATAAAATAAAACAAATTAGAGTTTTATGATGATAATTTGTAGCGGGATACGAACCCACGGTTCTGGATATTGAGCGTCGGCTGTGATCATTGTGCTACTTGGACATTATTATACCGTGACGAAATTTTCAATAGCGTCTCTAATCTGTTTTTTGCTTAGTTACATGTCTTCATAAACAAAGCAGTAAACTTATTGGCTTTAGCGCCATCTTTTGACATAGCACGCCAAATAAATACTCCGCTCAAGTTGCTAGAATAGAAAGCATTAGCGGGTCGCAAACCGCGGGACGGTCAAGTCCGCTGCGGCACACTAGCGCGATCTGTTATCACCACTAGGAAACCAAGCGGGCCCGAGCAGTTTCAAGACTTAGGTCGGCCACATTTCGACTAAGGGATGATGCATCTGTACTAGTATTATATTATCTGTGGTATTATACAAGCAAGGATACTTTTCCACTTCTAACACAAATGTAATGTTTTTTTGTTCGTCATCAGCCATTTTGTACAAAAAAGCCAAATCCGATGAATGAAACGCAACGCGAGTTTCCTGCACGACGGTTTCAATGCGACTGATTTGCAACGCGTTTCAAACTGGTTGCGTCATGTGTGGTCTCTCAACGGACGCTATGGCAGTAACTTAGATGCAACTCAAAAGTAACTAGAAGTTGCAGTTTCGTTGCAGTTGCATTTCACCGTGTGTTCTGGGCCTAAGTCGCCTAGTTGTTGCTGTCGCATGTCGCCCAGCGTGCGCCTACAGTACACTAATTTCGAACTCCTCCTATGTTCTTCTGATTAATTTTGTTGCGGGTCCAATGACAGTTTAACTTTCCCCCGGGACAAACTTGACCTTCATTGGCTGGGTTTTTGTGGCGGTCAAGCTGTAGATCCTGGCTACACAGGAGTTGCAGTGGTGGGAACGAGAGGTGGGATTTTTTTTTAACTCCATTATTATTTACAGGTGACTTCCATGTAATCAACGGCATCCTAAGGACAGCTCACTCACTTTTCAAGCGATACCGTTATGAGTTCAAGTCGCAGAAACTATGGGAGGAGATCAAACATGTGCTAGAGAATTTTGCTAAACCACTCACGGATTTATTTGTGGTAAGTAAACTTCTTCCAGGTTCCCGAGATCTTCACCAGATCGTCGGTCCATCTAGTGCAGTGGTTCTTAACCTTTAAGTCATGAGGGACCATTTTACCAAATTTCTGTCTTGTTAGGGACCACCTCATAATCGGTCAAAACCAGTTTGATTGCAAAAATCAGTTAAAAGTGGTTTTGACCAAGGTGTGCAAGTGCACATCGTGGACCACTTGGAATGCCTCCAGGGACCACCAGTGGTCCGCGGACCACCGGTTAAGAACCACTGATCTAGTGGGAGGCCTGGACACGCTACGTCTTCCGGCCCGTGGTCGCCACTCGAGAACTTTTCTGCGCCAACAGGCAAGACGATCTGGTGAAGGTCGCGGGAAGAACCTAGATGCGGGCAGCGCAGGACCGTTCATTGTGGAAATCCTTGGGGGAGACCTTTGTCCAGCATTGGCTGTAACGACGAAAAACTAACTAAACTTCTTAATGAATATCTTTGACGTTAGGGCTTGTTCCTACGGAGATATTTTTTGCAGGATCCCGTTTAATAATACGTATTTTAATATTAACTTTCACACAAACATCCCGTTTGTGACTGTGTCCTGCAATAAACCGATCTGTCCGAATTTGCAATTTCAATTTCAAACATAAAATATGTGTTTACACGACAGTTGCGAACTTTTTGGTTATTTTCGGTGCCAAAACCCCCCACTAAAGTGTAGTAGGCCATAGTCCAGCAGTGGACTGTAAAGGACTGTTGCTGATGATAATGTACCTACCTCAATGAAACCTTATTGAACAAGCGTTCTCTTTCCAGGCCACCATTGACCTCACATCCAAGCACGCAGACAACCCACAAGCGCTCAGGGTCATCTACGGATCCCTAGTGCTTATATGCAAGGTGTTCTACTCTCTGAACTACCAAGATCTACCGGAGTTCTTCGAAGACAACATGCCTACTTGGATGCCCAACTTGCTTAATTTGTTGCAAGTAAAAGTACCATGTTTGGAAACTGACGTGAGTATTTTGGTATTTATTTTATTTGCTAGACTCATAAATGTCTTATTAGAAAGATTTTTTGTTTCGATTTGCCCAGACAAATGTGTTTTTTTGTAGTATTTAAAAAATAGTGAAAAAGATATTGTATTTACTTATTTAGTGATCATTACGTATTTATATCAACAAAATTATATTTTATTATTTCTGCAGCAAACTTTATAGTTTCAATTCTTTCCAAAATGTAGCAAGTATTTATCTTATGATAGCTTCTAAAAACTCATAGAACTTATTTATTTTTGCAAATAGGCTTTTAAAAAGCACTTTTACACATCCCAGTATTAACCCTACCACTGCTTCGGGACAATAAATGGGCCAGTGCTGAGAAGAATCAGTCACTATTATCTGCCTCTTTATCAAGGGTTTCTGTCTTGAAATTTTTAAAATACAGGGTGTTAGGTAAATGGGTATATGAGCCGACACTAGCCCATGTTAACATGGTCATATAAATGGTATGGTGAAGTCAGAAAATTGATATCTTCATTTTAATTATTTTAATTTTCATACAAATCGCATTTTATAAAATTTATTTTGTATGAAAATTAAAAAATTTAAATGATATCAAATTTCTGACTTCACCATACCATTTATATGACAATGTTAACATGGGCTGGTGTCGGCTCATATACCCATTTACCTAACACCCTGTATACAATACATGTCTTTTTCTCTATGGTTATATTTGTTTAAATTTATACAGGATGACGACGAAAAACCTGGCGTGTTAGAGCAACTTCGCACAGAGATATGCGAATGCGCAGCCCTGTACGCTCTCAAGTACGAGGAGGAGTTCGCACCGCACGCGCCCGGCTTCGTCACGGCCGTGTGGACCGTGCTGCTGGCAACCACGCCGCACCGCAAGTACGACGCGGTAAGTGGGGCCAGATAGCCACTACATAGCCACTATATAGACACAAATATGACGCAGTATGTGTAGCTAGATGTCCACCAGATAGCCACCACATGGCCACTACATAGCCACCATGTAGCCACCACATAACCACCAGAGATATGCGAGTGCGAGCTCTGTACGCTCTCAAGTACGAGGAGGAGTTCGCACCGCACGCGCCCGGCTTCGTCACGGCCGTGTGGACCGTGCTGCTGGCAACCACGCCGCACCGCAAGTACGACGCGGTAAGTGGGGCCAGATAGCCACTACATAGCCACTATACAGCCACCACATGGTCACTACATAGCCACCATGTAGCCACCACATGGCCACTACATAGCCACTACATGGCCACCATGTAGCCACCACATGGTCACTACATAGCCACCATGTAGCCACCATGTAGCCACCACATGGCCACTACATAGCCACCATTTAGCCACCACATGGCCACTACATAGCCACCATTTAGCCACCACATGGCCACTACATAGCCACCACATGGTCACTACATAGCCACCACATGGCCACTACATAGCCACCATGTAGCCACCACGTGGAACCCATGTAGCCACCGCATGGCCACCATGTAGCCACCACATGGCCACTACATAGCCACCATATAGCCACCACATGGCCACAACATAGCCACCATGTAGCCACTACATAGCCACCATGTAGCCACCACATGGCCACTACATAGCCACCATTTAGCCACCACATGGCCACTACATAGCCACCATTTAGCCACCACATGGCCACTACATAGCCACCACATGGTCACTACATAGCCACCACATGGCCACTACATAGCCACCATGTAGCCACCAAATAGCCACGAGAGATATGCGAGTGCGAGCTCTGTACGCGCTTAAGTACGAGGAGGAGTTCGCACCGCACGCGCCCGGCTTCGTCACGGCCGTGTGGACCGTGCTGCTGGCAACCACGCCGCACCGCAAGTACGACGCGGTAAGTGGGGCCAGATAGCCACTACATAGCCACTATATAGACACAAATATGACGCAGTATGTGTAGCTAGATGTCCACCAGATAGCCACCACATGGCCACTACATAGCCACCATGTAGCCACCACATAACCACCAGAGATATGCGAGTGCGAGCTCTGTACGCTCTCAAGTACGAGGAGGAGTTCGCACCGCACGCGCCCGGCTTCGTCACGGCCGTGTGGACCGTGCTGCTGGCAACCACGCCGCACCGCAAGTACGACGCGGTAAGTGGGGCCAGATAGCCACTACGTAACCACTACATGACCACTACATAGCCACTACATGGCCACCACATAGCCACCACATGGCCACTACATAGCCACTACATAGCCACCATGTAGTCACCATGTGGAACCCATGTAGCCACCGCATGGCCACCACATAGCCACCAGAGATATGCGAGTGCGAGCTCTGTACGCTCTCAAGTACGAGGAGGAGTTCGCACCGCACGCGCCCGGCTTCGTCACGGCCGTGTGGACCGTGCTGCTGGCAACCACGCCGCACCGCAAGTACGACGCGGTAAGTGGGGCCAGATAGCCACTACGTAGCCACTACGTAGCCACTACATAGCCACTACATGGCCACTACATAGCCACTACATAGCCACCACATGGCCACTACATAGCCACCACATGGCTACTACATAGCCACTACTTAGCCACTACATAGCCACCACATGGCCACTACATAGCCACCATGTAGCCACTACATAGCCACCATGTAGCCACCACATGGCCACTACATAGCCACCATGTAGCCACCACATGGCCACTACATAGCCACCATGTAGTCACCACGTGGAAGCCATGTAGCCACCGCATGGCCACCACGTGGCCACCATATGGTGGGGCCATGGTGGCCACCATATGGTGGTATAGTGGGGCCAGATAGCCACTACATAGACACAAATATGACGCAGAATGTGTAGCTAGATGTCCACCAGATAGCCACCACATGGCCACTACATAGCCACCATGTAGCCACCACATAGCCACCAGAGATATGCGAGTGCGAGCTCTGTACGCTCTCAAGTACGAGGAGGAGTTCGCACCGCACGCGCCCGGCTTCGTCACGGCCGTGTGGACCGTGCTGCTGGCAACCACGCCGCACCGCAAGTACGACGCGGTAAGTGGGGCCAGATAGCCACTACGTAACCACTACATGACCACTACATAGCCACTACATGGCCACCACATAGCCACCATGTAGCCACTACATAGCCACCATGTAGCCACCACATGGCCACTACATAGCCACCATATAGCCACCACATGGCCACAACATAGCCACCATGTAGCCACTACATAGCCACCATGTAGCCACCACATGGCCACCATGTAGCCACCACATGGTCACTACATAGCCACCATGTAGCCACCACATGGTCACTACATAGCCACTACATAGCCACCACATGGTCACTACATAGCCACCACATGGTCACTACATAGCCACCACATGGCCACTACAGTAGCCACCATGTAGTCACCACGTGGAAGCCATGTAGCCACCACATAGCCACCAGAGATATGCGAGTGCGAGCTCTGTACGCTCTCAAGTACGAGGAGGAGTTCGCACCGCACGCGCCCGGCTTCGTCACGGCCGTGTGGACCGTGCTGCTGGCAACCACGCCGCACCGCAAGTACGACGCGGTAAGTGGGGCCAGATAGCCACTACGTAACCACTACATGACCACTACATAGCCACTACATGGCCACCACATAGCCACCACATGGCCACTACATAGCCACTACATAGCCACCATGTAGCCACCACATGGTCACTACATAGCCACCATGTAGCCACCACATGGTCACTACATAGCCACCATGTAGCCACTACATAGCCACCATGTAGCCACCACATGGCCACCACATAGCCACCATGTAGTCACCACGTGGAACCCATGTAGCCACCGCATGGCCACCACATAGCCACCAGAGATATGCGAATGCGCAGCCCTGTACGCTCTCAAGTACGAGGAGGAGTTCGCACCGCACGCGCCCGGCTTCGTCACGGCCGTGTGGACCGTGCTGCTGGCAACCACGCCGCACCGCAAGTACGACGCGGTAAGTGGGGCCAGATAGCCACTACGTAGCCACTACATGACCACTACATAGCCACTACATAGCCACCATGTAGCCACCACATGGCCACTACATAGCCACCATGTAGCCACCACATGGCCACTACATAGCCACCATGTAGCCACCACATGGTCACTACATAGCCACCATGTAGCCACTACATAGCCACCATGTAGCCACCACATGGCCACTACATAGCCACCATGTAGTCACCATGTGGAACCCATGTAGCCACCACATAGCCACCAGAGATATGCGAGTGCGAGCTCTGTACGCTCTCAAGTACGAGGAGGAGTTCGCACCGCACGCGCCCGGCTTCGTCACGGCCGTGTGGACCGTGCTGCTGGCAACCACGCCGCACCGCAAGTACGACGCGGTAAGTGGGGCCAGATAGCCACTACGTAGCCACTACATAGCCACCACATGGCCACTACATAGACACAAATATGACGCAGTATGTGTAGCTAGATGTCCACCAGATAGCCACCACATGGCCATTACATAGCCACCATGTAGCCACCGCATAGCCACCAGAGATATGCGAGTGCGAGCTCTGTACGCTCTCAAGTACGAGGAGGAGTTCGCACCGCACGCGCCCGGCTTCGTCACGGCCGTGTGGACCGTGCTGCTGGCAACCACGCCGCACCGCAAGTACGACGCGGTAAGTGGGGCCAGATAGCCACTACATAGCCACCACGTGGCCACCATATGGTGGTATAGTGGGGCCAGATAGCCACTACATAGACACAAATATGACGCAGTATGTGTAGCTAGATGTCCATCAGATAGCCACCACATGGCCATTACATAGCCACCATGTAGCCACCGCATAGCCACCAGAGATATGCGAGTGCGAGCTCTGTACGCTCTCAAGTACGAGGAGGAGTTCGCACCGCACGCGCCCGGCTTCGTCACGGCCGTGTGGACCGTGCTGCTGGCAACCACGCCGCACCGCAAGTATGACGCGGTAAGTGGGGCCAGATAGCCACTACATAGCCACCACGTGGCCACTACATAGCCACCACATGGCCACTACATAGCCACCATGTAGCCACCACATGGCCATTACATAGCCACCATGTAGCCACCACATGGCCACTACATAGCCACCATGTAGCCACTACATAGCCACCACATGGCCACTACATAGCCACCACATGGCCACTACATAGCCACCACATGGCCACTACATAGCCACCATGTAGTCACCACGTGGAACCCATGTAGCCACCGCATGGCCACCACATAGCCACCAGAGATATGCGAGTGCGAGCTCTGTACGCTCTCAAGTACGAGGAGGAGTTCGCACCGCACGCGCCCGGCTTCGTCACGGCCGTGTGGACCGTGCTGCTGGCAACCACGCCGCACCGCAAGTACGACGCGGTAAGTGGGGCCAGATAGCCACTACGTAGCCACTACATGACCACTACATAGCCACCACATGGCCACTACATAGCCACTACGTAGCCACTACATAGCCACCACATGGCCACTACATAGCCACCATGTAGCCACCGCATAGCCACCAGAGATATGCGAGTGCGAGCTCTGTACGCTCTCAAGTACGAGGAGGAGTTCGCACCGCACGCGCCCGGCTTCGTCACGGCCGTGTGGACCGTGCTGCTGGCAACCACGCCGCACCGCAAGTACGACGCGGTAAGTGGGGCCAGATAGCCACTACGTAGCCACTACATGACCACTACATAGCCACCACATGGCCACTACATAGCCACTACGTAGCCACTACATAGCCACCACATGGCCACTACATAGCCACCATGTAGCCACCGCATAGCCACCAGAGATATGCGAGTGCGAGCTCTGTACGCGCTCAAGTACGAGGAGGAGTTCGCACCGCACGCGCCCGGCTTCGTCACGGCCGTGTGGACCGTGCTGCTGGCAACCACGCCGCACCGCAAGTACGACGCGGTAAGTGGGGCCAGATAGCCACCATGTAGCCACCACATAGCCACCAGAGATATGCGAGTGCGACTTGCGAGCTCTGTACGCGCTCAAATACAAGGAAGAGTTCACTACATAGCCACCACCTGGCCACTGAATAGACACTATATAGCCACAATATGGCCACTATACAGGGTGTTAGGTAAATGGGTATATGAGCCGACACTAGCCCATGTTAACATGGGCATATAAATGGTATGGTGAAGTCAGAAATGGCAATGCCAGATTTTGTATGGAGGGTGGCGTCTTTTTTTTTTCGCGCGGCCATCGACCAAACTTTGATTTTTGATTACAAAATAGTGTAATAAATCAAACTTACTATGACATGTATACCTCTAATGTCAGTCTGAACTGAGTTACGAGCATTAGAAGTTTGATGATTTTCATACTAGATTTGCTTTTTGCGCGCAAGTTTTGTAAGAAATTGCAACAAAATATTGCGCTATTTTTTTATTGCGCTGATTCTGCTGCATACTGATGTCTGGGGCCTTTAATGGATGGTATTGTTTGTTTACACATACAATGTCACTATTTTGTTGCAATTTCTTACAAAACTTGCGCGCAAAAAGCAAATCTAGTATGAAAATCATCAAACTTATAATGCTCGTAACTCAGTTCAGACTGAGTTTAGAGGTATACATGTCATAGTAAGTTTGGTTTATTACACTACTAGCTTTCTGCCCGCGGCTTCGCCCGCGTGGAATTTTGTCTGTCACAGAAAAACTTTATCGCGCGCGTCCCTGTTTCAAAAACCGGGATAAAAACTATCCTATGTCCATTCCCGGGACTCAAACTATGTCCTTGCCAAATTTCATCGAAATCGGTTGCGAGGTTTAAGCGGGAAAGCGTAACAGACAGACAGACAGACAGAGTTACTTTCGCATTTATAATATTAGTTGGGAAGTTGGGATTTTGTAATCAAAAAACAAGGATTGGTCGATGGCCGCGCGAAAAAAAAATGACGCCAATTTCCGGCATTGTCTTTTGATATCATCATTTAATTTTTTTTAATTTTCATACAAATTAATTTTTATAAATTCCGATTTGTATGAAAATTAAAATAATTAAAATGAATATTTTTTTTTTCTGACTTCACCATACCATTTATATGACCATGTTAACATGGGCTAGTGTCGGCTCATATACCCATTTGCCTAACACCCTGTATAGCCACCATATGGCCACTGCTTACCCATCATATAGCCACTAGATAATATGCAAGTGCGCAGCTCTATATGCGCAAATAGTCACTTTTTCTTCATTCAGCGATTCTAGCAGTTATATTCTTTATTTAATTTCCAGCTGGTGTCCAATGCCTTGACGTTCCTAGCCAAAATTGCCGAGAAAAACAACTACAAAAGCCTGTTTGAAGACCCCGCCACACTAAGCAGCATTTGCGAGAAAATCGTCATTCCCAACATGGAGTTTAGAGGTAAGTAACATAATCTTTGAACTTAAATAACTATGGTTAACTTTTACTAAAAGCAGACGCCACGCACAACACCTAATGTTGGTTCATTAATGCCCGTTTAAACCATCAATCCCTAAATTTTAAGTTACCCTATGGTAACACATGACAGGTCAATTAAAAAATAGGGATTGATGGTGAAAACGGGCATTAGTCTATGTAACGGTTAGCGTTACCGCTGATCTAAATTCTAGATCTAAATTCTAATTAAATTACTATTATCTACCTAAATAAAATATACTTAAATAATAAAATATCTAAATCTACGTAAACTACCTAAATAAATAACTTAATTAAATAATTCATATTATTCTACACTAATAAAATAAATAAAATAATAAATCTACAAGCAAACCCGCGCGAAACAAGTTGTTCAATATTTCTTTTGTTCTCTGTCGAGCGGGCGGACTGTTTTTTATGCATGCGCAAGCGACGCGCCTACGGCCGCGATGCTCCCGCCGCGTCTCCTGCGGGCCTAAAAAGGCCAAATCACGCAACATTGCTAAAAGGAATTCATTTCCAGAATTCATAGCAGATCATAAGCAATTCCTCTATTTTTCATAAAATGGTCTTACATTTTGGCAGAATTGCCGCAATTCAATTCATCCGCAGATTCATATTCGGCGTCTATGTTGCCACATGTGAATAATAAAAACCGTACTTTACCGGTTATCATTTCTACGACTTTTTTACATTTTAAACTGAAAATCTTGAACAATTACCTCATATCTTGTTTTAAATTAATAAAAGTAATTTAATAACATCAAAATATTTGAGTTTAGAAGCCAAAAATGAGAAATGAAAAATCATTCACTATTTTATTTACGACTGGCAACAAGTTAGGTGTCGACATAATGAAGGTCAAGTTAATGTAAACAATACCATTGTATAAGACACGGAATATTATGCTTGAACTAAACTCTTATGATTTAGGCGATAAATCAAGGTTTTAAGTGGTTGACATACATTCCAAGCGTTATTTTATGTTATTGACAAAAGAAACAATATTCGCTTAGTGTGATAGGGAGGGATTGTGCAAGGTTTCGTTTATGCATTTTGTTGTGGAAACTCAGTGTCCTTCAAAAAATTATGCACTTATTTATCTTAAAATAGAACTCAAACATAAAAGACAATACTTATATCCTCTTAATATTGAATAGTGATCCAGCTAATTATATTTTTTTAACCGAATTAAAAAAAGGAGGAGGTTATAATATGTTCAACTGTATGTTTTTTTTTCTATGTATGTTCACCGATTACTCCGTCAATTGTGGACCGATTTTCAAAATTCTTTTTTTGTTCGATAGGGTTCACTTCTGAGGTGGTCCCATTGTCACCAAGTCAGGATCTGATGATGGGATCCTAGGGAAATCGAGGGCAACCCTCAAATTTTATAGGCACGTATATCGTCTTTCAAACTTTTTCATAAGTTATTCAAGTATTTGCTCCTGGAAATCATCATCTCATATTGATGAGCTGATGATAGAAGGCAAAACTCCTTAATGCTTAGGAGTTGGAGGATAATTCTTTTAATTTTATAGATAAGTATAGTTTCTAAAGTTATTCAAGTGTTTGCATCAGATAGTCATCATCTCATCATGATGAACATGGTAGGTACAACTCCTTAATGCTTAGGAGTTGGAGGATAATTCTTTAAATATTATAGGTACAAATAGACCAACAGTTGTTTCATGTTTTTAAGGTGGGCTGACGGTTTAAGGTCTTTTTAGGTTGCCGATCTGTATTTTGTAGGGAATATTATTTACACTAGACATGAAGAATATGGTCTCAATGTACTGCCTACCTTCAGTGGTAACATCAAGGTAATAATTAGTTAACTAAAAAGCAAGAAATGAGTTAAATTTTATTTAAAAAAAGGCAAGTGCAGGCAAACTTCACACGTTTCATAATCTTGGCACCAACTCCGTATCAATCATGGTATATACATTAATATTAATTCGTCCTAATAAATAAGTAATAAGTAATTATTTTTCTACCTTTTAGTGTAGGTTTTTTGGAGTCGGTTTAATTTTTTTTTTTTTGCTTTTATATAGCTACCTTCTCCCTACCCTCCTCAACCCTCCCCCTAAATCGTGGACTCATACCTTGATAGTTATTTACTATAGGATTTAAATTAGGTAGGTACCTACTTAATACTTGTAAGAATCGATTGAGGTATAGGTACACATTTTTCGACAAATATTTTGAAGTTTTATAATGCATTTCTATTTCTAATTATATTACTCAATTCTAAGTCAAAAGCACCCTTTGCAAACACCCCATACTAGCCTAGACGATGTAAAACACTTTCCATAATACGGGCGTGCTCCCAAAAGTTTACATAAAGGCCTAAATCTTCCATTATTAATTTATTTTTTGAAATTACAAACTAGCTGAATTGTAAAATGTTGCTCTCGAGTAACTTCTTATGATTCTGCTAATTGACACATTAGCAATTCCTATTTTGTGGACCATTTTACGATTTCTCATACAAAACTGTCAAATAAATGAATTGCCGAATATGAATTGTATCCGAATCATAATATGAATTGCCGACAAGTGGCCATTTTGTGTTTTTAAATCTGAATCATATTATGAATCTAATAAGAATTGCTCAAACCGGCCTTTTTAGGCCCGCTGGTCCGAGCCAGAGCGTTAGTGAGCACGGACGTATCGCTGTCCGTCACCGCCGGACCCGCGATGTACGTAACTTTATAAAACTCTAAAACGTAATCGCGTATTGGTGAACCCCGCTACCGGGTGAGTGTTGCAAAAGTATTTTTAATGCCTAGATTTTATACTTGTGCTAACTGTAAGTACCTAGCCGCCATTTTGTTCTTCAGGTGTGCAATCCATGTGCTCAGTGTATCTGGACGATGTCATTTCGTAATTTTAACTGTTGCTACAATTGTTACTCGTAATATTTTACATCTTATTACATAATAAAATATTAAATGAATCGATTTTACGAAATGACATCGACACGTCATGACCTTTCATGACCTTGGTCGTATTGTAACGACACTAATTTCAATTCTACTTGCTAATTTAAATTGTTTCATCTCATCGTACTTGTTCTAATTTATCTAAATTATTGCCTACCTATATTGTTCCATAAATTAATTGCCTACATAGATGATATGCTAAATTATTTTCTACCTACATAATTTAATATTTTGCCTACATCACTTTCACTGCACCTATTGTAATTCTGTTTGACTGCCACATCATTACATCACCATTTATTACCAAAATCATTCCATCTGCTTCGCTAGTATTTTGATGTCGCAGTCAAACGGACAAAAGCTAGCAACTGCTTTAGTGTCCGCTTTGATTCGCAGGGTTCACGTTCACCTTCACTACAACTACCTGCCATGCATGGCCAGCGGCTCCTCGACCCCCGGCAGGGCTGCCTGCCGTGTCGGACGGCCCGTACGCACACTCTAAGTGGCCCTACACCACAGTGCGTACGGTCCTAACCGCCTGACGCGTCGACGACCCTGCGGGCTCACCACCAGCGAGGAACCAACCCACATCACTATCAATGCTAGCGAGGACAGTGGTTTGAATATACTACCACCGGTGACGAATCTCGTGCGATACGATAGTTTGCTCGACAACCCACACCCTTAAGGTCTCTTACTCTTTATTCTAAATAAACTACTTGTTAACCTAAATTATCTTTTATTTCTCAAACTAAAACTAAATTCTAATATGTCACTTGGCTCCTAAAGCTCTAACCGTGACATCTAAGGCCCAGAACAGACGGTGAAACGCTACTGCAACGAAACTGCAACTGCTAGTTACTTTCAAACTGGTCGCGTCATGTGTGGTCTCTCAACGGACGCTATGGCAGAAACTTAGATGCAACTCAAAAGTAACTAGCAGTTGCAGTTTCGTGGCAGTTGCGTTTCACCGTCTGTTCTGGGCCTAAAAGTCTTAAGCTTCAAACACACCAACGCGTGCAGACCGCCATCGCACGTTTGGGGCGCTTTACAATCCGTCATACATTTAATGTCACTTTTTTTACGCAGTTTTTTTAATGCGTTTGACGTAAACTCACACTACGCCCCAGCTGCTATGTATAGATGACCCACGCTGAACTGTCCACCAAACTCAATGACAGGGGGGCGCTACCATCGTTCAACTATATGGTTTTCATCATGGCAAAAATCGGAATCAGCGATCCGGTATTGACGGTGGCGCCCCACTGTCAATGTCATGGATAGGACAGTTCAGTATTTTGGAACTATAGCATTGTGTTCCCATTGACGCGACCTGTCATTGGCCGCGGCTTTCAATGCAGCGACAACACTTCTTCTTTTATTTTGGCAACGTCTTGGTATTGAAAACCATGATTTCGCCAATGTCACGTAAACAGCTTTGACAGAGTAACAGGGTTTACAAAAAACAAAAATATTTACATTTCTAATAATAAGCAAAATTATTTGTGTGAGTACCTAAAACAAAAAAGACAACACAAATAAATACGCGGCGGTGGCGATCAGATTGCGCTTGTTATTTTGACGTTTCTGCTTTTAAAATGGCGGATTTTTCATGGTCTGGAACGCTGATATAATAAGTGCATAATTTCTATTCCCACAGAGTCAGACATGGAGTTATTTGAGGATAACCCCGAAGAGTACGTGCGAAGGGACATAGAGGGTTCCGACGTGGACACGCGGCGGCGGGCCGCTTGCGACCTGGTGCGGACTCTGGCCCAAACGTACGAGGACAAGATGATGAACATGTTTGGGCAGTATGTGCAGGTTAGTTCTCGATATGATCGCATTGATGCCACTATATTTTGAACTTTAGTGAGACACAAGGTTCAAAACCAATGAATAATATTTATTTTTCTCTATACTATAGGGTTTTCCAATAAGAGGTGTCATTTTGATGTGTGTCAACAAGAACTTTTGCACGTCGCATGCGACAGAATATGCTGGAATTTATTAAATTAACACCCATCTGTAACCATGTTCTTGCAAATAAATGATTTTATTTATTTATTATTTATTTGATATTCAAAGAAAAATGCGTTTTTAAATATAAATGATCTGATGTTATGATAAAATCAGGCAAATTACCACCACAACCACGCTTATAGGACCATATCCTTTTCATGATTTTTTTCATAACCATAAACGCAAAGTTACTAAACATCCGATCATTTATACATATAGTAAAAAAATATATTTTTCTTTGAATATCAAAATGACACCTTTTATTGGAAAACCCTATAGATAAAGGATTAAACTTTGGATCCCCGTTTCATCCCCATACAGTTGAATTTGGCACCCCGCCCGCCCCGTTGCACGCAAAATTCGAGGCAGCGGTCATAATTGTTTCACATTAATAATATTCAAAATGGGGATGATAACTAAATTATATAAAATTTACTTGTATAAAACTATGTTTACATGCTAGTTCAAATCTAGTGAATGTGCTCTGTTCTACCATATTATGTGACACTTAATGTACAAATAAATAAATAAATAAAAACAAAATGAGTTCGTACTGATTTACTAAAACGTTGTAACTCCATTTTTCCAGCTAATGCTAGCCAAGTATGAAGAGTGCGGTGCATCAGCGTGGCGTGGCAAAGACACCGCCATGTATTTAGTGACGTCACTGGCATCGCGCGGCAGCACTCAAGCTAGTGGCGTGACGCGCGCTTCGCCGCTGGTCGACTTAGCGCAGTTTGCTGCTACGCACGCAATGCCAGAGTTGCAGAGACCCAATGGTGAGTTACTACACGCGTCCACTAACGCTCTAGGACACCGCCATGTATCTATCTAAAGCCCGGTCTGTGAGCACGTAGAATTTTGTCCAATGACCCCTAGCTACCCATCCTTATCGCTCGCGCGTAATTATATTGCTGTCGCGACTGTGCGACGGGCGCCCGCAGTGAGTGTGCGAGCGCGATAGCAACATAATTACGCGCGAGCGATAAGGATGGGTAGCTAGGGGTCATTGGACAAAATTCTACATGCTCGCAGACCAGACTATATACTCGACGCAAAACTCATGGCAGGCGAGGCCATAAGTAATTTTTGAAACAGAAATGCTCACTCGCCAATATATTATTACTTATTACAAACAACGCTATGCCTGCCTCTGTGTGACGTCACCCATAACCAGTGTGAGTGCTAGAGACAACGTGATGTGCACTGTTTTATTATTACACCGCCTATCCGTAACCAAGCCTGTTCAATGTTCATCTCCAAGATTCACAAGAGAGTAGTGAGTGACGGAAGCGCGCGTATTCTTCACCCATTTAAAAAAAATTCGTTATGGAAAGAAGAAAAAAAAAACGCGTGTGGCGCGCTAGATGGCGACACAGTAGCTTCATGTAGCAGCCAGCCCTATCGCATCGGCACAGTACCGATCACTGACGAATGTAAACGAAACGATACTCGACTCGGAGACAAGCTAAATTACACATTGTTGACGACCGTATCATTATTCGTCACATCGAGCTCCGCATCTAACACCTTTCTCTCTCTCTCTTTCTGTCTCTCTCGTAATAATTTTTAGCCTTCCTTAATTATTTTTCTTAAGTGTCGCAGTTTAATAAAATGTATCGTATTTATTTCAGTGGACGAGTTGCCCGTACTAAAAGCAGACGCCCTCAAATTCCTCATGACGTTCCGAACTCTCCTGCCCAAAGAGTTGCTGGTCAACGCTCTACCTCTTATGGTAAGTAAATTTTAACTATGCAGTTTATTTATTGTTTATCCAGACACGCGGTAGCGTGCCAAGCCAAGTTGCACCGTGTGTAATATAACACGAACCATTTGAAGCCACTTTTGGCCCGCTCATAATTGAGAATGTTACTAGGTATGCAAAATCACTTGAAACCTATGTTACAGTTAGGCTTTTACATTTACAAATACATTAGTTTTTATTTCATTTAAAAATACCCAGTAGTTATGATTTTATAGGCATTCAAAGTTCGCTTAAATATTGAGTGCCGCCGACGGTCACGTGACCCCGCGTGACGTACATTCACAGTATCCGCTCACTAGAAAACGGATATAAACATACTTAAATACATTTTTTTTTGTAAATACAAACTTATTATACATGTTAACACCCAGACCCATCACAGAAATTAAAATTGAACCAAATCCAAACTTGATGCGATTGTGTCGTTTTATTGCGAATTACCTTCCAGCTCCATCATTAGACCCTGATTACTATATAGAATTAAAGTACTCGTCAATACAAAACGAACGAACCCAAACTCGATGGATTTAAGTCGTTTTATTATAGAGTTCCTATGGCCACCTTCCAGCTCCATCATCAGATCAGCTCCATGTCATCATAATATTGCATGGTCATCCAAATCACATGTGTTTGCGAAATTTCAGCTTAATCGGTTGCCTGGAAGTGGGTCTTAATTCAGCTTGCATGATTCCACCCATACAAATATGAGCCAGTCACTGTAATATGACGTCACGCGCATAAAATGGCGGGCCGGCCGCCGCCCGCACTTTTAAAATTCAATATCTTGGAAACTAATTGACGTATCGAAATAATTCTTTCACGTGTATTTTTTATTTTTAACACAGAATACAGAAAGCTAAAAAACAAAATTAGTGAACATTCTTCATTCAAATACTATTTCACATATTTTTTTCCTCCAACAGAAAATCAGAATAGTACATACTCCGCTTGCCATGTCAAGTGACAGAGACTTACACCCGTATTCACAAACGATGCTTGCTTAAGTGAAGCAGCAAATCGAACGCACAGCGTTGGATAGAGCTCTGTGATTGGTTTGTGTGTCACCCTGTGCGTCCATGCGCACTGTGAGACCTCGTAGTAATGTTTGTGAACTTTGTGAATACGTTGATAAAATGCTTCGATATGATTTCATATCGGCGCGCTACCTAGCGAAGAGCTAGAAATCTTGTTCTTAGAACTTACCTTTTGGAATGATTGGTTCATTATCATTTCAGCTACAGGACATCCACTGCTGAACATAGGCCTCCCCCAATGATTTCCAGATACTCCGGTTGGTCGCTACATTCAGCGCTTTTTAGCAACCTTTAAGGTCATTTGTCCTCCTTATGGA
The DNA here is from genome assembly GCF_963855985.1 of Ostrinia nubilalis. NCBI lineage: Eukaryota > Metazoa > Arthropoda > Insecta > Lepidoptera > Crambidae > Ostrinia > Ostrinia nubilalis. The sequence goes on along the minus strand of NC_087109.1, from coordinate 8,823,050 downwards.
TAGATTATTGGTTAATTTAACCTTAAATGCGGCTTGCATCCAGCTCCTTCTTGCAACCTTTGAGGTTATCTGTCCTCCTTGTGGGTGGATTATTGGTAAATTTAACCTTAAATTCGCAGGTAGCCCACGTGAGCGCCCGTGGGGTAGTTTGCACATACGCCGCGTGCGCGGTAGAGAAACTAATCGCGGGTGGAATGATATCCAACGCGGCGCTACTACCGCACGCGCCGGCGTTGCTTGAAGGACTGTTCGCTTCGCTCGGCGACGGCAGCGACCCCGCGCGGCACAACGAGTATGTTATGAAGGGTGAGTGGTCTTTATTATCAACATCATAAGGTTTATTATGACAGGATAACTGAACTGAACTTTTATCAGCAACTTAAACAACTGCAAGCGCTACAGCCCTTATTGCTTACAGCGGAAGGATTATTATGGCAGATAATAGTTATTATAGCTTTATTCAGCCTACCAGTATCTATCTATGTATATAAATAAAAATGAATTGCTGTTCGTTAGTCTGATTAAAACTCGAGAACGGCTGGACCGATTGAGCTGATTTTGGTTTTAAAATGTTTGTCGTAGTCCAGGGTAGGTCTGAACGCTGAGCAAATAAGGAAAAATTACGATGGCTTATTTATTGCCTTTAAGGCGGAACGGAGTTCGCCGGGTCAGCTAGTTAATAATAAAACAAAGGACCATGGATTTGAAATGGTTTTGAAATCTTGAATAAAGTATGTTGTATATTGGGAATAGGAGAAATAAATAACACGCTTTTCCAATTATTCGCACTGACTTATATTGTCTGACTTGGCCGTTGAAGGGTGACAAAACCAGGTGCTCCATGACACCATTGCACCAATCTGTCGCCAGAACCGCTACCCATTGACGATGGAAAATTGCCACTTGGAAAACGTTGATTCAACAATAACCAGTCAATTGTAGGTTTAGTAAAGCTGCGTATTTATAATACTTATGTATGATTATGTTAATAAAGATTGTTCAACGGCCAAGTCACACAACATTAACTATAATAATAAAGAAATCGCAGTAAGGAACCATAGACTTGGCACGACTTTGTCTAGATTTCATTACTTTTTAGAGATAAACAAGCAGCTCCATCGAGACTTGGCTAGTTTTTTACAGAATGTTTTTGGTGGGATTTCACTTCTTTTTGTAGAACGTGGCAAAATTATTTAACGTCGTCGTTTTATCGACATTTTTTACGATATTAAACACAAATAAACTCAACGACCTTTAAAATGGACAACGAATCAGAATTGTTTTAATAACATAACCTTAGCGAAACTTACAATATAATAAACGAAATCAACCAAATGCAAATTACACAACATTCAACTTAATCGACGACTTTCTCTAGAAAGGAAAAAAATCTGGACACCGCTTGCTAGTGCTAGCGCCATCTAGCGGTGAGCGATACAGGCGAACACCACGGTGCCGGAGTAGTATTGATTATGAATATGGTGTTACTCCAGATCTTCGATTTTCCTAGTTTTTATAGTTTTCCCTTTATGTGGCCATTAAACCCTAACTCTGTACCAAATTTCAGCTCTCTGAGTTTATGGGAAGTACTAGTTCTATTTTGATGATCATCAGTGAGTGAGTGAGTGAGTGTCGTAAATGCGAAACTTTGCTTTCGCTTAACTTCGGAACTAAATGACCTACAGACTTGAAATTTTGGATTTTAAGTATGCGATTATAGCTTACTAGATGACGAAAATTTCTGTGTTCTGGTCTTATCCAGAGGTTCTCAAATAGGGGCCTGAAAATGCGGAGAAATGGTTCCAGTAAAGGATGGTACGGCAGTGTTTGATTCGCGCTCGACTTGGCGGGGGCACTGCCGTGCCCCCAGATACGATATTTTTTTTAAATAGGCAAAAATGAGTCAAAGTCAAACTCAAAATTTCTTTATTTGTTTAGACTAATAAATAGTTCTTACAAATCGTCATTTTGCTCTTAAGGAGCCTCTACATGTCTCATAATCTTTTTACCCTACCAGCGCTTCGAGACCAACATTTATTTGGCAAGTGCTGAGAAAAAACGCCGCAACAAACTCAGTCACCACTGTCTGCCGGTTAATATAAATAAATAGAGTTTATTTTACATGTGATGATGTTTTTTCAGCAATCCTGCGCACACTGTCCTGCTTGCAAGACGCGGCGCTGCCCTACCTGGGCTCAGCGCTGCCAAAACTCGCGCATATGTTATCAGTCGTCGCGAAAAACCCCAGCAAGCCGCACTTCAACCACTATCTGTTTGAAACGTTGTCGCTGGCTGTCGCGTGAGTACACCTTATTGCTTATAGAATAAGGACAATCATCATCATATCTTATTTTTTATTTTTTAAAAAAGATTATTAGTAATTTGTATTGCACAAATTACTAATAGTCCCGTTAGCTCCTCAGCTAAATATGCTTGTGTCACGAGTGGGCTCACCACAATAGTCGCTGTGGTGAGCCCACCCGCAGGGACCGAACCAGGGCCAGTCCGACCCCTTCATCGTTCGGCTATTGTGGCTTCATTCATATCAATGGCATAACCACTTATGGTATTTATTTTTTTTGTATAAATTTCTAAAATTTGTTGCTGTCGCGCTCGCACACTCACTGAGGGCGCCCGTCGCACAGGCGCGACAGCAATATAATTACGCGCGAGCGATAAGGATGGGTAGCTTGGGGTCATTGGACAAAATTCTACGTGCTCACAGACCGAGCTTTAATGCTAATTCTATTTCTAGGTTGGTGACAAAATCGAACCCCAACGCTATCTCGGCCTTCGAAGACGCTCTGTTCCCGATCTTCCAGGAGATACTACAGAACGATGTGCAAGGTGAGTGTGTGTATTGTAAAAGTTGAGTTCTATGTGGTACTAGACTTTTTGATAGGTTTTTACAATTACATTTTTATTTATTAAGTCATAAAGTTCATACAAAGTACAATCATGTAAAGTACAGTCGACTGCACATCAGGCTAAACATATTCAATGCAAAATGCCAAAAGTATGTAATCCAAAAAAGTGTGATAAATGTGTACTGTCTTCCATTTACGTCTGATAAATTATCCTGGTCCTATAATAGAAACTAAGGTTAAACCTCGATTTAATCATAGACAGATTTGCATGCTATTTTTAAAAGGTTAAACATAAGAACTTTGTAAAAATCTACATCTTCATACCATTTTTAACACGTATAATATTTACTAGCGGCCGCCTGCGACTTCGTACGCGTGGACCTCGTTTTACCCCATTAGAGGAAATTATTCGAACTTTTCTCGCCGTAAAAACCATCCTTGGACTTCAACGAACATTTAAAAAAAATTGGTCCAGGCGTTTTTGAGTTATGCGCTTACCAACACATTTTGCGATTCATTTTTATATTATAGGTAAATACTAGCGGCCGCCCGCGACTTCGTACGCGTAGATCTCGTTTTACCCCCTTCATCTATCTTACGCGGTTTAGATTTTTTCATACAAATTTTTTTTCCCGTTAACTCCCGTTCCCGTGGGAATTTTGCAATATCCTGTTGTAACTAAGCTTTAAGTTTACTAAGGTACCTGCATGCCAAATTCCAAGCGTCTAATTTAAGCGGTTAAGATTTTTCATACAAAATAATTTTCCCGCTTATTCCCTTTCCCGTGGGAATTCCTAAGTATACTATAACCTGCCCAGGAGTATGAAGAATAATTGTACCAAGTTTCGTTAAAATCCGTCTAGTAGTTTTTGTTTCTATAAGTAACATACAGACAGACAGACAAAATTTTTACTGATTGCATTTTTGGCATCAGTATCGATCACTAATCATCACCCCCTGATAGTTATTTTGAAAATATATTTCATGTACAGAATTGACCTCTCTACAGATTTATTATAAGTATAGATAAATATTTCTTATTCTAAAATGATAAAATGATGTTTGTCCGCAGAATTCATGCCATACGTTTTCCAAATGCTATCCCTATTACTGGAGCTTCGCGGCGCGGGCGGTGCTCGCGGCGGCGGTGACAGCGACGCGTACGGCGCGCTGCTGCCGTGCCTGCTCGCGCCGCCGCTGTGGGAGCGCTCGGCGAACGTTCGCCCGCTCGTGCGCCTCGTCTGCGCGTTCGTGGCCGCGCGCGCGCCGCTCGTGCTGCAGAGCGGACGACTGGTGAGTTCCAATTCTAGTTCTAGTTGTTTCTAAAGCCTTGTCGCTCGCACGTAATTATGTTGCTGTCGCGCTCGCACACTCACTGCGGGCGCGCGTCGCACAGTCGCGACAGCAATATAATTACGCGCGAGCGATAAGGATGGGTAGCTTGGGGTCATTGGACGGGATTCTACGTGCTCATGGACCAGGCTTTAGTTGTTTCTAGACTTCTAGCGGCCGCCTGCGACTTCGTACGCGTGGATCCCGTTTTACCCCCTTAGATGTGGAGTTTCGTAAAATCCTTTCTTAGCGGATGCCTACGTCATAACATCTACCTGCATGCCAAATTTCAGCCCGATCCGTCCAGTAGTTTGGGCTGTGCGTTGATAGATCACTATCAGTCAATCAGTCAGTCAGTCAATCACCTTGGAGTTGTCACCCTCAGGACTCATCATCATCATCATTTCAGCCATAGGACGTCCACTGCTGAACATAGGCTTCCCCCAATGCTTTCCATGTTATACGGTTGGTAGCGACCTGCGTCCAGCACCCTCCTGCTACCTTTATGATGTCGTCGATCCACCTTGTGGGTGGACGTCCCACGCTACGTTTACGCGGCCTCCACTCCAGAACCTTGCTGCCCCATGCCATACCGCGTATCTAGATGTCAGCGAGTTTTCAGATTTGTGTGCTCTGTCACGTAATATGTCAATATCACCCCTCCCGTGCCCATCCCATACATCAGACACTAACAGAGTTAATTACTAGACTAGTATGTAGGCCTTTTTCAGGGCTCTTATACAGGTCCCAAATAATTATAATTTGCCACCAATAAGGCCAACGCACTTGCGATATACTTTTTAACAAGTAACAGTGTATGTTGCTTCTAATTCATATCTTCTGCTATAACTTAGTAATTTTGTTCCAGAACGCAATGCTGGGCGTATTCCAAAAACTGATCGCGTCCAAAACGAACGACCACGAGGGCTTCTATCTGGTTCAAACGATGCTGTTTAAGTTCGGAGAGTGAGTATTTTTCATTAAACTGTCTCTTTGCTATTGCGAAGTATGCCATTCATTTATTTGTATTTAGTTTCAGCTATATGACGTCCACTGCTGGACAAAGGCCTCCCCCAAAGTTTTCCACAATGAACGGTCCTGCGCTGCCCGCATCCATGCTCTTCCCACGACCTTTACCAGATCGTCGGTCCACCTAGTAAGAGGCCTACCCACGCTACGTCTTCCAGCCCCTGGTGGCCACTTTTGCGATATTTTAATAAGTTTTTATTTTATTACTTTTGGTGATCACTCACGCAAAGCTCGTAGCTTGCAAACTGTATCCTATTATAAGGTCCAGGTTGATTGATTTTTTTTTAGTAATTTAAGCTTTTAATATCTTGATTATTATCCACAGACAAGAACAAAACACAAGAATATCGTTTTTATTTGTTTGTTTCCAACATTGACAAAGCAATGTGTTATTCCAGGTCGGTGATGCAGCAGTATTCCAAGCAAATCATGACGCTGCTTTTCCAGCGGCTGGCGTCGTCAAAGACCACCAAATACGTGCGCGGACTCATCGCTTTCCTAGGTTTCTATGCCGCGCACTTTGGAGCTGACAACCTTATTGACCTGGTCAATTCCGTGCAGAACAAGTGAGTTTTGGATAGACATTAAAGTTTAAAATTGAAATTTGGATAGACATTAAAGTTTAAAAGTGACTTGAAAAAAGGCCTCACTTGGGGTTCACCTCTGGGACCAATTGGACCAATTTTTGTGGTTATAAAACCAAACAATGATCTTACGTGTCTTTTTTAACAGATGGATATCGATTATCATCAATCATCAACAGCCCTTTACAGTCCACTGCTGGACTATGAGCCTCCTCCACTATAGTGGAGGGTTTTGCCATAATCTCCACGCTAGGCAGGCGGGTTGGAGATCGCAGTTTAAAAGATTGATGTTTTTCAGAGAGCGCTGCTGCCCATTCTCTGTTTGATGTGTAGTCCCTAAGTCGCCTCTTACGACACCCGCGGGAAGAGTAGGGGTTGGTGACAAATGTATTCTACTCTGCCGTCACCACACGGCTTATCTTATATCGATTAATCCCGATTTAACAGTTTTATAGCCATAAAAGTTGGCTCAAGCGTAGTCGCTCTAAGAAGAGACTCTGGATCCTTTCAAAAACACATTTTTGGGGTAAAAGCCTTTCCTTTAATGAGATGAAGTTTAGAACTAGGCTTTCATATGGTACCAATGTTAGTGGAAAGTGGGGATGCAATATGCATACGTTTGAAAAGTGCTTGTTGCGGGTGGTGCGATTTATTTGATGCCGAGTGTATAATGTAAATGGCAATGCCAGATTTTGTATGGAAGGTGGCGTCTTTTTTTTTTCGCGCGGCCATCGACCAAACTTTGTTTTTTGATTACAAAATAGTGTAATAAACCAAACTTACTATGGCATGTATACCTCTAAACTCAGTCTGAACTGAGTTACGAGCATTAGAAGTTTAATGATTTTCATACTAGATTTGCTTTTTGCGCGCAAGTTTTGTAAGAAATTGTAACAAAATATTGCGCTATTTTTTTATTGCGCTGATTATGCTGCATACTGATGTCTGGAGCCTTTAATGGATGGTATTGTTTGTTTTTACACATACAATGTCATTATTTTGTTGCAATTTCTTACAAAACTTGCGCGCAAACAGCAAATCTAGTATGAAAATCATCAAACTTCTGATGCTCGTAACTCAGTTCGACTGAGTTTAGAGGTATACATGTCATAGTAAGTTTGGTTTATTACACTATTTTGTAATCAAAAAACAATGTTTGGTCGATGGCCGCGCGAAAAAAAAAAGACGCCAATTTCCGGCATTGTCTTTTACTTGCAGTATGTTCGCGATGTACGTGGAGCGGGTCCTACTACCCGACCTGCAGAAAGTCAGCGGCGCCTTAGAGCGTAAGGCAGCGGCCGTCGGCTGCGTCAAGCTGCTGGCTACCTCCGCGCACTTCACGCGAGGCGCGCTGGTGCAGTACTGGCCGCGACTCATGCAGGTCAGTTGGATAGACAAGGACAAGCTAAAAAGGCAGGTTCAAGCTAAAAACGCAAGTTCAAGCGGATAAAGCAAGTTCAAGCGAATAAGGCAAGTTCAGCAAAAAAAGGCTAATTCAAGCGGACAAAAGACAAGTTCAAGCAGATAAAAGGAAAGTCCAACCCAAAAGAGGCAAGTTCAAGCTAATAAAAGGCAACTTCAAGCTTATAAAAGGCAAGTTATAGCGGACAAAAGGCAAGTTATAGCGGACAAAAGGCAAGTTCAAGCTAATAAAAGGCAGGTCTAATCCAAAAAAGGCATGTTCAAGCTGATAAAAGGCAGGCCCAACCCAAAAAAGGCAAGTTCAAGCTGATAAAAGGCAGGTCCAACCCAAAAAAGGCAAGTTCAAGCTGCTGCCGTTTGATATATTGCACGAATAGAGTAAGGGACACTAATCAATTGACATACTTTTGCGTATCAACCAAAAGACGTCTATCGCTCAAAAACGTCCCTAAGGATTTCCACAACAATCAGTCCTGCGTTGCTCGCATCCAGTTGTTTCTCGAAATACTTCTCTTAATTGACCTTCTCGAAATAAGGGACTATTCCCACCTCTCGTTCCCACCACTGCAACTCCTGTGTAGCCAAGATCTACGGCTTGACCGCCATTAAAACCCAACCAATGAAGGTCAAGTTTGTCCCGGGGGAACGTTAAACTGTCATTGGACCTTCTCGAAATAGTGAGAGAGTGTATACTACGTCTTCTGGTCCATGGTTGCCACTCGAGAACTTTTGTCTCAACGGCCATCAGCTTGTACTAGCCCTGCAGAAGTGAGCGGCGCGCTGGTGCAGTACTGTCCGCGGCTCATGCAGGTCAGTTGGATAGACAAGGACAGTACTGGCCGCGGCTCGTGCAGGTCAGTTGGACAGACAAGGACAGTACTGGCCGCGGCTCGTGCAGGTCAGTTGGATAGACAAGGACAGTACTGGCCGCGGCTCGTGCAGGTCAGTTGGATAGACAAGGACAGTACTGGCCGCGGCTCGTGCAGGTCAGTTGGATAGACAAGGACAGTACTGGCCGCGGCTCGTGAAGGTCAGTTGGATAGACAAGGACAGTACTGGCCGCGGCTCATGCAGGTCAGTTGGATAGACAAGGACAGTACTGGCCGCGGCTCGTGCCGGTCAGTTGGATAGACAAGGACACGTTGCTGGCCTCCTCCGCGCACTTCAGAATTGACTACGACTTGGGCCCAGTTTCTACTAAGGAGCAGAGAAGTGTTTGGAATAACCAGATTTCATTATTTCAACAGCTCCTTTCCTGTCAAATCCCATAGAAAAATTTGATGGCCCGACATTTCTCCGCTCTGTTCCACTCCGCCTTGTTGGAAACCGGGGTTTATGCATGGCACTTCCAACTAGACACGAGACAGCGTAACAATTGCCTTTGAAGTACTGGTCTCACCTCATGCAAGAGACTTGGATTATTATTTAGTGCTTATACCTACGTCTTCTCGTCTGTGGTCGAAACTCGAGAACGTTTCTGCCCCCAGATAATGTTAACCCATCCCCTATTTCTATATTATGAGTTAAATAAGACGCCGTGTGGTGACGGCAGAGTAGAATACATTTGTCACTCTTCCCGCGGGTGTCGTAGGAGGCGACTTAGGGACTACACATCAAACAGAGAACGGGCAGCAGCGCTCTCTAAAAAAACATCAATCTTTTAAACTTCGATCTCCAACCTGCCTGCCAAGCGTGGGGATTATGGCAATACCCTCCACTATAGTGGAGGAGGCTCATAGTCCAGCAGTGTCTTAAAGGGCTGTTGTTCGTTTCAGCCAAATGACGTCCACTGCTGGACAAAGGCCTCCTCCAAGGTTTTCCACAATGCACGGTCCTGCGCTGCCCGCATCCAGGCTCTTCCCGCGACCTTTACGAGATCGTCGGTCCACCTAGTAGGAGGCCTGCCCACGCTACGTCTTCCAGCCCGTGGTCGCCACTCGAGAACTTTCCTGCCCCAACGGCCATCGTCTCTACGAGCTATGTGCCCCGCCCACTGCCACTTGGTTTTAGCAATTCTGCGAGCTATGTCGGTCACTTTGGTTCTCCTGCGGATCTCCTCATTTCTGATTCGATCACGCAGGGAAACTCCAAGCATGGCCCGCTCCATCGCCCTTTGGGTGACCTTGAGCCTTCTTATGAGGCCCATAGTAAGCGACCACGTTTCAGATCCATAAATCATCAAAGGGCTGTTGATGATGAGTTAAATAAATGTCCGTTTGTCCACCAGGCGCTGATCTCGCTATTCGAGCTGCCGACGGACGAGTCCTCGCTGCCCGACGACCACTTCATCGAGGTTGACGACACGCCCGGCTACCAGGCGCACTACGCACAGTTGACTTGCGCACGCGGCGTCGCTAACGATCCTCTCGCTGGTAACGTATTTTGAACTTTATTGCCTTGTTTTTGCACCCAGCTACCAGGCACTTTATTACCTTATATTCAAGTGCAAAATCATTGCCCCCATATTCGGAACCTTCTCGCTCTGTTTTAGTCCTAAGATTATTTTATTACAATATGAATTGTGTATTTTTGTTGTTACCATATTTTAAACTTATTTGTCTCTTGTTTAAGTTAAAAAAACATTAAGATTTTTTAAATCAGAAACCTTTATTATTTATTCACTTGACAGCATTCAAGATTTGCAACAAATTTTTCACTAAAGACAGGCGTGAATCTGGTATTTTGCTCTAACTAGATCAACCCTATGCATGCACAGGAATTGGCAGTCTTTATTCTCTAAAAAACTGTATTGAAACGAAAATTACAAATTCTTAATCAAATATTTACAAAATCTTACTCCGTTTTTGTATTCGCAGGCATCGAAGACCCCAAACGCTACCTAGCGGAGAGCCTGGGTGCTATGTCGCAGTCCGCTCCCGGCGTCCTGCCGCCGCTGGTGGCAGCCCTAGAGGAGCCGCACCGCCAGGCCCTGCACGCTTACTTAGCACTGTACAGCGTTCACATCTGCTGAGCCCACCAAAACGTCTCCGTCTACACCGGACTCAATTAGGTGTGGGAGGCGTTGCAAGTGAAGTGAAGTGATGTGATGTGAAGTGGGTTAAAATTAGACATTGATGTTATTAACTGTTCTATAGTCTGGTCTGCGAGCACGTAGAATTTTGTCCAATGACCCAAGCTAGGTTATTGTCACTCACTACAACAATATAATTACGCGCGAGCGATAAGGATGGGTAGCTTGAGGTCATTGGACAAAATTCTACGTGCTCACAAACCGGGCTTTAGTGGTATGATTAATATCGTCGTTGACGAGTCTAAACCTCGTTTCGTTTTTACTATTATTAATAATTAAGAAAACCTACCTCATAAGTCGTTTTTACCAAAAACTCTTTAATGTATTAATTAAGAAAACCTCTTAACGCACGTTTTGAGCTCACCTATATTCGAATGGGATGATTAGTGCCACCTATCGCGTTCAATGAAAAACTAATAAAAATATTCAGGGGACGGTTTTTGTCTCCTGAAAAATTTTGTTTTCGGTACTTCCGAGGTTTTCACTCGTCAATGACGTTATTCACATTAATATTACTTGGAAGGTAATCTTATTATTTCATGTTGTGACTATACTAGTTGTCCGAGTATGTATGTAGCATGTGAGACGTCACCTTTATTTTGAATGATGTATGAAATTGATGTATGCATTTAAGATTTATGAATGTCTATGTAAGCTATTGATATATCTTCCATGTTTAACTTAGATTTAAATGATTTGTTTATATGAATATGATGTAACAATGGCAAATGCCTACTATGTAAATATGAATGATATGATGTATGTAAGAAATAAGTATAGACTGTAATTTCTTAGAGATACATAAATATCTTAAAGTGACTCTTGTATTGAAGATTATATAAAATTTTGAAGGAATTAAATGTGATACTATGATATGGGCAAAAGCGTGACATTTACATATTAAGTGACAGTCAGGCAGCACTCAAAGCCATTGCCTCAGTGAGGGTTGGATCCAGACTCGTTTTGGAGGCAATCTTGGCACTGAATAAACTTGGAAGGCACAACAGGGTGACCCTCATGTGGGTACCTGGACATACTGGAATCGAAGGCAATGAGAGAGCCGACAGTCTAGCGAGACAAGGGTCAGAGGCGGCACCTATTGGGCCAGAGCCGATAGTGCCCTTATCTATAAGCACTGTACACATGGCCATGAGGCAATATACATCCAGGAAGCACAGAGCTGAATGGGAAAGCTCCAACGGCATGAGCCACTCCAAACTATTCCTAGTTGGAAACACAAGATCATGGGAAAAGCTCATACTCAATGGAAACAGAAGGCAAGCCCGAGTGATCACGGGTGCGCTAACAGGACACTACACTACAAACCACATGCTCCACAAAATGGGCCTAACTACGGATGACAGCTGTCGAGCATGTGGAGAACATGCGGAGTCCATGAAACACCTACTCTGCGAATGTGACGCGCTAGCCAGAACTAGAATGGGTCTCCTGGGGTCGGCTTATCCGACACCAGAAGAATATACGTCCTTCTCACCCAAGCACTTGATCCACTATATGGATAGGATCTTTGTGGATGAGGGGGGATAAAGGTATAGGGAAGCACAAAAGATCCCAATGGGTCGACGTGCACTGCGCCCATGCGCGGCCCTAAAATAAGATAAGATGAGATGATATGGGCATTTCTGTTTGTGGTAGGATTTTCTGACGCTGAGCGTCATTCTCTTATTGATGTTTTGGCAGGCCTGTTCATCTCCGCGAGTTTACATCGAAAACAAAACACGCACGATTGCCCCCTACAAGAGTACTATTCGACAAGGCCTCACATACGAGCGAACATTGACTCACGCACGCGTATTCTTGTGTATGATGGAAAAAAATAAAGAAAATGGTGTACTAAATACTGTGCAGTATTTAACTGCCTAAATAATAATAAAAACACAGAATGTACTTTTTTAAGTTGCCTCAAGACACTGAGAGGTAAATAAGTAGTTAATATTATTCATGATAATTCATGCTAAATCATGTAGGTATTTCCTCCGCCATTTTCTGCAGATTGGCACCTCACGTCACATCATTTTACCGAAGTCAGCCCTATAGCTTCGGCGCAGTACCGATCACTGACGTTTGTCAACAAAACTTCTGACAAACTTGCTTGACTCTTGAGACAAGCTAAATTACACCATATTGTTAATGACATTGAGCATACATTTTTTTAAATACCTTCGCGAAGTAAAACTTCTGTACGTTTTACTTATTATTATTCTGTGGTAGTACTTATTATTATTCTGTGGTTTTGGTAGAAGATGAAATGATAGATTGTGAAAGAAAAACTCAATTTTATGTTATTGCAAGAATATTACTCTTTTTTGTATGTAGTTGATTGATGTTTTGCAAAAAAATTAATAAGTGTTATAAATTCGAAACTGTAGCAAAAATGTACTGTCTATTTTGCTACACTTTAACTCTTGGCAGTTTTAACTTGCATTTATACACTACTACTTTTTTATCACCGGAAAATTTTTAACAGGTTATGTAGAAATGTGTGAAAATTATAAAGTAAAAAAAAAAAATTAAATTTTTATAAAGTTAATTTTTTTATTAAATTTTCTTTAGTCCCTATTTTACGCGTCACAGCTGGGCCACTCCGCTGCTCGTTCATTCAGTAGAGTAGTCGTACGCGCTCGCTCGCACATTGATCTGTCTGTCTCGCTCACGCCTTGACCACGCTTCCAGTGTTATTATTACTAATTTAGACCATTATAATGCAACATTTCAAGTAATTTTGAGTTCTAATAAGTGTTTCATTACACTTACGTACTTCTTTACGTGGTATTCTGACTGTTAACACTAATTGTAAGTTAATAATACAATGAAATACCTACCTACTGTGAATACGTTACGAATACACACCAATGTGTCGTTACGAGGCTACTACGACTTTAAAAGAAATATGTAATTCAAAGATCTGCCAAAACAGCGGCTTTCAGTGTTATCATCACAGAATAATAATAATGTATTACTTAGCTACCTATCTTAGGCTATTTTTATTGCAACATTTCAAGTAGGTAATTAGAATTGTAATTGAACGCAGGGCAAAGGACGAAAACAGTAATTTAGTAATTACGTAATACGTCACGTTGTATTTCTGTGAGTTTTTAACACTAGTTAATAATAATACCTACTGTGTAACTCCAATTGAGATCGCGCGTCGTTCGTAGTTCGTGAATTTAAGATCCGCCATAACAGCTGAGTGGTGCGAACAGTTTTAGATGGTGGTTTTAGTAGGCGCTTAGGTAAAATAATAAAAATAATTCAACTTTCCCTTCATACTTACCCGGGCTTAGGATCGGCCTTAGGACCGGCAAAATTCAATGCTTTGATAAGCACCCTGCATCGTGCTGAAGTGTGGCTGTCCCGGTACAGTCGCAAAACTGCACTACACAATTTCTCCGGCCAAGAATAATAATGCACGTATCATTAACACGTATTCACGTGAGGTGAATTGGTAAGACAACGTAATAATTGCACGACACTATTGACTTGATTGATACAATGTTAACAAGACACTTCACGACCGATAAAGAGCTCGCGCGCGCGCAACTGACCGACCGCGGCCGGCGGCCGGAAGAGCGAGAGGGAGGCGCGGGCCGCGGCCCCGCGCCGCCCTCTCGCTCGTGGCTCGCGGGTGATAATGGCCGCACAACAAACGTACACCGCCGCCTTTAGGAAGCGTCGGGCCGGCAACGTCGCATCTCTCTCCATAGTAACGGGCGGCCTTGCGTTGAGCGTAAATAGTGCTAGCGACGCGTGTGTCCAAATATTACCAATTTTGGGATGAAATTTTGAGTTGCTTTATTTAACTTTTTTTTTTGCATAAATAGGATCAGTATCAATAACTCATTACCCAGATTTTTTTTTCCCGGTGATAAAAATGTAGTGGTGTATAATAAAGTATATTATGTAGTGCATTTTTAAATATTGTTATTGGAACAAAAGAGACTGATGATCTTTGAATCATGATTTGTTTTCTCGGTTAGTTATTTCTTTGTTTTTCCATGCGGAATTACTATGCTCTTGTTTGTAACATACTTTTGTTTAATAAATGCTTGGCTCATTAATATTTACGGTGTTTTATACTTATACAGTGTTTAGTAGTTACCTTAAAATATAGGGTGTAAGGAAATGAAAAAACAAGTACATTCAGAAATGTATATTCGAAAAAGCGATTTGCTACAAACATTTTGCGAAACCCATCTAATGCGGAAACATTATAATGGCAAAATTAAAAACCATACATATTGAAACACGTTACATTTATGCGTAGTGAAGGAATGCGCCTACGACTGTGATGATGAGTGCGAGAACAGTAACGATGCAAAAACAAAACCGTTTAAATACATTTTAGGCAGTTTTAAGCTATCATATAAATGTTAAATACGCAACAAAAGAAAAAATAAGTTTCACGATTACATCTAAATTCACAATAATGCAAAAGGCAAATTGAAAAAAGAAATTGATCTACCCATAATCTACCACCACATATAAAAGTGTAATGCAAAGTTCAACAATTACATCAAGATTTTAAGATTGAAAGTCAAATAACAATATAACTAACGTCAAGTGGATAGTGTAAAAATAATTAATTTTACAAAAACAATTTCAAACGTTTACATAATATTAAAAAAATGAAAGAGGAACGCAATCAGAGTGAAATCAAAGGAAAATATTCTAAAGGACATCTCATGTCGATCAAACATTTTCTTTCAAACTGACACAATTTCAAACTTGATTTCTATTGCAATGAGATGTCCTTTAAAATCACAGCAAACACGTTCTCGTGTAACTTCAAAATAAACCGAACAATATAAATGCCAAAAAATAAATTTAAAATAACAAATATTTGAAAAATATTCATTTTTGTAAAGTTCCCACGAGACCGTGTTACATATACGGTTACAAACTTCGCGGTTTTTATTCAAATTCTGAAAACACATTCGTCAACATCACTGCATTTGTGTGACACTTATGAGAGATATGCATAACATTATCACAACATTGAAAACATTAATTTGTATAAAAACAATATTTTTAGAAAAAATACTATCAACACGCAAGATTGTCACATTGCTGATATTTACCCTGCTCTAGAATTGAGACCCGACACCCGACATCGACCTGGAACCAAGTCTAAATGGTGGGTCAAATCTATAAATTTTAATAGTCAAAGTAAAATATTTGTTGTCTGCTATCAGAATTTAATAATTATTAATTTGAAACAAATTCGACTAATTCGGTTGAAACTGGTGACATGTTGAGACCAAAATCTTATAGAATACAATCAAAGAACGTAATATAATATCATTTTGACAAAATCGGTATTAATTACGACTGGCAACATAGAAAGATCCATAATACAAACAACACTTAAAACTCAACTCAACCTCAGTTATAGATTCTGTCATTTGATTGGTCTTCTGAAATTCAACCAATCAGATGCCTCAAACCATGCTCGCGATGGAATATAGTTTTGAGCGTGTCGTTCTGAAATAAGGATCTTGTATACTTTACCGTAACAGATTTTCAATCCTCAGTCATTGCATTAAGGTTAGAGGCTTTCTTCAGTGTGCTTCAATTCCTCAGTGTGGTTATTAAGAGTCCAACGGTTAAACGTAATAAGATTTTGGTCTTGCAATGCCTAAACGAATTCCATATCAATAATAACATTTCATACAATAAACAAAACAGTCTCCAATTTCAACCGCGCGCCGTCAGCCTGGCAATAAAAACCGCGTCGTTGTAATTCCGGCGGGCGGGTCACTTGAGCGCGCACTCGACGAAAACTCCGGCGTGTTCGGTCTGCGGCGGCGGCGTGAGCGGCGGCGACGCCGGCGGCGACTGCGGGCCCGTCATGCGGGAGCCGACCACGAAGTGAGACTCGGTTAGAGGCCACATGTTCTTGAGGCTTAGCCTGGGGAGAGAGACGTTATTGGTTATTGAGGTAGAATAGAAATCAAGCGATTTGGGGGCCTATAAAGTTTAAACTGTCATTTAGTATGGAAATGTCACTTGAAACAAGTGCTTAACGTGTGTATAGCTTTTTTGTAATAAGGCCCTTGTTATCTAAATTAGAGTAGGCGCACACCGTTGATTTTTAGTTGGCCGATAGTTGTGCCCGATTTTAAATTGTATGAAGAATCGGCCAAATCGAATCGGCGTAGTGTGCGCACTCCCATACATGCCCATACTGATCAACTGCCCGACTAAACTATCGGCCGACGAAAAATCAACGGTGTGCAATCATTTTGATCAACTTGTAAAAACCAGCGACGTGTGTGGTGGCAATTAGAGAGGGTCGTGCTCCGGTAGTGAAAATTGAATGATCACAAAAGTAATCGATATAGCCCGTAGAATTTCCAAACTTCATGGTAGTGAGCGGGACACAGAAGAACTAATAGCTGTTGGGATAGAAAAGCTCTCGAGTGGCGACCACGGACCGGAAAACGGAATCTGGTGAAGGTCGCGGGAAGCACCTGGATATGAACAGCGCCGGACCGGTAATTGTGGAACTAACTCTTTTTTTGTAATGGTGTGTACTGACCACAGCTGGCGGTCGATGACGGCCCTCACTCTCGGCAGCGGGAAGCCGTTGAAGGGCGAGGCCACGGGCAGGGTGTAGGCGCCCATGTCTCGGAAGGCCAGCCAGTTGCTGGCACGCAGCGGTGGCAGCGAGTATATAGACTCATAGAGAGATATGCTCCTACAGTGTACCTAACTACGTCAGCAGCATGTTTGTAGGTATAGTCGTGATTCTGTAGTCGCAGCGGTTCCCGAATGGTGGTCCGCGGAACCCTGGGGTTCCGTGGAAAGGCCGCAAGGGTTCCGTAAAAAATATTATCCCACGTTTCGTGACCGACGTTGTTCGCGCGCACCGACTTGTTTACGCACAAGGGAGGGGCAGGGCGTGCGGGCGGAGTAGTACGGGGGTTCCGCTAGGAAAAGTATAATCAATTAGGGTTCCTTGGCAAAAAAAAAATTGGGAAACCCTGCTGTAGTGGCCTGTGAATTAGCTGTTATACTGACCACAGCTGGCGGTCGATGACGGCCCTCACTCTTGGCAGCGGGAAGCCGTTGAAGGGCGAGGCCACGGGCAGGGTGTAGGCGCCCATGTCTCGGAAGGCCAGCCAGTTGCCGGCACGCAGCGGTGGAAGCGACGCGGTCGGCAGCACGCAGTCTAGCCCGTCGCATGTAGGGCCCCAGACGGAGCACGGCTGAGGCTTCTCAGACGTCGGCTGTAGAGAAAATACGGGGCTACTTTAAAACAATTGCTACATTTTTAAGATGAAAAAGGAAGTCGTCCTTTTGGCCAGTTACAAACAGACTGGTACTCGGCCTCGTGATAAGTGCCGTTCTATACAAAACGATTATATCGAGGCGTATTTTCAACACCTTTACTATCAAATTTCTCAGGAATATCTACCCGGGAAACTAATGATCTAGGAGACCCTTTTTATTTAAAAAGGTCGTTAATATTGTGTCATTGATACGGCTTCTTCGGCGGTATCTGGACTCATTGTGCCTCTGGCAAACTAAAAAGGGTTTATGGTTCTGCAGTGAAGATCAAAGGACCAGCCGGACTAGGACGGGCGCAGTGCGCACTGTAATGTTTTAAGTGAAAAAAGTATGGTTTATCTATAAATTGCCTCTTAAATGTTTATCGTGGCACGCATCCTAGGCTTGGGCTGAGTGACAACACCTACTAACACTAACTATAACCATAACCGGTGTTTTTGTATGGAGTTTGACAGACTTCACGTTTGTTATTGTTAAAGTAAGGTTCGGCCAAACCAACGCGATCACACGCGATCAGCCGGCGTGCAGCGATGGCGACCTGACTTAAATGCATTGATCGCCATCGCTACACGGCTGATCGCGTTGGTTTGGCCGAACCTTAAGACGGTGAAACCCAGCCTTATTGGTGATGGTGTTATACAAGATGGTGTCTCACCATGAGCGGCTGCGCGACGACCTGCTGGTGGTCGTAGAGCACGCAGTTGAAGGAGCCGTACACGCCGTCGTTGATGAAGTACATCGTATGCGGCTCCGACTCCTCCTTCGCTGGCAGCTGCAAAGATACACGTGTTATTAGCTTTGAACAACTGCAACGTAGTAGAGACCTTATAAGACGCAGGAGGTGCGAACGCGTGTTTCTGATCGGGTGGGAAAGGGCTCTTGGGTCTTGGTTAGATCTTGACGTCTGCGCGTTCAGTGCTGCTTTTCGGCTGGTCAGTCAAAATGGTTAGGAACCACACTCGCAGTCACCTAATAGATGCTATATGTATAACAATACAGATGGATCGAGCCATTAGAAACGCCAAAGTCGCATCGCCGCCGCATCGCATCGTATGCTTTGGCTCTGAACCGGATGCTTCGTCCAGAACGCTCAGAGAACGATTCTGGTCGCAGTGGCAATTTTTCATGTATGCAACAGTCAAGTAGTTAGTAATATTTAGTTCTAGTCGTAGTACAAGTCTAACGCATTAACTGAGTGAGTCAAGGCCTAAGATATGGGAGCAGCGAAGGAAGGATGACAGAGCTTACAAGCCTAAAATCTTAGATTAATAAAACCTAGATGGATAGTCTTCATACAAACGCTTCCTCAAGAGTGAGGCAAAATTCTTATGTCATTAGTGTCAATTTTGTTGGGGAGTGTAGACAGTGAAGGCGATTTTCCCGAAAGCAGGGAAATTTTTAATACGTTTTTAATTATTTTATAATTAACAAAAACAAAACGCATCATGTACTTACTTATTTATTGAATACAAAGTACCTACCTAATAACAATAAGATAAATCGACTTAAAAGTCTCGATTTCATAAAAAAGTTAGTGTATTTGTACGGCGAACAATTGGGAAATAAATTTTCTTGTTACTGGTATCATTCCCGTATTTAATTTTTGAAAGCCAAATTCAAGCAAAATACGCGTCGAATCGTAGTACTTACTTATGAAATGTAACACTGGTCACTTTCTTTCGTTTTTCTGATGTATTTAGACACCCTTTCACAGCACAAACCGTCTTAATTAATTAAAAGTCGTCAGACGTGTTTACCAAATTTTCACTTTGACAGTTCATGTGACGTTTACGGGTAAGCCTTGCCGGCTCCCTAAAAACTGCCTCACCTTTCGTGCACTGACTATCTATCTAGGTTTTATTAATCTAAGCCTAAAATACATCTGCAGTGTCGGTGACGTTTGACGTCACAAAAATAACCTCCCATGCAGGCTTTAAATCATGATTTAAATCACGATTTTTATTGCATGATTTTTTAAATAAAAATCACTGATTGATTAATGAAAGGCTGGGAGTTTATATTAATCAACTGTAATGTTCGAAAACAATGTTAATATTAAGTGTTAATGTATGAAATTGTAGTTTTGTATGGAGAATCTGAAAAATTTAATTTTTCCATACAAACACATTTGCGTTGCCAGCTCTATACATCAATTCTACGTAAATAAAAATGTATTCCGTAAGAAAAACTAAAGAAATGATCGCAGAACCTAATAAAAATCAAAAAAATCAAATTAATTTAAAAAAATCGTGATTTTTATCGACTCGTAGTACTTATTATTATTCTGTGGTATCACGTACCTCTCTCTTGGCGTGCACGAGCGCGGCGAGCGTGTAGGCGGCGGCGGCGAAGTAGCGGCCCGGCTCCGCGATCACGCGCACGTTGGAACCGCCGAAGTACGTCTCCAGCGCAGAGTTGATATGATGATGATGACTAAAGCCCGGTCCGTGAGCACGTAGAATATTGTCCAATGACCCCTAGCTACCCATCCTTATCGCTTGCGCGTAATTATATTGCTGTCGCGACTGTGCGACGCGAGCCCGCAGTGAGTGTGCGAGTACTACAAACGTACTGGTTGGTGTACTGCTCCGACTTTTGGTTGCACTGGCTCCGTCTGGTGGTTGTATTGGCTCCGTCTGGTGGTTGTATTGGCTCCGTCTGGTGGTTGTATTGGCTCCGTCTAGTGTTTATACTGATTCAGACTGGGGTTTGTAGCTCCTGCTAGAGGTTTTATAAGCTCCGTCTGGCGACTGACTACCGCTGCAGTCGCAGCTAACTATACTCTTAAGCAACCACACCAACGCGTGCAGATTGCCATCGCCGGCGCGATCAAAGGCCAATGACAGGTCGCGCGACCCATGACATTTCACGCGACCTGTCTGTCATTTTCCTATGATCGCGGCGGCGACCTTTAGTCCACGTTCGTAACTGAAATTTGATTACCAGCTACGAACATGGATTATGTTTTCTCTGTTCTTAACTGGTTATTAATTAATAAATATTTTATCCACTTTCGTAGCTAAGTTTAAGTAAATGTTTTTTTTTCTTTCGGCGATTTGCACGCTTTGGTGTGGTTAAACAAAAAAAATGTGACGCATTGGATAAACTACTTCGCACGTACCTCTCTCTTGGCGTGCACGAGCGCGGCGAGCGTGTATGCGGCGGCGGCGAAGTAGCGGCCCGGCTCCGCGATCACGCGCACGTTGGAGCCGCCGAAATACGTCTCCAGCGCAGAGTTGATCACCACCGCCACCTGCCGACATCAATTAATTAATATCTTGAAGAAAGAAAGAAAGTAGCTTTATTTTGGCAACAACAAATACATACACAAAAAAAACTAAGTTATCAAAAAGGTCACCCACTCTGTAACATCTTGACAGTGTGACTACCAAGACACTGATTTTCAGTGGGTGCTTTTTATGCAGTCAGCGTTATACAACAAAACAAAAACAAAAAAAAAGAAGAAGAAAGACTTTACACTGCACCATCATCATCATTGTTTCAGCCATAGGACGTCCACTGCTGAACATGGGCCTCCCCCAATGCTTTCCATAGTCATCGATTGGTAGCGGCCTGCGTCCAGCGCTTCCCTGCTACCTTTATGATGTCGTCAGTCCACCTTGAGGGTGAACGTCCCACGCTGCGTTTTCCGGTACGCGGCCTCCATTCTAGAACCATGCTGCCCCATCGGCTGACAGTTCTGCGTACTACCACAGAATAATAATAAGTACTACGTACAGAAGTTTTACTTCGCGAAGGTACTTAAAAAAATGTATGCTCAATGTCATTAACAATATGGTGTAAATTAGCCTGTCTCAAGAGTCAAGCACCATTTTGTTGACAAACGTCAGTGATCGGCACTGCGCCGAAGCTATAGGGCTGACTTCGGTAAAATGATGTGACGTGAGGTGCCAAACTGCGGAAAATGGCGGAGGAAATACATGATTTACCTAGCATGAATTATCATGAATAATATTAACTACTTATTTACCTCTCAGTGTCTTGAGGCAACTTAAAAAAGTACATTCTGTGTTTTTATTATTATTTAGGCAGTTAAATACTGCACAGTATTTAGTACACCATTTTCTTTATTTTCTTCCATCATACACAAGAATACGCGTGCGTGAGTCAATGTTCGCTCGTATGTGAGGCCTTGTCGAATAGTATCCTGTAGGTGGGCCATCGTGCGTGTTTTGTTTTCGATTTAAGCTCGCGGAGATGAATAGGCCTGGTTTTACACTGCACCATCATCATCATTTCAGCCATAGGACGTCCACGGCTGAACATAGGCCTTTTTTTACGTCGGGAAATGCTTTGCGCATACCTACAAGTCGATGGGAACGGCCAGTTGGTTATGTGGGACTCTCCCCGCCTACCCACTAAAACCCGACGGTTTCCATCCACCAGAGCCCAACGAAACGGAGCCGCGAGTTAATGTCCTGGTTGGACATACGTCCGCAGCTCCGCCTCAGGCTAGATGCTTGCTCGTGAGCGAGCCTCTCTGGCTTCGAGGGAACCCCCAATCCCCTCCTCCAGTTGTTTTTTATAGAGGTTTTCTCCTCGCGGCCCTGGTAAAACAGGACCCCCGACCCGCCGTAGCGGGTTACGGTCTGCTCTGGCTCTAGTCGGTCCACCTTATGGGTGAACGTCCACGCTGCGTTTCCCGGTACGCGGCCTCCATTCCATAACCATGCTGCCTCATCGGCTGTCAGTTCTGCGTACTATGTGCACTGCATCATCATCAGCCCTAAACTTAGCAAAGATGCGCTGAGGTACCGAACAACGGCTAAACATCTTTTTGTAGAGACATACACTTCAAAAATTCAGACCATGTTTATCGGGATCGAACCCGCAACTTTTAGCACAATCTCTTTTGGCTCCTATTGGTGGTTGTAATGGCTTCGATTGGCGGCTGTACTAATGCCGTCTGACAGCTGCACCGCTATTGGAAGAGGAAGCTGTACAACCAGATACTGTCGCTGCAATGGCAATCAATCTTGACGCGCAAGTACACCGCTGTCTAGCGATTGTACTGGCTCCGTCTGGCGGCTGTACTGACGCCGTCTGGCAGCTATACTGGCTCCGTCATGCAACTATATTGCCGCTAAGGATGGCGCATAGGTACACCGCCGTCTGTACCGCCGTGGTTGTACTATAGCTCCGTCTGAAACTTGTACTGGCTCCGTCTGGCGTGTCAGTCATCTTACCTCCTGGATGGAAGTGTGCAGGCCTCCAGGGAATCCGCCCCCGATGTCCAACAGCGACATGCGCGAGTGGCCCACGCTAGCGGCCAGCGTGAACAGCGCGCGACTGTACTGGATGGCGCGCAAGTACACAGCTGTCTCCGAAGCCCCGGATCCGACGTGGAACGACACGCCGATCACCTATGGAGGTAAATACAAAATTAAAACCTCCACAATACACTGCTAAAGCCTGGTCCATGAGCACGTAGAATCCCGTCCAATGACCCCAAGCTACCTATCCCTATCGCTCGCGCGTAATTATATTGCTGTCGCGCTCGCACACTCACTGCGGGCGCTCGTCGCACAGTCGCGACAGCAACATAATTACGCGCGAGCGATAGGGATGGGTAGCTTGGAGTCATTGGACGGGATTCTACGTGCTCACGGACCAGGCTTTAGTATAGTTGGTGCAACATTTTACATTTTTTAACACCTCGAAATTAATGACGAAATGAATGTATTGCGTGTTGAATACGATGAACCTGATTGCTGAGCAGCATTTCGCTTCGGAAGGCATTAGGTCACTTGGAGTGTCGTGTTCGTACCGCGAAGTGAACACTCGGAGAATATTATTTGACAGAGATTTGACTGGAAAGTCACAGTTCACACGGGATCTACTCGTTTCTAGAGCTAGAAAATAAGAGGGAGTAGGAAAAGTTCTTTATGTATTTACTTTACCATGGAAAACTCTTGTAAATCTCAAAATATACTAGTGGCGCCACCTCGTGTTTAGTTTGAAACAATTCACCAGATGCACTTTTGCTTTAAGAGCGTTTACGCGAAGCGCGGCGTTTCAAGGGGCATCATTGGAAATGATTCGCGCGCGGCGTTTTTTAATAGTTTTCAAATGTTTATAGCAAAACAATAATAATGAATTATAGATCGTTTCAAAGTAAATATTTAAAAAGAAGATGTTATTTTATTATATTAAGCTATTTTTATGTTGAATTAAAGAAGAATAATGGTGTAAAAATCACTTTGATTTTTGGGTATTTCACGTTCTTTGAATTTGTGATTTCTTATTGTAAAATGCTTAAATCTAAGAATTTTCTCAATTAACTATTTGCCTAAGGACCTATGCTATAGGATATAAAAATGTTTGTTATATCGTTTTCACAGTATTTTTATAAAAATTTCAGCTTGTAAACTGACGCTAAAGAGGAAATTTGAAAACCTGTGTGGACTTATCTTGATAGAATTCTTAAATACTATACTAATTGAAATATTTTCTCAACTAACTATTTAGACGACGAAATTGCCTAATTATTTATGCCTATAACATATTTGTAATGTAACTGGTTAATGATTGTAACGGGTTGAAAAAGTACTGTTTTTGCGCCAAACGGCGTAAACGCTCTTAAGTGAAGACACTGCGTAGCAAACAGCTATCAGCTATTATGTGAGATGAAACAGTTACTTTATTTGTTATAATAACGTTTAGTACTGACCTCCAAGCCAAGCACGGCAGCGACTTTAAGCAGGCGCGGCGCCTCGGTGACGGGGTCGCAGCCGAACTTGATGCCGAGCGGGCACTGCGCCGACGCCGCGTCGCAACGGATGCGGATCACCAGCCTGCGGACAGAATAGAATAGTTTTAACGCATTCGCTATACGGTAGATCGAAGGTTGTGGTGGAGCTGCTTGGGAAAGATATAATACGGTCAGGTCAAAGGGAATAAATACAGCCTGCGTAATGTATGGTTACTTTGACCTGACCGCAGACCGCATTCAGTGTGGGTTATCCTTTAGGCTACAACTACTTAGGCTCTATAGATCGTTTTATCCACGAAGACGCGCCCCACCATTCTTCCGCTAATGTCTGAGTGTTATCGGTACACGCTAAATTATACATGAATGCACACGCACACCAATAATGACGCTCGGATTGCTAGGATCAAACTCCCCGCATCCCGCGCTTCCGTCGACCAAAAATTAATGGGGCGCGTCTTCGTGGAACCAGGCCTGTTCATCTCCGCGAGTTTACATCGAAAACAAAACACGCACGATGGCCCACCTACAGGATACTATTCGACAAGGCCTCACATACGAGCGAACATTGACTCACGCACGCGTATTCATGTGTATGATGGAAGAAAATAAAGAAAATGGTGTACTAAATACTGTGCATTATTTAACTGCCTAAATAATAATAAAAACACAGAATGTACTTTTTTAAGTTGCCTCAAGACACTGAGAGGTAAATAAGTAGTTAATATTATTCATGATAATTCATTCTAATTGATATTTCCTCCGCCATTTTCCGTAGTTTGGCACCTCACGTCACATCATTTTACCGAAGTCAGCCCTATAGCTTCGGCGCAGTGCCGATCACTGACGTTTGTCAACAAAATGGTGCTTGACTCTTGAGACAGGCTAAATTACACCATATTGTTAATGACATTGAGCATACATTTTTTTAAATACCTTCGCGAAGTAAAACTTCTGTACGTAGTACTTATTATTATTCTGTGGTGGAACAAACGATCTATAACTTGAGAGACTTGGATTAGATTTCTTTCTACGGTGGCGCGTACCTACGTCAGTCGAGCGTATAAACTCTCATGTTATAAGGCACCGCATTGCGACGCTGATTCATACGTACAGCTGACGAACGCGACAGACATCAACGTAGGAAGAAATCAAACCTTAATGTCACACTGACCATAGCGATCGTGAACGTGACAGCAAAGTACACACATCTTCGAGGAGTTATCGAAAGTTCGACAATTGAAATCTCGGTAAATAATAAAGGAAAGATATCATTCAGCAGAAAAAAAGATGTGGCAGGCTGGCATATCTGTCGCAGAATCGATCAAAAGCAAAGGAAACGGGGTATTGAATGAATATCACGTCACGGAAAATGTAACGTAGGACGTCACCGGCTTACACATAACGTTTGCGCTCGACATATTATGTAATATGTGTAGTTGTGTACGTATTGCGTGGTCACTATAAATGGATTAGAGCATACCTTAGCTGTTTACAGTGAACTAGGTGACCTTTACAATGCTCGGTTACTTTTATTTAGATCTGTCTGTTGGCCAAAGTCAACTGACCAAGCTGAAGACAGAGGATGGCAGAGCCATTTCGTCGGGGCCGGAGATATTGGAAGAGGTCGAGAAGTTCTACGGACAATTATACACGAGTGTACGTGCACCTGTCACAAATCTAGCCGAAGACCCAAGAGCTAGACTGACCCGACACTATACCGAAGATATCCCGGACGTCAGTCTGTACGAGATTAGAATGGCTCTCAAACAGCTGAAGAACAACAAGGCACCGGGTGATGATGGAATCACGGCTGAGCTTTTGAAGGCAGGCGGAACGCCGGTACTGAGGGCTCTTCAGAAGCTGTTCAATTCCGTCATCCTCGAAGGAAAAACGCCTACGACATGGCACAGAAGTGTGGTGGTACTCTTCTTCAAAAAAGGTGACAAAACCTTATTGAAGAATTATAGACCCATCTCACTTCTGAGCCATGTCTACAAGCTGTTTTCAAGAGTCATTACGAATCGTCTCGCTCGCAGGCTCGACGACTTCCAGCCTCCCGAACAAGCCGGTTTCCGAAAAGGCTTTAGTACCATAGACCACATACATACGCTAAGGCAGATTATACAGAAGACCGAGGAGTATAATCAACCACTTTGCCTGGCGTTTGTGGATTATGAGAAAGCCTTCGATTCGGTCGAGACCTGGGCAGTGCTACAGTCTCTCCAAAGGTGCCAAATTGACTATCGATATATCGAAGTGTTGAGGGGTTTGTACAAAAACGCCACAATGTCGGTCCGCCTCCAGGATCGGGATTCGAAACCTATCCAGTTGCAGCGAGGGGTAAGACAGGGAGACGTCATATCTCCAAAACTGTTTACCACCGCCCTGGAAGATGTCTTCAAGCTTCTGGACTGGAACGGATTTGGCATAAATATCAACGGCGAGTACATCACCCACCTTCGATTCGCGGACGATATCGTAGTCATGGCTGAGACCTTGGAGGATCTAGGCACAATGCTCGATGGCCTCAGTAGAGCCTCTCAACAAGTGGGCCTCAGAATGAACATGGACAAGACAAAAATCATGTCTAATGTCCGTGTTGCACCCACTCCTCTGAAGGTTGGAGACTCTACACTCGAAGTTGTCGACAATTATGTATACCTGGGACAAACAGTCCAGTTAGGTAGGTCCAACTTCGAGAAAGAGGTCAATCGTCGAATCCAACTCGGATGGGCAGCGTTCGGGAAGCTTTGCCATATACTCATGTCCGAAATACCGCAGTGTCTCAAGACGAAAGTCTTCGGGCAGTGTGTGTTGCCAGTGTTGACATATGGATCCGAAACGTGGTCGCTTACTATGGGCCTCATAAGAAGGCTCAAGGTCACCCAAAGGGCGATGGAGCGGGCTATGCTCGGAGTTTCCCTGCGTGATCGAATCAGAAATGAGGAGATCCGTAGGAGAACCAAAGTAACCGACATAGCTCGCAGAATTGCTAAAATCAAGTGGCAGTGGGCGGGGCACATAGCTCGTAGAGACGATGGCCGTTGGGGCAGGAAAGTTCTCGAGTAGCGACCACGGGCTGGAAAACGTAGCGTGGGCAGGCCTCCTACTAGGTGGACCGACGATCTGGTAAGGGTCGCGGGAAGAGCCTGGATGCGGGCAGCGCAGGACCGTTCATTGTGGAAAACCTTGGGGGAGGCCTTTGTCCAGCAGTGGACGTCATTTGGCTGAAACGATATGTGTTTTAAGCCATATTATTTATACTGATCTTTAGATGATCAGATTTTAAAGAACTTTTATATTCATACAGAAATGTTTTGGATGGCAACGTCACATACAAAGTATGCATGATAGATAAATAAATGAAACATTTAAATCTCAAGTAGACAGACTGATATACGAATCAGATGTCTGATAACATTTACGCATAAATGTCAGATGTAGTAAGGAAATACTAAGATTAGTATGTCGATCAAAATTATCTTTTTTAAGCCGAAACCTTGTTTATTTTAAGAATAACGTGTATGTACTACTTTACGTAATCTATAAAAAGGCGCATAGATTTAGACGAAAAGATTAAAAGATTGAGTCAATATATTATCTTTGTAATCTGCATTTTAAAATAATTTTACCTGTTTGCTGGAAATATCGGTTAAAATCAATGTTTAAAGTTATATTTGCGAGTTTTTTGGCTACAAAATTTTATTTAATACGCAATATTTTAACCATGCTGTGTGTACACGTTATTTGAGTGATGATCTAGATCTAAGCATAAGTTACTTTCTTTATATATTATTTGTGATGGTTACCTGTTGTGTATGCCTAATAATAAATAAATAAATTTGCAGATCCTAGAATTTTCATATAATTTATTCATTTATTTTGGCCTCAACGTTTGATTACCTACCACTAAAGCTCAGTTTAGTACAGTTCCATATAAAATACAACGCTCATTTATTGTGACATTTAGCTCCGTTTGAATACTCAGTTTAAGTCCCGGTTTCCACCGAAGCGAAGAGATGTATTTGAATAACCAATCAGATTCCCGACCGGAAGCCAAGCAGAGAGATTATGTAAGAACATCGAAATTCTCAATTCAAACACAACTTCTCTCCTCTCCACTTGAAAACCGGGAACCGGGTCTAATACAGTACCCAGTTAATACTAAATCAATCATTCATTCATTCGTTCACTCCACAGATACTCACTGCGCGTGCGGCATGAGCTGCTTGATCTTCATGAGCTCGGTCTCCGAGTCAAAGGTCATGACGTCGACTCCCATGCGAGCTGCGTTCTTATGCAGCTCCATATAGCTAAACCATTCATTCATTCGTTCGTTTCAACCGAAAGACGTCCACAGCTGGACAAAGGATTTCCACAAAGACCGGTCCTGCGCCGCTCGCATCCAGGCACCTCCCGCGACCCTCACCAGATCGTCGGTTCACCTAGTGGGAGGCCTGCCCACGCTACGTCTTCCGGCTCGTGGTCGCCACTCAAGAACTTTCCTGCCCCAACGGCCATCAGCTCTACGAGCTATGTGCCCCGTCCACTGCCACTTGATTTTAGCGATTCTGCAGGCTATGTCAGTCACTCGTTCACTTCATTCGTTCACTCCACAGATACTCACTGCGCGTGCGGCATGAGCTCGGTCTCGGAGTCGAAGGTCATGACGTCGACGCCCATGCGAGCTGCTGAAACTAAACCATTCATTCATTCGTTCACTCCACAGATACTCACTGCGCGTGCGGCATGAGCTGCTTGATCTTCATGAGCTCGGTCTCGGAGTCGAAAGTCATGACGTCGACGCCCATGCGAGCCGCGTACTTGATGTGCGACGCCATCTTGGCTGGGTTCGCGAAGATTATGCGCCTGGAACAAACGATACGTTAGCTAACAATAATTTGGATTTTTTGATCTTTCTCTTTTACTCGAAGCAAAGCTTTTATAAATATCCTACTAATATTATAAATGCGAAAGTTTGGATGTCTGGATGTTTGTTTTGTAACCCAGATTAGCATATAGGCTATAATTAATGCCGATCTGTGACACTAAATTTCACGCGGGTGAAGCCGCGGGCAAAAGCTATTATTCAATAACTAGCAGACGGACAGACAGACGCCTTTATGATGTCGTCGGTCAACTATGCCGCTCTACCTATAGTTCGAACGACGTTCGAACGTCGAAGCCACGATAGCCGAACGGTGAAGGGGTCGGACTGGCCGACTCGTGATCCGGGGAACGCGGGTCGCTGGTAGGGTAAAAAGATTATGAGACATATAGAGCAGGGTTTCCCAATTTTTTTTTGCCAAGGAACCCTAATTGATTATACTTTTCCTAGCGGAACCCTTGTGCGTAAACAAGTCGGTGCGAGCGAACAACGTCGGTCACGAAACGTGGGATAATATTTTTTACGGAACCCTTGCGGCCTTTCCACGGAACCCCAGGGTTCCGCGGACCACCATTCGGGAACCGCTGATATAGAGGCTCCTTAAGAGCAAAATGACGATTTGTAAGAACTATTTATTAGTCCAAACAAATAAATAAATTTTGACTTTGACTTTGACGAGTCGAAAAAAAAGTTTATTGTCTTGTGCTGTGCAGTATGTTGTGTGTTGTGCGGTGTACTCACTCGGGACGCACGCCGATGGAGGTGACGAGCTCGATTTCGGCCTTGGAAGCGCAGTCGAAGCCGGTGCCCAGCGCTGCCAGGGTTGTCACCAGCAGCTTGTCGTCGTTGCACTTCACCGCTGCAAAATAACAACACTTTAATGACATGAAAACAATTTGTTAAGAAAAGTAGATATTGGGGATGGGGATGTTGGGGATTTTTAGGGCAGACTTGAAAGAGCCAATCATTGATTCAACATAGTTCTGAAAGATTAATTACAGCGTTTTTGTATTACGTACGAAACGAATCCGTTAAAGACTTACATAGAGAATCGGATGACATAAATGGGATCCAGTGGGTAAGTACATTACCATACAAATAGTATTGGCGTAGCTAGGATTATTTTGCAGAGGGGCCTAGCCCCTAACATGGTATGTCTGATGGATACTGTGGATTAGTATCATAGCTCATGAGTGAGTACTATCATCTTCAAAATCTGTAGCCCAACATCCTGGGATGAGCACTGCTCCAGTCATTTGTTATAGACTGCCAACAACTCACCATCTCCTTCCAACACCCTGATGCGTTCCTCCTCCACGATCATTCTGGACTGTGTCACTAGATGTCCGTTCGTTTCACCCAAGACTCACTGCTAGACAAGTCTCTTCCAAGGATTTCCACAATGACCGGTCCTGCGCTGCCCGTATCCAGGCACTTCCCTTCACCAGTTCGTCGGTCCACCTAGTGACTCACCTAGCCACTCGAGGACTTTTCTGCCCCAGCAGCCAACAGGTCTGCGAGCTATGAAACTAAACGTACCAGTAAGGAACCAAACTCAAAAACTCACCGTAGAACGGCTCGACGCGCGGCATCAGCTCTCGCCACTGATGGTATCGCGCGACCACTTCGCCCACATCCATAACATAGAAGGGGTCCTCCTGCACCCCGTCCGCCGCGATCTCTCGCGCCACACTCAGCGGGGTCCAATCTCCTTCCAACACCCTGATGCGTTCCTCCTCCACGATCATTCTGGACTGTGTCACTAGATGGGTCAGTAGCAATGCCCCTTAGACTCCCGACGGGTCAGCCCCGGCGGCGCCGGAGCTGCGGCTGTCGGCTATGCTGCGAAGACGCAGGCGGTCAGCTGTTCGGAGAATGGGGGGCGGTGTCAAGTGGCGGGGCCCGGTGGTGGGGGTCCACTAGCGCTAGTCCACAAGTGTCAGCTGGAAGAAAAGTGCTTCGTTAGTTGGAGAATCTTGCTCGAGTCTAGAAAAGATGAGTGATTGACTAAGATTAAAAGTTGCCAAGGCTGTGTTCAAAGGGCAAGCAAGCTAAAGGGGAATTGGCTGGTCTTTACCATATCCACACATATGACATAGGTATAAGAGTTCTAAATGGAGAACAATGTCATCATCATCATGCTTTTTTAGATCATTTCAAGTTCAACCACAGTAGTTCCACTTGAGCAAAAGCCTCTCCCGCTGATTTTTTAACATTTCTGCAACCTTTATAAATTCATCTGTCCACCTTGTGAGCTGATTGTGAAAATGTTAGTCACAGATAGGGTCCAGCCCCATTCTGCGTGTATTACAAAAATTAATAACTATGCTGGTCCGTTGGTATATTGCGTTAAAACAATTCCATTCCACTCACATGGCGGGCGTGGTGTGTCAGCGGGCGGGCGCGTGCCGCAGCCAGGGCGGGTCGACGTTGAGTGCGCGGCGCCAACAGCGCGAACGTGGAGGAACTCCTCGCCCGGCACTCGCACACGCGCCGGCCTCACCCGGTACACCCTGGGGACAAGAGACAAGGTTTGTTTAGCACCCGTGACATTGGTGAAATTATGATTCCCAGCCGGGCTAGGATGCGCGTCGTGATACAATGTTATCGATGATTTTAGACGTCAAAATGTATGGGTTTATCGCGTAAAATCGATAAAACTAATGGCGTTATAAAAGCTTATCGCAGCGCTTAAAAATTATGGATGGATTAGACACCAAGAGCTATCAAGCTACCTACCAATTTTATCAATCTAGCCGGAAGGTAAACTGTCGAGAGTAGCTCAGCCTCATGAAAAGCAATAATCTCGCTACGATATTGCGGTTCTATGATATCCAATACCTACTTAATTTTATTTAAGCCGTCGCAAATGTATACTTTCGATACTCGATCTAAAACCCAATAAGGCAGGCCAAACAAGATTCTCTTCGATACGCGGATAAAATAATTATTTTAGCGCCATTATTTTAGATTAAACTGAATTTCTTTAGCACCTTACCGGTTATTTTCCTATCAGATTGCGTCAATCATTGGGAAATTCAGGAAAAACCTTATAGAATAATATCATTTACATAATACCTATAGTTTTGCTTTATCCTTATCTTTATGAAACCATGAGCACACATGAATAGATTCCGATAGTAATCTGCCTATTATACGTTGCACGTGATTATTTCTATGACAAATGCGTACTAGTTCCAAGTCTACTGTATTATGTATAAGACATCGCCTATCAAGAAAAACATGATTAACCTGTACAAAACGTAGATCAATTAGTTATTGTCAAAAACGAGCCGGTTTGGGCGTGACAAAAAACGCGGCGTATATTTTTACAAGCGCGGCGCCGGACTGAGAAGATGTCTGTCAACTTTAAAAGTCTTTATTTCAATAAAAGATAGGTGTATTTTACTACAACGGAATAATCTTTCCGTCCACAATCTCTAGATTATCTTAAGTACCTATAGTAGTGTTGTAACACCAGAGACCTTGAACTGATTCAAGATAATAATATATTTTTTTGTACAAAGTACAAACCACCCGGTAGCAACAAATATCTTCGTTTCCGAACCTCACAAGATAAGGGGTTATCAGCTTGCAACATTATTATAATGAGATTTTACTATTATGAATTGTGAACACGTTATTGTGATTATGTAAGGTTTTATCAAAGCCTACCTCATCAGTCAGTATTGTCCACTGTTTAATGCTTATCTTTTTAGTTTATTCTTCTTAGTTTTGCAGTCAATAAAACGGAGAATCTGAAGGGAAGGGAACGACATTTTGGTAGAGAGATTTTTATGCAGAACGAGACAAATATTTAACCGTAATCGCACCTGATGTTAAGTGAGATGCAGTCTAGCTAGAGTGGTATATTACCTTGCCCTGTAATTACATAAGAAAATATTTTATTTTAAGAGTTGGCAGCACAGGTTAGTAAACTCTCTTCGAAACGACACCTAGGCAATGTAGACTCTACATGCATAACAATAATAAACACTGTAATTACGTTATCAATACATTCTTCATTCTTGATATAACTCAGTTCATCAAACTTTAGACGAACAGAATGACTTACAGTTGGATCAAATTGATGTTAATTACGTGCCGATTGTTTTGCGTTCGTACCATAATGAAATTATATGGAATTTCGTGACAAACAAATCAATCAAACGGTAAATTCCTATGGCTAGCACCGTTACTAGAAAAAATAATGAAGATTTGTAACTAACTTTTCATGCGATGCAGAAATTGGTACTAAGATGCAACTCGTACCGTTTGCCCCCCCAATCTGTCTGGCCAGCGTGAGGAGTAGGTAAGAATAAATCGTTCATTTGCCTCTGGTTAATTACAGAGGGTCGTACTCCTGCAATGGAGACTAAATGATCTGATGATGATGATGAAGATGCAACTGCATATTTCAAACATGGTAATTGTTTCATTTACCACGATAATGGTATGGAACGCGATATCAATCATGTTTGTCTTTGTATACTACGACCCCACATAAGCGCTTCTACAGATCCCTTATGTAATGATGCTTTTCATGTCTATAGTAGACACAATGATGATGTGTCATCTCTGATCTCCCAAACTACGTCAATTTGGCACAGTTGGCACAATTATTGGAAGCTGTTGACGTCACCAAGTGGTGGACTTTACCCGTAACGTCGAATGTATTTTGGCACTAGATTAGCAGCGTCATAACTACTCATAAATAATCATAAAAGTGGATTGATCATAGCTGGAGTGGAGATTCTGCTTTCAATGTGGGTCAATCAACCTCCATGTGAATATGATTATGTGATTCGTGAGGCACAATAAGCCTTAGGAGGCTCATGTAGTCCGACTCTAGGATTATGACCTCAATGGCTTAGATGGTAAGTAATTTAAGTATCAATCCTCACATAGCTTTGTCCGATGTAAATATTGATACAGATGGAATCGCAAATGGAAATTGAATTGAAGGCTAAATTGTTTAGATGTTGAAGCTAAACTTCCAGAGTAGAAGACGATATTGGATTTATTTCTATTTTAATGACGATTCGAGTAGACAATGGATTTATCCGATACATAAAGATTTATCCTGATTTCGGGAAAATCTCCTTCTGCTTCTAACAGTTCAAGTTCTGAGAATTCAGAACTCCGGATCAAGAAAGTCGAACCCCCTTACCAATAAGAGAAGATGCGTTTTTTTATGTGACAATCGTGAACCCATCTCATTAAGATATTTTATAGAGCCGGTGTGAACAGCTGTTAAGATAAGTACTGCGGCGGAATTACGCTGTATAGCGCCACGTTGACTCACGAACCACGCGCCGAAATCGAGGCAAGGTCAATGTTACGCTACTAGTTAACATAGGTTTATGGAATCTTTTTTCTTGTTATTTCATGGCGGTAATGTACAGTCTACAATACACCATACATTTGATTCCCCGCGTGCCAGTGTTCAGTTTAATGCCATATTTATCTCTATACTTTCATAGATACGTAACTGCTGTTGTTTTTTAAAATAAGGTACTTGATACAAATAAGGCCTACCTAACTTTAAATGCTTATAATTCAATAAATATTAACGCCAATTAACAAAAACAAGGTTAATTATCTTCTTCCATCCTTTAATTTTAGCAATATTACAAAAAATAACACAATTTTTAACTAAATCTATTCAAAATAAGCAAATTACGAAACCACTGATTTTGGCTTTATTAAATCACCTACACGGAATAAGGCCTATATGATTCAAATGCCTCTAGACCTTAAAATTGAGGTTGTATTAAACAAAATGCGGTCTTATAACATTAAACACGTCGATTTGTTTGCGTTATCAAAATTTTACATACCAAGTAAACAGAAATATACTGTACATCTCTAGATAAACTTAAATTCCACTTATTAAGAATTATACATAAATTATAGATAAAATTAAATTCTCATAGTAACAAAGTAACGATTCCTTACATATATTATCAAAAAAAATATCAAAAACAAACAATATTGTTTTTTTGTATAGGGCTTATTAAAACACCGTGTTCGAATAAGGCCTACACATAAAACCTTTTAAATAAATCAGTTTAGGAACATCATTTAGTCTTGAATTTTTGTAAACAAAATGAGATATCAATTTTTGTTAGAACCAGGGCATAAAAAGGCTTCAGAATCATCTTTGCGAACTCCTACACAATACTTGTGATACCACCTAAAGCAGTCATTTATGGTCGCGTATCTGCTACTTTGTCTTCGAAACAGGCATGATAATACCAGCTTTTATTCTCCTTTCCTTAAGAATTATACATACGGCTTCTTTTTTCTTATTTTTTATTGTTTTTGTATTTTGTTTCTTTTTTTTACAGGTTTTGTAATTTTTTTGACACTGTTTTCTTTTTCTTTTCTGTGCTGTTAGTAACATTCTTATTAAATAAATATTTTGTTAATCTTTGACTCATTTAGTTTAATGAATTTGTCCGTAATCAGGTGTTAACATAAGTATCTAATATGGCCTACCATGCTGAAATAAGGCCTAGGCCTTATTAGATATCTCGCTCTTGTTGTCTTTAAAAAATTACAAATAATGCATCTATAGCCAGTAGTACAAATTAAGGTAATTATTAGCTAGTAAGATATATTTAGAAACGATTACTAAGAAAAGCTTAATCTAAAACTGCGTCATTTTACCGAAAACTTAAGATGAAATCGCCGGATTTTTATAAGGGAGCACGAAATCACCCACCACCTTAGAAGAACGCGTGCCAATTGGTGCTGGGATCGTGGATCGGGATGCTCTAGCACTCTACTGGGTTATAGGGCATATGAGTACGTGTCCTTGAAGTATTGTCCCTGTTGGATTTATTTATCTGTGTTTTCTGATGTATAGGCCTTATTAGAACGTAGGCCTTATTTGTATCAAGTACCTTAGTTATTATATTGCTTGCTTTTGATTTAAAAGTAATAAAAAAGTACGGCTTCGGAATCTAGGCTCTAGCCTTTTGCGCTTCACAATCCTCTGTTGCCGGTTGCCTTTAGAGTGCCATCGCCGGCAGCCGTTTTGACTGCCGGCAGCGTATCACGTGGTATCACCGAACGGTTCCCAATGGCCGTATTTTTGGGAACTGGCGCAACAGTAGATGCCACTTCTTCTCAGCACCAGCCCATATGTTGTCCCGAAGTGGTGGTAGGGCAAGCTATTTGGGACGTGTTTAAGCGCCCTGGAAAGGGCTGAGTACTGAATAAAGAACTTGAACTTGATGAGAACTACACTAACGCAAGAACTCCTAGAATCGATTCTGAAATGTGGTGTAAGTTTGCTTAATTCTGAGACAAGGTGCCGTCTTATTAAAAATGTCCAAGAAAGGTACCATAGTTTATTTATTTATTTATTTATTTATTTAATTGAAATGCAAGTGAGCTTACAGATTTATATCCAAAGCGCTCACATTGCCAATTTGAAATTACATTTAATGTTAGTAAGTACTTATATCTATTTATGGTAAAGAGCATGTGCTATTTTAGGAGGCGAATATTCACACAATGGCATGCCTTCAAAGGGCCTCTCAAGTTGTACGAATTCAGAAACTGCGTAGTAACCTTTTTCGCATAGAAGAAACAAGTCTAATTTTACGACATTGTAAAAGTAAGAAACCATATCGTACCTTCAGTAGGCACACAATTGGTGTTTTTAATTCTTGTTAACAACGTGGCTAAAATATTTATGATCTTTATTTTATGCATGAGAAATAGAGCTACTCTAAATAGAGCGAAAAAGTAAAACTGTTTTTTTTTTGTAAAACTTTAAAATTTAATTAAGTCTGGTTTTTTATGGGGCAAAATATGGTAAGTGATAACCGCCGCCCATAGATACCAGCAGCCCCAGGGGAGTTAAAGGTGCGTTACCGCCTTTAAAGTATAAGTGCGCTCTCTTTTTGAAAGATTATTTTCTGTCCATACCGCAGACGACAGTCCATTCCGAATTGGACGTATTGTAACGTGGTTACGGGGATATTGTAACATGGATATCCTTAGGCAATTGCTATGAAATTCCATATGGAGTTAGGGTTTGACCCAATATTGCTAAATGAAGCTGCGGTTGTGGTGAGTTTGTCACATACATGACGTAATAGTCGCATGCGCATGTAGGAAGCTGACAAACCATAATAGTCGGTGAGCTATTATTAATTTTATATCTAAGTGAACAGTTGTACTTATAGGAAATTCGAATAATATCTTATCACAAAGCTATGGAATAATATGGAGTGTCTTGTTAGTTAGACAGATCTAGACTTAAAAATATCAAGAAAAAATAAATAACTTGACTTAAGAACTTTCGTTTTAAAAACCAAATTTTTTACTCTGTCGATAATGACTCTTTTATGGACATTCTGGGCTATTAATTTGATTTAAATTTAATTAATTACGTTTTAATTTTATTCAGTTTTTCAATAAAATAATTGTACATTATATTTCTGTGTACTAAAATAATGTCAGCAAGCCAGTCAAAATCAATCGCACTATCGTAAATTGTTGTTCTACTAACTACCAAGGTTTATTTGTCCAATTGCACTTTGGACAACATTGTAGAGTCAATGAATGAGCTACAATTTGATAGGCCGATCGTTTTAGTACATTAACTAAAGATAATGAGTTTTTGTTGGATTTGAAAAGTAGGAAAGATTGAACTAAAGAACTATGAGATTTAATTAACCAGATCCTTGAAATCGTAACCACTTCACTTCACTCTTTGTCTACATATTAAGTAGAAATCATTCAAACACATCATACACTCATCACAAACACGAAATTTTGGACATCACAAAAACTTACCCTTAATTGCGTAATTCTCAAAGCTTTTATAAACTTCTAAGCAACAACCGATCGGTTGTTGCTAATATTCGACCTTCTTGCGAACGTCAACGAGGGTCCCGATCAGACGCGCTGATCTGGCCGAAAATAAGGAAAAAATTGAAAAAGAAAAAACTCAAGAGCTGTCACTTGTCAACCGTTTGGCGGCAAACTGATAATGGCGGGCGCACGACGACGTATTTATGTATTGTGTTATCAGCAAATTCGCGGGATGAGTTATCATCACGAGATGGAAACGTTGTGTAAGGGGGATGACACCGCTGTGAACCGCTTTACAGCGTCATAACACTGTCACACACGATCCGAGTGCTGAATGTTAGTAAGTCTCAGATTCAATTTAAAGTGCTAAAATTTTGGCACCACAATAGGTACCATGATTAACATCTCGTAATTACACCATTAGTCATCCATTTCTGTTGTAATAATAATTAATAAACAAATCACTTAAAAGCAAATGCATTGAATTCATAGAAATAATACCGATGGAAGGCTATTTTTACATTGTTTATCATCATCATCAGATCATTATCACACATACTTAGACAATCATCTAAATAATGTCATGATCTAAATAAATAAAAATTCGTCAATATCAGGGTGTTGCACTTGATGTCATCATACCCAAATACTAACAATCTTTCATTTGTTTTTCGATAACAGTTCTTAGTAAAGTGATTGTTTGTATCGTCCGTATGTGCATCTAACTAAAAATATAATACGAATTAGACTAAAGAACTAACTGAGCCACATACGCATTTAACCGCATTTTTATAAGTCTTTGCTAAAAATCGTATTAAAAAATAAAAGTGAGAAATGCATAAGAAAACTATCGTGTGCGTGCACCTATTCAGGCTCTTCTCTCCATAAATCAAACAAAGATTTAATCCAAAATGTAATTACTAAATCCTTGATAGTTAGACAAAACAACGTACATTAGAATAACTAACAAACAATTGTTTACACATTATCATTAAAAGCTTTATACGATAGTCGCGTGTAAATTGTTTGTCTATGATTTCCAAGAAACGAGCCCAGTAAATCAGATAGTAAACTACGAATGATTTAAACGTATTTGTCACAGGAAAATAAATACCATAAAGTCAGGGTTAAGTCAACTTTTTATCTGAAATAAAGTAGTTCATTAAAACTAACTAATATTTTGTTTGAAATGTACGTTTTTCCGGTTCATAGTAGATAAACTCGTTATTACTACAAAAATCGTTGACGAGTCTTATTATACAATATTTATTATCGTATAACAGATAAAATTTAAAAACAAAAATACAGGGTCATAAATACTCATTATGGCCGCTACCAACCGTGCGATGTGGAAGTGATTGGGGGAGGCCTATGTTCAGCAGTGGACGTCCTGTGGCTGAAATGATGATGAAAGACTTGTAAGACTCTCCACATTGATATATTTAATACTTTTTGTACCACATTAATTTTAGACGGTCGTGGGTTCAATTCCCGCCTTAGACAGTTCGATTTTTTCAAGTTATTTATAATTTTCAAACAAGACGGTTTAAAGTTGTGCACTGTCTCTTGAGACTCCGTTAGCGTTAGCAATATCAGAAGAAAACCAATTAACTTTTAACCTTCTTAATTCAAGCGTTCAAGTAAACTTCTGGGCATGCTTAGTTAAAAATCGCATGTGCACTCTTGGGTGAGAAAGAGACTTACCTCATATTCATAGAGTAATCTTAACTATCATGAATAAATTCCTGTCTCCTCCATTACATATTCCACCAAAACCATCTGAACCATCAAAGTAATTATTTTAAAATAGTTAGTAATTTAATCATATTATGTACTCTCAATACTCCCATATTTAAATCCTTGCAGATGCAAGGATTTAAATATAGGAGGAATGGTATCTACCATAAACGTAGGTAGAGCCTTCTACTCTCGTCGCCAAATTGACACAAGCGAATGTTCCGTGCATGCGCCAGAATTGCATTAGTTTCCTGCATCGTTGGCCTCCGACCTCCGTATCTGTTTACTGGGGGGCGGGTCGTCGGTCCCTCGCGCGTGACTCGATAGCGAAGATCGAAGGTGGGTGGGGTTGTTGATACAATAGTGTTGGGATGACTTAGTCTTTTGAATCCTTTTTGAAACAAACTGACCAAAATGCAGACTCGAATCAATAGCTTATGGTCTTTTTGTGGCCCTTATTGAAAGTATTCTGAATTTGCAATCTTCTCTTGTGTGAAATGAACCAATCCTCGTTAAATTTAGATGCTTGTTATTTTTATTTTGAGTCGTTATAATGATATGTTCGAAAATTCTCTGCTGCTTGCGCTATAATTGCATAATTTCCTGTTTCTTTGGCCTCCGACCTCCGTATCTGTTTACTGG
Source organism: Ostrinia nubilalis (assembly GCF_963855985.1). Taxonomy (NCBI): domain Eukaryota; kingdom Metazoa; phylum Arthropoda; class Insecta; order Lepidoptera; family Crambidae; genus Ostrinia; species Ostrinia nubilalis. The sequence continues at coordinate 8,782,642 of NC_087109.1, read as the reverse complement.
GGGGGCGATGGTCCCTTGCGCGTGACTCTCGATAGCGAAGGATCGAAGGTGGGTGGGTTGTTGATAGTGGTGAGGACATAAGTGCTATAAATCCTTTTTGTAACGGTGCGACCTGATTTAATTTTGCGGACAACTGATAAATTTTATTGTGGTCCAATGGGAGAGAATACCTAACATTAGTAAATTTTGCATTTATAGATTTCTGAACAAGCCGCTCCAGTGTAAAAAGAGTCGATCGTATAGAAATGTTTATATTAAGTGATGACCGACACAAAGATGTATTTCTGAGAGTTCTGTGATTAATTAGGTTTTTCTCACATTGGATCGACTTGAAATACAGATCTTGGGATCAATTTTAACCGGGAGTTTCGAAAAGTTCTCCAAAAACGGATCTAGCTTTAAATACAAACTTAAAAGACTAGATTCAAGCCCAACACTAGTATAAAGGGAGGAGCAGCAAACTAAAACCACTCTAGAATTATGTTACACCCGCGTTTTGAACTCAATTTGAACGCAATTCCAGCTCGGATATTGCTTTGATGTGTGCTTCTTCAATTAATACTGAAACCAATGAACTGGATGGAACGCGAGAAATACTAGGAAATGTATGAAGAGCCATAGGATGGAAGTTTTAAAGTTCAAGAAAGAGAACTTCTAGCTTTTGTAAGCTTTGAAAACTGAAAAAAAAATTGTTACAGTTCAAGTTAATTGACTCTGTCGAAGTAATTAATTTCGATATCTTCGATACCTGTGCTAACAACCTTCGACCTACGCTATCTTGTTTACTAGTGAGTGATGACACGAGAGGCAGGAACTTGGTAGATATGCTAGACTAAATAAGCCTAGACAAGGTCAAAATGACTAAACATTGACCTCCTTACTAATAAAAAGTCACAAGGTTTTTGAACACTTTTCCATACAAAACATCATTTTGTATGGAAAGTAAACACTGTTCAACGCGCGTGTAAAATTTATTATTAGTGAGGGAGGGGTGACAGTAAAATCCGAAGAAAATTGCAAAGATATCTAATTTTGTTGAACTAGAAGTCAATGGAAAACTCTAGTGACCTCCAGTTATCTAGGGCAGTTTAGTTCGACGAACTACCCTCAGTCCGTTCTAGTAAAGATAACACACTAACGTTTGATCTAATTGATAGCCCGCTAGATTAGAAATTGAATTAAAAGCTAGCCCTACCCACTGACCTTTAGAACATCTAATCGGGGAAAACCTTTTAGCCAATGTAAGAGACAACTAAATTGTAGATTTTCACCAGGTACAGTCAGCATCAAATAGTTCGTGACACCCAATGTAGCCAAAAAGTTGGCAACACGTTGTTACAATTGGAATATTATTTATTTTTTTATTTGTGTTGAGCGGCTATTCTAGTTCAATAAAGTCCTAGTATCACTGCGACCGTTATCGATCTATTGTGATCGCCGCTGTTTTCCTTACAGTTCGCCTCCGAGTCCTGCATCCATTAGGAAGTGCAGTATCTTTTGGGGGGCGATATGTTTTACATCTTGTGGGCTTAGGATGTGTTTGCCCAGGTGTAAGCTCCGCTTGCGCATCAGAGGTCCGCAGTCCGTGAGAATGTGTAGTGGCGTTTCATCTGCCTCTTGGCACATCCTGCACGTTCTTGTTTCGGACAGTCCCATAGTGGACAAGTGCTTGTTTAAGCTGCAGTGTCCAGTGAGGGCTCGAACTAAGATGCGCATTTTAGTCCTACTCAGTCCTATGATCTGCTTAGAGCTTTTTCGATCATAGGCTTTTATGAGAGCTTTGGAATGAGTTAATCCTGGCGTGTCTGACCATGCCATAAAGGATTTGTTTAAATAGATGTTCTCCAGGGTCATTCGAGCGAGACTTTTGGGAACGCCACAAAAGGGCTCTGTCACTGTTCCGTTCTCCTAGAGTAATTTAGTCGACTCATGCAGTTTTCTACCAACTTTGAGGTGATTAAGTTGGAGTTTAAGGCCAGCAGCGCGGCCTGACTGTCTGAGTTAATGTAAATTATGTGGTTGGCATAATTTTTTCGCAGGTTAGCTTCCGCACATTCAATAATGGCGTAGACTTCTGCCTGAAAGATAGAGGCAAATGGCAATGCCAGATTTAGTATGGAAAGTGGCGTCTTTTTTTTTTCGCGCGGCCATCGACCAAACTTTGTTTTTTGATTACAAAATAGTGTAATAAACCAAACTTAATATGGCATGTATACCTCTAAACTCAGTCTGAACTGAGTTACGAGCATTAGAAGTTTGATGATTTTCATACTAGATTTGCTTTTTGTGCGCAAGTTTTGTAAGAAATTGCAACAAAATATTGCGCTATTTTTTTATTGCGCTGATTCTGCTCCATATTGATGTCTGGAGCCTTTAATGGATGGTATTGTTTGTTTACACATACAATCTCACTATTTTGTTGCAATTTCTTACAAAACTTTGCGCGCAAAAAGCAAATCTAGTATGAAAATCATCAAACTTCTAATGCTTGTAACTCAGTTCAGACTGAGTTTAGAGGTATACATGTCATAGTAAGTTTGGTTTATTACACTATTTTGTAATCAAAAAACAAAGTTTGGTCGATGGCCGCGCGAAAAAAAAAGACGCCAATTTCCGGCATTGTCTTTTGCTCAGGCTTTGAGATAGCCTAAGCTTCGGCTGCTCTCCATACACGCCAAAGCCTACGTTAGGGCCCATTTTTGAGCCATCAGTAAACCATATAAGGCTGCCCTTCTCACAGGTGACTTGTTTGTTCAGCCAGTCCTCCCTGTGCGGTATTTCCACTTTGTAGTTCTTTTGGAAGCTACAACTTGGAACCATGACAATTGGAATAAGGTTGTGTTGTCAACTTTTTGGCCACTTTGGGTGTCACGAACTATTTGATGCTGATTGAACTAGGATAAACTAAGTAATCGATTGACAAGGAAATAGGATACTATTATGCTTGCTTTTTAAAACGACAAGAGGTACCTAAATCTAACTGAACGAGCGTATCTTAACTAGATAAAGTAATAAAAGGTCATAAAATATAACACCTGGGCTGGGTGTTAAAGCTCATAATAATATGACAGAACAAGACATGCTGTATTTACATAAAGTCTTAACATTTACCACAGCTACATGGAATATTATTCCTTATCAGCGTATTAACTTTAAACGCAGTAAAAGACTTAAAAATTTTGCCCGTGAACAATGTATTTGCTTTAATACTCGTCTACATTTTTATATGATTACATTAGCGTCGACATTTTCACTTTATTTGTATTGGCTCCGCATTCATTATCACTTATCTGGCTATACAAACATAATTAGCGAATGTTTTAATAATAATAATAATGCGATGCGCGTGCGATGTCGTGACACGCGCCTACTTATTTTTTAGGATAATTAATAGTGACCCTATTACCAGATGACCTTTGATGGAGTAAACTCTCAGATAACCATAGGTATGGGTGACTAGTACTGCATGATTTCTTTAGCATCAATTTTATCAAGGAAAATTAAAAAGAAACGCTTGCAGAAATCTCAGAAACTACAAGTGCTAGGAGTCTGAAATTTTGCATGGAGGTTCCTTTTAGAACGTAGGTGTTCACTAAGGGATTTTACGAAACTCCACCCCTTTAGGGAGTAAAACGGAGTCCACACGTACGAAGTCGCGGACGGCCGCTAGTAAATATAATAATGGTAGGTAAAGACCTCATAATGAAACTTACAAAAAGTTGAGGAAGAAAGAAAGAAATAAAATTTTGAAAATGTCTAAAGTGTCATGTTGAATCATGCCAACCAGATTTTTTTTTGAAGCTATCTTCCTTAGTTACTAGCAATTCTCTGGGGATTTCAGTTTATTACCTACGTGGAATAAGATAAGAGATCTGTTGTAAAGGGATCAGAATGGCAAATATTATGCTGTCTGAGCCTGAGAAGGCTTCCAAGTGACTGATTAAGGTTTGGCATTGGTTTATAAAAATGGAGGACATGTCCCCTTTTTCCAGAAACTACGTAAAGACAGAAGTATTACAGGTAAAGCAGCGGCATATAAAGTCTAACAGCTGCAGTCGTTCTAAAATTAAGAATAAGGGCGGTCTGAAGGAAGGTCAGCATGTTAAGTTTTAAGCCTGTCTTGCTTTTGTAAACTAGACTCACTATAGTTGGAATAAAAGAGGTTTCCGTTTTATTTAAATTACTGATTTGAATTTCTCTCTTGATCTTAATTTTATCATTAGCAAGTACGCGTGTCTTAAAAACTTGTAGTAGTAGACATAAAGAATGTAACGTAAAATATTTATAGTCACACAGATGCGAGTTGGCAAGCGTGAGGCGCCTCCAGCGAAGCGAGGAGATAAATTTACGCAAACTATAGGAGCATCAAGTTTAACGGCGTGTATTAGAAGAGGATGAAGAATAATATCAGTCATGTTCAGGATTGATGGGCATTATATTGATGATGACTTCAAGAGAAACAGTCACAAAAGAGGACGAGTGTTCTGGCATGATGATGATGATGATGATACACCACAGATGCACAGACCAGGTTGTGTGGTCTGTGTGATATACCAAATGAATCATCATGGCCAAAAGTGGCTTATGATGGATTTTTTGTTCTTGCTTAATATTCAAGTATGTAAATTGTTAAAATTGAAATCCGTCGCAGATATCAATCAAGTCTGTATTACAAAACGAAATCAAAACTGATCCAATCTGAAGCTTTTGATTGGTTAAATTAACATTTAATAGACCCATCACAGGGCAGAACCAATATGTCTTCAAGACAAGTTCAGACCAGAGAGTTGTTTTGGCCCTTATCCTTTAGAGTCCCCATAGACTACCTACAGGCTTATATCCGCTGATAGTTTGGTCGGCTTCAAAATTATATGAGGAAGTTATGTGCACTTGCTCATGCTGATTTATTAAACTATCGGCCGATAGTCAGTCTACGAGAACTCTGTGGATATTTTGTCGCAGCCCTATAAAACTAGGAGCACGAGTTTATGCGTGATGCTGAGCTTAATGAGATGTAATTACTGCAGAGATTGGAGAGCAAACAGCGTTACGGCCGATAGCGGGACACGTGTGTAACCCATAAACGAGGGTTCAGATAAGCCATGTGTACGAGCAAACTGCAGGAGATCAATAATATTTACTGCAGGTGTATAGTCCCCCAGTAAGAAGCTTAAGTGCTGAGGAAAACGTGTGCAGAAAAATTTTTGAACTTCTGATGCATTACCAAATACCCTCCTTCCTTCTTCTTCTTCTAAAAAGGTGCTTTTATGGACCGATAACTAAGTAATCATCATAAAAATTAACCCAAGTGGATTAAATAGTTAAATTTATTTTACAAGAAGTAAAAGACGCTCAAAGCTATTCAACATTTTGGGTGAACTCTCAAGATCCGTTTGCGCGTTGTTGTGGTTTATTCTATGAAATCCTGAAAGGATTTTGGGTTGGGATCACGCACGCAATGGTCAATGGCCCAGAGTCTGCCATTGACCATTGCGTGCGTGATTTTGGATAGAAGGAACACCTATCACCTATTCTTTTATATTATCCTTTCGCGTAGAATATACTTAGGGAGATGTAATATCGTAATGAAAAGCGAAAGCCTTTAGAATCGCGTCTTCTCTATAGATTTTTTTATTATTTGTATCTTACCAAATCTTGCGAGATTGAAGTGCCTTTACGCTACTACGCTGACCGCTACACAACAATGCTCGATTTAAATTAATACCTAATTAAAAGTAAATAAACAATAATAGCATTGGTGGAGATAAAATTGGTGGTTTACGTCAATAATCACGGGCACCAGCAGTGACGGTGCCGTATCAGTAGGCCCAATCAGAAATTAAAACGTGACCCTCACCGTTCCGGGTCACCAGGATCGAGTGGCTTATTAATTTTATCTCAAGTGTGGTAGCCATTTTTTGCTGGCGCCAGTCTTTTAGCACGCGTTCACGAGATGATCTCAAAACATTGATAATATGAAGAATAAAAAAGAGGGCTGGGCTTTTTCATTGTGATGTGCAGAAGATATACGGTAGTATCTAGTAGATACCCTAGTCAACTGACATACTTTTTAAGACTTAACAAAACGAATCTCCCATAGGGAGTGTTATAACGTCATAAATCCTCATTGCCACTGTGGCATAAGTCATAAGGTCGCAAATTGATTGCCAATTTATTGATTTCAAAGCTACTGAAATCAGTGTGCCCTCAGTGGCGAAAAAGCACAAGTCCATCGCCATCAACAAAAGAAGAAGCTACTGAAAATATATTTAGGAATAGAAATCATTTTAAGTTGAGGCTTAGCAAAAGGAAAATTCAGTAAATATTGAGATTAAAAAGTTTATTTACTGATTTTTTGATTACTTTTAACCACAGTACACGTTTCGGCATATTTATTGCGTTACTGATACACAAAATTCCTTAAAAACAGACTAAAAAGATTGAAATAACTTCATATTCATCACAACTTAGTATAAAAACAATATTTTTACTCACAATTTCAATTTAACAGATGAATTTGAAACTTTAACACTTGTAAAAGAGGCACTGTATCTACTTAAAGATAACAAAAAAAAACATAGGTACTTGAGCAAACCATATAGTTACTAACAAAAAACTAGATTGAATGCCAAGTTCATATCTTTGAAAAGCTATCAATAGATATTATTGAAAATAAACATACAAAAGGTTTTCAACTCTGTTACATTAGACATGCAAATTGGCATGTCAAAACTCATTAAAAGAAACATGTTTCACATTACACCTGGCAATAAGTAGCAAATATTTCGCTAGTTTACATTCCATTAAGTACATACATATCTAGAATACTTAGGTATACAGATAAGATAACATGCAAGCTCATTATATGAGAAAATCATTAGCTACCTATTCATCTAATTTTTCTGTATTTTTTCCAAAAGCAACTCCAATCGTCCAGTCATAACTGGCTGACCTTTTTTAGTTTTTCGGCTCAACTTCTTAAATCTCTCTTGCTTTTTCTTTTTATATTCATGCAACTTCTGTTTCTTTTCTTCTTTAGCATTTTCTATGTCCTGCTGCTTCTGCGCTTTTTCTTCTTTGACCTTGTTGAACTGTTCTTTGGCCCTTTGAAATGGGTCCTTTTTTGTGAACTTTGGGTTTTTTTCTTCGTTGACTTTATCCATTAGGTCTGGATGTCTAACAAATCTTCCTACTTCAGCAGAGTCAGTGGTATCTTCGTCAAAACCTTTTGGTTTATAAGAACCAACTAATGCATCATTTTTCAGATCCTTCTGGTATTCTCGTAGTAATTTCTTCTTCCGTTGCTCTTCCCATTGGTCCAACTTGTATTTCTTACTGTACTTCTTTAGACGGTAGGTCTTTTTATCGAATGGCTTCTTTTCACCATCTTTATTTGAATCTTCTTCTATGCCACGGCCCTTATCAAACTGCTCTTGTCGCTTGTTGTTAAATTCTTTTTTCTTATTAAAACCTTTATGTTCAGGTTTATTATTGAAACCACCCTTCTTTTCATTTTTCTTATCGAAGCCATTTCTGTTGCCTTTATTCTTGTTCAAGAAGAAAGAGTCCCGTTTATGTTCCATTGCTTATGTAACGTTTCACACCTATAAAGAAATGGAAAAGCGTGTTTGATAACAATACGAGACAAAATAATTACGTGTAATCATGCAATATAATAATTAAGGTATATTTACATTGCTATGTAGTGTGCAGAGCTAATGATATTTGTATACGACTTCTGTCTCATACAAATGTCATACGGCTGCACACGCTACATATCAATGTGAGTATACCTTTAACAAGCTATGTTTTGCTTCAGTAAATTCAAGAATTTGAACAAGATTTATAATAATTGGAATGTATTATTTTAAAACACGCTGTTACATTTCAAATATTATTTATGTAGCTTGCTTATAATGTAAAATAATTATCTTAAAAATTACTATTTGAAAATGTGTCTGGTTTTACTATGGTAATAGAGTATTTAAACTTCTTTTTATCACAGAGTACATAACTATTATGCGTAACGTTGTTCAATTTACTCAATATGAAAGCTATTAGTATAAATAGATAATAATAAATACAGCAGATAATGATGGCAATTTAGTGAACTATTTACTAAATTAGGACCTTCATTATCTTGATAATAATATAGTCAGATGAATACAGTAATTTAAAATTTACTAAAGATGTTTAGAAAGCCTCTAAAATGATATAATTTTATGGTATTTAACAAATCTAAAGAATACATGAAATTCCTTGATATTTTTGCAATATTAAGTATTATTATAGCATTAGTCTTATTAAAACAACAAGCTGTTCAATCAACTACTTTTTATTTCCTCATGGTAGGGAGACAATCAGAGCAATTGGTCATATTCAGGACTGATTGTTGAAAAGGTCAAAGGTCAACTGGGGCATGTCGAACCCATGTACAGTATGTTAATGGATTTTTTTTTGTTCAGTAGACTAATAATACATAATTAAATTGCTATGCTATGGAAGATATGAGTATTACAGTTCATAGACTGATCAGATAAACATAATATTCTAAAAATAAATACCATATAAATGCGCCAAAACCAAAGAAATGAGCAGAGTCATTATGTACGACGTTAATAAGTATAATTTCCTTGAAGTTAAAGGCAATTTTACAACATGTCCGATCGTATCATACTGAAAGTGACGTCAGTTTAGATTTCACACGGTTGTGCTGTGAATCAGGCAATTTGTTTGAACAAATGTTTTAGGCTAACAAAAGACAGTTTTCTTTACATAAAGTAGTATATTTTTAGGTCAGACCCACAGCTATAGACGAGACTTTTAGAGGAATGACGAGGACAGAGCTCCGATTTCATAATAATTATAGTAACATTGGGTTAGAAAAGACCGAAGCGTTCGTTTTACAATTAGGAGAAGTCAATTGATATTTAACAGTAAATGTAGTCAATGAAATGCGTGCGAATTAATGAAAATGTGCAAGGACTTACCAAGATAAGCCACCCTCTGGGTAGGCTTTGAATTATCGGCGGAATCTTGATTGTTTAGTTGCACTTGGCACGTAAAAACTTAACCACGATTACGGATTTTGTTTTACGGTTTTTCGTGTGAAAAACTTTATCGACCATGCCCTTTATGCGATTTTATTTAATAAATTTCACTGCGAAACACGATGGACGTTTCGCAAAATGTCACAAAAGGACCGACAGCAGGAAGGAAACGCAAGACGTGCGCTCGCTACGCCATCTACTCCGTGTCAAATCATTCTGGAATTACATTTTCAATCGATGAAACGGAACATGCGCACTCCAATTCCATGATTAATTAATAAACCGACGATAATTTAATTGAGTTTATTAAAACAAAATAAACTCTGGGTTGTTTTATATGTTTTTATGGGTTTACTATTTTATTTTAGGCTCTTTTTTACGAAGTTTAAAATATTTAATAACCTACATGCGTAAAACGAAACGTGATTTACTTACTTCCTGCCATCTAGTGGAATGTAAAAGAATTAGTCATCCTAAAAAAATCTGTTGTATTTTTCAGGACCAGCAGATGGCGCTTCACACCTTTTGAACTAGCGAGCTAGCGACCCGGCGAACTTCGTACCGCTTTTGGAAATATTTTACAGCCTATGTTCATCACTGATGAACTTCAATTTCATAATTCATCAAGCATAATGTAGAACTCCTAATGCTGAAAGAATTTTTCAAATTGGTCCAGTAGTTTCAAATCAAAGCCTTTCTTTGAAAGAAAAAAACATTTACTTATTTCTTTCCTCTTTATAATAATAGGTACCTACCCTCTATTAATCTAGGTAAGTACCTACCTAAATTCATAAGGTAAGGTACCTAGGTACATACCTTTGTTTGCCTAACAAGAATATGATATGAAATTATTGACTACTTTACCATTCCACTTCCACATACACTGAGGGTTTCCATCAAGGAGTAGTGGTAGTGGAAAGTAGTGGTGGGACATGTCAATATTAGCCGCAGTCGCAATACTTAGCCGCGGTCGAGCGCGCCGGATTGGGTTACGGCGGCAACTGAACGTACAGTACACTGGCTGACAAAAGTTACCTGAATTAATAAACATACCTACGTACTGCCTATGTTCTTCTGATTAATTTCGTTGCGGGTCCAATGACAGTTTAACTTTCCCCCGGAACAAACTTGACCTTGACTGGTTGAGTTTTTATTGGAGGCTGCATGCTGTAGATCCTGGCTACACAGGAGTTGCAGCGACACATACCAGTACCTATAGTCTTGAATCTTATGCAATTCTACTAAATTCTTGTAACTCTCTAAAGTTCTCGAGTGGCGTCCACAGACGGACAGAAAAAAACGGCGTGGGCAGGCCTCCTACTCGATGTACCAACACAGACTGTGTGTACCAAAGAAAGATCTATTAAAGGACGACGCGGGAAGCACCCGGATGCGAGCATCGCAGGACCGGTCGTAGTGGAAATCTTGTCCGGCCTTTGTCCAACGTTGAAACAAATCTGACTCTAGAGTACCCAGGTAGACAGAAAGCATGCTTTTCCATCATGTAGTGGCATGACTCAATCGTTCCATTTAGCACCACCACCTCCATCGATATTGAATGTAAATTGACTCAATCGGGAATCGAAGCTGAAGCCGCTTTTTTAAACATCGCTCCACCGCGCATTGGGGCTGCAGCAAAACTTGTGAAGCTTCCCTAATCCATATGCCAATGACTTCCAAGTCTCCAAGCAATGTGTGCGCGACTGTACTGCACAGTAGATTGGATTCATTAGGGTCTCCTATTAGCTTCTAATCCGAAGAATGGACAGTCCATGTCCGTCTTTTGAACGGCTAGGACGAGCCAAAACTGGTTTCGTGACCTACTTATTTATACTCGGACCAAATAAGTGAATTGTGATGGTGATGATAATATAACTAATGCAAATTAGGAAGTGGAAAAGTGCACTTTTATTTTAAACATGTTAATGGAGTGTAAAGAGATTTATAACTAAACACTTAAAACTAATTGTTATGGCCCATAAAGGTAAGTAAATGCGTTATGTTAAATAGTTTTTTTGCATGAACTTGTGTTATCGACCGGTTTAACTACATTTTAAGTAGATACAAAAATCGGTTTAGAACTTTATCTTTTCAATATTATTGATAACAATAATAATTTCTGACCTTTAATAATTCTGTGCACACCGAATTGTTTCTTAAAACAGTGCTAGCATATTAAGATATAATTAAATAATATAACTTGCGGCAATTGGAAGGCGCTGGATGCAGGCCTCTCCAACCGGCCAATCTGGAAATCATTGGGGGAGCCTTATATTCAGCAGTGGACATCTTGAGGCTGAAATAATAGTAAATACTTAGTGATGTGATAGACACCTAATAACCGAGGAAATTATCCTAAATTCTAGGTACTTCACTTTCCACTATGAAACTCGATCTTCTGCACGCGGACGGAGCTGGTAGCTCTAAGAAACCCAGCATAATCAAGAGCCGCCATGATGAGTACTCTGTGGGTGAGACCACTGGCGGTCTCAGTGTACTGTTCACCGTGCTTTGTATCGTGGACCTGTTCGGTGTGTTCCCGGTGGTGACACTGCCGAAGAGCATTATATCTTGCGGTAAGAATGACCAAAGTGAATTTTAATAATGATATTTACCTAAGTAATAGTACGCAGAACTGACGGCTTAAGGGGCAGCAAGGTTCTGGAGTGGAGGGCGCGTACCGGAAAACGCAGCGTGGGTCGTCGGACGAGGTGGACCGACGACCTGATAAAGGTAGCAGGAAGGCGCTGGATGCAGGCCGCTACCAACCGTGTGATGTGGAAGTCCTTGTTCTATGTTCAGCAGTGCAATGGAACGTCCTGTCTGTGGCTGAAATGATGAAGATGATGATGGATACCTAAGTGATACTATAAGGATAAGGAGATGAGGAGATCCGTAAACGAACCAAAGTCGCTGACATAGCCCGACGGATTAGCAAGCTGAAGTGGCAATGGGCAGGGCACATAGTACGCAGAACTGACGGCCGATGGGGCAGAAAGGTTCTGGAATGGAGGCCGCGTACCGGAAAACGCAGCGTGGGACGTCCACCTACAAGGTGGACCGACGACATCGTAAAGGTAGCAGGGAAGCGCTGGACGCAGGCCGCTACCAATCGATCAACATGGAAAGCATTGGGGGAGGCCTATGTTCAGCAGTGGCGGTCCTATGGTTGAAATGATGATGATGATGATGAAGGTATTCTCTCCCAATCAGTTTGAGCCATGGCATAATCCTACATAACTCTCGACTTCTATTGGAGTTCTTCTTTCTTCTGATGAACGTCATTGTGGGTCCAGAATTTTTGCGAAAAAGTTATTTCTAGCTTTAATTAGTAGCCTCTTTCTAGTGTGGTTTTAGAGATAACTTAATTTTATTGGCGGTAAAGCTTTTGCGTTTTCGTTTCGTTGCTATTACGTAATCGTACAGTGAGAACGTTATGTGGGATTATTATTCACTTACTTAACTCGTTTGTGCAGTTTTAGATTTATTGTAATTTGAGGCTAAGCTAAGATTTATGGCGCTTTTTATGTGCCTAGAAAAACGTTGATTTATGTTGTTTTACGCAGTTTGAGTTAGTATCCGTGAATTCCAC